>NC_072791.1:139782822-141032822 GCF_028583425.1 Eublepharis macularius
ATCTATTGATCTAGTGACATCTTCAAAACCCACTGGTAACAGACTATACATACTTCTCTTCTATCCACAATATATACACGATTGATTACATATTCTTATCTTCTAAATTACATATTTAAATGACATATTCTTATCTCCTAAATTAATTAGTCAAACTCTTTACATCAAGGATTGGTGATAAGTTGTTGGACAGACTATGCTTGGACAGAATGTACACTGAGAATAAATGACATCAAACAAATTGGAAACTAAATAAATCACTTTTATTTAACAAATAAATTTCTTCTGAAGTCTCTTTAGAAATTAAACAATAGAAACAAATAAACTATGTGGCATTCCTCAAATCCACGTGTAGGATGCTATGGAAGTGGTACTTAGAGGGAAATTAATCTCCATTGCCTCCTGTCATGAAGAGCAAAAAAGAAAACATTAGAAATGAAATGATATCTAGAATAAGAAAACTAGAAGATGAACACAAAAAAGGCCACCCAATCTATAAACTTACTTGCTTGAAAATTAGAGGAAAAAACCTCCTCACATTCTATACAAGCTATTAAAGGCACCCAGGAAAAACTCAAACTAATTCTGTAAAATTAGCCGATGTATTTGCTGAATACTCCCAAACCATTTGTACATCAGACAATCCTGACACTAATCATATTTTAAATTATTTATCATTACAGGAAATTATTTGGAAAAAAACTCACAAGAACATAAACAATATCTGGACTAACCAATCACAACAGAAGATGTTACAGTCACTATCAAATCCTTGAAAAAAATAATAAAGCTTCAGACAGGGATGGATTCCCTGCCAAATTTTTACAAAAAAATACATTCACCTACTTTCAACTCCACTAACTGCCACATGCAACTCTGTTATGATAGGAGGTAACATCCCTCTATCTTGGTCAGAGGCTGAAATAGTAGTTACTCCAAAAAAGAACAACGATATTACAAATACTAAATCTTCTCAACCAATACCCTTACTGAATCAAGACCAAAAGATCTTTACAAGCATATTTGCCAAAAGATTTTCTAAATTTAAATAACCAACTACATTCACCTTGACCAGACTGGCTTTATGCCAATAAGGAATCTTTTTGACAATACACGTAACACTTTAACTATAATTAATTTCTGTAAAGCATACAAAACCCCTGCATTACTTCTGGCCTTTGACATAGAGAAGGCATTTGATTAAGTGGAAATACCATATCTAAAACTTTTACTTCAAAAAATGGGTTTTGGTGACCAATTCTAAAATGCCATTAATGCTCTTTATCTTTCTCCAAAAGCTACAGTTAGGACTAACAATGTACATTCGATAGATATCCATATAGCAAGGGGAACTAGACAAGGCTGTCCCCTTTCCCCATTTCTGTTTGCCATAACTATAGACAGGGCCGGTGCTACCATTAGACCAACTAGGCAGCCGCCTTGGGCACAGACCTCAAGAGGGGCATAGTTTTATACAGATTACTTTCTTGAAAAAAATGCAATTAAGAAAACCTACTGAGCACCCCCTAAATGGTCCTGTCCACAGACATCAAGCAGCTCAAAAGCTCACCGTAACATTTATTTATTTATTTATTTATTTGATTTATACCCTGCCCTCCCCACAGATGGGCTAAGGGTGGCTAACAACATTAAATATTACATTAAAATCACAGAAACATACAATCAATAATATTTCTTAAAAAATGATTAAAATACTCCAGGAGCAGGCTATTTAAACAAATATTGGGAGTCCGTATACAGGCATGGCAGATGGCTGAGGGCAGCTCTGGAAGAAATGGTGGTCTTAGATGGAAGAAGAAGGACACTCGCTGGCACTCAGCCAAAGGCCCAGCAGAACATCTCCATTTTACAAGCCCTGCAAAACTGTAACAGGGCCCACAGGGCCCAGATCTCCAGTGGGGAGAGCATTCCACCAGGCCAGGGCCACGGCAGAAAAAGCCCTCGCCCTGGTTGAGGCCAGATGGATGTCCTTTGGGCCAGGGACCACCAGGAGTTGCTTGTCTGCAAAGCGCAACACCCTGCAGGGGACATAATGGAAGAGGCGGTCCCACAGGTATGAAGGTCCCAGTCCATGAAGGGCTTTAAATACCAAGGTTAACACCTTGAACCGGATCTGGAACTCCACTGGAAACCAGTGCAGCTGGCACAGCACATGATGAATGTGCGCTTGGATGGGCATTCCGGTAAGGACGCGTGCCGCTGCATTCTGGACCAGCTGTAACTTCAGGCCCAAGGGCAGTCCAGGATAGAGTGAGTTGCAGTAGTCTAGCCTGGAGGTGACCGTTGCATGGATTACTGTGGCCAGGTCCTGGGGTGAAAGATAGGGCGCCAGTTGCCTGCCCTGTCGAAGATGAAAAAAGGCAACAGTCGTGACCTGGGCCTCCATTGAAAGTGTGGCATCCAAGGTCACACCCAGACTCCTCACCATCAGTGAAGGTTTCAATTGTACCCCATCAAGGGCTGGGAGCCGGTTCCCAGCTCGATTGCCCCATGATCCAGACACAGAACCTCTGTCTTCAGGGGATTCAATTTCAGGCGACTCTGATGTAACCATTGTTGAATAGTGTGTATTCAGCGTGACTGCACCAGCTTTAGGAGGATCCACAAAGAGTCCACACCTTGTTTGTTTAGTAAAGGTGTATAATACAATTTATTTATAGGTGGATAAAGAGCAATATATACAGGTTACAGTCCAGAGAGACAAAGTGCTTCACCTACACCTGGACTTGCAAGAAGCCCCAACCATACTGTACATAGTAGCTATTTATACATGTAGACACCCAATCAGATGCATGCATGAGTTTAGCTGAGTCATTCACTTCATGGTCTCCTGACTCTTGACTTAACCATCTGACTCTTTGTCACCTGATCTGTCTACCTGTCATATTGATCGTTCTGATCTAAAGCCTCTGCACACTGGCTTTTGACACTTAGATATCAACACTCCTCCAAGCCAGTATGAGAGCAGTTTAAGGCATCATGTAATCGTTCGAATGGTACAGCATACAGACTTTTAGTAAACATGTCTGCTATATTGTCACCAGATGTACATCTTAACAATCTTATGAATCCTTGTTCTACAGCACATCTTACGTTTAAATACCTGATTAAGATGTGTTTACTTCGTGTTTTAATTCCACCATCTTGGGCTAACTGTTGTGCTGCTTTATTATCCCCATAAACAGCAATAGGTACTGCACAATGCATTTTCATGTCAGACATGAGCTGTTGTATTACTTCCAGCTCTAAAATACCTTGGCTCATGGCTGCAAACTCAGCTTCACAAGAAGAATGTGCTAACAAAGACTGTTTTAATGTCTTATGTGCAATGAGAGCACCTCCTACAAATATGGCTAGTCCTGTAGTGGATTTACCGTCAGGGCGATCTGCCCAACTAGCATCACAAAACATAGTGATCTGCATAGGTTCAGTGGCTTTCAGAACCAAAGAGAGGTTGAGAGTAGCCTTAAGATATTTTAATACGTGTTTTGCTGCTATCCAATCCCTATGGAAAGGCTTAGCACACCTTTGGCATAGCATGTTTACTGCTTGTGTTATATCTGGACGGCCCCAACATGAGAGATACAAAAGACTGCCCACCAATGACTGATATCTCTGTACATCTTCCAAGGGAAAATCATCTGGCTCCCTGATATACCCTGTAGTCATAGGAGTGGACACACCATGTGCTTCAGTTAATCCATACTCTGTGAGCAACTTTGTAATTTTATCTCTCTGATTCAGTTGGAAAAATCCGTCCTGGGTTTTTGACACTTGCACTCCCAAATAGTTGGAGATAGGACCCAAATGTTTCACTTTGCAAATATCCTTGGCTATTTGTTTAAACCAACATAATTGTTCTTCTGTCTCATATATACACAATATATCATCTACAAAAATAAGGAGTTGGACTTCTGAACCTCCTACTATTTTTATAAAAATACAGGCATCACCTTTGCTGCTTTTAGTGATTGTGACAGGTATTGAAACCAAGCTCGTGCTGATTGACGTAACCCATACAAAGCTCGGTTTAGTTTGAGCACCATATGTTTATTTGACACCTCATACCCTGGTATTTGCTCCATGTATAAACATTCCTGTATAGGAGCATGGAGGTAGGCCGTACAGACATCAAAATGATCTATGTTTTTGTGTTGAGCCCCTGCCTTACATAAGGCTAACTTTACTGTTTCAGGCCTAACCGTAGGAGAAAATACCTGATCATAGTCTTGGAATTGTACCTGAGAGAAACCACGGGCTACCAAGCGAGCTTTCCTCTGCACATTACCTGAGGGAAGTCGTTTTACCTTATACAGCCACCTACAGCCAATGATATTTGTGTCTTTTGGCTTAGGTACAACTGTAAACACTTCATGGTCGGTTAGAGACTGATATTCGGCCTTCATGGCCTCGAGCCAAGCTTTTTTCTCTTCCCCCTCATAAGTGAGAAGTTCTGAATAATTAGCTGGCTCTTTAGCCAGTACACAGTTTGCTGCAGCTTCAAAACCATACCTTTGAGGTGGGACACCTTTATTAGGACGACTGGACACACGTATAGGAGGACTAGACCTCTGTGTGTCCTGTGTTACCTGCCTGGCTGGAGAACTAATCTCCTGCTTCACACTCACGTCCCCCTCAGGACTTGTTTCAGGCAATTCATCGGTAACTGGCAATGCAATCTGGCTTTCACTCTCATACCCGTGAAGCGTTTTCCAACTTCCATGTTCACATACACTGGCGGAGCAGCTATAAGATATCTTTTTGTTTTCATTGGTAAACCTGTAGGCCTTCATGCCACTCTGGTATCCAACGAATATCAGCTTAGAGGCTTTTGGGCCCCCTTTTCTGCGCTGTTTTAAAGGGATATGCACCCAAGAAGTCATGCCAAACACCCTTAGTAACTTTAGATTAGGATCCCTGTTGAAAAGTAACCTAAAAGGTATTTCATTCACAGCACGGGACCACAGACGATTTACCACATAACAGGCACATATAATTGCCTCAGCCCAGTAAGTTTTTGGCAAACCAGCATCAGCTAACAGCAGCCATTTTTTCTTGTATAATGGCACCATGCCTTTCTGCCAGACCATTTTCTTGCGGCACACTTGTATTTGCTACCCTGTGCAAGACACCATTTTGATCACACCAGTGAGAGAACTTTACAGACATGAATTCCCCCCCTTGGTCAGACTGGATGGCCTTTATGTCCAGCCCCAACTGTTTTTGTACCCTTTTTGCCCAAACCTTAAACAAATCAAAAGTTTGAGACTTGTGTTTCATAACATAAAGCCATGAGTACCGGCTAAAATCGCCCGTTAGGACCAGGGCATAACAATTTTGAGAATGGCTTTTGGGGAATGGACCAATCAGATCCATGTGAATTAATTCAAGTGGCTTTGTAGACACCCGGCCACTTTTCTTAGCTACAGGGAATGCCTTTGTTTTGACTGCTTTACAAACAGTGCAGTCTAGGAACTCTGAGCAGCTTGACACCTTTTCTCCCTTCAGGAGTGTTAGAGTTTTGTTTATAACCCCAAAGCTAGCGTGCCCTAAACGCCTGTGCAATAAATGCACACAATTGTCATGGCTACACTTGTTAGTAACCGTGTCAGCCTTTGCCTGTCGATTTTCTACAATATAAACATTGTTTTTCAGCTCCCCATTTACTAGAACCTTGCCAGCCCTGCTAATAGAACATTTGTCCCCTATAAACCGGACCTCAAATCCCTTTTGGGTCAACCTACTTACTGATAACAGATTATGGTCCAAAGAGGGAACACAATACACAGGTGCAAAGTCCTCCTCCAGAGCTGTAAACCGCAAAGTTCCCATAGCACTCACTGAAGATTCTCTCCCATCTGCCAACAACACAGACTGCAGGTTGCTTTGTTGTAAATTATACAGCACCTCTTCCGATTGGGAGAAAGACTCGGTGGCGCCACTATCCAAAAGTCATTGGGAACACGTATTTGCAGTAGATGCAGTGACCAGCCTCGCATGTTCATCCGGAATTCGAGGCTCCTGTACACGTCCTTGCTTCTGCTTCTGTTGTTTTCTTCTCCTGTCCGGGCAAAAGCGACGAAGGTGAGAAGTGGAGCCGCAACTGTAACATCTTCTCACGGCTGCTGCTGACAACTGGGTGATCTCTCGCTGTTTGCTGGCAACTCCTCCGCCGTCAGTGGCAGAAACCCCTCGATGGGCCCCTCCGTCTGCTCGTTGCTCCGTCCTTGAATGCCAGCCTCCGTATGTTGAAACACAAGCCTCTTCCTCAAGAAGACGAGACGCAACATAGGAATAAGTGAGTTTATCTGGCTCCAGGCTCTCAAGGCTTGCAATAAGAGGAAAATATACATCAGGCACACTTGATAACAGAATGTATGCCTTATCAGAGTCTTCCGTGGGCTTTCCACGAGCAGCCAGTTGCTGGAAACATTCCGTCAGACTGTTTATATGCTTCTGCATGCTCTCCCCCGGCTTGAGAGCAAGTCTGTAGAGGCGACGTGTCAGCATGATTAATGACCCTGCAGATGTTCTGGCATGGATCAGCTTCAAATCTTCCCAGGCCTTTGAACTGGTAGCTGAGTCCCTGATGTGAAGCAATTGGTCATCCCCCACAGCCAGCACGATATGAGCTAAAGCACGCTCATCTGCACTCTTTTCAGCATCATTGGGGTCTGCTGGGGGATTGCTGACACTTTTCCACAGCCCCTCTCTCTTTAGAAAATGCTCCATACGTAATGACCAAGAGGAGTAGTTTGCAGAGGTCAGCTTCTCCACCAACACGACCATACTCTGTGCCATACTTGCTTCTGCACCGGTCTGAGGGAGCTCGTTTGCCTCCTCCTCCTCCTGGTCTCTGACACTTTCCACCGCCAATAATTCCTCCTCCGAGGGACCGCGGCCGTCAGGTGCCAACATCCACCACAGACTCTGCTACGTCTCTACTTCAGTAGAGCCTCCTCAGCTTGGTGCAGTCTATCTGGGCCCATAACCCTGTTGAATAGTGTGTATTCAGCGTGACTGCACCAGCTTTAGGAGGATCCACAAAGAGTCCACACCTTGTTTGTTTAGTAAAGGTGTATAATACAATTTATTTATAGGTGGATAAAGAGCAATATATACAGGTTACAGTCCAGAGAGACAAAGTGCTTCACCCACACCTGGACTTGCAAGAAGCCCCAACCATAGTGTACATAGTAGCAATTTATACATGTAGACACCCAATCAGATGCATGCATGAGTTTAGCTGAGTCATTCACTTCATGGTCTCCTGACTCTTGACTTAACCATCTGACTCTTTGTCACCTGATGTGTCTACCTGTCATACTGATCGTTCTGATCTAAAGCCTCTGCACACTGGCTTTTGACACTTAGATATCAACAACCATACCGTCACAGCCTCAAGACCCTTGACCAAGGAATCCAAAGCAAGATCGGACTGGCCATCTGTAATGATTCCAAGTAAATGTGTGCATGTATCTTTAAATGCTTGATGAGATAGGTGAAGAGTGGGGGGTGAAGGAGATGGATGAGTGAGTGATATGATTGGTTGAGGACTGAGAGGGTGGGCGGACTAAATGCAGTTTGAGACTGAGAGTAGAGAGAAAATTTTTAGTCAGAAGAAAGCAGGCTAGCTGTGTGCTGCCTGAATATGTTGAAGTGTTTATGAGAGAAATATAACCTGTGCGGAACCTGAACTGAGCATGTTTGTGAAAGGACACTCAGTCAGGGAAAGAGAGGCCAGCTGTGTGAATGAGAGTCAATGAAGTAACTTTAAGAACCGAGAACTACGTTTATGAAACCGATACGCTTCTTGACTAAATAAAAGTTTATTTTTGTTTTGTTATATCCCAGTGTAGCTGTCATTGCTATATCCCATTCCTATCTTCAGGGCCACATAGAACCACGAAGGAGCCTGACGCTTAGGAACGTTACCAAAGGGGAAATTTAAATAAAATATCTTGGAACAAAATATTCCTGGTGGCAGCAGACTACCCAGAGGGTTAAGGGATAGATTAAAAGAAAAATCTCCCCTAGAGAAAGTAAAGGTCATAACACCATCCATCAGCAGATAGAGCTGAGTGTCATCCGCATACCGGTGACAACCTAGCCCAAAGCTGCTGGCTAACCAGGCAAGGGGGCACATATAGATGTTAAATAGCATCGGGGAAAGAATCGCCCCCTGAGGGATGCCACATACCAAAGAATGGTAAGCAGACATCTGTTCCCCGAGTGCCACCCTCTGTCCTAGATTGTGAAGGAAGGAGTTCAGCCATTGCAGGGCTGTTCCACGAATCCCCACATCGGCAAGGCAGTGGGTCAGAAGATTATGATTGACCATGTCAAATGCTGCTGTAAGATCTAAAAGTATCAGCAGCGCTGACCCACTCCGTTCCAGGTGTCGCCGCAGATCATCTGTGAGGGCAACCACAGCCATCTCTGTACCATGGCCAGGCCTGAAGCTGGACTGGACTGGATCCAGGTTAGAGGCATCACCCAGGTATACCTGCAGCTGTTCCACTACCGCCCTCTCAATTACCTTACCCAGGAACGGAATATTCGAAACTGGGCGATAATTGGCTGGATCAGCAGGATCCAGTGATGGTTTCTTTAATAAGGACCGCACCACTGCCTCTTTCAGTGAGTCTGGAAAAAAGCCAGAACTCAGAGAAAGATTAATGATGTCACCTAATGGTGTCCAAATCCCATCACCACCACTTTTCACCAGCCATGATGGGCATGGGTCCAGTGGGCACGTGGTAGGTTTCACAGCATGCAGGACCCTGCCCACCTCCTCCTGGGAGAGTGGCCTGAATTGATCTAATATCAACCCTGAGGACAACCAAGGGGCCTCCAGTACACATACTGCATCAACTGTGGTGGACAGATCCCGGCGGAGTGACAAGATCTGATCCGCAAAATAGTCTCCAAAAGCCTTACAGCTTATTACTGAATTTACATTTTTATTTGTCCCATGTGTGAGGGACGTTAAAGACCAAATCACTCTGGAAAGTTGTGCTGGGCGAGAACTAGTGGACACAGTGGAAGCTGCATAGTAGTCTCTCTTTGCAGCTTTCAGTGCCATCTCATAGGCCTTCATAAACGTCCTATAAGATGTTCTTGTCACTTCATCATGGAGTTGCCGCCACACCCGCTCTAGCCGTCTCAGCTCTCATTTGATTTGTCGTAGCTCATCAGTATACCAAGGAGCGACTCTAGTTCGGGGGCGGAGAGAGCGACGGGGAGCGATCTCATCAATAGCTTCAGAGAAACGGGCATTCCAGTCCTCTATCAGCTCATCCAATGAGCCACCAGGGGGCATCGGATCCTGCAGAGCGTTCTGCAATTCAATTGGATCCATTTGACTCGACGGGCGAGCATAAATCAGCAGGAGGGGGTCATGGTGCCCAGACAAGCCCTCAGGATGAGGTGGTCTGACCATGGCACAGCTATAGCTTCATCCAGATCCACCTGTATCCCGAACCCAAAGATCAAATCCAGTGTGTGTCCTGCTCGATGTGTGAGCATTGATACAAACTGGGAGAGTCCTAATGCTGCCATGGAGGCCATCATGTCCATGGCCTGTGAGGAGGTAGCATCATCGGCATGGACATTGATGTCCCCTAAGACCAGAAGCCTGGGGTACTCCAAGGCCCAGCCAGCCACCGCCTCTAACAGGCCAGGCACAGCATCTGCTGGTGCGCTGGGCGATCGGTACACCAGACAGATGGCTATACTCTCCTCGGCATCCCACACCAGGCCCACACAATCAATGCCAGCAATCTTTGGCAAGGGGAGCAGCCTGATGGAGAAAGACTCTCGAATGAGCACCACTACCCCAACAAGACATTTACCAATATGTAAAACAAGTATGAGAAACCTGTACCATAAATGTGTTGGAATATATGTGTGTTGCAAGGTCTGAGATTCAGTCATTATGGGGTTAATGTGTTTACCTACCATGCTATTGTTTAGATTGACCTGGAAGGGGAACCTGGCTCAAAGCCAATAATCTGCAAGCCCGGGAAACTTGAGAGTGTTTGTAAACTGTTATTGGTCAACAGGTCAGGTGACTTTCTTTCAGGGTCAAGAAGACAGAGGAAGAAGAAGATTCTCCATTCAGTTATCCCAGCTCTTTGTTTGTAACCAGTAGCGAGAATGTAGCTCCAGGCATTTGTTATTTTGTAGGCAATCCTGTTAACCTTTTTTCCTTTAGAAGTAAATGATTTTAAAAGCTAAACTCGTATGCTGACTCTCTATTGATTCAAGATCCATTGCACCTCTGAAGAAAAGCTATTTTTTAACCTTTTTCCCCAACAAAGTGGACCAGTTGAAGTAATTATTAAGGTGAAAAAGATGCTAGCAATTCGTGTATATTGTTCTTTGAATAACAGCAGTATGGTATGGCTTTGGATAGGCAATATGAGATCATTAACTCTCGAAAAAGGCAAACCTTATGAGTTATATCATCCTGCTTTCAGATAATACTGCCAGTCATTGCTCCATCTCAAAATAGTCTAGGAGATTCAAAGTTATCTCAGAAGTCTCAGTCAACTTGAGAGGAACAATCCTTACTGAAACTACTCCTTTTTAGCTCTCCAGAGAGCCAGCTAAAAAGAAGAGAGCAAACAAACAAAGTAACTGCAGACAAAAGTATCTCCTTTTCAAGTACAACATAATTCTCTCTCTCATTGTCTCACAGCAAACATGAGAAGGGGGTGGGAGTAGAAGACACTCTGTTGTGCCAGCCAGGAAAAAGGTGGGGAAATAGCTTGCAATGCTAGAAAAAGAAACTTTTCAGCAACTTGAGGAAGCCAAGCAAGAAGTGAGAAGGAAAACAAAAGGGAAAAGGTGGGAAACTGCCTCCAGAGCTAAGAAAAAAACCCACTTCGTAGAGCAAACTGTATCCCAGCAACACCAAGAGAAGAGGCAGAGTGGAAAACACTAAAATCTTCACAGCTATTCTGCTGTGTCTGGAAAGAAATGGGCAGAAAGTCAGCTTCATGGCTGCAATTAAAGGGAGGAAAGTAGGGAAATTCTACTGTAGCAATGCGCAGAGCATACTTGCTGCAGAGGAACAAGTGCAGGGAAAAATACCTCTGCACTAGAACCTACAACTATATAGTCAAGCTTTTAAGGTTTCCTCAAAATCTGAAAATCCTTTAAAGAGTTATGATGACCTCGTCCAATCCTTAAGGCCACTTTTGGTAGGTGCTCGAGAGGGAAAACTGGTCAAGACCAATTTGTGATCTAAACGATGTATTGTCGAAGGCTTTCACGGCCGGAGAACGATGGTTGTTGTGGGTTTTCCGGGTTGTATTGCCGTGGTCCTGGCATTGTAGTTCCTGACGTTTCACCAGCAGCTGTGGCTGGCATCTTCAGAGGTGTAGCACCAAAAGACAGAGATCTCTCAGTGTCACAGTGTGGAAAAGATGTTGGCAGGTCATTTGTATCTACTCAGGAGGGGTGGGGTTGAGCTGAGTCATCCTGTAAGAGTTTCCCAGGGTGTGGAATGCTAATGGCGGGAGGCTTCACTGTATCCTGAGGAGGTTCTTTTGCATATGGATTGGTGCTTGATGTGCTAATCTTCTCTGCAGGGCTATTGTCGAGTATAGAGTGTTTTGTTAGCCTGGTGTTTTTCAGAACTGGAAACCATGCTCTGTTCATTCTTAAGGTTTCTTCTTTCCTGTTGAAGTTTTGCTTATGCTTGTGAATTTCAATGGCTTCCCTGTGCAGTCTGACAAAGTAGTTGGAAGTGTTGTCCAGTATTTTGGTGTCCTGGAATAAGATACTGTGCCCTGTTTGAGTTAGGCTATGTTCAGCCACTGCTGATTTTTCAGGTTGTCCAAGTCTGCAGTGTCTTTCATGTTCTTTTATTCTTGTCTGGATGCTACGCTTTGTGGTCCCGATGTAAACTTGTCCACAGCTGCAGGGTATACGGTATACTCCTGCAGAGGTGAGGGGGTCTCTACTGTCTTTTGCTGATCGTAGCATCTGTTGTATTTTTCGGGTGGGTCTGAATACTGCTTGAAGGTTATGCTTTTTCATAAGCTTTCCCATCTGATCAGTAATTCCTTTGATATATGGCAAAAACACTTTTCCTGTAGGAGACTGTTTTTCCTTGGTTGTTTGATTCATCCTGGGTTTGATTGCTCTTCGGATTTCATTTCTGGAGTAGCCATTTGCCTGAAGTGCGTGGTTTAGATGATTAATTTCCTCATTGAGAAAGTGCGGCTCACATATCCGTCTTGCGCGATCCACTAATGTTTTCATTATGCCTCTTTTCTGTCGGGGGTGGTGATTGGAGTTTTTGTGTAAGTACCGATCAGTGTGAGTTGGTTTCCTGTAGACCTTGTGACCTAACTAAAAGTTTGCTTTGTGGATGACCAAGGTATCCAGAAATGGGAGTTTTCCCTCGATTTCTTTCTCCATTGTGAATTGTATGTTCCTGTGGATGTTGTTGAGATGATTCAAAAACCCCATCAATTCTTCCTCCCCATGGCTCCAAATGATAAATGTATCATCCACAAACCGGAACCATACACTAGGTTTGTGGGGTGCTGATTCTAGAGCTGTTTTTTCAAAATGTTCCATGTAGAAGTTTGCTATAACTGGGCTGAGAGGGCTCCCCATGGCCACCCCATCCATCTGTTCATAGAATTCGTTATCCCATTGGAAGTAACTGGTTGTCAGACAATGATGGAATAAGGCTGTTACATCCTCTGGGAAAATCTGATTAATAAGTGCAATAGTGTCTTTTACTGGAACCTTGGTAAACAGGGATACAACATCAAAACTGACAAGTATGTCTTGTGGATTGAGTTTCAGAGAACTGATTTTGTTGATTTAATCTGCTGAATCTTTGATGTAAGACGAGGTTTTCCCGATGTGGTCCTGCAGGAGATCGGCCAGATGTCTAGCTAATTCATATGTCGGTGAACCAATGGCACTCACAATGGGTCGGAGTGGGACTGAATCCTTATGTATTTTAGGGAGTCCATATAGTCTGGGTGGCTGTGCTTCTGTCTTGCATAGTTTTCTGTGTGTGTCAGGATGTAGTGAGGAATTCTTGATCAGCGCATTTGTTAGCCTGGTGATTTTGCAGGTGGGATCTTGTTTTAGTTGGGGTTTTTGAATCATCTCAACAACATCCACAGGAACATACAATTCACAATGGAGAAAGAAATCGAGGGAAAACTCCCATTTCTGGATACCTTGGTCATCCGCAAAGCAAACTTTCAGTTAGGTCACAAGGTCTACAGGAAACCAACTCACACTGATCGGTACTTACACAAAAACTCCAATCACCACCCCCGACAGAAAAGAGGCATAATGAAAACATTAGTGGATCGCGCAAGACGGATATGTGAGCCGCACTTTCTCAATGAGGAAATTAATCATCTAAACCACGCACTTCAGGCAAATGGCTACTCCAGAAATGAAATCCGAAGAGCAATCAAACCCAGGATGAATCAAACAACCAAGGAAAAACAGTCTCCTACAGGAAAAGTGTTTTTGCCATATATCAAAGGAATTACTGATCAGATGGGAAAGCTTATGAAAAAGCATAACCTTCAAGCAGTATTCAGACCCACCCGAAAAATACAACAAATGCTACGATCAGCAAAAGACAGTAGAGACCCCCTCACCTCTGCAGGAGTATACCGTATACCCTGCAGCTGTGGACAAGTTTACATCGGGACCACAAAGCGTAGCATCCAGACAAGAATAAAAGAACATGAAAGACACTGCAGACTTGGACAACCTGAAAAATCAGCAGTGGCTGAACATAGCCTAACTCAAACAGGGCACAGTATCTTATTCCAGGACACCAAAATACTGGACAACACTTCCAACTACTTTGTCAGACTGCACAGGGAAGCCATTGAAATTCACAAGCATAAGCAAAACTTCAACAGGAAAGAAGAAACCTTAAGAATGAACAGAGCATGGTTTCCAGTTCTGAAAAACACCAGGCTAACAAAACACTCTATACTCGACAATAGCCCTGCAGAGAAGATTAGCACATCAAGCACCAATCCATATGCAAAAGAACCTCCTCAGGATACAGTGAAGCCTCCCGCCATTAGCATTCCACACCCTGGGAAACTCTTACAGGATGACTCAGCTCAACCCCACCCCTCCTGAGTAGATACAAATGACCTGCCAACATCTTTTCCACACTGTGACACTGAGAGATCTCTGTCTTTTGGTGCTACACCTCTGAAGATGCCAGCCACAGCTGCTGGTGAAACGTCAGGAACTACAATGCCAAGACCACGGCAATACAGCCCGGAAAACCCACAACAACCATTGTCATCTAAACCTTAGTTTGATCAAAGCTGTATTTGTGCTAAAAATGCTTTAATCTATGCCTATAAGCTAGCACTGAGAGCTGATGAAAAGACCAGACAGGATGCATATCGTTCTCTTTCATTTTTAAAAAAGAAAGATAAATCACTGGTTGCCCGCTGTAAGAAAGAACATACCAGAAAACTGTGGGCCAATATAATTGAAGCAGCTACGAGCAAAAACTCAGTGGTGTTCTGGAAACTAGTGTCAAACCGCGCCTCCACAGCCGCCTCCCCCTTGGCTTCCTGTATCCCCCCAGATAAATGGACTTCTTTTTTCCAAAAAATGTATGATGATCCTATTCAACCCCCTCCTGCCCTAACAATAGAAAATCTGGCCAAATGCCCCCCAGTTCATGCCGAAGAGGTAAAAGCTTATATTAGCCAGTTAAAGAATGCAAAAGCCCCTAGGCTTGATGGACTATCTCCAGAATTACTAAAAACAAATAAGGACTGGTGGGCAACTTTCCTAGCCTCCCTATTTACTTATATTGATGAAACCGGCTACATCCCCAATGATTGGGGAATGGCTATAGTAGTCCCCTTCCATAAGAAGGGAAAGAAGGAGGATCCATCCAATTATAGACCAATCAGCTTACTAAGCATTGTAAGCAAGTTGTCTACAAAACATCTGCTGGAGAAATTTTTAGACTGGCTAGAACAGGAGGATATAATTGCTGATGAGCAAGCTGGGTTTAGAGCTGGCAGGTCAACAATAGATCACTGCCTAGTAATGCAACACCTTGTAGAGAAATACGCTACAGGAGACCAAGCATCACTTTACCGGGCATTTGTTGATTTAAAAGCAGCTTTTGACACAGTCTCTAGAAATAGACTTTGGAGGAAACTGCAGGCCTCCTCTATTGATAGGCGACTGCTGTTCCTTTTTGGGGCTATGCACAACCAAACTGCCCTGAGTAAGGTGCAGCCGAATTGGGCATTTGACTGACCCCATTCAAACTTACAGGCAGGTGTGCCTTCTAGCCCCCTTTCTGTTTATCTTCTACATCAACAATTTGGTAAACCTTTTGAATGACCCTGGATTGCACCCTCCCAAATTAGCAAATAGGCACATTCACGTACTGCTCTATGCAGATGATGCTGTATTACTTTCTAGGACCCCCACAGGGCTGAAACGAGCCCTAAAAAAATTCTCCCAATTCTGTGATACTGAACACCTTCTAACTAATTACCAAAAAACTAAGATCCTGGCTTTTGTTAAAAATCCAAAGATCAGACAATGGGAGCTTCAGGGGCATCAGTTAGAACAAGTTACCCGCTTCAAATATTTGGGTGTAGTTTTGCAAGCCTCAGGTACCAAAACAACACATAGCAGCTTCATTGCTGATGTGGGAGAAAAAACAGCACACGATATACTGAAATTCTATCGATCACAAGGGGGGCAGTATGTACCGGCTTCACTCAGATTGTTTAAAGCCAAACCATTGGCCCAATTAGTATACGGATCATTCTTGGGGCTGCCATCCTCCTCTTTCTCTCAACTTGAGAGAGTGCAGTCCAAATTCCTTAGAGCCCTATTACAAGTGCCCAAATGCATGCCTAACTCATGGGTTAGACTGGAAACAGGGATGTTAAGGGTAGAGGCCAGAATCACCATCCTTTCCATTTTCAAATGGCTGTCAGGACGTCTAAACCCGCAAGGTCTCCTCCTTCTGTTATTCCAAGACAAATTTCAATCTAATTGGCAAAAGGCGACTCTGAAATCCCTGGGAAAATTGGGTCTTTCCCCTCAAAGTTTGCTAGTGATGGGGTTAGACCAAGCAAAATCACTCATTAAGCAGAGAGTGACAGACATTGAAAGACAAACAGATTTACTTAGAGCACCAGGTTTTATTTCTTCAGATACTACTAAATATATTGCCGCTCCTGCAGCCTATTTTTACTTTCTTGAATCCAGTAACTCCAGAAGGGCATTTACTTTAGCTAGGAGTTCAACGCCACCCTCTGTCCCTTACTCTCTTAGGCTTTGCTCCTATCCCCTAAGAGAAACTGACTCAATGGAGCACATCTTCTTTAACTGCCCAAGTCACAGTAAAATTAGAGCAGAAACCATCAGTCCATTAGTAGAAAGATTCCCTGGAAGTTCAAATAAAATCAAACTTGATTATCTTTTGTCTAATCGGAATCACCAGACGACACATCAAGTAGCAAGATTCTGTGGCCAGGTCTACAAGCAACATAAATCGCATAAGGCAGACTGAATGTATTTTAACCTTTTAAACAACTAATTTATGATGATCTTATTTTTTTACTCTTATATTTATTCATCGTTCTTCCCCTGTATCCAATCTCGACTGTTTTTAAACTGATTTGCAAATGGTTTTATATGTACTGGTCGCAGACAATAATAAATGTGACTTGACTACCTCTGCACTAAGAATAGCAGAAATACCTGAACCTACTTCATGGGATGAATTATCCTAGCTACCACCAGAAGAAGCTGAGAAATGGAGAAAAGTGGAGGGTGTGGTGTCGGTGTTGAAGAGAATGATAGCACATTGAAAGAGCTCCGTCTCTCCCATGCCTGAAATTTAAAATTTATGTTGGAAGCGTAAAGTAAAAATATTTACCCTTCCAACATAAAGATACACTGAGGGATCCAAAAGGCAGATTCATATTTATTAAAGGCACTATAGAAAACCAAACTTACACCTTTGGCTCAATTTATGCCCCAAACCAAGACAGCCTAATGAAATTCTAAAACAAAGTTCGTTAGAATACACATGTATCACTTAGTATAATGTGCTCTAAACCATATTTTCATGACAAACCCACAGAAACAGCAGCAACATAACCTAAGAGTATAATGGCAAGTAACAAATAGAAACAGAAGGATTAAAAATATCCTGCTCACTAGGTTGGAGGCAAGTTCTGACGACAACAGGGCCAACAACAAAGATTCTCAGGTCAAACTCCATGGTCAAGTAACAGATTCCAAAATCAAAGACTGTGACCCACCAAGGCTCAGACAGCCAGAACCTAAGCACTCACCAACAGCCAATTCCAGAATACCACAATTCTGACTGGCTAACCCCATGCTAGCTGCGGCCTTATAAAGGGAGTTTCTCCTACAGGTGAGGCTGGGTTCATTAAGCTTCTTTCTCCAAGCTGGCTCATCTCTGCTACTCAGGAGGAGTAGATCAGATCCTGTACTGGCTCTCCTGACATTTCCTCAGCAGGGGGAAGGCCGTGGGCTGCCAGGCATGCGCTCCTGTGCTTGGTCCATGCCTCTGCCCTTACCCTCAGCCTTCGCTGCCCCTGGAGTTCTTTGGGAGACAGTGGCAGGTCTGGCAGCAGGCAGGTCCATGCTAAGGCCGCCTGGCTTGATGACACTGTGGTTGCCAACCCTCCTGGAGATCCCCACAAATTACAACTGATCTCCAAATGACAGATTTTAACATTCTCCAACACATGGCGGCTTCTTAGGCTGGCCTATTATACCCCACATAGGTTGGACAATTGATGCCAACCCACCTAGAGAACTCCGAGAGTTACAAATGACAAGTTTTAATTATCTCAAACAGAATGGTGGCTTTGGAGTGTGGCTTCTGTGGAATTATACCCCACTGAGGACCCTCCATATTATGATTGCCGTACCTGGAGATCTCCTTCCATTTCAGCTGAACTCCATATGTCCTATTTTACCTAAATTGGAGACAATGATGGTATTGGGTATTGGCAACTGGGGTGTCTGAAGCACCTCTTTACAGTAGTTGCCAACCTGCCTGGAGATCTGTTTCCGTTACAACTGAACTCCGTATGGTGACGTTATCTCTCTTGGAGACAATGGTGTCATTGGAGGTCAGTGCCTGTGGCATTATACCCCTCCGAAGCCCATCTTACTGTGCTTCCTAATATCCAGCTGGTATCATCTGGCCCATAATTTAAACCCTATCCTCTGCTGCCAACAGGAACAGCTCCCTGCCCTCCTCTAAGTGACAGCCCTTCAAATACTTAAAGAGAGCAATCATGTCCCCCTATGACATCATGCAATTTGGATGTTATGCCTCTGTTGACAGACCCCAACATCGCACTCACCTTTTTGTCACTTCATCACACTGGCTGCTCATATTTAACTTATGTTCCATCTGAACCCCAAGATCTTGTTCACACACACTGCTAACCAGAAGTGTATCCCCCATCCAGTATGTGTGTTCCTCATTTTTGCTACCCAGATGTAGAACTTGGCACTTATCCTTGTTAAATTGCATCTTGTTCACATCCACCCACTTTTCCAATGTGTTCCGATCTCGTTGAATTCTATGCCTATCTACTGATTTTGTTTGCTGCTTCTCCCAATTCAATGTCATCTGCAAATTTAATGCATAGCCCCTCCACACCCTCATCCAGATCATTTATAAAAATATTGAAAAGTACCAGGCCCAGGACCGAGCCCTGTGGCACCCCACTGGGCACCTTCCTCTGTTCAGATGAAATGCATTGACATCTACTCTTTGAGTGCGGTTCTCCAACCAGTTCCCTATCCACCTAACTATCCTAGAGTCCAGTCCACAGTCCTCTAGTTTACCCATCAGAACATCATGAGGAACCTTGCCAAAAGATTTACTGAAATCCAGATAAACTACATCAATTCTCATGATCCAGTAAGCCTGTCACATGATCATAGAAGGAGATGAGGTTGGTCTAGCAGGACCCATTGAGGACAAATCCATGCTGACTTCCGCATATCACTATGTTGTCCATCAGATGCTTGCATACAGACGTGTTTAATATCTGTTCCAATATAAATTTTTTTGTCACTGCATCACACTGGCTGCTCATATTTAACTTACGTTCCATCTGAACCCCAAGATCAGCTGTAATTCAAGGAGAACTCTAGGCCCCATCTGGAGGTTGGCAATCTTATCCAGTCTCCCGCTCTTCAAATCAGCTCTGCTGGTCTCCTCTATATGCTTGAATCATCTCTCCATGCACTTACTGACGCTTTAGTCAAATCCCTCTCCAAATACCCATGCTTTGTGCAGCTTTCTGACCGACATGTCGCCAAGTTTTGTTCACATTCATCCACTGTTCAATGTTCACACACAGCCCCTTTCCATTATTGTTGCATTCACCTTCATTTTGACCCACTGACTGAATTGATCTATGGGGAAGCAGTTTCCTTTGTTTGGTTGATTATATATATTAACTAGCTTGATGCCCGTGCTTCGCTATGGTATTTAACTACTTAAAATCCAGTTATAATATTTATGGGTAAGTAACGTTTTTGGTTTGGGGGGGGGGCAGGTTGAGTTGGTTTTGTAGTATAATAGCATAGTACCCGAGCTTCACAAAAGTGTTTGAATAAAGCGAAGTGTGTTGATGCCTAAAACTGATGAAGTGAATTTCGAAATGTAACATTTATTGAAGAGATTTTTAAAAGGAAAAGATTGTAGTGCAAGAAATAAAGTGAAAAATACGTACAACCTTATTTTTCTACTGAAGGACCTCTTTATAAACCTCACGGGTGGTTTTCTCCCACTTTGGAGTCCCCACTTTGAGGAGAAGCTTGTGGGCTTGGAAGTCAGGAGGGTTAAGCATGTTGAGGAACTCCACAGGGAGTCATTGAATGTGTCCTCAGTACTGTTTAGAATGTTGGGATGATGACCAATCAGGGCCACATATGCAAATGACCTCAGGGTAGAGCGGCTGAGTTGGCAGTTGGCAGGGGGAGTGGGATGAGCAGCCTCCCAGCCACACAGGGAAGCTGTATCCCTATGGGAAAACACATTTTACCCCTTTTTACCTCCTTAGGGGCCAAATTTCTTAAAATCCCTTCTTAGTGAGCCTCTACACCACAAAAGGAACGTTCTCCCCAAATTTCATGCTTTTAGGTTCAGGGGTTTGGGCTGGGCATTGATGAGTCAGTCAGGACACTTGTCTTTAGATAGATAGATAGATAGATAGATAGATAGATAGATAGATAGATAGATAGATAGATAGATAGATAGATAGATAGATAGATAGATAGATAGATAGATAGATAAGACATCTCTTTTTGATTGTCTGTTGGATCCAGGCAACCGGTATTGGCTTGAAGCCATATTTTAAGCCCCAGGCTAACTCCAGACAATGGGGAGGGGGTTTGAAAACCTGATCTGGGTGCACATAAAGCCCCGAGCCACTGTAGAAAAACCTGCTGTCTGTTGTTCTTTTTTTGGTTTTTTTGAACTTTTTATTTTCTGATTTTCTGGAATACATAACAATTTAAACAAAAAATTTACACATAACATGCAAAAAACATAAACAGTGAACCTTGGAACAGTCAATAAGAGATCAGCTATCACTGAAAAGTACATTATTGTTAGAGAAGGTACAATACTAGAGAAGACTCAGAAGATTGCCAAAAAGCTGAAAGTGTTCATATCTGCATTCAGCAGTTTATTGGTAGCATGAAGATGGTTCAAAAAAGGTATCCATTGTGTAAAGAATGTTGAATGATGCTGTGGATTATCAGTAGAGTGAAGATAATCCGCTATTTTCTCCATGGTGAAGATATCCCACACTTTCTGGTACCACTGCTGCAATTTTGGAAGTCTGTCTTGTTTCCAGTATAACACAAGAAGCATTTTCGCTGCAGCTAATAACAAGAGTATTCAGTTTCTCCTGATCGTTGGTACTGTTGGGTCTTCCCAGAGACCCAGAAGGATTGTCTCAGGATTTTTAGGTACATCATAGCCTGTGATTTCTGTAACAGACCTCAAGATTAAGTCCCAGAATGACTGGATTTTAGGGCACGTCCACCAGAGATGAATATAATCTCCAATTTGGCCGCATTGCTTCCAACAAAGCGGGGCTATAGTAGGATTAAGGTGATGGAGGGAACTAGGTGTCACGTACCATCTCGACATTATTTTAAAAGATGACATTTTAATATTGATTGCTTTAGTTTTTAGGTGTCTGCCTGACCAAATCAGGGCCCATTGGTTGTCCGTTAGTATGTTCTTGCAATCCCTGTTCCATTTCATTTGGTATTTTAAGGGTGGATGTTCATTTTTTTAGGTTTAAAATGGAATAAATTCTTGCTATAAGTCCCTTATGTTGAGATGATATTTGTTTTAGCAGGAACTCAAAGTCTGTTAGCTCACGTTTCAAAGCATTTGCAATTGGTTGGCTGTTTATAAGGTGTGACAGTTGTAAGTATTGGTACCATGGCAAGGTATCAGCTGCATCTTTTTCAATTTGCCCTTTACTTAGGATGGCCCCTTGTTAGGTTATATCCATAATTCTACTTTTCTTAAGTATCTTCCATTTCTGGAATGAGATTAAATCCTTTCCAGGTGGAAACCAAGATTGGTCCAGGAAGGATGATAACGGAGAAGGAGTGGGGGCTAGATACTGCTTTACCCTGTCCCAAGTTATCAGAGTAGATTTCAGAAAAGGATTGGTAAATGTTTGAACTGGTCTGCTTTTATGATCTGTCCAGATTATATCTTTTATGTCATGTGGGGAAATGTGTGTCGTTTCAGCATAGCTCCAGTCTAAATTTTCTGTAGGATTTAACAAAAGCACTATATTAGCTAATTGAGCAGCCATGCAATAATGTTTTAAATCAGGTATAGCCAATCCACCTCTATTGGAGGCACGTTTCATGGTTGAGAAGTTGATTCTAGGGCGTTTGTTAGCCCAGATAAATTTATTTATGAGACTTTGCCATGACTGGATATCTTGATCCGTGAGATGAATAGGCAGCATACGAAAGTTAAATAAGAAAAGAGGTAAAATCATGGATTTGACTAGCAGTATTTTTTCAGCCCAGGGCAAATTTAACTTGTCCCAATCCTTAAACTTATCGTTAACCTAGAAGCTGAAGACTCAGCACTCTAAGTGGACCTATACTGGGTCATCCTACAAAACCCAGATCTTGAGTAAACAGCTTCAAAATAGGATGCCCCAGAACAATTCAATAAGAAGAAAGGGGCGGCAGCTGAAGCAGAAAAAAACATTGGATCACCCCAAATCACACAGATCTGAACTCCAGAGATTGTCCCCTACAAGAGGACATGTGCTGGTGCTGATCCAGTCTCTGGTTCAGGACCTAAGGCCTCCTATGTGGCCTGCCTAGAAAAAACTTGTATTACACATGTTTGAATAAGGAAGTGGTGAAAATCTAAGCCCTCTGAAACCCAAAACAATCTTTGGATCACCCCAAATCACACACCCCTGAACTCCAGAGACTGTCCCTCACAACAGGACATGTGCTGGTGCTGATCCAGTCTCTGCTTCCGCAGCTGAGGCCTCCTATTTGGCCTGCCTCCCAGAACCTTTTATCAGACATTGCTGTAAATAAGGAACTGGGGAAAATGAAAGCCTATGCATCAAAACAATCTTTGGATCACCCCATCTCACACAGACCCGAACTCCAGAGACTGCCCTCTGCAAGAAAACATGTGCTGGTTCTTATCCAGTCTCTACTTCTGGAGCTGAGGCCTACTATTTCTCCTTTCTCCATGAACCTTATATTAGACATTGCTGTCAATAAGGAAGTGAGAAACATAAAAGCCCTCTGCATCCCCAAATAATCTTTGGATCACCCCAAATCTCACAGACTTGAACTCCAGAGACTGTCCCCTACAAGAAGACGTGCTGGTTCTGATCCAGTCTCTGGTTCTGGTCCTAAGGCCTCCTATGTGGCCTGCCTGGAAAAAAACTTGTATTAGATATTGCTTTGAATAAGAAAGTGGGGGAAAGTGGGGGAAATATAAGCGCTCTGCCCCCCAAAGTGGTTCTGGTGCTGTGAGCTCCCTTTTCAGCTGCCTCCAAGAAGCTTGTATTCGGAAAAGTTTCTCTCTCAAAGCAGCCCTGGTCTCAAGTCTGCTCAGATTTGGAGCCTGGACTAAAGTGTTGATTTTTATGCCCTTTCCTATTATTCCCATTCAGATATACTGTAATACCAGCACGTCCTTTAGTAGGGGACAGTCTCTGGATTGCAGGGGTGTGTGATTTGGGGTGATCCAAAGATTGTTTTGGGTTTCAGAGGGCTTATAGTTCCCCACTTCCTTATTCACAGCAATGTCTAATACAAGTTTTTTCCAGGCAGGCCACATAGGAGACCTTAGGTCTAGAACCAGAGACTGGATCAGAACCAGCACGTGTCCTCTTGTAGGTGAAAGTCTCTGGAGTGCAGGAGTGTGTGATTTGGGGTGATCCAAAGATTGTTTTGGATTTCAGAGTGTTTATACTTCCTTACTTCCTTATTCAAAGCCATGTCTAATACAAGTTTTTTCCAGGCAGGCCACTTAGAAGGCCTTAGGTCCAGAACCAGAGACTGGATCAGCACCAGCACATGTCCTCTTGTAGGGGACAGTCTCAGGAGTTCAGGAGTGTGTGATTTGGGGTGATCCAAAGATTGTTTTGGGTTTCAGGGCGCTTATATTTTCACCACTTCCTTATTCAAAGCCATGTCTAATGCAGGATGCTTGGAAGCAGGCCACATTCGAGGCCTTTGGTCCAGAACCAGAGACTGGATCAGCACCAGCACATGTCCTCTTGTAGGGGACAGTCTCTGGAGTTCAGGGGTGTGTGATCTGGAGTAATCCCAAGATTATTTGGGGTTGCAGGGCGCTTATATTTTCACCACTTCCTTATTCTCAGCAATCTCTAATACGGGGTGCTTGAAGACAGGCCACATTCGAGGCCTTTGTTCCAGAACCAGAGACTGGATCAGAACCAGCACATTTCCACTTGTAGGGGACAGTCTCTGGAGTTCAGGGGTGTGTGATTTGGGGTGATCCAAAGATTGTTTTGGGTTTCAGAGGACTTATATTTTCACCACTTCTTTATTCAAAGCCATATCTAATACTGGGTGCTTGGAGAGAGGCCACATTCAAGGCCTTAGGTCCAGAACCAGAGACTGGATCAGCACCAGCACATGTCCTCTTGTACGGAACAGTCTGTGGAGTTCAGGGGTGTGTGATTTGGGATGATCCAAAGATTGTTTTGGGTTGCAGGGGGCTTATATTTTCACCACTTCCTTATTCAAAGCCATGTCTAATTCAGGGTGCTTGGAAGCAGGCCACATTTGAGGCCTTGGTCCAGAACCAGAGACTGGATCAGCACCAGCACATGTCCTCTTGTAGGGGGCAGTCTCTGGAGTTCAGGGGTCTGTGATTTGGGGTGATCCAAAGATTGTTTTGGGTTTCAGGGCGCTTATATTTTCACCACTTCCTTATTCAAAGCCATGTCTAATGCAGGGTGCTTGCAAGCAGGCCACATTCGAGGCCTTAGGTCCAGAACCAGAGACTGGATCAGCACCAGCACATGTCCTCTTGTAGGGGACAGTCTCTGGAGTTCAGGGGTGTGTGATTTGGGATGATCCAAAGATTGTTTTGGGTTGCAGGGGGCTTATATCCTCACCACTTCCTTATTCAAAGCCATGTCTAATTCAGGGTGCTTGGAAGCAGGCCACATTCGAGGACTTGGTCCAGAACCAGAGACTGGATCAGCACCAGCACATGTCCTCTTGTAGGGGGCAGTCTCTGGAGTTCAGGGGTCTGTGATTTGGGGTGATCCAAAGATTGTTTTGGGTTTCAGGGCGCTTATATTTTCACCACTTCCTTATTCAAAGCCATGTCTAATGCAGGGTGCTTGGAAGCAGGCCACATTCGAGGCCTTAGGACCAGAACTAGAGACTGGATCAGCACCAGCACATGTCCTCATGTAGGGGACAGTCTGGAGTCAGGGGTGTGTGATTTGGGGTGATCCAAAGATTGTTTTGGGTTTCAGAGGGCTTATATAATCACCACTTCCTTATTCAAAGCCATGTCTAATACAGGGTGCTTGGAAGCAGGCCACATTCGAGGCCTTAGGTCCAGAACCAGAGACTGGATCAGCACCAGCACATGTCCTCTTGTAGGGGACAGTCTCTGGAGTTCAGGGGTGTGTGATTTGGGGTGATCCAAAGATTGTTTTGGGTTTCAGGGCGCTTATATTTTCACCACTTCCTTATTCAAAGCCATGTCTAAAACAGGGTGCTTGGAAGCAGGCCACATTCGAGGCCTTAGGACCAGAACTAGAGACTGGATCAGCACCAGCACATGTCCTCTTGTAGGGGACAGTCTGGAGTCAGGGGTGTGTGATTTGGGGTGATCCAAAGATTGTTTTGGGTTTCAGAGGGCTTATATTTTCACCACTTCCTTATTCAAAGCCATGTCTAATACAGGGTGCTTGGAAGCAGGCCACATTCGAGGCCTTTGTTCAGGAACCAGAGACTGGATCAGCACCAGCACATGTCCTCCTGTAGGGGACAGTCTCTGGAGTTCAGGAGTGTGTGATTTCGGGTGATCCAAAGATTGTTTTGGGTTTCAGAGGGCTGTAATTTTCACCACTTCCTTATTCAAAGCCATGTCTAATTCAGGGTGCTTGGAAGCAGGCCACATTCGAGGCCTTTGTTCCAGAACCAGAGACTGGATCAGCACCAGCACATGTCCTCTTGTAGGGGACAGTCTCAGGAGTTCAGGGGTGTGTGATTTGGGGTGATCCAAAGATTGTTTTGGGTTTCAGAGGGCTGTAATTTTCACCACTTCCTTATTCAAAGCCATGTCTAATACAGGGTGCTTGGAAGCAGGCCACATTCGAGGCCTTAGGTCCAGAACCAGAGACTGGATCAGAACCAGCACATGTCCTCTTGTAGGGGACAGTCTCTGGAGTTCAGGGGTGTGTGATTTGGGGTGATCCAAAGATTGTTTTGGGTTTCAGGGCGCTTATATTTTCACCACTTCCTTATTCAAAGCCATGCCTAATACAGGGTGCTTGGAAGCAGGCCACATTTGAGGCCTTAGGTCCAGAACCAGAGACTGGATCAGCACCAGCACATGTCCTCTTGTAGGGGACAGTCTCTGGAGTTCAGGGGTGTGTGATTTGGGGTGATCCAAAGATTGTTTTGGGTTTCAGGGCGCTTATATTTTCACCACTTCCTTATTCAAAGCCATGTCTAATTCAGGGTGCTTGGAAGCAGGCCACATTCGAGGCCTTAGGTGCAGAACCAGAGACTGGATCAGCACCAGCACATGTCCTCTTGTGGGGGACAGTCTCGGGAGTTCAGGGGTGTGTGATTTGGGGTGATCCAAAGATTATTTGGGTTTGCAGGGGCTTATATTTTCACCACTTCCTTATTCAAAGCCATGTCTAATACAGGGTGCTTGGAGACAGGCCACATTCGAGGCTTTTGGTCCAGAACCAGAGACTGGATCAGCACCTGCACATGTCCTCTTGTAGGGGACAGTCTCTGGAGTTCAGGGGTGTGTGATTTGGGGTGATCCAAAGTATTTTTCTGCTGCAACTGCCGCCCCTTTCTTCTTATTGAAATGTTCTGGGGGCATCCTATTTTGAAGCTGTTTACTCAAGATCTGGGTTTTGTAGGATGACCCAGTATAGGTCCACTTAGAGTGCTGAGTCTTCTGAATATCGAGGTGTATAATATGTGCCCCTGCAAACTTCATTTTGGAGTTATAGCTTTTCAGTTTTCCCACAATATTTTTCTTTGGCTTTGCAAATAACGAATAAGGAATAAGGAACTGCGAATAAGGAACTGGGAACTGGGAACCAACTTCAGCTTCGTCTCTAGGAGCACTAGGCCAAACTAGGCCAGACACCTAGCACATCAGGTATGTGTCATCATCTTAAACTCTGTTCAATCTTTTCTTTGGTTTTTATGTACTTAACAGATTTCCCACACGTTCATAGTTCCCCCATGTTTATATTTGTATTTTAGTCCTTAGATAGGATCGACTGAACGGCTCCCCTGTGTGTTTGCCAATCACCACACAGAAAGGCAAGAAACACACAAAGCTGTGATAAACTAACTAACAAACAAGTAATATATAATTTAATACAATATTAGACACAATTTCATAATATAAAGTAAAGAAGTAGTGAATATATACGTTGGTCAGGTTACATAATCATAAGGCAAAGCATTTAGCAAAGCAATAATCAACCAGAATATTTGTAAAGTTTTAAAGTGCCAGTGCCTGAAATTGACAAAAATGTCTACAAAGTAACTACCATCCAAAGTATTTCTTGACGGTGCGATTAAAGAGAGTCTACAACAACAATTTGTCAGAAATATTTTTTCGAAACAGTAAGTATATATGGTCTTATGCAATAACGATGGTAATAACAGCAACAACGGTGATGAAAAGGATAACAACCGCGACGGGAAGCCAGCAATCTGCCTGTTTCATCTCTTCATCCTGGCAGTTGTTATATCAAAGTTCCACATATACACATCCCAATAATCATTCAATTAAACACCTTCAGCAACCGTCCTCCATTTTAGACGTGTGTGAGGACGGTTGCTGAAGGTGTTTAATTGACTATGGATGACAGATTATGGCAGATAGATCTCTGGATCATTTCGGTAAGACACGTCCTTGGTTAAATGACTTGTATTCAGGAAATCAGTCTTTTCCCATATACACAGGTCCATAGGAGTACATGAAGTAAAATGCATATGAGCATGGCAACTTCTCTTTGAAAGGAATAAGGCTTCAGGCAGTTACAAGGCAATATACTCAATCAACCCCCTCCCTCCTAAACCACAAGTACAGAGACAGTATGGGAAACATTTCCAGAGTTCACATACTAGGCAGGCCAGATACTGAGCAATGCAACACTTCAGACACTCAAGGTCAGTTTAAACAATATCAACAGAAAAGATTATCTGCGCTTTGCCAGCTATGCTGGGAGAGTGAGAAAACAAAAGTGGTTATTGAAAGCTAAGGAATGTACTTATCAGTTACAATATGAGACCAGTTACAATACTGAGGTAACTCAGGACCATAAGCTTAAAATTGGCATGGATGAATTGGCATAGTCAGACATGACACTCAGGACCGCACAATAATGTCACTTTTGGTCAGCTGGAACAAGGGGGGAGTTTTTAAAAGTTTAAATTGCCCTCGGCGAAAATGGTCACATGGCTGGTGGCCCCATCCCCTGATCTCCAGACAGAGAGGAGTTTAGATTGCTTGCCGAGCTGCAGCGTGGAGGGCAATCTAAACTCCCCTCTGTCTGGATATCAGGGGTGGGGCCACCGGCCATGTGACCATTTTCAAGAGGTGCCGGAACTCCATTCCACCACGTTCCAGCTGAAAAAAAGCCCTGGGTATACACATGCAAATTTGCAAATATTTAAAACCAGCAGAAATCCAATACTGAGTTTGCGATGCTGCAGTGACCAAACTCCTGAGCTCAGGTGATCCCTCCAGCCTCAGCCTCCCGGACTGGGATTACAGGCATGTGCCACCAAGAGAGTGGGAGCATTCCTAACCTCCTCAGGTAGACCTTTCCATAAAGTGGGGGCCATCACAGAGAATGCATGTGTATGAGTACTGTTGATTTTGTCCATGTGCAAGGTGGCACCTGTGGCACCTGTTCAGATAGTGAAGCTGCCATAGCAGAACATAAAGAGAAAAGTGGTCCCATAGATATGATGAGCCAAGGCCATGAAGAGCTTTGTACAACAACAACAACAAAGCCTTTATTGGCATATCTCAGGTTATCAATACAGTACACAAATATAAAGATAACAAGGGTAATTTGAATATAAACAGTTAGACATTTTTCAATCAATCCTTGATTACCAGACTTAAAACTAAGTCTACCTTTTCAGTTATTTTGGATGACGAATAATTCATAAGATGGTACACCATTAAGGCCTCTGAATGACCCTGCATATTAAGTAAAATTGGGTCTAAGAGATTAGAACGAACATCAGCATACTGGTAACAATGAAGTAAAATATGAGGAACGGTCTCAACTGAATTTGAATTACAAGCACAAAGTCTTGCAGAATATGTGATCTTATTATATCTGCCATAGGTGACTGCAGAAGGGATAGCATTGCACCTAGCGAGTGCAAACGCTCTGCGCATTTGTGGGGTATAACAGGCAGATAGGTAAGGAGCCAGTCGGCCAGTAATTAAAGGGATTTCAAAATTGAGAGGGGAGCAGGATTTTTTTGGCAGAACTGGCAAGCTTTTGCAATTCAATGTCCAAAATTCTGCGCTTAATTGATTGATATGCATTTGAAAGAGGGAACATAGATAATGAATCTAAAGATAAGCCCATTGTAGTTATTTTTTTCTCTATGCAGGCAGTCCAGTTGGAGATGGTAAATTCTGACAGCATTTGATGTAAAAAGCTCCTGGGGTCAGCATTATAGTGCACTCGTAGCCAATATTTAATTGACATAAGCCATGCTCTTGTTTCTACCATGTTAAGGCCGGTTTCTAAATAAAGGACTGCATATGGAACACAGAATGGGAGACCCATGATTTTCTGCACGGACTTGGATTGGACTCTTTCAATACCAGCCTCGAAGGCACTTAGCCATGCTGAAATACCATACAGTAACTGTGGAATCACTTTGGCCTTAAAAACTTTTGGCGTGGCTGGCCCAAACTGATTGCCTATGTTGAAAAATAAATGTGAGATAGCTGATGCACTAATGGTAGCTATATTAATTGTTGATTTACGATGGCTTAGCCAAGACATATTATAAGTAAAGGGAAGACCCAGATATTTAAAGTGCTTTACCTGTTCTATTTCTTTTCCACTGATTTTTGGATTTTACAGGACTTGGCAAATACTAATGTAATGATTTCAAGTAAATGTGTGCATGTATCTTTAAATGCTTGGTGAGATAGGTGGAGAGTGGGGGTGAGAGGGATGAGTGAGCAATATGATTGGTTGATGACTGAGAGTGTGGGCGGAGTGAATGCAGTTTAGACTGTGAGTGCAGAGAGAAAATATTCAGTCAGAAGAAAGCAGGCTAGCTGTGTGCTGCCTGAGTATACTGAAGTATTTATGAGAGAAATATAACCTGTGTGGAACCTGAACTGAGCATGTTTGTGAAAGGACACTCAGTCAGGGAAAGAGAGGCCAGCTGTGTGCTGCCCGAGCAGGTTTAATATTTCTGTGAATAGGAGTTAGAGAAAGAGAGGCTGGCTGTGTGCTGCCTGAGGAGTTTTAAGCATTTCTGTGAGAGAAATATAGAGTCAGAGAAAGAGGCTAACTGTGTGTGAAGCCTTAGAAGAGATCTGTGTGAGTGAGTTTATAGGAAGTAACTTTAAGAACCAAGAACTACGTTTATGAAACCGATACGCTTCTTGACTAAATAAAAGTTTATTTTGTTTTGTTATATCCCAGAGTAGCTATCACTGCTATAGCCCATTCTTATCCTCAGGGCCACATAGAACCACGAAGGAGCCTGACGCTTAGGAACGTTACCAAAGGGAAAACTTAAATAAAATATATTGGAATATAATATTCCTGGTGGCAGCAAACTACCCAGAGGGGATTAAGGGAAAGATTAAAAGAAAAATCTACTCAAACAAAGTAAAGGTCGTAACAACTAATATTTTGGATTTCTCATAATTCAGCTGTAATTTATTTGTAAAGAAGAAGCTAAGGCATCTATTCAGCAGACGTCTGAGCCCCACCCTTATACAAGAAAGTAGTACTGCATCGTCCGCATAGAGTAGAATGGGTACATAAGTAGTACCCAGTTTAGGAAAATGACAATCTTCTTCTGCTAAGAAGGGGGCAAAGTCATTAAGGAATAGGTTAAATAAGAAAGGGGCAAGTATACATCCCTGTTTGACTCCTTTACTGAAGGGAATTTTAGATGTTAATTCCCCTCTAGTTGAGCATTTAATTTGGCAGGTAGTAGAAGTGTGTAGCATTACAATTAGTTTAAGGAGTCTCTTATCAATGCCCGATTGGTACAATTTAACCCACAATAGCTCTCTATCAATTGAATCAAATGCTCCTTGGAGGTCTAAAAAAGCTGCACAGAGTTTGGAATTTCTAAATTTAATATGCTTTTCGACTAAATGCACTATGTATGAACTCTGTATGTGACAGCTGATACCTTAAATTGATCTTGTCACTGATAGGTACCCAATGGAGTGACTGCAGAATGGGAGTAATATTCATGCTCCTCCTAACTCCCGATAATAGCCAGTCTGCAGCATTCTGCTCCAACTGGGGTCTCTGAGTTAACTTAGAGAGGAGTACAATGTCCTTCAAGATCTCCACCTTCACAACCAGCATCACTTCCATCTTGTCTGGGTTCAGTTTCAATTTTTTGCTTTTAGCTGTTTGACCAAAGCTGTAAGGCAGTGACCCAACATCTCTACTGCATCCTGTGGTGATGTGGATAGTAAAATATAGAACTGGGTGCATTTGTGTATTGGTGGCATCAAATACCATAGCTAAGAATGAGTTCTCTTAAAGGCTTTATGTAGAAGTTGAATAACAAGGGGAATAAGATTGTGCCCTATGGAAGCCCACAAGATAATTCTCACTCTGAAGATAGCCAGTCTCCAACAGCAACCCTTTAATTCCATTCCACTGGAAAGGATTTAAACCAGTCCAAGGCACATCCCCTGATACCCTCTTCTGTCTCCAAACACCTCAACAAAATGGCATGGTCTTACTGTATCAAAGGCTGCCAGCTACCTGAACCCAGCTTCCGCCGGGATCGAACTCAGGTCGTGAGCAGAGCTTGGACTACAGTACTACAGCTTACCACTCTGCACCACAGGGCTCCTCAAGATCCTATTAAGCCTCTATTAATGGAACATTTTTCTCCAGGCAGTTGGCAACCCTAACCAGAATCTACTAGGGTTCCCAACCTCTAGGTTATGGCTGGAGTTTTCCTAGAATAAATCTTGAGAGTGTCCTCTGCCACTTTGCATTTAAATGAGTGGTCGTTTTCATTCGCACACCTGTTTCTGATTTCCACTGGGACTGAGAGGAGGGAAGTGTATTGCAGTTTTGTAAGTTTCTCTTGATTTTGTAATTAAGACTTGTATTTGCCGTGGTATGTAACCTTTTGACTGTATTTCGATTGCATTGTACATCTGATTTTTTCATTAGGAATGTTTGCTGTCTGTTGACGCTCTTGACAAAGACCCGAAACAGGAGTTAAGCTGCCCTGTTGAGCGTCGGGCAGCGACTTCTCGCAGCAAGTCCAGCAGCTTCACTGTGTTCTCCCGTTAGTGAAGAGGTCTCCAGTACTTCGGACGAGACTGCATCGGGAGTAGCAAGAAGGATTCATTATTTATACTTTAGACTTTCTCGTCTGCTGGATGTCTGCCTTTTTTGTATTTATTACATTCTTGAGCACTTGGCAGTTTAATACACTATAAACTTGTATAAAGTGTGTAAATTGGTGGTGCTGAGTGTAATATTGTTGGTCCTTAGACCGATTCGCTGTAGGTTTATTATTGACATTCTGTTACTACGCGAGGTGCCCTTCTTTGTTTTGGCATTCTGAAAGGGAAACAGCATATGCTTAACCAGTGCTTTTTTGTTTCTTAAAAAGGTGCCAGTATTCATATATAAGATTGCACTGATTTCCACCAATTCCCTTCTCAGAACCTGGGAGCGCCCCCAGAAAAATGCTAGTATTCAATACCAGTGAGTACCACCATAAACAAAGTCTTGGGTTTAAGTCTCCCACTGAAATTACTAGGAAAATTACTGTGGAAGCCTAACCATGTGTACTCAGAAGTAACTCTCAGTGATCTCAATGGCACTTACTCATGGCTGAATGCCCATCGTCTTGCAGTCCTAAAGTACTTAATAGCAGTAAAGCACTTGCGGTCATCAGGGCTGCACAAAAGGTAAAAATGCAAGGCAGGCATCCTGTTTACATAATGCCCCTGGAGGGACTTGCTGCATCTGAACCCTTCAGCCCTTTTCCCCCACCATGACTCCCTAAGATCTCTTTTTCACATTTCTTTAGAAGATTCAGTCTTGCCAACATCTACCCCCAGTCAGCTGGAACCAACATGGAAAGCTAGTAGGCTGGTTGCAAAAGTCTCTGTTTCCAGCTTTCTTTAGTCAATTCAATCGGGTTTTTTTTTCAAGGAGTGTCCTGCATGGCTGCTGAGTGGTATATTTGGTTCTTTCAAACCTTCTGCAAGGACAAAATAGATCATATCATAGTTATGAACTTGCAGCTTGAGATAAGCCCCTGACCCCTGTAAGGTGTACCATTTGCCCTTCCCCTAGGCACTTTCTGGAGAGGACTTTTTAGTCACCCTATCTAACACCCACTACAACAAAGATATTAACATACACACAAGAGCTTACCTGAGGACAGGAGATTTTAGATTCCACAGAAAATGCTTTATCTTCATCTTCAGCCCTGATTTAATATTTATACCAGCCACAGAGGATCATACACTGCATTTTGAGACTAGGGTCAATCTATCCTATCTTATTCTGGTATGTTCTTGTGCCAATATACGTACACATATAGTTCAAATATGCAAAGAGCACAGCAGAAATTACTGATAGGTAAGCATCTTAACTCACATTGTCTAGTGGAAAACTGGAGCAGGTCCTTGAGTTTAGAACAGATAGTAATGAACAGTTTACACACTGGTAGATCTATAGATAGGTGATCCAGTTTATGGCATGAAATAGTAGGCTACAATATTCATCCATAAGTAGGCAAGCTCAATAGCTTGCCACTTCACACAGAAAGTATGTAGGAGAAAGGGCAATGTTTTACACAGTCTGTACCCAGAATACTGTGGGAAAGTTACTATCTCTGTCCGGGGTCTACAGCCCAGCCCCTGGACTTACCTGGAGAAAAGGATGGGAGACCCCTGGGAGACAGCGGCCCAGTTGCCTCAGCAGACAGCCAGGCCCAGCACCAGCCGGCCACAGGGGGAAGGGAAGAGACACCCAAGCCCCAGCCAGCCACAGGGGGAAGGGAAGAGACACCCAAGCCCCAGCCAGCCACAGGGGGAAGGGAAGAGACACCCAAGCCTCAGAGGGTTAGAAGGGGCAGGTGGAGGCCAGCCAGCCCCACCCTCCAGTGGGAGTCCAGGGGGCCAGGTAAGGAGACTGGGGGCAACCCATAGGGGACTAGAGCAAACAGAGAGGACCATGACAGTGGGGACAGGCAGCCAGCAGCAGGCCAAGCTGAAGCCTTACCAGCCAGGGAAGAGAAGCAGCCTCAGAAGCCCAGAGCCATGCTCCAGCCTGCAGCCCAGCTGGAAAGCAGTAACCTAGCCCAAGGGATGCTAGGAGCTAAGCAGCTCCAGGTGAAGCTGCCTGAGGCATTCTGTGGGAGGAGATGGACAGCCAGCCAGGGAGGCTCGGCAAGAATGTTGGGACTAACCCACGGGAAGCATTCAACAATATCAATCATCCACTTAAATAAATTTTTATAAATTTTCAGTTTTTAAAGTGCAAGTGCTATAAACAAGGTTAGTGCAATACATTAAGTGTAATAAATATAATAAGTAGCTAACTCTTCATAAAAGCAATATAGCAGCAACAATTCATGTACAGTTTAAATACATTCTACTGGAACAACCGGGAACTATAAGGTTAATGTCCATGTCCTGTCTCCGTTGTCGTTTCTTCCAACAATTATCTTAAGATGTCTCCTCCAGATGGTGGAAAAGCCACAAGGTTGAGACTGGCAAGGCGAACCTTTTCACCCTATCTGGGGCTGGCTGAAGCACAGATTTCACAAAAGCTTCCTCAGGAGTAAACGGCAAAACCACGGGGAAAACATTGGTTCGGAGACCCGGTCTGGGCGGCAGTAAATTCTAACGCACTCAGCTGTGCCTGCCTTCAGCCGTCAGATCAGCCAGGGAGGCTGGACAGCCAGCCAACGAGGCACAGGTGGACCAGCCCAGTGCTTCCAGCCAAACAAGCACAGGTGCAGCTGCCTAGGCCAGCTAGGGCCATGGGTGGAAGGCAGCAGGAGGGTGTGGTTGGCAGGTGGAGCATGGCTAGGATGAAGGGATAAAAGGGAAACACACCCACAGGGCAGGGTGGATTGAGTTGAGTAGGAGCAATGGAGGGGAGGCAGGCAAGGAGGAGAGTCAACAAAGGCGGAGATGGCAGAGATCAAAGGGGGTGAGTGGCACAGGTTGAGCAGGCCAGCGAGTGGACTGAGAGGGAGTCTGGGTGAGGTATACCACCCCTCCTTCCACAGAGCAGGGTCCTGCAGCATCCATGGCACCCCTTTGACATCAGGGCCAGTCAGACCGGTGCCACACCCAGCGGCAGCCACCGCAAGCCCTGACAATCTCATCTGTAAAAATAGTCTCTAGAAGTGTGGTATCCCTGATTAGGGCTACACAGGATGAGGTGTGTGGGCTAAACCCAGCTTGTGGTAAACTGATTAATTGAATGCTCTGCAGGAGATACAGGATGGTGTTGTGGGTATAGTTGAACATTATTAAAAATTAGTACCCAATAAAAGGCTAACTTGGTTTATTCTTTGAATCTTCCTTTTAAATTAAATTAGTCCCAGCTTGTAATAATAGTCCAGAAAAACTAGCTTAAAGAGATAAGCCTTTAGGGTTTAAGATTTTTTGTGTGCTAATATGTATATGCTGGGAACAGCTAATATAGTGGTATCCCATATTATGACCATTATTATGGCTCCACTTGTCTGTTATTCTGTGCTAAACTTCGTACTTTCTACTCTGAACCATGAAAAGTAACACAGACAATGGGAGGCAGCCAAGGACTAAACCACAGATAAAAGGGCTAGTGCCAAAATTCTTATTTTGGACAGTACCAACTGGTAGGAAAAACCTGTAGATTTTTAAGCAAGTATAGTTGCTGAAAGTTCCACTGTTCAGTGGTACTTATTTCTTAGTTAAGGGAATTTATTATTGTAGTTTTTCCACTTCTTTCCTCTTACAGTATTGCTTTTTATACTTTCATGTGATACATACAAAATGAAAATCTATATACATAAAGCCAATGCCCTGACTGACTCATCAACACCCAGCCCAAACCCCTGGACCTAGAAACATGAAATTTGGGCAGGATGTTCCTTTTGTGCTGTAGGGGCTCAATAAGAAGGGATTTTAAGAAATGTGCCCCCTAAGGGGGTAAAAAGGGGTAAAATGTATTTTCCCATAGGGATACAGCTTCCCTGTGTGGCTGGCAGGTTTCTCCTCCCCTGCCAACTGCCAACTCGGCCACTCTTCTCTGACTGGGCTAGCTTTCAGGGTCATTTGCATATGGGGCCAACATTCTAAATAGTTGCTAAGGGAGTCATTGAATGTGTCTTGAGGTAAAAAGCACCTCACAGTCTTCCTCTAAAAGTTCACTAGGGTTGCCAATCTCCCTGTGATGTAGAGTTGCCAGCCTCCAGGTGGTGGCTGGAGATCTCCCAGAATTACAACTGATCTCCAGGTGACAGAGATCAGTTCCCCTGGAGAAAATGGCTGCTTTGGAGAGTGGGCTCTATGGTATTATACCATTCTGAGGCCCCTCCCCTCCCCAAACCCCACTCTATCCAGGCTCCACTCCCAAAATCTCTAGGAATTTCCCAACTTCGACCTGGCAACTCTGCTGTGATGCCTGCCTGCTTGCACCCCTCTCTCTGATGATTCAGTTGTGGAATTCTGTGTTCTGAGGTAAAAATCGGATCAAAAAACTGCAGACAGTTGAAGAAAGACAGTACAAGAATCCTGAATGGGGATTTTATATAAAAGTCAGTATGGCATCTGTGTTTTTAAATGTTCATGGGAAGATGGTGTATGACCTTTCTAGGGGCCATTTCAATGTGAACCTCTCACATGAGCTTGTTAAAGTGCCCACCACACCACCCCTCCCTCAGTCCAACTCCACCTCTTGCAGCCATCACCTTTTACAGCCTCACACCTCTTGCAGCCATCACCTTTTACTGCCCCCAAGAAGCCTCCTATCAGACATCGTGCAGGATACACCATGCTAAAAGAAGGAAGGGGTGTTTTGAGGCACTGAGCATAACCCTCAAAGATGTCAGGGGCTACAAGAGAGTGATGGGGGGGGGAGTCACCGGGCTGCTGGCTGGAGACTTCTGGCAGACTCTGCCAGTAGTCCCAAGGGGAACTCGGACTGATGAGGTTATTGTGTGTGTCAAGACTAGAGATGGGCACAAACCGTATTCAGAACTTCAAAAACCCAGTAATTGGCAATCGCATGGTCGCGATCCGGCGGTTTGTGATTGTCCATGGCCAATGAACCAGCGTTCGGGAGGGGCCTGGTTTGGTGCGTTCGGCCGCGGTTCGGGAAGCCAGACAGTCAGGCGGCAGCAATCAATTCCCCTGGCAACGGAGCCGGGGGAATGCCTGAACTCCGTCTGTGCTCCTTCTGTCGCCCTGGAAACCCGAATGGAAGCCCAGCTTACCTTGATCGGCAGTTCTTCCTTCCAACCACGGAGCTGCAAAGTGGTTACAAGTTGGGAGAAGACACCCAGGGGAGGGAGGGGGAAGGGAGTGTTCTGTAGCCATGGGCACTCCAATCTCATCCCTGCAAACCCTGATAGGCAGCTCTGATGGCCAAACACAGACCTCCTGCATTGTTCAATGGGACCTGTGCTTATAAATAGCCATGGGCTCCCAGGCTGGGTTTCACTTTCAGCGAGCAGTGGAGTAGGACAGAGTTCTTGCTTGCCACTTGCTAGCCTTTGGGGAGAGAGACTGAGAGTATAACTGAGCTTGGATTTTTGTGGGAGTTTCCTGGGATTGGAGAGGGTATAACTCCAAGATCCCTTTTGCAATCTTGTTCAAACTTGGGTGATGGCTGTAGGAGAGCCTGCAAAAGACTCCCCGGGAATATGGGCTCTTTAAGTGCCAAGGGGGCCGTTCCGCACCCTACAAACTGCGAACCGGTTCGGTAACGGAAAATGTTCGTTGCGGTTCACGATCTCGGGATCGTCGGTGGCACCAAACCGCCAACCACTGGTTCATTAAATTTTTTTGGTTTGTGCTCATGCCTAGTTAAGACATTGTATCTGTGGCCCCTCATCAAGAAACTCTCACTAAGAAAGAACATGAGGGTCCACTTGAGAGACGAAGTGTCTGCTAGGGAATTCTCTGAACTCCTACAAAAAATAGGGAACAGAGAATATCCTGAGTTCAAGGGAAAGGTGACCATACCTGCAGATCTGGGCACAGTAGTGACGATGGAGAAGTCCATGGACTGGCTGTGCAAGAGTGCCATTCTGACCCCCAGGAATGACAAGGCTGCCATCATTAATGAAACACAACTCCCTCCAAGGGGCAGAAATGGAGTACAGATCTGGGGACTCAGTGGCGTAAATGGATGACGTGGTCCACAACCCCGTGGAGTTCCTCAACACACTCAACCCTCCTGGCTTCCCAGACCACAAGCTGCTCCTCAAAGTGGGGGCTCCAGTGATGCTGCTCCAGAACCTCAATCAACCCAAACTCTGCAATGGCACCAGGCTGTGAGTAAAAGCCCTCCACAGGAACGTCATCAAGGCCACGTTGTTCACCGGCAGTGCTTGGGATGGGGGGGTGGGTTGGGGTTCATACCATGCATACCACTCAGACCATCAGAGAACCCTTTTGAATTTAAGAGACTGCAGTTCCCCCTCAAGGCCTGCTTTGCTATGACAATTAACAAGTCCCAGGGGTAGACACTGAAGGTGGCAGGAATTGACTTGAGGGAGGATTGCTTCTTACATGGGCATTCTATATGGCCTGCTCCAGAGTGTGCTCACCCAGCAACCTGGTGATCCTAGCACGTGAGGGAAAAACCACCAATGTGGTCTACAAAGAGGTCCTTCAGTAGAAAAAAAAACGGTTGTACATATTTTTCACTTTATTCATTACACTACAATCTTTTTCTTTTAAAAATCTCTTAAATAACTGTTACATTTCGAATTTCACTTCATCAGTTTTTGGCATCAACACACTTCGCTTTATTCAAATACTTTTGTGAAGCTTGGGTATTATCCTATTATACTACAAAACCAACTCAACTCCCCCCCACAAACCAAAAAATGTTACATACCCATAAGTATTATAATTGGACTTAAAGTAGTTAAATACTGTAGCAAAGCAGGGGATCAAACTAGTATTTTTATATAAATTTGGTTTTACCCTGTTTAGTACAAGATGTGATTTGATAAACTGATTCTGAGTAATTTATTACCTTTGGAGCTTTGTCAGTTTGACATTTCCCCATTGCAACCTCAGCAAGCTATCTGCTTTGGGAATCTATTACTTTAGGAAAGCTCAAAATGTAACAGTCAGATCATGATTTGACAAGCACCATACTGTATCCTACCAATAAAACTTACATATATAAAGAACCCCTTAGAATAACCTTTTTTACCCTTTTAAAGAATCCAAAGAGGGAAACTACATGAGATGCCTGACGTGTTCTTCACTTGTCGGTTTCCCGCAAGTTTCCGTGGGAAGAGTAGTGAGAAAGGATGGCCATTTGATGCGATTCTCCACTTGGGAGAAGGAGAGAATCCCTCTCACCACTCGAGGACCATATTGAGAAGAGCAGCCCAGGAAGCCAGCAGCCAGCCCCCCACATGCCCGCCTTGCCATGTAACAGTGGTACCCAGCGCTCCCTCCTCCTCTCGCCCCAGTGAGTGGTTGTAGCAGCCCCAGCCACCAGCTTCTGCTCAGAGATCCAGCAAATGCTGCACACGCTCCTCCACTTCCCTAGGGCCGAGGGCTGGAGCATAGTCCGCTTGGCTCTCTCTGGCCACCATGCTCCCTCCTTGCATAGCATTTAGGGGAGCAAGGGGAATGTGCCAGCAGCAGCCAGAGGGAGCCAAGCGGACTCCATGTCTACTTCCTTCATCCAGCATTGAGATCTAAGCTCCTACAATGGTATTTCGTCTATTTTACTCTTCTAACACAGATATTGCCAAAGTAATTACCAATCCATCCTGTTTGGACTGAGGTCTGTACCTCTTCTCATGCTTTTACTGGTATTCCTAGAGCCTTCTGAAATACAAAGTAATTTACTGATTATGTGGTTTTAAAAAATATGGAAGTATTATTACCCTCTACTGAGTTGTTCATAAGCATGTTCATCACAGTCATTGCAATATGATGTCCAGTTTCACAGGTATGAGTGTGAGCCATTACAAACTGAATGAATGCTCTAAAGTTTCATATGACCTCACGTTACCCAAAACACTGTGTTTCTCAGTAGAGTCAGTTAACATATTCACATGTAAATCATCAAGTGTGAGTTGTCCGTTGAGAAATCACTGGTATACATACATTCATAAACTAAGATTTCATCTCTGTCTTCCTTCTTCCTCATTCTATTTTCACTCCTTTAACCCCCACTCCCAGGTTTCCCTAGTTATAATGGTTCTGGGGAGGGGGAAAGAATGTCTGGGGAACACAATATGTAAAGTATCCGTCATTCAAAAATGCTAACAAAATGTTGGTAGTAAAAAGCCCCAGGTAGAACAATCAAAATGTATTGTTTCACATAAGAGAAAAAGTTATATACAGTTCATCCATCCTACTAGTGTGATGGTTAACTCCTCTGTTCCTCTACAAATCTCCTTTGTATGTGAGTTTTTCAGGCAGGGCCCAATCCGACTAGAGGTTTTCTCTCCTAGTCTCCCTCCCTGCATCAGACTTCATTGGTTTATCCCTTTCTTTAATATTGTTACTACGGTGACCTCAACAAAGGCCACACTAGACTTCCAGGGCAGGCAGGTACAACCAATAGGACCAGGATCAGAAAGCTCCTCCTCCCTCCCCTCTGGAGAACAGCTTCAGCAGAAGACAGACAACAGACAGGTAGGGCCTTTGTGGCCCTTATAAGCGCAGAAAGGCGGGTATAAATTTTGTAAAATAAATACAAAAATAAAATGTGAGTTATAGAGCTGGGAGCAGGGCAGGTGCAATGGGAGGAGAGATAACAAAGGGCAGTAAATGAGCAAGGATCAAATCCAGTAGCACCTTAGAGACCAACAAGATTTTCAGGGTATAAGCTTTTGAGAGTCAAGCTTCCTTCATCAGATACAATTAGGAATGGAGATCTGAGTCTTTTTTTATCTCAGTTAGAAGATGGGATGCGTGTAATAAAGAAGTAGGAGAGGGTATGAAGATACACTGGGAAATGTAATTAACTGGTTAGAGCAAGGGAGGAAATGCAGAAAATTAGTAACTGTAGTGAGAGAAAAATCCCATGCCCCTGTTTAGCACTGGGGTTCCATTGTTATGAATTTGTGAATGAGCTCGCTTTCAGGTTGTACTCTTTCCTTTGAAGTTTCTCTGTATGAGCACAGTCACTTTTAAGTCAACAATGGAATGTCCTGGAACAGTAAAAAGTTCTCCCATTGGTTTTTGAGTCTCATGAATTCTAATGTCAGATGTATGTCCATTTATTCTTTTGTGTAGGGACTTATCTATTTGCCCAATGCAGATAGTGGAAGGGCATTGTTGACTCTTGATAGCATATGTAATGTTGGAAAATGAACACGTGAATGAATCTGAGATGGTACAGTTGGTGTTGCTAGTAGGGGTCATTTCGTAGAAAAAGAACTGCAGAAACTCATTAGCATATCTCATTAGCATATGCCACACCCTCTGACATCACTGGAAGTGTGTCAGAAGGCAACAGCCACCCCTCAGGCCCCTTTCCTCTAAAATCTCCAGGTATTTCCTGAAAATAAAGCAGAATGAACTCAAAGCAGCTTATCCTCCTCTGGAGAGCCAGCCCCAGCAGCCCTGCTTGCAGGCACGCATGCACACACTCGTCACGAATGAAAATAAAGCAGCAGAATGAATTTAAAGCAGCTTACCCTCCTTTGGAAAGCCAGCCCCAGTAGTCCGGCTTGCACGCATGCACGCACTCACTTACTCGTCACGAATGAAAATAAAGCAGAATGAATTTAAAGCAGCTTACCCTCCTTTGGAGAGGAGGCAGCGGGGAGGAAAAGGAATCACATAGGCAGGGCCAAAACCTACATGACCTCTTTTCAGATCTACAGGAATGCTGTTCCAGCGCGTTCCCCCTCCAAATGAGCCCTGGTTGCCCGGCACATTAATTGTGCTGTTAGGATGAATATCAGGATCAAGTTGGCTTCTTGGTTTGTTTTCAGGACCTGACCCCAGATTCTGTGTCTAGGAAGTACACTATTGTGAGTGGGAAGTTAAGATTAGGAGGTTGTCCGTAGGCAAGAAAAGGTTTGCCTCCCATTGCCTGTGAGAGAGATCATTGTCCAGTGTAGGTTTCAGGTTATTGATGATGCATTGAACTGGTTTGAGCTGAGAGCTGTATGTGTGACCACTGGTGCTGTTCTGTTGTTGTTTCATTTAGGTCTTTCTTATAGCAGATTGTCCCTTGGTATCTATGTGAATGAGCAAATATGATTATGCATTTATTGGATCCCATCTGGGGATGGGTGGGAGGTGAGAAACAATTCTTAGGAGATGTATTTTTATTGCAGCAACAGACTTAACCATTTTCCTTTCTACTCAATATTTTCAGTATTTCAGAGCCTGTTGATTTTGCCCTCATAACAATACTGTGCTAATTTTTCTGTTTATCACATTATAAGTAAAGGATCAAGAAATGGTGATCAGAACTAGAAATTTCAGCCCAGGACTCTTAGACTATTTATTTATTTATAAACATATTTTCTCTGCCTTTCCTCATAGTTCAAGGTAGTTTACAATAATTGATTGAAGTCAATTTCAGTTAAAATCACAATAAATTAACAACCTCCAAATTCCTTGCTCCCTCTCCGCCAAAGATTACTGTCATTCAAGCTCCCTTAAAAGCCCTGGCAAACAAGACTTGCAATGCTTCCTAAAGATATTAAAGGTGGGAGCTCTCCTCACCTATTCAGGCAGCCCATTTCTGTTGGGTAGTAGTAAGTATGTTCAGTCATGAAAGAGTTAAACTACTTGTGTTAGTAAAACCTATTTGCATGTAATCACTTAGGCTTTAAGTAAGGATTCCCACCATAGAAAGGGGAGTCTCTATTCTTAAATGTAGTAGAATTAGGATTCTCTGTTGGGCAACCAGTTGATTGAGGGGGGCAATTGTGGAAAGATATACAGAAGTTTGTTTGCTCTTTGTTCAATCAAAACTCACTCTTAGGATGTAACAGTTCTTCAGACTAAGCCAGTCTCTCTAGCTAGTAAGGATGTGACCTAGTTAGGCATTTCTATTTTATTCCAATGTAACCTTTTATCCTTTATGTAGTAAACTCTTACAGAGCTAAACTGGAGAGTGTGTTCTCATTATATCTGATGCGCTTATCTGCTACTCTGCTAATCAAAATGGAAAATATCCCTACAGTTTCTCAAGAGCAGGGGCCACAACGGAGAAGGCAATGCCAGAAGGATTGGCCTTAGAGGCGAGCTCACCAGCACATGGCTTCCTGCAGACCGTAGCTGGGGCACGGGGACATATGGAAGGAGATGGTCCTTCACATATGTGGATCTCAGGTCATGAACGGCTTTAAAGATCATAACCTCCACCTTGAATTGAGCTTGGAAACAGATAGAATGTTTTAAAATGGTCAACATCTGTCCCAGTGGCTAGCCCATGACAATAGTCAGACTGCTGCATTCTAACTCAGTTGTAGTTTTCAAGTTGTTTTCAAGGGCAGCCAGCCATTGAATCCAACGGAGAGGTTACTGAACCATGGATCAAAGTGGCTGAGCTTATATAAACAAACAGCCAGTGAACCAGACCAGCAAATTTACTCTCCTGGCTACCATGCCAACCTGTTTTTCAAAGAGCAAGGCAGGGTCCATGAGCACCCCAAGCTCTTAACCTCCTCTGAGAAAGCCCACTTCATTCCATCTAGGTCAAGTGGATCCATTCCCTCTAGAATATAAGCCTTCCTTACCAGCATTACTTCTGTCTTGTCTGGATTCAGCTACAGCTTGTTCTGCTTTAGCCACCCAACCACAGCCTCAAAGTACTGGTTTGGTGGTTGCATCTGGATGCTTAGGTAATGAAATATAAAACTGGATGCCACCTGCATATTAATGACACCCAACCTCAAAGCTCCCTCATTCAGCAGCCTCATATATACATATTAAAGAATATGGGTGAGATAATAGTACTCTGTGGCACTCTTCAAGACAAATGCAGTTGATCCCGCACCTCCAGTGGAGATGCTTTGTATTCGTTCAGAGAGAAAAGAGTTTGGTTGTGGTTTCTTAGTCCTAGGATTGCAATAATATTCCTCCATAGTAACTGACAGGTACAGTACTGGTAAGCATGATCTGCTGCAGGCCACATCTTTTTGTTTTCTTTTGCAGGGTGTGAGATGGGGGGATGCTAGGATTATATTTTTTCTTCTGTGAAAAGGTGACTGTTTAACGACCCTATGATAGGCTTAAGACCGCAAACAAACCCTCAAAAGTGGGGTGAATATCAAGGACAGGATGTGTTCCTTTAATGAGTTTGTACTGATGGAGGGTTCTAAAGATGGAGCTTGACAGATCCTCAAGAGTTAGAAAAAATAGTACCTGCAGAATTTCTTTTACAGCACTTAAAATTACAGATGTTTGTCCTCTGCTTTATGAATATCTTAAACATATGAACAATCTGAGGAAAGAAAAAAATTAATAATTTATGTCTTTACATACTTTTTATGTCTTCAAAAAATCTAATTTTTAAGCCTATCATGTTGCATTTAACACAATTTTTGACACTGGTGTTTAGATTCACCTGATTCAGACCTGAGAGAGAGTTCCTGGGTGGCCATTCTACAGAGGATCCACAGTTACACCTTTTTCGTGAGACGCAGATTGATTACGCATGCAGACAACTTCCCCGTTGTGGTTTTTATTGACATAACAAATCAGGAATGAGGAGAGGCAGTGGGATGGGGTGGTTAGTGTTTCAGACTTGGATCGTGGAGATCTAAGTTCAAATCTCTATTTTGCATAAAGGCTCTTTTTCAGCCTAACCTACATCACAGAATTGTTCTTGGGAGGATAAAATGGAGAAGGGGAAGAAAATGTTATAAGCTTCTTTGGGTCTATATTGCACATAGTAGTGTCAGGTTGCCCTGGAAACTGCCAGGGATTGGGAGGGCAGGGGCTATATTTTGGACTGATTCTGAAGAAACTGGCCCTGGTGCAAAGCGCTCACATGCTCCTGTCTCCCCATGAAATGATGTCACTTCTGGAAGTGACATTATCGCTGTGGGCATGGAGGTACACTTACACATTTGCCTGGGATGCCATCAGTTGACAGTGAACACGAGGCAGCTTGCCTCCTTCCACCGATCGCCAGTGATTGGCAAGCAGAGAGGCAAACCACCAGGAGTCTGCCTGCCTGTCATGTATGCCAGCATCCATGCCATTATTATGTTGTGGCCATATGCCATTATTGTGCATGCCATTGTTGCATTTTATACTGAGAGTGCCATGCCCCACCTGCCCCACCAGCATGCCCCACCAGCATGGCAAATCTTTTTTTCTGCTGCAGAAAAAAAACATGCACTTGGACCTGGAGAGACATACCTCCTTTCCAACTCAAGATTGCATTCAGACATCATGATGAACTTGTTTATAATGACATGAGCACATACGGTTCTCATGACCTAGTTTAATCTATGGTTACCAACCTCCAGATGGGGTCTGGAGATCTGGAATAACAACTGATCTCCAAACAATAGAAATCAATTCCCCTGGAAAAGTACAGCTGGAGAGGTAGGGCTGCCAGGCTGAGTCTGGCAACCAGAGGGAGGGTTGTGGGTGGGGAAATGACAGCTATGTCGTAATGTTACTTCTGGAGAAAAACTGTAACATAGAGTAGCTCTAGGAATTGCCTGGAACTCTACGGTAAAATCATAGAAGGATAATGGAGGATGGATCATGGACACAACAGAACAAATTGCTGTCATACCTCCTGCCAAGCAAGAATTGCATTAGAAATGGGTCATCAGGTTAAGCTTTTCTCATCACAATGCCACAAAGGTGAAATTTGCTTGTATGTGACTATTAAAGCTACACAGAGTTCATCGTAGGATTTAGGCCAGCCAACCCTATAAACCTGGATATCAAATTAGAATAGTGTTAGTAAACTTCTTCAGTTCTTTTGCTTCAATTAGCAGGCTTTTCTACACTCTGGCATAATACCTCTATTCTAACCTGACAGTATTAACTTTTTTCCCTTTTAATTTTAGATTGTGCTACAGCAATAATTGTTCCAAGGTGGTACAAGGAAAACCTAAGAAAATTAAGAATAAGCAACTAAGTGGCAAGTAAGTGGAGAACACAATGATAACAATGGAAAATGTGTGTGAAATGGGTAAGATTGATAGCTGCCTGCACATACGCATTCTCTGTTGTGTCCACCATCATGTGGAATGGGCTGCCTGAGAAGTACATGAAGGCACTATCGTGCTCATGAAGGCACCATCATGACGAGCCTGAGATGGTATAGCTGGTTTTGTTAGGTCCAGTGATGGTGCTCTCTGAGTAAATATGGGGACAGAGTTGGCACCTTGGTTTATTGTAGGTTCTGGTTCCAGAGTCCATGTGTGTGTTGGGAAGTACATTATTGTGAGTGAGATGTTATTTAAGTTTGTCTGTGGGCAAGAAAAGGTTTGTCTCCCAATACTTATGAGAGAAGAGTATCATAGTACAGCATAGGTTGCAAGTCATTATGATGCGTTGAACTGGTTTGAGCTGAGAGCTGAATGTGACCACCTGTGGTGTTCTGTTGTTTGGTTTGAGCTTGTCTTTTAGCAGACTGTCTCTTAGTATCATTCACTGGACTCAAATCCTGCTGGATGTTCTGGTATAGGCTACAACATAGTCAAAAGCCTTAATTAACTTTATTCAAGCTATTACATCAGCGTATCCATGAACTACTGATATATTTATGTCTATGTCTGTAACAATGGATAAAAATTATGCTCTATAAAACATTCTGAATCCCATCCAGTTAATGAAGTGGGATAATCTTTAGAACCACGCAGTTCATATATATGCTAATGAAAGCAAGCGACTCTCCTTCAGCATCCATCTCAAGTAGTTCCGAATAACAATTATTCATCTTCAGCTGGAGAAACATAACCTTGAATTGCTTTGTTTAGAGTCCATGTCTACAATATCCTAATGGAAACCACCATTCCTGAAATACTTCTGATGTAGTTTATTACACTATTATTTGTATCATTATCCTAATTATCACAGTTCTCATCTATTCTTAAAAGATATCCTTACTCTTATACTACCTAAATCCTTGCTAGTAGACTATTTTTAAAAGGAATATTTATACGCAGAGGTGATTCATGCTTATTACAACATTGTTCTAAGGTTTTTGACCACAATTTGCTTTTATCCAATTAATCGGTTTTATGTCTCGATATTAATAACAACAGTGTGTTCATGTACCACTCCTCTAGACATAGTAGTGCCTCATTCAGAGCAGTGAACAAAGTCAATGTCATCATTATCCCCACAATACAGCTGGGGAGCTGGGGCTGAGAGGAGTAGCTTACCCAAGGCCACCTAATGAGCTCATGGCAACAGTGGGATTCAAACCAGCAGAGTACTCATTTGTAGCCTTTTGAATCCATTATGTTGTTGTTATTGTAAGTATTGCAATTGTGGTCACGTAGAAAGATCAAACACATAAGATCAAACAGTATCAAACACATTTTTTCAATATCTGAAAATGCTATGGTACACTAAAGAATATTAAGCTCCTCCTTGTAGATCACTCACAATATGGGCCTGTAATTGTGAATCTTAATCAAAAGTTTTAATAGTTTCTGTAATTATTCTGTTTGATAATTTGTTTCATGTGGTCTGTCTTCAAATTATGTATATATTTTAAATTTTACCCCACTTAAAAAGAAATTAGCTCAAACCTTGCAAAAAATCCATATGTAGAAAGCTCTCCATACCTGTTCAGAATTCTTTCCTGTTGAATTCATGCAGATTTGCTGATTGAAGGAAACCCCTTGTTCTGGACTGTATGTCCAGGTACCATCTATCTCTATGGGGTTACCTCTAGAAGATACTATCATGATTAAGTGAAGTTGACTTAATAATCCCATTCAAGTGAAGACAGAAATTTCACATGTTGTGGAAGTGGTTTGAATGCACATTCTCTGCCCTGGAAACAAATGACTTGAAGTGCAAAGCATATATATTTCTCACACTTCCACTATAATTTGTAAAGTATATCTATTTCTAAACTAAGGAAACACACACTGGGGAACAAAAGCCACTTCACAAACCATTTTCTTAGATGTGAAGCAAAATCAAAAAGAGTCCAGTAGCACCTTTAAGACTAACCAATTTTATTTTATTGTAGCATAAGCTTTCGCGAATCAAGTTCTCTTCATCAGATGCCTGATCTGATGAAGAGAACTTGATTCGCGAAAGCTTATGCTACAATAAAATAAAATTGGTTAGTCTTAAAGGTGCTACTGGACTCTTTTTGATTTTGCTACTACAGACTAACACGGCTAACTCCATTAGATGTGAAGCGTTTCACTAGGGGTGCCATGTTACACAGTTGTAGCAAAAATAAAGAATCTGTTAATTTTTAAATTGTCACATGATTACTTTTAGTTTTTACCTGCTTAATCCTGTGTAATCCTAAAAATATAAGGCATGATAATAACAAATACCCACATACAAACATGTCTCATACTAGCTAGGAACTAGAGGCTGGCTGAGGCACCCTTCAAGTCAAGTGGTGGCAAAATCAGATATGTGGACATACAATATGTATAATGCTCCTGAGACTAGTGGTAATTAGGGCTGGCAGTTGTGTTGGCAGAATATCACAGCCGCAGTCAGGACACTGAACTGATTAAGAGTTACAAAAGCTTTATAAATAAACTAACAAACTGGATAGGAAAGAAAAGAAATAAATTCAGCTGCCTTGTTCGGGGAGAGAGCTCTAGAGCATTCTGAGAAGGGGAAGATTACCCTAAGAGTAGCATTCTGAGACAGACAAGGAGAAAATCCCTTATTAGAAAGAAGGTACTCCCCCTACAGTCCTGTCTAACTAGAGCTTGCTTGGTTCCTGCAGGATCTTCTTTGTACACAAGGTGTTGCTAGAGGTTTAATAAGTAGAAATGGGCAGTGGAAGTTTTCATTGCATAAAGTTAAATACCATCACTAGGTAACTACCTCAAACTGATATTAAAGGGACAGCTAGAAGGACTAACCTAAAAGTTGTCAACCCTAATAGTAACAGAGTTAATGAAAATAGAAAAATAATACAGAATGTTCTAGTGACCAGAGAAGTCCTATATGGTGTTCCTTTTATACAGAAAACACTAATCCAGCATTCAGTTTCTGACTATGGAAGATCTTCTAGCTATAGGAAAAAAGGACAGCATTAGGGAAGTTGAAATGGAAGATACTATAAAGGAGGAACTTCCTGTAATCACCAAGGTCAGCTTGATCCACACTCCTAAAGATTATGGAAGAAATGACAGCTCCTCCAGCTCTTCCCACACTATTATTGAACCTACGAAACAAGAGCCTGAGTAAGTGTTTCTTCACAGACTTTCATAGCCTTTAAGTTGTCATGTATTATTGTCACAAAAAAATGTTCTGCAGCAATGTCAGGTCAGATAAAACTAGTTTGATTTTCTGTATGAGAATACCTTCATTAGAGCTGAAAGGTGCGTGGAGATATCTGGAGCAAAGTTACCTTCAAAGGGAGGTAATTTTCCTATGCTTGTGGTGGGAGAAGCTGCAGATATAGATCATCTAACTTTCTCAGAGCTTTTAAAGGAACGGAAACTTCCTCCTAGAGGGAATGTAGCCACTTTTGATATCTCGGGTTGGGTAGTAGTTAAAGTGTCAAACTGGGAGTATGGAGAACTAGGTTAAAATTCCCACTCTGCCAAAAAATTCACTGGATAACCTTGAACCAGACTCTCAGCCCAACCGACCTCACAGGATTGTCATAAGCTTGAAGTGGAGAGAGATGGAAGGGTGAAATAAAAACGTAAGGGAATAAATGAATCTCAATTTGTTACAACCTCATGCTAGGACAGTGCTATCATATTCACCTAGACATATCTGTTAAGATTTTCTCTGACATGTGAATTCTTTTCTTTTTTTTAATCATAGGGTTTACCCTCTTCTATAAGAGAAATAGCACCTGGAGCTTTAAGAAATGAATCCTAGTTAACAACAATATTGCTAGCCTTCAAGCCTTGATTTCTGTCAGTAAAAGGGAGGAGGGACCCTTTTCAAGGCTGTTTTGGTCTTTGATGGAGGACTCATCAGGGCTAGCAGCAACCACAAGTGACTTGCATAACTTATCCAGGTCCTGTTGCTTACTTCTGTGAAGAGCAGCCACCCCACAGAAGCCAGTGTAGCAGTTACGAGTTTAAGACTAGGATCTAAAAGACCAGGTCTGAATTACCACTCTGTCATGGATGATCATTGGGTGGGTCAGTTATAGCCACAGTCAGCCTAATCTACCTTACACAGTTGTCCTGAGGATAAAATGGAAGAGAGGAGAATGACGTAAGCTGTTTTGTGTCTCCATTGTGGAGAAAGGTGGAGTATAAATGGAGTAAATAATAAATATAGCTGAAGATGAGGAGTAAATAAAAAGTAGGTTGGTGGGTGGCAAGAAAAGATGGAAGCAGGGAAAGGTGAGGATACGAGGCACCCAGGAGAAGAGAAATAAGAAATAGTGTGTAGAAGGGGATACAGGGGAAAGGGGTTCACCACCATGCAGCAGGACCTGGTCTGGTAGCCAGCGTTGCATAACTGGTCCTGACCTGGCACCTGGTTTTCCCAGGTAGAAGCTGCCAGGGGAGGGAAAGATGAAGATTAAGGAGGGGGCAGATAAAGGTTGATAGGTGAGAAGTAAGCAGGAAATGAGGGGAAGTTATGGGAGCTTTCAGCAAACAAAGGAAATAATGGGGAGGGGAGGGCTGCCAACTCTGGGTTGGGAAATTCCTGGAGATCTGGTGGTAGAGCCTGGGGAAGAAAGAGTTTGGGGAGGGGAGGGATCTCAGTAGGGTATAGTGCCATAGAGTCCATCCTGCAATGCAGCCATTTTCTCAAGGGGAACTGATTTATGTAGTATGGAAATACACAGTAATTCCAGGAGAGCGCCAGACCCTGCCTGGAGGTTGGCAACCCTAAGCCCACTGATTTGATTTTTGTAGTGGTTGTGCTTTAACCATCTATGTTTTTATATACTATTGCTTGCATTTTAGCCACCTTGAGGAACTTTCGGTGGGAATAGGGTTGCCAGGGGCAAAGCAGGTTTTAGGGGGCAGCGAGGTACTTACATCCCACACATGCGCTTTGTGTATTTGTGCACTCCTGCATTCCCCCACTGTAATGTTCCCTTTTGCTGTGGGTTCCCTGGCTAGAGTACTCACTCAGGCACCCATTCTCAGATCCATTCAGCACAAACAAGCTAGTTCAAAACATCAACCATTTATTTGCAAAGAGACAACTCCATCAACCAACAACTTAAGCTAACATACAGAACTGGAAAACTGAAACTAAAGCTTCACCCAATAGGACAAAATTAAATCACACAAATATTAGAGGAGGAGCAGACTATTCCATTACATACATACATATATACAGTAAATATACCACACCCATCCTGCTGAACTGGTTTCAGTATTCCCGGTGTTTCCTCCCTTGTGCTGGAAAATGATGTCGTTTTCCAGTACGAAGGAAGAGCCCTGAGGTGTGCTTCAGCTAGGGTTGCCAGCTCCAAGTTGAGAAATTCCTAGAGATCTGGGGGGTGAAACCTGGAGAAAGTGGGGCTTGGGGATCAAAAGGACCGTGGTATGGCATAATTCCAGAGTCTACCCCCCAAAGTAGCCATTTTCTTCAGGTGAACTGATGTCTGTGGCCTGGAGACCAGTTGTAATTCCGGGAGAACTCCAGCCACTACCTGGAGGCTGGCAACCCTAGCTCCAGCAGAAACGTCAGGTGCACTGAAACCTCCAAATGGGCAATTTTTGGCTTCAGCATGCCCCACAGCTCTTCCTTCCACTCTGGGCACACTGAAGCCAGTTCAGTGGGATGGGGGAGGGTGTGCACATGCTTCCTCCACTACCAGCCAGGTGAGCAGGGCCAGGGGGTGGCAAGCCAAGGTAGAAAGGTGGCCTAGGAATCTAAATAAATAAATATTTAATTGGCTGGTCGTACATAATAGCTTTTAAGAAACTGAGTTTTGAGAGAGGCTTTACATATCCTCTGCATACCCATACTTCCTGACCTGCATTCCCTCTTCCAAACTGCCTTTTTATTCCAGTTTTTCAAATATTTAGTGCCTCTGTTATCTTTCAAGGAGGTCACTTTCTCAAATATATTGTCCAGTGTGGTATACCGAGTGGACAGGGGCCTAGATTTAAATCTCAGGCTCAGCCATGAAGTTCTCTGAAGGTTGGAGTCTATGGCAGTTTTCCATTAGGTGGCATTTTTCTTCAGCCAGAAGAGCCTTCCTCAGCACAAGACGTTCTTCCACTGGCTCAAAGCTCTGTTCCCTAGAAGGAAATACCATAGTTAGCAGAAAAATTCTGTAGAATGTAATCTCAGCAAACTAGTACAAGTCATTAATCTATGTCAAAGCATTGTTGGGGGATAAAGTAGGAGGGGGAAGGAACTGTAAACAAAGTCCTGATTTTTTAGATGGAAGCTGGAATAAAAATTTAACAAAGTATATTTCTTTGTTTCTTCTGTAGAGGCCTTAATCCTGTGCAGCAGAACTCCCAGCCAATAGACAATCCACATGTCCTGCTGTTGCTGCTTCATCAGAAGGATCTGGAAATCAGAGGTCTGAAAAATGCTGCCCGGGGGTATCCACCTGACCGGCTTGCCTGCATTTTGCAGGAGCTTGTGAGAGCAAAACATAAAGGACCATTGAAGAAGTGAGTAAATCTGCACTCCATGCATATGAAGGTGCCTTGTACCAAGTCAGACTAAAGGTCAGCATTGTCTACTCTGACTGGCAGCAGTTCTCCAGGATCTCAAGCAGAGGTTTTTCTTGTCAAATTCTTCCTGATGCTTTTAAGGGGAGTTGAATCTGGGACTTTCTGCATGTGAAGCAGATACAGTAAGAGTGTCATGAAAAACTGGACTGTGCAAAATCAGATAACAAAGGGGGCAGTGGCCATCAGTAACAGCTAGGATGGTAGAATTGGCATAAATTGTAGGAATTATTCAGTGTTGGGTGAAGGGTGTTATGTGGATGAAGCCTTTCTTTTATTAACAATAAGCTGCTTTGACCTGATATCTTGAGAGAAATATGTGGATGAATCTATGGAAATCACAAAAGTGAGGGCCAAATATTATATCAGATTGGTCTACATAATGTAAAATTAACATCCTATTATCGAGCTAAATTATAGTACACAATAAGCAGAGGTCAAGTGGAACCATATTGGAAAGCTGGAGGTGGTAATAGCAATGCATGTACACTGTTTTGTTAGTGGTCAGACTAGGCCTCATGATATTAAGAAGCCTTATGGCAGTATCATAAGCCCCTTTCCTCATGTGTTTAAACATAGACAAGTTGTCTGACTAGGCAGAAAATGGAAAAGTACTGGAATGTGAGCAGTGAGGGTAAGACTAACTCTCAGCCCCCATGCCCAGAGATGTGCAAAACCACAAAACAATGGAGGTCTCCAGAAGTACTTGAATGAATCCATTCACACACCCTTCCAGTCCTATCCTTATCTACTCTCCTATTATAGCCTCACCCATCCAGCCACCATGGATCATCAATCTTTTTACACCTGTACAGGCAACAACAAAGTTTATTAGCCAGAGGCCATCACATTCTTGAAATCAATTCAAAATTACATGATTGCACATCAGCAAAACACATGCCATTTTAAAATAAATATTAAAAAGGCACATATTTCAACAAATTACTACCTTTAGAAATTTACTTAATTCCAATCTTACAGCTGCATTTGACACATACTTCGGTGTTTGAAGTACTGCTTTTAGGAATTTGGACTGTAGTTTCTCTCAGGAAGACGCAATCAAAACTTCCCAATTTTATTGTCTCAAATCAGAGACAACTTCCCAGTAGGGGTGTGCAGCCTGAAAATATTTGGGTTTCCCGCTTCAGGTTTACCTGAAGTGGGAAAAACATTCGGAAATAGCATAATTCCGAAGCGGCTTGCCACTTCGGAATTATGCTATTTTACTCGCTTCGGTATGCTCCATAAATATTTGGAGCATACAGAAGTGAGGGGGGCGACTCCCTCACCCCCACCTCCCACCCCTTCCAGGGAACCCTGCCACCCCCAGGCAACCCCTCCTCCCCCCCACCCACTTACCTGGTTGGAGGGAGAGCAGGAGAGACATCAGCTGGCCAGTGGGGTTGCTGCTGCTGAGGCGGCAGTGGCGGCAGCCTGGAGCCCTCTGCCACCGCACTGCCTCCTGAGGTGCAGGCTGAAGCCTGTGCTCCCTGCTGCCTCCGTTTGTCCACCAGTGTCAGGGACAAGGATTATATTCCAAACCTGCAACTCTCCAATTTTCCTCCCTGTTTTTCTAGTTAGCTCTGTGTGTGTGTTGTGTGTTTTGCGTGCAATTGATCTTTATTATTTTAAATAAAAACTCCTTTTTGATTGAACACCTGCTTTTTTATTAAAAGAGTTCTCTAGAGGAAGGGATCCTCATATACATAGGCACAAAAGATTCCTAAGTTACCTGCCTCTTGCTGCCTACCCTTGCACAGTAATTCTCCCAACTAGAAAGAAGAGCGCTTCATAGAGTAACAGTTTATAATGAATTTGTTGAAAATTGGTTAATAGGGATGTAGGAATATCCAGAATAGGAAATGATTAAATTAGATTCTAACTCGTAAATTTGTGGATGCATCTTCTAAACAAATGATGACATCATCTCTGAGAAAATAAAAAAGCAACAGGAAATTTAACTAATCAATATATGAAGACAAAGATATGTATTCTGCAGTATCAAAACACAACGAAAAAGGAGAGAATTGCGATATCGGGTAACACAGCAAAAAGAACTCATGAAATCTTATTAAGTGCAAACTTCAGTGTCAAAAATAAATCCAATTTATATAGCCATTACTGCAATTTACTAACGTATCATAAGGCAATAATTCATATATAGAAACGCAATTTTCTGAATGAACAAATTAAATGCTTAATCACCATACCAACAAGAAACAACCTTCTTAAAGTGGCATGTGCTAATCAACTTGTTATTATCAAAATCTTTGATGTTCTATATCCTATTAACAATAAAATGCAAGTGCACCAATATTGTTCTAAATACAAGATATACAGTTTGCATATAACATATTTCACAAATCCATAAGCAGAGCCACTAATTTTGTCTATAACATATTCAAACTGATCATATTGCACAAGTCCATTGTTTAGGGTGCTAGTTAGCCTATGGTATATACAAAGTGATAAGCCTCAAAAATTCATGCACACACTGTCCTTGCTTTAACAGAAAGTTCAACAATAATTCCACAAAGTTTGAGAATGCGTTCAGTTGGTCATTTGTATTTGAAAATGGCTGTGATTAGTCTCTTGTTCTAATGGGTCATCTAGATCCAAGGAATCCTGTTTCAAATGATATCTTTCTCAAAAAATCATAGTCACTGTAATAAATTTAACAAAACATGTATCTCAGATTCAAAATACAAAAAGTGACACCTCAATATGCATATCATTTACTTACATATTTATATGCCAATGAAGGCTAACTTGAACTTGAACTTGAACTTTTTTTAAAAAAATTTTATTGGAATTAGAAATATTTTGTCATTTATAACAATCAAATTACTTTAATATTCCAGTTCTAACCCCCTCCCTTTCCCCCCCCCCCCGTTTGTTGACTTCCAACAGTTTTCCAACCCTTTGTCTATTCTTCCCCTACTCATTTCAACTTATTTTGTCAATTAAACATATACTTTCACACTCTTCTAAGCTAGTCTATTATAACACAGTGCTAAGTCAATTTCCCTTCACTTATCAACTAACTAATACATTCCTGGCATGTTATTCAATAGTAATAATACTGGTAATATTCTCAATATCCTGTACTCTAACTTATTCATTCTTTTTTTTTTTTTTGAAAAATTTTTATTGGGTTAGAATCCATTATTTCCACATTTACATTCAATTTTCCCCAATTTTTTCATCTCTAACCCCCTCCCTTTCCCCCCCCTTTTTGTTGACTTCCAACAGCTTTCCAACCCTTTGTCCCCTTTCCCTTACTTTTATTAACTTCCTCTATCTAAAACAAATATATATTCTCCATTATTCTAAGCAGTACATCCTTAACTATTTTTAACATTATATGCCCAAACTGTAAGCCTTTGTTTCCATCTTAGATAAACAATTTATCCCAATTTTTCAATTTCAGGTATTTCTATATATCATAAACCATATAGATCATACATTCGTTTATATCAAACAATTTGACTTATTCTCTATATATATTACTCATTCTATCTTTTTATAATAGTTCTATATATCTCTCCTCACGTAGTCAATCAATTTGACCCATCTATATCTTCAGACATTCAGTTTGGTACAAAACTTGTCAGAAAAAAAAAGAAAATATTGTTAGTTAATCGCTCCTTATATTTAGTCCTTATAATTAATTATTTTCTCTATGTTCTGTTTGTTAACCTATATATATCTATATATATGTCAATCTATTAATCTGACTGCTTATTAATTCACATTTATCTCTTCTCCCCCCGGTAAAGTCTCCCCCCTCTACTTCAATACTTCAGTAGTTCTCAAACTGCCACAGTTTTCCTCCCACCTCCCATTTCTTCTCCAGGTATTGTTTCAGCTTCTCCCAGTCTGTGTTGAACTGCCCTGAGTCCAGATCTCTCAGTTTTCTTGTCATCTTGTCCATTTCAGCCATATACAGCAATTTGTAAGTCCAATCTTCAATAGTTGGCACTTCTTGTACTTTCCATTTTTGCGCATACAAAAGTCTAGCTGCTGCTGTCATATAAAATATCAACGTCCTGTGTTGGGCTGGAATTCCCTCCATTCCCAAGTTCAGTAGCAGGAGTTCTGGGTTCTTATTAATTTGAAATTGTAAAATTTCACTCATTTCTCTTATTATTTCCCCCCAGTACTGCCTGGCTACCTCACACGACCACCACATATGATAGAGGGAGCCCTCATGCTTCTTACATTTCCAGCATTTATTAGAAGTATTCAAATTCCCTAGCGCAATCTTCTTTGGTGTCATGTACCAACGATAGATCATTTTGTAAATGTTCTCTTTGATATTAATACATGTCGTTGTCTTCATTGTAGTTTTCCACAAGTATTCCCATGCCTCCATTGTTATTTCTTTATTAAAGTTTATAGCCCATTTCACCATTTGTGTTTTAACTATCTCATCCTTGGTATACCACTTCAACAGTACTTGGTATACCTTGGATATTCTTTTCTTATCTTCTTTAAGAAGGGTCTGCTCTAGTTCCGAATTCTCTATTCGTATACCTCCCTTTACAGAGTCCGAATTATATAAGTCTCTGATCTGTCTATACTGGAACCAATCGTAGTTAGGTGATAGTTCCTCTTGTGTCTTTATTCTAAGTTTGGATGCTTCAGTTTTAGTTATTTCTTTATACGTTAAACATTGTTGTTCATTATCAACAGCTCTCGGGTCTATCACCTCATATGGAACCACCCACAAAGGGGTTCCTTCTTGTAGATAAATTCTGTACAAAATTCTGTAACTTATTCATTCTAATGTCATCAATATGGGACAAACAATTTATCCCTCCCTATACATAACTTGAGTACTCATAAGTGATGAATACATTTATAAGTCAACCAATTTAACTTATACTCTATATGTTACTCTTTACTTCCTCTTATATCTCTTATCTTTATAACATAAAGTCAATCAATTTGACTCGTGTTCTACACATTTCTAAATATACCTACAAACACAATATACATTCGACATAAGTCAATCAATTTAACCCATGTTCTGCACATTTCTAAATATCGCTATAACCAAAAATACCTTCAGCATAAGTCAATCAATTTAACCTATATTCTATATGCTACTTCTCATTCCCCCCCTTCTTGTATTCATGAATTTTAATTCTGTTAATTCTCAATTACACCCCTATCTGCCAGCAACATAATTAATTAATTAATTTCTATTCTTATATATCACATAATAACTATTACTTAATACTGTATAGAATAATCAAATAGAATAGTTGCTTAGTAATTCTTCTTTAACTCTCCTCCCCCCGGTATAGTCACTTCTCTCTTCTTTTGTTTTTCTTCAATAATTTTCAAACTGCCACAGTTCTCCTCCCACCTCCCATTTTTTCACCAAATATTGTTTCAGCTTCTCCCAATCTGTGTTAAACTGTCCTGGATCAAGGTCTCTTAGTTTTCTTGTCAGTTTATCCATCTCCGCCATGTACAGCAATTTGTGAATCCAGTCCTCGATAGTTGGCACTTCTTGTACTTTCCACTTTTGCGTATACAAAAGTCTAGCCGCTGCTGTCATGTAAAAAAGCAATGTCCTATGTTGTGCTGGAATATCTTCCATTCCCAAATTCAGTAGCAGGAGTTCTGGGTTCTTATTAACTTGAAACTGTAAAATCTCACTTATTACTTTTATTATTTCCCCCCAGTACTGCCTGACTACCTCACAAGTCCACCACATATGGTACAAAGATCCTTCATGCTTTTTACATTTCCAGCATTTATTAGACGTGTTCACATTCCCTAGCGCAATTTTCTTTGGTGTCAGGTACCAACGATAGATCATTTTATAGACATTCTCTTTAATGTTAGTGCATGTCGTAATCTTCAAAGTATTTTTCCACAAATATTCCCACGCCTCCATTGTTATTTCTTTATTAAAATTTATAGCCCACTTCACCATTTGCACCTTAACTACCTCTTCTTCAGTATACCATTTTAACAACACTTTATAGACCTTTGAAATTTCCTTTTTGTCTTCTTGTAAAATTACTTCCTCCAAGTCCAAGTTCTCCATTCTTATCCCTCCCTTGGCACAATCCGATTTATAAAGGTCTCTGAGCTGTCTATATTGAAACCAGTCATAATTTGGAGACAACTCTTCTTGCGTCTTTATTCTTAATTTAGAAAATTCTATTCGTGTTATCTCCTTATACGTTAAACACTGTTGTTCATTATCAACAGTTCTCGGATCTACCGCTTCATAAGGAACCACCCAGGAGGGAATTCCTTCTTGTAGGTAATCTCTGTACTTTTTCCATATTGTGAAGAGGCTTCTCCGAATGTAATGGTGTAAAAACATAGAGTCCGCTTTTACTTTATCATACCATAAGTATGCATGCCATCCAAATATTTTTTTGTATCCCTCTAAGGCCAGCAATTTGCGATTTTTAAGCATCATCCAGTCCTTCAGCCAAACCAAGCAGATTGCCTCATAGTAAAGTCTTAGGTTGGGCAGTTGCATTCCGCCTCTCTCTTTCGCGTCCTGTAACACTTTCATTTTCACTCGAGGCTTTTTGCCTGCCCAAACAAAGTCCGATATCTTTCTCTGCCATTTCTCAAACTGCTTGGAATCCCGAATAACTGGTATTGTCTGTAACAAAAACATCACTCTTGGCAGCACATTCATCTTGACTGCTGCAATTCTTCCCAACCATGACAAATTCAATCTATTCCATTTAATCAAGTCTCGCTCTATTTGAGTCCACAATTTCTCATAATTGTTCTTAAATAGATCTATATTCTTTGCAGTCAGTTCAATTCCCAAATATTTCACCTTATTTGTTACTTCACAGTCTGTTATTTCCATAAGTTGCTGTTGTTTTTGTTTAGTCATATTTTTACACAGTATCTTTGACTTCTTTTTGTTTACAAAAAAACCTGCCAAATCTCCAAATTCTGTGATTTTTTCTATTACCCTTGGCATGTTTTCAATTGGATCTTCCACAATTAACATTATATCGTCTGCAAATGCTCTGACCTTATAGGAAAAGTCTTTTATCTTTATTCCACGGATTGCATTATCTTCTCGGATCTGTATCATCAAAATTTCCAAAACCATTATAAACAACAGTGGAGACAACGGGCAACCTTGTCTTGTAACTTTGCCTATAGTCAATTTCTTAGTCACCTCGTCATTCACCACAATTGCTGCACTCTGGTCTCTGTAGATTTCTTTTACTGCTCTGATAAATCTTTCTCCCAACTGTAGCTGTTCCATAGTGGCGAACATAAAATCCCAGTTCAAATTGTCAAATGCTTTTTCAGCGTCCACAAAGAAGAACCCAACCTCCTTATCACAACGCCTATCATAATATTCAATAGCATTTATAACTGTCCTTAAATTGTCTCTGATTTGTCTATTCGGTAAAAAACCAGCTTGTTCTTCCCCAATAACTTCGGATAGCCATCCCTTTACTCTTTCCGCTAAGATCTTCGCAAAGATCTTATAGTCATTGTTAAGTAAGGAAATAGGTCTGTAATTTTTGACGTTAGTCAAGTCCTGTCCTTCTTTAGGGATCAATGATATATTAGCTTCACTCCAAGTATCTGGAATTCTTTGGTCTCTCATAACACCATTGATCACTTCTTTTAGGAATGACACCAGTTCATTGACCATTACCTTATAAAATTTAGCTGTGAGTCCATCAGGCCCTGGCGCCTTACCCAGATTTGTTGACTATTGCCTTCCTTATCTCTTCCTCTGTCACTTCACTATTCAATTTATTTCTCCAATCTTCCGAGATCACTGGGAGCCTCATTTTCCCCAGATATGTCGCTATTGAATCTTTATTCACCTCTTTTTTATTATACAATTTAGCGTAAAATTTGTAGAAGGCTCTACTAATAGCAGTCTGTTCCAGATATACTTTATTATCCTCACATATTTTATTTGTCTTCTTCTCCTTTCTCTTCTTCAATTGCCATGCCAAATATTTCCCAGGTTTATTTGCTCCTTCAAACGACTTTTGATTCATTCTCTTCAGATTCCATTCCAGTTCTTTATTATTCATTGCTGTCAACTGTTCTTGTAAAATTTTAATGTCTTGGTAAACTTTCTTCTTCCCTGGTCTTTTCTTTAGTAGTATTTCTTTGGCTTTTATTTTCTCTGTAATCTCCTGTCTCTTCTCCTCTTGTTTTTTCCTGGCTCTTCCGTTTAAGTCCATTAGTATGCCTCTAATTACTGCCTTATAGGTATCCCATACCTTGTTGGTTGGTACTTCTCGATTCATGTTGTATTGTATGAAGGACTTAGTTTCCCTTCTCAACATCTCCAAGTTTTATCCCTCTTGCAACAAGTCCTCATTTATTCTCCATCCTTTCCTCTTAGTTCTTTTCCCAAACTTCCACATAATTGGATTGTGATCTGAGCCTACCATAGGCATTATTTCCACCTCTTTAGTCCATAACACTAAGTCCTTTGAGGCCCAGATCATGTCGATTCGTGATAAAGTAGAGTGTCTTGCGGAGAAAAATGTGAATTGTCTGCCCTTGGGATTCTGTATTCTCCATACATCTTCCAAAGTTTCCTGCTGCATTAATGCAAAAAAAGTTTTTGGTAGTAGTCCTCTTTTCTTTTGTGCAGTTGCTGATTTCTTGTCCTGCTCCAAATTTGTAACTCCATTGAAGTCTCCTGCAAGAATTATCTGGTCGTAAGAAAGTTCATCTAATTGCTTCCTCAAATCCTCAAAGAAGCTTTCTTTTGCTCCATTAAGTGCATAGATTCCAATCACCAGCACTTTCTTTAAATTCCATGTACATTCCACCGCTAAAAATCTGGCTTCTGGGTCCTTAAACACTAACTTTGGCTGCAGCTCCTCTCTAATATACAAGACCACTCCCCTTTTTTTTCTTTTTTGTGGCCGCTGCAAAATGAGTGCCCAATTTGCTCAGTTTTAGATATTTTACATCCTGTTTTCTAATATGAGTCTCTTGTAAACAAACAATATCACATTTCTGTTTTAATAGCCAGTGAAAAGTACTTTTTCTCTTATTGGGTGAATTAAGTCCATTTACATTCCAAGATATAACCTTACATTCCATATTCATAGCCTTGTTGCTGGTAAGTCCTTTTCATTGTCCCTCATAAACTTTTCCATTTCAAATTCAGATCTGATGCGCTTTTTCACTCCTCCAAACTCAAATGCCAGTCCTTCTGGTAATTCCCATCTATACCTTATTTTCATGTCCTTCAAAATTTGGACTAAGGCTTTATATTTTTTCCGATCAAGCAACACCGATCTAGGTAACTCCTTCATAATAATCACCGTCTTGCCATCAGCCTCCAATGGGTCTTGGAATTGCTTGCTCACAATCATTTCTTTCATATTTCTGGTTGTAAATTGCACAATCACGTCTCTTGGTAACTTCCTCTGGGTCGCAAATCTTGAGTTTATACGATACACCACATCTAGGATAGCCACGATTTCTTCTTCTTCCTTCCCCAGGTATCCAGCTAACACTTCAGCAACTTGCTCTTGAGCTGTCTTTCCCTCCATTTCCGGCAAACCGCGAAACCTTAGCTGCTTTTCCATATACTTGCTCTCCACAATAGCCATTCTGCCCCTCATCGTCCTCATATCTGTCTATTGCGTGTCTGAGAGATTCTCCATCGCCTTCTCCACCACGTTAACTTTTTGCTGTGTTGCTTCCATTCCCTTTCTCATTTCTGCCAATTCACTTTTAACTGTCTCATTAACTTCTTTGATCTCTTTCACCAGCTCCTGCTGGATCTTTAACATTTCCGAAAATCTTTTGTCTAAATTTTCCATAGCCGTCTGCCACTCTTTTTTCGACATCGTGGGGCTTGACTTGCCTCGCTCCCACGAATCTGCTCGTTTCCTTAACTCCGTGGCGCTTGGCTAAGTGTCCCTTTAATTTAATTTAATTTAATTCAAATGTCCCGGTTTCAAAAGGAAAAAAAAAGCACTTACAAAATCCAAAATGCCGGGCGTCTTTTCTCTATGGTTTTTCTATATTTTTGTAATCCAATATGGCATACTTCCTCTTCTGCTGAAGCCCGTGCCCTTCCCTCTTCAAAGATGGCGATTGCCCTCTTCCTGTCTGCCTTAGGGCCGTCTCTCTCCAGCAGCTCTATCACAATTACGTACTTCCTGTTTCCCGTCTCCTCACAGCAGCTCTCGCGATGGTAGAAGCTTTCTCACAGTCTATTATCTCCTCACAACCACAGGTATGAACAACAATCCTCCAATTTCTCTAATTACTTCTTTTAGCTTAGTCCTTTTACTAATCTGTTTCTTGCCCAGTCTTCCTCTACTTTTAATCAAACTGTTGCAGTTTAAAAGTCCCCTTTAATGCTTCTTTACTTTAAGTAATTCGTCCCGTTTCAAGAGATAGTGATCTTTACCTTTTCAAACGTCTTTCTGGGTTGTAATCACTGCTTCAAACTCAGGTTCTCTTTCACCTTCTTTCCTCCTGTTGATGCTTGGGCATGTAGATCTTATGCCAGCCGTCACTGGCCCCAGAACTGCCGCAGAGATATAGGCCGACCTGTCTTAGGGTGGGACCTCAAGGGACGGGGGAGAGTCCGTTGCGCAGAACCCCCCCTCGCCCGAGATCAACGCGCCCTGAGGTACTTGAGCGTTCAAAGCCTGTTCTCCGCCTGAGAACAGGGGACCTCGGGCTTGTTTGCCCCCGCCGGTCACTAAAAACGGCAGCCCGGTCAGCTCTGCTCCCAGAGCTGTGTTAGACCTCCATGGATCCCAAACAGGAAGTCAACTTGAACTTGAACTTGAACTTTATTTATTTATTTATTTATTTATTTATTTATTTATTTATTTATTTATTTATTTTCTTAAATTTATAGTCCGCCCTCCCCAAACAGGTGGGCTCTGGGCGAACTACTTACATATCAAATTGTATCATTCAGACATACAGGCACGGTCAATTCTTTACCGGTATAGCATAAGGTGTGGTATGAAGTCTCTCAAGCTCATTATGATGGAATCCTTTTCCCTGCCTCCCATATGGAGATCTGTGTCTTAAAGGGAACTAAGTCCCCATTATCAATATTAACTCAATCAAAAAAACAGGAGAAATCATCATTGATATTTAAGCCCTCTGGAGTGAGAGTGCAGCTTATATATCCAAAACGTTTCTTTCCTGCATAAATCCCTAGTGACCAATTCTGCATTTGTTTCTTGAGATCTATATAGAACAGAAAATGTCAGTTTCCTTATGAGATTTTTCTGTGTGGTAGGAAACCATAGGAACTTCTAATATCTGGTTCCTGATCTGAGATGGATGTTCACTGAGTCTTATTTTTATGGGGCGGATGCTGCTGGCCATGTATAGAAATCCACACACACATTTTATATGATATACTACATTATTAGAGTTGCAAGTCATTATTTGATATACTACAGGTGATATCACCACCAGGTGACTTGATATTACACACCTTGCATAACAGACCTGGTCCCAACTGCTTGATACTGTTCAAAACACCCCACAAAAGCCAGTGTAGTGTAGGTTTCATAGTTCAGGCATAGGATGTGAGAGATCCAGCTTTTAATCCCCATTCTGCCATGGAAGCTCAGTGGGTGTCCTTGGGCCAGTCATATTATTAGCCTAAGAGGAAAGTGTCATATGCTGTTTAAGTCCCAACTGGCAAGCAACATGGGGAATAAATGAAGTAATAAATATAACTGAAGATAGAGGGCAAATAAAAGGTTGGTGGTTGGGTGGGTAGGAAGGAGAAAAGGAAACATGGAAAGGTGAGGCCTGCCATCTTGTCAAGTTTAGCTAATACAGTTTTCCCTTACAGTGGTTAAAATGGGTCTAGAGTTATACACTCCTTTAAACAATACCTGAAGCCAGTTCTTGTAAACATCCACACCGTGCTATCAACTTCTTGAAACCCCTTTGCTTTTATAACTTCTTCCAACAGGGAAATTCAGTCTGTAATTGCTGCCTCTTGGGGACCTGCTATATACCAGATTGCAGACCTTCTCCCTCCTTCCACTGGCTGGTGTGATTGAGTGTTGTACTCCTTGCAGTTTGTAATATAAGAGCAACTTAGTTACCTTCATATGGCCTATTGCTCTTTGAGTGCACACCAGTAGGAGCCATTTCTCCAAACTCCTTCTTTGTTTTATCGTAAAATAAAATGTTAACCAGCTATCTTAACATGGGTTATATTAAGGGAGGGAGTGTTCTGTTTCATATCCCATGTATCACCAGGCAAGCAAAAATGTCAAAAGCAATGATTCAATGAACAGATAAACTTGGTGGCCCTTATGAGGGCAGAAAGGTGTGGTATATATTTTTATAAAATAAAATTTAAAAACTGGAAGCTGAAGTCAGGAAGAGTAGTACAGAATCACCAATGCCTGTAATTCTGTGTTATTCATAAATACTTATTATTGTCAGGAGGCCTGCAGAAAAATATTCTGTCCCTTTATAATGGGATGTTATTTACCAAGTGATATTCATTTCCTTCTTTTATATCCCCCCTCCCCATGATGACCCAACGTGGTTTACATCATTCTCCTCTCCTCCATTTTATTATCACAACAACCCTGTGAGGTAGATTAGGCTGTGAGTATATAACTGGTCCAAGATCACCCAGCAAGCTTCCACAGCAGATCCTAATCCTGGACTCTAACTTCTATGCTACTCTGGCTCTCCAGTGTATTTATCTGTATGCCACGATAACATTCAACTGCCCATTTCTACTCTATTGAAGAGACAGGATATTTTTCTCCAAGCCTATTGGGAACTCTAATAATAATGCTTATCTTATCTTCATGACGTCACCTGCTGGTTTGTGCAGATCAAGTGCTGTTAAATGCACAACTGCAAATCAGGCTCCCCCCCCCGCCCCCCCCTTCCGGTGGCAGTCAAAAGCCCACTAAAATAAAACAACAGCAAGAAAAGCATATATAAAAAGCCAGTGAACTTACTTTAGAATTATCTGCCTCAAGAGTAAATTTCCACTTGTCTGCTAAATGACTGAACAGAAGAGTTCAGGCAGTGGGCCTCTTTGAAAAGGGACGTACAAGGAGGTTCTGAAGGCAGTTGCACTTTATAGACAGAAAAAGAACCTGGAGCAGGGCCACTTCAGTGATCATAATGGGCCAGAAGATTAACATAGGAGGGGGGAGATACTCCCTAAGGTATTCTGATAGCCTACGCTGCTATTGCAGCCAAGCATGATTTAAAGATAATGCATTTTAAAAATATGAGTATGAGAAGAGCAAACTGCCATCAAGGACATAAAATCCTAAAATGTCAACGCACACAAAATGATATATTTAGGGTGAAGTTGTGTCACTCTTCATCACCAGAGAGCCAGTGTTGTGTAATGGCTAGAGTGTTGGATTTTGATGGAACTTAGGTTTAAATTCATGCTCTGAGATAATGCTCACTGCAGGATCTTGGCTCACTCACTACAGTGTTTATGAGGATAAAATGGCAGGAAGGAAACCCTGCCGTGGCACTTGAACAATCACGTTCCCTGTAGCTGCTTCAAGAGCAATGGATGTACTAGCTGGAGTCAATGACAAAATATTATATCAATGTTAAGAAAATGTGTTCTTTTTGCAACTGAAGAGCTACAATGAGACAAGACGTCTGATTTCCACACAAATAATTTATTTATTTTTGAACCTGCCCATGAGAGCTTACAAAATAAAAATTAAAAAACCCAAAAAGATAAAAAATACTAATTAAAATCCAGCCAAGCATATAAAACAGATTAAAATATTTAAAAACTTAACTTAAAGCTTGGGTGAAGAGAAATGTTTTGGCCTGGCACCTAAAAAAAAGCAACATAGGTTCCAGGGCGGTCTCAAGGAGGAAGGTCATTCCACATGCGAGGTATCACTATTACAGAATGTGTAGCAGCTATGCATCTATTTCCCTGGCTGAATCCACACTACCGTCATTCTCGCAGCAGTTTTTCACTTCCGCAGCGCCATTCCTTCATCTGTTCACACGCATCATCTCCGAAGCCGTCATTAATTCGGCATGGCGTCACCACAGCCCATTGCACTTTCGCCGCAGGTTATCTTTTGACGAATAACTGCCCTCCATTGAATTCCGAGCCTCTCTTGACCTGCCTCCCAATTAAGGAGTAATTCTCCGCCTTTGTCCCCACCCCTTTTTTTAAAAAATAAAAGAGTACCGTGTCGATATGGTGACATCTCATCATATTAATCTCATTTTAAAAAAGCGGGCAGACTTCAAATATCAGAGGAACAATTTCATATGTTAATTCAATTTATATTTTGGGGGGGGGGCATCCACATGATACTGAAATCATGGCTCATGTTATGCCCGACACGGACTGTGCCGACGAGTTAGGCACAGATGTCAATTTTCCAAAGACAAAATGAAGCTCTGCTGTGGGATGCTGCTGTAGGTGATCGTGACCGCTCACCCATTCCCGGATGATTTCAACCAGCATGCAGGCTGTGATGTTCCAAGCGCTCATCGTAAGTGTCTCAGGTGATTTTTTAATATATATTATATTAATGGTGTCGTTGTACCATTGAACCAGGATGCTTACTCGTCGATATATCGTCAATTTGTCCTTTTAAAAAAAAAAAAACCGCAGGGCCGTTCGGGTTTTTCCCGCCCCTTTACCCGTCTTTTTGAAAGGGGATGTGATCAACGGATTGCGCAGGAGAAGCGCTATTCAAAGGGTGATGTGGACAAAGAAGCGAAGAACGCGCAATAACAGATGGAGCAATCATTGCACAAGAAAAGCGGGAGCTAAGGTAGTGTGGAATCGGCCCCTGTATGCTGATTCTGGAAAAGGGTTTCTGTATTAACAGTTTTCTGGCTTGGCTCCTTAATGATGCCTGCTAGTTTTCTTCCTTTCTGTCTTGTTTTCCACATTTAAGTTATTGCTGGGAGTTTAAATCATACAACTTGGAAATGGCAATCAAGCAAGAGCTTACCCTGCCTTAGAGCAATGTTCCCATCTAAAGTATGTGCTGCAAGGCATAACGTCAGTTCTGCAAAGAAAATGTCTAAAGGAGGGAGGCGAGCTGAAACCAGTGCTAAGAGAAATCTGAATGAAGCTGTTGGTATTCTCAGTGCTTAGACTTCATATTTTACTAACTTGACATGATCATTGGTTCTAGATCAGAGAGAACATGGCTGATTGTCTTAGGTCTCAGTCTCATAGTGGATGGACAACCATCCACACATGCAGTGCAAGTTGTTTGTTATTAGTGCCTAACATCCATAACTCTTGATCTAGATCCAGCTGACTGTATGTGATGTTAACCCAATTAATACTACAAAGCTGGTTGGCCAAAGAAGAGCCTGTGCCTGCCTGCTGTGGTGTGCATGCAACTATGTCTGAAGCTGATTGGCCACAAACCTTTGTACTTCCCTCTCTCCTCCTCCTCTTAGAATTTTCACATCTTTCTTCATACACCCAAGATGTACAAATTCAGCGTGCACAATTTTTCAGAGCAGCAGATGTAGGGAAAGTGAACAAGCTCTGTATCAGATAAGATGGAGGTGAAACAGGGAACACAACATTTGTACTTTGTGTCTCCCTACTCCTGCTCCAGATCAATGTGAGTGGGGGCTCAAACAGAGTCTAGGAGAAGTTGTTATTGAGGAAGGCCTTGAAAAAGGACAGATATCACTTTGGAGAATAGGGGAAGGGGAGGCCATTGCAGACATAGAGGGAGAAAGGCAAAGATTGGCTTAAAGAAAAATGCTTGGGAGAAAAGGATTCAGCTCTCCTCACGTTCTTGCTCCTTTTGTTCCCAAAATTGTATTCTCTTTTGTTTGTATGGGATTGGGGCCGCATGCTGCCAGTATGCATAGTGTGAGCCAGAAAGAGACTATTATTGTAATCTTGGTACAAAGGTTGTAAAGTAATTTGGCCCAATTTTTTGGTGTATAACAAGGTTTGTATAACAAATTAAAAGATCAGAAAAATTTACATTAGAGCAAATACAAAATACAGAAGGTCAGTCCTGCTACACAGTAGTCAAAATTTACGAAAATTGAAAATCCCAATGGATTTTGCAAGCTGCTGAATTTTTTTTTGCACAGTTAACAGTAATCTGCGAAATGGCAGATAAAGCTTTGTTTAACAGATGTGCTAAATGCTCTAGAAAGATGACCCGTATGGATGGGTGTGATTTGTGCCTTGTTTGCCTGGGGTACGGACACAACATTCCGGCCTGCACATCATGCCAGAAGTTTACCCCAAAGGCACGGGCTGAGAGGGCTACCAGACTAAAAGCCCTGTTATGGGAGTGCAACAGAAGCAGAGGCGGCTCCTTAGACACAATAAATGACAAACCAACAATAAGGAGCCACAATGAAATATATAACAAAGTACAAATCAATTTAGTCGTGTATACTATGTACAATAATAAAGTATGTTCATACAAAAATAACAGTATAATCAAACATTCTTAACAATGTGACTAATTGCTTCACAATAGACCATAAACCCTCAATGAGTTCCACCAGTGAACAACACTTGTAAATGATTTTTCATGCAGTACATTCCAGGTACAGTCCCCTAGTTCACTGGAGTATCTAGCCACAGATAGCAAAGCATTGAGGGTCCCTAAGAAAAACTCCGAGTTGGGGTGGGTCGCACTGTGGATGTAAAGCACCCTATGGGGAATCCAGTCACACCAGGTTGATGGCTGCACCGCCCTACAAACGTCTGGATTAAACAGCTTGTTTCAAGATGACCGCTTCCTCAGGGACGGTGTGGAAACGACCCTGGTGTGTAGTCCCAACTGTCGATGGAGAGCCAATCTTTAATGCATAGATTCAGCGCACCAGAAAGGGACGTATTGTTGGTTTGTCGTTTACTGTTATGGGAGTGGGCACTTTCAGCATCTAATAGCTCAGCTACTAAGACTGCAAAATCTTCTGCCTTGTCAGATTTGGCTGCGCATTCAGATTTAATCCCCTCAGAGTCCTAAACTTTGGGGATGCATGCTCCCTCGGATCCGATTATACCATCTCGGAACCGATGTCATGTGATTCTGAAGGCAACGTTAATGTCGAGGCCAGTGAGCCCCTCAAATCCAATCGCGCCTGTTCAGATTTGACACCCATCTCCAGAAACACGGAGCTTATTGGAATGACCTCAGAACCGACACTCTTACCTGACTCTTTCTTCACCTAGCCTATCGGAACCGGTGTGGACAAAGCCAACCCACCATCACTCAAAGTCAAGAGGTCTTCTCAACATGGACACAATGCCAACAGCTGTGGACCTGACTCTGAAGCCACCCAGTGAGACGGAAGCATGGGTAATGGAGTCAAGTGAACCACCTAAGAAGAAGGTCTGATCAAAGTCACGACATGCCCACGGGAAGATAGAAAAGGGAACATGCACCATGGACATAGAAACAGAGCCTCCAGAAGTGCCGGTCCTTGAGACCCCACAGACTCCATCCATGAACTCAAGATCCCAATCAGAATACTTGTCAGAGGAAGAGGATGAGCTCCCCAGGGCTTCATCTGACTGATTTAACTGGGAACAAGGACAGGGCCAATCTCACCCCTGTTGCTTCCATAAATGTTCACCTTGGTTTCATCAAGAAAACCCATCTGCTTATGCCATTGATCTGGAGGAGCCAGAGTCAACTTCCTCTATTGTTGAAGAACTCATCCAACCAAAAAGGCATAAGAACCCATATTATATGCCCAGATCTTTTATGGCCTTCCAGTTACCAGAGTTGGACCCTGAACCTTACCAAGAGGATAGGAACCCGAGTGTACTATCAGACCCATCACCAGGTGAGGCACTAATAGTGGACTGGTCAAACTCCCCAACAGACGATTTTTGTTTATACATGGAGCAAATGCACCAAAGAGCGAAGTCATTGGATATTGATGTCTCTGCTACCAAGCCAAAGCCTAAGGACAAAATTCTCCAGCATCTGTAGTCAGGGAATCCAGCAAACATCACTTTCCCTATCATTGAAGGTTTCGTGGACATAGTGATTTCACTCTGCAAGAAACCAGTTTTACTATCACCAACATCAAGAAGGCTAAAATGCTATACAAAACAAAGGAAGATGTTTGTCGTTTTCTGTTTAGCTAGCCTTCTCCATCATCCCTCTTCGTGGAGGAAATGCAGTTCAAGCACAGGCAGGGGCCCCACTCAACTCCCACCAAGAAAGAGGACAGGAAGCTAGATGGACTAGGGAGAAAGAGGGGGGGGTGGCGACGGCGGCGGTGCAGGGCTGGCCAGCAGCGGCGCTGCGCACGCCTCTGCCCCCAGCACCCCCTCTGGCCCCATGGCGCCCACAGCCCCCGCCTCATGGCCTTAACTGTGGCGCCAGCCCTGTTCATAAGGCACTCTTGTTTTATCTAGATTGAACAGCTACATTCTGGATGGACGACCGGTTGTTCGTGTGCTACTCAGGACCTAACAAAGGGGGAAAGGCCATATCACAGACAATTGCAAGATGGGTAATTCAAGCTATCAAAGTCTGTTATAAGAATGCTAACTTATCTTGTCCTTAGGAAATATATGCCCACTCTACCAGGTCGCAGGCATCATCAGCTGCACTCCTTAAAGGGGTTCCACTTCAGGACATATGTAGAACAGCAATGTGGGCATCACCAGATACATTTATCAGACACTATGCACTGGATGTGGCTAACAGAAAGGAGGCAGTAGTGGGCCAAGCAGTGCCCCAGTCGTTCCAGTAAAGAACCTGCCCTCCTCCATGATAAGTGACTTGTTAATCTTCCATGTGGGACTGCACAAGAAGACCAACAATGAAAACAGAGTTGCACTTACCTATAACTATTGTTCATTGAGGTCTTCTGTGCAGGCACACATACTCTTCCTCCTGCCCTGCTAGGTTCTCTTCACTAACCTCTGGAGAGGCCGGTGATTCAAGAGAAACTAAGGGTAGGGGTGCTTTCTCAGTGGTCAGAAAATTTTGAATGTTGTCATTACCTTTTTGTCGCTCAGTATCAAACAGTCTTTGTTTGACCATTCCTTGGTCGTATCTCATTTTCAGAGTGTTTTCTAAAGAGAATCCTAAACTCTGTAGTTTGCAATGGATGGCCTTCACCCAAGAAGACTAATTATCTTGGAGAACTAAGGGTGTCAGACCCTGTGAGTTAAATGCTAGCTTTAGCCAAAAATTAATAGAGGCTATGCTTACCCTGGTCTCCACCTTAACCAAACCAGATTCAAGGCGTATGCTAGCGTTGGAGACACAGAGCCAAGCTACAAGTGACGAATTACACTTGCCTGGCAAGTCAACAGACTCACGTGTATTCCTTCCTGTTCACTTGTCATTCACTTGCGCTCCACTTAATCAAGTGGAGAGCAAGTGAATGTCAAGTGAACTGGGAGGAATCGTCACTTATAGCTTGGCTCACAGCTAGGTACTTGGAACAGTGCTCTTAAGAATCTTGATTGAACTCGCTCTAAAGGAGAAAAATGAGAGGAAGAGGAGGGGCCAAGTATTGACCCATACATTAGCTGAGGCAATGTTTTGGCCTGAAATAGCCGGATGGCTGCTGGTCAATAGTGACCTCCTTTATTACATGCAAATTTTAAAATAACCTGGGCAGATTTGTGACCTATTGCTGCAACATACTCATGATGGGCAGTCCTGGTCCCAGATGAATTAATCATCACCCCCAGTACTTATACTACAGCACGCATTCCAGCCTATGCCATTGATGTTCCAAGACCTTCTTTTCTGACTTTTCCTCATTCTAACAATCTGTGCTGCTCAGAGTTGCCAGCTCTAGGTTGGGATCTCTTTTGTCTGGAGATCAGTTTTAATTCTTCAGCTCCCATCTGGAGGTTGGCAGCCCTAGTGATGCTCTACATATGCCTCTAATCATGCAGAGAGGCATCCAAATAGCAACTGTAACACTGAGATAATTTAAGAATTGGAGTTAGCTGGAAAAATCTATTTGCATTCTAAAGAAGAGGAGCTGGATTAAGTTTTGTTGGGATATGTAGAGAAATGGGTTCTGTTTCAGGGCTACAAAACTCCCACATTCATTTTAAGAAGTTTCTCTGTTGGCACAAGGTCAGGAAACCAGAAAAAAGCACCCCAATCCCACTGATGGTTTTCCCAAGCACCCAATAAATAATGCTTGGTTATGCAAATGCTTCTAGCTAACAGAGAATAATCAAAGGGTCATCTCACACCCTGGCAGGAATGTAATCCCTTAGAGGGGAACAGAGACTTGGAGATGCCAAATGTCAGGTATTATCTCTTCCTGCAAAGGACAGGAATAAAAAGAATAACCCAGAGGGGTGTGGGTAGACAGAAGAGATACATTCCCTGGACAGAAAGGGATTGAAGTCCATTTTGTGAGGTCCATTTTGACTGATTTCATCTGGAGGAAGGAGTTCTTACATCTGGGGCTCCATGATGATGGCTGATTTGGACATGTGCAGCTTTCAAAGGGCAGGCAGCCTGAACAAAGATTCCAAAGTATTGAGAAGCTTTTAGAACACTGTAAGTTTATAGAGCCTGTCATAGAATAAGACCAGCCTGGGCAGTTTACGCCTTTTCTTTATATTCTTGCTCTATCTGTTGCTGTGCAGAATATGTGTGTGGGCTTTACTTTTTCAATAAATCATTTTAGATTTTATCCTTTTGTATTTTTCTGCATACCATATAAACCTCCACTATCTAAAATGTATGCCAGGGGAAATTTATACGGATTGTGTGGACAAGACGAAGATTTATTCCAGGAACTTTTACCCCTCCAGTAATTTTCATAGGAGGTTATACAAAAGAACTGCCATTGATTTTTTGCAGCAACTTTGGGACACATATGTGTATTTATATTTATATATATGTATGTATTGTAAGAATTTTGAATGATTGTACATCTTTTGTATTCACATGGTGAAGTAGACGCAGATAACAAAATATTTTGATATCATAATTGAAGATTTATTGGGTTCCTAGGGCGTTTGCCCGCAGTGGAGTTAGATTTGTTGGGGACCCCTCATTTTTGTGTTTGTTGGTTGCTAATACTCTAATTGACCAGCTGGTGGTAGCAGAAATACTAAAGAGGAGCGGAGAAAAATCCTCTGAGAGTCGTGCAGACTCGGGTGAGTGCTGTGTTGCTGGGCAGAGATTCGGGATGGCCATCAAGTGCCTAGATGCCTCATAGGGCCCAAATGGGCTTTTCTGATAGTGGCAGAATGTAATTAATCTTTGAGAAGATGTCAAACCATGGCAATTGTAGCCATCAGCAATTTGCTCACTGAAGGTACATTGATAGTATTTCCACAGAACGGAATAAAGGCTTCTCCTCATGGTATTTAGCTTAAGAATTGCCATGTAGTATTATGCAGATTTTTGCCATCACTTGCTCATCTGAGCATTGAAATGCTCCTAACACTTCAGTTTTTTAAATTTGATCTCGTGTGTTTGTTTTAGTTTGCCTTTCAATGTCTTTATGTGATCTCTGAAAATGTAATGAAAAACTGATTTCTATGAGGAGTTGTAGTTAGGGATAACATTCCTTGAAATCTTGTTAGGGAGTATAGACCACAGAACATAGAAATTATTGGTCTGGATGGTAAGCCAATTAATATGTCTGTTCCTTTCATCTAGGTTCCTCTCCACCCTCACCCACCCACCCACCCACCCGCAAAAAAAAACCCTTTTAAGAAATTGAAGCAAGTTTTAACTATTTGTTTATTTGTTTGCATGTGTCTGTGTAGAAGCCATCGTGAAGATATACTTCAGAAAGAGATAGAGCAACTGAACTCTGAGCTGAAAGCTGTCAAGGAGAGACACATGAAGGTGAACAGATGCAGATAATGTGGCCATTAAACTCTGGCAGGCCAAGGACAATACATACTTGCAGCACTCATTTACGCAGCAAAACAAACAAACCAAAGAAGGAAATCATGAAAAAATCAGCCAGATGATAGGCAACTCTTGATGAAAGTGTACTGTTTTTACCTGCAAGATGCAATTCAGGCAAATAGTGTAATGTTACCTTGGGTGTTGATTGGTATTTTTATTACCAAGAAAGCCCTGGTGGACCTAACAGCTAGTAGCAAGTACTAAGGAGAATCACAGAATAGAATCCTAACTAGAACAACACTGGTTGTTGATTATCTAACTACACTGGTCAAATTATAAATTAGTCATATAGAGATATACCTCATGAATCATAAAATTCAATATTTCAAACCTGTACCATCAAAGAATCATTCAAGATAAAGCAGGTAGGTGCCAAATGTACCCTCAAAGAACCTTTACACAGATATATAAACAAGTGATACATCAAAAATTCATCCTATCAGCATACATTTCTTAAAGTGCACAGTGCTCTGACACAGTATACATTTCTTAAGGTGCACGATGTTCCACAAAACATTTCCTAACCGCTGTTTTCAAATAGCAGAAAAGTCCATAAGTCATTCCAAAGTTGAGTTCTTCTTGTTGCAGGGCCAACAAATGCCTCCCCCTGGAGCTAGCTGGGCCAGGGCTGAAGCATGGTTTCACTCGGCTTTGCTTATGCTGACACAGAGCTGGCTTGCCTCCTGTATTTCATCCTTCTTCCTCAGGAGCATGTTGAGCTTTATACAACTGGCTGTTGCTTCAATCAGACCACCTGATCAGGTGGTCTGATTGAAGCAACAGCCAGTATGAAAAACCTTGGTGGAAAGTAACACTCCTTGTATAAAGCTTGGCACTGATGTAAGCACTGATATTTTGTAGTAATATTTGTTTGCAAAACATTTATATAAAAGGATTTTGGAGTGTATTTAGTAAGTGTTCACAGTTATACACTGTATCCCTGTGACTTTTTGTTCTGTGGCCAGGTGTCATGACAGGAGGCACATACTTTTTCTCATGTTGCTGCTGTCCACTAAGGATCCATTCAAGGTTGGGGTGCAGCAGACAATGTGCTTCTGCAACCTACCTGGAATGGAGGATGCTGGTCAGGCAGCAGCAGACAGTGTACTCTCTCTGCTGTTATCTGCCTGTGATCTAAGAGTGGCAATAGAAATGTTTTCTCTGCCCTATACCCTCCTCTCTGGAGCCTGCCTGGGCAGTTGGGAGGGTTTTTTCCACAAAATAAAAAGAAACATTATATGAGGAAGTAGATTTTTAGGACAGGGGACCTGTTTTCTGTTAGCTTAATCTTGGCATTTCTGTTAACAGAGAATTTGAGTCCTGCTTGACTTTTAAACAAAGCCTCTCATTTCTACCATTTTTCCTCTATTCTTTTTCTTTCTTTATAAAAAGGAGATGCAAATGTTGCAAGAGAAACTCATGAGATCACAATTGCGTACCCTGCGTCTGCAGGATGACATGAAAAACATGTCGCCAAAGTCAGAGAATGAAAGCAACTCAGAGTCCAGCACATCACTGGATGAAGGGACAGAATTAGCATGTGAGAGCTTTGAGGTAGGAGCTAAAATGCATTCCTTTAAATTTATTATCTTTCTTCTTCCTTTGTTTACCAGTTGCTGACATGGGCTGGGAACAAGAGCTGAACCATTCATAGTCCCTATTCAATCCAAGCCTGACTGAGTCAAATTTACATATGAATTCCAATTCAGCAGCTTCCAACGGGAATCCAACGGATGAATGGTTATCTCATTATCAGAAGTAACTGATTTCATTATCAGAAGCAAACTGATCCCATTATCAGAAGCTACTGATTGCATCTAGTCCCCCCTCCCCTCTCCACCTATATATCTGACCAGTTGTCAGGCTATGGATGACAGGATATGGCAGACAGATCCCTGTACCATTGCAACAAGAAGTCCAGGCTCTTGGTTAAATGGTTTTATTCAGAAATCAAATCATATCCATATATATGTCCATAGGATCGCTCAGAAGCAAGGTAAGCATCTAAGCAGTGAGAGCAAGATTGACAGGAATAGTAACATGTGGAAAAATCCTCTTAACACACACGTTTGCTCCTTCCCCCCTCCCAACAGTAAACCGGACTTTTGGCGTGAACTTGGTGTGAGAACACCTCACATATTTGTACTATCAAGTTGAGTCACTGAGAAAGCAAGACATAGCAGTGCATGGGAGTGAGTAGTATACAAGGTCACGAACACTGAAAATTTCTGCAGTCCATTAGATAAGCACCTGCAATAAGCCTGTGAAAGAAACAGTTATGGCATTGGCAATATGACATCAGGGTACATAGCATGAAATATTAATTCATGGCATTATCAATATGACATCAAGGTACATTGATTCAGAACAACAGGTCAGTGATAGCCTTGGCATGGATGGGGCTCAGACATGACATAAGTTTCTTCTTACTCTCCATGCATCTGACGAAGAGAACTGTGATTCTCGAAAGCTTATGCTACAGTAAAGTTGGTTAGTCTTAAAGGTGCTACTGGACTCTTTTCTATTTTGCTACTACAGACTAACATGGCTAACTCCTCTAGATCTATTCTATATACTGCGAACAACAATACCTTAGAAGGAAAATTTGCTATTATGTTCTGAATCTTGCAATTCTGAAAAAAAATGTCTTGGAATGCTATGGAAGAGTAAAAAATTGTAACAGACAATTTATGATACATAATTCTGAAAAAAGTTTGTGGGAATTGTCACGAAATGTAGTATTTTGAATTTAAATGTATTTTGAATTTAAAATTTCAAGAAAATAATTGCTCAAACATGCATTGAATTACAGTGCACTGTTCATCCCTTATTCACTTATTGCAGTGTAAAGGAATGTATTCTGTCAAATGCTAGCCTGTGCAGAAAATGGAGGCAGAGAGAAGTGAGACAGAATGGTGGTTTGCTAAGGGATTGGCTATATATTAAAAGATATTTGAACTAGAAATGAATCCTGTATATTATTCTGGCCTCAAATGAGATTAAATTGCATGAGCTGCAAATGGATTCACTAGACTGTGTACAGAAAGGAAGAAGTCCTGGCTCTTGTAGAAAGCCAGTTCCGGAAATAAACTAACATGAATGTCCAATATATGAATAAAATATTGTGCATGTGAAAAGTAGCATGTCATAAAGTCTAGGCCAAAACCTTACACACCAAGAGTTTATGGCGGGGAGAGATACTGCATAAGTAAGCAGGTGGAATTAACTTTTCCTTGCCTGTAGTCGGAAGTGGGTTTCTCAGTGAAGGCCATTCTGGAGCTCCAGGACAACCACTGAGAAGGCCCTACCATCAGTGGAATTCAAAGCAAGGCCTCTCCAGTTGTCCCAAATCTCAGGCTTAGATTGAAGTAGACTCTTCTGGAGATCTCTAGGACCAAGACCATGCAGGGCTTTATAGGCTGAAGTCAGAATCTTCATTTTTGGCCCAGAGACAGGTAGCCAGTGCAGTTGTTTCAATATCAATATGATATTGTTTTTCTTAGATCTTTGTATGCCATTAAAGGTACTTGATTGATTGATTGGTGATATTGTTTTATGCAATAATACCCAACAAAAGTCTGCCTGCAGCATTTGACACCAGCTGAAGTTTCCAAATCATCTGGAACAGCAGCAGTAGTGCATTACAGTAGAGCAGGGATCTCCAGCATGGTGCTCGTGGGCACTGTGATGCCCACCAAAAACTTTCCTGGTGGCTGCCAAGTATTTTTAGGAAGTGAATGAGGTCAGTTGGCGCTCTTGCCTAGTAGAGTTTCTGATCGGCCATTAAAAACATTATTTCAGTGGCAGTTGCCACCACATTGCTTCCCCCCTTCTATTGAGTCTACCAAGTGTCCCACTAGCATTACTTCAGTATCAAGATTGAGTTTAAATTGTAACCTCTTGTGACTTTGGGACAATTCACATGGCCTCCATGAGAATTTTGCATCACACGTATGGTAGGAATTCCGTGCTTCAGAGATGCACATGGGCCTAGTTTGAATCAGGACTAAGATGTGTGGGGAGAAGCGCAACACCCACCCCAGCACTGTTTCCCTAATCTAAAACAGTCCTGGGGAGCTGATATTTGGAATCTTAATGATGGCTACATTTACATTTCCCTAATAACAGCTCTACAAGGCTGTCAAAAAGAAAAATAATCTAATAGTTTTTATTGAGGCCTACTCAAATGACACGAAAAATTGTACAAGGTTTCAGGGTCTATAGAATCCTCCATTAGGTGGGTGGTACAAAAATTTAAAAATTAAGGGGGAAAAAAGCACATTTCCTCGGTCCAGATCTGAAGCCCATGTCATGCCAACAATTGATGTTGGGGGCTGGCAGGCTCACAGTTTGATTGCTGTATCATTTTGGGAAGAAGAAATAAACAATGGAGGATCATCTCATTTGAAAAACTAGAGCCCAGCAATGAGCTTCCAGTGTTTGTTTCTTCTTCCCAGAATGCAAGTGCTGTAATCTGACACCTACAGCAATCAAACTTGGTATGGAGTAGGAGAGCAAACTGTGGGTCCAGTAGTACCTTAAAGACCAATTAGATTTCTAGAGTATGAGCTTTTAAGAGTCCGAGTTCCCTTCCTTAAAAACCAACTAGATTTCCAGGACATGAGTTTTCAAGAGTCAGAGGTTCCTTTGTCAGATATCTGATGAGGGGAGCTCTGACTTTCAAAAGCTCATACCCTGGAAATCTAGTTGGCCTTTAAGGTACTACCAGACCCAAATTTTGCTCTCCTAGTTCATACCAACAATGGCTACCCACCTGAAGCAATCAAACTGAGCCTGCCAGCACCTAGCATCGAAAGCTGGCATGACAGAGTCTTCAATTATGGACCCTGAAAATTTGTGCTTCTTCATTTTTTAAATTATTGTACTTCCCATGTGATGTGGTGTTCTATAGAACCTGAGAACTTGCACAATATTTCGTGCCATTTGGGTTGGCTTCAATAAAAGCTATTACGTGTTTTTTTTTAATCCAAAAGAAAACCAAGGACTAATTTCAATATCTAACCATTAGGGGGCACTCAATACTAACCAAATCTTTGATCCATGGTTCCCTTTACTTGTTTTCTTTAAAGCATCCCAAGTTGTAGCTTATGTGGAGTGATTATGGACAGTTGGTCATATTTCAGATGTTATATATTTTATTGATTTGATTATATATCATATTTGGTTTGTATCAGGATCAATAAAGACATTTTAAAAGAGTCTAAACTACAACATGGGGTGACGGTGAGAATAAATTGGATCAGGGGAAAACATGAATATCACCACTTTCCTTAGAAAAAGGTGGGGTTAAAATGTGATGGATAGATCGATAAAATAAATGAAACAAAAGCATATGAGATATTCCAATTTTTAAAAACCAGCACAAAGACAATCTGCTTTGGGTTTCCTATCATTTTCTGGCCATAATAATCCAGTGAAGATTGTAACCTTCATCCTCTGCCCAAACACCTAAAGTAGGTTGGCAACCAGTGGGTGTTCAGGATAGTGTCTCTGGTCTGTGCGCCACGGACAGCAGCCTCTTCTTACTCCTTATTTGCAGAGCTGTCTGTCTGAGTTTTGTTCTTGCTACATGGTTCTACTCACCTCCATTTAATCCACAAAATATTTTGAATTCACCCCACCCCCTCCGTCACACCAAACTGTGGCCACTTCCACATGGAGACAGGAAAAAGTACCCCATAGTGGAAGCAGCACTGAGCAGGGTGGAGGTGGGAGGGAGGGAGAGCCTGTGCATGATCCCATCCCCATGCTGCTTGCTGCACTCCCTGCCCCTCCTGCTTGTGATCCATCACATAGTTGCAGAAACACTGAGCTGACCAGAATCACACCTTCCCAGGGAGCTCCCTTTCTCTCTTCACAGTTGAGCAGTAGTGCTGCCTCAGAACTCTGGAGAGGTGAGCCCGTTGAAGGGCTTAATGGCACAACTGCCCCTTGACACAACTGTTTAGCTGCGAAGGGAAAAGGGATGATTGGTAAGTAGGGTTGCCAACCTCCAGGTGGGGCTGGGAGATTCCCCTGGAATTACAATTGATCTCCAGACTACAGAGGACAGTTCCCCTAGAGAAAATGGCTGTTGTGTAGTGTAGACTGTATGGCATTATACTCCACTGAGGTCCTTCCCGTCCTTGAACCCTGCCTTCCTCCAATCTCCATCCCCAAATCTCCAGGAATTTCCCAACCTGGATTTGGCAAATGTACCTGTAGGTTTTTAAATAGGGTTTAAATGGGTTTCCCCCCTTTCACTTCACAGCTAAGGGTAAGCACCACTGGTCAGCTGGAAGTGGAAACCTGTTAAAGTTCTAAAGGGAGGGAATGGAGCTTAGCTTTGTCCCCTCTCTAGACTGGCTGCAGGCCAAGTGTCCATGTGGACTCTCACCTGCAGCCCCCCCCCCCATTCTGGAACGAATAGTGTTTTTTATCCTCCTCCTCCTCATTTGTTTTGGCTCAAAGGGGAAGGCCATTGAACAGGGTTGCCACTTTTAAATCGATCCCTTTAGCTGTCCCTTTAATATCAGTTTGATCAGCAGCAATTATCAGGCAATGTTATTTAACTTCTCATCATGGAAAACTTCAACCACCCATTTCCACTCATTAAGCCTCTGCTAAGAAGGCAGGACTTTTCCCCCCTGTCCAGTTGGCGACCTTATTAGACCATGCTTGGAATTTAAAAAAAAAATGCACTTGAGGAAAGAATTTGGAGCAAAAGCTCAAGTTGGAAAGCATCAGTCACTCCAAAGCCAAAATATACCTTACCCAGTTGTGGTTTTCAAACTTTTAATAAGTTAAAAGGACTGGCCATCCACCTTAAGTCCAGTACTCGAGCTCAGTTCTAATACTCCTCTCCATTGCACTTTACATTGAAGGGAAACCTGAATTTGGTGTGAGAGGAGCGTTGTTAATCAGAGTTGCCCTCACCCAGCAGTGAGAATAGGTTGTCCCATTGGTCATTTACATATGATTTATGTATTATGCTAAAAACATCTGCACCAAAGGTGAAAAAGGAAAACCTAATCAGAAAGTACAAACAAAAGTTACTTGTTTAAACTGGAAAGGTGTCAACCTTGAACATGAGGCAAACAATTGGTATCATTTTTCTTCTGCCAAGAGGTAAATGTCTACATACAGTTTTTGTGGCAAATGTTCCCATAGACCTTAGCCTTGTGGTAGCAGTATTCACGTTGTTTTGGAATTCTAGGATTATGGTATTGGCAGTTAACTGTAGGTTGTGTCCTAGTGCCACTCTATATGAACTAGAAAGGTGGGGTGAACATGCTTGGTTCCCTTCTTCACTGCAATCTCACATGGCTGTTTTTTCTGTGAGGGTTCCTCTTCCTCCATCTATGCCTTATTGTGAATCATGGGAAGATACTGAAAGAAAGTGAAGAGCAGGAAAGATCTGCTATCACTAGTATAACTGTAGAAAAGTACAACCCTATATGTGGATACTATACACAGGATTACATAGACCGAGTTCCTTGTAGATTTCCACCATAATTGCTGTTAACCTCCCCCACCCCCACTGGAGGAAAGAGGGAACAGGGTCTTTTGCTTTACAGCACTCAGCATCCTTCCTCCAGGCATTGGAACAGGGCTTGGGGAGTCTTCAAGTCCTGAAATAATGCAAGTGTCTGTAAACTACCTTTGGCTGACTTTTCTATGGCATCATTGCTTGTGTATTCTACAGGTTCTCTAAAAATCCAGGGCTGAGTTTTAAAATCTTTACCCACTCTTAACGTTTTAGTTGCATGGTAGCCACACTTATTGTTTCTCCAGGTACACCTGAATGCAGATTTTAACAGGTTAGAAACTAATCAGGCCTGTACAACTTTGTAACTCACCAAGCCAAACATTAATGATGGCCCAACCTCAGCAGATGGGAAGTTAGCTGCATTCAGCTTGATGGTTCACAAGGTTGTGCATGCTCACTGCTGCAGTAATGCTTGGTTCTGTATCTGCACAAAAAATTGTGAACGTGATCCTCCAACCCTTTCTTTGTGTCCTTTTTGACAAGAAGGAACAAGTGCCAATCAGTAGAGCTGATGCCAGTGGGGAGGAACTCTATCTCAAAGCAATCATAAATTCAGAATTCACAAACAATTGTATTGTTTGGAATCTCAATTCCATTGTCAAAACATTAGTTGAAGAGCAGATTAGTTGGTGAGGCCAAAGCTACTTCCAAAAAGAGTTAACCCCTCATTCAACTTTTTAAACAAGTACAATTGATCACAGAGATTACTGGAAACTTTGATTTCCCAGGTCTTTTCTCTTCCCCAAACAATTTCATTTGGTGAAGGGGATGGAAGAGTAACAGTCTGTGGTTCATTCTGGAGTAAGAAGAGGCAAACTCAAATGCTCAGAGGAGACGCATGCTGTCGTTTCATCCGTGCCTTCCTGTCTAGAAATCCTTCATATGCCATTCTGAACATCCTGGGTGGGAAACCTGAATACAAATGTAACAAATAAATGAGCCCTAATAATGTGTCACTTTTATGCTTCTTTGTGTAGCTCTGGTCAGAGACAGGAAACAGACTATTGTCAGAAAAGAGTGACCTGAGGCTTCGAAGAATCCCCAAGCATACCAGCTTTGTGGATGCTTTTCATACGGTCAGTCCCATGAAGATAAGGCTTCTGTTGCAAATCAGAAAAGTGTGAGGGCTAGAGGTTTTTCCACATAGTGTTATTGTGGCAGTTCTGGCCTGATACTCCTTTGGTCTAGCACCACATACTATGTTGCTGGAGAAACAGATGCCATTTAAATTGGCATTAAGTATCATAACAGTGTAATAGCTTTACCTGCTCACAGTTAGGCTGCTTCCACACAGAGTTTCTTCCCCATTGTGCACTTACGCCACTGTGAATGCAGAGGCATATGCAGCAGCAATGGAACATCCATACCAGGGATTCCCTGTTCTTTCCTCCATTTCTCTTCCACCCACCATTCCACACATGCATACACGCACACACGCCATACTGCTGGGGGGGATATTGCTGTTTATTAAAAATCAGCATAGCTATATCACTATAGTGTTATGATGCCATAATGATATAGCTACTACCAATTTTTAAAGTCAGCTAGTGGTACAGGGTGGGGTGGTGTCAGTGGATAGGGAGGTACAGAAATCAGTACTGTTCTGTCCACATGCTTGGCAAATCCATATTGAGTACAATTTTTCTGGATCATACCAAAGCTGGTTGCAGCAAAAATGGACCCAAGCACAAGAAACACAGAAATAAACATTTGGAGAACTAGTGGGAGATGAAAGTTTACTGAAGTTCTGAAAAATGCGCTGCAGTTTTAGACTCTAGCCAAAGCACAACATCTATGTGGAAGCAACCTTACTATATACACACACGTTCATTCTGATTCTTCTAAATTCATTCTAGATTGTGAATGAGTATTTATTTGCAAAGTTCTGTTCCTCCACCTTATTCTTAATTATTTAAAGACTCTAAGGAAAAATCAGCTTATTGTGGATTAATTATTTGGAAACAGACATAGATGGGTACTAAAGAGGTCTTAGTGAGTGCCTGGATTTCTAAAGTGAGAAGAACTGGATTCTTAGTTGCCAAAAAGCCACAATTTATAATCTGGAAGACCTGACTCACTAATCCATTCCAAAATATATGTGGGTCTATCTGTGATTATTCAGTAGTAATGCTCAGTGGCAAATGTTTTTATTGTTTTTATGTTGTTATTTGAGTCTTTTTATTGTTTTATGTTGTTGTTTGAGTCTTCCATAAATATACACATCCAAAATATGTTATAGGGCTGAGTTATGGTAAGTCCTTGCTCAAATTAAGCTCTTCACAAGGATGCAGCAGGGAAACAAACATCAAAACCAATGTATGGATTAACGTACAACTCTTCATGCTTACAGCTTCTAAACCAGGAATGGGATCATCTGCCTTACTAGGGCCTGACTACACAATACACTGCCCTCAGATGAGATCCAGGTCCACCATGAGGACGGTCAGTTAGATGTGAGCTTGCAAGTTCCCCACTGGCAACTGAGTTCACAAATGCACAGGGTCTGATTTGGACTGGGACTGCGGCACATGAGAACTGGGTTCTTATGTCTTTCCCTGTTCCATTTTCCTGACCCAACAGGGTCCCTCAGGAGCACAATTTGCCCTGTAAGGGACACTTTTGTGTACCCCATCAATAGATGAAGAGCCTCCAGAGGGGCAAACAGCAGCCCCACAGGTTGGGAAAATAGTGTGACTGGGAGGCGAAAGCCCTTCTTGGGTGCTATGGTCCCAATCTGAATTGGGCCCCACATGCCTGGGAACTGAGTGCCTTCTGAGGAACACACAAGCACACAAGGATTTCCAAAGGGAAAATGCATCATTTAGTTTAGGCCCTCAATAATAGGAATCTCCTGTTCAATGTTTCAGTTATCCTGACTGTTCCTAGGTTCATATATGCCTTTTGATACTGCAACTTTGGTCCCCCAAAACATCGACTGCAGTAAGGAAGTGTCACTTCCACATGGGTAATGCAGTGATACTTTTCCTACTTTTATGCTCAAACCATGCCACTATGCCTGACAATGCTGGATAACAGACAGTCAAACAGACACCAGACACAAAAACAGCACATGTCAGTTTCCTGCAAGTTTTGACAGGAAATGTAGGTGTCTTGTCTGACTGCTGCCTGCCGCGTGCTTGTTTCATCCACCCTGCACCTGCTGTCTTCTGCCTTCCTTCAAGCCGAGGGACAAGAGCTCTGGGGCCTCATCTCGCCCGCACTGCAGAGCTCTTCAGCCACAGAGCAACATGTGGACTGGTTCCTCGGCTCCCTCCCATGCGCTCTGCCTTCCAGCATCCTGGGTGCTGGATGAGCGAGCGAGACGGGTGTGTGGGAAAGGTGGGGGAGCTGTGGCTGTTGCCTCTGGGCTTCTGCTCCAGCAGTGGGGAGCGGCATTCGGCTGTCACTGCTGAGGAGGAGCCAGCCGGCATCACCCACTCCCCTCTGCCCCCTCTTGGATCCCGTGCTCTGCCTCGCCCATGGGATCGCCTGGCTTCTTCTGTCCACTGCCCTTCTTTGTTGGGTGGGCTGCAGCTTCCCTCCTGGCTGCTCCTTCCAAGGAGGTGGCCCTCAACAGGAGCCAGTGCGGAGCTTGGGAAACAGTGAGCAGCATAGACTGAATGGAGGGGGGGGAGTTTGTGACACAGAAAGAGGCCGAGTCCTGCCAACACAGCCCCACCCAACAGGTGCAGAGAACAGGACAGTGGGTCAGCTCACCAGATACTGGCTGCAGAGGGGGGTGGGTGATGCCAGCTGGCTCCTTGGCAACAATAGCCTAATGCTGCTCCCCACAGCTGGAAAAGAAGCCCGGCGGGAACGGCTGCGGCTCCCCCCCTTTCCTACCCACCTGTCTCGCTTGCCATCCAGGGTTGCTGGAAGGCAAGAGTGCATGGGAGGGAGCCAGGGAGCCAGTTCACATGCTGCTCCGCGGCTGGGGAGCTCCGTGGTGTGGGCGAGGTGAGGCCCTGGAGCTCTTGCCCCTCAGCTTGAAGGAAGACGGAAGATGGCAGGTGCAGGGTGGGCAAAGCAAGCGCGGGGTGGGTGGCAGTCAGACAAGATGCCTACATTTCCCATAAAAACTTGCAGGAAACTGACATGTGCCATTTTCGTGTCTGGGATCTCATCTAGTTTGACTGTGTATATGCATCCTGTGTATATGTGTATATGTGAGAACAGGAACCTTTACTACAGGCTCTTAGGAGCATGGTTGAAGAGAGCTTTGCTAGAAGTTACCATCTCCTGGAAATTACCCTTTTGGTGTTGACTCTTCCTGCTTACCTATTGAGCTGGCAGCATCTTCATTCATCTTGTTGAAAATTTATAAGGCAAGTCCCCCTTCCTGACACTAATCAGCTCCTGCATCCGGGCAAGTTGAGGGGTTGTTGCTTTTCTCTCATCCACATTGGATGTTGACTAGAAACAAGACTTCTTAATGCAGAGTGAGCAACCCTTTAATACAGAGAAGTTTAAAGGAAAAAAACTGTTACGATCTGCTGTGTACGTTTTCTGGTTCCTCTTCAGAGTGGTCTTGTTTGCTACATCCCTTTTTATAGTTCATCTTTATCCATTGTTTGTTTTGGTCAGTTGTTGGTGCTTGGACAGTCTTTTGCTACTTATCAGCATATGAACAATGAAATGCAGTTTAAGCATGAATATGCTTCAAAGAAAACCTTTTTCTGAAAGAGGAACGAGTGCCTTAGAGGGGAAGTCTGGCAGGTCTACATGGTGATGGGACCTCCGAAGATCCCTTGTTTTTCCATGGATTTGCCATACACTATGTGGAGAGAGCATAGACGTTGACACTTAGTAATCACAGAAGCCCCACATATATTTTGGAACAGATTAATGAGTACTTCATGTGCAGTGTCCTGTGGTTTCATTGCTTTTCTCTGTTTTAGTTTGGCAGTATCATATTTTCTGATGAGGATAAAGATGAGAAAGTAATCAGTAGTACAGACTCAGGTGAAGTAAAAGAACAGAGACATGCCATCCCAACGCAGAGTTCACAGGAAAGGTAACTGCAAATCTAAAGCTTTCTAATGGAATGGGCAGGGATGGAGGAGACCTGAAGCAATCTTTTTTGAGGGGGAGAGAACAGCAGCCTCTTTTAGGAGCTTCTGTACTAGAAAATATTGTCAGACATGCATACGAAAAAAGAACCTGGTTGAGGTAGCCCCTTTTAAGGCTCTGAACAGTTTGGATGCTGAGAGTGTTTATTTGAGTCCCCCTCTCCCTCTTTTTGCTGTGTTCAGAGAGTCACTTTAAATATTACTTCCTTCACAAGTCCACCATGGAGCCAGCAGCTCTGGGAAATTACTTGTATATAAAAAAGGGAGAGCCCAAATGGGCTCGGAAAGCTGCTGTCAGAGGAGGGAGAGCTCCTGCCTTTCTCCCAAGCTTTTTTCCCTGTGCAAAAACAGTGCAGGGGTGGGGGGAGTTTTCCCATTTCTGCACGTGGAGGAATTGTGTGCATACGCACGTTCTCACTCACAATCACTAGCACAGATTGGAATACTGCTCTACTCATAACTGTGCATTGCAAAACTGGGAAAAATCGTTCTTTATTTTTTATTTAATTATCATGATTTTGAGTACATCAGATATTGAAAGGATACCCACTGAGTGACTTTGTCCAGCAATCCCCACAATCCAGTCATCTCAGATTCTTTTTTGCTGCCTTTTTATTTTCCCTTCTCCTCTTAGCCTTCTATCCCCCCTTCTCTCTTTTTTTCTTCTGGCCCTTCCATCCTCCCTATCATTTGGGGACACTCCAACCCCTATGTAAATTGTGCTACTCTAGTCCACATCTTTGGTAATGTTCTGTAGATCTGTGCCATTCCTCTTCAATTTGAAGTAGTCCTTTTCAGACATGGCACCAATACTTTTTAATGGACTTTGGGGAAAGGGGAAAGGGGTGCCATTTTTACCTGTTTTCAAGAAGGCACCCAAGCCTTCATCGCCACACACACATCCCATTCCAGGAAACAAGTGAAAGAGGCAGATACATGTGGGTGGTTCTCTGTGACCCGATGCATGGGCCTTGGCAACTATGATATTCCCAGATCAGTTTGGGAGGAGACACTATATGTGAATGGGAACCAAGCAGACTGTTACTATCAGGACAGCAAGAAAGAAAAATGTAATAGAATGGAATGGCATGGGCTGGTCTGTGGAACTGTGATTCTCTAAATGCCTTTCCATATAGGTTTTCAGTGTAAGAAATGCAAGTTTGTTAACTCATTTAGCTGTGTGATATCCAAATGGCTTCCTTCAAAGCAGCAGTTGCATTGTGGGGAGTCTGTCATTTGCCCAGCATGCAAATGACAATGTTCTTGACAATTCTGCCCCCACCCCCATCTAGTGAATCATTGGTTCTACAGTTGCTGTGTAGAATGTGGTTACATGAGTGTCCTACGTACTGGTTGTGTAGTGCCTGAGACATTGCTAGTGAGGAACAACATTGCTCCCCTGCCCACGAGAATTTTTTAGAAGTTTAGATTGAACCCTCCCTCATTACACTGTGGAAGCACTGGAGAGTTCATGTAGTTTTGTAGGAAGGGGGGGGGGAGCTCAAAGAATTCACGTAGAACTTCTTTTCCCTGACAGCTCAAAAACAAAGGAGAGTCAATCTGAACAATCTTCATGGGCTATTCTCACCTCTCAGAAATCAGATTTTGTCTCAACTGTAACTGATACCAGAACAATGGAATCTTCTTCTAGTCTGCCGTCAGTAATAGAGAAATACCAACAGGGGGGCTGTAAGTAGAAATCTTTCCTCTTTATAAAAAAATCATGGCATTGGCTGGTACATCAAAGAGTCACACATGCAATGTATACACACAAACGCGTAAACACCCCAACAACCCTCTTGTGATCCAGGCTAATCTCTTGAAATACCCCATCTATACTAGAGCAGGTGTGCTGAGAAAATGCAGTTCCAGTGCAATGCAAGAACAGAAGCTGTGTAATTCCTTTTATTACAACCAACCAAAGTACCGCAACACATTGTGCAAACGTTTAGGTTCTCCAGATCTCTTCATCAGGCTGGATTATAAAAAGAAATGGCAGGGGGGGGGGGTAGTCATGACACCTTTCTGCATCTTGTGTAGGATGCTTTGTTTTCACTGGTCACAGGGTGTGTGGCTGACTGGTATAAGTTTGCTGCCCTTTGCATGCTCAGAAGAACAAAAAATGAACACCATCCAGCTGAAAATATAGCAGCTAATGTCTCTCAGTTCCAAAGTGGCAATAATCCCATTTTTAATTTAAGCACCTGGGGTTATTTTCCCATGCAAAACCTGGGCCGATTCCAGATGACTAACCTTAAGGCGCTTCATGCCGCCCTCTTCCGGATCGCGACGGGGAAAATGCGAAATATCGCGTTTCCTCACGCGAGTTTTGCGCGACGAAACGCAATATTTCGCATTTTCCCCATCGCGATCCGGAAGAGGGCGGCATGAAGCGCCTTAAGGTTAGTCATCTGGAATTGGCCCTGATCCTGGAACACTAAGGGGGAGGGAGAGTCTGATTCTAACCAGGTGTAAAGAGCATTTTCCTCATCAATTAGCAACCACAACCAGCTCATATACATCTATAACAAGCACCTTCCCATCCAGGTTTCTACTTTTGCACTGTAATAAAACAATGCATTGCAAAATCAATTCTTTGAGACTCTCAATATGGATAATGCAGTTCCTGGAAGAACAAAAGTCCTTGGGGGTTTATCATGAGTTTGCATCTCCTCCAAAATATTTGCACCCTTTCTGTGCAAGTTGATTTTATTCAGAGAAGTCCACAGAATGGTAAAATAGACATGCAACTATGGAGAAAGACTGATGTAATTTTCAGTTAAAGACAGCATGTGGTTCTATCAGTTCAAAACAGTATACAAAATGCAGCTACTGCTTTCCTGCTGTAACAGCTCTCAGGTCCACAGTCTTCTCATTACCTCCAGAATTCCTTTGTCTATCACTACCATCAGCCTTTTTGAGCTCCAGAATCTGTGACGTTTTTTCTGTAGCTCCCTTCTTCTGCTCTGTACCTCCTTCCCTCTCCACCATGTCTCTCAGATCTCAGGCTCTTCCATTCCTTCTCTCCTTAGATCCTGGCTTATGAATCGATTAGCCTTAATTCAGCCTGTCTCTGTGCCTTGACCTTAACTCACTTACTCTCATGGTCTCTTCTCCTCCTTCATGTCCCTATCATTATCCTGTTTACTTGCCATGCAGCCCTTCCTCTGTGACCCACCCCCACCCCCAATCCTTCCTGCTAGCTCCACGCTGCCCCTTCTGCCCCTTGGTCCATGAGTTGTTTCCCAATTAAGGCTGTGTCAACACCATATGGAGTATTTTCTCCACCCCAGCTCTCAAACTGCAGAGGAGAGCTCCTGCAAGGATTGGCCACTCACTGTCCCTCCCTGTCTCACACCCACTCCTTTCTGCCTCACTCCTTCCTTCCCCTCCCTTCTCTCAAAAAATACTCTTTCTTTGCAAGGAAACAGCAAGGGAAACAGCCACACTACATTTCCAGAATTAGCCTCAATTTATCCAGATTTATTTGGGGGGCTCTCAATCCAGGTACCCAGATCAGATCCAGGATTCTCTAATGTGATCCTGGAAAGCTGGATTGTGCCAAAAGTTTGCCCCAAAAGTTTTTATTGGCAAGTATTAATATGCTATGTGGGGGGTGTTGTGTTTCAACTTTCTAAAGCAATCGACACAAGTCACTCTGTGGATCAATGGAGCATTGTTCAGTCTAGTTTTAGTCTCGGACAACCCTCATTTGGGAAAGCACCATGGAAGCCCATTCCGTTCACAGAAGAATACAAAAGGTAAGTGCCACACCTTAGACGAATTTTGAGAGGTCATCACCTGCAGGGACAATACTTGTATCATTTCTGTGTGACTTCAGGCCTAACTACATGTTGTGTTTTTCCCAACCACATCCTGAGGCAGTTCACAGGCATTTTCTGGGAACTTTGGGCTTCCCAGACATACAGGGGCCTAATTCAGATTGGGACCATGGCACATGGGGAGATGGGACTTATTGACTGTATCAGCACACATGCAGCTTGCAACAGGGCAGATAGCTTCCCAGGTCTGTTTTAGGTTAGCAAGATGGTGCATACAGAGAGATCTAAGCCCCCACTCACTTCAGTCCCAATCCAAGTTAGGCCCTTGCATGCCTGGGAAGTGTAGAGTGTCTAGAACAGCAGTACTCAACATTTCCTGTCTTATGTCCTACCAATCAGAATCTGAGTCCCAACCCAAGAGAAACAAAAAGCCCACATTTCCTGAGAAGAACATATATATGTTTTCAGGCATTCTCTTATTATATTTATCATTTACAGTAAATTTTAAGGACATAAAAATTGCAGTGGGATTGGCAGGAGTAAATTTTATTGCTATGACTTTAGTGGGTCATCCCTGATAGGTATGGTCAGCAGGAAGCAGTAAATCAGGCACACTTGCTGGTGGGCAAGGAGAATGGGGGATTAGGAGACATGCCAAATACTCAAGGTTACTGTTAGTATGCCAAAAGATCACAGATGGCTAATCCATGGCAGGTAGGGTTGGCAAGAGATTGCATATTTCACTTTGCAGGTGGATATGTGGATTGAGATGAGTGAATTCTTAGTAGCTGTTATAAACACTCTGTGTCCCACCTAGACAACTTCTGCATCCCACTGGTTCAGAACCATTGGTCTAAATCATGCCTATGAACTGACCAGAGGACATATGGTGAAAAAAAATAACATTTCTCTTACATCTTGGCCAGAATTAGGAGGAAGAAGAGACTGCTGCTATCTTCCATTTAGAAATCCTTCTCCCTGGAGGAGTCATGCTCCAATCTGCTTTAGTTGACATTTCCTGGTCAACTACTGGGTAGGGCGGGGGTCAGGCTATATCTGTTACTAACTGTACGATGGAGGCTGTGCTTTGATGCAGCATTTCTGCCTTCAGCAGAGAGCATGGGCTTGGTCCAAGCAGGGAGCAGAAGTTTTTTTATTGTCTGAGAAGCTGCTTGTGGAATTATTTTTTTTCAAATTTATAATTTTTATTCAAAATTTTTAAATTACAAACACAACTCTTAAGCAGTTTAACAATGAGCTACTTGTTGAATTCTTTTTTCTTTACTAGTTGGAATCTGGATTCTTTTTGGCAGTGAAAGACAGACATTAAGCTCCTGCATTATCTGTCCTTCACCCCACTTTTGGCTGCTATTTGAGATGCTGTATTGTTCCTCACTTCTCCCAACTGTTATATAAGAAGTTTTTCTTCCTCTAGGTACACCTTTTCTGAGAGAACTTCTTCAGACTATCAGCCTATCCTTCAATGATTGACGTTAAGGAGGCAGTCAGTGATGTGGTGGGAGCCTGAAACTCCAGGCCACTATGGGGCAGGCATTTAGTATGCTTGCAGCTGCCCAGTAACAACGGTCCTTTTCATACTGGGACTTTAAAATGTTTGAGGGACTTTCACACTTGCAAGGTAGTCATGGGATACAGAACTGATGTTTGTCCGCAGCATCTCCGATTTTTCCCCCTGTGGACATACCGTGAGTTTATTTTTAAGCCACTGCTGAGTCATGGCTGGTGCGATCAGTGTCAGTGAGAACACTTATACTCCCCTTATGCTTCTTTTCTCCCCCCTCTCCTTTTCCCTGGTAGCTGATTGGTCTGTGCTGAATTAACCTCTCTCACCCTCCTCAGCTCTCTGAACTCCTTGTCCGCCATTTTTTTAGTAAAGCGAGGTAAGGTTCATAAGGCTGCTTCTCCGTTGGCTTCCTTCCGCCAGGATATGCAAACCCTCTTATTTTCTTTTCCAAAGCCAGGAATGATTCCTAAGCTTCCTGCTAATTCCCTCCTGGCTTTAAAAGCCAGGAAAGAGATAAATGGCTGCTTTTCCCTTCCTCTCTCAAGGGTATGTGCACATGCTCTCTCTCTTTTTAAAGCCAGGAATGATTTGAAGTTACTGCTTATTCTTTCCTGGCTTTAAAAGCCAGGAAAAGATGAAATGGCTGCTTTCCCCTTCCTCCCTCAGTGGTATGAACACACTCTTTTATTTTATTTTTCAAAACTAGGAAAGTGTTGTAACATTACTCCTGATTTCTCCTGGCTTTAAAAGCCAGGTAAGGGATAAATGGCTGCTTTTCCCTCCCTACCCGTTTTCTGCCAATGTAAAAAAAAAAAAAAAAGCATTTTCACAGCAGTTTGCAAATCAAAGCTGCACAGAAGAAAAGAAGCAGCAGCATTTTAACCCTTTCCTGGCTTGGCTTTTTTTAAAAAAACGAGAGTGGTACGTGTTTTTCCCCAGAACTCTGCCACCAATTGCCCTCCAGCGGGCAGGGGACAGCTCAAACAGCAAAAGGGGGAAGATGGGTTCCAACATTGCAATGTTACTATGCATGGTCAAAGTTAAATAAAAAAGTGTGATGTGAATTGCAAAGCCCTGAAAACCCTAAACTGCACCAAGGCTTCAAAGCGGGTCTGAAATGAAGCACAGATGACAAATCAAAACTGCAGCAAACAGTGTGAAACGAACAGGTGCAATGCCGAAGCCACTGTGATTGGGGCAAATGCTCATAAATGGTGGTTTAAACCGTAAGTGCAAAAAGGGACAATGTATTATAAGGATCCTGAAAGGTAGACCAGGAAAAAAGTCCAGCTGTAAACAGTATTTGTTTGTCTGCTGTCTGTTAAAATATTTATTACCCTCCTTTCCTTACGGCTCAAATCACAATTAAAAACATTGTGATTAAAAACCAACAAAATATACCCCCAGATAACCCTCTTCTCACAAAAGACAACTGCAGTGTACACCCTGTTAAAAAGCCTGGCAAATAAAATGCACCATTATCTGGGTTCTCAAAAACATTAGCCATTTGGTAATACAGATGTCAGTTGAGCACAACATGTTTTTGAGATTCCAGCATGTTAAACTTATAACCTCCCAAGGCAGTCGGAACTTTCTCAAGGTAACAGCTTATTTCTTTTTAAGGGGATTTGTTTGCAGACAACTGCTGAAACCATGACAGTCACTCTCTCTCTCTCTATAACTAACACACACACACACACACTGTGTAGCACAGCCATCATCTTGCAAACAATCCTTTAATATATTTTCCATCCAGACCTCCTTATTTAAGAAATAGCCATTCAAATCACCTTACTTCAGATAAAAGTAACTTTAGCAACGCACTTATTTCCTCTCACATCTGTTGCAAAATCTATGTACGTAATCACCTTCTTCCACAGTTCCTTCAAATCTTTCTTCTATTTGGTTCTTAATTTTCCCAGTTGGTTTGCTTTTATTTTCTTTCCCTACATCCTGGGATATGTCACTTCATTTAGTCATAGATCCAGAGGACTTAGCCATGTTAGTCTGTAGTAGCAAAATTGAAAAGAGTCCACTAGCACCTTTAAGACTAACCAACTTTACTGTAGCATAAGCTTTCGAGAATCACAGTTCTCTTCGTCAGATGTGTCTGACGAAGAGAACTGTGATTCTCGAAAGCTTATGCTACAGTAAAGCTGGTTAGTCTTAAAGGTGCTACTGGACTCTTTTCGACTTCATTTGGTGAAGTTCAATCAATACAATCTCTGAATAGATGTGATGTTGACCAGTTCTGTGATGGTGTCATATGCCTACCCCCATGTATGAGTAGCAATTTGAAACATCAATCTCACATCTCCACCCCCTTGCCTTTTATGGGTTGTGGGGAAGGATTAGAAGTGAGATCTTAGAGTCTGTTTTATGCTGCTGGATTTAGAGTATGAATCTGTGATTTTATTACTTTTTATTGTAATTTATTTGTATGTTGTAATCCGCCCTGAGCCCATTCGTGGGGACAGCGGACTATAATGATGATGATGATGTTCTCTAGGAAATTTGCCAAGGGCCAGTTTACATATAGCAAATATGCAGTTATGCAAAAGGATAATGAAATATACTAATGGTACCAGTGTTTCCCATTGTAATTCTTCCTTCCAAAAAACTCACAGTGCCTAATTTACTAATATCCTCTTTCAGATTGCTGCATCCTTAATCTGGGTGCTAAGTACATATTAATAGCCCCTTTTTAATAGATACTTGCTTGTGTATACCAATTTTGAAGCTAAATCTAAAGCAGCTACTTCAAACTGTGCTTCTCTAATTGTACTAATATAATTCACCTTGTTTCAGTGTCAGTACATATCTATTAAGAGACTTCCAAATTGTTTAGTGATGTGGGCATGTGTCGACTGACTTTGATTGTGTACTTGGTTTCCTTGTCAGATAACTCAGCCTACTTCACTTTTACTGAATTCCTCCCAAATGCATTGCATGCATATTGACCCAATAGTTTAATGGTATGTGTGCAGACTTGTCTCGTATTCAAAATTATCTGTACTTCCCATAGCTACTTCTTACCCTTATCCATTCCAAAGGATCTGTTTGTTATCCCCTCCCCCAAACCTCTACCTTTTCCTGATCCCCATACTTTACTTTCTGCTTCAGTTCTCTTTGAGTGCTAAGTACATACTAACTGCCCCTATGTAGTAGGTATACTTGCTGGCATTTATCAATTTTGAACCTAAATCTAGAGCAGCTATATCAAACTCTGCTTCTTTAGCTGGAAGAATTACACATTAGCAATCCCCTGTGTTTACTACGGAATGCCTACCTTATGTTTTAGGCATCTTGGCTCCACTTCAATCACATGCCCTTCTGTCGGGTCAATTTTTATGAAAGGCTTCTAAACAAACAATGTCTAAGATATCTTTTTACATTTTTCTTTCTACGTTTTCTTCCTCCAGGGATTCTAACATCACAGGCTCTCTAAAGATCATCAGCATACATCGTAAGGGCAAATTTGTCCGAATCCTCAACAATTTGTTGAACAAGGAGGTAGACCTCAGTGGCTACATCATCCAGCAATGGGTTGGAGGGTACCCGGTATCTATGTACCGCTTCCCAAATGGCACTGTTCTGCCTGCACAGCACCACATCACTGTAAGGAGCAGAGATCTCTCTCACTTCCCAATCCCTGGTGCGATATAAACCCTTTTGACTTGCAAAACAGGAGATGATATCTCCATTCATGAGAAGAAACAAGAGTGTGATTTGGGTGAGACTCACATCTCATTGACCAAATGCCCATTTATTAATCCCACCAGAGTCTTTTTCATGTGGCCCAACATGTGTGTCTTTTCCCCACTGAAATGAAAATAAGCATATTTCTCTGATGCAGAGTCTCATTGTGTCTGCCTCAGTCTGCCCTGTAATATAATGTAATGTTAATACAATAATTTAAGATACTGAAGGCCAAACTATATTACATGCAACAAGTATCTTGAAGCTCCCAGCTTAAAACCAGCTTCTCAAGGGAGTTATTGAAAGGGCTGCAATTTATTCAGGCTAAGGACTGTCAAGCTACAGTTGCCATGGTTGCCTATAATGTGTCTTTTAGCTCTCTGATGAAGATGCAAAGTTTTTAAATCTAAAAGTGACCTGTAGATCTTAGAGAGTATATCTTATTCATCTGCACTGTTTTTTAGGTGTGGGCTCCAGGGGCCAACCTTGCTCAAAAGCAACCTTCAGACACAGTCCTATGCTCACAGGGGTTTTTCAAAGCAGGGCCAGAATGCACTACCATCCTCTACAATTGCAGTGGCCAGGTAAATTGCTTTGTTGAACAATTTGGAAAGGATATGCTGCTTTGTACTTGCTGTTAAAATAGTATGGAGAAGGCTGATGTGTTATCATCTAGTGGGGGGATCAGCATTGTATCACCTGTGAACTTTAATATAAGCTCATAATACAGAATGTGTTTTTGTCTGTTGGAAATCATCAGCAAGGTATATTGAACACTCAATTGTGGTGTATTCAGATTTCTGAGTTTTTCAATAATTTTTGTTCTGCTGTGTAGTGAGGGAAGCTGACATGTCCATACCATTTTGGTTGGGAACAGCTTAATTAATCCTGGGGCTCTGTAGAAATTATACAAGAAAATATACCTTGGGAAGGTCTACTGGTGCCAATTTTTTGACACATGGATGAGACAGTTTATTACATTTTATCACACCTTTCCTTTAAGGAGCTCATGTTGTGTTATTTTATCTTCACAACAGCTCTGTGAAGTAGATTACGCTGAAGGATGGTGACTGGCTCAAAGCTGTAGTTAAGTATGGACTTGAACCTACAATTTCCCTGATCCAAGTCCACATTTTTATCTCCTACACTATAATGATTCTCAATTGGGGTGTGCAATCCGGGTTCAGCAACTATTTTAAAAAACAGATTTATGTCAATCCGACTTAATCTGGTTAAATCAGATTGCATACCTTGAACTCTGCATCAGATCTGGGCACCTGGACTTCCTAGGCCAAATTATCTGGTTGTAGGCTGCTGCTGCAGACAGCTGCAATGGCAGAAAGAAGGCAGCAGCATGAATGGAGCCACACCCCTAATTCTCACCGTACTGTGTCATTACCATGAATTTTATGCTACCTGTGGGAAAGCATATTAGTCTTTCTTGTTATATCCAGATAGTTACCTGCCTGAAGTGTAATCTGAATTTTAAAACTGAAATGATTGTTGTTTGTTAGATGAAAATGATTGTAACAAATATTGCCAAATTTAGTGCAAGAGAGCCCGAGTTTGTCACTCTGGATTATGTACCCCTTATCAGCTATTGGTACCCGACTATGGTTAATAAAAGACACATCCAAATACCAGAGTGCCCTGAGGGGAATGCAAAAGAGAGGAAGGCCAGCTGTGGGAGCTCACACTATCAGCTGCTGAAGAAACTTCCAATAGTGTTACAGATATCTGCTTTTTTTTGTTTTAACTTTTGTATCAATTTTTTGTAGAGAGTTTAAATTGTAAGGTGCCTTGAGTGTATTGACAGAAAGGGGGTATATAAATGTCAATAAATGCTAGTCAACTGAGATCTGGTATATTCCCCCCCCCTCCCAGACTTTGTCACAATACACAGCACCCCAAAGATACACAGCAGTTACAGAGGCCTACAGTGATAATGTGGACCTTTCTGTGGACAAGTTTCCACTTACTGATGACAAGGAGGAATTGGTTGCATCATCATGGCCTTCAAAGGAAGAGCTAGCTATGCCTGCACAAACTCTCCAGCAAGAGATGATGGATAGTTCTTCCAGAGCCATAAAGACGAGGTAAAGATTTAATTTTTTAAAAATTAATTTCCAAACTTAACACAAAAAAACCCCACCGTCTAAACCACATACAATAACATACAATATTACATATAAGAATAAGGAGTGATCATATAGTACAGCAAGAAAAAAGATTAAGAAAATAAAGAATAATGAGAAAGGGAAAAAGATGAAAAAGAAAACAGGTAACGTTGACTCAAACTGTTAACTTTTCGAATTTATCTTGCACAATATAAAACTTAGAGAGGACATTTTTAATGACATATGGGAGGTTTTCCCCCTCAAAACATTTCTATATATACTATGAATCTAATCTCTTTTCCATATCTTGAGGAAGGGTTTGAAAAAATGTTGACATTGGGTACTGTTCTGATTAGTATATGCAGGGTTTTTTTCTGGGAAAAGAGGTGGCAGAACTCTCAAGAGGGAAATGAGGAAGAAACACACTGGATTCTTTGAAATCATATTATTTTCAAGCACTATTGCTGAGTATTTTCAAGAGGTGCCGGAACTCCATTCCCCCGCGTTCCCCCTGAAAAAAAGCCCTGAGTATATGAAATGAAGTGTTGATATGTTTCATAAAAATCTGACATTCTGGTATTATCTTTAACAATCCTAAGCTGATGTGTCAGTTTTTCTGCCATAGCTATTTGCCAAAACTCAGCGTATCAGTGATGTAATGATAATGATCCTGCAGATTTCCAGCACTTTGCTATTACCTTACGCACTACCATCAACATGAACACTATTAATCTCTTGGATGACACATTTTCTCCCCACCCCACCCCCACTGCCATATTGTTAGCAGGGCCAGTGCTGGTGTGGCATAAATAACTTGATTTGTGATATTTTCCATTTCTATAAATATTTTCCTCCAAAATTTTGATACTACAGGGCATGACCACCACATGTGAATATGGCTGATTGCAACTCCTCCAACAGTTTGTGTTATTTGTGTTATTTATTCTAGCAAGACGTACCAGGATGATATACCATTGGTGTAATAACTTCAAGGAATTGTCCCCGAGGGCTATTGATACTGTTTTCCTTGTTTGAGTTGTCCATAATTTTTCCCATATATTTTGTTCTATTTTTATCTCAGTGTCGTTTTCCCAAATTGTTTCAGTCTGATTGATGTGCTTGTATCTATTTCAATTAAATATGAATATATTTTGGAGGTTATTCCTTTTGTGTTATCCATGTGTTAAATTAAGATCTGTTCAAATTTGGTCATCTTTCTGGTCATAGTTTGCCTTACTGTAGGATTCACAATTAAATAATGTAATTGATAAAGAAGTATACAATTTATTGGGATTTCTTGAAATTTTTCTTTTAATTATACAACAGTGAGGGGAGCTTCATTTTTGTAAAGATCTCTCATTCTGTGAATCCCTTTTTCTTTCCATCTATTATTTCATTTTCTCTAGGGAAAGTTGGGGTGCAATGTAAATGGAATTAATGGGGATATTTTTGGGACCAGTTTGTTCTTCTATTTATTCCAAATTTTAATGTGTATAAAAAGGGGTTCTCAGCTCATTTTATATCTCTTACTTTCCCCCCTCCAAAATAGTTTTTTCAGTTAATTTCAAGTGCTCCCTATTTACTTCCATGCCCACTCATATCTTATCAGGGGAACCTTCCAGATATGACATCAATGTTTTCAGCTGGTTTGCCTCATAATATTTACTTATACTGGGTTCTCCCCATCCCCCTTTATCTAATCTTTTTTGTCTCAAAGCCTTTGAAAGTTGTGGCTTTTACTTTGATAAATGAAATCAGTAAATATCTTTTGCCATTTTGCTAGCTCTTTTGATTCGATTGCTATGGGAAGTGTTTGGGGAAAAAACCCTTAATTTTGGCAGCACTACCATTTTAATAGCATTGATTCTGCCCAGGATTGTCAGATGTATCTTGGACCATCTCTTAATATCTTTTTTTATTTGTTGAATTACTGGGTGGAGGTTTAACTGCTGGAGTTTATTTAAATTTTTTGAAATATTTATACCTAGATATTTGAATGATTTATAAAATGTTGGAATACCCAGATTACTTTGAATTTCATATTGTATTTTAGGTTTACTTTTTATATATAATGCTCCAGATTTTTTATAGTTGATGCATAATCCTGTGATTATTCCATATTCATTGATCTCTCTTATTAATTCTGGTATAGCTTCTTTAGGATTAACAGGTAAAGATTTAATTAAGAAGGAGGTTTAAGTACATAAATCTAGCCAGCTGGGAGGAAGAATGGAACATGGTGTCATCTAATACATTACTATCCTACTTCCTTTATGTACAGGTGATTTCATAACCTCATGATAGTTATGGTCCTATTGGTTCATTTACATACCAGCGGTGGCTTTTGAATCACCAGATTCCATCAGTGCAGCAGTGTTGACAGTTGCAAAACACATAAAGGTGCCATGGAAAAATCTTTTCAGAAAATACATTCACTATCCTTCTAGCCTTTTAAAGATGTCATGAGCAAACAGAGGTTTGTTTGTCACAAGTGAAGGCCTGGCTTCTTGCTGTGCTTAAGTATTCCCTCCTCCCATCACATATGCAGCATCCTTGTTTCTAAAGTCTTCAGTCTAACTTCATTTTTTGGTGATGTTAGATGTAGGCATCTGAACAAACTGGTGTCTGATACTTCCTCACACACAGTTACTAAAAAAAATGAATTCGAGTTTGTTAAAGTAGTTGAAGGTCTATGGTACTTGGAGAGGGGAGATAGTAACTAGACATGGGCACGAACCCAAACAATTTAACGAACCCACGGTTCATAGTTCGCTGCTGCTGACGAACCTGAAGTCGTGAACCGCAACAAACTTTTCCTGCTGACGAACCGGTTCATGGTTCATGGTTTGTGGGTGTCAGAATGGCCCCCGTTGGACTTAGAGAGCCCATATTCCCAGGGAGTGTTTAGCAGGCTCTCCTCCAGCCAGCATCCAAGTTTGGTCAAGATTGCAATAGGGATCTTGGAGTTATAGTCTCTCCAATCCGAGCCCCCCAGGAAACTCCCACTTGATACAATTAGAGCCACCAGTTGACGTTGGCCCAGCGTAAAAGGGGTGTACTCAAAGGCGGGCCACGTCCACTCAGGGGATGGGGGGTCTGGCTGCTCGCCGGCTGCACCCCCAATGTGCCTGCCCGCTAGGCCTCAGAGGAGCGTGCGTTTATTCCTGGCGCAGGCCGGAAGGTGAGTGCTGATGGCGGCCACCAGGCCTGGCAGGCACAGGGAGGCGGTGGCGTACCGCCGCCCCTCAGGGGGTGGGGAATCTGGCCACTTGCCAGTGGCACCCTCCATGTGCCTGCCTGCCAGGCCTCAGATGAGTGCACGTTTATTCCCGGTGCAGGCTGGAAGGGGGTCTGGCTGCTCGCCGGCTGCACCCCCAATGTGCCTGCCCACTAGGCCTCAGAGGAGCGTGTGCTTATGCCCGGCGCAGGCCAAAAGGTGGTTTGTGATGGCGGCCGCCAGGCCTGGCGGGCACAGGGAGGCGGTGGCGTGCCGCCAGGAGGTCTGGATGCTCACCGGCTGCACCCCCCATGCGCCCACCCGCCAGGCCTCAGAGTAGCACACGTTTATTCCCGGTGCAGGCTGGAAGGTGGGTGATGATGTCGGCCGCCGGGCCAGCAGCGATGAACCACCTCCCCTCATGGGGCAGGGGATCTGGCCACTCGCTGGCGGCACCCCTCATGTGCCTGCCCGCCAGGCCAAAGAGGAGCACGCATTTATTCCCAGCGAGGGCCAGAAGGCGGGTGATGTCCCCTCTCTTTCTATTTCTATCTCTATCATTTTCTACATACAATTCTCCAACTATATACCATTATCTGTTAACATACATTCTCTAATGTATGTACATACATTCTAGTGTATTGTTCATTATACTTATACATTTTCTAATGTTTGTATCTCTCTCTGTTTTTGATTTTCAATCCTTTTATCCATGGATGTGTCGCGTTCTGTTCAATTCTATATCTATTTGTTGCATTCACATTCTGTTTCTAGATCTGGAACAGTTGATATCTGTGTACCTCTTTCTATCTGTTTCTCTGTATCTTCCTCTCACTGTCTTCGTAACTTTCTATCTCTGTTTCTTCCTATGTTTTTCCACCAGTATCTATCTGAATCTATATCTTTCTATGTATATCTGCCCTTTCCTTTTTCTTTCTATCTCTAGCTGTCTTTTTCTCTTTCTATAACTATATCGTTTTCTACATACCTTTCTCTATCTTCACCTATATGTTTGTGTATTGATCTTTTTCTAATGTTTTTGTTTTTCAATCCATCCTTCTATCTATCTGGCTATCTTGTTCTGTCCGACTCTGAATCTATTTCTAGCGTTCGCATGTCATTTGGAGGGGAAGTGGCAAGATCCCCCAGCAACCGTGGGGCCTCACCCAAGGGTCCCCCTGAGGATTTCTCTGGTGGCAGCCAACATCACCCACCTTCCTGCCTTTGTGGAAAGGACGGGAGTTGCAGGACACATTCCCACCCGGCTGAAAGGGGTCCAGTCAGTCCTGTTGACAGGGGAGCCGCCATGCTGTGCAACTGACTGTATCCCTATACGATACAATTGGCGGCACGATCGCAGTCGAGCTGTCCATTGTGACCAAGGAAGGAGCAGTAACAGGATAGTCCCTCGTGAAGGGGCAGCTGACATGACCCGCTGTCCTGCCTTTGCGGAAAGAAGAGGATGAGCAGGACAGGAGACATTGCATGGATGGGTCAGAGTGGTTCCAGAGAGGGAGAGACAGAAATGGGACAGCAGCAGCAGACATCGGCCACCTTCCTGCCTTTGCGGGAAGGACATGAGTCGAGGGACCCATTCCCCCCTGCACATAGGGCACAGAGTTTGCAATGGATAGGGGCACTGAGCAGCTCAACTATATGTGCAACAGCTCAGGAGCTGTTGCGCAAGTGCCCAAAGGAGGCTGCCGCCAGCATCACCCACTTTCTTGCCTTTGCATAAAGGAGATGTCATGATGATCTGGCTGTGCCAGGAAGGCCTAGCAAGGTCTCAGAAGCCGGTTAGCAGTGGGAGTGGGCCTGGCTAAAACTGACCCAAATGTACCAGCCCTCATTCGAGATACCCACAGGACTCGACGGGCAAGGACGCATGGCGACGGCATGGAGAACCAAGGGGCAAAATGTTTTAATAGCCTGCAGAACCCCACGCACTCCACGATGGATAGGGGCAAGCCATGTAGGGCAATTGTCTCTGCCATGACGCGAAGGCCCGCCTCCTGAGCCATCAACTTTGAGGTTCTAAGTGACACTGTCCCAGACCCTGAGGGGACAACCTCCGTGAGTGCGGCCTGCTGGAGCGCTCTACTCCCACCGGCGTCACCTTCAGGGCAAAGTGACCCTCCCACTGATCCATGCTCAGAAGAGCTGGTCACCCCCTTTCTCCCCCCAATGGATGTTTCACTGGCCAAGGAGGGAGACAGGCTTGGGTGGTGCGTCTTCAGGTGCCAAGTCAGGACCGTCGAAGACAGGTACTTTGGGTTTTTGTCCCTGCACACCAGGACATCGCAGGCATGGCACCGCACCACACAGGGGTCATTAGAAAGGGCCTGAAAGTGCCTCCATATGGAGGCGTTGAAACATGGACCACTAACTGTCCCAGGAGAAGGAGGATGACCAATTACAGACTGCACTGCGGAGCTGGCCATGGATGATGGGGTGAGGGGTGGACTGCAGGCGGGAACACCACTGAGAGTTTGGGATGGGGATGGGAGGGATCTTTCATAAAACACAAACCATTCCTCCAGGGATCTGTCACCCACCCCCTCCTCAAAATGTTGAGAGAAATTCTCTCTCCCCTGCGGAAAGACCACTTTGGCCTCCTCCACAGCCCCCACAGGTGAATTTGGGGGAGCAGGAGGACTCTCTGCTGCCCCCGAGCCACACCCACTACTGCTTTCCACAAGTAAACCAGGAAGACTGCCATCGCACTTCACCCCACGACCACCCTTGACGGCCAACACAACAGGAAGACTCATTGTGCCACCAAACTAGAATTAAGGATGACAGAAAAGGAGATGACACTGTGAGCCCTTAGCTGTGGTGCCCACTGAGCTTGGCCCTAGAGCCTGGCAGCAGCCCTGGCACCAGAGGGAGGGAGGGACTACAGCCCTAGCCCACCACTCCCACAGACCTGACCAGATCAGGCACTAATAATACTTGTGAGCCCTCAGCCGAGGTGCCCACCAAGCTTGGCTCCACGGCCTGGCAGCAGCCCTGGAACCAGAGGGAGGGAGGGACTAGAGCCCTAGCCCACCACTCCCACAGACCTGACCAGATCAGGCACTGATAATAATCAATGTGAGCCCTCAGCTGAGGTGCCCACTGAGCTTGGCCCCAGGGCCTGGCGGCAGCCCTGGCACCAGAGGAAGGGAGGGACTAGAGCCCTAGCCCACCACTCCCAGAGACCTAACCAGAACAGGCACTAATAATACTGTGAGCCCTCAGCTGCAGTGCCCACTGAGCTTGTCCCCAGGGCCTGGCAGCAGCCCTGGAACCAGAGGCTGAGGCTAAAGCCCTAGCCCAGCACATCTACAAGCCTGACCACCAGACCAGGCACTGGTAATAATATGAGCCGTCAGCCAAGGTGCCCACTGAGCTTGGCCCCAGGGCCTGGCAGCAACCCTGGGACCAGAGGGAGGGAGTAGAGCCCTAGCCCACCACTCCCAGAGACCTGACCAGATCAGGCAGTGATAATAATGTGAGCCCTCAGCCGAGGTGCCCACTGAGCTTGGCCCCAGGGCCTGGCAGCAGCCCTGGAACCGGAGGCTAAGGCTAAAGCGCTAGCCCAGCACACCCACAAGCCTGACCACCAGATCAGGCACTAGTACTAATAATAGTGAGCCCTCAGCCGAGGTGCCCACTGAGCTTGGCCCCAGGGCCTGGCAGCAGCCCTGGAACCAGAGGAGATAGATCCCTATCCCCAAAATCCAAGCTCAATTATACTCTCTCTGTCTCTCTTCCCAAAGGCTAGCAAGTAGCAAGCAACAGCTCTGCCACACTCCATGGCTCGCTGAAAGAGAAACCCCGCCTGGGAGCCCACTGCTATTTATAAGCACAGGTCCTATAGACCAACACAGGAGGTCTGTGGTTGGCTGTCAGAGCTGCCTATCAGAGTTTGCAGGGATGAGATTGGAGTGTTCATGGCTACAGAACACCCCCCTCCCCCTCCCTCCCCCAGGTGTCTTCTCCCAGGTTGTAACCACTTTGCAGCTCTATGGTTGGAAGGAAGACCTGCCAATCAAAGTAAGCTGGGCTTCCATTCGGGTTTCCAGGGCGACACCAGAGTGCAGACAGAGTTCAGGCATTCCCCCCGGCTCCATTTCCAAAAGAATTGATTGATGGTGCCTGACTGTCTGGCTTCATGAACCGTGGAAGAATGCACTGAACTGGACCTCTTATGAATGGGGGTTCGTTGGCCATGGACGCTCACGTACTGCCGGATCGTGAACGGACGATTGGGTGGATTGTGGCTTTTTTATGTTCGTAATGCGGTTCGTGCCCATGTCTAATAATAACTCTCTTTCCTATATAATGTCTGCAATCAAAACTGGCCCAACTGGCTGCTTTAAGTTCTGGTAGGGGAAAAGCAGTGAGAATTATAAAGTACCTTTTCTTCTAAATTTCTCCAGCAGTGTAGCCCTGATTCATTTCCCTCTCCCACCCTGATGACTGCTTTTTAGAGCCAAAAGACATTTCTGTGGTTTCTATCACAGGACTCCAGTGCTGTGTGATTTTCCACCCCACCCCATTGTCAGAGGCTGTTATTACAGATACTGTCACAGCAGTGGCTAACAAGTTTGATGTAGTTTGGATTCTTCTGGTCCTTCTGAAGCATAAGGAATTAAGCATTTTAAGTTCTGTCATCACATGTGCCTCTTGCTCTTCACCATTTTGTGATCTGTTGAACCAGAGTGGCTAAGTGTGAGTTGTGAATAGGGAAGTCTCATCTCAGCCACAAAACTGTAAGATGCCCTTAGGTGAGCTCAGTTCCCACCACCTGAAATATGGGGTTAATAATACTCACCTGCCCTCAAGAATCATGGTAAGGATTAGTGTACTGCATGTGTGAAAACTGGTTTGATCACACATAATGCACAACCACTTGACTATCATAAGGGGCTAGCTGACAGGAACATATTTCACCCATCTTAAAACAGCTACACTGGCTGCCAGTTTGCTCCAAGTTCAATTCAAGGTGAGGGTTATGACTTTTAAATCCCTACATGGCCTATGACCCACATAGCTGAAGAACCCTCTCTGCCCATACGTACCAACAGCACTCTTCAGACTGCTACCCATTGGCTGTTTCTCTAAGGTAGCCTGCCTGGCATCAACCAGAGACCAGGCTTTTTCCATTGTAGCTCCCATTCTGAGGCATGGGCTATCTGAGGAAGTGAGGGGAGCACCATTATTAGAAATCCTCAGGGGGCATTGCAAAGCCAATATAGACAGGACTCACCTTTTGTCGGGGAGGGGATATTTGAGGTTTTATTCTGTTGGTTTTAAATTGTAATGTTAAGTTACCTTGAGCCATGCAGAAAAGTAAGGTATAAATATTTTAATAAATAAATAATGAATTATAAACAGTATTAGCTCTTAAATTAATTACTTAATATCAGGTAGATTATTTTCATTTCCAGATGTTGCCGACATGAACTGTTTTCAGCAGCCTGAAAACACTTAAAAGTTGATCAAGCCTAGCACAGTGCATTGGTAGCAAAGAGTAGATTCTTGTTTAGATTGTTTTGAAGATGATGGTTAGCTTTATACTGAGCCAATTTGGTTTCTCTTCTCAGATACACACACCCATTTTCTATTAACTCTTCATGCAGTGCAATTTGGAATGTCCTTCCCAAAGCAACAAAGAAGAGAATCAGTGATGCAAGTGATCAGTCTTCCATCTTGTCCTTAAAAAGCATCAGCTACCCACTCTTGGGTATGTAGATCAACATAAAGATTTCTGTGTTAACTGTTGGGCAGAGTTATCCAGCGTTAAGCCACGTTATGTTAGGATCTCTTTCACTACACAGAACATATCTACCTTAAAGATAATGTGGATGTATAAATGGTTTAACTGAATGCACTCAGCGGCAGGCACAGATGCACTAACTACATGTTACATGCAAGCACATGCAGTGAAGCCCTAACTAGACCCCACCACCACAACCAATTTATCAGCTTCAAATCATCCTCTAAATGTCCCCCCACCCCTCATTGGGCTCCAAACATATTTACTCATACTTTGAACCCTGAAGGGATAATTTGCTTAGGGGAGGTGATTTTGAGCAGAGAATCCATGGGAAATGATTAAGCATCCCCTTCCTCTCACCTCCACACCAAAATAACTCTTTTGTGAAACTTAATTTTAAAAGTTTTGGTGCTCCAGTACAAGTTTGCATTTACAATGTAGTTGACCTCTTAAGACAAGTCTGTGCCACAGATGTAAATCTGGATAACAATCATGGCTACTTTCAAAAATTGTCTGGGAAATGAATGGGCAGGCGGATGCAGAAATAGGAATCTCTAGCATGGAATTCTCACTATCTTGACTAAAATGTAATGGTTAGGTGTCTTCAGTGCAGAGACACACTTAGAAATTGTGCCCATATGTACAGGGAAACACATCTAAATACATTCTGCAACCCTAGAAGCTTTTTGCACATCACCTATTCTCTGCTTCTACTTTTGTTTCTTTTAACTAGGAAGACAGATGTCAATCAAACTCTGTGCTTTATCCTGTGCTCATAATATGAATAAAATATCAAAACTACTGCGCTAATTTGATACTGCAACAAGTTATTACTATGATAATTTGTAACACATACAACACCTGGTTGTACGGCAAATGGCTGTGCTGTTATGTTTCTACTGAAAAAGAATTCCAGTTCACTCTGATGGAGAGTATGTTGCCCATGTACCTGTCAGACACACCAAACAATACTGAGGCTCAGACAGCGTAATATGTTTGGAGAGCAGAATGGGGAACCTGTCCTTTTGAAACAACTTACAAAGCCTGTGTGGTAATGCAAAGTTGCCTGAGTAAGCTGATCCACAGTATCCCCAATAAGTAGTTACTGGGAACTGGGAGTAGACTTCCTTGCCAGATTTTTATCCCACCCTTTCTTCAAGGCACTCAGGATATATTGTTCTCCCCTCCTCTTTATTTTCACAAAAACCCTGAGATACATTAGGCTGAATGAGAGTGACTGGCCAGGGGCACCCAGTGAACATTCATGGTTAAATGGGTATAATGGCAGAGTTGCATACTATGCAGTGAAGTGTGTGTGCGTCTGTGTCTGTGCTATAGACATGCATGTGTGGACAGAAACAAACTTACTCTCAGAGCCTTGGTTAAGCTTTAGAACAGCAATAAGAAGTCATTTATTGTTTGCACTCCGTACAGGATAAGAAAGGGGAGAGATAGATTTCTAACTATCTAGCTATCTAATCTAAAGATGCCAGTGGCTGGTAGGATCGCATGTCCTACACCCATGGTAGCAAGATGGAGAGGAGAAAGGAGTGTGTGACAAAGAGAGGAAGATGAGGTGTCATGAAGAGGAAGTCCCAGAGAATATAATCTACTCTTCAAAGGATAGCAGCAAAGCAGTAGAAAGGATAGATCCCTGACCTTTCTATCTCTTGAAAGGGACAGTGTTTTGTCCCCCTCTCAGTATGAATCCAGATCTCCCTAATTCTTTCTCCCTGTATCACCTCATTCTCCTCCCTGCCAATTTGTGAACAATATTTCCTGGTACCCCTACTCAGGTACCCACCAATAGGTATCAACATGTTCTAAATAGTTTTTTTTTAAAAAATGAGACAAATTAATAATTTTGTGTGTGTAGGTGTGAGTGAGTGCTCCCAAATACATCACTGTATGGGAATAGATACACTTGTGTATACATGCCTTAATGTGGTGAGGGGGGTTGAATGTGTCAGGGAAGCTGAGAGAAATACTGTCATGAGTGCAGGCTTGGTCAAGAGTTTAAACTCCTGGAAGAGTCATTCAAGGCAGAATGGTCAAAGCTGAGACACCAGACTAAGAGTGGAACCACACAAGACACACGGACGCGTGTCAGATCCTGCAAGGACCCCTGGGAAATGTAGTCTTTTTTATTTAAAAAAACAGCCATTCAATGTGATTCTCAGATGGGAAGAATCACAACTGGAGGGACTTTCTCTTTCACACACTCTCTTTCTCTTCCCTCTTTCAAAAATTCTCTGGGAGCTTGGGATGGGGGTGGGGCGGTGGGGAGTGACAGAACAAGAGGCAGGAAAAAAGCCAAGGTGTTTTGCAAGCAAGAGAGAAACTCAGTCCCACCCAGTCTTCTTCTCCCTGCAGGGAATCACAGCGCAGATTCCCCCCCCCCCACCTCTGCCTCGTCTCTGAGCTACTGAAGGAAAACCGAAGCAAGTGGATTTTTGAAAGAGAGAATTTTTCCAGTCAAGCGGCTGTTCTTTGTAAGAAAATCCATTCAGCTCAGTTTTCCTCCAGGAGCTTGGAGAGTGGGGAGGGTAAGACTACCGCTCCCAGGGAAGCTTGTGTGACCCAACATGTGCTCTTCATGTGCAGTTTGTCTTGTGTGTTTCCACCCTTAGATGCATCCACCCCTTTCAGGAATCAATGGTAGCATTAGCAGAAAAGAATTGACTGTTAAATGGTGATGGGAGCAGAGGATATTTTGAAGGCTAGCTACTGGGTAGCAGCAGTAATGTAAGGTGACACTGCCAGAGAATCTTTTGCAGACAACGGCAGTGTCACTTCAGCTAACCCTAGTTAGTACTGCTCAGAAGAAGGCAATGGTAAACCACTTCTGATGAGACAATCCAAAATGAAAGAAGATATAGTGCTGGAAGACAGGACTCCCAAATGGCACTCAACTGTCTACTGAGGAACAGCTGAGGACAAGTACAAATAGTGCTATTCTTAATGATGGGATTGGATTAAAGCCAAAAGGATGTCCAGTTGCAGATGTGAATAAATGCAAAGGGAATGTCCAAAGCTGTGTGACATACATAATAGGAACATGGAACGTGAGAAGTATGAAGCCAGGTAAAGTAGAAATCATAAAACAAGAAATTGAATATTTAATTTTGCAATCCTGGGTGTGAGTGAACTAATGTGGGCTGAATCAGGACCTTTCCAGTCAGAAAATTACAAAGTGTTTCACTGTGCAAATGACAAACAAAAAAAATGATGTTGCTTTAATAGTGAGGCCAGACATAGCACAAACAGTCAAGAGCTATAACACTAAGTCTGACTGATTAATATCAGTCAGATTTCATGGAAGGTCTATAAACATAACCATCATTCAAGTTTATGCCCCAACTAGAGATGCTGAGGAAGAAGAAATAGAAAACTTTTGTGCAAATGTTCAAGAAGAAATTGATCACTGTGAAGCAAACAACCTGTTCATTGCTAACTCGTGCTTCAGGCAACCAAAAAAATGATTGTATACATGGAAATCATAGGGTGGACAATACAGGAATCAAATAGATTACATAATTGGAAGCAGAAGATGGAGAAGCTCTATGCTCTATGCTAAAATAAGACCAGGAGCTGATTGTGATACAGATCATGAGTTGCTAATATAAAAAATTAGAATAAAGCTGAAGAGAAACACTAAAAGAATCATAGTGCCAAAATACAATCTAAATAATATTCCTGAAGAATTTAAAGACCATGTAAAGAACAGATTTGCAATAGTAAATTTAATTGATCATGAACCAGAAGAACTATGGGCTGAAACCAGAGATACTATCAAGGAAGAATGTGCAAAGACTATGCTTGTAGCCAAAAGAAGGGAAAAGCCTAAATGGATGACTGAGGAAATTCTTAATATTGCTAAAGACAAATAAGAAACAAAAGCAAAAGATAACAGAAATAGAATTCTAAATGCAGCTTTTCTGCAACTTGCACTCAGAGACAAAGAAATCTATAATAATAATCAGTGCAAAGAAACAGAAGAGAACAACAAAAAAGGAAAAACAAATGGCCTGTTCTATAAGATCCAGAAAATCAAAGGGAATTTGTTAGACTTTTTGCAAGTGTCCTACACTCAGTCATGAAAGAGTTAAATTGTTATTCTGTTTGTTTCATCAGATAGCTAGTTAGCATAGGACCACTTAGGCGTCAAGAAAAGTTCCCGCCAGATAAAGTGGGAGTCTTTAATCTTAATGAGAGAATCTAGGAATGTCTATTGGGTGAGCTGGTTTATTGGGGGGCAATTAGCTAGCAACATATACTAATGTTTTATTGGTCTTTGTTCAGTTCACTTCTCAGTCTGTTCTAACTATGTTTCAATTCAGTCTTAGTCTCTAAGCTTCTCTCTAGTACCTAGCATAGCCATCAAGATGTAGTCAGTCAGTGTTTATTATTTTTCCTACCAATGTACCCTTTTTACCCTGTTATGTAGTAAAGTATTTTTATACAACAGAACAACAGAAGTCTGTCTACTTATTTCCACTGTGCTATTATCATACTCGGCTACTTACTCTGCTTACATATATATATCTCATGGCTGCTGCACCCCCAACAGAATTTCAACCACGGCTAGGAATGCTGAAAGATCAACATGGAAATACAGTATCCAATCAAGACAAAATAAAGATGGAGACAATTCACTGAAGAACTATGCAGAAGAGATGGAAGGATGACAGATTCCTTTGAAGAAGAATCTTTTGACAAAGAACTGGAAATCTTAGAAAGTGAAGTGAAAGCTGCACTTAAAACAATTGGAAGAAAGAAACCCGATAGGACACCAAGAGAGCTATTTCAAGCTACAGAAACTGAGTCCATCAAAATCTTAACAAGAATCTGTCAACAAATATGGAAAACAAAATAATGGCCCACAGACTGGAAATGCTCAGTCTATACATTCCAGTTCCAAAAAAAGGGAATGCCAAAAAGTACAGCAACGATCGGACCATTGCATTAATTTCCCATGCAAGCAAAGTGATGCTCAAAATTCTACAGCAAAGACTTTTACCATATATGGAACAAGAAATGCCAGGTGTTCAAGCAGGATTCAGAAAAAGAAGAGGCAGAAAAAGAAGAGGCACTAGAGATCACATTGCAAATATACGATGGCTAATGGAACATACAAGGGAATTTCAGCAGAAAATCAGCTTATGTTTTATAGATTACAGCAAAGTTTTTGACTGCATGGATCATGAAAAGCTATGGATAGTGTTAAAAGAAATGGGGGTGCCACAACATCTGATTGTTTTGATGTGCAACCTATAACAAGAGGCTACTGTTAGAATGGAATATGGGAAACAGAATGGTTTCCAATTGGCAAAGGTGTCAGACAAGGATGCATATTATCTCCCTACCTGTTCAACCTCTATGCAGATCATATCATAAGGAAAGCTGGATTAGGTTTAGAAGAAGGTGGAGTGAAAATTGGTGGACAGAACATTAACTATTTGAGATATGTAGATGACACCATATTACTGGCAGAAAACAGCGAAGTATTGAAACCACTACTAACAAAGGTTAAAGGAGAAAGCACCAAAGCAGGATTACAGCTGAATTTTAAGAAGGCAAAAGTAATGACACAATTTTAAAGCTGACAATAAGGAAATTGAAATGGTTCAAGATTTTCTATTTCTTGGCTCAATCATCAACCAAAAGGGAGACTGCAACCAAGAAATCAGAGGAAGATTGAAAGAGCAGCTATGAGGGAGCTAGAAAATATTCTTAAAGATAAGGATGTCTGTCTGGAGACCAAGATCAAGATAATCCAAATTATGTTATTCCCCATTACTATGTATGGGTGGGAAAGTTGGACAATGAAGAAAACTGACAGGAAGAAAATTGACTCATTTGAGAGTGCTGGAGGAAAATTTTGCAAATACTGTGGCTGACCAAAAAGACAAATAATTGGGTTCTAGATCACATCTAGCCTGAATTCTCTCTAGAAGCTAAAATGACAAAACTGAGGCTATCGTATTTTTGTCACATCATGAGAAGACAAGACTCTTTGGAAAAGACAACAATGCTAGGAAAAGTTGAAAGCAGTATAAAAAGAGGAAGGCTGCAAACGAGATGGCTTGACTCAATAAAAGAAGTCACATCCTCCAGTTTGCAAAATCTGATTAAGTCTAATGATAGGACAATTTGGAGGTCTTTTATTCATAGGGTTGCCAGTGGTTGGAGGCAACTTGACCCCCCCCCCCCCACACACACACACACACACGAGAGTAGATTAAGATGGTCAATTGTTGTATGGGGCTACATAAAGATGGTTGAGAGCTTTGGATTCTGCTAATATATTGAAATATTAAACTTCTGGTAGTTCAGATCTGCTCATAAGTAGTACTGATTAGGTACTCTGCTTTTATTTTTGTGTTGGCAGTCAAAGAGAGCCATTCTTCATCCAGTGAGGACGAATATTTTGTATCTCAAACATGGAAACCTCCACTTGAAGAACCAAAAGCCAGAGTACGTAAAATCCATTAGTAATATATGTGGAGAAGTAACAGCATTCCCAAACCTGTACAATCCCATGTAGTTTTTTCTGAGCTCCAGCTCAGATTTACAGACATTGGGGATGAGGAAGCAATGAGAGGCTCTGGCTGCTGCTTCTTTCCTTCTTCAAAGCAAGGGTCAAAACACATTTCTCTCCAAATCCCCTTCTCATGCCAGGTGACTCGGGTAGGAAAAAGGTCTTCTTTCAGTTTACACAGGCCTGTTGTAGAAGCAGGGCATGTCTTTGTCCCATTCCAAGTATGAAGTGGGCAGATTTCCTCTGCCCTCATGTTCTCCATGGGTATTGGGGTGGGGGTGGGGGAGAGGCAATGGCAGTGACCACAAATAACAGCTGCCTAGTCAAGTCAGGACTTGTGGACCCCTGGGGGTGGGGACTATTTGTTGGTGCCCCTTGGCCTCACAAATATGAAGAAACAGCAACATTTATGTTGTTGTTTATGTTTAAATGCTGTATCCTATGGTTGCTACCAATGTTTTACATTGTTTTTAAATTTTTGATGTAAATCCGCTCTGAGCCCGCTTGCAGGGAGTGTGGACTATAAATTAAATAAATAAATAAAACATTGACAGATGTTAGCATTTGGTTGAACCCTGGGACTCTGTGAGTGTAGCATTAATAGAATGGGCTATGGTAGAAAACTGAATACAACTCCTTTCAGAATGTCTGGGTGCTAATGCCAGGCTTTAAGTATAGAAAGAATGCAGTTAATGCTTTCTCAACAAAGGCATCTCATGTCCACATGATGGAATAGATCCAGAATATATATTTTGTTATTAAACATGAAAAGTATCATGTTAAGCCCACTATCATTTCAAGTCTTCCTACACATCCTACACATTTTCAGGCTCTGAGGTAGATTTCTTTTTTTCAGCCTGTTTTTTTTTTAAAAGCCAAGGCCTCCTGCTTTTCCTGTCAGTTATGCAGCCCTGCAAAACATATCAAACCTCACTGTAAATACTCTATCGAATAATATGCATTTTCTAGGAACTCTGAAATAAGGCAACAGACAGGACGCTTGGCAGGTCTTATTTTAAAGACGGAAATAATAATGGAATATTCTTTAAAGGAAAAATGATCTAGATAAGCTGTTTCCCTCTCTACCTGTACTACCAGTTAACATTTTATTATCACTGAGGCCAAAGATGGCTTACTGAAATGCATAAATTGGCATATTTAGTTTTAACTTACAGAGGGCTATCCACTTTGCTATGTAGCTTCAACAAATAGCTTCATTTTGTCATTTTAAGAATAAGACATTTTTTGTCTTCTTTGTGTTAAGATTTAAAATTAATTCAAGAGTTGGGAGTATGCAATAAGAGGGCAGCGATCAGGGATTTCACTGGCATGATCCCTTCATAGTTTTGGAAACATTTGTTCTATAATAAACACTGCTTTTTGAAAATGTATTTTGATTCAGACCCAGGAGCAGCATGTAGGCCAGGTTCAGGTGTCATAAGTTATCACTTGTTTTATATAAAGGATAATGAATTATGAGTAGCACAACACCTATCCCAAGATTGTGATTCTGTTTTCCTACTACGATGACAAGAATCTTGTTTCTACAAATCATCCAACAATGCAGTGGTCATATATGACAGAGTTATATCCTGAACTTGTTTTTTTATGATCTCAGTAGTTGATGGAAGTACTATATTCGCAGTGATAGAATACTGGGCTTGGATTAACTGCACAGTTACATTTGATGAGGTGTGGCAAGCATGCAGTTAATTTAATATACAGTTATCTGTTGGTGACAGTAGTATCCTTTTCTTTAGGAGTTCAAGACAACACTAGATACCATGCTTCCCATGGTAGCTCTGATAGGACAGAAGAGTGCCCGCTCAAAATATGGTTTCAAGTATATGACTCATATTCCCACCAGCACAGATCTGCATCTACGGCGGTACTATTATGGTAGTTGACGTACTGATGAAAGGAGGCAACAAAAGCTCCGTTTGCACAGTTTCTTTAAACACACACCAAAATATTACAATCTGTCTGAGAAAACTTTCATGGTTTGCAGTACTAATTCTGAGGTGATTTTTGGTGCCTGCTAACCTATCCTGGAAGGGTTGAATGCCACAAAAAGGACTGTAGGAGGCAGAAGAAAGAAACAACATTATCATAAATAGGCTTCAGAGTGGAATGTAATCATACCTAAACACTGGTTTTAATAGATGAATCCCTTTTACAAGTGAATGGGAAATAGGTAAATAATTTGATATTTGGACCAAACTAGTTATGTATTTAAACGTATTTAAACATACGTATTTAAACGTAAATGTATTTAAAGGAATTGCTCCACAGTGCAATCCTATGCAGAGTTAAACCCTTTTAAATCCACTGAGTTCAATGGACTTAGGATGTAACACTGCTTAGGACTGCATTCCAGTCATTTAGAAAGGTGTGGAGGTGGAGATGCTTCAATTTTTCTGTTGGTTTGGCTGAAGATTTGGACTGTACAGTCTTTATTTCATACTTGGGTTTGTTGCAGCATTCTCTATTATGTATTTCAATCTGTGAACCAGTTGACAGTTCACAGTATACCACATTGTATGTTATTTCAGATTATATAGGGATAATCTCCTTACAGCTGTCATCTTGGAAGAAACTTGTAAAATATGTTGTTTATGTCACTCTAAAACAAATCTTTAAAGTTACAGAACATTTTATTGCAAGTGTACATTGGTTATGAAACGGCATGACAAAGATGAAGTAAATGAGGGATTCTTGGGGAATCACCCACATCCACTGAAAGCATATTTTGGCTTGGAGAACATACAACCCACCTACTCATGTATATCTGCATGATAGCCATTGTGGGAAAGTGCTATGAGTTTCTAGTAAGCACTATTAAAACAAAGTGATGTGATAAAATCCTTCTGATTATAACCGCCCTCTGAACTATTCAGTTATTTGGAGCTGAACAGAGTAATTTCAAAAAGGATGGACAGTTTAGACTTCAGTGTAAAAGGGAAGCTAGTTCCAGAATCAAGGATATGTTCTGCAAGTTAGACCTGTCCAAAGAACACAGAAAGCCCACACAAATCCAATCCAAAAGAGTTGTTGTAACACAACTTCCCCAGTTTGTTCTGTTATTTTGTGTGTGGGAATGCATTGGCTGATACTTGAACAACTGCAGATGAATACTAGGGTGAATGCTGAAGGGCAGTCTGTATCTTCTTCCCACTGGCTGAGTCAAGGGAGCCATCTTGGTTTGTTAGGTCAGTCATTCAGTTGATCTGTAAGGTATGTTGTCTCTTGAGATGTCTGTAGTGGCCCAAGCTGTCTCTCCTGATTGGAGGTTTGAAGCTTCTCTCTTCACAGATTACTTTTGTTTGAGGTAATAAAGGTGTTTCCTTTAAACTACTTTGCTTGCCTAGAGCCACTGTTGTGCTTCATGATCATAATGACTAAGAGAAATCAGCCTGTGTTGCTCACAGGAAAATGGGAAACACAGAAAACAGATGAACACTTCTGTGACTTGGCAATGACGAATGCACAGCTGCTCAGGGCATTTCCTACAGTTTGGGAAACTTGCTTTGTGCTATCATAGAGATATTCGGCCTGCTTGGCAAGCTCTGCAGGGCAGCCTTGGCGGACAGAGGGCGGCCCACATTCAGCATTGCAAATGTCTCTGAAGTTTTTATGCCTGAGTGAACAACTGGGTGATGAGGGCTGATCATCTTGTGAAGTTTTTTATCCACAGTGGCTCTGAAAAGGAGGGGAAAATACCAAACTATAGTGAACTAATACAAATACATTTGAAAGACTGAGCTGGATATTATATGCATCTGTATTTATGCCTGGTGCTGGATGTAACACAGAGAAATTGAAGATTTTCTACAAATTTAAATCCACTCTACCACCACCACTTAGCATAGAGAATATGAGGCTGTTCAGCTGTACAATAAGAATATGGATGGTTAGTCTTCACCTTTGTGCAAATAATTTCCCTGCTAAGATTTCTATCATTCTGTTAAGACAGAAGTGCTGTTGGTTGGTAAGGCCAATAATGCTTTGTGCAGTCAGCCTCTTCTGAAAGGGCTGTATTCCTCCTTAAAGAGCAGAATCAGTTTGGGGTGATTTTAGTTCCAGGCCTATAGATAGAGGTGGTGATCTCTATGGCACATCACACTTTTAATCAACTTTGCTGGTTTGCTAGCTGAAGCTCTTCCATAACAGGCATGATTTGGCCAGTTATCCATATTCTGATTACATCCTATTACCCCAGTGATGAAAGAGCCACACTGGCTTCCAGATTGCTTCTAAGCACAACTTAAAGTGCTCTCTGTTATCTCTTAGTGCTCACTATTATCTCTAAAGCCCTACATGGTTTTGGATTGTGCCACTTGGAGGACAATCCTCTCCAGTATAAATTTGTCCACTGGCTAAAGTCATTATCAGAGAGCCTGTCCTTTGTGTTCCCACTGGCAGAAACAGTGAGCAACCCAATACAGGACCTTTTTGTGGTGGTGCCAAGACTGCAGAAGTCAGTCCCCACAGAAGTTCACCCACTAACATACTTTTAATCTAAAAATCCTTTGGAATCATTTTCCTTAGAAGTTTTACTGAAGTATTTATTGGTTGGTTCCAGCTATGATTGGAGATATTCATGGGTGCTGGTTCTGTTTTAATTTGAGTACGTTTTAAAGCTGATGTTTTATGACCTTTATCGTGAGCTCTTATTATTTCATAGTGCAGTTTTAAAAAGAGTTATGCCCTTCTCATTGAAGTCAATGATCTTGGTATGGTGTAACGCTGTTTGGGACTGCACTGTTAATTTGGTTTATTGTTTTACTTGAAGTTAGTTGCAAGCTGCTTTGAATAATATGCCTTATAAAAAGATAGAGTATGAATATTTTAAACAAACAAGGCACCCCTTTCAACAAACAAGGCAAACAGAGAATACCATTTGTAGCATACTTACCATGAGTGGGAATGAAGAATAGATTGAGAAATAGAAAATAGGAGGGAAGACTATTGTTGTAGCTACTAGTCTTTTAAAAGACACAAGCTGAGAAACAAAGCTATCCAAGTCATGCCTCCTGACTAAGTTCCACATATGTGTGCATACATATTATCTGTGGTTATTCCTTGATGGGGGAAATGCACTCATCACAATCTTAGAGGCATGTACTCAGAATCAAAAAGCAAGTATAACTATAAAATCAATAGGACTGTGACCACACTGTCAGAGTCATGTATGCACAAATCCACTGAGGTTTATGGGTTTGATTATGCCCAAATCTATGCTGGATTATGACCTTACCATAAGAGGGTCAATGAGCCCACATTTATCCCATGTATATTTCATCTATTTGTTTAGCAATCCTAACCTAGTTTAAGGAACCAAACCTGATGTCTGTTGATCCAGTTGCTGCTGGTCCTGAAACAGGCCTTCTGGTTGGCTTGTTGTTGCTGCCACAATGCCTATACTTCGGTCCTAACGCAGATACATTAGATGAGGCATCAGGCTTTCTGAAGAGACTAAAAACAGTAGTCTTCTCAACCACATGCTGCAGTGCATCTCTGTTCACAGCTGATGAAGTTGGCTTCAGTAGAGCTACCTCTGTTGAGCTGGGTACTTTCAGACGCCTGGCTCTGATAAGCCCATCTTTCACACCCTGTATGGATGCAGGTGATGGACATTTTGGAGGAGAAGGCACGAGAGGGTGCTTTATAAGAGTGGGTAATGCATTTTCCAAGGCATGGAATGAATCTGAAATGCAATAGGAAAGCACAAGATTTAGAAGAAGAGTTATTTCCTAACTTGAGACCATTCTCCAATAGCTACCATAACTGAGATAAACAGAGTTGCACTTACCTGTAACTGTTGTTCATCAAATGGTCTTCTGTGCAGGCACATATTGGGACTGCACACATGCAGGCCAGCCACAGAGAAGATTTCCAGCACTTTCTAGACCTCCTCCCTTTGGCGCTTTCCCATCAAAATAATCACATTACCAGGGCAAGGGGCACTATTCCCTCAGTTCTCTCCATGCCACCTTCAGAGACGCCCAGAAACTAAGGTTCTAGAGAGTTCACAGTAAGGCAGGAGGGGGGCATGTGGACTTGCACAGAAGACCACTCAATGAACAACAGTTACAGGTAAGTCCAACCCTGTTTTCATCTCCATGGCTTCTGCACAGTCTTACACTGGGGGAGTAGAAAGTTCAATTACTGAAGGAGGTGGCTGTGATGCTCTCATAGTAAGAGACTATGGAGGACCACCTTCCCAACAAATGCTTAGAGTCTCATTGACATTCACTCAGAGGTGCTTCTAAAGAAGTAGGGAGCACTCTAAAAGTGCCCCTGCCAAAGTACAAGGAGGAACGCAGCAAGGAAAAAACAGTGCTCTGGTGGGGAGAGCCGTGCTAGGTAAAGAGCACTGAATAGTCATGCACTCAAGGGACAGTGTGATCGCCTTTACCAATCCCCAAAGAAAGGATTGTGTAAGGATACTGCCAGGTCTCTCTTGGAATAATACAACCAATAGTATTGTTAGACATGAGGGCTGAAAACCAACCCAGGTAGGGAATCCTTGCCAAAGCATTGGACACATTAACATTGTGAAACTCTATGAATGGGAGCGGGGAGGGCTTGGTTAAAAACCCAATGTCATCATTCCACAGGTGGAAGTGCTGTATACTAAAAAAGAAGTGCCAGGGAGGTGCAAAGAGTTAACAAAGGGTTACATCCCTACTTGAAATGTCTTTGGAGATCCAGTAAGGGACAGGAAAGTTTAGAATGTCTGGATCCCAAACATAATATCACAAGAAGCAGAGTCCAAGTCCTGATAAAGTTTCAATAGAGACTCTTACCCACTTAGAGGTGCAAGATATGGTAGTCAAGGAGCAGCAGTTGTCACTCAGAAAAAAGTGAGACTACTGCTGTAGTGCAGGAAAAGGAGCTGATCAAAACTGCCAAAGTCATCAGTGGGAGTGGAAACATAGCAGATCCACACCAGAATAATGAAGCAGACATGATGGGGGCCAAAGAAAGGACAGAGAGTATGCACCATGAGTGAACCTTTTGCTGCTAGAAGAACAACCTGTGCAGTAAAAACCAGCTAGGAGATAAAGTATAAAAACAGATTACCTTGCCAGTGCAAGGGCATTCCCTAATGACAGGGGTCCCTGACAGCAAAGGAGAAAACAAAAGGGCAGGCCATGGACCATCACAGTGTGTTGCAAGGCCAAACAGCCCATTCCTCTAATTTATTCATTTTTATTATATTAGATTTTTAGTCTGCCCTCCCCGCCAGGCAGGCTCAGAATATCTAGGAGCTGGCATCAGTTAGTTGAGGCAACATTATTGCAATGACGTAGTGCATTTGCAGTAAAACAAAGACAAAGAAAGGTAAGGTAGGTCTAGTACTCTAGGTGAAAGTAGTGGTAGTACAACAGGGATACCAGTCCTCTGGGGACGGGGGAGGTATGGCGGTGGGGCCTGGTTTAAAGGGAGAAGGTCACGGAGATGTGGAAAGGCTCGGTGCCCTTCTAACCTACGCCCCATCCCGAGGCACGCCGGTGTTGGAGCTAGGAAAAATCCTCCTTCGACACTGATGTTGTGCAATGCCAGGTCCATAAATAATAAGACCAGTATGCTGCATGATACTTTTATGGCAGCTAATATGGACCTGGTATGCGTGACCGAGACTTGGGTGAGGGAAGGAGAAACAGTTGCTCTTGGTGAGCTGACCCCCCCGGGTTATGCGGTCCTTCATCAGTCACGAACTGAGGGTCGGGGGGGAGGGGTGGCAATCCTTGTCCGGGAGGGTTTCTCCTTCAAGCCGCTTCCCGCTCCGAAGATCTCTGGCATTGATTGTGTGGGCCTGGTGTGGAATGCCGAGGAGAGTTTGGCTGTCTGCTTGGTGTACCAACCGCCCAGCGCACCAGCAGACGCCTTACCGCGCCTGCTAGAGGTGGTTGCTGGGTGGGCCTTGGAGTACCCCAGGTTGATGGTGCTGGGGGATTTCAATGCCCATGTAGATGATGCCACCTCGATACAGGCCACGGACCTGGAGTTAGCCATGGCAACACTGGGACTCTCCCAATTTGTATCGGCACCCACACATGAAGCAGGCCACACGCTAGATCTGATCTTCGGGATGGGATTGGATGTGGTTCTGGATAAAGTAGAGTTGGTGCCATGGTCAGACCACGTGGTTGTGAAGGCCCGGCTGGCGTGCCACCCCCCTCCTGCAAGGGCGGTGAGCAAATTTATGCTCGCCCGCGGAGACTTATGGACCCAATTGGGTTCCAGAATGCTCTGCGGGAACCAATGCTCCACGGTGGTTCATTAGATGAGCTAGTGGAGGGCTGGCATGTCCGGCTCTCTGAGGCCATCGATGAAATCGCCCCCCGTCGTCCTCTTCGCTGCCGGAATTGCCAGGCTCCTTGGTATACAGAGGAGCTGCGGCAACAGAAACGGGAGCTAAGACGACTTGAACGCGTGTGGCGGCGATCTCGTGACGAGGAAGCAAGAACATCCTATAGGCTGTTTATGAAGTCCTATGAGATGGCGGTGAAAGCTGTGAAGAAAGAGTATTATGCAGCTTCCATCGCATCAGCTAGCTCTCGCCCGGCTAAATTATTTAATGTGGTCCGTTCATTGGTCTCCCAATCAGGTGGAGACCATCAAAAGTTGAATTTGGAGATAAGCTGTGAGGCTTTTGCTAGCTTTTTTACTGATAAGATCTTGCTTCTCCGCCGCGACTTACCAGCCACAGTTGATACAGTAAATGAACTAGAGGCCCCTTGGCCGTCTTCGGGACCCATATTAGATCATTTCAGCCCTCTTTTCGGGGAAGAGGTGGACAGGATTCTGCATGTGGTACGGCCTACCACGTGCCCCTTGGACCTGTGCCCGTCATGGCTGGTGAAAGCCAGTGTTGACGGGCTTCGGGATTCCTTGGAGGCGATTATAAACCTGTCCTTGAGCTCTGGGGTTTTTCCCAAGGCGCTGAAGGAAGCTGTGGTACGGCCTCTTCTGAAGAAATCATCATTAGATCCTGCTGACCTGCTCAATTACCGACCAGTTTCCAACCTTCCGTTTTTGGGGAAGGTGATTGAGCGGGCGGCAGAGAAGCAACTGCAGAATTTCCTGAAGGAGACCTCAGCCCTAGACCCCTTCCAGTCTGGTTTCCACCCGGGACATGGGGTCGAGACGTTGTTGGTCGCCCTCACAGACGATCTCCGCAGACATCTGGATCAGGGCGGATCAGCACTGCTGATTTTGCTGGATCTGTCAGCAGCGTTTGATACGGTCGATCATGAGCTTTTGACCCACCGCCTTGCCGATGTGAGGATTCAGGGGACAGCACTGCAGTGGCTGGTCTCCTTTCTCCATGATCGGGGACAGAGGGTGGCGCTCGGGGAGAGGGTGTCATCTCGTAGGCCACTGGTTTGTGGTGTGCCACAGGGAGCGATACTCTCTCCATTATTATGTAATATCTATATGCGCCCCCTCGCCCAGCTGGTGCGGAGTTTCGGGCTTGGGTGTCACCAATACGCGGATGACACCCAGCTTTATCTGTTGTTGGACGGGCAGCCTGGATCGGCCCCTGATGCCCTGGAGCGTGCTTTTGAGGCTGTGGCTGGTTGGTTGAGACAAAGTCGGCTGAAATTGAATCCCACGAAGACGGAGGTCTTGTATGTGGGTCGTGGGGAGATGGCTTTGGGACCTCGGCTTCCTACACTTGATGGGGCAGCACTTACACTGGCCCCGAGGGTTAGGAGCCTGGGGGTGATTCTGGATTCCTCCTTGAAGATGGAGGACCAGATCACTGCAGTTGCCAGGTCTTCCTTTTATTATCTTCGGCAGGCCAGGCAGCTTGCCCCTTATTTGTCTCCCCGTGACATGACTACAGTGGTCCAAGCAATGGTCACCTCTAGGTTGGATTACTGTAACGCGCTCTACGCTGGGCTTCCCATGGGCCTGATCCGGCGGTTACAGCAGGTACAGAATGCAGCAGCGCGGGTCATTGCTGGAGCACCGGTGTGGGAGCATATTACACCGGTGCTACGCCAGCTGCATTGGCTGCCAGTGGAGTACCGAATCAGGTTCAAGGTTTTGGTGTTAACCTACAAAGCCCTACACGGACTGGGACCGACGTATCTGAGGGACCGTCTCTCACCATATGAGCCCCGGAGGACTCTCCGCTCTGGCGGAAAACATCTTTTAAGTGTCCCTGGCCCTAGGGAGGCCCGCCTGGCGTCGACCAGGGCCAGGGCCTTTTCAGTCCTGGCCCCGACCTGGTGGAATGCTCTGTCTTGCGAGACAAGGGCCTGGCAAGATTTGCTTGCATTTCGCCGGGCCTGTAAGACAGAGCTATTCCGCCAGGCATATGGCTAACGCCGGGCAGTGCCCGCCCCCCCCGTGAAGGGGGGGTTAAACCATCACCCCTATGCAAACACAGAGGCATGTATGAACCACTATGCAGCATGAATTGTTATATTTAATGTTTTTAAATGTTTTTAAATGTATTATTTAATGTTTTTAAATGTTTTTAAACATGTTTGTATTTGTTATCCGCCCTGAGCCTGCGAAAGCGGGGAGGGCGGAATATAAATATAATAAATTAAATTAAATTAAAAGACATTTTGCAGAAGACCAGGAGCCACGTGGAGACACACCCTCACAACAGGGCTCCCACACTGCAGGGACAGCCCCTGAGATAGCACCAGCTCTCAGAGTCACAGCATCACAAGAGTAACCGGGGAAGAACTGAGCATGGAACGCACAAGAAAGATGCACATATGCTCTGTCTAGAAAAGAAGAAAACAAATTTTGGTATGCATTGAAGTGTGAAACAATTCTGCCAAGATAACACATACAGATATTTAAGAACACAGAACTGCATTTGTGAAAGTGAAAACACTGAACAATGTGGATAGGCCAAGAATGAAAAGGCCAAGGAAACTCTTTTTCAACTAATAGGACAAAAAAATGGAGGTTGCTCTGGAAAGGGTCAGTAACCATCAACAGAGCAGAGGGGAAAAAACTATATTGCAGCCTCAGGTGGAATAATCTAGTTGTTGTGCATTTTAGAAAGATTCAAGGTGTTGTAATTCTTCCACTAACAGTCTGCTTCCCCAACAGCAGAGAGACTCTTTGCAGGAAGGGTAAAGAGATGTATGAATAAAATAGCCAAACACAACCATAAAGACTACAATACACAAAATTAGATTACTTGGACCTAAAATAGGCTTTTCCATCTGTTCTCCTTAATAGGTAAGGAGCACTAAAAAATAACAACCTTTTTTCTGTCTCAGGGGAAATTCTGAACTGAATAGTTCAATTAATGGGAGGACAGGCAACCTTCCCTGAGAGGAGAGGTGGAGAAGACCTTGGGTCTTTTGAGCTCACAAAGCAACACAGCTGTGAAAAAGAATTGTAGGAAAACTGTGAGTGGTGGACATGGTAGCAGACCATTGAATTTTTATTTTTACTTTCTCTTGTTGAGTAAATCATCACAAATGAATTTAAAGAATTCAACAACAAACCTGTTCCTCTGCACACAGTCTCTGTGTGAAGTCTCAGTAACAGCCACTACTTAAAAAAAAACACTAAGTCCTAGCATGGACTAGGGCAGTCCGCTTCCAGATTAAAGGAACAGACTCATCACATACACTACAGTTATAGGCTGTGAAAGACATAGATATTTGTAGGCATAAACTGAACTCAGAAAAGCTCACAGCAAATAAATGTTAGTCTTTAGAGGGTCACTGGATTTTTATCTTATTATGCAAAGAGGTATCCGCCATTAGAGATGTTCAGTGGTCTCAATTTATAATACTTTGGTGAATACCCTTAATGCTTCAGGGTGGGATTAAAACATTTGTCATGCTCCCATCAAAGGGGATGTAAAAGAATTATAATGATCTGTTGATTAGCAGTTTAAAAGAAAATTGCAGCAGGAGAATTCTGCTACCCACATAGGCCAACAGTTTATAGCATTCATACTCTACAGTTACTGAATTAGAGATGAACTGCTATTTAATCTGCAGGCCATCAACAACAATAACAATGACCACTGGAACGAAAACAGGGTTAACATACCTGTAACTTATGTTCATCGAGTTCTTCTGTGCTGACACACATGGGGACTGCGCAGGCGCAGGCCAGCCGCCGGAGAATTTTCTACAGCTTCTATAGCTCCAAAGGGGCCGTTTGTCGCGCGCCTCAGCGACCGTTTTCCCGCCCAAACGGTCACATGCTCCTCCAGCGACCAACGGCCCCTTCCCTCAGTTCTCACTTGCCGCCACTCAACCAATACACATAGCCATAAACCTTCAAAGACACCAATTTTCGTTATAGCCATCACAGCATCGTGCATTGGAATTCACAGCGGGGCAGGAGGGAGGGTTGTGTGTCAGCACAGAAGAACTCGATGAACATAAGTTACAGGTATGTTAACCCTGTTTTCATCTTCGCTCTTCTGTGCCTCCACACATGGGAGAGTACCAAGCTTCACACAATAAGGAAGGTGGGGTGAAATCCCACACAATTTTATTAAAGAACAACAACAACAACAATATATCCATACATATATACATCCCTACAAGCTGTGTAGCAATATATACGTACTCAATATTTACATATATATACACATAATATATACATATATACACAATTTCACCCAAGGGTACCTAACAAGCACGTAAAGAATATCATCCAAGACTCCCTTAGGAAAATAGGGAGTGCAGGACAGCCTTGGCCACAGATACATCCTGTTCTGCATTAACATCTACGGCATAATGCCTTACAAAGGTGTCTGCAGAGGACCATGTGGTCGCTTTGCAAATGTTAACCAGGGGCACACCCCTGAGGAGTGCCGAGGAGGATGCTTGGGACCGCGTGGAGTGGGCCCTGACATGAAGTGGGCAAGCCACCCCCGCTAGGGAATAAGCCTTGCTAATGGCCGTTACAATCCACCTAGACAGGGTCTGCGAAGAAGCCCTGTTATCCTTGTCCTTGGCCCCAAAGCACACAAACAGATGAGGACTGGACCGGAAGCCTTTCGTCCTATCCAAATAGTAGGCTATGGCTCTTTTTAGGTCCAGAGTATGAAGGGCTTTCTCCCCTTTTGAGGAAGGGTGAGGAAAAAACGCAGGCAACGCAATATCCTGTGAGAGGTGGAAAGCGGACACCACCTTAGGCAGGAAACCTAGGCAGGGACGCAGGACCACCTTGTTCGGATGAAATAATAGGAAGGGGGGGTCAGACCGTAATGCAGACAGCTCACTGACCCTCCTAGCAGAAGTTATGACCACCAAAAACGCCACCTTGTACGATAACATGTCCAAGGGGCAGGTTGCCATAGGTTCGAATGGAGACAACATAAGACGTGAAAGCACCAGGGACAGCGACCACTGAGGCACTGGCGCAGACACAGGTGGGTAAAGGTTGAACATTCCCTTAAGGAATTGACGGGATTTCGGGTGAGAAAAAACTGTACCACCATCAACTCGAGTATGGGCAGCAGAGATAGCTGCAAGGTGGACCTTGAGAGAGGAAACCTTCAAGCCCTGGTCCCGCAGGTGGCACAAGTAATCAAATATAACCCCCAGGGGGCTGCTGGCAGGCATCACTCCTTTAGCAAGTGCCCATGTTTCGAACCTGCGCCACTTGGTCTCATAAGAGTGCCTAGTGGATGGTCTGCAAGCATTCAGGAGGACCCTTTTCACCTGATCTGAAAAACGTACAGGGGAGGAACGATCCGCCAAGCCGCCAGGTGCAGCTTCCCGGGGTCGTGATGGACTAGGCTCCCGTTCAGGAGAAGGTCCTGCCGAGGGGGCAGGCCGACATATGTCCGTTGGGACATCCGTAGGAGCTTTGGAAACCAAACCTGCCGTGGCCAAAACGGGGCCACCAGGATGCAGTCCGTCCTGTCCTCCTCTATTTTGCACAGGACCCTGGGAATCAAAGGGAACGGAGGAAACATATAATGCAATCCCTGAGTCCACATACACTGGAAGGCATCCCCAATAGAGAGGGGGTCGTTCCCTACCCTTGAGCAGAACATTTGGGCCTTGGTATTCGCCGCAGTTGCGAACACGTCTATGTCCGGATGACCCCACATCCGAAAGATCGGCCCAATGCACTCTACATTCAACTCCCACTTGTGGTCCAGTAGAAGGACCCTGCTCAGGGCATCCGCTCGGGCATTGTCTGAACCTGCCACGTGCATAGCTTGAAGCGTCATGCCATTTCTGACTGCCCACTGCCAAGTGAGCGTGGCTTCCCGGCAGAGAGCCAGAGACACTGTGCCCCCTTGCTGATTTACGTAGTACATGGCCGTCGTGTTGTCCATCTGTACCAACACCCGGCGATTTTTCAGCAGAGCTGTAAGGGACACAAGTGCGAAACGAATGGCTCTTAGTTCAAGCACATTAATATGGAGGGTCTTTTCCCTCTCAGACCAGACATTTTGCACACATACATCACCACAATAAGCCCCCCATCCCAGCAGAGAGGCGTCAGTGGTCACCGTGACGTCAGGATGCTGATAACCAAAAGGGGTCCCTGTAAATAAATTGTCATCAGACAACCACCAGTCCAAGGAGGACAGGATGACCCATGGGATGGAGAGCTTGAGGGACGGAGGGTGCTGCACGGCATTGTACCTCCGTACAAACCAGTTTTGGAGAGGGCGCATATGCAGCCTAGCGAAGGGGACCACAGAGGTGGCCGCTGCCATATGACCTAATAAGCACTGGATAGTGCGCACAGATTGGAAACGGTTCCTCTTAAACATGGACACAAGACCCCTTAGGGACCTAGCTCTCTCCAGGGGGAGTAGGGCCTTACCCTCCACCGAGTCTAACAGTGCACCGATGTAAGAAACCTTGCAGGTGGGCACCAGCTTGGATTTTTCAAAGTTTACCAAGAGCCCCAAGCGTTCACAAGTGCTAAGCACCAAGTCAATGTCCCGCACCAGCCTAGCCTCCAATTCAGCCACGATGAGCCAGTCATCGAGATATGGAAAGATGGTACAGCCCTCCTCCCGAAGGAAGGAGACCACAGGAGCCACACATTTTGTGAACACTCGTGGGGCAGTGGATAGGCCAAAGGGAAGCACCTTATACCGGAAAACCCTCCGCCGATAAACGAAGCTCAAGGTATTTCCTGTGCTCCTCCCGTATCCCCACGTGAAAATAGGCGTCCTTCAAGTCAAGGACTGCAAACCAATCCCCCTTCTTCAGCAAGGTGATCACAGTTCCCAGCGTGACCATCCTGAATTTGGTAACTTTGAGAAAGGCATTAAGGCCCCTCAAATCTAAAATGGGGCGTAAACCCCCATCTTTCTTGGGTACCAGGAAAAACCTAGAGAAGAACCCTTTCACGGATTCCTCATAGGCCACCTCCTCCACAGCACCCTTGGCCAAAAGTGACACGATCTCCGTGTCTAACTCGGCCATAGTATTATTGACAGCCGTCAAGGGTGAAATGCACCTAGGCAGTTCAATGAATTCCAGCCCGTATCCCTTATCAACAATCGTTAAGACCCATGAGTCAGATGTTATTGACTCCCACTCAGAGAGGAGTGGACTCTGTCCGAAAATTTTGGGGGTACGGCTGGCGTGTCCTGTCAGTACTGCCTCCCGGAACCCTGCTGATCCCTCTGCTGGGCCGGTGGTTGTGACGGGCGAGACTTGAACGGCATACGCCTCCTCTGTTGTTGTGCAGGAGGATAGGTCCATTGTGGGTAGGCATGATATTGCTGGTAGCCTGGTCGCTGCTGCTGGTACCTGCCCTGGTAGTGATATGGGCCGTACCAGGGAGCGTACCGTGGCTTGGAAGTGGGTTTGTCCGAAGGAGCCAGCCCCAAGGACCGTGCCGTCTGTCTGTCCTCCTTCTTCTTTTTCAGGGCCTCGTCGGTGGAAGTGGAGAACAGCGAGGCCCCTTCGAAGGGCATACTCTCTACCCTGGATCGCACCTCCTGCGAGAGGGCGGTGGACCTCAACCAGGAGTGGCGCCTGAGGACCACCGCTGAAGCCATTCCCCGAGCAGCAGTGTCGGCAGCGTGGCTCCCTGCGTTCATCTGTTGCTTTGATAGCCGCACAGCCTCGGTCTGTAGAAGGGATACCACTGCCTTCTTGTCAGGTGGGAGGTCACCAACATAGGATGCCAACTTTTCCCAGAGATAAAGTTGGTAACCAGCCATAATCGTCTGGTAGTTGGCAATCCTAAGGCCCAGAGAAGCGATCGAGTAATGGCGCCTGCCAAGTGCGTCAAGCCTTCTGCCCTCCTTGTCTGGTGGTGCAGAAGGCAGGCCCAAACGCCGAGGATGGAACTCTTCCGTGACCAGTGAAGAGGGTGGAGGGTGTTTCACCAGTGCTTGCCAGGTGCCCTGCTTGATCTTATAAAGCTGCTTGATCCTCTTGGAAGTCGCAGGCTGGTCACAGGGCACCTTCCAAACCCTCTCCACAATCTCCTCAAGGCCTTCTAGCATGGGGAAGCCGATGGATACTGGATTGTCCCCGTAAATTCTTTTCAGGAGTTTGTCCTTGGTCTGGGGGGTCGCCGATGAGATGTCCATCTCCAGCGCCTGCGCCATCCGGGCCATCTGGTCTGAGTAGATCCTCAGATCTTCGTATGGTGAGCTGGTGCTCGGCGCCACATTGTCATCCGGCGAAGGCTCAGACCAGGACTCAGAACAGTAGTCCCCCATGCTCTCCACTTCTTCTCCCTCGGAACCGTGCTGTGATTCCTCTCCCTGGATCGGCAGAGGAAGCCACGCTTGCCTTGATGTAGAAGGCCTCGGTTCCGAGTAGGAGAAACCGGCAGGTGCCCCTTCCCACTGGCAGTGGTACGTCGGGGGGAGATAGGAAGCCTGGCGATGACGGGAAGCGATGGAATGGTCGGAACCGACACTCTCCCTGGACCGACGCCGTTCACGGTTGGAAGCAGCAGGGGAACGACGGGCAGGTGATGGTCGGCTCCTACTCGCTAAGGGGCTCGGTTCCGGCCCTGGAGAAAACTCGCCCGGCACGACCTCAAACGCCATCGGTTCCGGTATCGGTTCCGGGACCTCCTCTGGTTCCGGGGAACCCAGGTGAGGAGAGGGCGTGTGAGGGAGTATAATGACGTCCTCTGGTGGAACGGGACGCGGTGACCGGTGGCGATGTTTAGTTTTCTTCTTCTTAGCTGGCGGTTCCGACGAGGACCTCGGAACCGAAGGGCTCTTCATTGTTGAGGCGGACCTCAGCTTCGACCCTTTTGCACTGACCGGAATCGAACCGGACGTCGGCTCCGACCGGGGGCTCGGCACCACGATCCTCGGTTCCGAAGTGGGTGCTTTTGGTTCCGAGCGGGTGGAAGATGTGCTTCGGGGCGGCCTTGCCGAACCCTGCGCCGGTGAGGCCGCTCTCGACGCCGAGGCACTTGGGAGCCGCGATTTCGACCCTGACCTCGCTGAGGCCACCGAACCCACTCTAGATCGCCGTTCGGCAGAGGTGCTAGGGCCGGCCTTGGACGAGGGCATCGGGGTGGCCTCCGACATAACGGACTTCCACAAGGCGGAGTTCAGCCGGGCTTGGCGATCCTGCCGGGCCTTGTGGGTGAACCCCTGGCAGACTTTACATGCGGTCACGTTATGGGTCTCCCCCAGGCAAAAGAGGCACAGATCATGGCCATCAGTTTGTGCCATCTTCGTGTGGCACTTCACACAGCGCTTGAAGAGCGCCTTTGAGGCCATCTCCAGGGGCACGCTAAAGAGGGGTCAAACAGTCCGAGTCGTAATTACCGGTTTCCAACAAAGTCCAAAACAGTCAACAGTTCGTAGTCAAGAGTTCCAAAGTCAAGCCAAGAGATCCAACAAGTCACAACTATCCAGAAGATCCAAAAGCACACCAAAGGTGACAGAGCAACGAAGCTCACGTTCTCTCCAAGTGGCGGCAAGAAGAGAACTGAAGGAAGGGGCCGTTGGTCGCTGGAGGAGCATGTGACCGTTTGGGCGGGAAAACGGTCGCTGAGGCGCGTGACAAACGGCCCCTTCGGAGCTATAGAAGCTGTAGAAAATTCTCCGGCGGCTGGCCTGCGCCTGCGCAGTCCCCATGTGTGGAGGCACAGAAGAACGAAGATGAAGTATAAATTTCCTAAAGGGTTGCAGTAGGGGCCCAGACAACAACCAATTTAATGTAAGTTTATGTGTCAAAGACTTCTTGTCCTGGGGCACCCTTTCTGAGTAGAAACGTAAGATGTCCTTTAAAAATATGGGTGTGGAGTTTATCTATGTCCCACCTCTCAGCCCCAACTGGGACTCAAAGTGACTATAAAATTTTATATCTTTCCTTTCAATTTCATCCATACAACAGCCCTGCAAAGCAAGCCAGGCTGAAGGAATGCAACAGGCCCAAGGTCACAGGCAAGCCTTTCAGGCACAATGCCGTTTGAATCAGGATTTCCCAAATCCTAGTCCAATGCTCCAATTGCTATACCAAACCAGCTCTTGTTAGAATGGTGTCATATAGCAATGACCTCAGAGGCAGGATTAACACAATGGCAGTAAGAACTCTCTCCTAGCAGTGTGTAATGCTGTGGAGTCTGTTTCATGTATTGTTAGTTCTAGGATACTAGAATCTCAAGCAGTTCCAGTCCGGGTTTTATTTATGTCTGTGTAAACGCTAGGCCTTGTGTTCTTTTATTTGTTTCTGCTGAATAAAGTTAATCTGTGTTGACTAAAAGAGACCCTCTGCACATTCCTAAATGACTGCTGAATCTTACAGCAATGAGACTGAGACAGTGGGAAGAGCCAGCACTATTCCCTGGTAGGAAAAACAGTGTGTGGACATACATGGAACAGACGGGGGGGGGGGGAGTGTCTTCAAAAAGCATTGGGCTTAGAGGTGCAGGTTTATCTCTGTTAAAACAGAAGCAGCTAAAGAGCCCCAATCATTACATTGAAGGTTCTAGGCTGCTATGTTGCTGTGTTAGCTGTATTAACTCCTGCTTCTAGGGACTGCAACTTGCAACCAAGGCCAGCCTGAGAGGAGGAGGGAGTTCTTGATCAGGCAGGCACATTTCCAAAGGCCTTGGGGAAAAGCCTCTCAACCGGATCCCAGGCCTCTGTTAAGTTACACCTCCAGATGTGTCTCGCCTCAGAGCCAACACAGCCAAGGGAGTGGCCTTTATCCAGGCAGGCATGCAGGCAAAGCATTTGAGAAAAAGATTGTGAACCAAGGGCTCTGTGTCAGGCCGCATTTCCAGGTTTCTCCCTCAGAACCACGGGGGCAGGTGCTTTTAATCAGGCTGGCATGCAGCTGCAGCCTTGAAGAAAAAGCTGTTGTGAGGAGGCTCTGACAGGCCACACCTCCAGACTTAGCCCTTGGTAATCAAGGGTACCAGTGAGGGAGCAGGTGCCTTTAATCAGGCTGGTGTTTTCCAGCATCTTGAAGAGGCCTCTCTTGATGGTTAAAAACTTTTAAAAGAAATAATTCTCAGCCTCAAGGACAAGGTGACAGAAAAGCAGAGAACAGCAATGGAGATACGTTCTCTGTGGCAGCAAAAAGAGAACTGAGGGAATAGGTCACCTCCTCTTGGTCATGTGATGATTTTGGCAGCAAAGGGCCAAAGAGAGGAGGGCACTTCTAGTCCTCTAGAAAGCTCTGGAAATCTTCTCTGTGGCTGTCCAGTGTGTGTGCAATTCCAATGTGGGACTGCACAGAAGCCACGAAGATGAACTTTAATTATTTTGATGGATTTGAGATTGGGTAGTCTTCATAGTAGGGAAGGGAAAATGACCTGAACTCCCATTAATGTATTTGTTAGGAACAGTTTCAAAATCCTAAAGGATCCAGTCAAACTTTCGGAATACTTAAGTTATAAAGATATTACAGGGCAAACTCTGTGTGTTCTACGCATCTATACGTGTAGAAATTCTTTTCTAATATTGCTTCTTCCGAGTCTCCACTTTGGATTATTGGTTTGTTGTAAGTGTTGGTAATTATCATGGAAAGCCTGAAAACAGGCTGGCAATCACTATAGAGATCTTAGGAAATGAAAGAGATGTTTGAGTAAAGCTTCCGGAAGTTTAAATGATCAGGGCTTTTGCTTCCTATATACCTCGTCATGCTTCACCCTCCAACCCACCCGTTTCTGCTACTAGACTGACTCAACTCCTTTGTCTTTGTAGCCCAACTCATTGCTATAGTATTCTGAAATCTGGAGAGGAGTAAAATATTATATTTGAATGGAAAGTCACTATTTTGATGCATTATTATTTCTTCCGAGCACATGATTGTAGTGCTTTTTCTGTTCTACAATAAGCATAGGGATCTTGATTAGGAAGTTAGCAAAGTAGCACAAAAAAAATTGGTTGCTTCCCTAGTGTGATGATTCCCTGCTATGCAGTCACTGCCATTGCAAATGCAGGCCATTTACAATGCAGTATCCACAGGGGGGGATTCTATGTACTTTATTCAGTCTCCTCGTGATCTCCATTCTCTGCACCCCTGTTCCACTGAAAGGCTTTTTTATAAATGTAAAAAAGCAGCAACAAGTCTGTGTGAGAGTGTGTATGTGTTAAGCATGAGGAAGGGGGGAAATGACAGCCACGAGGAGATGATGACAGCAAAATGATGCCAATGTGGGCAGGAGGTCTGTGCACCTTCTCATCCACAAGGCATACAAACCTGTTTGGACTGCAATCTTTCAGGGAAGATCATACTAAAACAAGTTTGGGAGCATCATAAAAAAGCAGGGAAACTGAGAAAATGATGAATGGAGGACAACATTGTGTGGATTGCATCCCCCAAAATAAGTTCCAGTTTGAGAGCTAAGGGGAAACAATGCATCCCTGTTAAAATTCTCAATATGGTATACAACAAGAGAAAATGCCTAATGGATAGGATAGCTCTTTACATATATTTTTAGAAAATGTTTGAAAACGGAAAATGTAGTTTTACTACAAACAAAAATATCACAGTAACACTAAAATTGTCTCTTTAGAATAACTGGATGTTTGTCCATTTAAGTCCCAATCAGGCCCCATGTTTTCCTGTTTCCAAACTGAAGCTGGCATGCCCACTGCACTGTCAGTCATGAAAGTACACATTCTTGAGTCCTCATAGCAAGATTCTGCCTATGGATCAAGCCAAGGCTTAAAGCAGTTTATGGATTGCTAATTAGTTTATTTTACCAAAACCAAACCACAGCACAGGAGTTTAAAAAAAAAATGGAACATTTCATCCAGCCTAAGCATTTACCTCTGAGCCAGACAAGAGGCTGCTGCCTGTGCAGTCCATTTACATACAAGATTTAAATGGCTACAAGGAAAGAGCAGCTGCACAGCTCCACCTGACTAAGAAGTTCACAAATTGTGAGTCTTCAGACGGATTCCAAAAGGTTTCCTCAAGAAATACAAGAACTCATTGCTTTAAAAAGAAAGCTGAACTTTTTGAGAGTTGATCCAGTATTGCTGGTTCCAAGAAAAGAGACTTTAGGACACAGGTGTTATGTGCTTGTTGGCTAAAACCATTAAATAACTACAACGGGCTAGGGAAATTTCCAACCAACTTATTTTTAACACAAGTACAAAGGATGTCTGCAAACAATCCAGACATCCTTTGAGATTTTGCTTTTGTTCTAAGGATGCTGAATTTCTAAACACTAGGTGCATTAAATTTTGCATCCAGGAGAAATTCCCATTCCAGGTAGCTGTACATGTGTGACTAGAGCCCACTGGAAAAAATGGCACCGGGGGGGGGGGGGAACGCTAGCATTAAGGAGAATGTCTATAACATGATGTATCGTTGGTATATGATCCCTGAAAAATTGTCTAGAATGTACAAGGATGCCTCAAATGTATGTTGGAAATGTACTAAACAAGAAGGGACGTTTTATCATATGTGGTGGACATGTAAGAAAGCAAAGAGTTTCTGGTCGCAGATAAAATCATCGATTCAGAAGATTTTGAAGATCAAAATCCAGTTGAAACCAGAGACTTTTCCGTTGGGAATGATGGATAGCCAGTTGGAAAGAACTTTTTGGACTTTGTTTCTATATTTGATTATGGCAGCAAGAGTACTGTATGCACAAAAATGGAAAACTCCAACATTGCCTACAACGGAGGAATGGAGGATAAAAGTTTTGGAGTTTGCGTCAATGGCAAAACTTACTACACTGATTAGAGAAAAGACATTAGCTACATTTGTGGCTGAATGGAAACTGTTTATAGACTTTTTACATGAAATAGATAATAATGACTTGATGATACCTGGATTTATGGATTAAGAAACATGAACAATAGAAGAAAGAGGCCTCTTATGTTTAATATAGAATAAGTGAGACTTTGAAAACAATATATATTTGTTGCGGAGAAAATCAGAACCCAGTATCCACACCATATTTTGATCATTTGAGTTTCATTTTAATTAAAAATAATGTTTTAAATGCTTTTAGAAGCTAAACATTTTTATTTTGTGGCACACTGGCAAAGTACTAATCTAGTTGCTTTTTTAAAAGAGAAAGAATGAAGAATGTCTGGAAGCCACTGTCCCATTTCATAAATGGTTTGTTTTTAGGCATCCTGTCTCTCTGGAGCTGGAGTGCACATCAGTCCTGATTGTGATGATTTTCAAGGGTGAGCAAGCAGCTGTGACTCTGCTCTCCATTATGCCTGGACTAGATAGTTCTCTATTACTTTTTAATGCGGACTTGTTCAACAATAATATAAAAGCTTTCAAGCAACTGGGGAATGCTGGATAAATCCCTTTGTGTTCTCTACCTGAGGATGACTGAGAAACACTGGATTGATAGGAGGAATCTGGAGACATCTTTTCTATTAGGTCCTCATTGTTCATTTCTTTTGAATCTTCCTCACAGCTGTCACTCAGGCTCCACTCTTCTTCCTCTTCATCACTGTGTATTATTTTCAATATTTGGAGAGACTTCTCCCTGGGGATGGTGGGTGGGTACCTGCCAGAAAGATTTCATCTACTCAATTCCATTTTCATCCTGCCCCAGCCATAGGGTATATTGCAACATTAAAAAAAATTAATGTCTCATTGTAAAGAACAGGATGCCTGGTGATGTGCAGAATTGCTAAGGACAATGAAAAGGGGAGAAAAAACAACAACCCTGCAAATGAAGGATAACCAAGGAGGTTGGAACAAAATAAAAAAATAAAATATAACTATAATTGTAAGAAAAAATATTGAAAACACTAGTATATAATTTAATTAATCAGTTTCAATACGTAAGTTATTTTAAAACATCCACAATATGGTTCAACACAGAAGTACTAAAACCTTGTATATATACATAATAAAATCACTCATATACAAGTATATTAGTACATTTCATCTCCATATCTCTTATAGCCAGTTAAGAGTATAAGGTTCAAGACGGAGTGCTGGATACCAACCAATAATGAAAATGTTTTCATTTCAATTGTGCAGAATTGCTTCTAGTCTGGAACCCAAAGCTGTCTCTAGGAACCCAACCACAGGTCTAAAACCACGAACTGTCACTTCTTGAGTAGCTATAGAGAACATAAGAATTCCAGTATTATCTGGGGAGCAACTCTGATAGCTTGTCCAAAGTATGACCTGGGTAGGCACGTATAAAATACCCCAATGGTGTTTTGCTAACTGACTGTAGTAGTAAGGGATTGAAAAGGAAAAAGAAACTACAGGTGGCATCTACAGGTGTCCTTTAGCAGATGACAGAAAACATTAAAGACTACCTGTCACAATATTCAAATCAGATTTTGACAATTAATGATAGTCTGTCAAAGAAATTCATCTGGAATAGCCTCTTTAGACCCTTCATAGGCAGGAGGTGAGAACATTTCAGGCAGCTAGCAAAACATTCAAACAAGGAAGGAATTGGCAGCTTTGGATCAAGGATGCTAGGCAAAGGGAAATTTCACATTCCCAAGTCAGCAAACAAGCAGTAAACAAAATGCAGCAGATCAGATAATAAAAGCTCATCACACTCAGACATTTGCATGGTACAAGGGCCGTATGCATAGGAGCTTTACTGTATTTTGCACCCAGGCTCTATCAAGGTAACTACAACATGTAGTTGGATTCTTGCCACACTAATTTTCAATACCTCTCCCACCTTCTGGCTGGATTATAAAGATTCCTTCCTTTTTCCACTCATATCTTGAAGGAAGCTCTGACTCTCAAAAGCTCATATCCTGGAAATCTAGTTGGTCTTTAAGATACTACTGGAATCAAATTTTGCTCTACCATGTCTTACAAAGAATCTTAGCTTACATAACCTTAATTTTTTAATCACCGAAGATAATTTATCCTATTTATAGGAGAGTTAACTTGATTGCAAGGCTGCAAATCAGTTCCAGTATGGAAAGCATATGAATTTGAAAGTCAAAGACAATTCCTCAGCATTGCCACAGGCTGGCTGAAATGTTTACGCCAGTGGAAACAGAGAGAAAACCTTTTATTTTCATTTTATTCATATTATAATATTGAACAAAGGTAGTCAAAGCCTGAGTTGCAACTTGTGGAAATACGATTCTTTAGAACTCACCCTGATGTTTTGGCATGTTTTGAAGGGGCCAGGAGATATGGTATCATCATAGTAATAATAACATTTGATTTACATACCACCCTTCAGGACAACTTAACACCCACTCAGAGCGGTTTATAAAGTATGTCATTATTATCCCCACAACAAAACACCCTGTGAGGCAAGTGGGGCTGAGAGAGCTCCTAAAAGCTGTGACTGACCCAAGGTCACATGGCTGGCTTCAAGTGGAGGAGGGGGCAATAAAACCCGGTTCTCCAGTTTGGAGTCCCGTGCTCTTAAACACTACACCAAACTGGCTCCTTTCCCTATCATAACTGCACCAACATAGATTTGGGCCATTCAAGAGAGCCAGTTTGGTGTAGAGGTTAAGAGCATGGGACTGTAATCTGGAGAACCAGGTTTGATTCCTCACTCCTCCACTTGAAGCCAGCTGGGTGACCTTGGGTCAGTCACAGCTTCTAGCTCTCTCAGCCCCACCCACTTCACAGGGTGTTTTGTTGTGGGGATAATAATGGGCATTCTTTGTAAACTGCTCTGAGTAGGTGTTAAGTCATCCTGAAGGGCAGCATATAAATCGAATGTTGTTGTTATTATTATTATAGAAACATTACCTGTTTTTTCCTCTTCTTTTAAGGACATTTTTCCATGCCACAAACTGTAACGTAAAGCTAGCTTGTTTTAGTTCCATATAGAGAAGCTTTATTACTTGACTAAACCTGAACTTACTGGTTATGCTGCTCTGTCCAAATGTTCAGTTCAGCAAAGATTTCTTCCACATTTACATCATTAGTTTCTTGATAGTCATGTGTATGACACTGTGGCTGGAACAGATTCATTACTGTAGACTGAAACATTTGTAGAATTTTGTCAGAAAGCATTTGCAGTTCATCACCCTAAAAAAATTCTCATTTCCTGATTGCAAGTGATGGACATTTTAAGACATTTGTTTATTTATTTACAAGTTCATCTTTCCTGCCATTTTTGATGTAAAGAATTCTTCCAGTCATGGCCAGTGCACACTGTACTGCAGATGCTGTTGTGCCATGAAGCGCTGAGGGAGGTCCCATGGCAGGATGAAAGAACAGCAGCCCTTCCTTGTTTTCAGAGACAACTCCCGTGTCCAACCACATCTACTGCTTGCCTTAACATGATGATCCAGCAGTGCTCTTCCTCATCAGTAATGAAATAGATTTTATTATATCTAGTAAGATGCTGTGTGTATAGCTTAGGAAAGCAGTATACTACAGGATTAGGATGGGTTATGGCTAGCAAAGACCTCTGAATGCCCAGAGTACATAGAGATACATGACACACCTTATGTATTTCCTGTTGGTTGAGGCCAAGCCATCACTATCAAAGGTAGCTGGTAAAATATTCCCCCTCCACTGCAGCACATTATTTTTTCACAACAGTGAAATGTAGCTATCTACATTTATGTAAGAAAGTAAAAAGAAGATAGAAGAAAGTAAAAAGAAGATTTACATTTATGCAAGAAAGTAAAAAGAAGACTGGGTGTTTGAAATAAATTATCTGGCCCTTGGGGCCCTACATAGGTTTTGCACTCTCTAAACTGTCCTAAGTTGTAGTCTATTTACTTTGTTTCACATATAACGGTGAGAGCAACTGAGAACTGAACTAGCCCTTCTGTGTGCTTCTTTGGCCTGGGTTCCTTTTCTTGGCTTGGTGCTAAAGTGTGCAAAAACACAAGGAACTGACATATTATTAAATGAGATATACTATCCAGTTCTCAATCCAGTTAAACTGCAGCTTAATACCCCAATACCTTGGGCCTAACTGTAAAGTATTACCCTGTCAATTTCACCTTCAACAATCTCATTTATTTAGCATTAACAGCACGATAAGCACTTGTACAGAATATAGGGATGTCATGTTTGAATCCTCACTTAAGGACATCAGTCCTTAAAAGGCTTCTGATACTGCATTTTCATTAAGTGTGCAAGCCTCTAAGGCATGCAAATGGCCTTGCCTAGCCTCAGATATGGAGGCAACAATTTGCATTACTGAGGAACTACTTTCCATCACTTCTTCCCAAGACATGCCTAATAAGGTTTTTAATTATTAATATTTTAGACTCAGAAGATTTTATGCAAACTCAAGTCCCCCCGCCCCCCACTCTGTTGTTCTACTGACTTACTGAGCAGGGGCTGAAATACTCCTTAGAACATGTGTGCCTTCCTTTCTTGCTGACTGATGTGGAAGCAAATTATGAGGCAATTCATATCTCAAACAGGAGCAGTGGTGTGGTATGGCCCCATACAGCCTCTGTACTATAGACATGTTTTTAGCCTTCTCCACTGTTTATTTTTTCATAAGAAGGTTTTCTTCAGATAGTAGAAATGTATGATATTTTATTGAACTATTAGCTTTTAGAGCATTGTCAGTGCAATCCAAAGCAGAGTTGTACCCTTCAAAGTCCTTTGAGGTCAGTTGGCTTAGAAAGGTGTAACTCTATTTGTGAATGCACTATAAAATTTGTACCACACTGGCTTGCCAAAAAACAAAAAAGTAAAGTACATATGAAAGAAAACCTACACCTAGTTTTTGTCTTCGTGCATGAAGAGCTTTGATAGGGTTTCCACATATAACTTTGCTGACACCTGGCAAAAAGAAATGAAAAAGGTTTTGTCCTACTTTACCATTTTATAGTCTTTAAAAACCTATTTTCTATCTCAGTATGTCCAGTCCATTTATATGCAGTAAAAACTAGAGGGCAATAAAAAGGTCATTAAAAACAAACCATGAAAACAAACAGAGAATACTATGAAAAATACTCTAAATATAGTTCACATGTCTGTGTATAAATCATTATGCAAATTATGTAAAAATATATAGGGAAACCAACTGATTATAGAGTGAAAGACTGAACTAGCACAGAATTACAGATAATATTATTCCACACAAAAGTGATGAATTTCAACTACAATCAGATTGGTAAGGTTGAATTTTAACCTTAAATTCCAAAGGTTGGACTGGATTTCAGACTCTAACATTAAAAGTTGAATCTCAATTTCAAATGTTATGACGCTGAAGTTCAACAATGACTTTGTGCTACAATGATACCAGCCTACTCCTAGTACAGCATAATCCTTAATCATGAACCAAAGGAGAAACGGGATATCAGTAGTGAAAACAATGCCATCTGAGGAGGCCTTCAAAATATCATTCTGAATTGATGCTGGTTAATTATTATGCTCAAAATATGCTTATGGCTAAGAGTTCCTTTAGGTACAAACCCCCCAATATTTTTGTGGAATGTTAATTTATTTTTATATTAGGTAACAGTGCCTGAGAACAGGCAAGTGTATCCAGACCAAAAGCCTGGCACTCATGAACTCTTCTCCCATGAAGACTACCACAGTGGAACTTTGATGCAGAAAGAATGCCACCCACACTTTCCCCTTTTTCTTGAAGAAAATGAAGCCCATATTATGTTTGTTCAATGTGTATAACCACTCTCAATAGTAAGTAACTGGAAGCACTACAGCAGAAGACAATCCTGCAACCTTCCAAAGAAAAACATTAAATTTCTACTTCAGTGGGATTTGTTCTAACTCACCTACTGAGGGGTCATATAGGACAAATCAGAAAGTGGGCTAAAATTTCATCCTATACAAAAATAAGATAATCTTACAAGGCACCATGTGTACACATCACTCGAGAAAGTTTTTGGGAAAGACAATACTCTATCATGTGTATATATGTCCATATTTTCTTTAAGAGAAGTTTGTAATGTGAAGGTGGAGAAGAACAGCACAAAATAATCTCTTACCATGTGTCAAGTCACTGGAATCATCTTCAGGTACTATGTCATCAGAAATTGTGGACTCTGTGAGCGTGTTATTACTAGAGAGTAAATGGGCACTAGGAGGTCTCTGTGCAGTCTGTGGTCTGGAAGCTGACAAGAAATTACTTGTGGCAGGTCTTCCAGCAGAACATGGTCTTCTTGTTACTGATCCTGAATAAGAATCTAAAGGGGAAAATTTCACCAAGATATTGAGAAGGCACAATTGTTCAATGTTAGCAAAGGAATAATAAAGCACAGAACACAGAAAATTCTTTCCCTATCTTAAGGTAAATTTAACATTTCTCTTCTCTCATGTTCATCTTCTAGAATAAGAGTGGACTTGTGTCCTTCAGACTACTTCTGTACAACTGCAGGTTGTCTGTTAGAGACTTGAGTATGCTTGACTTCCTTTATTTAAATGTCAGTTTCTAGTCACCATGACAGTGCAAATGAATATGTGCAGATGGTCAAGACAGAGAACATACATTCATTAAAGATTTAAAAAAAAAACAAGCAAAAGGTTTTTTTTTAGAGTGAATTCTAGATTTTAACATTTAGGTGAAAAATTGTGAGAATTTTACAGAACCCATACTACCAATTGTACTTTCGCTACAATAAAGGAACTTTAAATCAAAATAAAAATGACCCAGCATGTTTACTTGTCTTTCTAGAGATGTTTGCTGTCTAAAGAAAGTCTCATTAAAGGGGCAGTTTCATTTAAGAACACAGCACAATACAGGACATTAACTTCTGAACAGATGAGGCACTAAGAGCTTTTGAGCCTTATTAAGTTATTTTATAAATGGATGGATAATTTAAATGAATGCAGTAATCTCACAGGTCTGAGAATTTTTAGAATACTTTTTCCTGGACAATGAAATTTGCCATAAGAAATATAATCAATGGACTACAGAACCTCACCAAGATGATAATGTTATAAATTGTTTCAGTTACAGATCAAGAGCCACTGTGGGATGAAATTAATTGTGATGGTAGCAAAGCTGTGTCTCCAAATGCAGAAGCAACAGCACATGAAGGAAGATTTCAGCACACCCTTCCTGTTGGTTGCTTTTCTACTTCAGGTTGCCCACACACTTCCCTCTTAGCTTTACAATTGCTTGACAAGCCCCATGTTTGAAAATGTAGTTCTGCTACCTTAATGCTTAGCTGCAGGGCTGGTGCCAGGGTTTCTGACGCCTGAGGTGAGATATCTACTTGCGCCCCCTTCCCCGCTAACCAATTAAAAAAAAAGAAGAAGAAATGTAGGAAAAATGAAAAGCACAAAACTTGAAACTTTTTACATTTTTAATTCAATTTTTATTTCTTAATTTAAATTTTAAATTTTATTTTTTTAAATAAGTGAGAATAAATAACAAGTCTTTGATTTTCTTATTGTGAGCCAAAAATCTATTTTGTGAGCAGAGACTCTTGGCAGTAGAAGGAGGACTTCTCTTACAGAGCCTGCTTGATCACCTTTGTCAGAGATCCCTTTTGGGAACTACCCTCCATGCTCATCCTTCTCCCCCCCCCCACCCTTGGGTTTGAAGTGAGCAGCAGCTGACAGCTAAACATATGGTGTATAAATATTGAAAGGGGTAAAGGTGGAGGTGATATATGGAAACTAGGGAATGAGAGAAGGGAGGTGATAAAGAAGGGGCGCAGTGCGGGGTGCTGCTCTGCTGGAGTGAAGGGGGAGCAGCATTGAGATCAGAGAAGAGGAAGGGGGCGGGAGAACGAAAGGGAGAAGGGGGAGGAAAGTAATAGAATTTAAAACAACTTTAAACCCAACAATAGTGATTTGCTCCTACCTGTCACACAGGAAGGGAATTGTGTGTGTCTCACCTCACTTCCTCCTTCCTCTGTGGTGGTGCACACACAACCACCCACTCTTTCCACCAAAAGCATCCCCCCCCCCAAAAAAAACCTGAGAAAAGGTGAGAAGTAGAATTGATGCCATCCAGGGAGGGGGAAAGGGACGTACTAAAAGGAATGACAGGATTGCCCATTGGAAATAATGGGAGAGGCTTGAAGGCCCATTGGAGAAAATGGGAGCCAGGAATGCCAATTTACTTGCATGGGCTCCATTGAAATGGATTACAACACAAAAAAAGAGCAAAAGTCCAGTAGTGAAGAAGTGAGCTATGGCTCATGAAAGCTTATACCCTGCCACAAATTTTGTTAGTCTTATAGACACTACTGGACTCTTGCTTTTTTCTACTGCTACAGATAAACTTGGCTACCCATCTTGATCTATCAACACAGGCCCCAGAGTGAAATGACAGTCCCTGGGAGAAGAATCAGTGATCTGGGACTGGAATGGCAGTGGGTGTGGAATACAAGGGGTGTCATTCCAGTCCCAGAGCCCTGACCCTATTCCCAGAAACAGTTGTTCCACTCTTCGACCTGTCATTCCAATCTCTGAGCACAGGTTCTGTTCCTAGAGGCTGTCATTCCACTCTGGGGCTGTCATTCCAGTCCAAGAACACTTCTGTTACTCCCAGGGGCTGTCATTCCATTGTGGTGCCTGTAATTCCACTCCAAGAATGCTTCTACTACTACCAGGGGCTGTAATTCCACTGTGCAACCTGTCATTCCTTCCCAGAGCACAGATTCTGCTCCCAGGGGCTATCATTGCACTGCACTCTGGAGGCTGTCCTTCCAGTCCCAGAGCATTGAGCCTATTCCATGGACTGTCATTCCACTTTGAAACCTGTCCTTCTGGTCCCGGAGCACAAACTCTATAGCTAGGGACAGTCATTGCACTCTGGGTGCTGTCATTTCACTCCCAGAGTATTCTATCTGGTTCCAGAGACCTTTATGGAAAATCTATTCCGCATTTTCTTTGCAACTTTTTTGTGTTGTGGTGCATTTCAATGGAGCCCAGGCAAGTAAATTGGCATCCCTGGCTCCCATTATCTCCAATGGGCCTTCAAGCCTCTCCTATTATTTCCAATGGGCAATCCTCCTGTCATTCCTTTTAGTATATGGTGGGGGGGGGGTAGCAAAAAAGAAAGGAGGGAGCAAGGGGGAGAAGCTGCTCCCCAGCCAGCTAGAGTCTCTCTTCCTTGCTCCACGTGGAAGCTTCGCTCAAGGCTTAAATTGAGAGAGAGAGAGAGGAGGGGGGAAATGGCAGAGAGAGAAATGTCCCCACTGATTCTCTAGGTCCTTTCTGCTTTCTCCTTTCCCTTCCCCTTTGCTTTCTTCTGTCATTATTCCATCTCATCCTCCCACCTAGTCCCTCCAAAGAAACTTATCACTTTTCCTCCGCTCCTTTCCAGTTTGTGAGACGACAGGCAGGAGATAGGGGGAATGCTTGGCGTGCGTGCATCCTCCCAGCCCTCCCGCTCAGTTGCTCTGCAGTGCACGCGCACCCACTCCGGCACCTCTGCGCCTGAGGCAGTTGCCCAACTTGCCTCCATTGACGCATTGCCCCTGCTTAGCTGTACCTTTCTGTTCCAGTCCTGCACAATTCCAGATAACTCAGCCTGCCTTGCTATGTACAAGAGAGAATGTATATACTTCCTTGAAACACTAATGAAAATGTGATTTGCATTGTGTTTTAGCATACCAAAACCAGATGCCTCTTCAACTAAACTTCCATCTTTGATGGATTCCTTAACGATTAGCCAGTCTTTGTTCATCTTACATGGGACAGGAATGTCAGTTTGGTTTGCTGGTACTTCATCCAAACTCTTTAAGTGAGGGATGAGTTTTTTCACTTCAGCTCTATAGTTATAGTCTGTGACCTGCAATAGAAACCAGATCAGTCTTGAGTGTAGTAGTTTTAGCCATACTTTTCACAAAAAGTCTAAGAAATGAGCAAGAAATGCCTCACACCACCACATTCAAAACAGTGCAAGTAGTTGTTGCAAGCCTGGCTTCTGATCAATAGGTCCATCCTACAAAATCATCTTAATAACTGTAGATGTCTCCTACATGGGCACTGAATGTCAGGAAATGATTTTGTTCAGTGATCACCAGGGCTTGGAAGAGGCAAGCAGAAGGAGCACACACAACTGGAAAGATTTGTTTAAAATGGACCACAAAGTCCATTTTGATTAGGGAGCATTGTGCAATTTATATCACATTAGAATTGGTTTCAGCCAATGTTCTTACCCACATGAGAAAAAATACAGAAGACAAAATCATCTTATGATAGGCTCAACATGGTGCCCATGCTAGAGATTTCTAGTTTGCAATCCTATCCTGTTTGAAAGGTGTATCATATTACACACAGAGACATACACACACAGTGCTTCTACAACAACAGCTGTGATGGTGACTGACACATTTGTCATTAGTCGGTTTCTGTTTAGATGTCAAAAAGGGGTGAGCTCATCTGGAAATCCCATTACATACAGCAAACAAAGTGCCTTTAGACAGAGTTATATGTTTAACTGGATCTGTATATATGATTTCGTTAGAAGAGTTACATGGCCGTAATCATGCAGAACTAGTGGATAGTTTTGTCTAGTTGAAGTCTAAAAACACATACTTGAAGCAGTATGAAAATAAGAGGTCAAACACAAAAATAGAAAGTTACAACATTACCTACAGTAGAAGATTGGCTGGAAAAATTGATGGATTATGCCAAGATGGCCAAACGGATGTCTTTAATCAGGAAACAGACATTAGATAAGCATTTAAGCATTTGGAAGCCCCTTATTGACATTTTGCAGGAAACAGAAAGAAATGAACTAATGATCTGTGTTTTTGAAGATCAGGGAGAGGGGAGGAATATATGGATGGAAAGGAAAAGTATTACTTATGGTAACTTAAGAGATCGTACATAATATGTTATATGGTTAGAACTTTTCAAACAGAAAATTGGTCTGTCCATCCTGTTTTTCTGTTTCTGTTTCTTATTTTTTCTTCTCTTTTTTGGGGTATGTTTTATGGTGGTGGAGAGTGCTCTTAAGTCATAGCTGACATATGGCAACCCTGGTGGAGTTTTCATGGCAAGAGACTAAGAGAGGAGGTTTGCCATTGCCTGCCTCTGCAACTCTGGTCTTTGTTAGAGGTCTCCCATCTAGTTATTGACCAGGGCAGCCCCTGCTTAGTTTCTGAGATCTGACAAGATCAGGCTGACCAAGGCTGTCCTATTTAACTTTAAAACTCTAATAAAATTCCGTTAAAAACAAAGGAAAATAGGAGGTCAAACACTGGATGTCATACACCATCCCTCCTTGTTGATTGCTCCCAGTTCTTGCAGATATATTAGAGGACAAGGTAAGTTTTTCTGCCCTCATGTTCTGCTTCAGGCAGGAGCTGGCATCTTCAGAGTACAGCTGACATGCTAATGTAGACCAGCTGGCAGGGCAAGGTGCATCAGCAGGATAAACAACGTCTGTAATTCAAAAGCGTGGTTGAAGGCAAGCCAAGGCCAGTAGTCAGAGGAACAGTCCAATAAGTGCAGGCAACAAGGCAGTAATTTAGGGAATTCATTGAAGCCATGCTGAAGGGCCCCTCCCTCATGCTCTTATGCTCTGTGAGTGTTATGCCACCTGGCAACAGCTGCTTCAACAGCAAGGACGAAAAGGTTGGTGGGAAAATCCCCACAAACAATTAAAAACAAGTTTAAAATATAAGGCCTGAATGGCAGGCTACATATGTATACTAAAACTTGCTAAAACATCACAAATAGACCAAGGTACAGTAAAAACCGACCAGACGCGTTTTGGCCCTATGGCCTTCCTCAGAGGTCAATTGTAAACAATTTATGATCAAACACACCCACACATATAGAAACCAATCATGCAATGCTCCCAGAGTTTTATTTAGAGCTGTAACAAAAGGAGAAGGGGGGAGGAAAATTTTAATATAATATAGTCCATTATTCAGTGCTAGAATTATTCTAGGTAAAATCAGAATTTACCTCTAGTATTGTGTAATAAACTACAAATATTGCAGTAGATGCAGGACTGCATTCACACACTGCTCTTTGTTTATTTTTGCACTTTAAAGAAAAAATGTACCAAATTAGAGAATTATACCCTAACATGCTCTTAACTGACCCCCCCCCCCCAGGTTCTCCAAACCCAATCACAAACCAACCTGAGGCTTGGTTTCCAATGTATAGGAGTGTTACATCAATCTGCAGTAAAGATAAAATGGCACTTTAACCTAAGAAAGTTCAGCTATATGAAATGGTAGAAGGGTGATGCAATGTCTCCCATCTGATAAGAAGATATGCTCTCAAAGGAGGTGGAGGGGAGGGGGGGAAGGAAGAGAGAGGAGGAAGGGAACACTGGAATGGCTCTTTGCCTAAAAAAACTTTTCATAATTTGTCAAATACTAGGACATTTGAAATTAATTCATTCAGCAACTGCAATTCCAAGGGAGTTATCTATGTTATTCAGTGTCCTTGCAATTTGATGTATGTAGGTATGACTACCAGACCTGTTAAAGTTCGTATTTGTGAGCATAAGAGCTGTATTCGATTAAAGAAACTGAATGCCCCACTTGTTAACCACTATCTTACTGCCAGCCATACAGAGAAGCAGCTGCAATTTTGGGTTGTGGAAGTTATACAGAACACATCTTCAGGCTCTCACAAACTCCTGCAGAAAAGAGAAGTGTTTTGGATTCACCACCTCCAGACGCTGATGCCTTGGGGACTTAATGAAGAAGTGGACTGGACTTGCTGTGTCTGAGACGGATTTGATTTCGACTATTGCCCTAACTGAATAGGTGCCGTGTCTTTGCCATTCCAGTGTTCCCTTCTCTCTCTTCCCCCCCTCCCCTCCACCTCCTTTGAGAGAATATCTTCTTGTCACATGGGAGACATTGCATCACCCTTCTACCATTTCATATAGCTGAACTATATTATATTAAAATTTTCCTCCCAACATGTTTTTTTCCTGGCCGGGACTATTTATCTACAGCTTGAGCATTTTCTTCTGTGACTGAGTTTTACCAGCAAATAAGTTTTAATTAGATGACTATCGACTCTTAAAAGTAAATAACTTTGTTAGCAATCTGAAGAAGGTCTGGGATTACATCCAACAGCTAATCTCTGCTGTTTAAGAAAAAAAAATCTTCTCCTTCTCACCTGTTTTCTCCGTCTGCTCTGACTCTGTTTTTTTCTCCTTTGGATGGTCAAAGATACCTCCATTTTTTTCCTTCTCTTGACTTGTGCTGAGATTCTAGTGCAGGTTATTTTGTTTTATGTCATGGCTTGTATTGGTTTTTATCTTGTGGATTATAATTATTTGGAATCATTGGAATTGGCACCATTTACCAAGAAGAATGGATTAAAACTTCTATTTACCTTTTGGAATTTAGAATATACTTTTTGTGATAATCATAGTCCTGTGAATTAAAGTGGATTACAATCATTTTGAATTATTCCTCCTGGCTTGTTTATTTTGTACCGTGACTTCCAGTGGATCTTATTTTTTGAAATAATAAAACTGCGCAATCAAGATGGCTGAGTAGAGTTTGTATGCAGAAAATCAGCTGCTGCCATCTGCTGGACAATTGAAGAATTTTGTTTTCTTTTTTCCCCTTAGTTTTCTTTTTAAAAAATGATCTAAGATCCTTTTTTATCCTCAAGGGAATTTGCATTATTACTATATATAATTTAATTATATAATTTGAACTGTTATATGTATGGGTTTTTTTCTTTGTAATGTTGGGTGAGCTTGATTGAGGCCAGGGGGGGTTGTAGATTATATGTTGTTATTGCTGTATGGAAAGGTTGTTAGCAGCCGTCAGAAGATGAAGGACACTAGTTAAAGTCAAGAGAATGGCAAAAGGCACTAGAAAAGGCAAACTTGAACTCTGCTCTGAAGATGAAATTTACCTATCTCACAGCACTTTCAAGCTCTAACATCAGAGTTGATCCAAACTACCAAAGATATAGTAGGAGGGATCCAGAAAGAGGTCCGAGATCTGTCAACTCAAATTCAAAAGACAGAGGAATCATTTTCTGGAATCAGAAAGGAATTACAAAATTTAAAGACTGAAGCTTCAACTGGACTGCAAAAAATAATGAAAAAAATTGAAGAAAATAAAGCATTTAAGAGCTAAAAGAACAACACAAGGAATTGAAGGAATCACAAGATCACACTGAAGCATTGCAAACACAACAGGCAGTGTCCATAAAAGAAGCTGAACAAAGAATAGAGTCGTTAGAAATTCAACTCAGAAGTAAGAAAACAGGGTTAACATACCTGTAACTTATGTTCATCGAGTTCTTCTGTGCTGACACACATGGGGACTGCGCAGGCACAGGCCAGCCGCCGGAGAATTTTCTATAGCTTCTATAGCTCCGAAGGGGCCATTTGTCGCGCGCCTCAGCGACCGTTTTCCCCCCCCAAACGGTCACATGCTCCTCCAGCGACCAACGGCCCCTTCCCTCAGTTCTCCTTTGCCGCCGCTTGACCAATACACTTTAGCCATAACACCTTAAAAAACACCAATTCTCGGTACAGCCATCACATTGTAGTGCATTGGAATTCACAGCAGGGTAGGAGGGAGGGTTGTGTGTCAGCACAGAAGAACTCGATGAACATAAGTTACAGGTATGTTAACCCTGTTTTCATCTTCGTTCTTCTGTGCCTCCACACATGGGAGTGTACCAAGCTTCACACAATAAGGAAGGTGGGGTGAAGTCCAACACAATTTTATTAAAGAACAAGAACAACAACACTATACATATACATATATACATCTATACAAGTTGTGTAGTGATATATAAGTACTCAATAATTACATATATATACACATAAAATATATATACACCCCTTCACTCAAGGGTACCTAACAGGTACGCAAAGAAACCTTTTCCAAGACTCCCTTAGGAGAAGAGGGAGTGTAGGACCGCCCTGGCCACAGACACATCCTGCTCCGCATTGACATCTATGGCATAATGCCTTACAAAGGTGTCTGCAGAGGACCATGTGGCCGCTTTGCAAATGTTAGCCAGGGGCACACCCCTGAGGAGTGCCGAGGAGGATGCCTGGGACCACGTAGAATGGGCCCTGACATGAAGTGGGCAAGCTACCCCAGCTAGGGAATAGGCCTTGCTAATGGCCATCACGATCCACCTAGACAGGGTCTGTGAAGAAGCCCTGTTACCCTTGTCCTTGGCCCCAAAGCACACAAACAGGTGAGGACTTGATCGGAAGCCCTTTGTCCTATCCAAATAGTAGGCTAGGGCCCTTTTTAAATCTAGTGAATGGAGGGCCTCCTCTCCTTTCGAGGAAGGGTGAGGAAAAAAGGCAGGCAATGCAATATCCTGCGAGAGGTGGAAAGCGGACACCACCTTAGGCAGGAAACCTATGCAGGGACACAGGACCACCTTGTTTGGATGAAACACAAGGAATGGAGGGTCAGATCGCAACGCAGACAGCTCACTGACCCTTCTGGCAGACGTTACCGCCACCAGGAATGCCACCTTGTACGACAACATGTCCAAGGGGCAGGTTGCCAGAGGCTCGAATGGAGGCAACATAAGACGTGAAAGCACTAGGGACAGCGACCATTGAGGCACCGGTGCAAACACAGGTGGGTAAAGGTTGAACATGCCCTTAAGAAATTGACGGGATTTTGGGTGAGAAAAAACTGTACCACCATCAATTCGGGTGTGAGCAGCAGAGATAGCTGCAAGGTGGACCTTAAGAGAGGAAACCTTCAGGCCCAGGTCACGCAGGTGGCACAAGTAATCGAATATAACCCCCAGGGGGCAGCTGGCAGGCACTACACCCTTAGCAAGTGCCCATCCTTCGAACCTACGCCACTTGGCCGCATAAGAGCGCCTAGTGGATGGTCTGCGAGCGTTCAGAAGGACCCTCTGTACCTCCTCCGAAAAACCTACAGGGGAGGAACGATCCGCCAAGCCGTCAGGTGCAGCTTCCTGGGGTCGTGATGGACTAGGCTCCCATTCAGGAGGAGGTCCTGCCGAGGCGGCAGACTCACATATGTCCGTTGGGACATCCGCAGGAGCTTTGGAAACCAAACCTGCCTTGGCCAAAAGGGGGCCACCAGGATGCAGTCCGTCCCGTCCTCCTCTATCTTGCACAGGACCCTGGGCATCAAAGGGAACGGAGGAAACATATAATGCAAGCCCTGAGTCCACATACACTGGAAGGCATCCCCAATAGAAAGGGGGTCGCTCCCTGCCCTGGAACAGAACATTTGGGCCTTGGTATTCGCTGCTGTTGCGAATACATCTATATCTGGATGACCCCACATCCGAAAGATCGGCCCAATGCACTCTGCGTTCAGTTCCCACTTGTGGTCCAGTAGAAGGACCCTGCTGAGGGCATCCGCTCGGGCATTGTCCGACCCTGCCACGTGTAATGCACGAATTGTCACGCCATTCTTGATTGCCCACTGCCAAGTGAGCGTGGCTCCCCGGCAGAGAGCCATGGACACTGTACCCCCCTGCTGATTTATGTAGTACATGGCAGTCGTGTTGTCCGTCTGCACCAGCACCTGGCGATCTTTCAACAGTGCTGTAAGGGACACAAGTGCGAAACGTATGGCTCTTAATTCAAGCACATTAATATGGAGGGTCTTTTCCCTCTCAGACCAGACATCTTGCACACATACATCACCACAATAAGCCCCCCATCCCAACAGGGAGGCATCCGTGGTAACCGTGACCTCAGGATGCTGATAGCCAAAAGGGGTACCCTTAAACAAGTGGTCATCAGACAGCCACCAGTCCAAGGAGGCCAGGATGACCCTTGGAATAGAAAGTTTGAGGGACGGAGGGTGCTGCTGAGCATCGTACCTCCGCACAAACCAGTTTTGGAGAGGGCGCATATGGAGCCTGGCGAAGGGCACCACCGATGTGGTAGCCGCCATGTGGCCCAATAAGCACTGGATAGTGCGCACAGATTGGAAACGGTTCCTCTTAAACATGGACACAAGACCCCTTAGGGATCTAGCTCTCTCCAAGGGGAGCAAAGCCTTACCCTCCACGGAGTCCAACAGTGCACCAATGTAGGAAACCTTGCAGGTGGGCACCAGCTTGGATTTTTCAAAGTTCACCAAGAGCCCCAAGCGGTCACAAGTGCTAAGCACCAAGTCAATGTCCCGCACAAGCCTAGCCTCCGACTCAGCCACGATGAGCCAGTCATCGAGGTATGGGAAGATGGTACAGCCCTCCTCACGGAGGAACGAGACCACAGGGGCCACACATTTAGTGAACACTCGTGGGGCAGTGGATAGACCAAAGGGAAGCACCCTATACCGCAAAACTCTATGCTGATAAACAAAGCTCAGGTATTTCCTGTGCTCTTCCCGTATCCCCACGTGAAAATATGCGTCCTTCAAATCAAGGACTGCAAACCAATCACCCTGTTTCAGTAAGGTGAGCACCGTAGCCAATGTAACCATCTTGAATTTAGTGACCTTGAGGAAGGCATTAAGACCCCTCAGATCCAAAATGGGGCGTAAGCCCCCATCCTTCTTGGGTACCAGGAAGAACCTGGAGAAGAACCCTGTCACGGATTCCTCATAGGGTAACTCTTCCACAGCACCCTTGGCCACGAGCGACACGATTTCCACATCCAGCTCGGCCATAGTGTTATTTACAGCTGTCAAGGGTGAACTGCACCTAGGCAGCTCAATGAATTCCAGCCCGTATCCCTTATCAACAATCGTTAAGACCCATGAGTCAGATGTTATTGACTCCCACTCGGAGAGGAGTGGACTCAGTCTGTCCGAAAAAGTTGGGGATACGGCTGGCGTGCCCTGTCAGTACTGCCTCCCAAGACCCTGCTGATCCTTCTGCTGGGCCGGAGGTTGTGACGGGCGAGGTTTGAAGGGTCTACGCCGCCTGGGTTGTTGTGGAGGGGCGTAGTGCCGCTGTGGGTAGGCAGGATACTGTTGGTAGCCTGGACGCTGCTGCTGGAACCTGCCCTGGTAATGGTACGGGGTGTATCGTGGAGCGTACCGTGGCCTGGAGGCGGGCTTGTCCGTCAGAGCCAAACCTAAGGATCGCGCCGTCTGCCTGTCCTCTTTTTTCTTTTTGAGGGCCTCATCAGTCGAGGTAGAGAACAGGGAGTCCCCTTCAAAAGGTAGACTCTCCACCTGAGACCTCACCTCCTGTGAGAGAGCTGTAGATCGAAGCCAGGAATGGCGCCTGAGGACTATGGCCGAAGCCATCCCACGCGCAGCAGTGTCGGCAGCATGGCTCCCTGCGTTCATCTGCTGCTTGGACAGACGCACAGCCTCGGTCTGAAGCAGGGAGACCACAGCTTTCTTCTCAGGAGGCAAATCTCCCACGTAGGACACCAGTTTCTCCCACAAATACAGCTGGTACCCTGCCATGATCGTCTGATAATTGGCGATTCTGAGGCCCAGGGAAGAGATGGAGTACTGGCGCCTACCCATTGCATCTATCTCCCTGCCCTCCTTGTCAGGTGGTGCTGAAGGTGGGCCCGACCGACGAGGTTGGAATTCCTCTGTCACCAAGGAGGAGGGTGGGGGGTGTTTCGCCAGTGCTTGCCAGGTGCCCTGTTTGATCTTATAAAGCTGTTCTATCCTCTTGGAAGTTGCAGGCTGGTCACAGGGCACCTTCCACACCCTTTCCACGATCTCCTCAATACCCTCTAACATGGGGAAGCCAATGGTAGCAGGGTTGTCTCCATAGATCCTCTTCAGGAGCTTGTCTTTGGTTTGGGGGGTCGCTGAAGAGATATCCATCTCCAGCGCCTGTGCCATACGGGCCATCTGATCAGCATAAATCTTCAGGTCCTCGTACGGGGAGCTGGTGCTCGGCGCCACATTGTCATCCGGGGACGGTTCCGACCAGGTCTTGGATCGGTAATCCCCGATGCTTTCAGCCTCCCCTTCCTCGGAACCATGCGTTGACTCCTCTCCCCGGAACGGTGGAAGGAACCAACCTTGCGCCGACGTCGATGGCTTCGGATCCGAGTACCCGAAGCCGACAGGAGCCCCTTCCCACTGACAGTGGTAGGCTGGAGGGATGTAGGAGGAGGCCTGACGATGGTGCGAACCCACCGAGTGCCCGGATCCGACGCTACCAGTCTCGGAACAGCGCCTCTCACGGCTGGAAGCTGTTGGGGGTCGATGATCCGGCGATGGTCGGATCCGACGACTGGTCGATGGACTCGCATCCGAGACCACAGGAGGCGCAAGCGGTACCTCCTCGAAGGCCACCGGATTGGGTACCTCCTCAGGAACCGGTGAATCCAGATGGGGAGAAGGTGTGCGGGGGATCTCAATCACCTCCTCCGTCGGAACCGAGCGCGGCGAACGATGGCGGTGCGCCTTCTTAGGCTTCTTGACCGGCGGGTACCGACGAGGCCCTCGGAACCGACGTTCCTCCGGAAGATGGGCTCGTTGTGGAACTCCACCGCTTAGACACCTTGCTTGAAGACGACTTCTTCGGAATCGATGCGGCCCTCTTCGGATCCGACAGTGGACTTGGCACCACTAGTCTCGTCTCGGAGTCGGACGCCCTCGGATCCGATCGAGACTCGGAGGCGCTTCAGGGCGGTCTCACCGAACCCTGCGCTGGAGAGGCGGCTCTTGACGCCGCAGCGCTCGTCGGCCTGGATCTTGCTGCTGACTTCGCAGAAGCCACTGAGCCCGCTCGTGAACGCTTCTCAGCAAAGGGGCTAGGGCCGGCCTTGGGGGAAGGCAACGGAGTACCCTCAGACATGACCTTCTGCCACAGGGAGTTCAACCAGGCCTTGCGCTCCTGCCGGGCCTTGTTGGTAAAGCCCTGGCATATTTTACAGGCTGGGACATTGTGGGTCTCCCCCAGACAAAACAGGCACAGTTCATGGCCATCGGTTTGGGCCATTTTAGTGTGGCACTGGAGGTAATGTTTGAAGAGCGCCTTTGAGGCCATCTTCACGGGCACGCAAAAAGAAGGGTCAAACAGTCCGAGTCGTATTTACCGAGGCCGAGTCAAGTCGAAATCAGTAAGCGAAAGAATAGTCCGAAGTCCGAAGTCCAAATTCAAGCCAAAAGATCAATCCAAGTCAAAAGACACACCAAAAGCACAGAGCAACGAAGCTCACGTTCTCTCCAAGCGGCGGCAAGAAGAGAACTGAGGGAAGGGGCCGTTGGTCGCTGGAGGAGCATGTGACCATTTGGGTGGGAAAACGGTCGCTGAGGCGCGCGACAAATGGCCCCTTCGGAGCTATAGAAGCTATAGAAAATTCTCCGGCGGCTGGCCTGCGCCTGCGCAGTCCCCATGTGTGGAGGCACAGAAGAACGAAGATGAATCTTAGATTTTGCGATATTCCAGAATCAATTAGGCTTCAAGATCTTGAGAACAAATTTTGAAAGTTGATTCAAAATTATGTAAAAGTCCAAGGAGATTTTCCAGAAATTGAACAAATCTTCAGGATCAACTCAAAGCATGCGACTCGATATAAACTTCCAAGAGATATATTAGTTACTTTTTCACACAAGAAAACAAAGGATACTATTCTTCAGCAGCACAGGTAAGAACCACTGGAAGTAGAAGGGAAAGAGATACAGATATTTCAAGATCTACAGCTAATAACAATTAAAAACGTAAAGAATTTTGGAACCTGACAAAATGTTTGCAGCAGAAAGAAACAAGATACTGCTGGAAAATTCCTAGTGTATACTGGAAATATTCTTTTTTTTTTAATAGAAATTTTATTGAATGGTTTAACATATTACATAATACACAATACATACTCGTTTACCCTTATAATTACAGTATATGCCCCCCATCCCTTCCCCCTCCCCCTTTTTGACTTCCAACAGCACTAAAAACCCTTAATTTCTTATTGTTATCTCTAATTACTATGTAGTCCCTATTATCTAAGGTAAAGTTCATGTTCATTCTCATAGCTCATATTACTTAATAACTATCTAAAGTCCACAGTTGTCCTCTTACATCCCATTTATTTTCCACATAGTCCTTAAGCTTCTTCCAATCAGTTAAAAATTCATTCGGATTCTGCTCTCTCAATTTCCTTGTCAATTTGTCCATTTCCGCCATATGCAACAGCTTTTGGATCCATTCCTCAACTTCTGGTATGTCTTCTTGTTTCCAGTATTGTGCATACAAAATTCTTGCTGCAACAGTCATATAATATAACAGAGTTCTGTCCCTCATGTTAACTTCTTGCATATTCAATCCTAGCAACAGCATTTCCGGGCTCTTTAACAAATTACATTTCATAATTAACAGCATTTCTCCATAAATCTTAGACCAAAACTTTTTGGCCTTTTCACAGGTCCACCACATATGGTAAAAGGAGCCCTCATGTTTTTCACATTTCCAACATTTATTTGACATTGAACTATGATGCTGAAACATACCATCCATTTTATATTTCTCATACCATAAATACACATGCCAACCAAACAAGTTATTGAACCCTTCCAAAGCTAGTAATTTTAGATTAGATAATTTCACCCATTCTTTCAGCCAGACCAAGCAAATTGCTTCATAATACAATCTCAGATTTAGTAATTGCAAGCCTCCCCTTTCTTTTGCGTCACACAGTACCTTCATCTTAATTCTCGGTTTTCTTCCAGCCCAAATAAAATCTAAGATTCTTCTTTGCCATTTATCAAAATGCTTCATTTCTTTAACAATTGGAATCGTTTGCAACAGAAACATCATTCTCGGTAATACATTCATTTTAACAACAGATACGTCCTAACAATGACAGATTCAATTTGCTCCATTTCAACAGATCTCTCTCTATCTGCGACCACAGTTTTTCATAATTATTTTTAAATAGATCTATATTCTTAGCTGATACTTCTATCCCCAGGTATTTTGTTTTCTGAACCACTTCACACTTTGAATCATTCATTAATTGTTCTTGTTTCTTTTTTGTCATATTTTTACAGAGCAGTTTCGACTTTGATCTATTAATAAAAAATCCTGCCAGATCTCCGAACTCTTTAATTTTATCTAACAATATTGGTAATGTCTGGATTGGATCTTCTACTATAAACATTACATCATCTGCAAATGCTCTGAACTTATAAGAAAACCCTTTGAGTTTTATACCTTTGATATTGTCATCATCTCTTATTTGCCTCAAAAGTATTTCCAACACCATAACAAATAGTAATGGTGAAAGTGGACATCCTTGTCTTGTACCTTTTCTTACCTCAAATTTTTCTGTCAAATCACCGTTTACCACTAATGACGCATTTTGTTCAAAATATATAGCTTTCACTGCATTAATGAAATCTTGCCCCCCCCTGAAGATTTCAACTTGTACGAACATTAAAGAGAATGTGTACAAAATGATTTACAGATGGTATTTAACACCAAAGAAAATTGCGCTAGGAAATACTAATATGTCAGACAAATGCTGGAAATGTAAAAAGCATGAAGGATCATTTTACCATATGTGGTGGACATGTGAAGTAGCTAAACAGTACTGGGGAGAAATAATTGAAGCAATAAATGAGATTTTACAAATACAAATAAACAAGAACCCAGAATTGTTGCTACTGAACTTGGGAATGGAGGCAGTTCCAACGCAGTATAGAACATTGTTATTTTACATGACTGCAGTGGCTAGACTTTTGTATGCGCAGAAATGGAAGACACAAGAAATACCAACTGTAGAAGACTGGATTTATAAATTGCTGTACATGGCAGAAATGGATAAAATGACAAGGAAACTTAAAGATCTTGACCTAGGACAATATATTGTTGATTGGGGGAAATTGAAACAATTTTTGGAAAAAAAGTGGGATGTAAAAGGAGAACTGTGGCAGTTTGAAAAATTTTAAAAAAACAATGTTGCAATGAGAAGAGAGAAGGGATCTTACCATTTAGGGGGAATGTAATTATAATCTAAGATAATATAATATTTAAGGGAATTCTACATTGAATATATGAGATAATGAGAAGGGGTAAATAGATATCTCAATGAGATATACTATATATGATATATAACATAAAATAAAGGGTTAGTGGATCAGACTTTACATTATAACATATTATGTGGTTATGCTATATGGTGTTGTGTGCTGTGCTACATTGGTGGCATAGCATACAATATATATATAATATATTACTATAATATATACTATATTGATAGTTTATTTGATGGATTATATGCCTAAAAGAAATAGAATAAGTTTAAAGTAAGAGATAGTGCGATCCCTGCTATATATTATACTATATTGTTATGTTATATTGATATGAGATATACTATATTGATAGTATGTTTGATAGAGTTTATGTAAAAGAATAAGAATGTGCTTAGAGTAAGAGATGTTATGATTCAAAGTTGGTAGGAAAATATAAATGAAATAGATTTAAGTAATAAGAAGGGTTAAGGGTTGGAAAGCTGTTGGAAGTCAATAGGGAGGGGGGAGGAAAAGGGTGGGGGACAGAGTAAGGGGAAAAATGGGATTATATGTGTTAAATTTGGAAAATTTTCTTTTGTTTTTCCACTCACCAATAAAATTTTATTTTAAAAAAAAATCTTGCCCCATATCCATCTTTTCCATTGTCAAAAACATAAAATCCCAATTCAAATTGTCAAAGGCTTTCTCAGCATCAGCAAAAAACAGGCCTACTTCCTTTTCTGGATGCTTATCATAGTATTCAATGGCGTCCAACACCACTCTCAGATTATCCCTAATTTGTCTATTCAGTAAAAATCCGGCCTGCTCTTCCCCTACGAATTCTATCAAAAATTTCTTAAGCCTTTCCGCTATAAGTCTTGCAAAAATTTTGTAATCATTGTTTAATAAAGAAATCGGCCTATAACTTTGAACATTTCGTAAATCTTGTGACTCTTTTGGGATCAGTGAAATATTTGCTTCATTCCAAGTCTTTGGGAGATTTTTCTTCTTAATAGTTTCATTCAACTTTTGTAGAGGCTGCATCAAGTCTTTTTTCATTACTTTATAAAATTTTGCTGTAATTCTGTCTGGACCCGGTGCTTTCCCTATTTTAGTTGATTCTATAGCATCTAAAATTTCTCCTTCTGTTACTAGAACATTCAAAATCTCTTTCATTGTCATTGAAATCTTTGGTATTTTTGCTCGTTCCAAATATGCTTCTATTTTGTCTAAATCTATCATTTTCTATGACTGTAATCCCCAGTCATTATAATTTTGCATAGTATTTGTAAAAAGCCCTTTTCATCCCTTGATGGTCCATTATTTCTGTTCCTTCTTCTATTATCTTCCCTATAACTTTTTTTCCCTTTTCTTTTTCAATTGCCAGGCTAAATATTTCCCTGGCTTGTTGGCCCCCTCAAAGGATTTTTGTTGCAGAGATTTTAAATGCCATTCTAACTCTTTATTTGCAGAAGCTCTTAGTTGTTCTTGTAATATCTTAATTTCCTGGATTATTGATTTCTTCCCCGGTCTTTTCTGTAAGTCTTTCTCTTTTTTGGAAATTTTCTCTTGTATCTCCTGAAGTTGCTTTGCTTTGCTTTGCTATTCCCTGCTGTCCAATGTGATCAGGATCCCTCTGATCACAGCTTTATAGGCGTCCCACACCGTATGTGTTGGGACTTCTTGATCAGCATTCAGTTGAAAAAAGTCCTTTGTCTCTTTTTGAATTATTTCAACATTCTCTTGGCGCTGTAGAAGATCTTCATTTAATCTCCATCTAAACTTCCTGACTCCTATCGTAATTGTCCACATCATTGGATTATGATCCGAACTCACCCTTGGCATAATTTCTATTTTCTTTGTAATCAAATTTAAATCCTTTGTCGCCCAGATCATATCAATTCTTGAAAATGACTGGTGTCTTGTTGAATAAAAAGTAAAGTCTTTTATTTTAGGATTCCAGCTCCTCCAAATATCTTCCAAATTTTCCTGTCCAACCAATTCAAAAAAGGATTTTGGTAACTTCCCAGCCTTTTATTTCTGTATTTTGGATTTCCTGTCTAATTGCAAATTAGCCACCCCATTAAAATCCCCAGTCATTATAATTTGCTCATATGCATACTTATCCATTTTCTGAATTAGTTCCTTATAAAAATCATCTTTAGCTCCATTTGGTGCATATATACCTAAAACCAGGGTCTTCTTAAAATTCACAATAATCTCCACTGCCAAATATCTTCCTTCTTTGTCTTTAAAAATTAATTTAGGGTCCAATTCTTGTTTTATATAAATCACAATCCCTCTTTTCTTCTGTTTAGCAGATGCCCAAAACTCTTGTCCTAATTGTCCATTTTTTAAATACTTACAATCTTGCTCATTAATGTGGGTTTCTTGTAAACAGATTATATTACAATTTTGCCTCTTGACCCAATGAAACATCATTTTACGTTTTTGGGGTGAATTCAAACCATTAACATTCCAAGATATTCGTTTGTACTCCATATTTCTACTCTTTTATTACTCCTGGAAAGTCTTTTTCGTTATCCACCAAAAACACAATCATCTCATGCTTTGACTTAATGGTCACTCTTGTGGAGTTAAACGTAAAGCTCAAGCCTTCAGGTATTTCCCACCTATACCTGATCTTTTTTTCTCTCAATTTCCCAGTTAATTCTCAGTATTTTTTGTGCTCTTTTAAAATTTTCTTTGGCAACTCCTTCATAATTCTGACTCTACTTCCTTCCAGTATCAGAGGGTTTTGAAATTGCCTACTTAAAGTCTCTTCCTTCATTCTTTTGGTTGCGACTTGTAAAATTATATCCCTAGGTAAATTTTTCTGCTGTGCATAACTGGAATTTATTCTGTAGGCCAAATCCATATTGCCTTGAATTTCTTCTGGCTGTTTTTCCAAATAATCTGACAATATTTTAGCCATTTGTTCCTGTGTATTTTGAGTCAAGGACGCCTGGACTCCTTGAAATCTTAATTGATTTTCCATAATTCTGCATTCCATCACCGCCATCCGCTCCTTTAACACTTGATTTTCTGTTTTTAAACCAGAGGTCGTCTGCTCCACCTCCTTTACTGTTTGATTCATTGTTTGAAGCTCCATTTTAACATCTTCTATACTCTTTGCCAATTCAGAGACCTCTGCTTTTATTAGGTCTTTTAAATTTTTTAGCAAGCTCTCCTCCATTCGTTGTATTGATTGAGACTGTCTCTCCTCCATTCGTTTTTTGTTTGAGACAACTCCTTGTTGCCATCAATCACTTTTTCTCCAGCGCCTCCAGCGCCGCTTGCATTTCTTTCTCACCTTTCTTTGTCATGACTGGGCTAGTTTTCACACCACCCCAAGTGTCTGCTCTCTTTCTGAGCTCCGTTTTTAATATTCACGTCTGCTTCCTTTAATTTCCAGGTCTTTACTTTAAAAATTAACTTTCCCCCCCTCAACTTAATATTTTGACCTCACCAAGATGTCGGGCGGAATTTCTCTATGGTGTTTTGTCCAATTTGTTCCTCCTTACCTTCTTAAAATGGCCAACTTCCGCTTCCAGCTAACCTTCTAGTCTCCACTCCTCTCAATGGTGCCTTTGTTTTGCTTCCGGAGTCCTTTTCCACTCTCCTCCTCCACTTCCTCTTCCACTTCCTCTCCACTTCCTCTCTAGGCAGGAAGGTTGTCTATTCTCAATATCCCTTTTGTTATCACACTATTCTCGCGATGCTCCCACTGATCTTGCTCCTTCCTCCCTTTCCCAGCGTCTCTTGCAAAACCACAGGTATGTATAAACAAAACTTATTTTCTTTCTTTTAACGCTATTTTCTTCTTTTAAATTTGCCAAATTTCTCAAAATTGCCTTAGTCCTTTACTCATCTAGCAGTCTTGTATTTTTACTTTGTTCCTCTTATCCTTTTTCTTTCACTTTTAATTCTAGAAAGTGAGATAGCAATCTTTACCTTTTCTTGTTAGATTTGGGCTGATGGTGCTGTTTCTTCCATTTAAAGATGTTCAATTTCGGTACAGATGCTTGGGTTCAGGCGATCTTATATCGGCATTTGACTCCAAAGAGCTCTGTAGAGATCTTAGGTTGTCCTTCTCAGAGGGGACCTCAAGGTGGTGGGGAAAATCCTTTATTCAGAACCCCCCCTCCGCCGAGATCACACACTCTCAGGATCACATAGCGTTCTAGACCCCCCTACCTGGGGTGGGTTGGCAGCAGGCGATCAAAGCACCTGGCCTGCCAAAACAGATGCGCTTGTTTGCCCAGCTTGCCAGGCAACTTCAGTTCGCCATCAACCCCAAACAGGAAGCCTATCTATACTGGAAATATTCTTAATATTCTTAACAGTAGCATCAGTAATGAACTCTTCAGATAGAGAGGAGCAATAAGTAAACGAAAGCAGAAGAAGGAAGAAAAATGAATGGGATTAAGATAATTTCAATTAATGTGAATTGATTAAATTCTCGGAGACTTCCAGTTGCCGGTAATGGCGAGACCGTCGTGATCTGGAGCTCCGGACCATCCGAAGTGCTGTTTTTAGCTGGTGGGGTGCATCGATTGCCCACAGCCCCCTGATTTCAGTCAGAAATCAGGCCGGAAGCCCTGAGAGTGAAGGGTCTTGGTGGGTGGGAGGCTCTGAATTAAGGGCTTTCCTCCCAAGCCTTAAGATCCTCCTCGGAGAAGGGCAGCTAAAATCTCTGCAGCAGCTTCTGGGGTCATTAATTGGCATAGGCTCGTCGTACCCCAAGCCTCAGGAACAGAATTTGATAGAATTGGACGTTTGAAGCAGTGAGTACAACCCAAGAAGTCTGTGTTAAGTAAAGATTACTATCTCCCCCAATGGACTGTTTTACTGAACAAAGACCGATTTTATAAAAAATGAAGAACTGAGATACTAAGCGGAAAAAGCATACTAAAGAACTGAGTTGTTTAATTCGAAGTTTGAGAGTGAGAAAGAGCTAAAAATAGCAAAGAAAGAATATTGTTTTGCATACTTGCAGTTGGGTAGATAGCGACGCGGAGGGAGGATCGTGGGAATCGGAAGAAGCGATGTGAGGCAGGAAGTGGTTACAGTAGAGTATAATAGACGGAGAGGAGACAGGGCGGCGAGGGAGAGGTCAGGAAGAGTCGGATGAGCCGGAAGGAAAACAACGTTGGAAGAGGGAGTGAAGCGCCCACCATTGAAAGTAAGGGAAGAAGAGGAAGCAAAGTGCCCACCATTGAAAGTAAGGGAAGATCATTGTGTTGTCATCATTACCATAGAGAAAGATCGTCCGACATTTTATACCATAGAAAAACATCGCCCGACATCTTAAGGGTAAGGGAAGCCTTAACCGCCATTTTAACTGAGGGCAGACACCTGAAATTTTGACATAAAAGAATTGAGACTTGAATTAAAAGGAAGACGGAGTTAAGAAAGAGAGCAGATTCGTGGGGGCCCAAAGCAAGCCCGATGGCTTCAAAAAAAGAAAAGGATTGGCAAGCTGCTATGGAGAATTTGGACAAAAAATAACGGAGGGAAATAAAGAGATTCAGGAGATGGTACAGCAACTGCAGCAAAATTTAATGATGGAAATTAAAGAAGTGATTAAGACGGAAATAACGGGGGTTAAAAAAGAGATGGAGGCAATAAAAACAGATTTACAGAATACCCAACAAAAAGTGCAAGAAACACAACAGATGGTGCAGGATGGAGAAAAAAAAACAGAGGCTATAAAGACAGAGACTATGGGCATGGGTGAAAGAATTGTGATGATGGAATGTAAAGCAATGGATAGGCAAATTCGTATGAGGGGTGTGCCGGAGAAAATGGGCGGATCTGCTCTGAAACAAGTAGCTGAAATATTGGCAAATTTTTTAGAACAAATAGAGGAGGAAATGATGATACACTTGGATATCGTGTACAGAGTCAACTCAAAGTATGCAGAACAAAAGAATTTACCAAGAGATATTATTGTCCAATTGACCACGAGGAGAATGAAGGAGGAAATTATTAGAAGGCATTTTGAGACTCCACTGGAAATAGCTGGGACAAGGGTTCAAATTATGAAAGAAGTACCAAGAAAAGTGCTCCAAGATCGGAAAAAATATAGAGATTTGATACAAAAGCTGAAGGCAGCTGAAATTAGATATAGATGGGAGTTGCCGGAAGGAGTGACTTTTGAATTCCAATCAGGGAGACAAGTGATTAAGTCAAAATATGCAATGGATGTCTTTCTGATGGAGAATGGAAAAGACTTTCCTAGCTCAAGTAGATTATAATTATGGAGTACAAATTAATTTCATGGAATGCTAATGGACTCAATTCACCCTCTAAACGAAAAGCTGTGTTACATTGGCTATCTAAACAAAGAAGTAATATGATTTGCTTACAAGAGACTCATATTAGAGATCAAGATGTTAAATATCTATTTAATAAGAAGTTAGGAAAACAATTTGTTTCGGCAACAAAACAAAAGAAGAGGGGAATTGTTATATATATTAAGGAAGAATTGCAGCCCAAATTAATAGTTTCTGATAAAAATGGAAGATACCTGGCTGTGGAATTTTTATGTAATGCCAAAAAAATGTTGATACTTGGAGTATATGCACCAAATGGTTCTAAGGATTTATTTTTTAAAGACTTAAGAGAGCAAATGGAACAATGGACTTATGATCATATAATTGTAGCTGGAGATATGAATGGAGTTGTGGATTTACAGTTGGATAAAAGCTCATCACCAAGTAAAGTAAGGGCAGGGAAATTACCAAAGTCATTTTTTGAGATTCAGGAACAAGAAAATTTAGAGGATATTTGGAGAAAATACAACCCTAAATCGAAGCAATATACTTTCTTCTCAACTAGTCATCAATCCTTTTCTAGAATAGATATGATCTGGGCGTCTAAAGAACTGGTAGTATTTACTAAAGAGATTGATATTTTACCGAAAATTAGCTCAGATCATAATCCTGTGATGTGGAGATTTGGAATGAGAAACAAGAAACGGAGATGGAGAATTAATGAGGATCTTTTGGGAGACCCAGAATGTGTGGAGGTGCTTAAAAAAGAAACAAAGTTTTTTATTCAATGTAATGTTGATAAAGGAGTGTCAACACATAAGGTCTGGGATACATATAAAGCAGTAATTAGAGGTGTGTTGATGGATTTAAATGGTAGAGACAAAAAGAAAAAAGAAATGAAGTTAAAAGAGATTCAGGAAAAATTATTCAAGTAGAACAGCAATTGAAAAAGAGGCCAGGTAAAAAGAAATTGTTGTATGAAATAAAGTTATTGCAAGAACAAATCAGGGTTATGGAAAATAAGGAAGTGGAGTGGGAACTGAAGAAAATGAAGCAAAAATCATTTGAAGGAGCTAATAAACCAGGGAGATATTTGGCGTGGCAACTGAAGAAAAAGAGAGAAAAAAGAACAATAAGTAAAATTATGGAAGAGGGGAAGGAATTATATGATCAAGGACTGATTGAGAGAGCATTCTATAAATATTATGCAAGACTATATCAGAAAAAAACAGTGGACTATGAAAAGATAAGAGACTATTTTGACATGATTGATTTACCTAAGGTGCCGGAGAAGCTGAAAGGGAAGCTTGGTGCTGAAATAACAACAATGGAAGTGGTGCAAACAATACAAGCTACTACAGTTGGTAAAGCTCCGGGACCGGATGGAATTACAGCAAAATTTTATAAAATGATGGTAGAGGATTTAAAACAATTGATGCAAAAAGTGATGAATGAGATATTGGAGGGGGCAGAGATGCCAGATACATGGAATGAGGCTAATATTACACTGATACCGAAGGAGACATTAGATTTAAGTAATGTTAAGAATTATAGACCAATATCTCTAACTAATAATGACTACAAAATATTTGCTAAGATATTAGCGGAAAGATTTAAGGTGTGGTTAGTGGAATTTATAGAAGATCAAGCTGGTTTCTTACCGGAAAGACAAATAAAAAATAACCTACGAGTATTGCTGAATGCCATTGAGTACTATGATAAAAACCCAGGGAAGCAGGTTGGGGTTTTTTTTGTGGATGCGGAGAAAGCTTTTGACAATTTGAACTGGGAGTTTATGTTTGCAACAATGGAGAAGATGCAGTTGGGAGAGAAATTCATACAAGCAATAAAAGCAATATATAAAAATCAATCTGCAAATATAATTGTTAATTCGGATGTAACAAAAAAGTTGGAAATAAGAAAAGGAACAAGACAAGGGTGTCCCCCACTTCTGTTTGTAATGGTATTGGAGATTTTACTTAGGCAAATAAGAGAAGATAATTCAATAAGAGGACTGAGGATAAAAGGATTTGTATATAAAGTCAGAGCTTTTGCCGATGATATAATGGTGATAGTGGAGGATCCAGTAGAGTGCATGCCAAAATTGATGAAGAAAATGAAAGATTTTGGAGTTTTAGCTGGATTTGTTATAAATAAGGTGAAATCCAAAATATTGTGTAAAAATATGACTAAACAACAGCAAAAGAAGTTGATGGACAAGGTAGAATGTGAAGTAGTGAACAAAGTTAAATATCTAGGAGTGGAAGTGACAGTGAAAAATATTGATCTATATAAGAATAATTATGATAAGCTATGGCAACAAATAGATAAAAGATATGATTAAATGGAACAAAATGAATTTGTCATGGTTAGGTCGTATTGCAGTAATTAAGATGAATGTTCTTCCAAGAATGATGTTTCTACTACAGACAATACCTATTGTTAAAGATAGTAAACAATTTGAAAAGCGGCAGAGAACGATATTAAACTTTGTTTGGGCTGGAAAGAAACCTAGAGTTAAAATGAAGGTACTGTATGATGCAAAAGAAAGAGGAGGTCTACAATTACCAAACTTTAAATTATATCATGAAGCGGTATGTTTGGACTGGATAAAGGAATGGTTGACATTGAAGCATTTGAAGCTGTTAGCATTGGAAGGATATAATAAAATATTTGGATGGCATGCATATCTATGGTATGACAAAGTAAAAGCAGACTCTTATGTTTTTACATCATTATGTAAGAAGAAGCTTGTTTGCTGTATGGACCAAATACAAGAAATATATGGAAGAGACTATACCAATGTGGATTATTCCTGCTGAAGTAGTAAATCCGAGAACAGAATATGCAGGGGAAGAGTGGTTGACATATAAAGAAATTCTTGAGATAAAACAGAACAATTATTTTCTTAAAGACAATGACGAATTGCCATTCCAATATGGATGGTTTCAATATATGCAGATAAAAGATTTGTATGAGAAGGACAAAAGGAAAAATGGTTTTAGGCTACAAAATTCTGAGATTGAGAACTGCTTGCATCGGGGGGGGGGGAAGAAAATGATTTCTAAAATATACAAGATATTATTGAAATGGTTTACAGAGGGGGAGGTTGTTAAAGTTCAGATGGTTAAATGGGCAATAAATTGTAATAGGGAAATTTCAATGGAAGCTTGGGAAAAGGTATGGAAAAATACAGTTAAAATTTCAGCATGTACCACGGTGCGAGAAAATGTTTATAAAATGATGTATAGATGGTATTTAACACCGAAGAAGTTGGCCAATGGTAATAGTCAGATGTCTGATAAATGTTGGAAATGTAAACAACATGAAGGTTCATTTTATCATATGTGGTGGTCTTGTGACAAGGCAAAACAGTTCTGGGGGGATATAGTAAAGGTTATGTCGGATATTTTACAAAGGAATATAATTAAAACCCCAGAATTGTTATTATGTATGAACCTAGAAGACTTTGATAAAATGGACAGAGTTATGGTATTTTATATGATTACGGCGGCCAGAATGTGTTATGCACAGTTGTGGAAGACTCAGGAGATACCATCTATGGAAGACTGGATCTTGAAAGTTCTGAACATGGCAGAAATGGACAAACTAACGAGGAAATTGAAAGAGCAAGAAGTATTGGAATATATATTAAGCTGGGAAAAATTCAAGAAATATGTGGAGAAAAAGTGGGACATGAAGGGGAAATTGTGGTCTTTGGATAGTTGTTAAGGGGGAGATAGAAACTTACTTAAGGTTAAAAGGGGGTATATTTTATTATATTTTATTGGATTAGTATAGAGTTATAATATTATAGTATTATAAAGTTAAGAGTAAGACAACATATTCATATGGGAAGCAATAAGGTTGTATAGGTAATAGGGAGTATATACAATATTTTAGTGATGTAAATAGAAGCATTAGATTTATAATATAGATAATAGGTATTTAAGGATTAGTATATATATTTAGTTAGTATATGTACCTATTATATATTTATATATTTTTATACTCTTAATTTAGATAAGTATTATATTAAGATAGTTAATACAACTAAATTGACTAGATTAGTATGTATTATATAGATATATATTATATATATTATTATAGATTTTAAGAATTTATAGTATATATTCTTCAGGTTAAGTTAGGTATGGAAAACTGTTGGGAGTCATTAGAAAAGGGAGGGGGGAAAGGATGGGGAAAATGTAATGGGGTGGAAAATGATAATGATTATTATGTTTATGTTTGTAAACCCATCCAATAAAAATTCTTTTTTTAAAAAAATGAATTGATTAAATTCTCCCGCTAAAAGATCAAGAACATTTAATCAATTGAAGAAATTAAGGGCAGATATGGATTGCGGGGAAGGATGAATGGAATCTTGTCCTGGGGCATTAGAAGTGAGATCACAGAGCCTGTTTTATGCTGCTGAATTTAGAGTATGCATCTGTGATTTTATTGCTTTTTATTGTAATTTATTTGTATGTTGTAATCTGCCCTGAGCCCATTTGCGGGGAGGGCAGACTATAAAGATGATGATGATGATATGCATTCAAGAAACTCACATCAAAAAAGACCAAGAACATTTACTAAATTGTAAAAAATTAGGCAAGGTTTACACATCTTCATTGCAACTGAAGAAAAATGGTGTGGCCATATATCTCAATAATCAAAACTTCAAAATCCTACAAGAATTAAAAGACAAGAATTGGAGATATGTGGCCTTAAAAATAAGACTTCCTCATGGTCAAATATGGACTTTGGTCTCTTTATATGCACCAAATGATGGCCAGAAGAAATTCCATGAGAGATTCTTCCAAAAAATTTTAGACTTTCAAGAAGGAGAGACTCTAATTTTTGGAGACATGAATGGTGTCTTGCACTGTAAAACTGACAGATCGACAAGGGTGGGACAAAACCTTCCTAAGTGTGTATTCAATTATATGTCAATTTTGGAAGCAGAGGATGCCTGGAGATCACTACATAAAAAGGATAGAGACTATAGTTGTTGTGGATTTTCCGGGCTATATAGCTGTGGTCTTGGCTGTGAAAGCCTTCGACAATATATAGATAGAGACTATACATTCTTCTCAGGTAGACATCCAAAATACTCCAGGATAGATACGTGTTGGATATCTAAGAGCCTTCTGACACAGATAGAAAAAGCAGAAATTCACTCAAGGATCATAATAGAGCATAATTCGATATAGTATGTCAAAGAGGCAATAAGAGAGAAAGAAGATGGAGATTATATGATACTTTACTTTCAAATGAGGATGTACTGCAAAATGCAGGGAAGAATTGGCTGACTATTTTAGAATAAATATGACAAACGATGCCAACCCTATAACAATTTGGGAAGCAAGTAAAGCCTATCTGAGAGGAATATTGATGGCAATCGCATCCAAAAAGAAGAAAATTAAGTTTGAAGTAAGAAATAAGTTAACCCAAAAATTGAAAAAATTGGAAAAGAACAAGGGATAGAGAAAAATGGGAAGAAATTAAGCAGCTGAAGAACAAATTGGATTTATTGGAGACAGAAGAAATTCAGAAAAAGTTGAAGTATTTAAAGCATAGATATTTTGAAGCTGCAAATAAGCCTGGAAGATATTTGGCGTATTGTCTAAGGAAAGAGTCAGAGAAGAGAAGGATACTGGGAATTAAGGAAGGCAACCAAGTAATTTATAGAGATCAGAAAATGAAAGAGCAAGTTAGAGGTTTCTTTTCCAATCTCTACAAAGAAGTATCAATAAATGAAGAAGAGATGGAGAAATAGCTACAAGAGACACCAATTAAAGAATTTACCACTGAGCACAGAATTATCTTAAATCAAGCAATAACAATACAAGAGATAAATTCTGCAATCAAAACTTTGAAGACTGCAAAAGCTCCAGGTCCGGATGGATTTACGGCTGCTTATTACAAATCTTTTGAGGATATATTGGCCATACCTCTGCAAAAAGTGATGAATGAGATACAAAGTAAGAAGATATTACCACCGGCGTGGCAAGAAGAAATATAACTTTGATATATAAAGAAGGTAATGATCTATTAATACCGCTATCATACAGACCTCTCTCTTTGTTGGATTATATTTACAATAATAATGGCTCAAAGATTGAAAAGATGAAGACCAAACAGGCTTTGTCCTGAAGGGGTATATGAAACATAATATCAGATACCTTCTTAGTGCAATTGAACATTCAAGACGACAAGGTGAAAAAACTGCATTTATGTTTGTTGATGCTGAAAAAGCATTTGACATCATCTCTTGGAAGTTTCTTACGAAAACACTGCAAAGAATGAATTGTGGGAATGAGTTTCTGAATTGGATTCAAAGTACTTATACCAAACAGCAAGCTGCAATTTTAGTTAATGGCTCATTTACAAAGAAATAACATAAGGAACACGTCAAGGATGTCCAATCTCACCACTATTGTTTATCATTTCACTTGAAGTTTTGGCAGTAAGAATCAGACAAGATAGCAGAATTGCTGGAATAAAGGAGGGGAAAGAGATGTATAAGATGAAAAGTTATGCAGATGATATGGTTATATCAGTGACAAATCCACAGACCTCCTTGATTTATGTAACGGAACAAATATTAAGAGTTGGGCTGCATTCTGGTTATAAACTGAATAAGAAGAAAACAAAGATATTGTTACTCTTGACAACGAAAGAGGAATGTGAAAAGATCGGAAGCATAACCGACTGTACCATCACTACAAAGCCAGTAAGATATTTAGGGATAAATGTATCATCACGAAACCTTTAGAAAGATAATTATCAAAGAGTTTGGACAGGAATTATTGAACATTTGCAGAGATGGCAAAATTTAAACATTTCAATGCAGCAGTTAAAATGAACATATTACCTAAATTAAGTTTCCTATTTTAAATGATTCCAATTTACATTGAACAAAATACTTTCAATAGATGGCAGAAAGCAATAAATGACTTTATATGGAAAGGAAAAAAAACAAGGATAAGATTCAAAGTATAGCAAGATGACAAAAATTGAGGCGGACTGGCTGTACCGAACATCAAATTGTATCATCAAGCAGCAGCATCTAGGACAAGCGGATTCAGTCCCTCGAGAATATCAGCCTTCGATGTGTTTCATAGGGATAGAGACTGCAGCTCCCATTTTTTGGGTAAGTATCTGGCCCCTCTAAACAACAACAGTCCTCAAGATGTACATGAAGTATCTTTATTTTTAGATACAAGAGCTAGTTCTCAAGAGCAGCTTCTAATCTAAATTCCAAAGGGGTAGCCATGATTCAGTGTGTCCTAAACAGATGTATACCTTTCTAAATCCATTGGACATGGGTTACGATTGCACTGTTACTCTGCTGCAGCCAAAACATCAAGGTATCTTGTAACCAAGCAGAGAAAACAACACATCACCACGAGTTGCCACTTACAGCTAAAACCTTTCCAAAGCATGATTAGTCCAGAAAGACAATCCTTCTCTCTCACAGGGGAGAAGCCAGTCCTTGCTCACAGATAGCCCCCAACATGAAGCCACTATTCACCAGGATCACCCAAGGGAGATACAAACCTAAGGTTCAGCCACTGCAACAAAACCTGATGCCTGCTCTGTCCACATATTTACTCAAGTGACACCGTCAAAGGACCCAGAAACATTAGATGTACCACCAAGGGCTCATTCACTTACAAATCCTCTAACATGAAATATGCTATTATGTGCCAGGGGAGGCTCCTCCATAGGGGCAAACGGGGCTTGGCAACTCCAAGAGAAAAGAAAAAGAAAAGAAAAATGCATTTAAAATGCATTTAAAATTACTCAATTAAATATTTCTGTGTGACCGAGGCTAAGTCACTGACTAATTAATCTTGGTTTTCTTCTGGTTGTCCAATCCCATGGCTTCTCTTTCATATATGAGTCTCTAGTTTCAGGCTTCTCTGAGGCTGTCAGGGTAAGGGGGAGTTGACAATCCAGAAGGTATGTTATAGCCTGGCAGCAGGATGCCTAACTTAATTTACAAACATGTAACTTTGCCAGTGTCAGGCTCTGCCAGTTAGATCCCCAGTTACTTCACTGAGGACACTTCAAGAATCCAGTAAAAGTTTCTTTATTAGAGATCCATCAGTATCAGTGCACTCAAGACTACAGCATTGGCAGAAGTGACGTAAATGGGCAAAGCAATGTTAGTTATAGGGCAGGCTTCCCACCTTGGGATAAAGACCGTTAGAATTTAGGCGCGCAGGGTCTAGAAGGTTGGAGGGGGTAGGGAAGGGGAAGCAGGAGCGGCGCCAGGGTTTTTGGCACCTGCGGCCAGCCAGCGGGTCGGGCAGGTGCGCACACACCAGCCTGCGTGATGACGTCACATGTGACATCATCACGGGCACACGCGACAGCTGGCCTGATTGCTGCGGCGGGCGGCCGGGACGGCGCGTGGGTGGCCTCCCAGCTCTCCCACTCAGTTGCCCTGCACCACCCCAGATGCCTGCCCATGGCTGCTGCACCTGGCCGGGGGCATGTGCTGGCGGCGGCGGTGGCAGCACGGGGCGGGGGAGGCTGCAGCTCCGTGGCGCACGCTCCCACCCCTAGTGCCTCCTCCGGTGCCCCCTCCGGCACCCCACACCCTGAGGCAACCGCCTACCTGACCTCAATGGGCGCACCGGCCCTGAGGGGTAGACAAAGATGAGCTCATTTCATGTCTCAGGGAGATACGGCTCTGGCTGGCATTCCAAGGACACTTTCCCATGCCAGGCGAGAAAGTGAAAACAGCCACCTGCAAAGATAAGCTACTCTTGGCTACATAATCAGACAGTTACACAGGTAGTTCTTTACACATTCTGAGACACAGAGTACAGAGTACAGAAAATAATAGACATACATGGCAGATAAGCAGGGCGCATCTGACAGCCAGTTTGTCAACAGTTAGGAGTGGTCCACACAGGTACAATAGATCATTTACACTTTTGACTAGATCTTTTTCATTTATGCTTTTCAATGTAATGTAACACTCCTTATATTAAGAAACGGAACCCTTTGACTTTTTTTTGTAATAACTGCCTGCCCTCTTCTGTTTGCAGTTATATTATGTATGTGTTTGTGTGTGTGTGCATGCATGCATACTCACATGCACACACACACACACACACACACTTACCAAATGTAACAATTCATACATTCATAGAATAGAATTGTAGAGCAAGAAGGAATCCCCAAAGGGTCATCTAGTCCAACCCCCCAACACAATGCAAGAAATTCACAGCTATCCCTATTCTTTCTCATGTTTAACCAAAACCTCTTTTGGTTTAACCCATTAGCTCTGTGGTCTGACCCTCTGAAGCAACAGAAAACAACTCTGCTCCATCCTCAATGTCACAGCCCTTCAAATGTTTGAAGATGGCTATCGTATCACCTCTCAGTCATCTTCTTTCCAGACTAAACATAACTCCCCATAGAACTTGGTCTCCAGACCCCTCACAACCTTTCTAGCTCTCTTTTGGACATGTTCCAGCTTGTCAACATCCTTCTTAAACAGTGATGCCCCAAACTGAACACAGTACTTCAAGTGATATCTAACCAAACCAGAGTAAAGTGATCACCATGCATCTGATGAAGTGGACTCTTTGTCAAAATACATGTACTAGATTTTGGACTAAAATGTCTTCTGACACCTTTAGAGTGCTTTTTTGCCTTACAAAAGCCCTTGTGTTTGCTAAATGATCTTTTGAAGAATACATTCATTTGCAGTTTTGGGTCTCCCAGTCTCAGGTGTGGGGAAAAAACTAAAATAAATCCTGAGTGGTTTCCAAAACTCTCAAGGTGTTCCATTACATGTTGTAATGTCTTCTGTGGTTTCAAAATTGTCAAAACAACATAATCTGCGTAACATTTCAATTTAAATTCTTCGTTACCCACCTTCAAACCTTTAATTTTAGAGTCTTGCCTTAATTTTGAAGCAAAAATTTCCATCGCTAAAATGAGTAATTGTGGTTACAGTGGACAACTTTGTCTAGTGCACTTTTCAATTTGTAATTCTTCTGTAAATTGATTAAAATCTTCGCCTTTTGCTTTGTATAAACTCCTTGTATCCAGTTCTCAAATTTTGGGCCACAGTTTAAATTCTGTATTACTTTTTGTAAGAAAATCCAAGAGAGGCTGTCAAATGCTTTTTCAGTGTCCAAAAAGATAAATGTCATTTTATGTCCTTTTCCCCTTACTAAATCCATTGCATCAATTGCAAATCAAACATTTTCTTTCATGTATTTCTTTGAGACAAAGCTTGTCTGGTCAGAATGTATAATATTTTTTATGCCAATATAGAAGTGAATAATTTGTAATCTACGTCCAATAACAAGATGGGTCTGTATGATTGAGGCAACATTGGATCATTTCCCTCTTTATAGATCAATGTTATATGAGCCTCTTGCCACGTTGGAGATAAAATCATATCTTCACTTATTTTCTTCATGACTTTTTGAAGAGGCAGTATCAATTCTTCTTCCAAACATTTATAATACAAAGCTGTTAGCCCATTTGGGCCCGAAGCTGTATCTTTTTTCATTTTTCTTATTGCTTGCAAAATCTCTTGTACTGTACTTCATCACCTCCTTGTCTTCTAATTTAAACTTTGAGATTAATGTATCTTCCATTCCTTCTTCTTTAGAAAGTTCTTTCTCATATAATTCGGGGGGGAAAGGAAATAAATTGTTGGTGTATTTCTTTTTCTATATGTGTAATTCCATCTGACTTTTTAACTCCTGTTATCCTACTTTTTTCAGATTCTTTCCTAAAACAGTGAGCCAGAAAATGACCTGGTTTATTTGCATGTTCAAAATTTTTGAGCTTCATGAAGCTTAATTTCTTCTGCGTTTCTTCAGCTTGCAATAAGTTCAATTAATTTCTTAATTATTTAATTTCAGTTAATATTATCTTAAGAGATTTCTTATGCTGTTCTTCCAGATGTTGAATTTTGGCTGTGATTTCATTCATCTGTTTTGTTTTCTCCTCCCCCCCCTTTTTTTTTTTAATCAAAGCTATCAGGTTCCCTCTCATAAAAGCTTTACTTGCTTCCAAAATTGTAGTAATGGAGATGCCATCGGTGCAATGATTTGAAAAACAGTTCTTTTTTACACTTCTTTAGAATATCACCTTGCAGTAAAATATTATCATTCAGTTTCCATCTTCTTTCCTTAAATTCACCTTTTTGCCATTCTATCAGCAAAGGATTGTGATCTGTGTAAATTTTTGGTTGTATCTCTTCCTTCTTTAAATTCATTAATGCAGTTTTGGATATCCAGCACATAGCTATCCTCGAATATGTTTGATGCCTATCTGAGAAGAAGGTATAATCTTTAGCATTTGGATTTATAGTTCTCCAGGCATCTACTAGATGTAACATTTCCATGTAGTGCGAGATGTTCTTGGGTAATTTTCCTCCTCTGGTTTTTTTTCCGATTGGTCCTTCTTTAAATCCAGTACTTCAGTACTTCCCAGCAGATAATAATTTCTCCTTCTTGGAAATCCAACAATTTATCAAAAAAATTCTCATAAAATTTTTCTTTTGTATTGTTTGGTGCATATATTGTATGCTTGGCTTTTGAATGGATCAGAGAGAAAGAAAGCATGCCAAGCTAAGCCAAGCTGGTTCTGCAAACACAACATCAATATAGCAACTGCTTGTTTTTAAAAGCCAACAAAAAGCAGCAGCAACAAATGCACAAGAGACTTGTATCATGTAGAAGAAGCATAAATTAAGATAAACAACTAAAAATATTTTATCATAAAGTCTGAATAAAATACTTACTTCTGAAGTTTTGGGGCTTGGTTTCAGGCAAACAAGATTCCCTTCCATGGTAAGAGTAGTCAGTTTGGTACACAGCCCTAGATACTGGACTTGACCAAGTTCCTCAATGTTGTTTCCTTCTAAGTCTAGAATCTCAAGATGCTCTAATAGGCTCACTGGGCTTAAGTCAGCAATATTGTTATAGGCTATATAGAGTTCCTAAAGAGGAAGAAAGAAATCTCATCAACATTAAGTTTTAACTATGCTATATTAAGTGAAGACATTGAATGAAAAGTTTCCAGTCTTTTGGATATGGCACAGTAATTTTAGATCCTAAATAATTTTGAGCCAGGAGTTAACATGAGTACAATATATGATAAACTATGTTGGTGGTTCCTTTACAGAAGTATGCACTATAGTGTTTTCTGGATATAGGTTAAAATTATTTTCTTTAAATCCTTGATTCATATTTAGTATCTTAAAAAAAAGGGATGCTAGATCTTTAAAAAAATTAAGCCTGGTCCCATGCTTAGCATTTAAAAGGGATACTGGGAATCCTACTGGGTAGTTCCACATTGCTAAAGCTGTCATGTTAATTAATTATGCTTTGTTTTAGAAAGGTTTCATGTTTGTATTCTGCTTTATACTTGTTTTTAAATTTTCTGCAACCATACCCTATTATATCTGTTTTCATTGAATGTCCTAATTAGAAATGGGCACGAACCGAAATAAAAAACAAAGTTTGGCACAAACCGGGCCAGTTCGTGGTTCATGAACCGGTGGTTCATCAGAGCCCATTTCTGATGAACTGCCATGAACTTTAGGCTGGTTTGGTTTGTTTTTTGGTTCATCACTGCAGACAGCCTGGTGCTGATCAATCAGTTTCCTAGGCAACAGGGGATGGACTTCCTGCAGACCTTCTGCTGACCTGGAAGTGGCCTTCTGCTGCCCTGGAAGTGACCTTCTGCTGACCCAGAAGTGATTATTTGCTGACCTGGATACGACATTTTCACAAACCAAATGAACTGGTACGCGAACCGGGACAAGTTTATGAAAGTTTGTGGTTCGTGAAATGTGACAAACCATGAAGCACACGGTTTGTTTTTTCTGTCCGTGCCCATCTCTAGTCCTAATAGATAATCATATTGTATTTTGCTCATTAAATGTCCTAGCTGTTGATTATATTGTATTTACCAGTACTGTGTAATTCACATTGGATCTCATTGAGAAAGGGGGATAAATAAATGAAGTCACTTGAAATAACTAATTAGTGGAAATACAAGGAAGCTAAATATTGAGTAAAGGAATCAACTATAGGAAAGTTTCAAATTATTGATTGCCCTACCTTCAAAGAACAGCAGGAAGAGATGCCATCTAAGTCTGAAAGCCCACAGCGAACCATCCAAAGGACCTGAAGATGTGACAGAGCTGTTCCAAGGTCCCTAAAGAGAACAACAGTTGTAACAGAGACTTTGAAGCCCAGCTCACCCACTAATTATATTAGGTTTGTATTCAGGAGCTCATACAAGTGAGTACTGTACACTGACGAAGGAAACTCCCAGAAATTAGATTTTTGTGAGCAAAGATTTCCAATTATGCAGCATACCCTGGGCAGATTTAAAAAACAGCATACACCTACATTCCCAGAAATAGTTTTCTTTGTTCCGAAAGCTGGGAAAAGAAGTACAGAACTTAAAATCAGCATGAGAGTACCTTAACTGGAAAAAAAATGATAGACATAGAATGTGTACAAGGGGACAAACTACAGGCAAGTTGGGCCCTAGGCAATGAGCTGGAAGTATCAACTCCTTACATCTGCACTCAAGCAAACACACAAACCCTGGCATGGAGAAAAAGGGGGCACCAGATAGATCTCTTATCATTCTTTAGATTCTGTTTGTGTATCTCATGTCTCAAATCAATCTTCTATCCATGAGAAAGAAATGAGTAAAATAAAAGCTCCTTCAATTCCAAAGTATCCATTGACAAAGGGGCTGCTTACTGTACTAGGTGTACTGCAACTAGGCTTGCCAACCTCCAGGTGGAGTGTTGAATTCTCCCAGAATTACAAGTTCTCTCCAGGCTACAGAGATCAGTTCTCCTGGAGAAAATCACAGCTTCAGACACTCTATGGTATCACATGGCCACAGCAATGCCATTCGTCTGCTGAGGGTGAGGGATCCCCACTCCCACCCTCTGCCCACTGTCTCTACTCACCTGGCCAACAAGGGAGCATCACCTGGGGGAGCGTTGCCTCAAGCATGCTCCCAGGGCGGCACAACAACATCACCTCCGGGAGTGACATCACAATGCTGCCGCTGAAAGCACTCCTATGCTTCTCAGCAGGCCGATTTTGGCTCCAAATGGGTCCCAGAAGTGACTTCATCACATAGGCACAGGAGCGCATGTGCGCACTTTGCACTTGTGTGAGGGGCACCCACAAACACCAGAAAGGTAAGTGCTGGGTCCCCCACCCTCCTGCTGGGAGAGTCAAGGGAACTGACATCCCTATATGGCCATCTGACAGCAATGCTGAGTCTATGAACCTTGGCAGTTCATGAGAGGGAGGGCAGAGTTATATCAGTGCTTATTCTCGTGACTCTTTCTTACATGCCTGGGGGTAATGCCAATTGCCAGTTCAGGGTCAGGAAGCAATTTTCTGCAGGTCAGTTTGGCCAAGGATCCTGGAAGCTTTTTGTTATCTTCTGAGCATGGAGCAGGGGTCATTGGGGGTGTGGGGAGGAGGTAGTTGTGAATTTCCTGCATTGTGTGGGAGATGACTCTATGATTCTATATCTATGCTGTGCTCCCTCCCCTACACAAACTCCATTCTTCCCAGGATTCACAGTCAGATCTCCAGAAATTTTCCAACCTAGAATTGGCAACCCTAACTGCAACTCAAATTTGATTTAAATTAAATTCTAAAACTTTCCCTTTACATCATATATCTAATTCTGACCCAGGCTACAGAACTTGGGTTAATAATTAAGCAAAATGGAGCTAGGAATGGTTAGGAGGGATTTCTCTACAAACCTGAAGGAAGTCACATGTTTACACACCTGGTCCAGCACTGTGCACAATGCAATCAGGCCCTCCACTGACAGCCACTGAGTAATTCAGCCAGACTTTCCTTGGGAAGACATTGTCAGGAGGAGGAAAGGTGAAGACAGGAAGATAGATAAAAGTAGGTAGGCTGGTGGGTTGGAAAGAGAGAAGGAAGCAGGAAAAGAGAAGAGGCTGGGAAGGCTGCTAGGGAAGGGAAAGAGAAAATGGGAGAGTAATACAGGGGCAAGAGAGATACCCCCTACAAGTCCTTGTGGGTCCCCCTGCCTGTTATATTAAGAAATACTTCTTTTGTTGCTTACCCCAATCTTTTCCCAAGCAATTAGGGATTGTTTGGCACTGCAAGTGGAGAGGCAGAAAAGTGAATAAAAGGATTTGTGCCTCAGGATAGTTGAAACTGAATTGCTCATTAACAGCTTCCCAGAATTCAGATGATCTAATAATAGACTTCCATAATGCACATTCATGACATCCAAGTTGATGACGTTTTTTGAAACCAAAAGGAAAAGTCAGGTTGGTTCAGCACAGAATGGCATTTTGGAAAGAACAACATATTCAGGTAGTTCTGTAACATCTACCATAACATGTGTAAACTTCATTACGTAGTATTTTGTATTTTAGAAAACATGAAAGTATATGAAAATATTTTTGCATGAATAGAATTGATCTTCCCTGACTAAATAATGAATTATGTCACAGGTAATTTAAATGCCATCTTTTTGCTGTGTTTTAAAGGATATGACTATGTAACAGTTTTGCAACCTTGAAAAGTTACCTATAATGTAGGCAATTATTTTTGCTAAAATTATGAATCCAAATAAATGCTTCCTCTCCCTTTCACCATGAAATATCCAGCAGCCCAGTCTTTCCCAATCAAGGCTAGCGGTAGTAAGAGCAGGAGTTGAGTTGCACATGGATAAATGCAGCAAGTTTCTGAATAGTTTAGCATGGGCTGCTGGAGACCTGAAGTGAATGGGATGGTGCATCAAGTCTATGTGAATTCAAATGAACAATTTCAAAGTGTAAAAAAAAAACTAGTAGAAGGCATCATTTTTAAAGCCTTGATTAATCCTGGCTCCTTGGAAACAGATGAGATGGTGGATCTGGGAATCATTCCTGAAATACAGAAGGTTGTTCTGAGCATACACTGTAACTTTCATTCTCATATCTCAGGCTTCTTTCATATACCGTTGTATAATGCAGTCTCAATACACTATAGTGATCATCTACAACTGGATTTTTCTGTGTGAAACAATTGCGAACCATTGCTATAGTGCATCAAGAATGCATTATCTGATGACATGGATAGAGATACATGAAGAAATGCAAGAAATATTAAATCGCAAATTTCCAATGGATCCGAAAAATATGCTATTAAATATTTTACCAAGTAAAATTGCAAAAATACATTGTGAACCATTCAAGTATATAGCAATGGTAGCAAGAGTAATACATTTCAGATTTCCTTTCAAATTCTTTCATCAGTCTTTTGTTTATATAATTTGTTAATTTGTCTATTATAGCATATTCTGCTATTTTATCTTTCCAATTTTCACTGGTTGGGCATACCTCGGCTTTCCATTTGGTTGTCATTACTACACTGGCTGCATATTTGTGCAAGGTTTTTTTCATAATTATCTGGTAAAATTCCCAACAGCATGGTTTCTAGTTTCATAGCAAACTTAATTTTTAGTATCTTCTAAATCGCACCATGTATATCTTTCTAAATTTTTAAAATCTTTTTGCATGCGCACCACATGTGGTGAAAGGTACCTTCTGCTTCTTTGCACTTCCAGCCCATCCCTATATACACCTTATCCATATCTTCAATATCTTTTGGGGTAATGTACCATCGGTAAAACATCATGCAACAATTTTCTCTTAATGTTTGGCTTGTAATGAATTGAATATCTTTTGTCTATAAGATTTCCCACTGTTGAAAGGTTATCTCTTTTCCAAGATTTTGGATCCATTTGAACCTACAAATTTTAACTTGTTCTGTTTCTGTGTCAAATTTAAGTAAAAGTTTGTAAATTTGTCCTAATAAATGGTCTTTTCATTGAGTAATTGACTTTTCAAAATCACTTAAGTCTCTTATTCAACCTCTGTATGCATGAGCAGCATCTTTAAGTCTAGAAATTAATTGGAAATATACCAGCCATTGTATCTTCTTTCCTTCTTCATTAACCATTTGCCACAATTTGATTTCTCCTTGTGAATTTATCATGCCTTGGTAAATTATAAAATCATTAGTTTTCTTCACATATTTATTGCAAAATGCATTTATTATTACTGGTGAGATTGGTGGACAAATTCTCATTCTTAAAGAATTCCAAATTTTAAACAGACTATCTCTAATTACATGCTTTTTATATTGAATTTGGGTTCTTTACCCATAGATGGTTATGTAACCCTTCACTCAAATCTGCAGTCTCTAATTTCATTAATCTCTGATTTGGATTTTTAATCCAGTTTGTGATCCAAATTAAGCCAGCTGCTTGATAATATTACTTAATATTGGGTACTGCTAGACATCTTTTTTCAGTTTGAATCTGATTCTTGGCTTTTTACCATTCCAAATAAACTTACTTACTTGCTTTTGCCAATCTTTCAAAGTCTTCTCTTGTATGTTAATTGGTATCATTTGAAATTTTAAAAAAATGGCAATATGTTCTTTTTATTACAGAAATTCTTCTAATCAGGACAATTTTAGTTTAGACCATCTTTCAAAATCCTTTTGTATTCTCTTCCAAACTACATAATAGTTGTTCTATTATGTGTCATTTTGCCCAGTCAGATTTATGCCCAGATATTTAACTGGATTTGTTGTTAATTCACATCCCATAATTTTCTTAATACTTTCCTTTTCTTGCTTTGTTAAAAATTTAGAAATTATTTTTGTTTTTTTCCTATTAATTCTAAATCCCTCCAAAGATCTAAATCTTACAAAGAATATCCAAGGTATACCAAGTACTGTTGAAGTGGTATACCGAGGATGAGATAGTTAAAACACAAATGGTGAAATGGGCTATAAACTTTAATAAAGAAATAACAATGGAGGCATGGGAATACTTGTGGAAAACTACAATGAAGACAACGACATGTATTAATATCAAAGAGAACATTTATAAAATGATCTATCGTTGGTACATGACACCAAAGAAGATTGCGCTAGGGAATTTGAATACTTCTAATAAATGCTGGAAATGTAAGAAGCATGAGGGCTCCCTCTATCATATGTGGTGGTCGTGTGAGGTAGCCAGGCAGTACTGGGGGGAAATAATAAGAGAAATGAGTGAAATTTTACAATTTCAAATTAATAAGAACCCAGAACTCCTGCTACTGAACTTGGGAATGGAGGGAATTCCAGCCCAACACAGGACGTTGATATTTTATATGACAGCAGCAGCTAGACTTTTGTATGCGCAAAAATGGAAAGTACAAGAAGTGCCAACTATTGAAGATTGGACTTACAAATTGCTGTATATGGCTGAAATGGACAAGATGACAAGAAAATTGAGAGATCTGGACTCAGGGCAGTTCAACACAGACTGGGAGAAGCTGAAACAATACCTGGAGAAGAAATGGGAGGTGGGAGGAAAACTGTGGCAGTTTGAGAACTACTGAAGTATTGAAGTAGAGGGGGGAGACTTTACCGGGGGGAGAAGAGATAAATGTGAATTAATAAGCAGTCAGATTAATAGATTGACATATATATAGATATATATAGGTTAACAAACAGAACATAGAGAAAATAATTAATTATAAGGACTAAATATAAGGAGCGATTAACTAACAATATTTTCTTTTTTTTCTGACAAGTTTTGTACCAAACTGAATGTCTGAAGATATAGATGGGTCAAATTGATTGACTACGTGAGGAGAGATATATAGAACTATTATAAAAAGATAGAATGAGTAATATATATAGAGAATAAGTCAAATTGTTTGATATAAACGAACGTATGATCTATATGGTTTATGATATATAGAAATACCTGAAATTGAAAAATTGGGATAAATTGTTTATCTAAGATGGAAACAAAGGCTTACAGTTTGGGCATATAATGTTAAAAATAGTTAAGGATGTACTGCTTAGAATAATGGAGAATATATATTTGTTTTAGATAGAGGAAGCTAATAAAAGTAAGGGAAAGGGGACAAAGGGTTGGAAAGCTGTTGGAGGTCAACAAAAAGGGGGGGGAAGGGAGGGGGTTAGAGATGAAAAAATTGGGGAAAATTGAATGTAAATGTGGAAATAATGGATTCTAACCCAATAAAAATTTTTCAAAAAAAAATAAATCTTACAATTTGTTCTATAACATCTTGTAGTATTTTATGTGGATCAGAGACTGTCAAAACATCATTAGTGTAACTTTTCAATTTATATTTCTCTCCATCTACTTTTAATCCTTCAATTTGGGGGTCTTGTCTTATTTTAAAAGCAAATATTTCCATTGCAAGAATAAATAACTGGTTATAATGGACACCCTTGTCTTATCCCCTTTTTCAATTTGAAATTCTTCTGTTAATGCTCCATTAATTAAAATTCTTGCATTCAGCTTTGTATAAATTCCTTGTATTGAATTCTCAAATTTGTAACCGCAATGTAGATATTGTAATACTTTTTGTAGAAAAGACCAGGAAAGATTGTCAAAGGCCTTTTCAGCATCTAAGAACATAAATGTTGCTTTTTGTCTTTTTTTCTCCATGAATTCAATTGCATCAATTACAAATCGAACATTTTCCTTCATAAATCTCTTTGGTCAAAGCCAGTCTGGTCAGGATGAATTACTTTTGTTATGCAGTTTCCTAACCTTTCTGTCATTATCGAAGTAAAAAATTTATAATTCACATTCAATAAAGACAAAAGTTTATTATTATTATTATTGTTATTTATGTCATTTATAGTCCACCTTTTTCACTGAGACTCAAGGTGGATTACACAGTATGAGATTAATACAGTCAATAGCAAGGATGTTTCCATAAACAATGCCATAGGGTAAATAGATACAAGTTCACAAAGACATAGCATTAGCAGGAATCCAATACAAAATAGTGGTGAAGTCTATGGTTTCTAACACATTAGCAGATCATTTGAGATCCCCTCCCTACAATACAAGCCTCCTATCTGAGTAAAACTTTTTGAATAATTCAGTTTTGCATTATTTGCGGAAATTCAAGATCTCCTCACTTCTCTCCTGACCTCCTCAGGCAGGCCATTCCACAGGGTAGGGGCCACCACAGAGAAAACTCATGCACAGGCTGCTGTTGATTTCACCCATGTACAGGGTGGCACCTGCAGGAGACCCTGTTTGGAAGAACGATGCTGCCATGGAGGAGCACAGGGAGGGAGGCCGTCCTGTAGGTAAGCCAGACCAAGGCCATGAAGAGCTTTAAGTGATAACCAATACCTTGAACTGAGCACGGTAACTAATAGGTAGCCAACAGAGTGACTGCAGGATGGGAATGATGTTCATGCTCCTGCTCGCTCCTGATAACAGTCTAGCCACGGCATTTTGCACCAATTGGAGTCACCTAGTTAGTTTGGATGGGAGACCTATGTATAGTGCATTACAATATTCAAGTCTTGATGTTACCACAGCATAGATCCAGGTGTCCAGGTTGGCCATGTTGAGGTAAGAAGCCATTTTCCAGGCTAGGGAGAGGTTGTAAAAAGCATTTTTTTTGTGGCTGCCTTAACTTGTTTTTCTAGTAATAGTGCTGGATTCAGTATTATCCCTAGGCTCTTAACAGAGTCTGCAAGAGTTAGATGAACTCCATTGAAAGTGGGGGGTACAATTTCCTTCAGGATCTCTGCCTTCTCAACAAGCATCACTTCCATCTTGTTTGGGTTCAATTTCAATTTGTTCATTTTCAGCCATTTTACCACAACTGTCAGGCAGCAATCCAAGATTTCTACTAAATCTTGTGGGGGCCTGGCTAGTGAGATATAGAGTTGGGTGTCATCTGCATATTGATGACATCCACTCCATAGCTGTGAATGAATCCTCCCAAAGGTTAAACAACATGGTTATTTAACCTTTAGAGGTTAAATAACATGGGAGATAAGATGGTAATGGACAAACCAATATACCACTATATCAATCTAACCATGGCTGATTTCTTTAAAACCTCAAAAAAAACCCCTTGGTGGTACGGAGGAGGCAGACGGCTGCCAGAGAGAGTAGGGCAGGAAAAAAGGCTACTGTGTGGGTAGAACCAGGAAAATAGACTTTCACACACATACGACAGCAAGCCTGGCTTTACTGTGATCTTTTCCAAAAACATCACTGCAAATCACCTGTGTGGAAATAGCCACATCACTTTACTCCCCCAAGAAATCCAAGTATGCAGATCCAAAAGGATGCAGCTGATATGTACAGGAAGTTTACAGCTAGTGGACAAATGTAGCAGTGTGTGCAGAGCTTTCGGTTGTGCCTGCAGTTTCTTAGTTTAGAAAGACAATCAGATATATTAACCATATAGTTCCATAAAGAATGCTACCCAAAATGTTATTGTAATTATTCCTTGAACAGCAGTTACAAAAAGAAGCATCTAATAGAACTACAAATTAGTTATAAATGATAGGAAGAATAGGTTATGAAAGTAAAATCTGACAGTGATTGTCTTTATAAATATTTGGAACCTGCAATGCTAATAAAGTATGCATTATTCATTTTGTTCTGTTAAGAGTCATCTTCTCTTTAGCCCTCTTAATTTTACTTTCAAAAAGCACACCGAGTATTATAACAAGTCCCCATAAGAATTTGATGCGCTTCATCTGACTTTAAACTAACATTGTATTACAGATTTAGTCTACTCAAGCTTTTAACAAAGTGTATCAGGTCATCAGCTAGTTCACCAACAAATTTAGAGCTGATTCTCAGGATTTGCTAATACCGACTGCTCTCAATTAGCTGGAATGCTATCTTCCATTGTGGCTGCAGGAAGAGGACAGCAGTTGTCTGGAGCTCTCCAATGGATTTAGTAGACTGTTTTAACTTTTATGCTACCTTCTACAGGAGTAGAACCAACCTCGAATGAACCACATATATATTTGTCATGATCCAATGGTTTTGGTGCATATAAAACTTGGTGTAAGTAGTACTGACCCACTCTCTGCAGTTTGCATCAGAGTCCTTCAGAACTTTTCATTGTAGCTACTATCTATGGACTGCAAAATTAGAAATGGTCCGATGCACTGGTTCCCTTTCATAAGACAACTTTCCAAAGTTCTTTCTAGCAAGTTGCAAGTTTCCTAAAGTGCATACATATAAAAAACTACCTGAAGATATATTATCAGTCCCATAGTTACTATAAATATATTTCCATCCTGCAGTTCCAGGTACATTTGTTCATTGCAGTTACTGAAGTATCACAGTTAAGTGTTAATGTTAACAAGCATGGCATAAAGATATTGGAATTCTGCTTCCAAGCTTCTTGCCACTTCCATGCATGTTATGTGCTTTCAAGTTCCTTCTGAATTATGGCAACCCTATGAATTAACAATCTTGCTCTAGTCTTGCAAACTGAAGGCTGTGGCTTCCTTTATTGAGTAAATCCACCTCACGTTGGGTCTTCTTCTTTTCCTACTGCCTTCAACTTTTTCTAGCATTATTGTCTTTTCTAGTGGGTTGAGTCTTCTTATAATGTTATCAAACTATAATAGCTTCAGTTCTGTCATTTTAACTTATAAGGAGAAGTCAGGCTTGATTTTATTTAGAACCCACTTATTTGTCTTTTTGCCAGTCCATGGTATCCATAAAACTCCCCTCCGAAACCACATTTCAAATGAGCCATCTTCACAGAAGAGTCTATATGCATTTTACATAAAATTCTGTTTACCTAAAAAATTACTTTTTTAAACATTAGTTTTTAGTTCCAGCTTATACTGATAGCAGAGTTAATAAAAAATCTTACATTTTTTGGTTACATGATATATACCATGCATTTCATTTCGTCTCTACAAATTCCATCATAGTTATATTATTTTTCAAGAAGCTATTATCACTGTACGTCTACTTTCTTTAATTCTAGTACTTTTTTTCTGTTCCTCGTTCATTTAATTGTGTTTTGATAACATACAGTTATGTCCCTATGTTATACGTCCATTCAACCCATCCATAGAGCGGGGTCCATTTTTGTTTCCCATCATGTTTGTTTTTTTCTTTTATTAATTCTGTCAGTGTGTCCAGTTCTGCCGTCTCTAAGGTTTTCTCTATCAATTCTTTTGTTGGTATATCTGTATTTTCCCAATATCTGGCATATACTATTCTTGCTGCTGTTATTATATGGATTATCAAATATCTATTTTCCGTATTTATCTCCTCCGGCATTATATTTAGTAGGAGCATTTCCAGTTTGAAGGGTATCTTCATTTCTAGCACCTCTTGCAGCAACTCATGTATCCCTTTCCAATATTTCTTTTCTTTTTTACATAGCCACCATATATGGAACAAGGTGCCAGTTTTCTCCTTGTATCTGTGTTTTGGTGCCAGACGTAGGCATGCCATCCCAACTTAAGGTCATGTCCTTCTAATTTTAAAAGTCTTGAGTTGCACAGTAGGATCCATTCCTTTATCCATACCAATGTACAAGCCTTGTAGTATAGTTCCCAGTCAGGTAGGTCACATCCTGCTTTCTCTTTGGAGTTCTGTAGGACTTTGAATCTTATTCTTGGTCTTTTACTTTGCCATATGAATTTTGAAATTATTTTATTTAATTCTTGAAAATATTATTGATTTCTTATAATTGGAATGGTCTGAAATAGAAACGTACTTTGGTAATATGTTCATTTTAATTGTAGCTATTCGGCCCAAGAGAGAGATATGCATGTATTTCCATTTATTCAGATCTTCCTTGACTTCTTTTAGTAATTTCTAGTAGTTGTCTTCCATTAAGGAGGTAACTCTATTAGTTATGTGGATTCCTAAGTATTTTACTTTTTTTCCCCACTGAAAACTGGATTTCTCCATTAACTTCTTAATTTGTATTTTTGTCATATTCTTGGTAATTATCTTTGTTTTTTGGTAATTAAGTTTCATTCCTGCCATTTCACCAAATCTTCTTAATTTCTTCAACAAGGAATCAATTGCTTCTATAGGTTCTTCCAAAATACATATCAAGTTGTCTGCAAATGCTTGTAGCTTATATTCTTCCCCTTTTATTTTTATTCCTTTTATTGCTTCTGTCTTTCTGATTTCATTGTTTAGCACTTCCAATGTCAAGATGAATAGAAGTGGCGATAGAGAGCATCCCTGTCTTGTTCCTTTTTCTATTTTTATACTTTCTGTTAAGTCCCCATTCACACTTATTTTTGCCTTTTGTTCCGTATGTATCATTTGGATCATGTTTACAAATTTGGCTCCATATTTCATCTCCTTTAGTTGTTCTACCATAAACCTCCAGTTGACGTTGTTGAAGGCTTTCTCCGCATCCAGAAATATTAGAGCTATTTGTTTTCCTGGGTGTGCTTCGTAATATTCTAAAATATTTAATACTATTCTAATGCTATTTCTTAACTGTCTTCCTGGTAGGAAACCCATTTGGTGTTGGTGGATTATTTGATTCAATATCTTTTTCAGCCTAGCTGCTATTGTGGCAAATATTTTATAATCCACATTTAACAATGAAATAGGTCTATAGTTCTTTATTTCTTTGGGGTCTGTATTTTCTTTATGGATTAGAGATATAATTGCTTTATTCCATGAATCTGGACTCTTCTCTCCTTCATAAATCTTTTCCAATAGCTGTTTAAAGGGCATTACCAAGCATTCTTCAAATGTTTTATAGTATTCTGATGGGAGTCCATCCGGTCCTGGTGTTTTACCTCTATTTTGGTTTGCAATTGCTTCAGTTATCTCCCTTATAGTAAATGGATCATTTAATATTCTACATTGTTCTTCCGTTAACTTTGTATTTGTAGTTAATTTCAGGTAGTTCTGTTTTTCTGGGCAGATTTCTACTTTCTGATATAATTTTTTATAAAAATTTCCTATGATCTTTTAAAAGTCTTCTTTTCCATATTTCTCTGTTCCTTCTTCATCTTTTAATGTATTTATTCTTTTTGTTGATTCTTTCCTGGTTTTATATGCTAACCATCTCCCTGGTTTGTTTGCATTTTCGAAATACTTTTGTTTTGCAAATTTAATTTTTTGCAATTTCTTCCATCAAGCATTCATTAATTTGGTGCTGCAATATTTTTATTTTTGTTTCCAAATCTTGTATTGTAGGGTTTCTCTTTAATTCTTCTTCATTTTTCTTTATAGTATTTGTCAATTCTTGGAATCTCCATGCTTTCTCTTTCCTTTGCTGAGCAGCAAACCTAATTGCTAGTCCTCTAAAGAAGGCCTTGCTTGTGTCCCACACTGTTGCTACGGCAATTTCTTTCTTATTTTAAAAAAAGTTTTTATTTAATTATGCACATTAATAGTTACAATATTGAGAGAAAGTCATTAAACATTGATAACTAAGAAATCTTCTGTTACATATTAATAATAATTTACATGCCCTTGTAACCATGAATTTTCTTACAAATGAGTATTTCAACTTGGATTTCCATTAAAGGTTGGTATACTAAATGATAACAAATCTTAACCTTATTATAGAGGATTTATATCATAAACATAGACGATTGAACTACTTTGATAATGATTAGATTATTAATAAAAATACTGTTTAAGGAAGATATTTTCAATATATATAATAATGATTAAATAAGTATTATTATGAAGTCAAACCTTTTACCCTTCGATTACAGATATTAATAGAAGAACCAACAATGATATTATATACTCATTATTGTAACCCTTATAAACCTTGCTAAATTAACCCCCTTTCCCCTCCCCTCTCCCTCTGTCCCCTCTTACTTTACTAAATAGTGCTATTTAAATTGGATTAATTAAGTTGCTTAATAACAGTTCTCTATAGCCCAAGAGTAACCCCCTATAGACTATTTGGTCTACTACTACCAACTTGGAGAACTGTAAATAACTGGAGGCCCTGTCTGTGAGCTCCATTCCCTCCCCACCATGCCTCTAATCTGATATTACATATATGTATTTTACAGTCATAACATTTTACAGGATATTTTAGTTTGCTATCAACTTGGATTTTAACATTTCAGTCTGTTTTTTCTTTCTTGTTAAATGTGTCTTGCTTGGGTCTTGTTTTCCTTAAAGGGTGATAACAAACTGAGCATTTTTCTTTTCTGTGATATTCCATCTCTGATTGAAAAAGTCTCAATGCCAAGATCTTGCAATAATGTCTTTCCAGCTTCCTGATCTAAAACTTGGTAGATTGTATCTTGTATTTTGACTTGAAGATATGTATAATTAGTCCATTTATATTTTATTTGGGCTTTTCTCAATGCTTCTGTTGTAGATCTGAGTTCTTTTCTTTAATATTGTAGATGGCAAGTCTGTAAGTATTTGAATATTTGTCCCTTTGTAGGGGATTGATCCTTTATTTCTTGCTATTTCTAGTATTTTGCTCCTTGTCTTCCAGTCTGGGATTGTGGCTAATATATCTCTTGGTTTATTATACTTTGGATTATTTTGTGACCCCAGGCGAAAAGCCTTGGTGATTATAGGAGTTGCTTCCTTTTCAAGATGTAAATGCTGTAACAGCCATGATTCTAAAAAGGAGGGTAGATCTGCATTATCAGATATCTTCTCATCAAACTTTCTGAATTTAAGGTTAGATTGTTTTGTCTGGATTTCCAATTGTAATAGTCTTTCTTGTAGCTGTTTATTTTCTTGCTGTAAAACAGCTATTTCAGTTCGCAATGAATTGCTTAATATAAGGGCACGATTAGCCTTTTGTGCTACTTTGTCTATAGCCGATTTTATTTCAGCAAGTTGTTCCTCAAAGGGTTGAAGAATAGTTGAGACTTTATTCATAATTTTTTGCTCCAATTGAGCAAGCATTCTGGCTAGTATTGGGTCTGCTGAGCTAGATAAGTTGAGTAGTTTATTCTTACCCTTGCTGTTTTCAGCAGCCATTTTGGATGTCGCACTTTTCTTCTCTGTTGCTTGCTGCAAGGCTGGGAAGAATTCCTGAAGCTTTTTTGAAGTGTTTACCTTCATTTTTTCCTTCTCAAGGTTTTGTTTGCTCATATTTCTTTCTTTATTCACTTTTAAGTTCTGTTATGATGTTTTATTTTGAGGCTTTAGGGTGGGGAGGGATGGAGCTAACTTTCTAAGCTTCCTTCTCCCTTGGAGCTGAAGCCACGCCCCCGCTATGGCAATTTCTGATTGTATATTTTGCTTAAAAATGCTTCCATTTCTTTTTTTGTTTCTTCCACAAAATTTTTATTTTTCAGCTGGAATATGTTCCATCTACAGTTACACTTTTTTGTAAATCCTATCATTGTCACCATTAGTGGGTTGTGGTCCGCAAAAGTTCTTGGCAATATATCTACCTCCATTACGTCCTTCATCAGGGCTGCAGAAGCTCAGCACATGTCTATTCTTGACCATGATTCGTATCTCTGTGAATAGAAAGTATAGTCCCTTGTTACTGGATTTTTTGTTCTCCAGACATCCACCAAGCTATATTCTTCTGCCATTTGTAGAAAAAAAATTGGCAGTTGCATTGATGCTCTTTTTGTCAGCTTTGAAACTTTTTTGTCCATTTTTCTGTCAAATACCCAGGTGAATTGGGGAACAGGTTTTCCCAGCTGCCTCAATTAGGTGCTGGAACTGAATGTCTAGGAACCTCCGTTTAATTATCTGAAATGCTGCTGAAGCAGATGCAAGGTAAAGGGATTCTAAAGGTATACCCATACACCTGACTTTTTTGTGGATTAATTCCAACCACTTGGATTCATGAAAATCTGAAAGCATTAAAAAAGTAAAAGAGTTTGAATTGGAACTGAATAAAAGGCAAAGCCAGAATTTAATGGTTAGGAGCCAGGCCCGAGTTTCTAACAGCATCTGTCTGGTTTCAAGATAGATTGCAGTGTATGGGACACAGGAAGGCCCAGAATTTTCCGTAGGAAATAAGATTGTACCCCCTCTGTTGAGTGATTGATTGCAGTTATCCACACAGGCACTCCATAGAGGAGTTGAGAACTAGATTTGGCATGAAAGGCTTTTAGAGCCATGGGAACATACCTATTGCCGCTCAGATAGAAAAATCAGGTGATAGCACCTGCACTAATTCTTGCTCTGTTAATAGCACCTTTGCTGTGTGTAGCCCATCCCCCCTTGTAGAAAAAGTTAATCCCCAAATATTTAAAGTTTTTAACCTGCAATAGGATTTCCTTGAATTGACCATGCAAACTGTTTCCAGGCTTTAGTGAAGACTATAATCTTTGTTTTCTTATAATTCAAAGTTAGCCTGTTATTATTACAATAGGTCAGGCATTGATGTAGAAGTCGCTTCAGTCCAATTTGAGAGCATGATAATAAAACGGCATCATCCACATATAGAAGAATTGGAATATGGCGGTGACCAATTTTGGGAAAATGTCCATCAATTTCGGACAGGGTAGGGGCCAGGTCGTTTAAAAACAGATTGAACAATGAGGGGGCAAGAATGCAGCACTGTTTGACTCCTTTGTGAATTGGAATTTTAGGGGTTAGAGTTGAGGTTGAGACAGTAAAAGGTTGAGTTTAACCTGACAACTAGTGTCTGTGTAAAGTTTTTTAACTAAAAAAAGTAGTCTGGGCTCCATGTTCATTCTGGCCAACTTATCCCACAAAAGGTCTCTTGGGACTGCGATCTAAGGCAGCGAACAACTTGTTGCAAGATACCCCAGTGTATTTGGCAATTAGGTGGGACAATACTATACAGTGATCCAAGGTAGATTTTCCATTTGTCTGTTGAATACTGCGTTAAGTCCCCCATCCAACAGTATTCGGAGTAGTCATAGTTTCTTATTATTTGCTGTGTTGTTCTGAAGAAGCCTTCTTGATGGTCTTTCGGTGCGTATAGATTTATTAATAGTATTTTCTTTCCCTCTTTTTGGAACTCTGTTAGCAATAGTCTTCCATCTTCTGATGCATATACTAAGTTTGGATCATATTCTTCCCTGATATATGTTACAAGGCCTCTCTTTTACTTACTTTGGTCCGAAGCTGCAAATCTTTTTCCCAGTCTTTTACATTCCAACAATCTCTGATCACTCTTTCTAATAGGTGTCTCTTGCAAACATATTGTCTACTTTTAACTTCTTAAGCTGTGCATATGTTCTCTTCCTTTTTTGTGGTGAATTTAATCCATTAATATTTATAGAGAGGATCTTCATTTGCTTCTTATCCATTTCCCAATTCTGGTTTATTACCATTTTTTTCTTCTGTCCTCTTGTTTTCAGTGGGGATAGTTTAGTTCTTTCCTCTAATTCCAGTTCTGATTCTCTTGAGCTTTCTTGTGAGCGCTCATCCTCTCCTGAATTCTTTGGGTTTTTTCTTCTCCTTTCTTCCCTTCTTAAGGTTTCTCCCTTGCGTGTCTAGGAAGTCTCTTGCTTTGTGTATGGAATCAATCTTAAATCTCTGGCTTTTTTATATGTAAAAAGGAGGCCTTCTGGCATGAGCCATCTGTAGGTGATTTCATTTTGGCTCAATACTGAGGAGAGAAAATAATATTCTCTGCTTTTTTGCCTCAGAGTCCATGGCATCTCCTTAAGTATCTTTACTTCATTTCCCTTTATAGTTAAGGTTTTGTCTCTCATTTTCTTCAATACTATTTCTCTCATTCTTCTCTTTGTAAATTTCACATGTACCTCTCTTGGTAACTTGTTTTCTCTTGTAAAGGTTGAGTTCACTCTATAGGCAATGTCCAGTTCTTTTTGAAGTTCTTCATTTTCCATTCTCAGTATAGGGGCAATTGCTTCACTCGGTATATCATTCAGTATTTCTCCCTTATTCTCTGGATTATTCTGGAACCTCAGCATGCAAGCTGCTCTTTCCATTTCCATTATAGCTTCTTCTTAAGCTCTGTTTATTTTCAACCTCTTCCATTTTTTGATTTACTAAATCCACTCTTTCATCTACTTTAACAATTGATTCAAATTGCTTATTTCCTGCTTGTTTTCTTTCAGCTATCCCTGAACTTCATGCATTTTCCCCTTTAGTTAATTTGTTCTGATACCTGCGTAATGCTGTTTTGCACCTGCACTATACTTGATGTAAACATCTGTTGTAAACTTTGCTGAAGCTCTTTTATAGCTTCCTGTGTCAACATCATGCCTATGGATTTTGATTGCCCTGCAGGATTTGGCTTTGTGGTTTTACTCAATTTTTTAATCTCCTATCTATATACGTTATTGCTATTAGTCCTTTAAATTTGCCCTACCCAATTATTGTGTCCTCTTTCTTGTTTTGTCTTTTCTTATTAAATTGCCTTGTCAAAGCCTTCTATCACCCTTAAACAATAGTTATGTTACATTGAACAATACTGACCTCACTGACCTCACATTATCACACGCATTGGGAGAGATTCCTAGGAACAAGCTTGACCAAACTCTCACACTTTATGGAGCTTATAAGACCAACTTTCTTCTTCTTTAACACGCTTTAACACACTTTAACATAAATAGACTGAATTAATTACCCAGGCCTCTTCCTCCCCTTTCTTTCCACCCTTTCCCTCTCCCTCCGTGCTTCCCTCTTTAGTCCAAATGGCTGTTTGTCTTTAGGTAATCACTCCAAGGAGGGGGAGAGATTCCCCCAGGCTCTCTCTCTGGTCTGCTTTGTGTACTTAGCCTCTCCGCAATCTCTCTCACTTTCAACTTTCAGCTAAGTTGTCCCTGTGTCTTTTGCACTGTGAGTATTTTCCTCTGCTCCCCTTCTTTATGTCCTTAATGTGTTTTCTAACTTTGTGGACTGTATTTACTCACTCAACAAGTATTTTCCATCTTAGTAGTTTTATAGTTCCAAACAAGTTGTTGCCTTCCCTTTTGCATGCCTCTCTTGAAACTCCTGGCAAAAGTTATTTCTTCAGGAGAGGGGGTGGAATCCAGCCCCACCATCCCTCTCCCTATCTTACTCCTTTTCCAAAGACCAGGTCTTTATCTCCTTTCACTTGTCAGGCACTATTCTCTTAATTTCATCAAACTTACAGTTCAGTCATATCAACCTACAAAAATTACGTTCACATAACCAGGAAAGGCTAGCATGAAACATGTCACAACTGTGATTTAATTCAGTTGCAAACCAACTAATTAAATCTTCATTAACATTGCAGCTTTAATTAGCTGGATTGCACCCAAAACTCAGCTCCTTTGCTATGTGAGCAAAACTCTTTAGAACTTTAAAGTTCTGAATCTCATGTTCACTGTTTGTCCAGTATAACAATCTTGATCAAAACTGATATATTGTTACCCAATGAGGAGGTCTCCTTGTGAGTTGGGACAAGCAGCATGCAAGGAGAGGCAACAAGATGGAACTTGTGAGATGTCCACCTATGTATATGAGGATTGTCCCGGCTAGAGAACTTTTTCAATGAAGAGGCAGACATTTCAATCAAAGGGTTTTTAAAATTGAAAATAATAAAGATCAACACAATTACAGAGGAGGGGTAGTCCAGTCATACTGTGGAATGTATGCTGGGGCAAGATTGGATTTTCTGCCCCGAAACAATAACTTAATGGTTGTCCCTGGGGTGGGACAAAGGACTGGACAGCTGTCTCTGGGGCAAGACAATTAACTGGGAAGGTTTGATAAAGTCTTCCTGAGTGGAACTAAAGTTATCAGTGATGATCAATGATCCGCGATATGAGTAGGTAGAACTATCAGAGCCCTGAGTCACCTGAGTATAGGAGAGTGAATAAGGGAAGATTGGTGGGGTGTGTTACAGTGATTAATTCAGGAACTCTGGGAAGACCCTTTTGTCCGGGGCACTGGGGACTGAAAGCTGGGCTCACCTGACATCTTACACACTATCAACGTTCCATCTCCTGGCCAGGATCTAGCTTCCATAATCCTGCCTGCTTGGGCAGTATTTTGTTTTTGAAACATGCAGAGAAGGGGCTTATGGCATAGCCATATTCATAAGCCTTCTTAATATTGTGAGGGCAAGTCTGACCACTAACAATATGTTGTGAGGAACAGCACTTCTTCAGCACATGACTATGTTAACGTGTGAGTAGGATATATGCACTTTTGTATCGTTCTTTTGCTCACAAAATTAAATTCTCATTTCAGCAACCTTGTACTGATTAAGTGGTAATTATTTATAGCAACTACTTATCTAAGTTCTTAATAATTAAATCACAACAATATATATCAATCAATGAGATCACAGATCATGTCTACTGCCAGAGATTCAGTCATGCCCACTACAATTTTATCCCACAGAGCTAGTAAATTCTAATATACACTATTACTCAGAGGTACACAAAGAAATAGGGAATAAGGGCAGTTGAGTTCCACAGATACTATAAAAATAACAGGGATGGTATCTCTATTGCACTGTATAGTCAGGTATAATGGACAAAGGTGAATGTCGAGAAACTTTTAATTGCTACCCAAACACAAAACGTAAAACAGTCAAACTGGATGCAAACAGTTACTTATAATATGGGTCTGAATAGGACTATTAGGGCCAAAGAAGTAACGATCTTTCAAGTTAATAAGTATTATTATATTGAATGGATTTTAAATCTCAGGCACATCATTAAAATTAATGCAGTTTTCATTTTGGGACCAAGATGGGACAGCTCTGCTGGGAAAAAAAATCACTTATGTGACCAGATGCTCTTTGTTCTCCTATGACATTTGATTTTTAAAAAAAATCCTATCTCATCCAACCCCCTGCCTGATTATGTCTATTGGTCATACATGCTGTTTCCAGCTCGGACAGTAATTGCTGTGAGTCAAATTTGCTTGTTACAATGGTTAATGAGCTGTTTGAAACCCAGAAATGCAAGGTCAGTAGAAACCTAATTTAAGATGTGGTCACTTTCAATTTCTGAAGGTCTCAGGGGAGTGCCATGGCAAAGGCAGAAGAACTGGTTATATAGGATGGCATCATATAATAACACATCATTTATCCACTGGTTTTAGAGAGTTCAAAGTGTTTCACAAACCATGCACTGGCTGCTAGGCCCATAATTGAGGCTTGCATACTCTCTCCTTCTCTCACATGATCCATTTCTTTTCCAGACTTCCTACAAGCCATAATTTGCTGTTGCACATCAACCTGGTTTGTACACACCCTCCAAACTAGAACTGGAAATCAGAGTTTAACTTCCAATTCTGGTTTGGAAGGCAAGCACCAAGATAAAACACTCCAGTGGCACTAAAGTGTTCCCATTTATTCCAGCATGAAATTTCATGAGACAGATCTCACTCCCCCAAAGCAATGAAGATATTTTTTCTCATATTTATCAGTAAAGTTACAGAAAGGGAGGGAGAAAGGGAAGGAATTGGGGGCAGAGAAAGGTATGGTGTCATAAATCAGTGTGGCAAGGTGGCAGCAGAGGCCAAAGGAGACCTGAACCACTCCAACACAGGGTGGGGCACAGCTCAAGATGACAGTAGCAGCTTGATGGCCTCAGCAGGAGTGGGGGTGCACCACCCACTAGAGATCCTGCCCCTTGAAAATCAGCTGCTGAGCACAGTAGCAGGGTCAGGTATTGCATCGCCCCAAGGCATCATCTGGGGGCTGGGCTGGCAGCAAAAGGCTCTGGCTAGCCCTGTGCAAACCCAGCTGAGGTGGAGTAAGGCCAGGAAGGAGTTAAGAGAAGAACAGGGCTCAAAGAAGGGAGGGGCAGAGCTGAGGCTGGCCAGCGTATGTGGAGCCCCAGAGATCAAAAGGGAGGTTGTTAAGGGAGGAAGGCAAGCTGTTTGGAAGAAGCCGAGAAGGCACAAGCGAGAAGAAGAGGAACAAAGAGGAGGAGCTATGGTCATGGTCAGTGTCAGGTCTTGTCCTGGGCACCGCTAGACCAGGCGCCGACACGCCTGATCCTGACGCTGGGAGGTCATCAGGGACAACACAGGTTCTCGCTTTGTGGAAGGAGGAGGGTATACATCACCCTTGCTCCCTCTCAGTCCACTCACAGACCTGCTCAACCTGACAGAGTCTCAGTTGCCTCCCCTTCCTTCTCGCCTTCCACAGCCTTCGGCCTCCTTGCCTCCTCCAGGCTCAGTCTTCCTCCTCTCCATCTTCTACGATCTTCCTCCTTCCAGTTCTTCTCTATCAAACTCCATCATGCTCCTACACAATCCACACTGTCCTCCTTCTCCCCCTTCCTGCTCCTAACTCACCACCTCACCTTGTGAGAGAACTTCCCTTATATCCCTTTACACATTCTTGGCTCCACCTGCCAGCCATGCCCCCCAGCACTCTAGCCATGGCCCAGGCTGTCCTAGGCAGCCACACCTGGTATTGCTCCACTGGCTGCTCTGGCCAGCCACACATGTGCCTCCTTTGCTGGCTGCTGGGCTCTCTTTGATGATCGCCTCAGGCACTCCCACCTGAGGCTGCCTTGCTCCCAGCCTCACCTGGCCCTTGCTATTCCTTTCCACCCTACTTGCAAGTTGGGGTGTGGTCATGCTGCTTTTGCTGCCTTTCTTCCCCTGCCAGTAAAGCTGCTGGCTGGCTGGCTGTCCATGTCTCCTTTCCCTTTTGGTCTGGTCCCCTCCTGGCTGTCCCCTCTCTCCCTGCCTGGGCTCTTAGCCTCCCACTGGAGGGTGAGGCTAGCTGGCTTCCACTTGCTCCGCCTGACCTTCTGAGGCTTTGGTGCTTCTCTTCCTCCCTCTGTTGCTGTCGTGTTTTGGACCGGGGTGTCAGTTGGGGTGGCTGTCTCCTGTCTGTCTCCCATCCCCTCCTCCCAGTAAGTCCAGGGTTGGGCCTCAAACCCCGGTCAGTTACTAGAGGGCTCATTTTTAACATACTTTTATGTGTTTGTCGTCTGCAGTCCCTATCCATTTTCCAAAGCATCTCTCTTAACCATTTTGGTACAGTAACACCCTACTACCTGCATTAAAAATAATGCAGTATTTCATAGTTAGTAGAAAGCCAAAAGCCTAACTTCCTCAGGCAGGCCATTCTACAAGGTGATGAGCAAAGCTGCCATGGCAGAGGATAGTAACTGACAGAAGGTAAGAGAAAGCTTTCCAAATGTTCACTCTCTACTAAAAAATCTGAATCCAAAGAACAAAGAAAAGGTTACATAATTATACCCTGGAAAAATAGGGCTCTTGAAAAACAAATCTGGCATCTCAGTATTTTGATAAAAATTTTAGAGAGCTTCCCAGGGAATATATCAAAGTCTAAGGAGAAATGTTCTGTCTAGAATCAAAGAGGCTGATTGTAAGTTCCAAAACAACATGAAGAAAAGAATTCTACCATTAATTGTAACTTTAATATAAAAGAAATGTAGACCAACGGGAGTCATGATAAGATTTCAACTATCTATCATATTATTCTAAAACAACGCTGCTTTCACACAATGAATTCCCAAGTTTCAGCCACCTGACTAGAGCTTTTTTCATGTTTCCACATGATATTGTCCTCTATTTGTGGACAGACTGTTAACAGCCTGTTACTCCCACAAAAATATGCTTTATTTTAAGCTTGTAAAAAAAATGTTTCCTGGGCAGAAGCAGTTTCTTGTATCTGAAGGGTAAACAGTGCAGATCATGCAGTAAATATGATAATGCCACAGTGTGACATAGCCAGTCAGATTTACTTGCGTGCTGGTATCACAGAGGGCTAATGAAATCATTGTACAGGAGCACTTATTCCACAATGTGACTTCATCATTTTGTGGGTTACCTCATCTGCCAGGAATGGAAATAGACATAGAATGGACATAGAATGGAAACTGGTATTTCTCAGAGTTTAGGATGTCTGTCAGAACTGTCCACTTGGTCTCCAACCCCTTTGTTTGCAAAGAGGCCGAAATCTGAAGGACTTCAGTGAAGTGCCAGTCAGTTACTCTATTCATTTGTTGATGACTGCAAGGAGTAGAAATTAACATAACAGAAGAGAATTGCCTACCTTTTAGACAGAGAAGGGATCCTTAAAATCTCTGCAAACACAAGTTCTTTTTAAAAAATTCTGTGGTAGGGTATGAGCTTTTGTGAGCTTCAGATATCTGAAGAAGTGAGTTGTGGCTCACGAAAACTCATACCCTATCATAAGTTTTGTTAGTCTTATAGGTGCTATGGGACTCTTGCTCTTTTCTACTGCTATAGACTGATACGGCTACCCATCTTGATCTTTAAAAATGTTGTTAAAGGAATTGTGTTATTCCTATCCAGTGTCACCCATGTTTGTGTGTGTGTGTTTTAAACATATTCACTCATAGCTCAGCCTGCCTTTTAGGGAGGGGATAATTGGAGATGTCTGCAAATATGTGGAGTTTTTTTAAAAGGTCTTTTTAAAAAGTATTGCATTATTTCTATGCAGTTTTACCCATGCTCCTCAAAAAAATTTTAAAAGGTAGGCAGAGGATCCTGAGGGTCAAGTGAGAACACTCTGTGTGTATGCGTGTATGGGTGTCAGTGCACATCAGGTATGAAAGGGAACCATGGCCAGAAATGGAGGAAATGGATTACCATGGGCTGTCTGGAATCTCTGTTGCAAGGGTGTTTTCACATAGAATTGCATCAGCAACCAGACTACTATGGAAAATCACCCTGGCATGGAAGCAGTACAAGTCTATTAAAAAGTGTACTAAAACATACTTACATGATTTACTTTTTAGCATTTCACTGTATTTTACAGTATAACAGGTGCCACATCTGCATTTATGTTCCTTTAATGCATGCGATCTAGCATGATTAAGACAACTGATTGATTGATTTGATTTATTAAATTTATAATTCACTCTCCCCATGAATGGGCTCAGAGTGAATGACATCATATAATATAATCACATTACAATTACAGTAAAAACGGAAACACCTCTACATGGCAGTTCAAGGTTGCTCAGTGCAAGCCAATACATCCCATGGGGTGGGAGATGGTAAAACAATGATAAAAGAGTCAGTAGAGAACCAGTGCAAGGAGGTTACACTTCCCCCTCAACAGGAGATGAGCAAGAGAGCCTACCCATGCCCTAACTTCAACCATATGCCCAGCTGAACATCTCTGTCTTACAGGCCTGACAGAAGGATAACAAGTCCTGCTGGGCCTGAGTTTCAGCAGACAGGGAGTTCCACCAGGCCAGTTCCAGGATCAAAAAGGCCTTGGCTCTGGTTGAGACTAGGTGAGCGTCCGTAGGGCCAGGGACCACCAGCAACTGCATATCGGCTGATTGGAGCACCATCCAGGGAACATATGGCAAGAAGTGGCCCCGCAGATATACTGAACCCTTATGGGCTTTATAGGTTAAGATCAAAACTTTGAACCTGATCTGGAACGCCACTGGGAGCCAGTGCAGCTGATGCAGAATAGGTATTATATGTGTCCTATAAAGCATATATGAATTTATGCAGATTTAAGATAAAGCAGACTCTACAAAACTGAAACAGGGCTAGTTTGTACTAGCCAGTGGACCACGTGTGAGAAGATATCCCATAGGTGAAGCATATCATGGGAATACCATGAACACAAGTTTAGTTTTCCAGATTAATAAAAGCTCCCTGCACAAGGATATAGCTCCAGTTAATACTTCCATAATCCAACAAGTTTGGACCCCTCTGTCTACTCAGTTATATTTCTTGGCATTACTGCTTCCTTGTTTCAATATGTTCAAGAAACGTGTAAAAGAGGTATTTTATTATAAATTTGCTGCACATTAATTGCAGCACATTAAACAGTACATTTTAAATAAAATAACACCCAAAGTGTTTTGACAGGATTCTTCTGCCAAAGCTGCAACTTCTGTTTTCAACAATACTTTCAGTAAACTGAATAATAAAGCACGTACAGTAATAATGTATAGATATAATCTATTTTGATAACATGTCTATGAATTAACTCTGATATTCTGAATACTATTGCACAGCCTTGCCCAAGGAGCAAATAAGCAACATAAAGTATTGTCGAAGGCTTTCACGGCTGGAGAACAATGGTTGTTGTGGGTTTTCCGGGCTGTATTGCCGTGGTCTTGGCATTGTAGTTCCTGACGTTTCGCCAGCAGCTGTGGCTGGCATCTTCAGAGGTGTAGCACCAAAAGAGAGATCCCCACAACAACCATCATAAATTAAAGTGCCTCCAGTTTTGCTTCCAGCATTATAAATTTCTTGGTTAATGCAACTTTCTTAGAAAAAACACTAGTCACAGGCAAGAATGGATACAGACTATTCACAGTTGTTGTTGAAGATGATTTTCTATGAATTTCTTTAAGAATATCCTATTCAGTGGTTCCTTGGACCACTGTTGCCACGGAGACTGATAAGGATGGGCTACTGTTCTGGCAGTTGTCTAATTATACTATTAGTTCCCAACATTCAATTCTTTGCATTTTCTCAGAGGTGATAATAACTGCTCTGCTTTCATTTCACACTAAATCAATCTACATAACCTTTGGGAGCAAAATAATGCAGGTGCATTTCAAGTTGATAGGATACTTAAGTTAACAAAAGGGTTTGGCTTGTATTGCACGTTACAATAGAAATCTGGAGGCACACTAAATTATTAGATCTCCAGTTTGTTCCAAAACCTCATATTTCTAAACTTTGTGGTCAAAGATAGGACATAGAGGAAGAGAAGGGAAAAAAAGTAACCATCACACTGAACAAAAGGGAAATTTTAGAAGAGCTGGAGCTTACTCTTAAAGAGAGAAAATAATTGTACCAAGGTCAGAAGAAGTTACTCCTATGCCTACTAGACCCCTTGAATGTCAAGCACTAGAACCTCTATAACAGAGCCTTCAGCATCATGCTGAAGCAGTCAGGGATGGACTACTCACATACTTCTCAAACCCTGTGCTCCATAAGGAATTAAAAGTTGTTAACTTTTAATTCCTTAAAAGGTCAGATCCAGGACAAAATATCTTAAAATCAGGGACAAACTAAAAGACATCAAATATCCTGTAAAATATAAACCATGAAATGAAATAGTCCTGCCAAAGAAGCAAGCCCCTGCTGCATGAAAAAAGACATCTTTCAGTAGATGCAACTGCAATGGCACCTGCCAGCTGTGACTCTGTGTGCATGACTTCTTATTGCTAGTTTGATGGATACCAGAATTATCTCTGACATCAAATACAGACACTGTTTACAACACAAAGTAATTTCTATTACACAGAAAAATCATAGATACTTTATTTCATAATTTATAATAAAAATGACTGTGGATTGCAAAATGTAAATTCTGATTCCCCCCCCCCCCCCGATTTTCAAAGCTGTACCTGGTATTTAAAAAATGGTAATGTTTATCAACATTACTTCCAGCAAAATCAAAGCTGTTTTGCAATTGTTAAAAATACTCCAATTGTACAAGTTGCTATTGAAACTATACCTTAAATGCATCCTTTGCCCAGATACTGAAAAAGCCAAGATGAACATTCAGAAACATCATGTGGTAGTACCCTATCATGTTGAGCCATTCCAGAATGCAGGTGGGAGGATCACATATTCTCTTGTGTAAAAACAAACAAAAAACCTTCTTGTACATGAAACATTTTAAAAATAAATGAAAATATTTATATCCTGCTTTTTGGCCACAAGAAATCTCCCAAAGCAGCTTACAAAGTAATATCAATTTAAAATATACAGTGAAGATCAAAAACAACTAAGAGCACAATTAAATATTTAAAATATATAAAACATTTAGCAGCAGCAAAATAAAACTTTTTAAAAAACCAGATATATTTTCATGGCTGAGTAGTTATAGGCAAAGGATAGAATATAACAAATCCAATTCAAAGCCTTACTCTATGAAACAGCCTTCACTAGATTATGAAAAACCTAGAAGGATGGTGCCGATTCCGAATACACCTCACAGGGGAAGGAATTCCACTGTTTCAACACCACCACCAAGAAGGCTCTGTCATATAAAACTTCTAAAGGTGGCAGAACCTAGCGCTCAGATGATCTCAGAGTGATGGAGGGCCCATGTTGGAGAAAGCAGCCCTTAAGACACTCTGATACCAAACTATCTAGATTTTAACAGACATAATCCTGAGATAATCCTGAGATAGCTGAATCACATGACATTTCTTAATTTTAGAACAGCTATAAGTAAGAAAGGAGAAATGCTGTAGGATAATTCAAATGGATGATTTAGAAGTCTTTCTGATGCCCTTCATATTGGCAACAATCTGTGGAGAAGTTTAGTAGTAAATCCTACAGAGCGCAACTGAATTACTGACAAAGCAAAATTATAAGAAATTGTTAAGACTGCTGGGAAGTGGCTAGAAGGCTCAGGAGGTTTGATAACTTTATTGTGAAGGAGGGGCAAGTTCTATTGTCACATATGCTCCAACTATTCCTATGCATTAGGGACAGACCCATTGTTTTCAAGTACCAGTCCTTGATAAATCAGTGTCCTTAATTTGTTAGGAAAGATACCGAAGGTGATTTTTAAAAAAAAATTGTGTACCTAATTATAATGGAATTTTGAGTCTGTCTGTCTCGCTAAATATGAGGTAGAAGAAACTTGTAGAAGCCCTCTGCCTCCACATGAGATCCCACTCAGTTCTCACAACAATTTGTAAGGACAGGACAATCTCAACAGATTTTCTCATCTCATTGTATCTCCCTGCATTGCGTCCCAGATTGTGATTGAGGTTGCCCCTATTCTCAGAGTACCTTTGAGGGGAGGGCTACAGAAAGAAGAAAGCAACAAAGATCTCAGCTTGAATCCTATGTCCTACATGTGCTGGATAGTTTCTGCTGCAGAGCACATTCGTCTTCCTCCAAAACTGTTTGTGCAATATATCACTGGTTTTCAATGGGACCTTGTGCAAATGGAAGTTTTAGAAGAAAAGGAATCACACACTGCAGCAGAGACTAGCTAGCTAACACACATGGAACTCATTTATAGGATCCAAGGCCCCTTCTGCAAGTTCCACTTCATTAGAGGTTGTCTGGATGTAACCCAATGTCTTTGCAGCTATCCCACACACACCACAGCCAGGCACTTCCCATATGTAAATAACAGCTACTATACATTAGCTGCTACTGCAAAGAAAAGGTCAGCTCAAAGTAAACAAGCAGCTTTGTGATACCTTTAAAAATGATACGTCACTTAGCAACTGGGGACATTTGTTTAGACCCAGAGCACAGCTACAGAAGCTGCATATAATACAACAGCAGAAAGTATTTATTTAGGATTTTACATATATCACTTTACTCATCCCTGAAATTAGAAACTAGAAGCAATTAGATTTTAAAATGGTGGCTGCTAGCCAGACTAGAACGAATACCCCATTAACTCTGAAATACAGCCCTTTTTGCCAGAATCATTAGGGAGACAAGTAACATATGTCATCATGGAAGAATAAGATAGTTTTTTAACTTGCTCTCTTCGGAGAATGTTCCATGTTTCTCCCTCAATTATTATTTCATAAATCTGAAATCACTTGGCTGCAGAGAGCGAGATAGAAGCAATGGATGTAAAAGCCTCATAAAAAAGGGGGAATAGTAGAAAATTAACAAGGGCTCAAAGCAGTACCTTTCCATCATATAGGCAAAGGTGCAAGCACCGAGTCATTACTGACCCATGGGGGGATATTGCATCATGACATTTTCTTGGCAGACTTTTTACGGGGTGGTTTGCCATTGCCTTCTCCAGTCATCTACGCTTTACCCCCAGGAAACTGGGTACTCATTTTACCGACCTCGGAAGGATGGAAGGCTGAGTCAACCTTGAGCTGGCTACCTGAACCTGGCTTCCGCTCAGATCGAACTCAGGTTGTGAGCAGAGCTTGGACTGCAGTACTGCAGCTTACCACTCTGCGCCACGGGGCTCTTAGCTTTCATCATATACTGTGTACACATTTTCCCCACTGACCACACCATAAGTTGGCCAACATCCAGACAAATGAGAAATAAGTGTGCAATCCACAGGGTAATATGCAAATATTAAAAGGCTTTGATTCTGCTGTAGTTGGAAGAACATGGGTTTGTTGAGCTTATGACTCACTTTTCAGAATTCTGCCTCACAACTAGCAAAGCAAATGAAAACTCAGAGAACTCGTTCTGTTTGATCTTGAAAATAGGATATCAAAGAGCACAACAGAGCCCAAAAGCTCTTCTGTGGAGCTCAAGAAAGAGTTTCAAAACCATGGTCACTTCCACACGCTCCAATTTTTTCAGGTTTTCCCTGTTCCAAAGCCATGTCTTCCCGATCCACTTTGAGAACTCACCTTCCACATGCACTGTCCTCATGCACGTTTTGTGGGTGTTTGTCGCAGAAAAAAAAAGGTCCCAAAACAGAAAATACATTCTTTATCTGTGCCTCGTCACAAATGATGTTGGTGCATTCCCGCCCAACTTTCCTTTTTTTTTTTTTTGAGTGCATGCAGGATTGCGCTATACCACTGTCCTGTCTTTCAGCTTCTGCAGAAACTGGGCATGCGAAGTGCTCCTTCTCTACCGTTGATTCCCCACTCAATGTTTTAAATGCAAAAGTGTTTAATAAATATGTAAACAGGAAAGTAGCACGATCATGCGATTCCATATCCTACTCCATAAAAGGCAAACTATATTCCCCCCCACTCACTCCTCATCCCCGCAGAAGTGCAGTACGCAGGGATAAGAAGCGAGTCACGGCAGTGAGGCCCTCCCAAGGTCCCATAGCAGCAGGGGCGGGGCTCCCCACCACCTCTGTGGGGCCTTGGGAGGGCTGCGCACAAGCCAAGCAGTGGCCGAAGGGTTGGAGGAGGGAGCCCCTGCTCTTTTCCCCGCCCCACCCTTGACTGATGCTGTGGGGAGAGGGGGGGAACTGTTGCTAGAGCCCATTATATTTTCCCAAACAACAGGCCTTATTGATAGTTTGAAATAAAATTAGAAATGGCATTCCATTGTCAATGTTGATCCTAGACTGATACTCTGATTGCTGAGCGATCTAGTGTAGCAAGCACTGCAGTATTATTCCCTTTGTATACATAGATATCGTAATAGCGCAAGGACCATTTTAAAAAGTAAAAAAAGGGGGAGGGAATTATATGATCGTGCATGTGAGCCAGACGTATGTGTGGGAGGGGTAATGGTGAAAGGAGGGGTAAGGTGAAAGGAGGGGTTGGAGATTTGTGGGAGGATAGTGCAAAAGTGCAAAAAAGCCTCCACGTGCATTGATACGGTAATAATCGCGTGGAAAAAGCGGCATTAAAAATGAAAATTGGAATAAAACAGGTCTCACAAAAAACACTTAAAAACCAGGATCATCATTTTTTTTTTATAATATTTTTATTTTTTATTAACTACATTGACTAACAATACAAAGGGAAGAAAGGGAACAAGGGGAGGAAGGAAAAAAAAACACAACAACTACAACATGTAACCACTATGCTACACAAAATGTTTTCCCTTCATACTGCCATTATTCAAAAGTTAAAGCTTTATGTTATATTGATGGAGTGGTTGACCTTACTAAATGCAAATTACAATTTAAATTCAAATTAAATTTTCCTTCCCCTCCTGGGTCCCGGACGCAGTTCTCTCTGATCAACTGCAGCCGCAGTGCTCGTTTCCTCCCCCCCCCCTCAGACTTCTCCTTTTCGTCTTGCTTGGTGCACTGAAATTCCGGATTTTTATCCTCAAAATCCCTTAGTTGATCTTCTGATAATATCTTGAAAGCTTGATCTTTGTGACTGAACCAGATTCCTTCCGGAAATAACCATTTGTACTTTATTCCACGTTCTCTCAGAAGAGCTGCGAACTTTTTATACTTAAAACGTCTTTTCCGAACTAAAAATGGGACGTCTTTCAATATCTTAACTTTATTACCCAAAAAGTCCAAATCTGCATTGTATGAATTATATAGGATAGTGTCCCGGATCCTCTTAGATGAAAAATCAATGATGATCTCGCGAGGCAGCTGACGCCCAACGGACTTCCAAAATGGCGCTTTTTACTTCTTCTTTAGTTGCCCTTGCGGGTGTCGCCAGTAGTTCCGAGACCAGACCCCGTAAATCCTTATTTTCCTCCTCTTTCACATTCTGGAGGCGCAAAATTGTCTGTGTTCGTTCGATTTGTGGGAGGATACTTCAAAAGTGCAAAAAAGCCTCCACGTGCATTGATACGGTAATAATCGCGTGGAAAAAGCGGCATTAAAAATGAAAATTGGAATAAAACAGGTCTCACAAAAAACACTTAAAAACGAGGATCATCATGATGACCTGCTCACAAATGGGAAACGATGATGTGTGTAATGAGTGAGATAACCCTCCAAAGTTCCATTGGCAGGCCGTCTCATTAAGGATGTGTGGAAGCGACCCATGTCTTGCATACTGGAGAAAATACGAGAGTGTTCTTCATATTCAGTCTATATCAGAGAACTATTTTTATGTTTTTGTTTTTGGTAGATCTACAAGGTATCCTGCTATCATTCTTAGCCATATCATTAGCTTCCCACAATGGCTCAGGTCTGAGCAAAGTCTGAGCAGAAAGGAAAATATACTTGGCATAGTCCCACCTGCAAGGCAATGGTGCAAGGGCTGCAGCAGCACATTGTATTTCAATATAATTTTTAACAAAATAACATCATACATATGGACCAATGGAATGTACAACAGATGGTTTGCATGATTTTACTTGTTTTTGGTATTTTATTAGAAGGAATATCTTGCACTTTGTTTTGCACACAGAAAAGATTGTTGATACAATCACTTTATTTAGCACAAATAAACCATAAGGAGTACTTTTAGTATTTCCATAAGGGCTGTTATGCATGTGGAAATCTTTTGTGGGATCTAATCCATCATACTGATACACAGAAGCAATCTTGTAATTTATCACCATGTCTAACCATATTAAAATCAATGTACTGCATTGTATGCCAAATGTTGCAACTATCAATAGTGGATAAAGCTTTGTATCTTATTCATATATCATATTCAGGGGATCCAGAAACCTACACGGCTGTAAGCTAGCAGGAAAAAGATAGATAGCATTTCAGTTAACAAAAGAACACGTTCATTGACTTTACTGTTCTGGCAGAAAGACTGAAGACTACAGATGTAAAATTTTTGGAAATTTTGAATTTAAAAACCCTTTTCTAGAAAAAAATGGAAATTTTGGAAAAAACAAAAGAAAGGATAATTTTTGGACAGAAACTGTATCACAGAGTCACAGTAGGTAGGTTTTCCAGCATATCTACATATTAAGCTAAACTTTATAACTTTGAAAACACTGAACACTTTAATAATGTATTATCACTAAAAACATTATAGAATATTAATTGTTGACAAAATTTACATTTAAGCAAAAAACTGAAAATTTTATATATATCTCCAACAGGGGTGTGCACGGGGGGGGGGGGGGAATTCAGGTTTCTGATCTGGAATAACGGCTTGCTGCTTTGGGATTCAGATCTTTAAATTGCTTCGATAAGCTCCGTAAAGGTTTGGAGCATACCGAAGTGAAGGGGGAAGCTTTGTCCCAGCCCGCCCCCCACCACACTTATTTCACTCTAGACCAGAGGGACGCCCAGTTGGGCGGCGGGAGAGCATGCTGCCACCACCTCTGCCGGCGAAGCAGCCAGCTCGGAGGCAGAAAGGCCTGGAGTCACTACCTTCGCCAGCACATCAGCCAGCAGAGTGGCGGAAAAGGCCAGAACTGGCGCCTCCGCTGCCTGTGCCACTACATGCCCCCACTCCCACCCCTGCCCCCACCCCCACTACTGCTACCATGTGGCCAGCTGGGTGGTGGAAGGCTGGAGCCTGCACTTCCACCTCCATAGTGGCCAGCTGGGAGGTGGGGTCCACTCCGGAATGCCACAGCTGGGTTTGAAAGGCTGCAGCCGGCGCCTCTGCTGCCCGTGCTGCCACCTCTGTGCTGCCAGCTGGGCAATGGAAGGCCAGAGCCTGCACTTCCGCTTCCACAGTGGCCAGCTGGGAGGCAGGGTCCACTCCAGAAGGCTGCAGCTGGGTCTGGAAGGCTGCAGCTGGCACCTCTGCCACCCGCACCGCCACCTCCACAGCGGTCAGCTGGATGGCCTGGAAGGCTGCAGCCAGCTCTGCCACCTGCGCAGCCACCTCTGCAGCTGCCAGGAAGGCCCAGGGGACCGCAATGTTCCCTCTAAGCTTTGCAGTGTTGTGAGCTAAAAATCTACTTTGTGAGCCGAAACAACTTTCATTAAAGTTTTGAGTGTACCTCCTTTTAAAAAAAAAATTACAATCAAATTGTTTTGATTACAATTAAAACAATTTAACTATAAAAGTCATTAGGTGAAAGGGCCACAAAAATCAGAGTATACTTCTGTATAAAAATGGATATGTCCATGCTGATTACAAAGGGATAGTTGTATTAGTCTGTTGCCGCAAAATAAAGCAGACACGCAATGGCACCTTAAAGAGTAGCACATTTATTTCAAGATGAGCTTTTTTTTTTTTGCTTACTTCTTCAGCCTCCTTCTGCGCCAAGGCCAAGTTAAATGACGCTTTCACCATGGTGGTGGCTGAGGCGCTACCTCCTCTCCTCTGCTCTCTGGGGCTGAGGGGATCTTAGCGATTTCAGGCTGCATGGGTCAGGCCAGACCCGATCACTCAGCTCTGCTCTGTTCCCCAGCTAGAGAGCCAGCAGTGGCTGGAGGTGCTCTCTGGCACCACCCTGGGGGCCAAACCAGCCACAGCCAGGAAGGGAGGAGAGAAGTGGGATGAGGCTCCATCCGTGCTCCATCACTATAGGGCCCACCTGCAGATGTTGGCTGAGTGGGAGGGCGGGGCCGCCTGAGGGTTAGTATCTGTGAGCTACATCTGAGAAGCTGTGAGTGGAGGAGTCAGAATCTATGAGCGATTGCTCATGTGCTCACATTAGCGGGAACACTGGAAGGGAGCCCTTTTAAAAGGCCCCAAGCTTCCTGAAGCGACCTGAATTGCTTCAGGAAGCTTTCAGGAAGCATGCTGGCCCTGATTTGGGAACCCCGAATCTTTATAGATCGGGTCTGATTTGGGCATGGGCATTTTTCCTGAATTGGAAACCCAAAGCACACACCCCTAATCTCCAATATAAGACCTTTTCATGCTACATATTTTGGGTGTGAAAAAACTTTGTCTTAAAATATTACATAGATTTTGTTTTACAGTGCTTCTCCAAATTTCCCAATCTTTCCTATCAGAAAAATTGTTTTTTGTTTTTTTTAAGTGCTTGGGAAAAAAGCAACACTGCCCACTCCCTGATTTTTCCAGTCCTTCACATCTCTGCTGAGGACACAAGCAGAATTTATTAAGGTTCTGAAAACCAAAAGCAGTCCATCAGCTAGGAAGCAGCACTTTCAACTTTTTCACATCTCTAGTCCTTTTCCCCTTATGCCATGTGCTACACCCTCTGCTCTCTGCTGTGTACTTCTATCTCTTGCTTCCAGTATGCACCTTATCAGAAGCTCAAAATACTGCATCAAAAAATGCAAATGGAAAACTTTGAAGAATTGTGGGTGAGAATAATCCCGCCCCCCAGACTCTCTGATAATGTTCTTCTTGAGTCCAAGGATATAAAGGACAGAATAAGGATCATGCATTGGCTTCCCTGAATTGCTGTGGGTTTTGCAGGCTGCATATAATATGAATCTCACATCTTAAGTACTCAATCTACATCTAGCATAATTACAAAAAAACAAAAGAGATCAGTGGATTGTTCCCAAGATATCCAAGATCTTGGTCTGGATTATAACAGTCTAAGTACAGGAAGGGCCAAACTACATCTTTGTAGTTTAAAGAGTTGAGACTAGGTTCCCCTATCTGGGTTTCCCACAGCCATACAGCAGGTGCAGAAAATGGCTGTTTAAAAATTAGAGCCCAAACATTCTTGGAACACTGCCCTGGGGTGAGAAAAGGCTCCTGCCTCTCCAACCCCTCCCCCACCCACCAAGGCATTTTCCACTGCAGAAAGAGTGCTGAGGGAGTTATTTCCCTGTTTTTGCTACTACTCTATGCTCATGGCACAGAAAAAAAACAGAAATAACTCCCCCAGCACTGTTTCTGCATGGGAAAGTGTATTGGTGGGGGGAAGGAAGGAGTCTGTTCTCAGCTTTATTGTAGCGTAAGTTTTCGAGAACCACAGCTCTCTCATCAGATGCAGTTGGCTAGTTTTAAAAGTGCTACTGGACTCTTACTATTTTGCTACTACAGACTAAAACAGCCAACTCCTCTGGATCCTGTTCTGAGCTTGTTTGCATGGCATTCTGAGCCTATTTGGGCTTTCATTTATTTTTTAAAATCCATTCCCTGCAGCTGCTTTGGGACTGTCTGGGAGACCTGGACCTAGCTCTTCAAAAACACAAACATATACTTTGGCCTTAAGTAGAGGAGGACAATGTAAGAGTATAGTGGATTTTACTTCTAGCTTCTTACCTCACAGATGTAAGCATGCTGTTGTTCAGTTTCAGTTGTTTTAAATTAGGGAGATAAGCACCTATACAATCAGGAAAGAAAAATAACAATTTGTTGGTTGCTACACTAGAATGTGATCACCATAACATTTAGTTAAATACAGTGGTCCCACTCATTTTCTCTAAACTGTGATTTAGGAAATACACAGTACACAGTAACAGAAAGCTTGGCTAGAAATTTTAAAAAGATATGTTCCATTTGGATATCATGAAAAACCAGAACTAATCAAACCATGCTTTATAAACCACAGTTTGTTGCGACATCTAAATGCAGCCAATGTCTCATATCTACTTGTGCAAGAGACAGACTATGTTCTCAAACCCTGTGAAATCTGCTTCACTAGAGGCAACAGTGGGCAAAAAGAAGCAAGTTCACCTCAACTCTTTCAAAAACTATCGTCTGTATTCAACTTATGTTAATCACTTACCCCTTATAGAGCTTATTAATCAACCTTATACTGAGTCAGATTTTTGAAGATATGTTTCTTACAGCTATCCTTGAACTTTGTCATGTAATTTCTTGCTCCATCCGCATCTAAGCGTATTCATATATTGCAAAATCCACATGACGGAAACATTGAATGTTAATAGATGGGCATCTGTCATGTGTCTGAAGAAGGGAGCTTTAACTCTCAAGAGCTTATACCCTGAAAATCTTGTTGGACTCTAAGGTGCCACTGAACTCAAATCCAGATGGGCATCTGGAGTTCCAGCTGGGAAATTAATCCCGAAGTATGCTGAGGCCCAACTCAGATCAGGACTGTGGCACACTGGAAACAGGAGTTTCAGCCTTCCTCTGCCCTGTTTTCCCAGCCTAAAATAGTCTCAGGAACGGCTCTTTGCCGCACAGTAGAAAATTACATGTACCCATCAGTACATGTAAGTTTTCTCAGTGAGGCAAGTTGTGGCGCCCCAGGGCCATTTCTGTTAGGAAAATGGTGCAGGGCAAATGCTTAAGATCCCTCTTCCCATGCTGTGCAATCCTAATCTGAATTGGGCCCATTTCCCAGAATGGAACTCCAGGCAGACATCTGATCCAAAGTCTTTGTGATGGACTTAGGCCTGCCACATGGACTTTGTAATAAGTGAATTGGTTTAAGCAGGACTGGGAAAGAATTCTGAGCTTATAGTGATTTTAGCTCTGTACATAGGAGCAGATTCGAATAAACTAGGCAGGTTATGACTAAACATGGACATGAACAGCATTACGAATGGAAAAAACCCATGAACAGGCCGCTCAGCTGCTCGTGAACAGGCTGTTTATGATGCGCCATTCCAGCTGAACAGGCAGTCGGCGCAAGCCTTGTTGGTTGCACTCGGCCACCGTTCAGGAAGCTAGACACTCAGGCGCCTTCAATCAATTGCCTCAGCAATGGAGGGGGAAGTGCCTGAACTCTGTCTGCACTCCCTCTGTCGCCCCGGACACCCCAATCAAAGCCCACCTTAGTTTGATGGGCAGGTCTTCCTTCCAAGCGTGGAGCTGCAAATCGGTTACAATTGGGAACGTGGGAGCAGACACCAGAGGGGAGGGAGGGAGGAGGGGGTGTTCTGTGGCCATGGGAACTCCAATCTCATCCCTTCAAACCCTGTTAGGCAGTTCTAACTGCCAAGCACAGGCCTCCTGCGTTTCTCAATGAGTCCTCAGCTTATAAAAGGGCACTGCGCTCTCAGTTCTGGTTTCACTTTCAGCAAGCAGTGGAGTGGGACAGAGCTGTTAATAGCGTTTTGGAGGAGAGAGTGGGAGAGTGCATTGGAGCTGGGCTTTTTTCTGTGTGTGGTGGGTGGGATAGAGAGCTATCCCCTCTGGTTCCAGGGCTGCTGCCAGGCCCTGGGGTCAAGCTCAGTAGGCACCTCAGCTGAGGGCTCACCCTGATTATTATTATTATCATTACTATCAGTATCAGACAGTGCCTGATCTGGTGGTCAGGCTTGTGGGTGTGCTGGGCTAGTGCTCTAGCCTCAGCCTCCAGTTGCCAGGCCCTGGGGCGAAGCTCAGTGGGCACCTCGGCTGAGGGCTCATCCTTATCATCATCATCATCATCATCATCATCAGTATCAGACAGTACCTGATCTGGTGGTCAGGTTTGTGGGTGTGCTGGGCTAGGGCTCTAGCCTCAGACTTCAGTTCCAGGGCTGCTGCCAGGCCCTGGGGCCAAGCTCAGTGGGCACCAGAGACGATTGCACTACATGGCTTGCCCATATCCATCGTGGAGTGCGTGGGGTTCCACAGGCTACTAAAGAATCTTGCCACTTGGTTCTCCATGCCGTTGCCGCACACCCTTGCCTGTTGAGTCCTGCGGGTATCTCGAATGAGGGCTGGCACATTTGGGTCAGGTTTAGCCAAGCCCACTCCCACTGCTAACAGGCTTCTGAGACCTTGACAGGCCTTCCTGGCACAGCCAGATCATCATGACACCTCCTTTCTGCGAAGGCAGGAAAGTGGGTGATGCTGGCGGCAGCCTCTTTTGGGCTCAGGAGCTGTTGCACATGTAGTCGAGCCACACGGTGGCCCTATCCATTGCAAACGCTGTGCCCTCTGAGCAGGGGGGAACGGGTCCCTCGACTCCTTTTGTTTCTGCAAAGGCAGGAAGGCGGCCAATGTCAGCAGCTGCTGCTGTCCCGTTTCTGTCTCTCCCTCTTTGGAACCACTCTGACCTGTACAAGCAATGTCTCCTGTCCCTACCATCCCCTCCTTAGGCAGGAAGGCAGTTGGTGTCTGGCGATGCCACCCAAACTGTTATGACTAGTGCCCGTACTGCCTGCACAGGTGAGGTGACTCGGAGTGGTGTGGAACTGCTCTGCCCCCACTCATTTCTCAGGGCTGCTGGTCCCTCTTTCTATCTCTCCCTCTGTGGAACCACTCTGACCCTTACGAACAACATCTCCTGTTCTGCCCATCCCCTTCTTTCCGCAAAGACAGGACAGCGGGTCATATCAGCCGCCGCTTCACGAGGGACTATCCTGTTACTGCTTTCTCCTTGGTCATGAGGGACAGCTCGGTTGCGATCGCACAGCTGATTGTACCGTATAGGGATACAGTCGGTTGCACAGCATGGCGGCTCCCTTGTCAACGGGACTGACTGGGCCTCTTTGAGCCGGGTGGGAATGTGTCCCGCAACTCCCGTCCTTTCCGCAAAGGCAGGAAGGTGGGCGATGGCAGCTGCTGCCACTGCCCTATTTCTTCCTCTCCCTCTCTGGGACCACTCTGACCCCTCCCAACTACTTCTCGCATGGGAGCTTTCCAGTTCCCGGTCCATACCTCTCCCTCCCAGGTACTGCCAGGAGTCCCTTCCCCACCACTTGCACCACCCCGTCCCCTCCTTTCCGTGATGGCACGGAGGTGGGTGAAGCAGCCACTGATGGATTGGGGTCTTCTAGGCCCTGTCGCAGGATCTTCCAGGTGTGGCTCATCACCGCGGCCGGAACCCCTGAGCCCCCTCTTCCACCCTGACCACTTCATGTTCCCTCTTTCTTCCTCTCCCTCTCGGGTACTGCCACGAGTCCCTTCCCCAACACTTGCACCGCCCCGTCCCCTCATTTCTGTGATGGCAGGGGTCTTCCCATCCCACTCGCAGGATCTTCCAGGTGTGGCTCGTTGCCACGGCCGGAACCCCTGGGTCCTCCTCTCTCTGACCACCTGGCGGCCGCAGTCTTCACCCACCTTGCTGCACAAGCAGATGCGTTGTCCGCCTCCAACCTGGAGGCCTGGCGGGCGGGCACATGGGGGGTGCTGTCGGCGAGCAGCCAGACCCCCCGACCCCTGAGGGGAGGCAGCATGCCACCGTCTCCCTGTGCCCGCCATGCCCAGCGGCCATAGTCTTCACCCACCTTGCTGCACAAGCGGTTGTGTTGTCCGCCTCTGACCCGGAGGCCTGGTGGGCAGGCACATGGGAGGTGCCGCTGGCAAGCGGCCCAACCCCCCACCCCCTGAGGGGACATGGCACGCCACCACCTCCCGTGCCCGCCAGCCGCAGTCTTTGCCCACCTTGCTGCACAAGCGGATGCGTTGTCTGCCTCCATCCCAGAGGCTTGGGGTGGGCACATGGGGGGGGGTGCCGTCAGCAAGCAGCCAAACCTCCCACGGCAGCCGCAGTCTTCACTCACCTTGCTGCATAAGTGGATAATTTTCCTCCCACCAGCAGGCCTGGCGGGGGGGGGCACATGGGGGTTCCTGTTGATGAGTGGCCAGACCTGCTGTCCCTGAGAGGGGAGGCAGCACGCCTTCAGGATCACCACACAGGGCACAAGTGAACTGGGGAGGGTGGCCCCATTTGTGTTGATTGCGAGTTTTCTGGGGGCGTCGAATTTGGGAATGTATAACTCCGAGATCCATACTGCAACTTGACCAAACTTGGGTGGTGGCTGGAGAAGAGCCTGCTGCACATTCCCTGTGAATATGGGCTCTCTAAGTGCTAATGCGGCTGCTCTGGTGCTGACGAACACCAAACACGTTCAGTAACGGGACATGTTCGGTTCCAGTCAGCTGTTCGTGTTCGTCGTCAGGAATGAAGACTGAATAGCCTGTTCGGGGTTTTCCCTCCGTTCATGCCCATGTCTAGTTATGACTCCTTAAATAAACATAAAACTCTTAGTATACTAAGGATTTTCTTAATACTGTCATCAAGTGATTACTGATAATATGGTTTATGAGTGCTAATTTCTATGTCAAGCCTGTATTAGAAAGCAATACATTTATGGCTACAGGGAAAAGCAGGACTAAAAATAATAGGATGAAAGGGCTAATGAGTGTTAAGTATTTTCCACTACAAATGTATAATTAACAAACCCTATTTTTCTTTTATCAAAATTGTTCTAAGACCACTTTCTGCTTTTAAACTGCTTCCTCACCCAGAGAAAAACGCAGCATCAAGGTCACAATCAATTTAGTGTGTCTGCCAGAAGGCAAAAATCAAATAAAGGTACATTTTCAGTAACTTGATTTGTGGCTACTGCTTAAAGAAACCTAACAGCATTATAAGAAACTTACCATTACTTTCCAAGATAGTAAAAAGTCCAGAAGCACCTTTAAGACTAACCAACTTTATTGAGGCATAAGCTTTCGAGAACCACAGCTCTCTTCGTCCTTGCATCTGACAAAGAGAGCTGTGGTTCATGAAAGCTTATGCCTCAATAAAGTTGGTTAGTCTTAAAGGTGCTACTGGACTTTTTACTATTTTGCAACTACAGACTAACATGGCTAACTCCTCTAGATCTATTTTCTAAGAATTTCCTTGCTGAATACAATTCCAGATTTGTCCGCATTCAGAAATGAAGAACTTAATTTTAAAACCCCCACAAAACATACCCCATGGTCCATTTTCGGGAACTCCCAGCCCCTGATTATTAAGAAACAAACAACAAAATCCAGATCAAGTGTTTCTCACCAAAGTTTCCCAAGCTGTTTTCTCTTGTGTCAACCCGCATCTCCAGGGCCCTCACTTGTTGCAGATCATCTAGCCCTGTCAATGCTTGCTGCAACAGGAAACAAATGGTCACTATGAAACTGAAGTCCTGCATTGTGGCAGTATATGAAGAAGTCTGGGGGGAACTGGGAAACTATAACAGCCATGGAAGAAAGCATCATAGTGCCCTCTCCTGCATCTTTGAACTCTGTTTCTCAGTCCCAAAATGGTTTGCGACATGTCTATTCATGAGTAACTGCCACTATGTTCAGTAGAGTTTACTCTTAGGCAAGCATGCTTAGACAGCTAGCCTCCAAGCTGGGTTCACTCTGAGGAAGCATCGAAGCAGCCCACCCCAGTGTTGCAAGCCTGGCTTTGGGCAGGAGACACGCCTAGCACTATAAAGACTCTATCTCTAATCTTCCCTTTACTGCCTGGCTTGCTGAGATTGGGGCGTTTACTGGCTTGGTCTACGTTGCCCAGGCAGGAAAAAAAGGGAAGAGTGGACCTGCAACTAGAGCACCAGAGTGCAAGAGAGGTAACCTTTCCATTGTGAGGTCGCTAGACCCATATCCAAATACTGCAGGGTGGCATAAGGATTTCCTGCTCAGACAATGAACTTTCCCTCTTCCTCAGCAGGGCTGCAAGTGTCCTGCTTGGTGGTGGGGTGGCAATACATAAGCTTGGTAGAGGGGAGAGCCCAGTGAAGCTTCATCAGGATGGGCAGCTTTCTTCTATTCAGTGGGGTACATGCAGTTGCATGTGACAAGCTGCAAACCGTCAGCACCATGAAGCCACCAGAGAAAGCTGAGTTAAGCTGCACTGCAGGGTGTTACCTAATGAGGTACCTGTGTAGGAGCTAAAATGTGCAAAGCTCCCTTTATATTTGTAAGATTCAACACAAATCACCTGGGCAATTAACTCTGGAAACATCTGCCTATGAATACCAGGTTCCCAATTCAGAACAACACTCCAAAAGAACAAGTGAGAAAATAGCTCTTAAATTAGAAAGATTATTTCCATAATACAGAATGGAAAAATAGAATGGCAAGAATAGGAGATGAGAGAAGGTTGAGTTATTTCAGCAAGTGAACCAATTGGGAGGGTGAGGAAGCAGTCTTGGATTCAGAAAACCAGCTACAAAGGTAGGAGGTTTGGAGGGTGATTTTTATCTTTACCTAGTGCACCAACTAAAATTAATCTCCTGTTTTGTTAATATGACTACCATATTTTTCTTTTGCTCTCTGTCTTACAAGGGCCGTGTGTGTTCCAGTTAGTGCTGGGAAGACTTCATTAACTGCCGGCTTTTAATTCTCAAAGGAAGATTTGCCATATTTTGTTTGCTTCTCTGTGCCACTAAACTTTGGTGCACCTTGAAACTTTTTTTTACATCCAACCCCATCTAATCCAATTAAGTTTACACCTTGAGTTTACAACTGCCAGAAGGAGGTAAGGATTTAAACAAATCCTTACATGGTTCATAATTACAAGGTATGGAAATCTAAGGAAGTTATGGTTAAAGAGACTACTAACTACTTGACAGTAACTAGCCAGAAATGGGAGGAGGTGGGGTGTTCCAGAGAAGAAAGAGATGAGTGGCCAGCTTAGTCATGATCCTATGTTTCCCCTCTGAAAAGTCCTTCCTTCTCCAGCAGTGTAAAGTTACATGGCTACACTGCCATTAAGGTCCATGAAAAGGCAAGATTGACTCTTTCCTGCAACATTCATGCAGCTCCAGAAGGGCCTATGTTCTAGCAAACTTTTAACTAATTACAGCACATTAGCAGCAAGATATAAACCCTTTCTAGGATGCCCAGAGCTCAGAATACAGGGCTATTTGATGAGAATATGCCATGCTGGCTGCATGTCATGTACCACTCTGAGGGCTTTGTTGATTGTAACCTGATGAAAGGGAATTTCACAGAAAAATACCGCCAAGACTTCATAACTGTTTTCTCCTCAGAACCTTGAACTATAGATGCAATCACACAGTAGGCACCAGCCACTGCCCACTTCAGCATCAACAGGTAAGAAAGCATTTATTCAAATATTTATACCCTGCAATTCTCCCTAAGGGATACCAAAGTAGATTAGGTTACATCATAATTCTCCTCCCCCTAAGAGCAGCAGTCTAAGTAACAAAAAGATAGCAGCAGAAAAGGCAAGAGAAAAGTAAACAGAAGAATTTGACTTCTCCACCTTGCTAGTTCTACTGCCCCCATAAGTACAGGTGTGCTTGCTGCAAAGAGATGTTGCATTGTCCTTCACATATAACATGGTCCAAGGTCACCCAGCAAGCTTCCATGGCAGAGAAGGTAGTCAAACCAGGATCTCCCAGATACTAGTCCAGTATTTTAACCATTCTGGCTTTCACCATGATGAATAGACTCCCACAGGGGTCATTTCGTAGAAAAAGAGCTGCAGGAACTCATTAGCATAACTTATTAGCATATGTCACGCCCCTTGCCATCACCGGAAGTGTGTCATTGGCATGACTGATTTGCATATGCCACACCCCCTGACCTCACCTATCCTGGCTGTTTTGGACCCAATCCTGGCCATTCAGGGCCGAAATTGGACCCAAAATGGCAAAAAGGGGCTGAAAATGGCTGAAAAGTGGCCTAAAATGGTCAGAATTGGGCCGCTGCTGAGCAGGAGAGTGAGCCACCACCCAATCCTGGCCATTTTGGGACTAATCCTGGCTGTTTTAGGCCCAATCCTGGCCATTTTGGGCCCAATCCAGACTAAAACAGGCCCCAAATGGCCAAAAATCAGGTGGGCGGGGCCACCTGACATGTGACCTCTTTGGAGAACTACCGGAACTGCGTTCCTACGCGTTCCCCCTCAAAATGAGCCCTGGACTCCCAGCTAGTGGGGTGAGATGATTATTGCTGGTGAAGTGACCATGCAATTGACATTGCTTGAGCAGAGCTTTCTCCCCAGGTCCAGAACCACACTGTATATCCTTCCACTGTACCTTGATACATCTTTTTTCCCTCCACCCTTCTTGTTTTTTGTCCAGGAATCTAGCTTGATGAACAATGATGTCATACGTACACACATTCTGTATTAAAACACTGTGACAATTCCAACAAATTATAGTTTAGAATTCTGATTTAGCACCCAGCAACCACTATTGCTTGGGCACTCTGCAGACATCATACTAAACCAGAGGTTAATTGGACAATAAACTGTGGTTTATCATGACATCTCAGTGCAGCCTACAAGTGGATTAAAACTATTTTTCACAATTCACAGAATCAGTTTATAGGCTGTGATCTACGCAAATTTATGCCAATGTAAAATAGTTTATCTAAGATACTATAGGTCTTTTTGTTTTTTGAAACATTAAAATAGATTACTCCCTTTAAAGTACTCCAGAATAAGAAACTGTAGGTACTATGGCTGCCTAACAAAAAGCTGCAAAGGCAACATAGACCTCTGGACTACTCTAAACTGTCATAAATTAAAAGCACCTTTTCTACAACTGGAGATTTTTGGAGTATTTCATCCTCTTTTCCAGGATTCTTTGCTAATTTTTGCAATTCTTTGCAACAGTAAACCCTATATTGTGTAAAGATTCCTTTATGATAATGGTTTCAGCATCTGTTTCCAGCTGTTTTGGCACAACAAGGAAATCCAAATAAGCAGAAATTAGGTTTGGATGACATTCAGTGTGAAAGACAGCTTACTCTTGACTAGGATTTTATTGCACTGGCCCTGCACTGCTTCAGAGTCATAAAACCTATTACACAATTCTGTATATTCAGTGTAGCAATGTCTATGGGCCCCAGCAAGTTCCAATAAATTTACTGGCAAAGGGTGGGGGAGGGGGGCAGGCATCTTATTCTACGGAATATATTCATAAACCTCATAATAAATCCTCAACATTTTCTACGAAATGCACATTCACACAAGGTCTCAATTTTTCATTTCTAGGTTTAGAATCCACAACTCCCTGTACCTAAAAATCAGTTTGAATATGAAATCAAGAAATTTGACACCACCAAAGGGTGATGATCCAGAAACTGAGCCTAAGCAAGTTCTTCTAACCACACTCATGAAGGATGTCACAGGAGTGAACCACTAGGGCAATGGCTATGCCAGGGGGAAAAGTGGTAGCATAGTAAGGGACTTAGGCAGAACTTCCAAAGATCCCCCGTCCCAAAAAAATGAAAGATAAAGCAGAAGTGGGACACTCCTCCTTGGCAAGGAAAGATCCCAAAGTTTCAAAAGAAAAATGGAGTCAACAGTCTCTGAATGAGCTGAGGGGAAGACTAATAATAACTGAGTTTATATATCACTCTTCTAAACGATTAAAATACTCCCCATTAGAGGCGGGAATGAACCAAAAAACGAACCAAAATTTGTCACGAACCGAGCCGGCAGTTCGTCAGAGCCCATTTCTGACGAACTGCCACTAACTTTAGACCAGTTCATTTGGTTTGTTTTTCTGTTTGTCACTGCAGACAGCCTGGTGCCGATTAGTTTCCTAGGCACCTGGGGGATGGGCTTTCTGCAACACCGGAAGTGACCTTCTGCACCCCAGAAGTGACATTTTCATGAACCAAACAAACCAGTTCGCAAACTGGAGCAAGTTCGTGGTTTGCAGTTTGTGAATCGAACCACAAACTGCACGGTTCGGTATTCTTCTGGTTCGTGCCCACTTCTATTCCCCATACATAAAAAAGTAGTGTATAAAGGATAAGGTTCTAGATTAACCCTTTTCCTATATGTACAAGCAATTTTGTACAATGTGAGCAACGTATTCAAACATTCTATCTCCCGTTATCAAGCAGGGTCTTTCTTTAGTCTTTTAACTCTCAGAGAAGGATGATTAGTGAGGGGACATCCTCAGGGTTTTGTGCCCCACACTGCACAATAATAAACCTTACTATACAAGTGATTATCACTTTAATAAAAATGCCAACTCTATCACACTTAATTTCTATTGCAGTTCTTATTGAAGTTTTACTTTTATCAGGAAATGCCATACACCGTTTTCTGACAGACTCATACTATTTTAAAGAAGAAGGCTTTGTGCTGAAATCATCAAATTGTTTGAAACAAAAGAATATTTTTCATTTCTATTCAGATAGGGAATCTCCCCTTGCTGCCTTGTTGTGGCTCCAATGCAGCTTGTTGTCTACCAATCCTTGGCCAGCTTTAATCAGTCCTTAATTAGTGATCAAATAAATAATGCATGCTACAACACAAAAATGTATTATCACAAGGGTATTCAGATTTTTTTCCTCTTTCAAGAGATTGTTATTTTACTAACAAGGAACATTATTCAAATATTAACAGAAATGTGAAGTTTATGCACTTTGCTGAGTATTCATTTTTCTAATAGACTGTCATGTAGTAAAGAGAGAGGATGGATGAAGGAGCTGATTTTAATAGTGACAGGCCTTGGGTTCAATTTGTTGCATTGCTACCTACAGCATATCAGATATCACACCTGGAGAAGAGCATTTGAGACACTAAAGGAATACTGACATTCAGGGTACACAATGCCAGACAAGGAAAAACCCTCTAGCATGACAAATGCACTCATTTATATATTTCAAATGTCTGAGTCATATTTTAAAGGCCTTCTTTTAGATATTGGCCTTCCTGATTCAGGAAAGTTAATTATTGTAAAAAAATCCTTCTGATACTAAAACAAGAACAAGTATGCCATTCAGTATAAATTTAACTAAGAAACCATAAGCAAAAGTTTAATGTGAAGTTCCTTTTTGCAGTTAATATAATATAGGAACATTATGTTGTATTTTTACAGCAAAAGGAAATATTACATAGGTCTTTTAAATTATATCTTTCGGCTTTGGCTTCAGTCTCTTCTCAAGTATTTGGTATGCTCTCCCATCCTCCTCCTTTGGTAAATTTAGTTAACAGAGAAGTCATGCTAGTCACATTTGTGTACAGAAGAGACTGGAAACAGCCAGGAATGTTCAAATTTTATGTTAGTAATTCAACTATAGTTCTATCAGACAGGCCATAGTAATGCAATGTTGATTAGCAAGGCTAATTTATATTCCATTGTTTTCGTAACAGATGTATTAAAAAAGGCACTACTCACCAGCTTACTAGGAGAAAGATATTCATCCACTAGTAACTCTCCATCATCTTTAATTGATGGACTGGGATTCAAGAGTCCTTGCCAGCCCAAGTCTGTCACCCGAACTGTAGCAGAACCTGATCTTGGAACTTGATCTAGTTTCCAGGTTAGCTCCATCTCAGAATGCCCTAAGTATTAAACATAAACAAAAGTTAGTTCTTTGATACCAGCATTTTCTTAACATGTGTAAGCTAATATGAGACTGAAGTATCCAGATTTCTGATAACTATTCTAAAATAATACTGAAAACAGATAGAAATGCTAATATAAAATTAATGCAATACTCAAATGCCTACCATCTATATTTTACTTCTAGTACCTAATAATTTGACAGGATCACCTTCACAAATAGATCTTTAAGAAAAAAACAAACTTAATTGGGTTTCATTAATTAGCTACTAAAGCTACTTGTTTTATGTTTGGTGGTGCAAGTACTGTCAAGTCACAGTCAAGTTATGGCAACCCCATAGTGTTTTCAAGGCAAGAGACTTCAGAGTTGCCATAGCCTGCCTCCATTTACAGTGCATTCCTAAGAAGAGTTATTCCAGTCTAAACTCATAAATTCAATGGGTTTAGACTGATCTAACTCTTCTTAGGATTGCACTGTTAATCACCCTGGATTTCCTTGGCAGTCTCCCATCCAAGTTTTAATCAGGGCCAACCCTATTGAGTTTCTGAAATTTGACAAGATTGTGCTAGCCTGGGCCATACAGGTCAGGGAATCTTATGTCTAAGATATTTTCATTTCCACAGGTTAAATGTTTTCCACTTACAACTTTCCCCTCTCCATTCTCAGGGAATATACTCCTCATGCAAAGGGTCTTCCCTGCCATATTTTATACAGATAGGAGAAAGCACCTGTTTTATAAACAGTTAAAATTCTTGCTTATACAATAGGTTCAGAGGTACCTAGGTACAGAGAGGCATCTGGCAGCCCAAAAAAGCAATTAATGGGCACATATAATGTACAGTAATAATTACATTTATCTTTGTGCATTTACATGAGTTCATTTGTTCACATAAATTTATTTATTTAACCAAATTTATATCCTGCATTTCAACCCTCAAAAGGCCACCAAGGTGGTTAACCAATTAAACCATACATAATAAAACCACATTTTAAAAATGATTAAAACCAACTAAAACAATAATAGCAACAACCTAAAAACATACAAAGAAATAAAATAATTAAAACATTGGGCACAAAGGAGAGATCACAGAGAAATCGCCAGACAAAACAGAAGTGTCTTCACCTGCTTGTCAGAAGACGGCAACAGAAAGGGTCAGACGAATCTCCCTGAGGAAAGAGTTCTAAAATTTGGCGCCTCAACTGAGAAGGTCCTCTCCTGTGTTTCCACCCACCTAATCTCAGAAAGAAAGGGCACCAGAAACAGGGCCTCCAAAGATGATCACAGTAATCAGGTAGGTTCATGACTAGATGGTCCTTCAGGTATGTTGGTCCCAAACTATATAGGGCTTTGAGGGTCAACACTGTCATCTTGAATTGTGCCCAGAAATAAACTGGGAGTCAGTGTAACTGAACCAAGATGTGGCCCCTACAATCCATTCCAATCAACATCTTGGCTGCTACATTGTGCACGAACTGAAGTTGCTGAAAACTTCTCAAGGGCAGCTCCATGTACAGTGCATTACAGTGATCTAATCTAGATGTAACCAGGGCATGGACCATAGTGGCTGGATCTTTTCTGTTCAGGGAAGGCTGAAGCAAGTTAACCAGATGAAGCTCGTAAGAGGCCACAGCTGCCGCCTGCTTATCCAGTAGTGGGGTTGGGTCCAAGAGTACCCCTAAACTACAGACTTGGTCTTTTAAGGGGAATGTAAACTCCATTCAAAACAGGTGATGCCTTAAATCCTGGACCAGACCTTTTTTTTTTTAATTGTATTTGTATTCTGCCCTCCCCGCGAGCAGGCTCAGGGCAGATAACAGCATTAAGAACATTTAAAACATTCCATATAAAACATTTAAAAGCATCATACAAGAATATAAAAAAATAGCAGCACTCTTTTTCCTGATGGCAGCAATACAGTTAATAACAAATAATGCAACAGTACAATTGAACATAGCAGCAGCTTAAGAACAGTGGTGGGCAGCTCTCATAGGGAGGGGGGTAGATGTTGTATCCTCCAGCCAGCGGAGGCCCAGCCTCAGCCATAAGCCTGGCAGAACAATTCTGTCTTACAGGCCCGGTGGAAAGATAGTAGATCCTGCCGGGCCCTGGTCTTGGTAGACAGAGCATTCCACCAGGTAGGAGCCAGGACTGAGAAAGCTCTGGCTCTAGTCAAGGCCAGGCCGGCCTCCTTGGAGCCAGGGACTGATAACAATTTCTTTTCTCCCAATTGGAGGTTCACCTTCTGCTCCCAAGTAGCACTTCCACCTAGTCAGGATTAAGCTTCAGTTTATTATTCTTTATTATAGAAAGGATCCTCTTGGATACACATCTTAACATGGTGAGGGGGGTTGGATGTGTCAGTGAAGCTGAGAGCAACACTGTCAGGAGCACAGACTTGGTCAAGAGCCTAAACTCCTGGAAGAGTCACTCAAGGCAGAATGGTTAGAGCTGATACACCAGACTAAGATGCATCCACCTCTTTCAGGAATCAATAGTCACATCAGCAGAAGAGAATTTAAAGTTCCAATGGTGATGGGAGCAGAGGAATTCTTGACGGTTAGCTACTGGACAGCAGCAGTAGTGGAAGGAGACACTAGCGGAGGATCTTTCACAGACAACAGCAGAGCGTCTTCAACTAACCCTGATTACTACTGCGCAGAAGGTGGCAATGGAAAACCACTTCTGATAACCTCTTACCTTGAAAACTCTATGATGATACAATCCAAAATGAAAAAAAGATATAGTGCTGGAAGACAGGACCCCCAGGTCGGATGGCACTCAATTGGCTACTGGGGAACAGCTGAGGACAAGTATAAATAGCGCTGTTCTTAATGATGGGACTAGATTAAAGCCAAAAGGACATCCAGTTGTGGACATGAATAGATGCAAAAGGAACATCCAAAACTGTGTGACACACATAATAGGAACATGGAAAATGAGAAGTATGAAACCAAGTAAGCTCGAAATCATAAAACAAGAAATGGAACATTTAAACATTGCAGTCCTGGATGTGAGCGAACTAATGTGGACCGACTCAGAACATTTTCAGTCAGAAAATCACACAATGTTTTACTGCGGAAATTAACTCAAAAGAAAGGGTGTTGCTCTAATAATGAGGCGAGACATAGCACAAGCAGTTAAGAGCTTCAACGCAAAGTCTGACCAAGTAATATCAATCAGACTTCAGGGAAAGCCGGTTAACATAACCATCATTCAAGTTTATGCTCCAACTACGGTTGCTGAGGAGGAAGAAATCGAAAACTTTTACGCAAGTGTCCAAGAAGAAACTGATCGTATACCTAAACAAGATATGCTGATAATCATAGGTGACTGGAATGCAAAAGTAGGAGACAAAGCAGAATCAAACATAGTTGGAAAGTTTGGACTAGGATCACGAAATGAAGCAGGAGAGTGACTCAGAATTTTGTGAAGCCAACAAGCTGTTCATTGCTAACACATGCTTCAGGTAACCAAAAAGTTGATAGTATACGTGGAAATCACTGGGTGATCAATACAGAACCAAACAGATTACATAATTGGAAGCAGAAGACAGAGAAGTTTTATCTTCTCTGCTAAAACAAGACCAGGAGCTGGTTGAAATACAGATCATGAGTTGCTAATATCAAAAATTAGAATAAAGCTGAAAAAAAACTCTTAAATACAAAAATACAATCTAAACAATATTCCTGAAGAATTTAAAGACCATGTAAAGAACAGATTTGCAATACCAAGTTTAATTGATCGTGAGACAGAAGAACTATAGGCTGAAACCAGAGATAGTATCAAGGAAGAATGTGCAAAGACTATTCCTGTAGCCAAAAGGAGAAGCCTAAATGAATGATTGAGGAAACTCTTAAAATTGCTAAAGGTAGATGAGAAGCAAAAGCAAAAGGTGACAGAAATAGGGTCAAAATTCTAAATGCAGCTTTTCAGCAACTTGTACGCCGAGACAAAGAAATCTATTATAATAACCAGTGCAAAGAAATAGAAAACAACAACAAAAAAAGGAAGAACAAGAGATCTGTTCCAAAAGATCCAAGAAACCAAAGGGAAATTCAAGCCACAGCTTGGGATGATGAAAGATCAACATAGAAATACAGTATCTGATCAGGACAAAATAAGGAAAGATGCTAGCAATACACTGAAGAGCTATACAAAAGAGATGGAATGATGACAGATACCTTTGACGAAGAATCTTTTGATGAAGAACCAGAAATCTTAGATAGTGAAGTAAAAGCTGCACTCAAAGCAATTTTTATTTATTTGTTTGTTTGTTTGTTTGTTTATTTATTTATATTTAATTTATATTCTGCCCTCCCCACATCAGCAGGCTCAGGGCAGATCACAACCAAGTTTAAAAACAAATTTCATCATATATACAATTTAAAATCATAAAACATCCCAATACATAGATTAAAATACATGTAAACATATTCACATACACACACACATATATATATGTGTATGTATGTATGTAAACACAGCGGCACATAATCCAAACAACCCCCTATTTAGCCCTCTCCAGAGTATTTTGCCAGGGATGTATGAGAGATGGAGGTGTCACTAGTAGGGAGGGCATATACTGTGCTCCCCCAGCTAGGGGGCACCGCCAATTGAGAGAAACAAAGCAGCTGGAGTAGATGTAATACCAATAGAGCTATTTCAAGCTACAGAAATGGAGTCCATCAAAATCTTAACAAGAATCTGTCAACAAATATGAAAAAAAAACAATGGCCCATGGACTGGAAACACTCAGTCTACATTCCAGTTCCAACAAAAGGGATGCCAAAGAGTTCAGCAACTATTGGACAATTACACTAATTTCCCATGCAAGCAAAGTGATGCTCAAAATTCTACAGCAAAAACTCTTGCCATATATGGAACGAGAAATGCCAGATGTTCAAGCTGGATTCAGAAAAGGAAGAGGCACTAACGATCACATTGCAAATTTACAATGGCTAATGGAACATACCAGGGAATTTCAGAAGATAATAAGCCTGTGTTTTATAGATTACAGCAAAACTTTTGACTGTGTGGATCATGAAAAGCTATAGAGAATCTTAAAAGAAATGGAGGTGCCACAACATCTGATTGTTTTAATGCACAACCTGTAATCTGGGCAAGAGGCTACTGTCAGGACAGAATAGGGGGAAACAGAATGGTTTCCAATTGGCAAAAGTGTCAGACAAGGATGCATATTATCTCCCTATCCGTTCAACCTCTATGCAGAGTATATCATAAGAAAAGATGGATTAGACCTAGAAGAATGTGGAGTGAAAATTGGTGGAAGGAACATTAACAATTTGAGATATGCAGATGACACCATGTTACTGGCAGAAAATAGTGAAGATTTGAAACGACTACTGATAAAGGTTAAAGGAGAAAACACCAAAGAAGGATTACAGCTGAACATCAAGAAGGCAAAAGTAATGACCACTGAAGAATTACACAATTTTAAAGTTGACAATGAGGAAATTGAAATGGTTCAAGATTTTCTATTCCTTGGCTCAATCACTAACCAAAAAAGAGACTGCAATGAAGAAATCAGGAGAAGATTGGGCCTGGGAAGAGCAGCTGTGAGGAAGGTAGAAAAGATTCTTATAGATAAAGATGTCTCTCTGGGAACCAAGATCAAGAGAATCCAAACTATGGTAATAGATGCAGAGGAGTTAGCCGTGTTAGTCTGTAGTAGCAAAATCAAAAAGCTTTTTGATTTTGCAAACTATGGTATTCCTCATTACTATGAATGGATGTGAAAGTTGGATGGTGAAGAAAGCTGACAGGAAGAAAATTGATTCATTTGAAATGTGATGCTGGAGGAGAGTTTTGCGGATACATGAACAGCCAAAAAGACAAATAAGTGGGTACTAGATCAAATCAAGCCTGAATTCTCCTTAGAAGCTAAAATGACAAAACTGAGACTATTGTACTTTGGTCACATCATGAGAAGATCAAGATTCGCTGGATGGCAGTGAAAGCAGCCTCCATTGCATCTGCTAGTTCTTGCAGGGACTGGAGATCTCCCAGAATTACAACTCATCTTCAGACTACAGAGTTCAGTTTCCCTGGATAAAATGGCTGCTTTTGAGGATGAGGATTTGCTGGAAAAGTCAATAATGCTAGGAAAGTGGAAGATAGGGCAGTAGGAAAAGAGGAAGACCCAAAATGAGATGGCTTGACTCAATAAAAGAAGTCACGTCTCCCAGTTTGCAGGATCTGAGCAAGTCTGTTAATAACAGGACATTTTGGAGGTCTCCCATTCACGGGATCGCCATAGGTTGGAGGCAACTTGATGACACATAACACACACATATAAAGGAAGTAAGGAGGTAATTTTAAAAACTGAGCTCACGGGTGATAAGAACTAAAGCCCACCCTCACTCATGCCTTCCTTCACTGTGCCACAGTGCTTTAAGGAGCTGGCCATGAAAAGATTGTTGTCCCTGCTAATTCATTCTACGTGAATTACAAGTAAAGGCTCAACACTGGGAAGTATAAAATCAAGAGCATCGCTTCAGATATTAAACCACAAATTGATCTTCTTGTCAAACTGTAAGTAAGAGCTGCTTCAACACGTTTCAGAGATGAGAGGACGTTTTGAACTGCAACAGCAATGTACTGAGGGGATGAGGTATTTATTTTACATGTGTTGATTCACTCTTGTGAGCCTTGAGCAGAATTAAGAGATCTTCCTCATGTGGGGACCGTCTTTTGTCCATGGAATGGTGTTTCTGTGCCTTGAGTTAAAGTATTACAGGGGGAAAAATACAAAGGCTGGAATCCTAAAGATATTTACTAAGGAGTAAGGACATTAAATACAGTTGCATTATTTAATCAATATCCTTAGTGTTACTTTACATATATAGCCCTCATTAGTGTTCTGCTTGTGCATGGTCTGCAGAAGCAAGTAGAATGATATAGTACCTACTTGTTACAGTACCATGTGAACTTCTGTGCAAGCTGTTGCATAAGGATTTGGTTAACAGCAATAAAGGCCATCTTCTTTTCCTTGTGGTTCTTTAGATCCAGTTCAATATATGTCAATTCATGTCATCTACACTGTTGCATTTTGCCATGATTAAAGTACTTCCTTCAGTCTAAATAACTGATTTTTTTGTCCATCCAGTAAGCAGAATGGTAGAGCTCACTCCTGAGGGCAGTTTTTGAGACCCATCACATAAGCCATTTACCTTCATTGATTATCTATTCAAACAACTTTCTTTTTTTCCTCCAAGCAGGCGGAGGCTTTAGTTCTACATTCCTTTCTGGGTTGAATATCTGGCTGTTTTCACACTGCTTACCTTCCCTCGCAACAACCCGGATCTTCGCACAAAAAATGCAGAAGATTGCGTTTTCTCACGTGAGATTTGCGCGATGTCACGCAAAACTCGTGCGAGAAAACGCAATCATCCACGTTTTTTGCACGATGTTCCAGGTCGTTGCGAGGGAAGGTAAGCAGTGTGAAAACGGCCTCTGTCTGTTAATCAGTGTGTTAAGATGTATTCAGTGATGGGCAAGAAACACATTCTTGATCATGAGTCCAGTGGCACCTTAGAGACCACCAAGATTTTTAGGATATAAGCTTTCAAGAATCAAATCTTCCTTCTTGAGATCTGTAATGGTTTACTGTTTATTTGGGGTTTTTTACCTTTTAAACCTTATGTTTGGACCTTTAATCCAGCTCCTTCTTACTTAAATTTAATACCTCATGAGGGCTCTGGTCTTTTATTTTATTTTATTTTCCATACACACAGAGCTTCAGGTGTTCTCTAATTTACTCAAGCTTTGACCTCGAAAATACCTTCCTTTGTGTGTTTGTGTGACCTTCATATTTCTGCCTCCCTGAATTCCTCAAAAGTTTACACTGACACCCAAGGCTTTCTCACCTTAGACCAGTGTTTTTCAACCTTTTCTGTGCAAAGGCACACTTTTTTCATGTAAAAAATCACGAGGCACACCACCATTAGAAAATGTTAAAAAATTTAACTCTGTGCCTATATTGACTATATATAAAGTAATTCTCTTGAATAGGAATCAAATAAACACAAAGAAATTATTTTATAATTACTTTATTATGAAATAATAATACTTTATTTTATAATTGTTCATATTTCTGTTTACTTATCAAAATGAACACAAAAGAAATCAAATAAACACAAAGAAATTTTCTGATTACTTATTCAGTGCGAAACTTGGGCCTGTTTGGCTGAACACAAAGATGATATTCTGGCAGGAATCGAAGAAAGACACACACGTAGCTCTTCGTCAACAGCTCTCAGTCTCTCTCTGTCTTTAGTTTTCATAGCAATCAGGCTTGAAAAGCTCATCTCACACAGATATGTAGTGGAAAATGGGAGCAATGTCAAAATAGCTTTGTTTGCCAGAACGGGGAACTCCTTGGCAGTATCCAACCAAAAACTGTCCAAAGGTAGATCAGCAAATCTTAGCTTGAAACCACGATTTTGTCTCAGTTCAGTTAGTTCCTCCTGCTCCTGTAAAGTCATGTCCTTTCCACCAACTGATGCTGAGCTATAGGGGTCCCTAACCCAGTCAAGGCATTCAGTGGAGACTGAAGAGAAATAAAATGACAACTTCTCCTCGAGAGTTTTTAAATGTTTAACTATTATCTCACACAGTGCAGCAGTGTGAACACCTTGCCATTGCTTGGTGAGTGTGAACATTTCAAGATTGCCACTTTCCACGTGTTGATGCCAGAGTTGCACCTTTGAACGGAATCCATTTATTTTATCTGTACTTGTAAGCAGGTTTTCATTTCAGCCTTGCATTCGTGTGTTCAGTTCATTCAGATGATGAAAAATATCTGCCAGGTATGCCAGCCTTGCACACCACTCATCACTTGCAAGCAGCTTTGCGTAATCTGACCTCTCATTTGTCAGAAACACTTTAACTTCCTCCCGCAGCTCATACACACGAACCAAGACCTTGCCACGCGACAACCACCGGACCTCCGTATGAAACAGCAAGGTTTTATGCTTCGCTCCCATCTCCTCACACAAAGCTGCAAACATGCGACTTTTCACGGGTTGTGACTTTACGAAGTTTACCATGCGCACAACATCATCCAACACAGGAACTAGGTCTGCTGGTAAAGTCTTGGCTACAAGGGCCTCACGGTGTAAAAAACAATGCGTAACAATCACATCTGGATTTCTTTCCTTCACTCTGCTCACAAAGCCTTTGGTGCGCCCGACCATGGCTGCAGCTCCATCGGTGCAGACACTTGTGCAGTTTTCCCACTTAAGTCCTCCTTGTTCAAGGTATTCTGATGTGACCCGAAAAATTTCTTCTCCTGTTGTTTTTTCTGGCAACGCCTTGCAAAAAAAGAAGTTTTCTCTAATTGCATCACCATCCACAAAACGCACATTGGCCAAGAGTTGAGCATGTCCACTGATATCAGTAGACTTGTCAAGTTGCAATGCAAATTTCTCACTGATACGGATCTTTTCCAAAACCACACTTTCGATGTCTGCAGACATGTCATTAATACGTCTGGAAATTGTGTTGTCTGAGAGAGGGACTTTGGCTATTTCCTTAGCTGCTTCAGGTCCGAGCATCTCCTCTACAATAGCTTTGCAGGCGGGAAGTATTAATTTCTCTGCCACAGTGTGCGACTTTTTTGACTTGGCTATAAGTTCAGCAACTTGATAGCTAGCTTTAAGAGCTCTTTCATTTACCTTTGTGGTTTTTCTCATGAAAGTTGCCTGTTTCTCCGTGTTTTCACGCAGGCGAACAAAAAAGTCCGCATTCTTGTTTTGAAGCGAAGGGTGTTTCGTTTGGAGATGGCGTTTAAGTTTACTTGGGACCATAGCACTGTTAGATAGCTTTTCACCACACACCACGCACCGTGGAGTTGGTTTCTTTGCATCTCCGGTGAAAGTAAATCCAAATGAAATATAGCTTTCGCTATATTGCCTTGTGCCAGAGAATTTGCTTGAGCTAACCATCTTTGCTTTCTTTTGATCCCCACTCATACTTGGGCTGTCATCTTGCTCCGAATTTTGTTCTGAGTCCAGTTCTTTCCTTTTCAAAAACTTGTCCATCACTGCAGTATCTGCTCCTGTCTCACTGTCACTCAGTACTTACTGCGCTTGTCTCCTCCAGATAGCCGCTGTCCGTCACACTCAGCGCTCTTCTGCTCATGTCTCCTCCAGATCCATCAGTCAGCGCTCTTCTGCTCATGTCTCCTCCAGATCCATCACTCAGCGCTCTTCTGTGCTGCGTCCGCGATAATCCTCCAGAGTCCAGATCCATCGGCACTCTTCTGCGCATCGGCGATCTACTGTGATGTCTCCTCCTGTCTATTTGAATCTAATGATTGGTCTATTTGTGAGCCGAAGCCGCATGTTACGGATGAAATTGGAATTTTTCCCACGGCACACCAGACAATGTCTCACGGCACACTAGTGTGCCGCGGCACAGTGGTTGAAAAACGCTGCCTTAGACCTCCTCAGTTTAATTAGTAATATAAGGAAGTCTTGTTATAGAGTCAAGCTACAAGTGACGCCTTACACAGGTTGGACACTTGTCAGCTTCCCTCAAGTTTTGATGGGAAATGCAGGCATCTTGGTTTTACAGTTTGGCTCTCCATTACAGCTGCAAGACCAGAATGCCTACATTTCCCATCAAAACTTGAGGGAAGCTGGGGGGGGGGGGGCGTGGCGTCGTGCAAAGATGGCAGGCGTCTGAAAGCCTCACTCCATACCCTGATCCCCTGCCGTGGTTCCCAGCAAGCGCCCAAACAGTGGTAAGCTCATAAAAACTATGGGAAAAGCTGGAGGGGGTAAAGCCAAACCAGTAGGACCCAGCAAATCCTCCTTAAAAGCCTTCCTTGAGCCCTTAGAAACAAGGCAAGCTCTGGCTGCAAATCATCCAGAGTTGATCAAAATGGCGACTGTGCAGCAGTTAGAACAGCCTGAGAAAATGCAGGCTCTTGAAGACGAACTTCAAATTAAATTAGAACAACTAGAGAATAAAATAGTTTCTAGATTAGAAGGCATAATCAAAATGGCAATGAGTGACCTTAAGGAATCTATTCAACATGCAGCTCAAACAGCAGAAAATGCTATGCAAATGAGCAAAGAAAATCAAAAGGAGATCCAGGTCCTGCAAGCTGAAAATGAACTTCTTCAAGAAAAAATAATGGACCTTGACAATAAATCAAGGTTTAATAATGTCAAAATTAAGGGTTTTGAAGAAAATGATGAATGCAACTCTGACCTTATAGCCTTCATTGCAGAATGGCTTAGACAAGAACTGAAATTAGAAGAAGGCATTACACCCATTATTACCCATGCTTATAGAGTGGGATCAGTTAACAATTCAAGAAGACCCAGACAACAGAGGGACATAATAATAACTCTCCCTGATATCAGGGCAAAGGAAAAAATCATGAGAGAAGCAAGATCCAGAGGGAATTTTTCCTACCAAAATAAAAAAATATACATCTTTCAGGACCTCTCAAATGAAACATTAGCCAGAAGAAGAGAGTTAAAGCCTATCATAAACAAACTAAATGAAGCAGAAATAAGGTATAGATGGGCTTCATCAACAAAGATTCTGGTGCATCTACAAGGGAAGACATTTCAAGCTAACAATGTAGAAAGTGGCATTAAAATGCTAAAAGATCTTCAGTTAGACTGGCAATCTGTTTCTCCAAGCAAACCTAAGACGTACAAAGCTGGATCTTCACAGAACAATTGGAGCAAGATTCCTGTGAAAAAAGATGCAAGCAAATAATGGGAACTGTCTTGACTAAAGGGACTATAACATTTTACAAGTAAGAAGAATGAAAAGAAATATTTGGGCATTCGTAGACTTTATTTAAAAACATGTTCATGGCTTATTTGGTATTTTGGGCTTATAACAGTTAATATAAAGCCGGGCTGGGTGGGGGTGGGGGGATGGCTTTGAGGTACTGACTACCCCCAGCATATCTACAAACCCCAGACACTGGGTTTTCTTGAGCTTAACTCAGGAACAGTGGAATATAAATTTTGGTTACTAGCGTTTATATTTCCTTTTCCAAAAAGGAAAAGGCTCTGGTGGTTTCCTCCTTGGTGTAGTTAGAGGAGGCTGGTTGCCTTGTTTGTTTGTTTGACCTGTTTTTCTTCTTCCCGCTTTTTCTACCTGTTTTTTTTTTTAAGTTTCCCTCTGTAAACACAAAGGAGGCTTGTGGGGTTTTTTCTTCTTCTTTCTATACTTTACTTTTCCCTTCTCTTTTTTCTATCTATTTCCTCTTTCTTAAACAACTTCATACATCTCAGATCCTTATCTGACTTCTCTATCAAATCTCAAAATTATATATCATATAAGAGTCAATTCGTTTTTGCTATTGTGGGAAATTCTTACTTTTAAAGTTCATTCAAGATACAGAGCAATCTATAGTATCAGAAAAGTTGAATGAGATATATATTTTTGGTCTATTAATTTAATTCTATATCTTGCAGGAAAATGGAATTCAAAGTTATTTCATTGAATTGCAGAGGTCTTAATAATGTCATAAAATGTAAAAGAATCCAATCTATGCTACAGAAACAACGCCCTGATATTCTACTATTGCAGGAAACACATCTGTCTGAAAAAGTGAAGCAGGTATTTAAGTCCAAGTGGTGGGAACTCCACCAACTAAGAAAGGAAGTTGTACAACGCTGTCACGATGCCCCTACGGCAGGACACTATGGGTACTTAAAAACACTTCATTTAGTACAACGCCAATTTTGGTGGCCGGGCATGCGGTCACTTTGCGGCGCAATGTCCATACCGGCCTGTGCAACGACCTCCGCTCCAACTAAGACGTCCAGCCCCCGCAGCCTACCCGGCGCCACACTGCCCGACACCAGCTCCTAGAACAAGCACATGGCAACTCAAAATCTAGGGGAGTGGCGATATTAATATCAAAAAATATTAGAACTGAGGAAATTATTACAGAAATAGATCAGAAAGGAAGATATTTATTTATAAAAGGCACATTTGATTAAAAAAAACTCACATTAGCGTCCGTCTATGCTCCAAATAGCAACCAAAGTGAATTTTTAAAAGAAACCTTTGCTAAATTAAAACTATTCCAGGAGGGAGACATTTTATTAGGGGGAGATTTAAATCTAATTGTCAATCCCAAATTAGACCACGCAAAACACAAAAATCACAACTCTGTTAATCTAAACCCTTCTAAGATAGGCCAGCTAGCAAGCATCCTAAAACAATTTGATCTAAAGGATATATGGAGGACACAATTTCCTACTGAAAGAGACTATACTTACTATTCTCCTAGATTTGATTCTTATACTAGGAGTGATTATATTTTAGCATCACCAAACCTTCTACAGCATATCTCTAATTCAAAAATAGGCCCCAAACTATGGTCTGACCATTCATGGGTAGAATGCTCACTACAACTGTCAGAACAAAAAATCAGACCACTAAACTGGAGTTTAAATAAATTCCTTTTATTCGACTCTGCAGCCCAAAAAGATATAACAGAGGAAATAGAAAATTATTTCAAATATAATTCCAACTGTGGTGTCTCATTAGAATTAATCTGGGATGCAATGAAAGCTGTTGTCAGAGGCAGATATATTGCTATTGCCTCGGCCTATAAGAGAAAAAAGGACAAGGTTAAATTGGAACTATTGAATAAAATTTCCCAACTAGAACAAACTCATAAGAAAACTTGTAGCAAGAAAATATACAAAAAGCTATTAGTTGAAAGAAAAAAAGTAGAAACTCTCGAAACTACATCTATTCAGAAAAACTTATTATTTTTAAAACATAAGTTTTGGCAAAAAAACTCTAAAAATCTGAAGATTCTTGCTTGGAAAGTAGGGAAAAAAGAGCTGCGAGACTAATAAACCATATAAGAGATGAAGAAGGTCAACTTCAAACTAAATCTGAAACAATTATTAAAACCTTCCAAAAATTCTATCAAAAATTATATAGTTCAGATAATCCAAATTTAACAACAATTCATAACTATCTGAGCAATCTAGATGACAAAAACAAACTAACAGAAGCTCATAAAAAACTTATTGACCAACCAATAACAATCAAAGAGACCCAAGAAGTAATCTAAAATTTGAAAAACAATAAATCCCCTGGAAACGATGGCTTTCCGGCAGAGTATTACAAAAAATTCTCGCATTTGTTGGCCCCCCACCTTACTAGCGTCTGTAATTTAATCTTAGATCAGGGGAAAATTCCCCCCTCCTGGGCTGATTCAAGTATGGTATTTCTTTTAAAACCTGGAAAAGATGCGACCAATCCAACATCATACCGCCCAATATCCCTATTGAATCAGGATACAAAAATCTTTACAGCCATCTTAACAGCTAGGCTCAATAACATTATTCCAAACTATATCAATGAAGTTCAGTCTGGATTCATACCAAATTGACAACTAACAGATAATATTAGAAAAACATTGAATATTATTAACTATGGGAAGCAGGCCAAGCTACACTCACTCATTCTAGGCTTAGATATTGAAAAAGCTTTTGACCGTGTGGAAATTCCTTACCTTAAAGAGCTACTAAAAAAAATGAACTTTGGAGACAACTTTCTAAGGGCTATTCATACGATTTACGCCAACCCTACTACTCAAATCAAAATCAATGGTTACAAATCAGGAAAAATTAACCTTTCTCAAGGCACCAGACAGGGATGCCCTCTCTCCCCACTTCTTTTTGCGCTTGCAATAGAGCCATTCGCAAACCATGTTAGAAACTGTCCTACAATAAAAGGTATTAACATAGGCAAAAAAGAATACAAACTCTCCCTATTTGCAGACGATATGGCTTTATATCTCTCAGATCCTAAGCTCTCATTGGAAAAATTAGATGGCATTTCAACCGAATTCTCAAAAGCTTCAGGCCTGTCTATCAATATTAATAAAAGTGAAATATACCCTATATATCTATCAACAGATCTAATTACTGATATTAAAGGTAGTTATAAGTACAAGTGGGTTAAAAAGAGCTGGCAATATTTAGGGATCAAAATACCAATTAACCTAGGTGACCTGTTAAATATAAATTTATCTGAAATCAATCATTCTATTAATTCATTATTAGATGAATGGGGGGGAAATCAACTGTCATTAACTGAAAGAATAAATCTTATTAAATCATTTATTTTTCCCAAAGTTCTTTTTATGTTTCGGGCAATTCCCATTACCATAGCTGACAAAACCTTCAACATCTGGCAATCAAGAATTAGCAAATTCATTTGGAATGGGAAAAAACCAAGAATATCATTAGAAACAATGAAAAGAACCACTAGCAGAGGTGGTCTTGACTTCTCCAATTTAAAAACTTACTATGAGGCTGCCCACCTTAAAAACATAGCAGTGATAATAAATGAATCCATATCACTTGACTGGAAGAGTATTGAACAAAGTTATATGCAAGGAAAAATTATAAGTGAATGTATATGGAATAAAAATTCTGAGCGCCCTACCAATTTAAAAAATAATCCCTTTATAAGAAGTGACTTAAAGATTTGGGACAATCTCAGAAATAAGCTAATACAGTCGCATTCATTAGTCTCTCCTTTTGTAGGACAGTATTGGTTTCCCCCAGCCTATAACACAAACTCATTTAAATGGTGGAGACTTAATAACAAAACAAGACTAACGGATGTTTTAGATAGAGGCTCACTGCAAGAAAAAGTCAGACTTGAAAGAAACACAGCCCTTCATATCCCCTGGTTTGAATACTTACAAATTAAGCATCTTATTGAGTCTCCCAATATTAAAGCTTTACTAAAAAAGCCTCTTACAAATTTTGAAAAAATTCTAAAAGAAAGGCCAGAAAAGCAAAAGGGCCTATTGTCCAGAATTTACTCTACTCTTTTAGAAGAAAAACAGAAGACTAAAATTTTGTCCTACCAAAAAATGTGGCATAAAGAATGTAATTTTGATCCTTCCAATGACAAATGGAGTATTATTTGGAAATCTCAAATCTTCAGGTCAAAAATAGTCAACAGAAAGATGCAATTCTTAAAATTAATTTCTCATTGGTACTTGACCCCAGTTAAACTGCATTATATGAACGCTTCTTTATCTGCAAATTGTTGGAAGCAATGTGGGGAACAGGGTACTTATATTCACTGCTCGTGGGGTTGTAAATTTGTTAGTTCTTTTTGGGATGCAATAATTAAAGAAATTGAACACATAACAACCTGTAAGGTCCCAAAATCCCCAGAAATAATTTTACTAAACTATTGGGAAAATCCTGAGATTCCTACTGCCAGATTGGACCTCATTTAGTTGGGAAAACCGCATTTGGGACCACTTTACTATGCAAAAAATCACAGACCAGATGGCTCAGAGAGAAAACCCTAACTACAAATCATATTTTCTTGAAAAATGGCTTCCTGTCTTAGACTACTTGACTAAAGAAGATACTGGATATAAAAATACAACAAAACAAGACCTCTACTATTCCATGGCTTATTTATAATTATAATATTCAATTCTGCTTATAAGAAATTCACATTTTCTTTTCTTAAGATAAATAGGCTACCACCTTGCAGGATTTGTGGTGTGCTGTTTACAAGTTAAAAACTTTTTCTATTGTTATTATGTTCTAAGTTTATGGTTAATGTTGAACATTATTTCCATGTTAATGAATATATCTGTTTAATATATTGTATATTGAAGTACTGTTGTTAGTTGAAAAACTTTGTAAAAAATAATAAAAAAAAATTTAAAAAAACTTGAGGGAAGCTGACAAGTGTCCAACCTGTGTAAGGCGTCACTTGTAGCTTGGCTCTCAGATGGTAGTTTGACAGAACAGTCAGCACATGAGGGTAGTTGTACGGAGGATCTTTCTTGCTTAAACAAAAGTAGATTTGTAAAAACATCAGTGTGGTGGTTGCAGAGTTCTGATAGGCATATTGGTTTCAGAATAGTTCTTAAGCTTGGTGGTTTCAAAAATAATTATATCGTCTTAAAGGTATGTTCACAGACTCAGTCACACAGTAATTTTCCACACAGATCTTCACTAACAGAATAAACTTTCTTTTCATCCACACAGACGTATATTAACTCAGGCCATTCCACACAGATAGCCTGGCCTAGACAGAGTAAAGGATCAGTACTGGTACAAATAAACCACTCTACCACAATACGAGGCAGAGCTATATATGAAACTGTCTGCTCTCGTGCTAAGGCAGACTTAACTGAACTGAACTGCTGCTCTCTTTCCTTCCAACTTTCTATTCTCCCCTCTGAAAGGTGATTGGATGATGGGGCTGCACTCCCATTGGCTCAGGGATGAAACAGCTGAGTAGCTATTTTACCTTTCAGGGGCAGGACAGCCCCCTGTTCAGCACACATGGTGAAGTTAGCATTTCTCTTTAAATTACTGTGTGTCTGTCATAAGGAAGAAAAATAATAATTGTGGAGTAAAAAATTAGTGAAAACCTAAAGACAAGATTTTTCTTCACTGAAGGAAGCAGAATGAAGAAAAAGAAAACATAAAGGGATTACTAAAAACAAAATTGAGAAAGTGTATTGTAAAACTTGAATGGATTGAATTCCAAAATATTTTATGTTACATGTGTCTTGATATTTCACAAGGTGTAGATCATTATTTTTGTTTTTAAACATTTATTATTTATTTCTTTATATTATTTATAGTCTACCTTCCTCAATGTGATTCAAGGAGGATTACACAGTGGAAGTCAATACAGTAATCGACCAGAACATTCAATAAACAATACAAAAGGACAGGGCTTTTTTTTCTGAGAAAAGAGGTGGTGGAACTCTCAAGAGGGAAATGAGGGAGAAGCACACAGGATTCTTTGAAATAATATTATCCGTGATCCATAATAAATTCAACTGATGTGATCTTTCTATGAAGACCTTCATATGTGCTCTGCTATATACAGTTGGTCTATTGATTCTCCCACAGCAGGTTAGGCAATCTGGTAGCAGAAGGAGTGCAGGCACTGCATTTTCCTTTGGAATCCCATGCACCGCAGCAGCTGCTAGCTGAAACAGGCAGTTGCAGTGCTGGCATTTGCCTCAGATACAGTCAGGGCTAAATGAGATGCTGTGCGAGTTCAAAGGTGCACAAGCGAGTTCTTTGAGATCACCAGTGTCACACCCAAATCAGGCTGGACAATAGCATTGAGCAAAAGTGTGTCTTTCTCTCCTGCTGATTTTATACCCTGCTTTTCTCTCTAATGGGGACCAAATATGGCTTGCAACATCCTCTTCCCCTTCTCCATTTTATACTCACAACAACCCTGTGAGGTAGGTCAGTTCAAGAGTGTATGACTGGCCCAAGGTCATCCAGTGAGCTTCCATGGCAGAGAAAGGATTTGAATCTGGGTCTCCCAGGCCCTAGTCACAATAACATAGTTAAGCACTTTGTCAATAGGGAAGCACTTCTAAACAATGGGAGGCAGAATCGCCTGCTTCCTAGAAAAAGGGAAAACTAAAGAGGGAATCATGCAGCTTAGAACCTCAGCCACTCTTTATGGAATGCTGGTTTTGCTTCTAAGCTAATTAAGAACATTTGGGGGCTAAACAATTCAGGCGCTATTAAATTAAATTAATTAATTTAATTTAATTTATTATATTATATTCCGCCCTCCCTGCTTTCGCAGGCTCAGGGCGGATAACAAACTCCCCATTCTACCAGAAGCAGGGTTTGTGCAAGAAGCAACTTTGCGGTGATGCAGAGAAGTTGTGGGAGGCGTTTAGAACTCCTGCAGAACAAAGAGAAGGGAACCGATTAAGGAAGATGAATTTGGCCTGGGAATGGGAATCGGAATGAATATGTGAATAAGATCCTTGGAGAGGTAAGGCCTACCACCTGTGCCCTTGACGTCCTTCTTGGCTGATAAAAGCTGCCAGAAGTGGGTAAGGGGAATAGTAAACGCTTCCATCCACAGAAGCCGGGGTTAAAAGAGGATTGTCTGGGAACTTGCCAGGGAGAGGATGCGATGGGCAGTACAAGTCATGGGGAAGGGTAGTTTGGGCACCATCCAGAGAGGGAGAGGTTGAAAGAGGGACCGGGACCTTGTCAGGGAGAGTGGGACAAAGGGTTACCAGCCACATCAAGGGGCAGGACCAGGAAGACCCCTTCATTGATGAGCCATGAACCGAGAAACCCACTGAGTTGTGGGGCAGTGGCGGCAGACAACATGACCCACCTTCCTGACTTCACAGAAAGGACGGGATGGGCAGGACAGGAGAGGTTGGGAGGGAACTGAGTGGTTCCGGAGAGGGAGAGGTTGAAAGAGGGACCATCAAGGAACTTGGCAGGGAGAGGGGGACAAAGGGTTACTGGCCGCATTGCAGAGCAGGACCGGGAAGACCCCTTCATTGGTGAGCCATGAGCAGAGAAACCCACTGAGTCGCAGGGCAGCAGCGGCAGATGACATGACCCACCTTTCTGCCTTCACGGAAAGGACATGAGTCATGGCACAGAACCCATTCCCCCCTGATCAGAGGGGACAGAAGGCATCATGGATAGGGGGCACTGTGCGGTACCGTACAACTACATGCACAACAGCAGCTGAGCTGTCCCTCATGCCCAAAGGTGGCGGCAGCTGACATCGCCCACCTTCCTGCCTTTGCGGAAAGAACGGGATGGGTAGGACAGGAGAGGTCGTTGGGAAGGGTCATAGTGGTTCTATCCAGAGAGGGCAAGGTTGAAAGAGGGACCAGGAACTTGTCAGGGAGAGGACGTGATGGGCAGGACAAGTTGTGGGGAAGGGTCATATTGGTGCCATACAGAAAGGGAGAGGTTGAAAGACAAACGGGAACTTATCTAGGAGAGGAGGACAAAGGGTTACCAGCCGTGGAAGCAGCCCCAAGAACTGAGGGGGGCTAGAGCCCACTGCAGAGGACCTTGGCCTAGAACCACAGTAGACTTGAGGTGGTTCAGAGCCCAGGTAGGTCCAGGTCCACGAAGGGATACCCGAGTAGGTTAAGGTTGACCTTGACAAAGGTCAACATGTCCACCAGGCCCGGGTGCAGACGTGTGCGGCAGGGATGGAGGTCTCCCAGGTGAAACAACACCTGCTCGCTCTGCATGCTGGTGAGAGGGCAGGACAGGATGTTGGTTGCCACGATGGACAGGTCAGGCCATACGGCAGATTTACTCGCCCAATACTTCAACGGGTTGGAATAGGAGGGGTGCGGGGGGCTCCGCAAGGTACCCTCGCACCATAGCCCCCGCCGAGTCCTCCACTGTGAGAGAAGCGCCCACTGTGCTGCGGCCAACCACACAGCCCACTGACGAGGCCCAGAGATCAAGTGGGGCTGTTTGGGTGGGTCTCTCCTGACGTAGCTCTCTTCCCACCTCCTCCCCCTCCTTCTCTGCCGCCTGCCCTTCGCCCCTGCCCGGTTCCCTCCGTCCTGCCTTCTCTTTCTGGAAATGGAGCACTGCTGTGCAGAGCTCCTTTTTCCAGTGCTGCATCTGACCCGTCCGCATGACGATGCTGCCCTTCATCCGGGGGTCAGAGGGAGGCCATTCGGTATGGCACCTCGTGGCACAGAGGATGCAAGTGCTTGGCCACGCATGCCTGCATCCTCCTCCTAAAGTCCCTGACCCTAGGGAGCAGCTCTTTCTCATGCTCGAGCTCCTTGGCCAGGTACTGGTTGAGCCCATGGATCAAGGGGATGACCTGACCCAGGCTGGCCTTGTATGCGCACAAGAGCTCGGTGGCACCCTTGAAGGGTTTCAGCATCCGGGACATCTGGGCAAGGACTCTCCATTCCATGGAGCTGAGGCTCAGCTCCTCTCCCCTCCTCAGAACATCCATAGATGACAGGATGTCCTGCAATGGGCCCTTCTGCTCCACCAGACGACATATTGTAGGTGGAGTTCCAGCGGGTGGGCAGGTCCCGAAAGAGTTGGTGCTCAGGGTCCCCACCTCCCCCTACCTCTGGAACAGCTTGTGGGAAGAGTTGATGCTGCAGGATGTCAGGTCTGACATGTGTGTCTTATGTGCTCTAACCAGAGAGACTCCATTTTAATCCTGTCAGTGTTTCAAGCTCTTCTTTTGCAGGTGACAAGCAGTCCAGCAACACTTATCTCAAAGAAGAGGAATGTTTTGACTACAGTCCTTCCAGCCTTGGGAACGTTTCATTCTCTCAGCTTCAAGCCACGTGTTTTGAGAACTGTGGGGGGAGGATGGAATTTGCTGGGCTATGCTATTCTGTATCCTAACTTTTACCTTCATTCGTAACAACATCCTTGTACCAGCCAAGATATTGAATCTTGGCCAGTGGACTATAATGGTTGCTTATATTCAGTAAAGTCTTTTGAAACCAATGGACTCATGTCTAATTGCCAGAGATAGTCTGGATTGCAACTTTTAATAAGCCACAGTCTGACACAGGAGAAGTGGGAAGCAATGCAGCAGCAGCTGTCCAGCAGATTGCACGTCCACAATGTTCCCTCGTCCCAGCTGTCCCTTGAGTTACTCCTCAGCTCAAGCACGTCCCTCATCACCAGGTGCAGCTTGTGCGCCATGCACACCAGGCCCAGGAGGGACGCCTCTTTCAGGGCTGCCAACATGTTGCTTCCTGTGTCCGTCACCATGAAGCCATGGACAAACCCTTCCTCCCCGGCTGTCCACTCCCTCAGTGCCACCTTTACAGTGGTGGCGATGTTCTTCCCAGTATGGACATCATCCATCCCCTGGGCCTGGAGAAGAACTACCCTGTAGCCTGGTGTCAAGCATGGCACCTTTTTCCGGGTGTCAGTTCTTGGCCTGGGGCAGCAGAGGTCCTCTGGTTGCCACCAGTGGGCAGTGATGGCAAAGTAGCTATGATGGCAGCTGCTCCAGAGGTCGGCCGTGAAGTGTACAGTACGGCCTCTGGCGGCCAACAGCTCCCTGAGCACCATGTCTTGCACAGACTAGTAGAGGGCAGGCAGGACTCGACGCCCAACGGTGTGCCGTGAAGGCATGGAGAACCATTGGGCAAAGTGCTGAAGCAGCCTTTGGAAGCCCACACCCTCCACAAGAGATAGGGGGAATCCTTGCAGGGCAATTGTCTCTGCCATGACACGAATGCCCACCTCCTAAGCCCTTGACCTCACCCTTTCCAACGGCACTATCCCTGACCCTGATGGAACAATCTCCCCAAGGGCGGCTTGCCTGACCGTTCCGCTCCCACCAGCAGCACCCTCGGGACAAGGCTTCTTGCTTGGGGTGGATTCCGGTGACCCTCCCACTGATCCCGGCTCAGAGGAACTCTGTATCCCCCTGCTGGATGTTTCACTGGCCAAGGACGGAGACCACAGGCTCGGTTGGTGCGTCTTCAGGTGCCTAGTCAGGATCGTTGATGACAGGTGAATTTGAACTGTGGCCTACTAACTGTTCCAGCAGAAGGAGGCCAAAGGGTTACAGGCCACGCTGCGGAGCTGGCAATGGAAGATGGAGTGAGGAGTGGACTGCAGGCAGGGACAGCACCGGGAGTTTGGGATGGGGACAGGATGGATGTTTCATCGAACCCCAACCATTCCTCCATAGATCCCTCACCCTCCTCCTCCTCAAACTGTTTAAAGAGTTCCTCTTCCCCCAGCAGCAAGAGCTCTTCAGCCTCCTCTACAGCCCCCGCAGGTGAATTTTGGGGAGCGGGAGTCTCTGCTGCCCCAGAGCCCTGCCCAGTACTGCTTCCCAAGGGGCAACAGGGACAATCTTTGCACTTCCCCCCACAACCACCCTTGGCCCCCGCCAGAAGCCTCATTGTGCCAGAAAACAAGAACTACCAGAGGGAGGGGGTAGAGCCCTAGCCCAGCACTCCCAGAAACCTGACCAGATCAGGCACTAATAATAATGTGAGCCCTCAGCCAAGGTGCCCACTGAGCTTGGCCCCAGGGCCTGGCAGCAGCCCTGGAACAAGAGGGAGGGGCTTGAGCCCTAACCCAGCACTCCCAGAAACCTGACCAGATCAGGAACTAATAATGTGAGCCCTCAGCCGAGGTGCCCACTGAGCTTGGCCCCAGGGCCTGGCAGCAGCCCTGGAACCAGAGGGAGGGGATAGAGCCCTAGCCCAGCACTCCCAGAAACCTGACCAGATCATACACTAATAATAATGTGAGCTCTCAGCTGAGGTGCCCACTGAGCTTGGCCTCAGGGCGTGGCAGCAGCCCTGGAACAAGAGGGAGTGGGTAGAGCTCTAGCCCAGCACTCCCAGAAACCTGACCAGATTAGGCACCGATAATAATCAATGTGAGCCCTCAGCCAAGGTGCCCACTGAGCTTGGCCCCAGGGCCTGGCAGCAGCCCTGGAACCAGAAGGAGGGGATAGAGCCCTAGCCCAGCACTCCCAGAAATCTGACCAGATCAGGCACTGATAATAATATTAATCAGTGTGAGCCCTCAGCCGAGGTGCCTGCTGAGCTTGGCCCCAGGGCCTGGCAGCAGCGCTAGAACCAGAGGGGATAGATCCCTATCCCACCACACGCAGAAAAAATCCCAGCTCCAATGCACTCTTCCAAAAGGCTAGCAACAGCTCTGTCCCACTCCACTGCCTGCTGAAACTGAAAGCCAGCCTGGGAGCACAGTGCCTTTTATAACCAGAGGTCCCATAGAGCAACACAAGAGGTCTGTGATTGGTAGTCGGAACTGCCTAACAGGGTTTGCAGGGATGAAATTGGAATTCCCATGGCCACAGAACACCCCCTCCCCCCTCCCTGGTGTCTGCTCCCATGTAACCAATTGTATCCAATTTGGAGCTCCACACTTGGAAGGAAGACGTGCCCATCAAGCTAAGTTGGGCTTAGATTGGGGTTTCCAGGGCGACAGAAGGAGTGCAGACAGAGTTCAGGCAGTCCTTGCCTCCGTTGCCAAGGGAATTGATTGAAGGCGCCTGACTGTCTGGCTTCACGAACAGCGGACGAACGCAACAAACGAGGCTTGCAACGACCACTTGTTCATCTAGAATGGGGTCTCACAAACAGTTTGTTCGCGAACCACCAATCGGGCTGTTCGTGGCTTTTTTGCGTTCGTAATGCTGTTCGTGCCCATGTCTACTCCTGACTATGCTATCTGCTAAAGAAGCTCACTTGTTGGGTACATGAGACAGGGCCTTTTCAGTGGCAGTCCCATGATTATGGAACAGAATCCCCCAGGGAGGTATGCCTGGCCCCCTCATGGCTGATCTTCAGGAGGCAGCCAAAGATGTTTTTATTCAGAACTCATTTTAATTAACTTAATTTTTATATTTATTTGCAGTACTAACCCTTGTTTTTAAACTTTGTTTTATAACTGCATTTTAAAACTTTGTCTTGTTCACTTTGATTGTTATCCTATTTATTTTGTAAGCCTCCTTATGTTCCTGCAAAGTATAAAGGCAACTAATAAATGTTTTAAACAAACAAATGAAATGAACTGTATTAGAATCCATAAAGGTTTCTATGACATCTCTTTTGTTCTCAGAGCCCCATAGATGATCAATACACAGCCAAATTTAGATACATAAGAAACATTTGTTCTGAATCTTCTTATTCCTGAAGAAGTTTGAACTGTTTTAAACATTACATTTATCCATTCAATAATATAATTCCCATTTTATCTGAAGAACACATTTATCTATTTTGCTATAAATTTTATAGTAGCTTTATACCAGTAATCAAACTTCTCTCTACACTATAGACCTAAAACATTGTTTTGAAAGCCCAGTGCTCTCCTTTATGGATTTTTACTGCATTCCAGGAGTATATAATCATACATTTTTATGTACATAAGTGGTACTACCATCATTAAATAAAGAAAGAAATCTGTACAGATCAAAGCATGCATAGTTTGGCTTTGAAAGTCCTTAGGGAGCTGTGAATGGCATTTCAGGTGTAATTTTCTGAAAGTGCCCTGAAGATAACCTCTTCCTGAAAAAAAAATCTTTAGGCAGCTGAGATTTACTATGATGTCAACAGGAAATTACTGTTACATCAATCAGTTCTTAATAGTAAGAACAATATGCTGCACATCTCTTCCTTGCTTTATAAGGTCTTGTTTTTTAAATGCTGAGAAAAACTAACAGAGAAGTAGACTCCATTATGAATGTCAGTGTTGAAGCAAACTGTTTCACTATTCTTCGAAAGATATATCTTACCTGTTCGCTCGTGTTAAGTACAAATCTCCCAGATAACAAGGTGATCTTCAGCTTCAAAGAGAGTGCAAGAGACATAAATCCAGCTGGCCTTGAGGCTGCAGGCTCTAGCCCAAAGAAGAAGAAAGAAACAACTGCCATTAGCACTGTGACCTCCAAAAACAGCATAATGCTACTTACTGGTAGAGGCCTCCCCTAACCCTCTTCCAATTGTCAAGATTCAGGGCAGGACTGCCAGGGAAGATTAATAGTATCATCTTACCTCCTAGTTCATTTTCTTTTTAACTTGGGTAAGAGTACTCCAGCAAGTGAGATGGCCAATTGACTGTATTAGAGCTAAACGAGACATTATGCATGGAGATCTGTCATCAATCTTCCTTTTACAGTGTAAATAGAAAGCTATGTGGACTGGCCAATTTAGACTGGGCTTCAATGAAGGGAGAGTGGGTTTAATACTTTCTCCTTGAATAATTTTCTCAACCTTAATTTTTTCCCCTAGAATTGTTATCTGCTCCATAAGGGAATCATACAGGCACACTCACAGGTGCACACACTCTGTTTATCATATGTTCCTCTCCTCAGGATGAACATACCAAGGGGATAATGGGGAGGAGTCACACCTCCTTATCCTAATCCAAATTTCCCCACCCTATACTGCTATTTATACACTGAAGGAGCTGAAGATCTGTCAGAAGCACCAATACAAAAGAAAATCCCACTACAACATTCAAACTAAGCCTAGAAATATGACACTTTTGAAAATGAAGCATTTTACACAGTAGCTTAGATCAAGCCCTAATCGTAATTGTAATATATAAAGAAATTTAGGCAGAATCTAGGATATAAAACTCACAGCAGGAATCTCAGCATGAATTATGTATTAGAATGATATTCATACAGGATAAAGTTTAGCTTTGTGGGCTTAAATTGCCTTGATTTAGGAAAAAATCCACAAATGGACGAAAAATATTTATCATTTATTTATAAAATATACGTTAACTTAAAAAAGCAACATATGTAAACATGACCAGGTCTCTGCTTAAGGTGTTATAGGTAAGAACTTCTCTATCCTTCACCTTTCACTGCAGTCTGTTACTGGAATCACCATATACCAGTTATCAAGGAAGCGCGGGGCCCGTCGCCTTAACCAGGGTAGGGGAGAACATGCACAGAGCCCACAGCTCCTTTTTAGACAGAACTTTACAAAACTGCCAATGAGAGACTGCTCTCACATTCACCTCAATAGCTGCCACCAGTCCTTTTAGTCTATCCCAAGGCACAGGAGTAAAAGGTCAAATCTCCAAGCCCATCAGGGAACTAAACAGAAGGTCTATCTTGCAAAAATGATTTGCAAGCAGAATTCTTTAACAGAAATTTACCTGGTTGGTGGTTCAAGAGTTAAGACGCAGGTTAGCTCTTTGAGGTTTCAGAGTCAAGAACCACACAAGATAAAAAAAAAAATTATTGATTTAAGGTGCAAAGATATTCAAAATAATACAAGACAGACTGGGGAATAAAATAACAAAACCTTAGCATGTAAGCTCTAACTATTCATACAATGGTAGTTCAAGAAGGCAAAACACAAGTTAGGCACAGGTGCAAAATAACAGAGTGACTTGCACAGAGGAAAACCGGACTTCAGTTGTGCAAGTCCATTACAGCAGACAAAAAGATGGTTGCAGAAGAACTTCCATCTTACAGATTCAGAGCCAGAGCTGAAGCCATAGTGATGCTGAAGTTGAAAGCTTGAACAAAGCTAAAGCCTCCCTAAAGCCTAGAGCTCCATGTTGCTAATCTATTTTTATGGGTTTGGGGGCCTAAGTGGCTCAGGCTCATTAGCCAATCAGGACCCCAAAAGCTGACGTCACCGTTGCTAGGGGGAATACTTGAGTGGGCAGAGATGAAACCAATCTGCAGCTTTGGTCCCAACCCCTTTCCCACAGGTGCAAAATGTGCTGAGTGTTCAGCAATGTTAATTAGCTCAAAGCTGTACCATGGAGGTTCTAACCAGCTAATGAGGCAGCATGCTATCTTATCTCCAAGGTCACTGTGTACCGAGAGCTTCTAACAAGCTCTATTCCCTGTCCTCTCTGTCTGAACCAAAGATTTGAAACATGGCTACAGTTTGAGTTTGAATCAGGAAAGCCATTTTCTTCACACCATTACAGAAATAAGGAACAACAGAAAGACATTTTAAAGGAAGGAACACCATGTCAACTAGGTCAATGAAACAGTTCAAGGCAGTGGGGAAATAAGGTAACTTTAGACTCTGGACTGTATGGACTTATGAGTGGGCCCATTTAGCTGGTACAGTGTAACATGAAGCTACAGCTTTTGCCTCCCTGCTGAGACTCTAGCTGAGGCCATTGACTTCTGCCTCGAAGCCCAGCTTCGATGGCATCACTAGTGTGAAGATCAGGTGGAATGTCGCTGTTCTCCACACAAACCACAGGCATGCACATATGTGGTACTCATACATATTTATGTGCTATCAAGTCGCAATTGACAAATGGCAACCCTAACAAGGGGCTTTCAAGGCAAGTGATAAGAAATGTTTTGTCATTGCCTTCCTCTGCAGAGGCTTCCTTGGCGGTCCTCCATCCAATCACTGACCCCGCTAAGTTTCCAAGATCTGAAAGACTAAGCTATACCACGCCACCTTCCTTCCCACTGCTGCTTATAAAGGCATAAATGTACAATTAATATACAATACACAAACAAGTAGTGCCATTAACCAAGTCTGGTATGCCAACTACTATCTTTCCTTGTAAAGTGAGATTTGTCCCTGGGTTATCCATGCTGTGATCATATCCAGCATAGATTACTGGAATGCAGTCTAGCTGAGGCTACCTTAAGATGATCAAGAAACGTCAGATGGTTCAAAATACTGCAACTAGACTTTACTGGTAGAGGTTATACTGAACCCAGCTTCCTAGCATTAAAAGAACTTCATTGGTTGTGAATTTGTTTCCAAGCACAGTTCAAACTACCGGTTCTTATCTTTAAGTCTGGGTTCAAACCCCAAAAAATTACTTTCAGGATGCTCTTCTCTTATAAAGCAAATTAAACATCTGCAAATGGAAATGTTATTGTCTCAGCACATAGACTGCAAAACAAAAATTGTTAAGGTTACTTTTTCTCATTTGATTTTCAAATTTAATTGTTTTTCTTTTTGCATTTTGGAAACACATAGACATGAAATATAACTGAGGCCTAATTAGTAATACTTAATAGAAGATTGTTTCGCACTAATAAAGAATGAACTTACCCTTAATGTTATGTACTTATCCTGTACATACCCTTAATTTTATATACTTATTTTTTGAGTTTTGCAATATTTTTGGTCTCTGCAAAAAGGTGCCAAGTTTAGAACTATGCACACTATGGTTCCTCTTTGTCTTAATTCTGTAACATTTTTGCACCATTAAATTATCATTCTTCCTAATTCAACTCTCTCTTAGGTTAGCTTTTACTTGTTGTGTCATCCATCATACAGTAATCATTTCCGACAGAAAATCTACTTGCAAGTGCACTGTTTTCATTAGTTACTGTAATCTTCTTTCAAGCCAGAGGTTCTCCTAAAATAAATAAATACATAAATAAAATAAGATGGGATGCTAAAGAAAGAGAAGTCTTAATACAAACAGACAGATGGCCATCAACCCATATCAGTTAGTAACCCTAACAAATACATTCCAACTCTGTTACAATTTGTGCAATTAAGACTATACGCAAAAGATGCATTGTGTGTAGCCACAGAAGTTCCAAATGTCTTATAGTATTATGACTTCAGCCTGCACAAGCTGTTACATGAGCATCTGTGTTGTTATAATTTATTAGGTACATATTAGAAAGCAAATATTTTCTTTAAGGTTCCTTAAAAAAATGCTGCCAACATTTTTTTAGGTAAGTGCATTAGATAGACCATATATTACAGTCTGCTGGCATGGCATCTACCTCCTATTGTTTATTATTAATTTAGAAAATGTAATGCCCCCTTTCCAGAGACCCGCTGAAGTTGCTCATAAATAAAACAACACAAAATCATAAAAACAACAGCCATAAAAACAAACCAGGGCATAAGCACCACACGACACATTGCTTAGCAACCTAAAGCGATATTCATAAAACAATCCCCAGACTAGAAGTTGGCCACAAAAACAGCTAAAAAGATGAAAATTAAAACTTGAGTTTAAATAAATGTTCTGACTGGACACCTAAAGGAAAGTACGGTAGGTGTAAGGCAATCCTAAAGAGGGAGGACACCCTACATATGATGTACTATCATTAAAAAAACTCTGTTTCTGGTCACCACTTCTACAGGCAGGAGCATAGCCAGCAGGGTTTGAAATAACTGGCCAGCTTGTTCACACATTGTTATGTTGATATTTATTTTAATGTTTTCTAGTGTTTGTACATTTTTTTAAATCCACATATTAAGCAACTGTCTACATACATATATTTTCAATGAGTGCTACAAACACTCCAAACATCTGACAAAATGAGCTCTAGCTCACAAAAGCCATAATAAATTCATTAGTTTTTAAGGTGCACCACAAGACTTAGTAATTATATAGTCTAGATGTGTCATACTAAAATAGCTACCTCCATGTAACCAGATAACACTTTCCCTATACAATGGGATATTTAGTCAACAAAATCATTATTATGGTGTGTTGTGCTTTGTGTCTTTTGTTGAAAGCCGTTACCCAGCTCCGGCCTGATCCTATGCAAATGTCAGGGCCCAGCTCCCAAACAAATAAAGTAAAAAGAACCCCTGAGCACATGCAGTGTGTGTCAGGAGCAACACTTCCAAGTAAAAGAAGCAGGCCTGAATTCGAACCATGTAAGGTAACCACTGAGAGAAGCTCTGGGTCCGAGGGTGCGGGCGTCACTTACATGTCCAGACTGCTTCTCAAAGTGGTAACCCACCCTTGCAGAAGTCTCCTGCCAACCTCCTTCTCACTATCTCCGGTTGCAAACACATGGGGACACGCTCAGTTACATCCCTCCCACCCGCAGCGTCAAAACCAAAAGAAATACCAAAAGATCCCGCCTCACAGCGAAAGTGGTCCTTCTCTTCACTCCCAAACAAACTCCAAAGCTGGTCTTATGTTTGCTACCTTTGCGCTTGCAGGGCTTTGCTTGAGCAGCTGGGCCTCGGGTTACCGTGACAACCGGCTGATTTGAATACGCTCATTCCATATTCATGAGCCCGGAGGCGCTCAAGAGTCAGTCCCCTCCTCGCAGTGAGGCCGCAAAGTGGCGGCGGGGCCTTTGGGATGGGCGCGGCGTGTGCGCCGCAGTGCCCGCCTATGGAATGCGCCGAGCAGTGGGAGGCAAAATTCTTCGGCAGTAGTGAATGTCGCCGCGAACTGCTTGGTTAGCTTTGCTCCCTCAAGGAGATGCGCAGGGGAATACGTACTATATAGCCCGTTTACTCGGCAAAGAGGCGCATTGATGTTAATAGGAGATCCTCAAATAAGTGTGCATAGGATGACACGGACTGGTCATGCGATCTCTTGAAGCAAAAGGAAACAGAAGGCTTGGAAGATTAAAGCATTTATTCCGCCATGAGCTTTTCTGAGCTAGAGCTCACCTTATCAGATGCAGAGAATCGCAGCATTTTTGTTTTGCTTGCCAAGAGATCTCACGTTCCTTTGAAAGTGGAAAGGCCGACTAGGGCGTCGCTCTGTCTCGAGCATTTCTTAAAGGCTCCAAGAGATTGTCAGACGCTGTTCTCCTGCGCCCCATTTTTTTCCCATGGCAGGATGCGCCTGTGTATAAAGGCACAGAGGTCACTTTCTGTTAGCTCCAGTTATGCCCCTGTTAAAATTCATTACTGCTTTTCCACAAATGCAATTCAGTATAGGTCACCTTGTCTCTTATCCAGGCAGAGGACTGATTCTCATCACAGACAAACTAAATGTTTTACACACACACCTATCCCAATTTTTTATTTCAAGGAAGCTTCTGAAGTTTATTTCCATGCCTGTCCTCTTTTCTGTTCAAAATAGCCACCTAGCTGCATCCTCCCTCCTATGGAGAAAAAAAAAAAGATGCACAACCCCCGATAGAGAAGCAGCTCCAATGGCCAATTTTGAAAAGTGACCACAGGGGAAAGGAGGATTGAGTGTGTTCTCCCCATTCTAGTCTCTTGAGACTACTTTTTAATGAAAAAAGGGGGAGAAAATTGCTTGTATGTACATGTTATATATTAGACTTTTGAATACCTACGTATAAACGTGTATTTTGTAATACAAAATGAGTGCAGTAGTATACTTGTTCCTCCAGATATTTATGTCATTTATAGTCTGCCTTTCTCACTGAGACTCAAGGTGGATTACACAGTGTGAGATATATCTGTTGGGAATGCAATTTCCATATCCATTTCTTAGTAAGTGTACTGGAGTAAATGATCATTCTTTACACTGTAAAGCATGCACATACACAAAAGCCTATGAACAAAAAATGTAATACAATGAATCAGCCCTAGTAATTCCTTCACAGGTGTACAGAAGCAGAAAACTAATATGACACCTAGTTTGTAATCCTTATGCAGGAGTTAGCACAAAACCTTGTATGTTGGAGCCGTCTGGGGTATATGTTGAACAACTCTTCCAGAGAGCTCACAAACATAATGAGATATGCTTTCTTACTTTTCCTTCTGCAGTCTGTTCAAGAAGCAGCCGCAGCTTGCTAGCACAACATCCCGAAGGAACCATTTATGTTCTGATTTATTGTCACTGTGTAATACCACAGGGAGGCATTTTCCCAGGGAATATGGAAACCTGTTAGATCTGTAGACAGTGCAGTTGTACTTTGATGAAGCAAGTTCCCCCTTGGGCTGCAACAAAGGACAGAAAATGCCTCATGCTCAGATGACTGAAGGAGATAGGTGCGGCTTTGAGCTATGAAAAGCCACTTCTGATTATCTGTAAAAAAGTTAGCAACTTGAACTGCAGTAGGAAGAAAGCTCTGTCTGTGATTTCTTTTTAAAAAGTGAATTGAATATTAGGGATGAGTTTTATACAACACAGTCTCCAAAATATCTCAGGGACTTGAGATATTGGCAGACTTGAAATGTGAATAGATTAAGCCATAATTCAGGACCCTTTTATTCAGGATATGCTTAAGTATTCATTGTGGAATTATGTATTGTCTTTTAAGTATTAAAATTTCTCTAAATTTTATATTTTATTTAGAAAAATGAACTGTTTCATTTGGCAGATACTGCTGTTTTCTTCATTTTGATTGATCTAATTCACCTTAATTTGAATGCTTTCAAAGGTGTCCATTAAACAGAACTGACTTCTGGCTGACTCTGTTACACTGCTGCTAGAGAAGCAACTAAATGCAGCCGCAAAAAAAGTCTTCTCACAACTCAGATTAGCCTGGAAGATGGCCCCATACCTTGATACAACCAATCTGGCCACCTGGATTCATGCCATGCTAACATAGAGACCAGACCCCTGTAATGCACTCTACATAGGTCTTCCCTCAAAATCAACTCAGAGACTCCAGCTGGTGCAGAATGCTGCAGCTCATTTATTATAAGAGGCTTGGTGGAACATACATATTACTCCCTTTCTTCAGTCACTCTATTAGCTACCCATCAGACACTGGGCTCAGTTCAAGGTTTTGGCTATTACATACAAAACCCTTCATGTCTTTGAACCTTCATATCTGTGTAACTGCCTCTCCCCTTATGCTCCACCACGGCAGCTTTGCTGATCTGAACATGCCTTCTGCAGATACCATCTTGCAGTTGGGCAAAATCAGCAGTTGCCCGTACATAGACATTCTCTGTGGAATGGTTTGTATGAGGAGGTCAGGAAAGCTCCCACTCTCCTCACTTTCTGCAAACTATGCAAAATTGCATTATTCAGAAGGGCTTTTTTACTCAATTAATAGGTCTGTGCTGTAAGAAATGGCTCAAAGAGATGCTTTAGTAAAAGGGACAGAGGCTGTAGACTATAATACTAGGTACTGTGTCATTAAGGTATAATGTTTTAATTTCTTATGCTTTTTCAGCAATATTTCATCTCTGTATTTGGATTTATACTTGTTTTCAAATTTCTGCAACCCATACTCTGTTGTATCTGTTTATTGAATGTACTAACTGTTGATCATGTTGACTTGCACTGTGTAATCCGCCTCAAGTCTCAGTGAAAAAGGCAGAATACAAACACACACACTCACATGTGGTGGAGAGTGCTGTCCAGTCATAGCTGATTTATGGTGACCCCTGCTGGAGTTTTCAAGGCAAGAAACTAACAGAGATAGTTTGCCATTGCCTGCCTCTACATGGCAACCCTTGTCCATTGGAGGTCTCCCATTCAATTACTAACCAAGGCTGACCCTACTTAGCTTCCAAGATATGATAAGATTGGGCTCGCCTGGGCTATCCAAGTCAGATCTACACAACCCATCCACACATATATAACATCAGAATATCAAAGATTAAACAGGGTTTTTTAAGAGGGAATCAGGACACTGAGGCAGTGCTATCACGAGATAAAGTGATGCATCTGCCACAGGAAGTTAATTTTGAGTAGCATTCATAGTGGCAGAGTGGAAATTATGTGTTGTTCCATTCGTTTCAATTAAATTTGCAAAGGAAAGCTTCCCAGTGGATTGTGGCCCATGTTAAATAGAGTGTGTTTGTCACTTGGATTTTTCAGTTTAGGAATTAACACACCTTAGGTCTTAATGAAGGCACAAGTAAGTTTGGTGTGGCTTTCAAATTAAGGTCTTTTTTGCATGAGCAATGTTTGATGTGCAGGAAAAGTACAGGCAGAAAATGAGGAAGAGAACCCTTGAAATGCTCCGTGAAAATCTGAAGGGGGAGTTATGTGTCCAGAATTCAAAAGAAAGCCCAGAGAGGTATGGGGTCAAAAGCAGTAAAAATCTCCTGTGCAAAAAAAAGCCTAAATGTCCTATAGGGTAGGAAAGTAGTATTCTTTATGACTGAGATAACTTTTAGGTTGCTGTTAGGTTCTTTGCTGAGCATTAACTGAATGCCAGCCATCAGAGTATTGTGCAAAGTAGGAATTGCCTTTGAAATTACATGCAATTAATAATTTTAATATCAGTTCCACAGAATTTTGTTGAAGTATTCTAAGGAAGAGGAGTGTTCTTAAAATACTAGGAGATGCAAAGGAAGGTGTGACATTGATTGCTAGGCAGCCATATGTTATATGAAAACTATTCAGAAATGGGGGGGGGGTAAGAGAGCTTTATAATGCTACCTCTTTAATTAAGTCAGTGTTGTATAGTGGTTAGAGTGGCAGATTAGGATCTGGGAGACCCAGGTTTGAATTCCCACTCTACTGTGGAAGTTTGCATCATGACCTTGGTAACATTCTCAGCCGAATCTATCTCACAGCGTTGGAGTGGAGAATGATGTAAGCCCCAATTGTTCTCCATTAGGAAGGAAATAAATATTTCCCATTCCCAGATCTCCTTTTTAAAGGGGGCTCTCTAGCCCTTTTTGTTGTGGAGCTATAAGGGGGAAGGTGCCTTATATCTCTGCAACAAAAAGGCCTAGGGACTTTCTTTTAAAAAATCTGGGAACTCAGAGGCATGAATAAATCATGGCAACTGAGCATAATAACATTATCACAAAATAATACAATAGTAATTGCAATCTTTTAAAAAAGTCCTCTGGAAGTGTGGAGGTGAAAATGGTGGCCACCAGAGACTGCAAGGAGACTAGTTCAGATATGGGCAGGACTTTCTATAATACATTTCTTCTCTACCAGACAACTTATACATTAGCTTGATCTGTGTTCTTTCTAGAAAGATTTGAGAAAGAATATACCAAGAACAAAGAAAGCTGGAAAGTGAACTATTAGAGGATGATGTTCAGATACTGTTTCTTAAAAGCTGTATTTTGGAAGCTTAGGTTGAGAAAATCTCTGGTGTGGATGCACCCTAGGGTTTTTAAGCACTGTGTGATATTAGTGAATGTTGATTGGATACATTTCTTTAGATTGTTCCATGCAGAAATTAATTAAGAAAATCAACTTTCTCTTTTATTTCTCCATGAGGATAGATATAACTTTAACCTGCATATGTAGGGTATATACATGCATATCTTAGGTATGCTAACATGAAAGGAAGGGGGAAATTGAGGCAGCAATCCTAAGAACACTTTCTTGTGATCAAGCCCATTGAATAAAAGCAGGGCTTTTTTTCTGGGAAAAGAGGGGGTGGAACTCAGTAGGTTGCCCTTGGAGAAAATGGTTACATGGCTGGTGGCCCCGCCCCCTGATCTCCAGACAGAGGGGAGTTTAGATTGCCTTCCGCACTGCTGGCGCGGAGAGCAATCTAAACTCCCCTCTGTCTGGAGATCAGGGGGCGGGGCCACCAGCCATGTGACCATTTTCAAGAGGTTCCGGAACTCCATTCCCCCGCGTTCCCCCTGAAAAAAAGCCCTGAATAAAAGGATACATACTTCTGAGTAGTATTATTCCCTAACAGCATGCAGATTAATTCCAATCTAAATCTATCAAAATCAAATAGCTAATTTTGTGGTTTCAATGTGGAGATAAATAAAAAAGGTTTCAGACATGTAGTATTTAAATTTATACAGAATACAATATATTATAAATATATTTATATAGTTATAACATTATTGAGCTATAGTACAATAAGCACTTCCCAATTAAAAGAAACTTGGAAAAGCTCTCTGGTTGTATGGCAGCAGAAATTTGAAGTATCAAAGATTAGTGTTTTGCTATTATGGTGATTTCTTTCTCTTATACTAAACTTAGTATACTAAATTTTCTGGTCCCTAGAGCTCACCTTGATCTTGATGTCTGATATCCCACGGTTCACCATTTCTTGTTCTGTTCTAACATGGAGAGGGGGGAGCATGTTTCTTGATTAAGTCACAGTTGTCATGCTAGCAAGCAAGTGGTGCATGTTCTGAGGTATCTCAGAGGGACTGCAGAAATGTTAATGGAGGCAATCTCCTTACATTGATCCACTAAACACTTTTAAAGTAGCACATGCCTTTTTTGTTTTCCTCCGCTTTAGACAGCAGTGGACGTTCAGACAGTGGCTACATGAAGATATCCAGAATGAAGCTTGGCCCCTGAGGCTGGCACTGCCACAGAGGCTGGGGTGGGAGAAGCCCCTAACCTATGACTCAGGCACCTTCCCAGCTGGGAGAGGTGCTCAAAATAAGAATAAGAACAAAAATAAAACAGAATACTGTGAGCCCTCAGCCAAGGAACCTACTATGCTTGGCCCCTGAGGCTGGTGCTGCCACAGAGGCTGGGGTGGGAGAAGCCCCTAACCCATAACTCAGGCACCTTCCTAGCCATGAGTGGTTTCTCTAATAAGAATTAAATAAGAGACTGATTAGTTTATCAGCAATGCCACCAAAACGCTCCAAAATCCTCCCCCCCCCTCTCTCTTTCCAAATTCCAGCGCAGCAGTCCTTCCCTCTCTCTCCACCAGCTGGAAAGTGAAACCATGAGGCTGAGAGCTGGGACTCAGGAGTTATATACTCCTTGCTCTCATAGATCAGAATGGGAGCTCTCTGGTTGGCAGCCAGAGCTGCCTAACAAGGTTTTGAGGACTAAGATTGGTGTTCCTAGGGCTGCAGAAGGTCTGCAGACGTCCAGCCCCTCCGTTGCCTAGGGAATTGATAGATCAGTACTAGGCTGTCTAACTTCACAAACCGCCTACGAACCGAACGAAGTGGCCCAAAAGTTGTCATGGTTCGTGAAAATCAGGGCCCCATGAATCGCTGGTTTGCGAATGCTGTACCGGCCCAGTTCATGCTGAACTTTGGTTCGTATTTTGGTTTGTGCCCTCCTCTAGTCAAAAACCTCTGGCTTGCATGCTCTCTCTCCTCTCCTCAGACCAAGCTTAAAAACCAGGAAATCTTCGTAAACTGCCATTTGTTGTGGCATCCAAGTATTTCAATAAATTACAGTTTGTTTTTTGCTTACAAATCATGATTCCAAACCGGCATTAAAATATGGTTTAGAATTCCTGTTTGCAAGTAAAGAAGAAACTACAGTTTTCTAGTGCCTGATTAGGATTTAGCAAGAAATGATGGTTATTGGAGACTTCTCAGATTGCAGTCTTTAGTGCTGTGGGTTAAGGTAGGGTAGGGGAAGCATGCAAGCCTGAGGACTTTGGCTTGTTCTTGTCACAAACAATTTGAGGTTTTTCTCACATATAAACATACCCAACTATTAGCTCATACTATAAACTTAGTTTTAGTGGTCTTAATTTGATTGCTGTGGTATTGCATTGGAAATTAATTTTAGCCACTCACTTATTTGGTTTGTATCATTAGGGAAGCCAGTCTTTTTTACTCACAGTTCTTCTTCCTGTAAAATGGGAATACTAATCTGAAACAGCACAAAGAGGTGCTTAGAATGAGTGAAACTAGAATTGCTAAACTGACTGCTTGGTTAAATAATATGTTATTTATTCTGTGGAACAGGTATAAGATTTGATTGTGTAAAAGAGTTGTCATAACTCCGTACATTATTTTTCAATACTGCATGCATATCAAACCTGAACTATCTCATATTTTTCATCTGGATTAAAAGAATTATGTGTCCTTTGTGTCCTACTATAGAATTCTTTTAATTCTCTTTGTGATCGCATAAGCTACCCCAAAAGCTCTTCTGCCAGTAAACTGCAATGATTAAGGATCTTACTGCAGGGAAACTATAGCTAACACTTGCTTTTCTTATAAAGTATGTTACTAATGAGTGCTGGGAAATCACACTGTATTTAGTACAGCATCACCAGATGAGCATCTTAGTCACATATTTTATAAGGGACAGCAGTCCAATCATTGCCTCAACTGACAAGAGTCCTTTTCATGTGGAGGAGTTTCACTGATTAGGAAAAAAACTCAAAGGTAACTCAGAAACTTGTCAGGATTTTTCAAAGCAAATAATGAATTTCAGATGCTTCATTTTGTGGGGGTGGGTATAAACAACCTCAGATCAGCTGGAGGATATTGAATGTTGTCAGGCATATGGGAATTTCACAGCAGACGATGAAGAAAGGGTTATCCAAAACCTTTGAAGAACAGAACACTCTTCAAGGGCTTCCTGTCAGAGAAACTGCATATGTCCAGAACTGGACTACTTGTGACTCTAATGTAGCTCACAAGGTGCCTGTTAGGTGCTTGATCCACAGACACATAGTGTGTTTTTGCAGTCTTCTGTAAGGTTTATTGAGTCCCTAGTGGGTTGCTTTTCATGACTAGAGAGAAGCATACAACTTGCTGGGTAACTATTGGATAATTATTTAGAGGTAAGAATTGGTAACTGACTTGGGCAACCATTATGCATCTTCAAAGCACCTGTAAACTCTGACTCATGGAAGTTTACAGTGGAATACATGGCAGTCTTGATTGAAACTCCTATTTCAATATTGACATTATTTATTAAAGGTATTTGTGACAAAAAATGGAATCCAAACAGCCTCAATATCGAAACCAAATTCAGGCTCGGGTACAAGAGCTCTGTCTGTGGATTTGAAAGGGGCCTCTGGGCTGGTCCTTCTTGGCTTCTTCCAGTAGCATCTCAGCAAGTAACCCAGAAAGTTGCTCGTAATCTCCCAAAACTAAAATCCTAAAAAATCTCTTCCCACTAGAAAAAAATCCCCTTTGGAAGCCTTCCCAGTCAGCTCCCAAACTCAGCACAGCTTTTTCTTTCTCTGCTTGAATTCAGAACAGCTGCTTTTCCAGATTTCTTGACCAATGCTTGGTCACAAACTAGGAAAACAAGTTTCACAGCATCCTCCCCCCTGCTAGTAAGCATGAACTGACCATTCAAATTGCCAAAACAATTTGCTAAATTGGCTAATTATAATTTATTGTTAGTGGCCAAACTATGCCAAAGCTAAAGGGAGGCAACAACAGGACAGCATAGCCCAGACCAATATTATAAATTCACCTATTCTGTTTTTCATTCTGTTGAAGTAATGCGACTACAAAATAAAGTGATAGTTCATAAAGTCAAAGTATACTTAACATCAGCTTTTTCAGACACATTAAATATTTGACAGATAAGCTAATTATTTACATTTTATGTCCTTTGCCATCTGAGAATAATTGACTCTTAGTGGCTTCAGTTTTATATGAGAATGCTGGTTCATCCACCTAATCCTACAAAGAATTTCAGAACTGCCACTTTTCCATTTTAATACTTGGCTTTGAAAGCTCTGAAATATCCTCTCCTCTCTGCCTCTTCTTCTTTTTCTTCTTTTTTTTTTTTAAAAAAAGCCTAATGGAGAATTGTGGGCACATTGAATGTTTGCACTCACTCTTTTGTGATATATTGGTTGGTTCAGATAAAAAACATACTCTTTTTTCTAAGTACCAATGCAACTACCTACAATTTTTCCTTTGGTAATCTCCCTGTAATATACGTATGGTTCTATATTCTGTCAACTATGAACAGGGAAAGGGAGAGATATCTTGCAATACAGAATTGTCAGTTTTATTTTCCTAGTATCTAAAATCTCTTGGCAAGGCTTTGCAATTTTCTAAAAATGTTCCATGGAGGTTTGTGCTTCACTGCTACTTTAGGAGCGCATGTGGCCTAAAAAATGCAAGTAAAAAAGAAGGAAGAGCCATTAAATGGAGGGATTGCTGTGGGGGTAGCTTGGCTAATGTTTGACACTTTCATATGCAACAACATCCACAGGAGTGGCAAAACTGGGTGAGTTTGGATTCTGATTATAGGATATTAAAAGTAAATATGACAAATATTCTTTAAATCCTTGCTTTTTGCAAATAACCTTTGTGCATATCCAGCAGCAGGTCTTCAGCCCTCGCTTTTAATCTTCCTCTTTCATATACAGCTATTGGAATCTCTTTTCCTCACCCCAACACCCAACAGAAACTCATTGTTTTGTACATAATTATAGACAGTGGATCCAAAAACTAATCAGATGCAAGAGGCACAGAACATTTGTAACATTTCTATGCAATGCTCAAATGTATGTAAAATAAGAACTGTGATCATTCATGACAGTAATGATTGGTAATAATTGGTGTGTTTATTTGTTTTAGAATGTCCAAAGTTCTGTATAAATGCTGTTTTCTTCTTGATCTTCCTTTTTAAGGGCATGTCTTCGCTGGTGCAAATCTTCAGGGTTGTATCTGTATTTTATGCCCTCCCTAATGTCTATACCATGCAATCTACATTACACTCTGCAATCCAGTGCCTTTATATTGTTGACCCAGTAAGTGAACTGTGGAGTTACCAGGAACGACTTCATACAGATTTCTCCTATTCTACAACATACCCATTCAATTAAGAATTTTTTCTCTAACTTCCACACATTAGTCAAAGTTGTTCTGTCCATGAGTTAAGCAAATAATTAATTATTAGCCCTCAAGACATGCCCTATGACTTCTGCACTATGCCTTGTGCACATTTATGTACTTCTTGTTGGCAATGGGCCTTTTAGGTTGAGTGCTATCTCAGGTGCATTCTGATGAGAATTGTTATTGACATCAGCCCTCCTTACTAGATGTGTAAAGCTGAAACTGGTAACTTTGCATCCCCATAGCAACCAGTACTTTATGATCAACATTATTCTGTTTCATGAGCTGGGTTGCCATGGCAGAGCACTTGTCTCATATTGCTGGGTAATAAAAGGATGCACTCTGCTTTCCCCAAAATGAAAACAAAACAAATGATCAAACATTTGTCTCTGAATCCGACTTGCTCTAGCAGCCTATAAAGAGTTGGCAAAAGTTCTGTTGATAGCCATAGGTGTCTCATCACAAAGCATCACCTGCAAGTATGTGTGTGAAAATAAATGGCTGGGGAGTGGGATGTTCAGAAGTTCAACAAACATTCATTCTTTTCTTAATTTTGTTCTGTAATTAATAGCATGCTAATATGGACTAATTAAGAGGGCACAGACTCAACGGTAGCTTTTAACTTCACCAGTAAAAGCATTTTGTTATTAACCTAGCTGGTGGGGGACTTTGCAAGGCCAAGCCCACAGAAGAACTGCCTAGAACTCGTAGCTGGTATCAAATCAGGACTCACATTAGAAAATCAGCTGTTACAAAACCAGAGTACGGTCACAGGCTGAAAGCAAGTTACGCAAACATCAGTTCAAGTGGCAAATGGACGCTCCGTGGAGAAGCAGATAGACCTGTGACTTCTACACAAAAGTCAGCAGGAAAATATGAATGAAATACCCTGGAATTCTTTGAATTACTTAAGTAGTTATATATTCAGATAGCAACACAAGAGGAAGGAAAATCTCTGAGCTGATTTTTGTAAAGAATTCTTCACTAGGTTTACTTATTTGAAGGCATTTAGCAGGTGTGATTCTGTCATGTCTTGTCAAAAATATTACAAGGCTGATTATTTGGGTTAGATGAGAATCTAGCTCCAGATGTCTGATTTTTAAAAAAGGTAAGAAGTTCTGGAAAGGATGTACAGATCCGTATCCTGGCAACATTGAGTCATACCACAGTAGAACTTTGTGAATATGACCCATTAGAATTAGGTGACCCCAGCTGCTACTTTGAAATATTTGTGTATGAAGGTGTGCCACCAACTGAAAACATGAAAGGTACTGGAATATGTTCACATTGCAAAAAGAAAAGAAAATCCTTCTTAGATAGTTGACAACATTATCGGATCAAATAAATGCTCGGGAGAAAGGTGAACATATAAATATTTTAAAAAAATAAACCCAGAACCAAACTTTGAAGATTTCCTGCCCCTTTCCCCCAGGATATGTCTATGTTCCTCTGTCCTATTAATCTTCCTCCTTGTCAGGCATGACCAATAAATATCTATGTGTTAAATTCAATCTCCAGATTGCTCTGGAGAGCACATTTCACATGTGGCAGCCTGGATGCTCCTATGGCTAGGACAAGACTAGACTGGCAGAGCAGAAAGATGGTAATGATACGCCTGCATGTGCTTGTGAAGAAACATACCCCTTTGGCATTGCTATAGTTACTCAGAAGAAAACAACAGCATCCTCTCTTACAAAAATTGTGGGGAAAATGGCTGAGTATGTGAGCTCTGAGTCACTAATTCTAACCTTACCTTGATGATTCACTGGACTGGGCGTCTATAGGCAAGCCATTATTCTCTCAGCACTCTGCATATGAACAGAGGTGTTGTACTGTTTGCTACAAAATTATATTTATGAAATCAATTTAAGAGCTCAATTTAAGGCATTTCCCCCCGTTAAGACCTGTTTATTTTGATCTTTTTTTTTTTTGCTAGATTCTTCAGGGACAGTCATCTATCTGGTTCCAGAATGGGAAATGTGTGTTCCATCTGTGAAAACATCATAGATCAACACTACAAGGTTGTTTAAAAATGCACATCTCCCCATGACTTTAAAACAAATCAAAGGCAAGGAAATCCAAATAATGTACCAAGAAAAGCTGAAATTTCAACCTGGATAAATTATGCACATGAAGCTAATTTGCATAATTGTGTTAGTTCAGAATAATTCTGTTACTCACTGGAAAGGACAAGAGCTATGCAAGGCACTAAAGAAAGCCCCTAACCATTGGAATTCAGTCTAGTAGCAATGTAAAGACCAACAAGATTTTTAGAGTATAAGCTTTTGAGAGTCAAATCTCCCTTCTTCAGATACTCTAAAAATCTTGTTGGTCTCTAAGATGTCACTAGCCTCAAATCCTGATGTTCTACTGCAGACTAAGAGCCAAGCTACAAGTGACGCCTGACACAGGTTGGACACTTGTCAGCTTCCCTCAAGTTTTGATGGGAAGTGTAGGCATCCTGATCTTGCAGCTGTAATGGAGAGCCAAGCTGTAAAACCAGGACACCTACATTTCCCATCAAAACTTGAGGGAAGCTGACAAGTGTCCAACCTGTGTAAGGCGTCACTTGTAGCTTGGCTCTCACACAGCTACCTACTTGAAAACCCCTTACTACTGGAATATTACTAAATTCCCTTCCTCTGCTACTGAGATATGCTTACCATATACTGAACTTGCATCTGCCATACATTTGTTAATCAGTCTTCACAATTATAGAAGTGGAACATATGCTTTCCTCTCATCCTTTGAACTGCAGAGGAGCATTTCTCCCTTCCACTTTTGAAAAGATCCTTTTTTAATAAATGAACAAGTCTCAAAGACATATCCATTTTACCTGCTTTGAGTCTTAAGTGAAGCAGGGCTTGATGGTGGTGGAAAGTGCCATCAAGTTGTAGCTGATTTATGGCAACCACCTCTGGGGTTTTCAAGGCAAGAACCTAACTGAGGTGGTTTGCCATTGCCTGCCTCTGCATAGTGACCCTGGTCTTCCTTGGTGGTCTCTGTCTAATTAATAACCGAGGCCAACCCTGCTTAGTTTCAGAGATCTGAGGAGGCTAGCCAGATCAGGGCCGAAACAAGCCAAAGTAGTTCTAACATCACTGGAGTAAACATCTCTGAGTCTCTTTACATGAGACATCTGACATGTGAAGAACATGTGTTGGGAGATACAATGGTAGCCAGGAAGGGTAGTTTAAAAAGACAGAGCCAGCAGCAGGGTAAAGACTTTGCTATACACTGGAGATGTGTGAAGGAGCTGTGAAATGCTAGAAGGGAAACTTCTGTCTATATAAACCTCTCCAGGTCCAAGTCCAGCTCTGGAAGGCAGCTCCAGCCCATTTCCATTCCTCACTGCCTTCTGGTTGCTATCCCACACAGTTTTAGACTGGAGAGGTGAAATTGACAGAGCCTTCTGGGAGGTCAAAATGAAATTAACAAACCCTCCTAGGAGCAATCTCTGCAGGCTCTGTCTTTTAAAACTATGCTTCCTGGCTAACATTGCATCTCCCTACACTTGATGAATAAGTGTCTCATGTTGATTCAAGGCTAACATGACAGGAGATTCTACAGAATTACATCCCTGATGATAACAGATCATTGGCTCGAACAATGGTTTCCTAGCCATAGAATTGTACTGGGCTACTAGCATATATAGTGACAACATACGTATGAACATGTTTAGTATCTGTTTCTTAAAAATATCCCTAAATTTTTCATGTAGCCTCAGGAATGTTTATCACAGATGAATTAGTTTTTATCTCACTAATAAATGCTACATCTCTAGACTGATTATAAACTTTATAAGACTGAACTAGAGCAATTTGTCTTCTATGATTCTACTCCACAGAATTTAGCAATTCCTATAGAATTTATACAAGTTTACTGAGAAATAAATCTCAATGAGTTCAATGTGGTGGTGGTGAGGATAAACTGAATGAGGTGAGAACCACATACTGCAATCTGGAATAATGGCAAGAAATATGTTAAATATGAAAGTTTTATTTCTACACAATGAAACATGTTTACAGTGATAATTAAGGGCTAGTCTTACCATGGGGTAAAATGAAGCAATAGCATCTGACAACTGATTCCAGAAGGGCTGCTATTTTTATAACTCCAGGCTTTATGGTTATAACTGTACATGGACTGATTCCACATACGTGATCCCAGCCCTCCCTATATATAAAATATAAAATTGGAACATCTGTATTGGGCTTCTGTGTTATGAAAAAGAGTGTGGGAAAGGTGTCATTTTAATTTCTTGCTTTGTTTTAATTTTACCCTCTGATGTTCAGTGGAATTATTATGTTACAGTTGGTAAAAATATTGCTATATTTATATAATTGATTTTAAAATATATTTATATATTCCTTTTACATTGTTTAGGTCTTGGGGAATAAGCCTGTATAGAACAACTGACTGGGCTTGGCTCAAAAACATACTGACAATTCATCAGCAATTTTGATATTTTAATTCTATGTATTTATCTCTTATAAAGGAACAGTTGCATGTATACACTTTAGGAAAGGTATCACTTTTTAATTTTTTTTAAAGTTATTATTATTAGAACAAATAACAATAAAAATGTAGCGACAATGGTGGTAAGTCTACATGTAATCTTCTATGAATGGTCCCCAAATATCTAAAAATAAATCCATATGCAACTGTTGTCTGTATGCCATTGGTTCAAATGTTGCTAAACTTGTAAGATCCTCATTCTATTGAAATATGAGAGGTGGGCATTTGTCTTCCCAATGCGGTAATGTTAGTCTTTTAGCTACAGTAAGGGCATTGAGGGCTGACCACTGGTTAGGGTCCAGGAAATAGGCAAGTACTGTAAAAGTATATAAACATCTTAAAAAATCAATTTGTATTCTAAGACAAAATTAATGAGCAAGGACTTCCTCCCCAAAAGACTAGGTAACTGGACACATTCAAAACATATGCATAAGATATGCATCCTCTAAGTCACAACACCAACGATTAAAAGACTTAACCCCTTCATAAAAAGGTGCTGTGGTGTCTAACGTACCCTAAACGTAATTTTTTGCTGAATATGTTACAGCTTAAGATCCATGGAAATAAAAGGTATAAAAATTAAGACCGTATCCCACTGCTTTGGCAAAACTGGGTGAGCTAAATCTTTATTCCATTCAACTCCGGGGACTCTGCATATCATATTTATTAACTGACATAAAATATGTATACAAACATATTGTAAGATTTCATATTCTGCATTATTCAGTAAGAGTTTCTCAAAGCAGGGAAGACTCTGAAATACTCAGTGCTGTAGGACTATATTGAAATACCAACAAATTTTGCAGTTTTAAATACTGCCATTCATCAGAAGTTGACAACTCGTATCTAGACCTCAGCTGAGAAAAAGACAGAAGCGCATCATCATAGCTGTAATGTCTTGCATATAATTAAGTTTGAGTATTTTATTTTTGTTTGCTAATGTGGATTTTTAAAAGTTATTGTTAAGAGTTTAAATGTAGGCCTCTGAGGGAAGGAGGAGGGGGACTGGATGGGTAAGTGTGCTCTAATTAAATGGTAGCTATACCCTGGGAGGTAGAGTTAATTGCAGTTTTTATTCAGCGCTGAGGGAAAGTTTTTCAGTCGCGTGTATGTATCTTAGAGAGAGGTTATTCTAGTTAAGTCAGGTAACCTGTATGAAGCCTGAACGGTGTGTTTCTGAGATAAAGTATTTATTCTGCCAAGTTCCATGAAACTGTGTATTCCTGAGAAAGTATGTGTGTTTCTTAGACAAAAGATTTTAAGTCAGGAAAACTGTGTGCGCGCCTGGGGCAGTCTGTGTGTATCTCAGAGAGTGATTATTCTATGTAGATCAGGCAAGCAGTATGAAAAGGCCCAAATGAATGTTTGCGAGTGCAGGCTCTAAGGCTCAGGGAACGGGCTGTAATAAACACGCTTGACACCTTGTGTGGAGTAAAATAGGCCACAACTTTATTGGTTACAGTGCTAGGAGCGTTGGCTTGGCGTAGGGTGCAGATCCCTGCATCGGCTGCCCCGCCTGCCAGCCAATGACCCCTCACCTTACAGCCTGCCCACTGAAAGGGAAACCGCAGGATGACAGTTAGTGGGAGCCAATGGGTGGTAGCCTCTGATTGGTTCCCCCGCCACCTGGAAGCAGGCATGGTCTGACAGCCCCCCGAGCTGGGCTTGCTCCTGTCCATGCCGGCTCCAAGATCCCTTATGGGGATCTCCATCTATGGGGAAGCAGCACTCACAGGCCCTGTTTTTCCCCAAGGGGATCCATGCCCAACACCAAAAACTGGCACCAGAGCCACAAAATGGCTCCCACCAAAGCTCCTAAAACTACAACCAATTCCACACACCCTCCCGGATGTCCTGCAACCAAAGATCTTGCCCCCAACTGGACAAGTGCACTCCATCCTTTCGATATAACTTCTGTAACCAGTAAGAAATGCCCGGGTGAGGTATCACCAGGCCTCCAGATTCAAGAACATAACAGCCCACCCTCTTTGACAATCGTCTGCAAGCCAGGTCAACTTTGTTGTTCTTTCGAGCCCCGCACCAAGAGCAGCACTCCAACAGCTGTGACCAGAGAATACCCATTTTAGGATAGCAAATTTGAAGCGTCTCTAGGTCTTTCAGCATTGTGTGCAGCAAATCCAGGCAGGACCATGTGGGCAAGTCATTTTCACTGAGTTGGATAACTACGGCATCCGGCATTCTGAACCACTTGGACAGATGGAGAAAACGAGGAAGCAAAGCATCCCAAGTCATTCCTATTATGCCAAACCACTGGATGGTGATATCTTCCGGCAGTCCCAGATTCAGGCTGACCGTCTGGCGTAATCAGCTACCCAGTAAACGATGCTGTGCCCCATGATCCAAATTAGCCTGTGTCCACCTGCGGAAACTAACAAGAATGTAAATCCAGCACCAGTTCAGGCCGAATGTAAGACCTGAAAGCAGTGGACCTCCAGCGCCCAATGGCCTGAACTCGGGCCCGGGGCAGGCCCATCTCTGAGGCTGCAGTAGCAGCACCTATACGAAATGAGTGGGCCCCAAAATCTGCAGAGGGGTACCCACCCGCTGCCAGGGCCATGCACAGAACACTGGAGAATTGGAAACGGGTGAGAGGGGCCCTGTCCACGTGAATAAAGAGAAAACCCAAACCCCATGGGCGAACAGCCATGTAGGCGGAAAGCGCCTTTCGGGGGCACGGGCCAGAAGGTGCGCTGCCTAAGGAGACCTTGCCCCCCCATCCCAGTTGGTCCGTTTTAGATTTCCGAAGGGTAATAGTAACCCCAGCGCCCATAAAGGACACATCGCCCACTGCTAGGGCCCAGCCTGAAGTGTCCCAGTGAGAGCTGGCTACCAATTCTTCCACCCGGAAAGCCCCAAAGAAGGCCAAAATAAACACTGCCTCAAATAATGTGATCTCATATCCAGAGTGGCAGATCCGAGGAAGGTGCCCCAAAATTTGTACCAGGATTTCGTATGTGATGGGTCTACGGGAATCTGGAGAGGGTGGAGCCAGACGCTTCCAACCCTCAATGGCCCACCTGGCTGCGAAAGATTCACATGGGTTTGGGAAACCCCACGCCTTACTAAAAAAGGCAATGGCAGCCAGGTGGCACTTCATAGTCCGGGGTGCAAAACCTTAATCCCGAAGGTGGGACAGATAACGCAAAACTAAAGCCCCGGAAGTGGGCAAGGAACCTGACCCTCCCCATCTAGCAGAAAGTGTCAAGAAGCTAGACAGTGCCCTGCAATAACTCTTAATTGTAGAGGTGGAAACCGATGACAATACTCCCTGGACTACGGAGAGCTCCTCCGGGAATGGGTCTGGGTCACGTCGTGCTTCTGGTGCCAAGGCAAAGAACTGCTCTGTCTGGAAGCGACAATACTGCAATACAAAGGGGGACGTCCGGATAGTACTACTACGGAACAACACAAGTCCTGGAATATACATACAATACAACAGTGCATAAATATTCAAATTCATATTTGTGTAAAGTGCCAAGTGCAAGTGAATAAGTAAATAATCAATAAATACAATTTCATAAATAAATAAATATGTAAACGAGATTCTGTCCGAGTCCGAGTCTTATTTTACAGAAATCCTTTATCAATCATAAAATTCACAAGCATATGAGCGAGGGTCAAGAGGGCGACTTCCAGTCCAAAGCAGATGGTAACTGGGCTTGCCGACAGGCTTATGCGTGCATGTTAAACATTCCCGTTTCGCATCTTCTTCCAGGGCACAATTTATTGGACTGAAATAAAAAATTATATTGATACACACATAAAAATATATAAATAGTACATTAAAAACATTATTGCAATCTCATTACTCACAAGTCACCAATAACATGATTCTCCTCTGTTCTTCCTCAAACCACATGCATTTGAATTTTCAAAACGGACAGTCACAAGCCAATTGGCTGACTCTCATAAATATGCTCTCAGAGCCCAGCCCGTGGTCCCCTTAAAGGGCCATAGTTTCTATTTACATCCCAGTGGACTTAAGAAAGACTTTCGGCTGGAAGAGCCATGTGCAACAAAACGAATGCAACACGATGAAAATTACAATCTTATACTTGGTTACATAATATCACAATAGTAATCCCATATATATGTAGTATTCCCAGTTAGCACCTAGGTCCCCAAAAAACAGGAATAATCAATTTCATTGTTGAGCCCAGACGGGGCAAGACTCCCAAGTTTGAAGATCCATTTCATTTCTAATTGTAATAGCCTCTTAGGGGCATCTAAGGTAGGTGGCTCTATAATCATATCTACTACCGAGATCTTAAATTCGTTCAAACTGTGGTGACATTCCCAATAATGGGCGACTAATGGTGCCTCACTGACCTTGTGCCTGATTCTAGAAATGTGTTCCTGCATCCTGATTTTAAGGGCATGGGTGGTGCTACCCACATGATATAAGGGGCAGCTACACCTAACAACATATACCACGTAAGGGGTCTTGCAAGTTGAAAAGAAGCTAGACAGCGCCCTGCAATAACTCTTAATTGTAGAGGTGGAAACCGATGACAATACTCCCTGGACTACGGAGAGCTCCTCCGGGAATGGGTCTGGGTCACGTCGTGCTTCTGGTGCCAAGGCAAAGAACTGCTCTGTCTGGAAGCGAGAAAATGCATCGGCTATGTTGTTACTCGTGCCTGCTACATGTTTCACAGAAAAACAAATGTTAGACCCCAGACACGTCAGGACAAACCTGCGCACCAAACGCATGACCTGCTCAGAGCGTGAAGACTGCCTTTTGAGGACCTTGACAACAGCCATGTTATCGCACCAGAACAGAACCCACTTGTTTCTGAAGTGTTCCCCCCATATGGTTACCGCTACCAAAATGGGAAAGAACTCCAGGAATGTGAGGTCCCTAACCAAACCTGACCCCTGCCACTCGGGGGGCCATGGCTGGGCGCACCAACGACCCCGAAGGTAAACCCCAAAACCACCACTCCCGGCTCCATCAGAATGAACCTGTAACTCTGAACCTGCAGCCCAAGTGTCTTGCCAAAAGGAGACACCATTATACTGGGTAAGGAACTCTAACCACATCTGTAGGTCCTCCTTCATGCCCTTGGTGACTCTGACGTGATGCCGGGGAGAAGAAACCCTAGCTGTGTCCCTGGAAAGGCGAGAACAGAAGGGGTGTCCTGGGGCAACGACTCTACAAGCATAATTAAGATGACCAATGATGGACTGCAGCACCTTGAGTGTGCACTTGGGCCAGGTTAGGAGAGAACTAATGAGGTCCCGCAGAGACTGTAGCTTGTCCTGTGGAAGCTGGGAACAGCTTGCCATGGAGTCAAACTCAATCCCCAGGTAAGTGAGACACGAGGAGGGATCCTCAGTTTTTTCCCTTGCCAATGGCACACCCAATTCGGCAGCAAGTGCCTGAAACTCAACCAATCTGTCATGGTAGGTGGAAGCGCCCGCAGGGCCACATATGAAGAAATCATCTAAATAGTGTGTGACTTGTGGGCACCCCAGATGTCCCTTGGCCGCCCATTTGATGAAAGTGCTGAAAGCCTCAAAAGCTGAACAGGCAATCAAGTACTCCATGGGCATGGCCTTGTCAAAGTACCAGGCCCCTTCAAACTTAAAAGCCCAGGAGGCAAAAATCATCCGGGTGAACTGGTAGCAGCCGGAAAGTGGACCGAATATCGCACTTGGCCGGGACCACAAGACTGCACCAAGCCAACTGCATGATCAAATGACGCGTAGCAAACAGAGCAGAGCTCCGACGGAATGGCATCATTTACTGATGACCCCCGCGGGTATGACAGATGATGGATGAGGCGATATTCTCCTGGGGCCTTCTTAGGTACCACCCCTAAAGGGGATACCCGTAAATTGAGAAAAGGGGGGGATGTGAAGGGGCCAGACCCCCGGCCTGCCTGCAGCTCCTTGGCGAGATTGACTGCCACAACATCAAATTGCCAGAAGACGTGGATACCCTGGGGCCAGTGTAAGGGATGCGAAAACCCACAGAAAATCCCTCCCACAAATATGCCGCTGCTGCTTTATTGGGGTATTCATCCAGCAAGAGACGGAGGGCCTCCCGCTGAATAGGGACTCCCCACTATTTGTTAGTGGCCTGGGACTGAGTTGATGAGCCACTGGCATTGGCAGACCCTCCATCCTTGCGGGCACTTCCTGAGGAGGGCCAGCTGCCCTGAACGGGCTGCCGATTAGAACCCTGGCGAGGGCAAGAGTGGGGGGATGAGGGCCCATACAACCATCGCACAAGTATTCAAATTTACACCGGGAATGCTGGCATTTACCGATTATATTCCCAACAAGTATCCCGCCCATGCTCCCTCCAAGTACCCCAACGGGCCGAGGCAGGGGCATCAGGCTTACCCTTCATCTGGGGATCAACCAGCCACAGCCAAAGTTTCTGGCTGATGAGATCCCAACGCATCCACGCATCATGCGAAGCATGCTTGCGGAACACCTCGTTATACTCTATGGCAGCCCCTTCTCCCGCAAGGGCCCAGGCCCGGAGCACATTGGCAAAGTGGTTAGAGAGGTGCCAGCCCCTCTCCGGGTAGGCAACCTGCACAACCCCCAGATAGAAGGTAAACCCCTCCAGCCAATTGCTAAAAGTCCTATCCACTCCCCAGCGTTTATCCCTGCCCTTCCGCTTCCTGGACGGAGGACGCGAAAGGCCATCTTCTGCCTCAGGACGCAGAAGCGAAAAAACATCCACATAATACCCTTCAAGGATGCACTTCTGCACCTTCCGAGATAAATATATCCCAGGGGGGTCATCACGCTCCCCGTAACCTCCAGTAAAGGGGGTACCCACCTCAGATGCATCCCCAGTCCAGACTGCCCCAGGGGCCGCTGGATCCGACCCTTTCACCTTGTGCTGCCGGGCGGCCCAAGGTGGGATGCCTGGAACCGCGGCCGCCACACCCCAATAATCCCCATCCAAATTCCTGTCATTTTCCTCAGAAGAATAAGACTCACTTGAAGATTCCAACGAGTTGGATCCCCGCCTATGATGCGACGTCTTCTTAGGTCGTCTGGTCCTGTGCCTCTTCCTGGCCAAAGGACACCTACCACGTTCAGGGCTGGTTGACGAACTACGAGTGGGAGTCCTAGCCCTCCTTCGCCCTTTAGAAGAGGGGGCTTGCCTGGCAGCAGCACAATCCAAGGCATCCTCTGGCCCTGAAGAGGATAGCTCAGACCCAGACCCCAGCTCTGCCGTCCCTAACCGGTCCACTTTATGAGAAAGCTAGTCCAGAGCCTGTGTCAGGCCCCATAAAGATGGCGTCTGAGACTTGGGGGCAGCTGACCCCAATGCCCGTGAAGGCTGATGTGCCTCAGAGGAGGCCCGCCTAGACCCAGATGACCTGGCCCTCCCAGCAGCTTGAGCTGTCGCTCCCCGGGCAAAGGCACCAGTAGGCCTGGCTGGCCGTCTCCTTCCCTGCTCAGAAGCTCTCATGGAAGGCCCTTCCTCCCCGCCCCCAGAGGCCCTCAATGTACTGGCTCCAGCAGGCCTGGTAGGGCTCCTCCTTCAGCTCCCTGAGGCCCTCCTATAGATGGAGGCACAAACAGTCCTGGGAGGCCTGCCCCCAACACTCCCAGAAGTCCTAATCTCCGTGGCTGCAGTAGGCCCAACAGGCCTTTCCTCCTCGCTTACAGATGAGCCTGCAACAGCATCTACCGCACAGGCAGTGGCTGGCCTAGCCGGCACCTTTTTCCTACCCTTGCCGGCTGTAGGCTTTTCACCAGCCTTATAGCCCCTGGCATCCCTAACAGGAGATGGCCCCCCCTTGGACCCGCACGCCCCTTTTGCTGCTTTGGGCGGCATAACTCCACAACACAGAGGCCTTCCTCCCAGGATTCAAAGGAAAAAAGGGGGGAGAGGGATGCAATCCTACTCCGACAGGACAAAGCCTACCTGCAAAATGAGGGCGTTTGCACCACCCCAAATGCTCCCCCAAGGAGACTGCAGTGCTCCCGGAGCAAAAGAAGGCCCAGCCCAGGAGCCCGAAACCACGCTCCCAAGGGGATCCGCCCCCGAGCAAAAGCCTGCGAAGCCACAAAGAGCCTGCCGCCTAGCAACCCCGCCGCGCTGCGTTCCCCTGACAATCAGTGCCTAACGGGGACTGACGCAGGCGGCAAAAGAGCTAGCCGGCAGTACAAGCTATGGCCTCGAAAGGGCCTGAAGCGACCTGCTCTGATTGCTGTCAGAGCCCAACTGCTGTACACCCCCAGCCAGCTCCCTTAATAATGAAAGGGGGTGGACCTGAGGGAAGACTATCTTCCTCAGGTCGGGGACTGCATCCCCGCCCCTATTCCTCCTGGCCAGCCTCTGACTGTCTAGGTTTGAATCCAGCGGCTCCCTGCGTGCCTTTGGGAGCCGCATCAGGAGCCAGACGGGAGGGCAAGGCAGAACCTCTCTCCCTTCACCCCGCAAATGCCGGCCCCGCTGAGATCGGTGCTGGCAGCTTCTGTGTGGATGAGTGTTTATATTGTTAGAGATCTGTGTGGAAAATTAGCCTGTGTGACTGGGCTTGTGAATATATAACCATCTTTGAAACTACCAAGCTTAAGAACTATTCTGAAACCAATACACTTATCAAAACTGCAACCATGAGGCTTATGTAATTAGAATGAATTCTACTTTGGTTTAAGAAAAAAAATCCCTTTTTACCTCATAACCACCTGTAGAAGCAGTTAAGCAGAAGAGATCTAAGGCGAAAGCCTTTGGTGGCAGCAAAAACCTTTTGGGGAAGCAGCAATATATAGGTCAAACAAACAAAATGGGGAAAGTGTTCTTGAGATACTAACCTGGGTAAAGTAGAGAACACCTGAAGCTCTGTGTGAGTGGAAATATAAAGAGTGTGGACTGGAACTAGAGCCCTCCTGTGGCATAAGTTTAAGGTAGTGTAAGGTAGTTTAAGGTTCAAAGCCATGGGTTTTAAAAAACAGGGCTGATCACTACAGGGTGGTTCAAAATTAAGCAAATCTTTACAATAGCTTATCAGTTGTAAAGAGACCAATGACAAAGACATCTTGTTGGAACGCGTTTGGTATTTTATGATTTACATGGTCTGTTACGATTTACAGATTATAGACCCATTTATTTATTAAAGGATATTTAACTTGTTTTGATTGCATCCTCAATGTTTTCTGGATTGACTTGACACCAACTTTGCTTAGGAATGTGGGAACATACATAGTAAAACTCAAACTAATCATAACTAATGAGAAGGTTTGTATGGGAGTAGGCAGTTCAAATGGCCAGTGTGATGTAGTGGTTATAGCACAGGACTAGGATCTGGCAGGCCCAGGTTCGAATTCCCATTCTTTTATGGAAGCTTGTTGGGTGACCTTGGGCCACTCACACACATTTAGCCTAACATACCACACAGAGTTGTTATGAGGATAAAATGAAGAAGAGGAGAATGTATGTTCCCATCAGGGAGAAAAGTAGGATATAAATGAAGTAAATAGCCTGATCCCAGTCCATATAAGGCTTTTAAGGTAAGAAACAACTTTGAATTTGGTCCAGAAACTGGCAGCAAAATAGGTATTTTTAAAAAATCAGCACAATAGGTATAACAAAACTAAACGTTAGCATATCTTAAGTCTATGCCCATTAACAGCTTTGCTGTCACATTCTGCACTATTTAAAGTTTCTAGACAATTTTCAAAGGCAGTTCCTTGTACAGCACATGATATTTAACTAACTTGGTTGTGATCAGAGCATGAACTGCTTCTTTGGCAAACTGCTTCTTTGGCATGCCTTGGAAATTGAGGCCTGTGCACACAGTAATAGCTAGATCATGCTTTTCAAGGATATTTCTTGACTAGTCAAATTGCTGTGTGACACAGAAAACACCTGAGCCTCAGTCAGTAGACACAAATCTAATAATATTGATAACCTGCTTCTTTATGAAGAATACAACAGTGCAACTCAATCAAGAACACTCTCTAATCTGTGGTTAGTTACATGGCCAACCAGCAGCACTGTAATCTTGTCTGAATTGACTGCCAATTTGTTTGGCCCCATCCAGCTTGCTATTGATTCCAAATACATATCCAGAACAGCCACTGTCTCACCTGACAGTTAAGAGCTGGATGTCATCAGTATACCAATGACATCTCACTTCAGATCAGCTGACAACCTATTCTAGAAGATACAACAGGATTTGAGCCCAGTGGCACCTTACAAAGTCTGAAGAAAAGAGCTCTGACTCTTCAAAGCTTACGCTCTGAAAATCTTGTTGGTCTCTGAAGGTGCCATTAGACTCAAATCCAGCTGTTCTATTGCAGACCAACATGGCTACTCACCAAACTGTCTAGAAGATACAAGTTCATGATGAACAGCTTAAAGGATTTGATGGAATCCTGCATACATTCACAGCATAAATGTCAAATTAAGCAACTGTCTTCTAGTACCACCCTCTAGAACCAGTCAATCTGATAGGACTGGAACCGTCAAAATATGGTATCCCATCTTGGCCACCCAGTTCTGAAGGATCCCATGGAGGATGGAACTGAAAGATGTTGGATGACCGGGAGAATCAGCATTCCTCCTGATTCCAGGCAAAGATTGCCCATTCAGGCAGTATCAATCCTCTCATTACTTAAGCTGGAAGCAAGACTGAAATGGATCCAGATTTTAACCAAGAACGCCCAGAGTTGTACATCTAGCACCTGTTCAAGCATTTTGCAGAAAAAGGGAATACTACATTACCAACCACTAGTCAAAACTAAAGGAGAGGTGAATACGTATATATCCTCTGGCAATATTTATGCCCTTCTCTACATATTTTATCTTGTGATGAAGGTATTTTACTAATAATGTATAATTGGTGAGAATGTTGGTAAGCCTGCTTTAAAGGACAACAAAAATTCCACACTTTACTACATCTTAATCACTCTTGAGCGCTCACACTCAATATAACCTATAGTGCCAGCCTACAGAGAGTTATACCCTTCTAAATCTATTTCAATCGATGGCTTTGGAAAGTTGCAATTCTTAGGACTGTACAATTAATTTGGTCATCACTCTAACGGCGTGTTTAAACAATCGTAGACAAGCAGCTAAAGGACCCCGCTCTCCTAAACTACTCAACACAAACTACTTTCAAGAAATTGTCATCTGTGTTTGTGATAGGCGCACGTGGATTGTACTCTAGATGAATTACAATGCGAATTCACGACCAGCCGTCTAGTTTCATCCCTTTGTGTGACACCCCCCCCCCCCCACCTCCGCTTCCAGCGTACCGGGTGTGGTCCTCTCTTTTTATACCGTGTGCATTTTCACAGCCTCCCCTCGCTCTCTGCACGAGAGAGAGGACGCAGCAGGAGCACCGATTACAGGGCAGAAATAGGCCCCGATGGAAGCAGCGGCGGTCGGGTGAGAAAGAAAGGCGGGAAGAATCGAGAAGCAGCCGAGACACCCGAACCAGGCCACGGAGAGAAGAAAGAGGGTTGTCGCCTAGAGAACCGGAATGGCGCGCTATGCGAAGGCTTGTTGAGACGGAATAAGAACAGAGGGCAAAAGGAAGCATTTGCCCAGGGAGAGGAAACCTCCCCCACTAGCGCCCTCCAGCCCACGAGAACCAGCCAGTTCTAAAAATAAGCACCGAGCGAAGCAACCCCTCTTCCCACTACGCCCGTTTCCTCCTCCCTCCGCCCAGCCCCCGCAGACCTCCCAGGCCAAAGCGGCGGCAGGCGGGGCCTAGGAAAGGCAGCTCTCGGTGTGATTGACAGGCCCCGCAGCCCACCACGAGGTCGGAGTCACGGGGGCCCCACCGCTGGGCGCCCGAGGGGCGCGCCAGAGCACCTATCAGCTGCTCCGGGAGGTTGTGAGCGACTAGTGGGTGGCGAGCGGAGCTTGGGCGTGTGCTGGGCGCTCGCTGGCTGGGCTCGTCTGGTGCACACGCATACATTGTCCAAGCCTGCACCGTCGCTCGCCACAGCAGCGGCCCCCGAGCGAGCGGGCGTGGTGGTGTCTGGTGCCAATGCGGGGAGGGCGCTGCAAGCAGGGGGCTCCTCCGCCGCCTCGGTGGAAAGTTCATCATTGCAACGAGCCAACAGACCATTGACTAAGTGCAAAAAGCCTTCTAGAGGCTAAGGGACGGAGGATCTGTGGATCTCTCCAGGGGTTTTTCCTTCCCTCCATGCAAACTTTGCATCCCCCTCCCTACGCTTCCTTTAAGAAGCTCCGGAGAAAGTGCAGCATTATTCCTCTGCCTTGTAAGGAAAGCAGCCTGGTGGGTAAGTACCTCCTCCCCCAGTATCTTTTGCTATTTGGGGCTAGGCGGGGAGGTCGTTCTCCGACCGTTGGTTTTTCTTCCGGACCGCAGAGTGATTTGTACCGACAGCAAGAGACTAACCAGGGAAGGCAGAGATGAAATGAATGTAGATCTGTGGGCGCCCTTGTCTCCTCTCACGCCCTGCTGGGAATGCTCAAGGCAGTGGGTGTAGTAACAGGCACTGCAGTGGCTGAGGCAACGTGTCCCAGGGAGCATGTGTGTACAGTGGGGTGCTGCTGGCTAGCTGCAGCCTCGTATGGCAGAGCCTGGTTTCCCGGAGAGAAAACGGCGGGCTGCCTTGATGGCCTCTGTGTTCTCAGAGGCTAGTGAAGCTGCAGCGCCTGGTAACCTGAGTCTCCAAAGTGAGCTGTGAAGACCAACCTGGTGGTACCCGCTGTGGCCAGAAGTCTTGTTTCCGAGAGTAAAGAGAAAGTCGTCCGGGCCATATGAATGAAGGGTGGGTGGGTTGTGGCGGGAGTAGCCCTTAGGAGATGGCACGACCTTTGGGAAAAAAGACCCTCGGAGAGATCATACAATCGGGTGGGGTGCTGGTAAGGCAACCACTGGGACTGTGTGCATTACGGAAATGGCCTCATGGTGTGTGTGTGAGAGAGAATCAGTGGACTGGAATACAGCGGGGTGTGTCTCTGACTGTATGTGGCCGGAGGGCAGTGGGTTCAGAAGGTGGGGGAGTAGCACTCATATTGTTTTGCCTGGGATTTTATTCTGAGGGACTCCTCCCCTTTGTTGTCAGTCCTCCTCTCGGTAGAAATCTGTGTATGTAAAGGGTGAGGCGCGTGTGCAGATTATGGCAACAGGCTAGTGTTTTCCTTTGGTGCCCCAGTGCGGTAGACCCTTTATTGCAGGCTTTGATGCTGTGCCATGGGACATCTTGTTTGGACCAGGAAGCCGCCTCCCAGGGCTACGATTTGTTGGTTTGCTGTATTTCAGAATTTGATGCTTTTGGGCATTGAGGGTTAAAAATCACCTGCTTGCCTGTCTCCCTGCCTGGGTTTACAATGACTCTGCTTTCTGTAAACACTTCCTGTCAGCCCAGAGAACATGGGGGAACATGGGAGGGGCATTGCATCTTCAAGAAGAAACCCACAGCTGTTACACTTCCTTTGCTTGTTTGTTTTCTTCCAGAGGCAATGCTTGCCCTAACTTACCCCTCTTTTGCCAGATCTCTGAGTACTTTTATGTTCCCACTGGCATTCGTCTGTGCTTTAGGGAGTAGTCTGAGATGACAATGAAGTTTATTTACAGCTGCAGATCCAGGTGGCATGTGCAAGTAAGAATATCCTTGATGCCTAGTATAGTTATGAAAGCTTTTAAGGGAAAGGATCCTAAACTGCAATGTTGTGTTTGCAAAGATTAGTGTAATTTCTTTTGTCTCTTTGGTTTCCCAATTCCTTCTTTTAAGCATACATTGTTTTCCTGCCTTTTGTAGCTTTTGGTTATGAATCTGTATTGATTGGGGAGGGGTTAACATGGATGCCTTCTTTGCTAGATGATGTCTGTACTGATGCTGCAAACTGTCACTTAAAATAGTTCCTGAGGACTTTCATACGCTCTGTTTGGGCTTAGGGCTTGAAAAATGCCATGTTTCTGATTGTTCCCAGGGCCCTTAGCAATTTGATGCTGGAGGCCTAGGAATGTGAAATACTGTGTGTGTCTCCTCCAAACCCTGTACCCAGCTGAGATCTAAATGTTTGCTGCTAGATCTTGCAATTTGACTGCTGCTGTATAAGCATTTTAAACCCTTGTTTGGGCTAAGCAATCATTTCAGCCTGAACTGAGCCAGGATAGGAATGTGTTTACTCCCTGTAGAAGTAATGTGTTTACTCCCTGTAGAAGTAGCACATCCTGTTGCTAAAGACAAAAGTCATTCCGGGCAGTGGGATCTGACCACTGACTAAGCATGTAGTGACTCCCAATGGGAAACGGTCTTTATTCAAAACCCACCTGTGAGCCCCACCCATGGAAGCAGGAGTCACCACTCCATGGTCCCTGGTGTCATATTATTCTCTTAAATAACATTTGGTTACTGGCAGCACACCAACCTAGTGACCCTCTTGCTGGAGCTTAATGTAACATTTGGGAAATAAGCACTTATTAAATATACTAACTGTATCCAATTTTTTAAAAAACCAGAAAATGTTCAGCTGCATGACAATTGCTCAAATATATGTCCATCTTGTACTTGAATCTAGTAAAACACTAAATCTAAAGAAGAGACTTGTGTTGTAAAACAGTTTGAAATGCTTATGTCAGCTGACAGGGAGAATTCTTTTCTTTTTGAAATAACTAATGGATGAGTGAGAAAATTGCTGAAAAAATGAGAAAGTAGCTCACGAAAGATTAGTTTTTCTGCTTTCATGAAATTAAGTTAAAAATGGAATCAGAGAAAACATATTCCTTTAATTTTGTTTATGTCCATGTATGCACATAATGGGATTTGCATAGGGACATCACAGGAGGCTGCTTTCCCTATACTCTTTAACCGTGGCTGTGCACACCTGTGGCTTAAGACAGAGGGAAGATGAATTCATCATGCTTTACTGGCAGCTTAAGCAACTTGTACTTGGCTTGGATTGTGAAAGTTTTTTTCATCTAGATGTTCATGATAACCTGTTCATTTGTGTAGGGAAATATGAGTGGTTATGAATATGCAGATAAATATGTAAAATTCATAATAAAATACATAGTTTTTTATGGAAGGTTAAAATACTTCTGACATTATTTAAGGGATGGGAAAGCAGATGGGGAAATCAAATGAGGATGAAAAAATGTAGATACTTTGTTATGTCCCGCCAAGTTGCCTCTGACCTATGGAGACCCTATGAAGGAAAGACCTCCAAAACGTCCTATCATTAACAGACTTGCTCAGAGCCTGCAAACTGGAGGACGTGGCTTTTTTTATTGAGTCAAGCCATCTCGTTTTAGGTCTTCCTCTTTTCCTGCTGCCTTCTACTTTTCCTAGCATTATTGACTTTTCTAGAGAATCTTGTCTTCTCATGATGTGACCAAAGTACGATAGCCTTAGTTTTGTCATATCCAAAATGTAGATACTGTTTCATAAAAGTTTGTACTGACATTTATAATAAATATAAATAAAAAGGCTTACTTATAACCGAGTTGATTTTATTAAACAGAAAGATGTTCAGAAAGGTAATTTGACAGCCTTTCTGGGAATCACTTAGAATTTCTTAAGAGTGACCACTAGAGTCTTCTAAAATGACTTATTAGATAAACATTACATTTTGCCCCTCTCCCCTCTCTCAGTGTATCATAAATTCTTTTCATCGTAGCTGTGCAGGTGCAGTAATGAATGTGTTTGGTGTGTTGATGGAAAAGGAGTGTTCACTATTATACTTTCTTTATTTAAGAAACTTTATTAGTCATGTTCCATGCAAGTATATTCTTAATGCATTTTACAATAAATTTCTGTATTCAGATTATGGACTGTAGTTGATCAGTCACTGTTACTTGAATATATATTTTTTCCATATAATTATTAAGTAATACTTGTTAATCAATTATATTTTGCACAGTTTTAATGGAAATAAACTTTGAATGGTTTTTACTACACACACCCATGGGGTAAATGTAATGTGGGAAAGAGAAAACGAAACTCTAATGTTCTAAATAAGAAAACACTGAGGTCTGTGTGCTCTGCATCTTCTTTGAGAAACAGATTTATGCTACATTCTTAGCCATCTTAAAGATATGAGCTACTCTTACTCAGTTATTGGTGTTAAAATGTAGTGTGGCAATTTAGTATGTTGTCAGAATTGTAAGTTCAGTGTTCTGGCTTGGCACTGTAAAGGTCACAGTTACCAGATTGCTCAGGCTCCAGGAAACTGAGTGTAGGCCTTCATCTCCTCTGCTTTTCTCATTCCTTTCTGTTATTTTGTTACCCTTGACTTTTCCTTCTTCCCAGTTGAAATATTAACCTCCTTGGGGCATGACGATCATTTGTTTACACTACTCTGTAAAAACCCATGTACACGTGTAAATAATAACAAAAATGTGGCTTTTACTTTGCTGAAGCAGGTGTGCTTGGTTGAATGATAATCTCATTGGATGCTAAGAATAGAGTATGATTTTAATTGATATTTGTTTGGTTTTCTAAGCTAATTATGTATTTACAGTCAGACCGAAATCTGCCCTATATGGTAAAGGCCTCTTACATTGTAAAGCTTTTTCCTGTTTCAGGCACAGCCAGCCCTTTACACAGATTGCATGCCACCACTGTCCCGTATCTCTGGAACCCTTTTTAAGACATATAGAACATATTTTACAGTAGACATTTTAAAATACCCCAGATTGCCTTTATCCCTTTTTCATACTTATTCATAATATCCTCTCTGTTTTAAAACCCAACATGTTGTTGCTTATTGAACCTGCTGTATCTGAATCCACCATCCCTCTCTCAATTTAATAGTTCATAGCTATGTTGATCCCCAAGAGAATGCTGGTCCTCTTGTGATGCTCTTAAGTAGTTATCAAAAAACCATAAGGAACTTTTTCAGTAAGGAAGTGGGTCAGAGCCAGGCCTGGGTGCTAATAGAAGGGTTAATGAATAATTCCTCTTACTGTCATTACAGTAGACATAATGGCAAGGGAGTCTGTGTTGCAAGGCCAATTGTTTTAGCTGATGTTTCAGGGGATGCGGGAAGACAGACGGGTGGTAAAGCCAGACTGGAGCATTGCTCCTTCAGAATCCCAAGTAATTGATTCCTAGGTTTCTAATGCATTTAGAAAATGCATTAAGTTTGTGGAAATAATCTTCTTTCATGATGGATGCAGGAATAATGATTGCAAATGCAAGTTGAAGCAGCCACAGAATGGTATATTCAGTGTCTCTGCTATTGTGTATTCAGAGGCATGATCTCATATATTAGTTTATGCACAATAGAACTATATATTTGCAAATCTAATGAGGGCTGGAAACCTAACTGTGTCTGGAAAGCTACCTACTTGTCAGAGCTAGGGAGTTATTCTATGTTCTCTCAGTCTTGGAGAGTGATTTCTGTGAGGGTACAAACAGTAATGGCCTTAAGAGAGAAACTAGTTGTAAATGTGTGCTGTTGTGTCTAATTGTTTCTAATGTGTGCTTCCCAGATTACTACACTCTGCAACAAGAGTTCCAGGAAATAAAATGGTGCATGTTTTACCCATAAGTACTTCATACATAGAATGGTAGGAGCTAACATGAGAGAGTTAAAAATCTAAAATGGAACTCTTGACCTCTACTTCACCTGTTTGTGCAGTGCTCTGCATAACATGGAATTTAGTATTTCTGTTATAAGGTCTCAGTGGATAGGCTTGTGTATGGAAAGGTTGAGATCTACTAGATTCATAGATAAAAAGTACATTTTTATACCATTCTGACTACAATTTAAAGAAAAGAACTGCTTACTTATAGTGCATATTGTTGTAGTTTCTATTTCTAATCATTTTGTTGACCTTGAAACTGGTTAGATGAAAAGTGGGAGCAATTTGAACACATTTAAATTTCACTTGTTTTTAATCCAGTAATCCTTGTAGGGTGGCATTTTGATCAACTATACAAGTATTGCATGTAATGTATTTTAATCCAGTTAATTGATTAGTCTCCTTTATACAGTCAAAGAACGTATTGAGTACTCCTCACTTTCCTGGCTTGCTTTGTCTTGTGCTGTGGATAAATTGTGTTCTCTTTCAGGGAGAACATAGCTGTCATGCTGAATCTGTCACTTGTAGATTCTGTTTTCTCTTGACTGTGATGATAACTAGCACCACCTCCTTCTCATTTTTACTCCTCCAGTTTTCTTTTTCTTTTCTTTTAATCTTTTATGAACATATTTCAATTTATTTTGTTGTTCTCACCTTTTTAAAAAAGGTTGCATGCTATCTGGCAGGTTTCCCCCCCAATAGCACACAGCCAGAGACATTATACTTATTATCTCTGGATTGATGTTAAAACCAATGGCCAAATGGGGTGGAAGGATGGAGTGCAGTGGTACTGTTTGCTTCCAGTGCATGCTTTACAATTTCTTCATGGTTCCCCAGTCAGCTGAATGGAACCCATCAGATTGTTAATTTAATTGTTTCTCAAGTATTGCTGGAAAATGGTAACTATTATTGACAAAAATCTCATAACTGGGATTGGCCGTCATTCCTTGGTGAGCGTACATGTTGAGACAAAGACAGAGTTATTGTGGCATAATTTCTGAAGAGATCAATATCTAAACCTGATTAAGCAGATGGTACAAAAACTTTGGAAAATTAAGTCTCTTGGCAGAAGCTTGCTTGATTTAAGTATTGAAAAATCCAAGTATAACTAATTTTTGCCTCATAATGTCAAAATTATCATGTTGCTAAGCTCCAGGCATTGCTGTTACATTCACATGAAGTACACGGAGGCATGTGCTTCAGTTTTCCTGAAATAATTTATCTTAGGCTGTAATCCTAAGTATATTTATTGAGGTTGTAAGTCCAATTCAACTTAGCGGTATTTCCACCGTTTGAGGATAGGACAGTATGATATGCACAGCTCTGAAAAGCACATTTTAGCCCCTCTCATGCTATTTGTGTTGTACATGTGAATGTAAGCTAGAGCAAGTCAAATACAGACTGTGGCCAGTGTTAGTTCTATGTTTACATTATCGTAAAGTTGCAGCCAACTTGTGGAGACCCCTCATGGGGTTTTCAGTGCAAGAGATGAGCAGAAGTCATTTGCCATTTCTTTCCTTCGCATAGAAACCCAGAATCTTCCTTGGTTGCCTCTCATTCATGTACTAGCCATGATCAACCCTACTTAGTTTCCAAGCTCTGATGAACTCAGGCTAGTCTGGGCTATTGAGGCTCCTATATTAACTTTACAGTCTATTTTTAAGAAGAGCCTCCTTGTTTGTAAATATCTTTGAGTTTAACATGTCTCCTTCTTTCTATATTTTCTGTAAACTGAACAGTATCCAAATGTGGAAGTATTTCTCTGAAGATACCTGTTTCTGTAGGTGAATGGTGCATTATTGATAGTGCCTCTTGCTGTTTTGTTGTATGTATTAAAGCTCTGGGACACCTGCTTATTAGGAATGGCGAAGGGAATGTGCGGTTTGATTTGTTGTTGCTGAGATTCTATATAATAATAACTGCACTTATATACTGTTCTTTTAGACAGATTAATGCTCCACTCAGAGCACTGAACGATGTCAGTGCTATTATCCTGCAATACAGCTGGAGAGCTGGGGCTAAGAGGATTGGCTTACCCAAGGCCACTTGCTGAGCTAATGGCAGTAGTGGGATTTGAACCAACAGAGTGCTGTCTTGCAACCCAACCACTTAACCACAATGCTGTATAGATTTGAATGTGGGCTTTCAGCATTTTGACAGAATGTGAGTCTACCAAGTTCTTGCTCCTCCTTTTTGGCAGAGGTCTGAGATCATGGTTGGAGATTTCCCCCCTTTTGACTGGATACTTATATGTGACACTGTTCTGCTTGCTTACTACTATTTTCTGAAAGGTGCTCTGTGCTGCAAGCTTATCGGCAAGCTGCAGGCATCTGAAATCCCCATCCCAAAATGATTTGCTTGAAGCTAAGAAAGATGGTTTGCTGTCTAGAGCTACTGTAGTCCACCTTCCATTCACTACAAACAAGACACCTGTTTGAACACTATCTGTATGTTTTGTCAGGTGCTGCTATATTCAATATAGCTTTTTAAGGGATTTGTGTGTGGTGGAATATTCAGTGAGAATGTTGCTCATGAATGCAGATCCTTGCCAGTGGTTGGATTTGTTATATTGTGGTGTTGACTCCAGCTGGTTCTGGCTGGCTGAAGTTGGCCTGTTTGTTGTCCATGCTGTTCAAAGTAAGATCTCCGTTCCCCTAGCCATGACCTGACACAGGAACCACTACATAGGTGATGCAAATCACTTTATGGATGCTGTTGGTGAGTGTTCAAAGGCAGATTGGCTGTGGTCAGATATGAGCAGATACAGCTGTCTGACCTTTGAAGCTGACCTTAATATGTAACATCTCAGAGGGACTTCATTCCTTAAAGTTTTTTTTGGAGTACTTAGACAGTGATGTAGAAATGCAGTGTATTAATTTTTTTCTTAGTGGGGCTAAGTGCTTTTCATAGTCAACTTGTTAGTGTTTAAGGAGTTATGGGCCTGCTCTTTTTTATGCCCATGACAATGGGATATTTATTTATTTATTTAAAACATTTATTAGCCACTTTTCTACCATGCAGGAACACAAAAGGGGCTTACAATGTAAATAAAATAACCACAACATGAATAAAAACAAAGTTTAAAGCACAGTTTATGACTGCCGAAAACATAGAAACAAAGTTAATTAAAAGCAGTCCAAAATAAAAAAACATCTTCAGTTGCTTTATAAAGATCAGCAGTAAGGGGGCCAGGTGTACCTTCCTGCAGATGCTGTTCCATAGTTCTGGGACTGCTACTGAAAAGGCCCTCCTTGTGTATCCTCCAGGTAAGCTTCTTTAACTGATAGGACAGTCAGGAGGGCCTCGCCCTATGATCTTAATTACCAGGCAAGAACATATGGGAGAAAAGAATCTCTCAGATACACCAGTCCCAAGCCATGTAGCACTTTAAAGATCAAACTGATACCTTGAATAGTGTTCTGGAGTGTATTGGTAGTCAGTGGAGTTGCTGTAATAGTGGGGTCATATGCTTCTGATAAATGGCTCCACCTAGCAGTCTAGCTGAACATTTCTGCACTGGTTGCAGCTTCCAAATGCTCTTGAAGTTTCGCCCCAAGTAGAATGCATTGCAGTATATTTATATGTAACTAAGGCGTGGATCACTGTGGCTGGTCTTGACTAAGCCAAGAATGGGTGTAGCTGGTGCACCAGCCAAAGCTGGGCAAAAGCACTCCAGACTCTGCAACCAAATGGTTTTCTAAGTTGACTGTCATGTCGAGCAGCACTCCCAAGCTGTGAACCTGGCTTTTCTAACCCCATTCAAGACCGAAGAGATCTCAAATTCCAGATCTGCCTTTCTGTTAACCCAGAGAACCTCTGTCTTGTCAAGATTTAGTTTCAACTTGTTCACCCTCATTGAGCCCATTACTGACTCCATGCAGTGGTTCAAAATATCAACAGCATCCTTGGAATTAGATGAAAAAGAGAAATAGAACTGGGTATCATCTACATATTGGTGATACCACGGCCCAAACCTTCTAATGACCTTTTCCAGTGGCTTCCTATAGATACTAAATAGCATGGGGATTTAAGATTGAATCTTGTGGAAACAACTCTACCCCTCTGCCAAGGGGTAGAGCAGGAATTCCACAGCACCACCTTCTGAGACCAAAATTTCAGAAAGGAATCAAACCACCATAACACAGTGCCCCTTTGTACCAGCACCAAGAGACGACTCAGCAGGATAGTGTTGAAGGCTGTGGAGAGATTCAGGAGGGCTAGTAGGATAACATAGTTCTTGGTGGATGTCATCAGCCAAGGTGACCAGAGCAATCTGTATTCCAAACCCTAGCCTGAAGCCAGATCAAAATAGGTCCAAAAACTCAGTCTCTTCCAAGAGACCTTGGAGCTGGGAAGCAACCAACCTGCTTAAGCACCTTAACCAAGAATGCAAGGTCAGAGACTGGCTCCAACATAGTGGGGCTCAGGGAGGGCTTTTTCAAAACAGGTCTGCTCACTGTCTCCTTGAGCATGGGGGGCACAACTCCTGCTCTCAATGGAGCATTTACCACTTCCCTTACCTACTTAGCCAGTCCCCCTCTAGCAGGTTTTATCAGCTAGGAAGGGCTAGAGTCAAGAGCACAGGCCTCACCTCTCCAAGGATTTTGTTCACCTCCTCAGCTCTACAAACTGAAAGGCACCCAGATAAACTGAACAGGCAGATGCCAGAGGTGTAGCGTCTGAACAAACGTCCACACTGGCATCTAACTCAGTAAATCTGGGTGATTTTGTTTGCAAAGTAAGTACCAAATGGATCACAGTGGGCTGTCATGTGTTCTCAGAGTCCAGTTCCCTAGGGCTATGATGTAAAAGCCCCCCCCCCCAAAGAGAGGGAACAGCTCAGTAGATAATTATGTGCAGGCACAATGGTTGTGGAAAAATACTGCCTTTCACTGCCACAGAATAGATTCTAATACAGGCACTACGTTGTGTTCGGTCAGCTTTGCTCCATGTTTTCTGCCAGCAGTTCTCTAGCTGTCATCCATTCTGTTGCACTACCATCCATTAATAGAAGGGTTGGTTGAAGAGAAAGGTATGTAGGAGGGATTTGAAAGGACATGGAGATAGGAAAGGGAAGAAGTCAAAGGTGAGTTTGTTCATTTACTTCATTTATACACTTCCTTTTTCCCTAGTGGAGTCCCAAGGTGGGTTCAATTGTTCTCCCTCTGAGGCGGAGGACATCTTGATGGGTGATTCCCACCCTCCATTCAAGTAGGCAGGAACAAGTTTTCTACTTCCTGTCTTCCCAGTGGGAGTCCCCTTTTCTTTCAGTTTCATTCCTGCCTCAACAAGGGAGAGCAGCTTCATCCGAGGGCTGCCTTGCCTTTTAACGGTTTCTCTTGCTTTCCTTCTAATTGGAACAGACAGCATGTCAGCTAATTAAGTGGACAGATATTTCACCAGGTGCTTCCATCCCAAGGCCAAAGTAACCGATGCATTGACATCACAGTGGCCACGCATTCTGCTTTTTGCCTTCCAACTGCTCCGATTCTCCCGAAGCTAATCAGGAAGATAAGATAACAAAAACAAACAAACAAAAAAGCAGAAATCATAGTGGTACCACCTTATTTGCCCCAGCTCCAATGCTCTCTACTCTTCAGCAGCTGTCAACACTTCCAACCCTGACTTCTCTAATATCTCTGGATATGCTCCAGCGATGCTAAGTTCTCCCTCTCAGGTGGAGGACATCTTGGGTGATTCCCACCGTCCAATCAGGGAGGCAGGAACTAATTTTCTTCCTCTTGCGGTCTGACATGCGGGACACCCTCTCTTCAGTTCTGTACCTGCCTTAGGGAAGAGCAGTCTAGTAGCAGATTAGCTCTGCAACTTTCTTATTAAGACTTCACTTTCACTTCCTCTTCCTACTCCTTGCTCTTCTCTTCCTTTAATCTTTACTTTGTCTTTCAAACTCTGTTGACTTAAAACTTTCATAGTTCCTGTCTTTTTGCTGTCCTCTCCTGTCTCTTACTACTCTCCCTGGCTGACTGAGAGGATCACGGCAGCCATTTGGGGCAGCTGCCTACAAGAGGGACATCAGGGATTCTGAGGACAGCTTCCTAGACAACAGAGAGGAATGATCCCCAGTATTCGCATTGAACACAATGGGGATTGATGAATCTGGTGCCGACATGCCTCCTGGCTTGTACGTGCTCCCAGCAACGAGTCAGCACTGACATGCCTCTGTGGCTTGTGCGGTCTCCCAGCTACAAGTCCGCCTCAGAGCCATAGAAGAGTTTCAAAGGCTCATCCCACTGATCGGAAGATGGATGCATCTTGCACGCTCCTGCTCTGCAGCTGGAGTTGGCGTGTTACCTCAGCCCAGGCTTTTGGTGGGAAAAGACACCACGAATCTCCTCAGCTCTGGTGCCACAGTGAATGTGCCCATGCCAACCTCCTGGCTGGAGATTCCACAGCAGGCTTTTTCTCTTCAGATCTATCCCTCCCTTTACAACAGGACTCTTCCTGTCAGATGGGTAACATATGAAGGGGACAAACTTGCCTGTGTCTTTGAACCTTTTAACTTCCCAAGACTAACCATGAGGGAAGAAATATATAATCTCTGCTGGGCTGAAACCTCTGTTAATAGTAGTGTGGTGTCTACCTCCTCCTCCTCCTTCCTCCATGGGCGAGGCTGAGGCTCGGTGAAAGAACTTCTGCTTTGCCTGCAGAAGGATCCAGGTTTGTTCCCCATTAACTCCAGTTAAAAAGATTAGGTAGATGATGGAAAAAAGAAAAAACTTCTTCCTGAGACCCTGGAGACCTGCTGCCAGTCTGAGTAGACAACACTGACCTTGGTGGACCGATGGTCTGAGTCAGAATAAGGCAGGTTGGAATGTTTAACAGACAGGAATCCCCACTGAGTAGGGGGATTGCTCTCAGAGAGCATCTATAATGGCAAGGAGAAGGAAGAATTCCTTCAGATGTGGAGGAGGAGGAAATATCCCTGCCAGAACAGTCAGACCAGCTGTCTGAATCTGAGGTCTACCAGTATTTACTACCTAGACATTCTCAGCCTTAGGGCTGCAGGAATTACCCTTGGAGGAGGAGGACTCTTAGACAGGGAAAACTAATCCAGACCCCAGGAAAACAAGAGTGTCTTCCTAAGGAAAGTTCCCCAGAAAGGTCCTCCCATTTTCAGAATATTTTAGGAGACAGCTCAAGGCTGAGTGGTGTAAACCATCAGCCAATAAGCAATTCTCTAATGTGGTAAAAACAAACAAACCTGTGCTCACTAACTTTCTTTGCTATGAGATGTTGCAGGTACCTGCGATCGACACTCCAGTGGATACACTTCAGTCATCTGGGCTCTTGTCAGAGGATAAGCAAGGATCAGTCAGAGACAACTTAGACAAGGAGAGAGAGGTCATGCTGAAGAAAGCTCACGAGGATATGGCTATGATTATAAAGGCTACAGCCATTGCCTCCAGAGCATCAGAAGCATGGATCAGAAAACCGATCCTACTTCTCCCATACAACAATAGATGCCCCCCTTGAAGGGGCAAACGGAATTTTAAAGGCCAGTACCTTCAAGGCAGACACCATCCTGGATGCACTTACCTTTTCTTCCAGGACTATGGTCTCAGCAGCAGTAACAAGTAGACACTCTTGACTAAGAGCTTGGCCAGCAGTTTTGCACTCTAAAAATATCGTCCTGGCTTACCACTTTCAGAGAGACAAGCTATTTGGGGATACCCTGGGAAAGATCTGGGTTGAGACCCAGGACAAAAGAAAGTGTTGCCCAAAAACACTCTTAACAGTCTGAGAGGCGATCCCTTGGCCCTCGGCCATTTTATTCACAACACACTCCACTAAGGTCCAGACAGGATTCCAAGCTACCATTCTGGGGTTAATCTAGATATCCCTTTAATAAGGGGGGGTGTCCTTTCAAGAACCCACTTGTAGTATAGTGGTTAAGTAACTGAACTGTGTTGCAGTACTCTGCTGGTTCTGATCTCACTACTGCCATGAACTTACCACATGGCCTTGGGTAAACCATTCCTCTCGGACCCAGCTCCCCAGCTGTATGGTGAGGATAATGCTTACTTTGTCCCAAGATCAAACAGACAGTTCTTCACACGTGAAAAGAGATCTGACCTTGATACCAAGCGCTCTAAGACAGGACTTACAAGCAAGCCATCCCTGTGAGAGGCCAAGTACTCCTTACCATCAAGCCTAGGTCGACACGCAGGCAGAAAGCTGGACCTTAGAAATAGTCTCACAAGGCTATTCCATACAATTTGAAAGCTACCCACCAGAACATTTTGTCATCTCTCCTGTACATGAAATCTTAACTCAAAATGTAATTCAACACCTGGGTATTCAAGCTGTGGAGCATGTTCCCCACAACGAAAGAGGACAAGGGAGTCTACTCAACCTTCTTCATAGTCCCTAAAAATAATGGGGACTGGAGGGCGTTGTTAGACCTTAACTTTTTGAACAAGTTTATCAAGTTTCATCACTTCTGAATGGAAACTCTGCGCTCAGTCACAGAGGCCATTCAACTAGAAGAATACATGACATCTACAGATCTCGCAGAAGCATACCTCCATGTACCGATTCTGACAGCCCATCAACAATACCTAAGATTTTGCACAGAAAAAAACCCTGGCAGTTCCGAGCCATCCCTTTCGGCCTGTCCACCGCGCCAAGACTATTCACAAAACACCTGATCAACCCCATCGTATGTCTCAGAGAGAGTGGTATTCATGTTCATTTGCACCCAGACGATCTCCTGATCAGAACATGTTCAAAAGAAAAATCTCACCACGACACTCAGTTCTTCATTCAGTTCCTACAAGGTGGAACACCTGGGTATGATCATCAAAAGTGTTGTCTATCTCTCACCAAAGAAGAGGTCAGGAAGACCAGACAGCTGGCCGAGACTGTCATCAGAGTGAAAATCACTTCTCATGACACTACCCAAACTGATGAGTATGCTAGCGGCCAGCAACAAGGCTGGCAACCTTGGGGTTGTCTACATGCAAGATCGCTTCAGACCTTTCTCAGATCTTATTAACAGCAGATCATGGAGAAGACAGATCTTCCCATTCCGATACCACTTCAAAGCAAAAGATCCATGACTCCTTGAGAACAACAAATACAGATGCAAGCATCACAGGTTAGGCACGTCTTCCTATCAATGTCTTGGAAATGTGAACGATTTGTCTGGCCTTGTTCCAGTTCAGAGATCAGATAGCGAACTCACACATCCTGATCTGTACAGACAAGGTCGCAGATAAGATATATGTAAACAAGCGGGGGGGGGGGGGAGGGATACAAGACCTTGAAGTGGCACAAGGAGGCGACAAGGATACTTACCTGGGAGGAAGGTCACCTAGTCTCGATCAAAGGCATATCCAATGTCCAGGCAGACTGGCTGACCAGGTAGACCATTCAGCAAGTGGAATAGTCCCTTAAGAAAGATCTGATCTAATGAATAACATTGCACTTTGCAACACCTTTCATGGACCTGTTTGCATCCCAACACAACCCTCAACTATCAAGGTACGTGACAAGGTTTGTTCCACTCACAAGCAGATGCCCTGACGTTGCAGTGGCCATTGGGCCTCCTCTATGCATTACCGTCCTTATCAGTAATACCCAAACTCCTGAGAAGGATGAAGTAACAGGGAGTGAAGTGCTAGTGATTGCCTCTTTGTGGCCCCACAGACTGTGCTTTTCCACACTCCAACAAATGGTGATATCTCCACCCCACATCCTACCAACCTCTTTGGTCACATTACAGCAGGAAATGATTTGGCACTCTCATTTAGATTTGCTCTGCTTAACTGTGTGGAAATAGAAAGGAAAATCTTCCTAAGATAGGGATATTCCAGAGAGTTGGCTGACACTCTCTTAGCATCCAGAAAACAGTTCACAGGCAGAATTTTCAATTCCTCTTGGAAAGCTCTCACTTAGTGGGGCAGGAGGAAAGCATTGGACATTTTACGTAGCCCTGACCAAACATCCATTTGAACTGGTCAAGGATGTTCCCCTGAGAAGGCTGAGAATGAAGACCATCTTCCTTATTGTGGTCACATCTGCCAGAAGAATCTCAGACCTAAGCGCACTATCAGTCAGACCTGAACTCTGTATCTTTCACAACGATAAGGTGATACTTCATACTGTCCCCACCTTTCTTCCAAAAGTCTATTCCAAATTCCATAGGTTGCAAGAGATAAGGCTACCATATTTCTACCTGTACCCTAAATATACTAGGGAGAGGCTCTGACACAACCTAGATATCAGAAGGAAGCTCAAGGCCTATCTGCCCCAAACAGTACAAATCAGAAAGTCGGACTTACTGTTCATCAGTATATCTCCCCTCAATTTGGGGAAGAAAATGCCTTCAGCAGCCATAGGTGCCAATAACAAAACATACACTATTGAAGCTCACAAAGCTCTCATTGTAGAAGTTTCTAATGGAATAACAGCTCACTCTGTGAGAAGCGCTGCTACCAATGCAGCGTTACAGAGGAACACTTCTGTAGAAAAAGTCTACAGGGCAGCAACATGGTTGTCGATCTCGACCTTGGTGAGACGCTAGAAATTAAATCTATATTATTCTGCGGACACCACCTGCAGTAGAAAAGTACTGCAGTGCATGATTTCGGATGAAGACCACATCCCACCCAGAAAGTAGAAACTGCTTTGGAAGCACCCAAGATGTCCTCCGCCTCAGAGGAAGAACAGACCTTTGGACGCTTACCGTGAAGGGTCCTCCTCTGAGGAAAGGAGGACATCTTGCCCTCCCTAGGTCTTCATCCTCCTCTACTCTGCTGCCTCATTCTTCTACCTCCTCTGGATTATGCTTTATTTACAGTACATGTTAACACAACAGGTGTTTTTTCTCTCAGTATTGACAGTAGCTGAATGATAAATTCAATGTTTACTACTTTGTGGAGTCACCTGAACTGAAGAGAGAGGGTGTCCCACATGCCAGACAGGAAGAGGAAGAAAATTAGTTCCTGCCTCCCTGATTGGACGGTGGGAATCACCCAAGATGTCCTTTCCTCAGAGGAGAAGGACCCTTCACGGTAAGTGTCCAAAGGTCCATTCTGCATCCACACCTGGAATAGCTATATTTAATCACATGGAGAGACTCCCTCTCTTGGCTAGGCTATTCTCAAGAAGTAACCAACACGCTACTGGCCTCTAGGAGACAGTCCACTAACAGGACATATAATCGTCATAGAAAGCCTTCACAGGAGATGCAAAAGAAAAAGGGGTTAACTTCATGAAACCCCAAACCAGATCTATTCTATACTTCCTACAGACACCTTACATATGTAGCTCCCTCTAGTGTGATACTCTGAAGGATCCGCCACAGGTTCACCAATTTTTGACTTGGAAATTGCATACAGTTCTGTCTGCTGTTACCAGACACCCCTTTGAGAGCCTATCAAGGAAATTCCTCTTAAGTGGCTGAGGACTTTGTTCCTTACCTCAGTTACATCTGCAAGAAGGGTGTTGGAACCAGGTTCCCTGTTAATTAGCTTGAGCTATGTATCTTAAACAAGGACAAAGTGGTCCTTCATACCAAAAGTGATTTCTACCACAGATCACTGGAATTGTGTCTGCTATCAGTTGACCAAATACTTTTCATCCCAAAGAAGAAATGTGGCATACTTTGGACATAAGACTTATTCTAAAAGCATTTCTTTATAGAACAAAGCAAATCTGGAAAACTGCTTCCTTATTGATTGCTATATCCTCACCGAATAAAGGAATGAGGATGTCTAAATCTGCCATTAGCAGTAACCTCAAGGCATTCATCATCAAAGCACACAAAATTTGAAAACTAGACATACCAGCTAGGATTCACTCACTGAATATGAAGTGCTGCACCAGCGCAGCATTTGCCAGACATGCTACAGTTAAGAGATTTGCAAGGCAGCTACTTGGTCATCCGTATCTACCTTTGTTAAACACTATAAGTTGTACATTTACAACTCAGCGGATGCAGGGTTTGGCAGAAGAGTATTACAACATATCTTATGACCCGATGACAATGCCCCACCCAGAAAATAGGGACACTGCTCTGGGAGATCCCATCAAGATGTCCTCCACCTCAGAGGGAGAACGTATCATTGGATACTCACTGTGAAGGGTCCTTTTCCTCTGAGGAAAGGAGGATATCTTGCCCCTCCCAAAGTCTTTGTCTTTTCACTCTCTTCTGCCTGACAAATTCACTTCCTGTCCTGTTGTTTCCCCTTAACAAGTTTGTTACTCACCTTTCTCCCTCTGAGGCGGACTCCACAAAGCAGTAACATTGAATTTATCATTCAGCAACTGTCAATACTGAGAGAAAAAAAGAACACCTGTTGCATTAACATGTACTGTAAATAAAGCTTAACCCAGAGGAGGTAGAAGAATGAGGCAGCAGGGTAGAGAAGGACGGAGACCCAGGGAGGGCAAGATGTCCTCCTTTCCTCAGAAGAGAAGGACCCTTCACGGTAAGTGTCCAAAGGTCTGTTCTCCCTCTGAGGCGGAGGACATCTTGGGTGCTCCCAAAGCAGTTTCTAGTTTCTGGATGGGATGTGGTCTTCGTCCATGATCATGCACTGCAGTACTTTTCTACTACAGTTAGTGTCCGCTGAATCATATAGATTTGATTTGTAGCATCTTAAAAATGTCAAGACCGACAACCTTGTTGCTGCCTTGCAGACTTCTACAGAAGTGTTCCTGTGTAATGCTGCACTGGTAGTAGCACTCTTCAAGAGTGAGCTGGCATACCACAAGGAACCTCTATGAAGAGAGGGGTTTTTTTTTAAAGGTACTGTAAAAGAAATCTAGCAGAAGCTAAGCAGAATAGATAGATTAAAAGTTAAGAATGGAATGTAGGTAACAGAGCTAGCCTAGCATAGAACTGCTCTCCCTGGAGGCAGGAAAGAACTGAAGAGAGGGTGGTCCCACAGGCTAGACAGGAAGAGGAAGAAAGTTAGTTCCTGTCTCCCTGATTGGATGGTGGGAATCACCCAAGATGTCCTCCTTTCCTCAGAGGAGAAGGACCCTTCACGGTAAGTGTCCAAAGGTCCGTTCTCCTTGTTATTCAATTCTAGAGTGTTGTATTCATAATTATGACTATAACTGCTTTCGGAGTTGCCAAAACTGAAAGCAAGGGTGACTCCCAGTAGAAAGACAGGAAGTAGAAAACTTGTTCCTGCCTCCCTGAATGGAGGGTGGGAATCACCCATCAAGATGTCCTCCTTTCCTCAGAGGAGAAGGACCCTTCACGGTGAGGATCCAATGGTCCATTCTCTCCTCCATTTTATTCTCACAACAACTATGTGAAGTAGCTAAGAGTGTGTGACTGGTCCAAGGTCACCCAGCAAGCATCCATGGCACGGTGTGGATTCCATCTTGGGTCTCCCAGATCCAAGTCTGACACTCTGGCAAGTCTGATACAACACATTTAAGAGTACTGATGCTTAAGAAGGGGAATGAAAAACACTTTATATTATCTGATCTTTTAATTTGATCCAACTGAGAACTGTTGTGGCTGACAGAAATTTTGCAGGTAGAATGATTTAAGGAAAGGGTAGCTCCGCCCCCCAGCACATAACCATACAGATTGTTTTTTTAAAAGCTGGATTGTGATGTAGCTTTAAACTTGGAGAGTAGTTGGTTGTTTATTTGTCTGAAATGAGGTCTGTGTAACCTAGCCTTTAGGCAAGTCCTGTCACTTTTGCACAATTCAAAGGTGACAATCTTTTTATTCCAGTTTTCAGCAACTGCCCTGGCCTGCTGAGACAGCTGCCACCCTTATCTCCTTTGTGGCCTTGGTGCTGAGAAGGATGTAGGGCGTATTCAAACACTCAGTACTTCCTGAACTGCCTTGAGCTCTGTTGGCCAGACTCAAGATAATGGCCAGCTGTGGATGTAACTTAATCAGAACTGGAACCATTCTCTCTGCCAAACAGCACCTGATCACAAGGAAGGAAAATTCCATTCGGAGACAGTATAAGCCAGTGTGTATAGGCTGAGCAAATGCTAGGTTTGCCAGTTTCCAAGCGGGCCTTGTTGCTGAGTGATAATGCCATGAAAGGCTTCAGTTGCTGATTTCTACTCATTGGGTTGCTGCTCAAGGCATAAGAGGAAGCTAGGCTGTGCTTTTTGGTTAGGGGAGGGATTCTGGTCAACAGGAAACATAAGTGCATGCAAGAGTAGAAGTGATTCCATTCCTGTTCTTGCAGAGTAATGATGTGAAATTTGGAAAGGGTTTGTGTTATGATGTGATGGTTCTGTTTCTTTGGATCTGTGTGGCTTCTCTCTCCTTTAGGTATACTGATGTAAGAATGCAAAGACGTAGGAAAATATATTTGTAAAATACTGTGTAAAGTGCTCTGCTCCCGAACAAAAGGATTTTTATAATTTCTTTGAAGACTGGTCATCTAAGTGACTGATTGATATCCCTTATGGCTAGTTGGGATATTTCAACATTGTCCTTTTAAGAATGTAGTCATCTTCTGAGTATTCAACCCATCTATTCCCCCCTATAGTGCTAGAGATTGTCCACCCCCTACTCATCCCTTGCCATCAATCCATATTTTAGAGTTCCTTCACACATCATTGCTTGGTTCTGTATCATCTTAATATGGGCTGAGTTGTGGTTTCCAAAACCTTTTTTTAAGTAAAGTGTGAATGTATCTTAATTCAAATCTACCTACAGTACATGAGGGCTTATGTATGAAACTGCCTGTATGCTATTTGGCTATTGTCTTAATTCAAGCAGCAGTTGTATGCACATTTACCTGGGAATAAACAGGCATAGAATTATATTGTTAAAGGGTAAAATTTAGTTCCATCCCTCCTAAGAAATGCTTGTCAGTTTGTACATGTTCACGGTGGTGAAGGAAGAACTTTTGAGAGATAAAGGAATTCAACTTGGGCTTGTTTTAAAAACTTGGGCAAATAAGTAAACTACATTGGTAGTTACTGAATCTGGATAATCCTTCCATTCTTCATCAACCCCTGTTATTGGCTATAAGATGAGACCAGCACACTCTGAAGCCTTTGTGAAGCATTCCTAATCAGAGACTTCTGCATACATTGAGTACAACCAAGGCTGACAGCCAGAATCTTTTCCCAGTGCAATCCTGCCCCCCATAACTTTGCAATTCTTGCATAACTTTTCTGTATGCTTTTCTAGGCTAGGTAGTGGGGTGGAAAGAATTCATGAGGAAGTGACTGATGTGGAAACTAGGGCACTACTCTTTTCCAGAAGGGGCTATTGGGTATTTGCATGTAATTTGCTAATGGATATCAGAAGAGTGAAAAGAATTTTCATGTCAATTTTGTTTCTATGTAATGTCTGTTTAAAATTGTTGAAGGGTGGGTGCATCTGTAATGCTGTGCATTGCTTGACAATAATCACACACTTCTTGAGTGTGAGATCTATGTGCTCTTCCCATGTCAGTCTTACCTGTGGTTAAGCATTGCATCAGGATTGCCTTAACCTATACTGAAGTTGATCTGGGTTTCTGCTCCCCATCTGCACAGTGGCAGTGGTATAAATCATTCCTGGTAGACAGAAAGTACTGGCTGTAGCTCTGCCCAAAATCTTGTGCAGTGCAGCTGTCACACAGTCTTGAGGGTGAGACTGTGGTCTCAGAATTAGAAGGCATAATCTACTCTTATTGGGGGGAGGGGTGTAGTAAATTTTAACTTTCAGCTGTGATTCCCCATTGCATGCATTCACTTTCACAAACCCATGTCCAAGCTAATGTCCTTTTTTTCTTTTTCTACCTTGCACATTCCTGGACTTGCTTCTGTGCAGTTGAGTACTGGAAATGATCCTGAGTTCAGTCTCCTTGTTGGAGTTAGGTATCTCCTTCTGACTTTCCACCATTAGTATTTTGCCCAGGTTATATTTTACCCATGGGGTTGATGAATGTGGGGTGTATTATGGTTGGACAGGAAACACCATTCCACCATGAAACTCACTGGGTGGTCTTGAGTTGAGGGAGCAGTTTGCCTTTTTTGTAGGGCTCTTGGTGGTAGAGTCCTAATCATTGGGCTCAAGTCATTGGGCTCTTAAAGAGCATAAAATGAGGTATATCCCATGTATGTTGGCCTGGGGCTTGGGCTACATTTTGAATGAAATAAAACCACCACCTCTTAGCTGCTGGAAAACTCATCAAGCCCCTTCCTCCTCTTAAAAAAATTATATGTATCAAGTGCCATCTAGAAAGAATGGCCAGGCTCCTACAGAACAATGGTACCCGAACTGCGGCTGAATTTGGTAGCTAAGTGTTGCTGTCTCCAAGCTAATTGTAAATTCCAATCCCATCACAATATTACTTGTAACTACAAGGTGATTCCTAGACTAATTTGATTCATAGCAAATATGTTAATAGATGGGGAAGTGCATTTCACTGATAAGTTGCTTTAAAAATTACATAAAACAGGGTCAATTCCCCATCCCAGAGTCCTGATAGCTATGAATAGCTGCCCTCATATTCAGAAAAGTCGGAGGAGCAGGGTGGGGATGAAAAGGGAGAAATTAAAAGGGGGGGATCCATTCATTTCAGCAACAATACTGCTTGGAGGGAGTGGGTCTGTCACTATTCTGATGGAGAGAAAATGGTGTAGTAGTAAACCTGTGATATAGGTGGTGATCCAGTGTGGTCTAGTAGTAAGAGCATCAAACTGGGACTGGGAGAAGGAAATTAAGATGAGTTATTCATTGCAATCATTACTGTTTTAAGTGAAATTCCGCACATCACAATTGCCAGAGTATGTAAATTGTGGCAGTTTTATTCAGATCACTGTAATGGCACCATCGTGTACCTGCTAACTAACATTTGGACTTTTCTTTTTTTCTTTTTTTTAAATTGACACTATTGCCTGTTGGGCACTTGTAACATTGCTACTAACTCATTAGCATACCTATTTTATTAATCTGAACACTTGTTCCACTTAAAAGAAATACATGAAGTAACTTTCAAAAGATCAGTAAAATAGTTGAAATAACTAGTTTCACATAAGATTTCTATCTTAAAAGAGAACTCTGGTTAAAATGTGGCAGAAGTTCCACATTCAGTTTTGGGTTGGCGATGTCTCTTCTTTGTACCTTTTTACAGTGGATATACTGAACATCGGAAGGCTAGACCTTACTCTTTGTATTTTTAGTTGAAATAAAATCTCATTAATAGCAACATCTATGTTTTAGAATAAGCTAACTGAAAATAAACACTTAAGTATACCTTTGCAGCAGCCCCAAAATAGAGGCAGAACCAGAAGTTAAAAAAGTATGAAATAAAACAAGGAAATAGTCAACAAAAGCAAGATTGAGAAATACTAAAGCCAAGAAAGAAATTCTTTTTGCTTGGAAACTTCTTGGAGGAGAATGTGAGTCTCCTGAAGCTCAACAGCCCTAACAATAAAATTTTGTTATTTTTTAAAAGCAGCTTACGCAGAGTAGTAGAGTCTTGCTGCTTGCAGGAAGAAAAAACACCAGCCCATTGTGTCAGCTGACCATAGAGTATGTCCTCTTGATTGTCAGAAGTTGATGGAGGGCCCCAGAAGATCCTGTGGAAAGCCAGTGTCAAACAGACATTTGTGTCAGAGGCAGCATAGAAGTCCTTTGCTCATCCCACCTCAGCGCCTGGGTGAGCAACTTGGAGGTTCTTCCTAGTCAAAAGAGACTGTTGGGGGATGTGAGAGCTAATAGTCTTTTTGTCTGCATGCTACTGTGTGCATTTATGGTATGGTGCAGTATTCTGCACAAAAGAAGAAGAAAAAATAGCCACCAAGAAAATGGCCATGCTTATACCTTTTGTTGGATCCTTTATTTATGGTTTTAATGAGTATACTGATTGTATTTTTTATCTTAAAGTTTATTTACAGCATTTATATCCTGCCCTTCTCCTGGATGGTGGTCCAAAGCAGCTTACATTGTTCTCTTTTCCATATTATCCTTATAACAATGCTGTCATGTAGGTAGGATTGCCGGGCCTCCATACCATCCTGATGGGGGGAGGGTGGTACTTACTAGCACAAAGAACTTCATGTTCACATGCACTCCCAATGGTGACATGATGACATCATTTCTGGAAGTGATCTCATCACACGTGCAGGAATGCTCCCACGTTTCATGTGGGTTCGACTATTTTAGAATCGGCCTGTTTGGAGCCAAAATCGGCCCCCATGAAGTGCAGGAGCACTCCCACACAAAGAGCAATGTTGTTGCGCCCTGCTGTGTACTTGCTTGGGTTGCCTGCTGGTGATGGGTGATCGCTGGGCTGCTTGCAACCTCGATTGCCAGGCAGTGGGGGCAAACTGCCAGGGGATTGCACCTGAGAACTCTAGATGTAGGCTAGATGGAATGTGTGTGATTGGCCCAAGATCACCCAGCAAATTTCCATGGGACAATGAGGATTTTGAACTTGGGTCTCCCAGATACTAGTCTGATCATTATATTAAACTGGCTCTTGATTATTTAATAATCTTTTACTGGTTTTTATTGGTTTGATTTTAGATTGCTGTGCTTTTTAATATATTTTGTTCCTTTTATCTTGTTGTATTGTTGTTCAGCTTTAGTCTTGTATTTTTTAAAGGGTAAACGGAACTGGAAATGGTGCACTGAGGAGCAGAATATAAATATTGTCAATAAAAACAATAGCAACATTATTAACTGCTATGAAAATGGAGATGAAGGGGAACCCAACAGGTTAATCATGATGAAACTGCTTGAAAGAGATCAGGTACTAAAAAAATCCTTGTGAATTTTTATAAGTTGATTGGATAAATAGCATTTCATTGCTTGTTGTGTGCTTCTCTATCTCTTTCTGAATTAATTGCAGTGACAGATTTGTATATTGATGTTAATGTAAATAATTACTGATGTTAAAAGTTAAGCAGGATTGTGAAATGATGGTTCTTTTTTAAAAGCAGTTTTCGGAAATTATCCAAACAGAATTTGTATCAAAACTCATATGAGAACTTTCTGTCGAATTACATTATCCCATAGTGGCATAAAAGAAAAGCTTATTATACCCTACTTGTAAAATAAACTGTTGATATAGTAACTACCTATATCTCCCAGTTTTAACCACATTTTCTAGTAAAAAGTTGAGTTGAACAAAATACGTGGTAGATCCAAAGGTTGTCTTCAGTTGTCAGAAAAAAAGAAACAAGTTTTTTTTAAAAGATTTTATTTAAAAAAGAAAATATGTGAAAGTGAAAAATAGAAAGTGCATAATAAAAGATTATACACAAATACTATGTTGGCAATTGAATTGAGACATACAGTCTATATAAACAATACATATAAAGTTATTTAACTTATACAAGCACTGCATTTAAACTTACATTGAACTAATACAGGGATACATTTGAAATTTGCCATACCTGAACATAGTTACATAATAGTTCTCCTTCCATCTCCTTCCCTCTCCTTGGTTAATTTTGCCTATACAAACTACTGTATCAGCTTTTTTGTTTTAATTCTTGTCTTTATGCTAAATTGCCTTAATTAAAGTTAGTTTCTACCTAAGTAGTCAAAGAAATCCTTCCGTTTCCCCCAAAATTCAGCTATCGGACTGTTGTGTAAATAGATAATCAGTTTAGCCATTGATGCATATTCATAAATCTTATCTCTCCACTCTAACGCATCAGGACAGATGTCTGTTTTCATTTTGCAGCAAAAAGTACTCTTGCTGCTGTCACCATGTAACAGAAAAGATCTGCCTGCACTTTTTTAACATTAGTAGGTATGATATTTAAGAGCATATTTTTCAGATTTAATTCAAATTTAAGTTTAAGGATCTTATGCATCTCTTCATGTTTATTTATCCAATATTTTCGCATTACCTTTCAGGTCCACCACATACGATAGAATGTTGCATCCATGCTTTGACATTTCCAACAGTGTCCACTGTAACCCTTACTAATTCTCGCAATGTCTTTGGGAGAAGTGTACCATCTATAGAACATTTTATACCAATTTCTCTCAGTGACTGACAGTCTGTAAATTTTATATCCTTAATCCATAAATTTTTCCGTATGTTCATCGGGATATTTCTCCAAAATTTCCCATCCATTTTATCATACAAGTTTTTACTTGCTCCATTTCTGTGTGATATTGCAGTAGGATTTTATAAATCTTCCCTAGGAGATGCTTCCGATCTCCAGATATTAATAGTTCATATAGTGTCTTTTCTCTCAATCTACCACCTTCTTTAAGGATTTGTTCCTTTAGTCTTGATACTATTTGAAAATACATCAGCCATGGAATATTTCTGCCTTGAGCTTAAATTTCTTGCTAGGTTTTTACATTGCCTTTTTCATCCATCATTGATTCATAGCTAAGCTGATCAATTCTATTTCTCGTGGCTAAGTCATAGTGAGCATTAATTGGCAACATCAGTGGGAAGATTAGTGGGCTCAATCTGTTTCTACAGTGAAACCATATTTTAAGTAATCCTTCCCTTATAATATGAGTCCCATCTTGTTAATGAATAGATTTCCATGATTTCTTGATCCATAGATCATTATGGATGCCTTCTTTAGCATCCACTGTCTCAAATTTATGTCTGCTACTTGGATTTATAATCCAACCTGTGATCCAAGCTAACGCTGCTGCTTGATGGTACAGTTTAATACTCGGTACTGGGTTTTGCCCAAACATTGTTCCTCAAGCGTCCCCCGATCACCAGGAGCAGAATTTCCAGGAATATGTGTAGAGGTACATTAGTTATAGTGACATATTTAGTATTTCTAGTTATATCTATTGTATGCGTACATTTGGCAGGATGGTGCTGAGTAGTCATGTGACTTTTTTGGTGAGTAGTAATTGTGTATGTGGCTCTCCATACGCTGTGGAATGAATACCGCAGTTCTGCTCATAATGCTAAATTGTAAAAATGTTAAGGTTTGCTAGTGTTATGATCTAGTACAACTTCCCAACCAGTGTAGTGATGGAAGTAGAGAAAACAAAATGTGGATAAAGAACTTTTTGAAGAAAAAATGCTGTGTTCTAGAATTTCAGAGAATGTACTGACAACATAGCAATCTGTGCTTGCTTTCAGTTTCAGAAACTTTTTGGACAGTAGAGACATAAGCAAAGGCAACTGTCTCTTTATTTACAATAGCATATATTAAGTCTGCCCTGAAGTGTGCTTTGTCCTTTTGTATGCCTGAAACGCTATTGCATGTTAGCACATGCTTGCATGCACTCACGCACCTCTTTCTCTTAATACAGAGATTACTTTTAAATGTCTTTTGTGGAATGTATGCAGTGCAGGTTTTAATTTTGTCATTATATAATAGTATGTCATATGAAGAGTTTGAGGATTAACTACATATTTCCTAACGTTTATTGTAGGCACAGCTCTTGATTGTATTTTTAAGTTTGAACTTGATGTAGAAATTGTAAACATTCCCATTGTTACTTCCCCTTTTATTAATTAATGATGAAGATGCAGTGTAGGAGGGGGTTCATTCAGTAGAAAAGTTACTGCTCAAGACAGACTAGAGAGGTCAGGCAACTCCATAAAAAGGATGTTTCAAAGTTTACAGCTAAAGCAGTGGAGAGAGGGTTATGTTTGTCAGACTGTGGCTTATTAAAAGTTGCAATCCAGACTATCTCTTGCAATTAGACATGAGTCCATTGGTTTCAAAAGATTTTACTGAATATAAACAACCATTATAGTCCACTGGCCAAGATGCAATATCTTGGCTGGTACACGGGTATTGTTACGAATGGAGGTAAAGGTTAAGGTACAGAATAGCATAGCCCAGCAATTCCCATCCTCCCCCCACAGTTCTCAAAACAAACGGCTTGAAGCTGAGAGAGTGAAACTTTCCCAGGGCTGGAAAGACTGTAGTCAAAACATTCCTCTTCTTTGAGATAACTGTAACTGGACTGCTTGTCACCTGCAAAAGAAGAGCTTAAAACACTGACAGGATTAAAATGGAGTCTCTCTGGTTAGAACACACAAGGAACTAATGTCAGACCTGACAATGTTTCTTGTAAAGAGAGCAATGGTTAGTGCAAAGAATTTTTTTTTTTTTTGAAAAAATTTTTATTGGGTTAGAATCCGTTATTTTTAACATTACATTCAATTTTCCCCAAATTTTTCACTTCTAACCCCCTCCCTTTCCCCCCTTTTGTTGACTTCCAACAGCTTTCCCCCCCTTTGTCCCTTTTCCCTTACTTCTATTAAATTCCTCTATCTAAAACAAATATACATTCTCCATTATACTAAGCAGTACATCCTTAACTACTTTTCTTGTTATATACCCAAACTGTAAGTCTTTGTTTCCATCTTGGATAAACAATTTATCCCATTTCCAGTTTTAAATATTTCTATATATCATAAACCTATATATCATAAACCATAAAAATCTTACATTTAAATCAAACAATTTGACTTATTCTCTATATATTACTCATTGTATCTTTTTATGGTAATTCTATATAACTCATCACATAGTCAATCAATTTGACTCTTCTGTACATTCAGTTTGGTGCATTATACAAATCTTATCAAAGAAAGAAAATATTGTTGGTTACTCAATACTTATATTTAAACCTTATCATTAATTATTTTCTATCAATATTCTATCTATTAACCTATATATATCTATATATATATATCAATCTGTTAATCTAACTGCTTATAAATTCACATTTATCTCTTCCCCCCCCGGTAAAGTCACCCCCCTCTACATTTTATTATACTTCAGTAGTTCTCAAACTGCCACAGTTTTCCTCCCACCTCCCATTTCTTCTCCAGATATTGTTTCAGCTTCTCCCAATCTGTGTTAAACTGCCCTGAGTCCAGATTTCTCAGTTTTCTTGTCATCTTGTCCATTTCTGCCATGTACAGCAATTTGTAAATCCAATCTTCAATAGTTGGCACTTCTTGTACTTTCCATTTTTGCGCATACAAAAGTCTAGCTGCTGCTGTCATATAAAATATCAACGTCCTATGATGGGCTGGAATTCCCTCCATTCCCAAGTTTAGTAGCAGGAGTTCTGGGTTCTTATTTATTTGAAATTGTAAAATTTCACTCATTTCTCTTATTATTTCCCCCCAGTACTGCCTGGCTACATCACACGACCACCACATGTGATAGAGGGAGCCCTCATGCTTCCTACATTTCCAGCATTTATTAGAAGTGTTCAAGTTCCCTAGCGCAATCTTCTTTGGTGTCATGTACCAACGATAGATCATTTTGTAAATATTCTCTTTAATATTTGTACATGTCGTTGTCTTCATTGTAGTCTTCCACAAGTATTCCCATGCCTCCATTGTTATCTCTTTATTAAAATTTATAGCCCATTTCACCATTTGTGTTTTAACTGTCTCATCCTCAGTATACCATTTCAACAGTACTTGGTATACCTTGGATATTCTTTTCTTGTCCTCTTTAAAAAGGGTCTGCTCTAGTTCCAAATTCTCTATTCATATACCTCCCTTTACAGAGTCCGAGTTATACAAATCTCTGATCTGTCTATACTGGAACCAATCGTAGTTCGGTGATAGTTCCTCTTGCGTCTTTATTCTAAGTTTAGATGCTTCTATTTTAGTTATTTCTTTGTATGTCAAACATTGTCGTTCGTTGTCAACAGCTCTCGGGTCTATCACCTCATATGGAACCACCCACCAAGGAGTTCCTTCTTGTAGGTAAATTCTGTACTTCTTCCAGATTGTATATAGACTTCTCCGTACAAAATGGTGCAGGAACATCGAGTTGACCTTTACTTTGTCATGCCATAGGTATGCATGCCATCCAAATATTTTTTTATATCCCTCTAGGGCTAATAATTTCTTGTTCTTTAATGTCATCCACTCTTTCAGCCAAACTAGGCAGATTGCATCGTGATAAAGTCTCAGATTGGGCAGTTGCATTCCGCCTCTTTCTTTTGCATCTTGTAAAACTTTCATTTTCACTCGAGGCTTCTTGCCTGCCCATACAAAATCTGATATTTTCCTCTGCCATTTTTCAAATTGTTTAGAGTCTCTGATGATTGGTATTGTCTGTAGCAAAAACATCACTCTTGGTAACACATTCATCTTAACCGCTGCAATCCTACCCAACCATGACAGGTTGAGCCTATTCCATTTAATCAAGTCTCTCTCAATCTGAATCCACAATTTTTCATAATTATTCTTGAACAAATCTATATTCTTTGCAGTCAGTTCAATTCCCAAATATTTCACCTTACTTGTTACTTCACAATCCGTTGTTTCCATTAACAATTGTTGTTTCTGCTTAGTCATGTTTTTGCATAGTATCTTTGACTTCTTTTTGTTAATGAAGAAACCTGCCAAATCTCCAAACTCCTTGATCTTATCTATCACTTTTGGCATGTTCTCCAGTGGGTCCTCTACAATTAACATTATGTCATCCGCAAATGCTCTGACCTTGTATGAATAGTCCTTTATTTTTATTCCTCGAATTTCCTCGTCTTGTCGTATTTGTATCATCAGAATCTCCAATACTAAAATGAACAACAGTGGAGACAACGGGCAACCTTGTCTTGTTCCTTTGCTTATAGTCAATTTCTTAGTCAATTCATCATTTACCACAATTGCTGCAGTCTGGTCTCTATAAATTTCCTTAATTGCTCTGATGAATCTTTCTCCTAATTGTAGCTTTTCCATAGTGGCAAACATAAAGTCCCAGTTTAAGTTGTCAAATGCCTTTTCAGCGTCAACAAAGAAGAAACCAACCTCTTTGTCACAACGCTTATCATAATATTCAATAGCATCAATCACTGTCCTTAAATTGTCTCTTATTTGTCTGTCTGGCAGAAAGCCTGCTTGCTCCTCCTCTATAACTTCCGAAAGCCACCCCTTCAGTCTCTCCGCCAGTATCTTCGCAAAGATTTTATAGTCATTGTTGAGTAACGATATAGGTCTGTAATTTTTCACACTAGTCAAGTCTTGGCCCTCTTTTGGGATCAATGATATGTTCGCTTCAGACCAAGTGTCTGGAATCCTTTGATCCCTTAAAACTCCATTGATCACCTCCTTTAGGAATGGTGCCAGCTCATTGGCCATAGTCTTATAAAATTTAGCTGTAAGTCCGTCTGGCCCTGGCGCCTTTCCTAGGTTTGCAGATTGTATTGCCTTACTTATTTCCTCATCCGTTACTTCACTATTCAGTTTATTTCTCCAAGCGTCCGAGATTTCTGGAAGTGTCATTTTCTCCAAATATGACGCTATTGAGTCTTTATTTACTTCTTTCTTATTATACAGTTTAGCGTAGAATTTATAAAAGGCTCTACTAATGGTATTCTGTTCCAAATACGTTTTGTCATCTTCACAAATTTTATTTATTGTTTTCTTTTCCCTTCTTTTCTTCAGTTGCCATGCCAGGTACTTCCCAGGTTTATTTGCACCCTCAAACACTTTCTGATTCAGTCTTTTAAGATTCCACTCCAATTCTTTATTACTCATTGCTGTTAGCTGTTCTTGCAATATTTTAATTTCCTGGTATAATTTCTTTTTCCCTGGTCTCTTTTTTAACTGTATTTCCTTAGTTTTTATTTTCTCCTCAATCTCTTGTCTCTTCTCCTCTTTCTTCTTTCTCGCTCTACCATTTAAGTCCATTAGTATGCCCCTTATAACCGCCTTATAAGCATCCCAAACTTTATCAGTTGGTACTTCTTTATTCACGTTGTATTGAATGAAAAACTTTGTCTCTCTTCTCAATATTTCCATATTCTCTTTTTCCTGTAACAAATCCTCATTTATTCTCCATGCTTTCCTTTTCCTCCTTTTCCCCAGCTTCCACATAATTGGGTTGTGATCTGAGCCTACCATCGGCATTATTTCTACATCTTTAGTCCATAACGCCAAATCTTTTGAGGCCCAGATCATGTCAATTCTTGATAACGTGGAATGCCTTGCAGAATAAAAAGTAAACTGCCTACTTTTAGGATATTCTCTCCTCCATACATCTTCGAGAGTCTCTTGTTGAATCAACTCAAAAAAGAGCTTTGGTAATAGTCCTCTTTTCTTTTGTGTCATTGTAGTCTTTTTATCCAGTTCCAAGTCTGTCACTCCATTGAAGTCTCCAGCAAGAATTATTTGGTCATATGAAAGATCATCTAAATGCTTCCTCAAATCCTCAAAGAAGCTCTCTTTTGCACCGTTGGGTGCATAGATTCCGACTACCAACACTCTCTTTAAATTCCAAGTACATTCCACTGCTACAAATCTGGCTTCCACATCTTTCATTATAAATTTTGGTTGTAGCTCCTCTTTTACATACAACACCACTCCTCTTTTTTTTTTACTTGAGGCCGCTACAAAGTCTTTGCCCAATTTTCCCAGTTTTAGATATTTTACATCCTGTTTTCGAATATGAGTCTCTTGCAAACAAACAATATCACATTTTTGTTTTAATAGCCAGTGAAAAATGTTTTTTCTCTTATTCGGTGAATTTAGTCCATTTACATTCCAAGATAATACTTTACACTCCATATTCATAATCTTGTTGGTAAGTCTTTTTCATTGTCCCTTATAAATCGCTCCATCTCCCGCTCAGATCTGATACGCTTTTTAGCGCCTCCAAATTCGAAGGACAAACCCTCTGGGAGCTCCCATCTGTACCTGATTTTCATGTCCTTCAGCATCTGGATTAGCCCTTTATATTTTTTCCGATCTAGTAACACTGATCTGGGTAGTTCCTTCATTATGATAATTGTCTTGCCATCGATCTCCAATGGATCTTGAAACTGTTTAGTCACAATCTTCTCTTTCATGTTTCTTGTTGTAAATTGTACAATCACGTCTCTTGGTAGTTTCCTCTGGGTTGCAATTCTCGAATTCACACGATATGCCACATCTAGGATAGCCACAACATCCTCCTCCTCCTTCCCCAGGTATTCAGCTAACACCTCCGTCATCTGTTCTTGCGCTGTCTTTCCTTCCACTTCCGGCAGGCCACGAAATCTGAGCTGCTTCTCCATATGTCTGCTTTCCGCAACCGCCATCCTTCCCCTCATCAGCCTCATCTCTGTTTGTTGCGTATCTGCTAGGTTCTCCATCGCTCCTTCTACTGTTTTAACTCTCTGCTGCGTCCCTTGTAATTCACTTTGTATTGTTTCCATACCTTTCTTCACTTCTGACAGCTCCGATTTTACTTCTGACAACTCCGATTTTACTGTCTGTTTAACCTCTTTAATCAGCTCCAATTTCATGTCTTTAAATTCTTTAATCACCTCCAAAAGTTTTTTATCCAGGTTTTCTATTGCCGATTGCCACTCTTTCTTCGACATCGTGGGGCTTGCTTTAGCTCGCTCCCACGAGTCCGCTCTCTTCCTTAACTCCGTGGCGTTAAATTTAGTACCTTTTTTATTTCAAATGTCCCTGTCTTCTTGCATAAATTAATTTTAAAGGGTCCAAAATGTCGGGCGTCTTTTCTCTATGGTCTCTCTATGATTTTATAATCCAATATGGCCTACTTCCTTTTCCGCTGAGGCCGCGGCCCTTCCCCTCTCAAAGATGGCGATTCCCTTCTTCCTGCCCTCCAGCCAGGGCCGCTTCTCTCCAGCCGCTCTATTGTTGTTACGCACTTCCTGTCTCCCGTCTTCCCACAGCAGATCTCGCGATGGTGTCTTTTTCTCACAGCTCCAAAGCCACAGGTATTCAAAACAATAGTCCGATTTCTTTAATAACTTCTTTAAACTTAGTCTCTTTTCTAATACAACTCCTGCCGAAGCTTCCCCTCCTTTTCACTAGTCTGTTGCAGTTTAAAAGTCTACTTTTTTTCCTCTCTGTTTTTATCAATCTGTCCCGTATCGGAAGATAGTGATCTTTACCTTCCCTTCACTTTTCTCGGGTTGTAATCGCTGTTTCGGTTTCAGATTCTCCTTTCCACTTCTTCCCCCAATCGAAGCTTGGGTATGTAGGTCTTATGCCAGCCGAGTTGGCCCCAAAACTGCCGCAGAGATTGTAGCCGACCTGTCTCAGGGTGGGACCTCAAGGATCGGGAGGGGACCCGTTGTGTAGAGCCCCCCCTCGTCCGAGATCAACGCGCCCTAGGGTCTCGAGCGTTCTTTGCCTGCTCTCCGCCTGAGAGCAGTCGGCCGCGGGCTATTTTCACCCCGCCGGCCGCTTAAAACGGCAGTCCGGTCAGCTCCGCAAATGGAGCTGCGTTAGACCTCCATAAATCCCAAACCGGAAGTCGGTTAGTGCAAAGAATTTGAATGTTTAGAAACTAAGGCTGTGGTGGCTTTTGTGATTTTCTCTTTAGACTGTATGAAGAAGAAGAGAAGATAATTTCCCTTTTTAAGGATCTCTTGTTGCCTGATCCACATGTCTGAGAGACATGTGTCTCCAGCGGTAAGATGAACAGCCTGCAGGCCATGGGCCTTTTCTCTCTGCAGAGCCTCACTGGGCAGAAAATGGGAACCATTGAAACTTCTCATACTTTCCACTGTGCTCAGGAGCCCATTCCCTTCCCTCCACCATTTTGAAGTTGAACGCGGTCAGAAGTTGAACACGAGTTGGGTTGGGTTTTTTCCAAACCCACCTTGTGTTTAGCATCTCATGTAATCAAATCTGCAGTTGGATACTGTATGTCTTTGTGGTGTCCTGTTTTGGCTTTGCTTCCTTCTATGCAGGCTCTGCAGGGAACCCATAAATCATTCTAAGGGCAGGAAAGCCTAACTGATGGGTAATTTCCTACCAATCAGATCTGGAGACAGGGCTTAGATCCCCTTTCCTATCTCTCTGTGTGAGAGAGTCCCAGTTCAGGCAGTTCAGTTCAAGCCTGAGGCTCCGCCTACACATTAGAGTCCTTGTGTGTGTGTTGGAGAATAACATGAGTATGTTGTATCAGATGTGCAGTTGGAGTTTTGCACTGCCCTGGAGCACATTGCTTCTATTCTTTTTGCCACCACAACACAAAAGAAACAGTGGCTTCAGCCTCCTGTCCCCCATGATGTTTTTTGGCTGCAACCTGCCACATTGAACAGCTGTTGGCTCTGTTGTGAAATTTATGAGTAGCCACGTAAGTAACATGATTTTTACAACAGAGTTAGTAGTGGCTTTGTGAAGCAATTTAGGAATTCTGCAGTTTGTAGCTTTTCTGTTTTCTACTGTTGTTCCCCTCCCTCCCCTTTTCATAGCCTTCCTCTCTGCTCGTCTCTGTATTTCCTTCTTTGGAAATCTACTTTTTAAAAAAGGTGTTTTTATTCTGCTGCTTTGCTCTGCTGGAGAGCATCGGCCGTGAGGTAACACATAAATGAAAGGATCTCAGCTCAGCGGCTTTCTTCTTGGAGGGCAGCCTTTGCAAGCCGTGATTTGTCTTGCCAGTTGGCCACAGATCAGTTGCAGAAAGGATCCTGTTGCCAGGCTGCTGGTTGCCTTGAAAGACTGGTCCTTCACGAATGCATTTGGTAGAGAGGATGCCAGGTAAGATTGGGGAAGGCCCCAGACTTAATCTCCAGAAGCAGACACAGACGGTTCCTAACATTGAGGTAATAACTAGAGATGGGCACGAACCAGGAAAGTGGCAATTCATGGTTCATCACGTTTCAAAAACCACGAGCTTTCATGAACTTGCCCGGTTCATGAATCAGTTTGTTTGGTTCATGCGGTTCATCACTTTGTCACTTCCAGAGGCCGTAGAATGGCCCCCTTGACAGTCAGAGATGCCAAACTCACAGAGAGTCTTCAGCAGGCTCTCCTCCAGCCACCTTCCAAGTTTGGCGAAGATTGGGTTTTGAATGTCCGAGTTACAGACCGCCAAAGTGGGTGCCCCCAGGAAAGTTCCATTAGATATAATGGGAGCCATGAATAGCAATTGACTTGCGTTGGCTCCATTGAAATACAATGCAGCACCAAAAAATTGCAATGCAATTGTGGTATGGAGTTAGAGAATCTTCCTCTGAGAATGGAATAACAGCCCCCAGACTGGAATGACGGTCCTTGGGACCAGCTAAACTGCTCTGGGGCTGGAATGACCCCCTCCCCCCCACGTGGAATAATGGTCTCTGTGACCAGCCAAATTGTTCTGGGCCTGGAATGACCCTGGAATGGTCCCCAGAGTGGAATGATGGTCCCTGGGAACAGATAAACCACTCTGGGCCTGGAATGATGGCCACCAGAGTAGAATGACGATCCCTGGGACCAGCTAAACTGTTCTGTGACTGGAATGACAGTCCCCTGAGTGGAATGACAGCCCTTTGGAACAGAATCTGTGCTCTTGGACTGGAATCACAGGTTGCAGAGTAGAATGACAGCCCCTGGGAGTAGCAGAAGTGTTCTGGGACTAGAATGACAGCCCCCAGTGTGGAATGAGAGTCCCTGGCCATAGCAGAAGCGTTCTGGTACTGGAATAACAGCCACCAGAGTGGAATGAGAGCCCCTGGGAGGACATACTAAAACAAATGACAAGAATTCCCAGTGAAAACCATGGGAGAAGCTTGAAGGCCCATTAGATATAATGGGAGCCACAAATGCCAATTGACTTGCATTGGTTCCATTGAAATACAGTGCAGCACCAAAACGTTGCAATGAAAACGTGGGATGGAGTTAGAGAATCTTCCTCTGAGAACGGAATGCTGGCCCCCAGAGTGGAATGATGATAGTTTCTGGGAGCAGAAAAACTGCTCTTGAGCTTGAATGGAGACAGAAGTACTCTTTGAGGGGACAGTCAAAGAGATGTTTTGGGGGAGACAGGAATATTCTTTTAAAGGACAGGAGGACAGAGACAGTTTATGAGAAGAGGTTAATCTTGAGGGGAAGGAGTAGATGTTCTTTGGGGAGACAGGAATGTTCTTGTACAGGAAAGGACAGAGGTGGTCCATGCGGTGAGATTAATCCTGGGGGGGGGGGGAGGAGACCTTGGGAGGACAGAAATCTTCCCAGCGGGGTGGGCAAGGGACAGGGAGCCTGGAAGCCAGAAAGGAAAAGATTTTTAATGTGGAAACAGACCCTGGGTGGGAGTTGCCACAACAGCCAGAATCCATCTCCCCAATGGGGTGGCCGAGAGGGAAGCATTCCACCAGCAGAATCCATCTCCTCAACGGGGTAGGCAAGGGGAGGCTGGATGTGAGGAAGGCCTTGGAAGGTCGGAGCAGCTAGCAACACCCAGAAAGCATCTTCCGAATGGGGCAGGCAAGGAATGGGGAGCATGAAAGCCAGAAAGGAAAAGCCTTTTAATATGAAAACAAACCCTGGGTGGGAGTTGCCACAGCCAGACTCTTATCTCCTCAACAGGGTGAGTGAGGGGAGGTGGGAGAGGAATCATCATGAAGAGGCAGACGTGGCCATGAGGAGACTAAAAGATATGATTCTTGGGGGGACAGACCTCTTGAGGTGTTAGATGGGGAAAGGAGGCTGAAAGTGAGGATTTTGTGGGGGACAAAATTTGGAGGGAGGTAGATGTGGACAGCTAGGCATCAGCAAGTCTCCATTGCATGTCAGCATTGCATTCCATAATGAGGAGCTCCACCAATTGTAGCAGGACCTCTGCGAGGAGGTTCGGAGGCTGCAGGCTGAGTGCAGTAGGTGGATGGGAAGGGGTGGAAGAAGAGGGAGGTGATGGGGAATGGCAGCTCCCAGCACCTCAGCCCCCAAGAGCCCAACCCTGCAGGATGCCTACTGGTCCTTGGTCATGACCTGGGAGGTCAGCTGCACAGGGGCGATGGGCTCCTGGGGTGGGGACATCCATTGTGGACATGGATTCAGGGGATGGCTGTCCCTTCCTCATGGGCCTGGGAGGCGGTCACCTGCCTGCTTCCTTATTCGGGACATAGTTGCTGTAGTTGGGGAAACCATGGGTGCAGCAGTCAAACAAGCTTGCTTGCATGGGTGGATTTTTGATGAGGTGGAGGTTGCATAAGTCAATGCCTGGCCACGAGGTAGGTGTTGTGCTAAGAGGCAGATCTTTGGCTATGAGGTAGATGTGTTGTGCCATGAGATAGATGTTGTTTCATGAAATGGGTGTTGCTGTTGCACTATGAGGTCAATTTTGTGCTATAAGGTGGGTCTTGGGGCGTGCAGAGACGCAACTTGTGAGGAGGCAGATGTGAACAGGGAAGGGTGGAAGTGACAATTCCTGGGGGGATGCAAAGGCATGGGTGGGAGGTATGCATATGTGAGAAAGAAGCAGCCACAGCCAAAATCCTACTATCCCTAGGAGCGAGTGGATTTCTGGGAATCAACGCTCAGAATCCATCTCCCCTGTGGGTGGGTGAATCTTGGGGGAATAGATATAGTGAGAGGGGTATGTGGGTGGGAGGCTGGAAGTGCTGATGCCGGGAGGCACAGAAATCTTCTGGGGGGTGTTCCTGGGAGGAGGGGGTCTTCTTGGGGAGACAAAGGTAGTCTTGGGGGGGACAGAAGTACTCTGAGGGGACAGTCAAGATGTTCTTGGGGAGACAGGAACATTCTTTTAAAGAAAAGGACAGAGACATTCTATGAGAGGAGGTTAATCTTGGGGGGATAGGAGTAGATGTTCTTTGGGGAGACAGGAATAATCTTGTACAGGAAAGGACAGATGCGATCCATGATGGAAGGTCACTCCTGGGGAGAAGGAGACCTTGGGGGAACAGAAATCTTATTGGGGGGAAAGATGCAGTTTTTGAGGAGAAATATTCCTTGAAAGGACAGAAAGAAAAGACAAAAATCTTCTTTGAGAGGAAAGAAAGTTCTTTGGGGAAATGGAAAGAGTCCTGGGTGAGAGCTGCAGTGACCAGTCTATCTCCCCAATGGGGTGGCCGAGAGGGAAGCCTTCCACCAGCGGAATCTATCTCCGCAACATGGTGGGCGATTCTTGAGGGGACTCATGAGGAGGGGGTTAAGTAGGGGATGGGGTGTACGGAGTAATGTGGGCAGCTGCATCAGTAAGCGGTTGGGATGTCGAGGCCCTGGATGGTCTAGTGGCATGGAATTCCCAAAGGGAGGGGTTCAGAACCTCCTGGAACGAACCCAGCTATAGACAACCAAGTCCCTCTGCTGGGATGCAGCCAGGGGGTGGCAGGCACTGGTGGACTAGGGGACAGAAGGACCCATGGGGTAAGAAGTTAAAATTCCCTTTGTAGGGGAGGGGGGTGCATTTGCACTTGGGCAAGGACAGGGGGTGCTCCAGAGCCCTGATCCACCCTGACATCTTCCCATCCGGGACAGTTGCTCTAAATAATAATGATACTGCTAATAAATATAATACATAAAAGGTTTTTGTGAGTCCTCACAGGAACCCACTAGGCTTGGCTCCTGAGACTGGCACCGGGAGAAGTGCTCAAAATAAAAGACTCCTCAGATGAGTAATCCACTAGGCTTAGCCCCTGAGCCTGGCTGTGGAACAGAAGCGGGTGCTTCAGAGCCCTGAAGCACCAGAATCTCAAGCATAAGCTTCAAATACCTCCCTCTGTGACTGAAAATCCAACAGCAGTTCCTCCCTGTCTAACTGTCTGCTGGAAACCAAAACCACTCGCCTGAGAGCTGGGGGTTATATACTCTTGCTCTCATAGAGCAGAATGGGAGTTCTCTGATTGGCAGCCAGAGCTTGCCTATCAAGCTTTAGAGGGCTGACCTTGGTGTTCCCAGGGTTGCAGAAAGTCTGCAGAAGGCCATCCCTCCCTTGTCTAGGGAATAGATTGATCAGAGCCAGGCTGTCTGCAGTAACAAACCGAAAAATGAACCAAACAAACAGCCCTAAAAATCATAGCAATTCATTGTGGTTCATCAGAAATGTGCACCAATGAACCGCTGGTTCGCAAACCACAAACTGGCCCAGTTCATGATGAACTTTTGTTCGTATTTCAGTTCGTGCCCATCCCTAGTAATAACCAAACCCTGTGTCTGGGTGTAGCTTATCCTGTATCTCTTGGGTAGTTTGTTGGCTAAGGCAATTCTTTTCAATAGGGATTATTTTCAGCTTGGCCTGCAGTCTTTGAGTCATGGGGAAGAAAAGTACCACAGCACCATTTTTCTCTTCCTCTTTCCCATGTTCTTTTAGAGAGCCATCCAAAGCAAAATGATGGGGAGAAAAAGACAGCAAGACCGGATGTAAGAGCCTCTTGTGTGGTTTCAGGGCAGACTGGTTTACCAAAACTGCCAAAAATGTAAATCGCTCAGCGCTGATCTCCATATATCTTCTAATGCTCTGCAGAGAGAAATGCCTTTCCTTTAGGAACTTATGGCAAATTCTAAACATGAGTTATGCAAAATTCTTCTTACAGGAACACATACTGAAAATTTTCTATGTTGCAAGTGGCAAGTTTGATATTGATCATATTCTTAGCTCCAAGGAAGATGCACTAGAGATCACTGCAAATTTATGATGGCTAATGGAACTTACCAGGGAATTTCAGAAGAAAATCAGCCTATGTTTTATAGATTTCAGCAGAGCTTTTGATTGTGTGGATCATGAAAAACTATGGATAGTGTTAAAAGAAATGGGAGTGCTACAACATCTAATTGTTTTCTTTTTTCTTTTTTAATTTAACAGAAGGGGCTACAGAAGAAAGAGGGTAAAAATGGAAGGAAAATTAAGACAAATACATAACTATGTGCTACAAAGATTACAAAAATACAGAGTTCGAAAACCAAAAGCTTTACCAATATTAAAATAGAAATTAATATAATAATTAATTAATTATTAAGTTTAACTGGAATATATTTTCCAATTGTACTACACAAGCACAATTTGAGCCTATTCCTGCTTATTAGTTAATATTAATAACAATAATAATAAATACCTCGTTATTTCATTGTTATTCTATACTATCTTTCCTTTTTAACAGTAACAATTATTGGCAGAATCACTACTTATTTCTTAATGTGACTGATTACCATAACCTTTAGTATAAATATGAGTTACTATAAGAGATGTTAACCTATTTCTATTCCTTATCTTGTACCAAAGGAAATTCTTATATCCTATATCTCTTTACCTTGTGATAATACTTTACTTTCCAATAAACATGTTACTTTTATACCAATATTTCCAAATTGTACTCTGTTTTACCAACTATTTACCTAAACTACCAATTATCTTTATATAATTGATCATCTTAAAATCAAATTATAAAATACGTCAATTCTTTCTGGTTTCCAGAGTTAAGACCTCATAAAGTTTTATTCACTGTAAACAAAGTATCTTCCCCATTTCTCTTCAAATTTGTTGATATATCTTCTATTGATATAGTTTGTCAATTTTGCCATCACCGCATGTTCTAACATTTTATCTTTCCAAATTTCTCTAGTGGGGCACTCTTCCTATTTCCATTTGTTTGCCATTGCTATTCTTGCTGCCATCACCAAATACCAAAATAGTTGATGTAATGTTCTATCAATGTTATCTGGTATCATTCCCAGCAGCATGATCTGGGGTTTCATGGCAAAATTAACTCTTAGAATCTTCTGAATCTCAGCATATATAGCTTTCCAATTTTTTTTTACTTTTTTTGCATGTCCACCACATATGAAAGAAGGAGCCATCTGCTTCTTTACACTTCCAGCACAATCCTACATATTTCTTGTCCATTTTTTCAGTGTCTTTTGGTGTAATATACCATCTGAAAAACATCTTATACCAATTTTCCCTGAGTGATTGGCATGCAGTAAATTTTATAACTTTAGTCCAGAGATTTTCCCATTGTTGAAATGTTATGCTTTCTCCAAAATTCTGCATCCATTTTATCATACAATTTTTAACCTGTCTCTGTATCGTATTAAAGTAAGAATTTGTAAATTTGACCTAGCATATGATTCTTTTTCTGCATAATTATCTTCTCAAAATCGGTGAGATCCCTCAGTTGGCCTCTGTAATCCTTAAGGACTTCTTTTAATCTGGAAGCTGCCTGAAGATATATCAACCATTGTATTTTCTTAACATCTAATTGTTTTCATGTGCAATCTGTACTCTGAACAAGAGGCTACTGTTAGGACAGAATATGGGGAAACAGAATGATTTCCAATTGGCAAATGTCAGACAAGGATGCATGTTATCTCCCTACCTCTTCAACCTCTATGCAGAGCATATCATATGGAAACTGGACTAGATTTAGAAGAAGGTGGAGTGAAAATTAGTGGAAAGAACATTAACAATTTGAGATATGCAAATACACCACGTTATTGGCAGTAAATAACTACTACTGATGAATGTTAAAGGAGAAAATGCTAAAGCAGGATTACAGCTGAACATCAAGAAGAGAAAAGTAAAGACTAGTGAGGAATCACACAATTTTACAGTTATCAGTGAAATTGAAATGGTTCAAGATTTTCTATTCCTTCGCTCAATCATCAACCAAAGGTGAGACTGCATCTAAGAAATCAGAAAGAAGATTGAGACTTGGAAGAGCAGCTGTGAGGGAACTAGAAAAGATTCTTAAATATAAGGATGTGTTTCTGGGGGCCAAGGTCAAGCTAATCCAAATTATGATATCTCCTATTACTATGTATGGATGTGAATGTTGGACTGTGAAGAATGCTGACAGGAAGAAAAGTGATTCATTTGAAATGTGATGCTGGAGGAGAGTTTTGCAGGTACCACGAATAGCCAAAAAGACAAATAAATGGGTTCTAGATCAAATCAAGCCTGAATTCTCCCTAGAAGCTAAAATTGTCAATAATGCTAGGAAAAGCAAAAGGCAGTAGGAAAAGAGGAAAAACTAAAACATGATGGCTTAATTAAAAAAAGAAGCCAAGTTCTCCAGTTTACAAGATCTGAGCAAGTCTGTTAACGATAGGAAGTTTTGGAGGACTTTCATTCATAGGGTCGCCATAGATCAGAGGTACATACACACATTCTTAGCTCATCTTTTGGGATGTATGATAACACCTTTGGACTCCATTCTATGTTAGAGCATTATGCAAGACCTCTACAATGGCTTTGCTTTCGTTCTGTTGTTGAAATTAAGGTCAGAGTGTTGAAGCTGATTTTTGGGGGGGTGAAATGCTAGACCATGCTTGTGAGAACACATGACGTCCCATCACAGCCAAAGTGGACAAAGCAACAAGGAAGGAACAGGTCTAGGAATCTCCATCAAGAAGCTTTACAGCTTCTCTCCTTGGCAGAGAACCATCTACTGTCTGTATTCACAGATTCCCTCTGTGCAGATTAATCAGTGGGCAGACAGATTGGCTCTGCTGGCAGTAATCCGCCAGGAGAAATTGTTTCTCAAGGATTACATACTCTAGACAGTTTGTCAGAAGGTTGGTGTAGCAATCATCCCCAAAGTCCCACCTATCCTCCGGGGCTCTGAATTAATCCTTGTGATTTAAGCCTTGTGGAAATCCAAGTGATTGCCAGCCAGTCAGAGCCCTTGGAACTCCACTGGCTGGGAGGCGGTGAGCCATCTTAAGAAGGGAAAAGAGATACTTTCCTCCTCAGACAGGGATTTGGCGGCTGAGGATAACAGTGTAAGCTTAGACAGACTTTCTCTGTTGGTGGTTTTTAGTCAGGATTTGGGGTCAGGTTAGAGAAGGAAACTTTACAAACACCCTGTTAAGGTACTATCAGATCTAATTTTCCATGCATAGGTTCTATGACCGGGATCTCTGCTAGTGGCCTGGAACCTGTGTGTAAGCTTGACAAGTGTGGTTAAAAGGTTACAGCTGAATCTTGAACACTGATGAACCCTATCTGGAGAAAAATAAAATCTCTCCTCAGTGGTATGTGTTTAGTAACTAATGCTCAGTTTCAGTGTATTAACTCCTAGTGAGAAAATCTTACAATCTCTGGGGAGTGAAGTTGAGAGCAAGCTATACATTCTTGCGGAAGTATTCCATATTAAACCTTTACTGTGCTTACACCCCTTGTTTTCTGTAAATGTTTGTTGTTTATCTTCATCAGTGACTTTTCTATTCAGTCAAAATAGCTGTGAAAAGGGTCTGTACTTACCTCACATTTAAGTACCATATTATTCTATTAGGGTCACAAATAAGAACTGTTTAGAAAACACACAGCTTACTTGCTACCAACCAGTTAATAAAAACTTTTTACTGATTGTGGGTGGCTGAAGGAGTTTAAACAAATAAAAGGGGAGGCCACAGTGTGTGGAATTGGACAGCATTAAGTCTAGAGGGCAGTTGTCTCAGAAGTCTCCTTTGTGTCTCTCCCCCATCCCGTCATTGCTGTGCCAGAATATAAAAGCCGCCAGTTGGTTCCTCTCTTGCGAAGCTGTGTCTGTCTGTCAGAACACCAAAATTTGCAGTAGATACTCTTGGTTGCAGTTCCTAGACATGGGACAGGTAGGCTCCTGACAGGTTCTTGACCTATATGCTCTTCCAGTTATTCCCCTGATCATCAGATTCCTGAAGAAGTTCTAGTCAGAGTGGGAAGGAATAATTTGTGTAACTCTTCATTGGACCAGGATACCATATTTTCAAGCATGGTTCTAGCAGCCATGGAGCCCCTTTTGTTAATTCTAGTATGACAGGGCATGCTCACTCAGGCCCCAGCTTGTTATCCAGACCTGGATTGCTGAATTTAACTGTTTAGAAGTTGAGAGGCCAGAACTTGTCACCATGGGGTATTCAGAGGAGGTCACAAACATCTTACTGATCTTCAGGAGGGCCTCAGCCACATGAATCTATGATAGCTTGTAGATGCTGGTTTTTTTAGATGTTGTAGGATAGCTAAGCAGGGTTGGCCTTGGTTAGTAATTGGATGGGAGATCTCCAGTTCAGATCAGGGATGTAGAGTCAGGCAATGACAAACCACCTCTGTTAGTCTCTTGCCATGAAAACCCCACCAGGGGTCTCCATACATCAACTGGGATTTGAGGGCAGGATTTCATTTGCAGGACAGGAAAAGGCTCCAGAGCCTGTGGAAGCTACAGTGTCCCAGGCCGGGACATACCTTACTACAATCAGATACAGGTAGTGCAAAGGACTTTGTCCCAACATCCTGAAGAGGCAAGCAGCAACACTGGTATCTGTCTTGCTGGGATGTCAAGGTTTTCACATCTCCAGACTCTCCAGTATTAAATGTTTTCTTAGAGGTGTGTGTCTCCAATCCAGAGTTTACATGTAGGGCTGCAAACTTTCATCTCTGCCATTTGAAACCATCACAGAAATATCTTCCAAATTCTTTTCATCAAACATTCTGTTCTTAGTAGCAGTTACATCAATTCACCATGTTTTTGAATTGTGAGCACTCTTGGTCTGACCAGCACTCTGGCTACTGTTTAAGAACCTTAAGGATGCTCTGTACTTTTCTACCTAAGGTCAATTCCGTTTTCTGTTGCACCCAGGAACTCTCTCCCACCTTTCTGCCTGAAAGCTGCACATGCCAGAGAAGAGAACTGGCAGAATTTAGATGTTCACAGAGAGATGCAAATTTACATCAGATGTGCTTCTTTCTTCAGGAAGTCCAACTAGTTGTTCATTGCTTTCCATCACTCTATTCAGGGATGGAAAATGTTCAAGTCTACCTTAAGCAGATAGGTTAAGGAATGCAGCATGTTAGCTTATAAAAAGCCAGTCAAACCTGTACTACAAGATACAGCTGCTCCTTCTTTCAGGGTTCTTAAGCTCAGCTGTCCACATTTCCAGTGTTTCACTAGAGGATATATGTGAGATGACTATGTGGGGCATCAGTATTATTATTCTACTATCATTAAAAAGTGGTTACCATTGTTTTAGCTGACATAGCCTTTGAATGTTGAATCCTTCAATAGATTGTAATTCCATATGGAATTACAATCTATTGTAATTTATTACTTTACTACTTTATTACATCCTATCAGTCAAATCATCCTCCCTCTCCAAGTGAGAACAGAACATTCGTATAGGTTATGTGTGATTCTGGTGGCAAGAAATGGATCACCCCTCCTAGAATTATAGTGCGAGGCAGAACTATCACACTCCTGTACAGAATACAGTTAAATTGCTCATGATGCAGAGGGTGTGCTTGTTGTGTCTCTCCATGAGTCAGTGTCCTAGGTGTAGCTCCTTCCAGTCAGAAGATTTCCCTGGAATGATGATTTGTGAGGGAATACAAGGGGTGAGCTCCACTGAATTGTGTTTTACATACTCAAAAAATAAACCTTTGATGTATCAAATTTTAATTTAGGTGGAAAAGTGTGCTTGGGCTACATACTAGAAATTTAGGAAACATTGATCCATTGTTTATACATCGTTGTATGTATTATTATGTCATTTTTACGTTCTCCAATTTTGTAATCCAGTTTTCATGCCTCTAAATGGCAACACAGGTACAGAGTGTGGAACAATTCCTTCTATCTTAGTATCATCAATATATCAAATTATCAGTGTGGCCAAATCTGTGAATACTTAAGCTGGAGACTGGAACTTGGAGCTGACAAGACCAATCTTTCTACAAACCTGAGAAATGCCCCAGGTTTGCAGAAAACCTGAAATCTTAAAAAAAAAATGGGTTGAGGGTTAAAACACCCACAAATGATAAAAGGAGTTCCTGTAGCTTTAAGAAATGGATGCCATTGGTGGTGGTTGTTAGGCTACCACAACAATATTGCTAGCCTTCCAGTTTTGATTTCTGTCAGTAAAATGGCTGGATATAATAATATCTCGAAGCAGGAAAATCAGAACAACCTTGTGGGGACAAGTCTCAAAGGGGAGATTATCAGTTCTTTGGACAATGGGAAAGAAGTTCTTTTCCATCTAACTCTTCTTTGTCAATGGTCACAAGCTGTGAAGGGCTAAGTCTTTACCTTAGGGACTCCATTTTGTCCACGTGGTGAGGGACAATGGAGAGAAGTCGCAACTCTGAGTACTAAGGTTATGAGAAACATTTAAATGCTGCAACTTCAGGAAGTACTAGCCTATCCTAATAAAACTTTGTTTAGGATAAATACTGAGTGTAGGGTGATAGTACTGCGTTTTTCACCTTTTCGTTGTAGCCTTGCTCATACTGAATCTTGAACAGACTGTGTGTACTTCATGTATTTTGTTTGTTAGAGCATTCAGAATATAAGAAAATTTAAAACTGCTCTCTGACTGCACCACACATATTTGGTCTTACTATCTAAACAGTGGGAAGAGCAGAGCAAATGATAAACTTGTTATTCTTTGAGCACAATAGCTCAAAATTTTGAAATTGTGATAGATTGTCCCCATTCTAGCTTGCAGGAGTAAAGCAAGAAATATGGCAACTAAGCAAAGCCTCTAAATGGCAACACAGGTAGAGAGTGCTAGATGTGCACATCTGTCCAGCAGGAGCTACCCTTCGATTTAGTGGTGGCAATAGTTACTGCCAGTTTGTTTTGGTACCCCCCCCCCCCGAGAGAAAGAGATGATGTCACTGTCAGACTCTGCTGTGGGGGTATTGGAGCCAGGGAGGGCGCCCTCCAGTTTGGCCCACTACCTCAGGTGGGTCGTTGAGTAGGCCTCAGAAATGGGGGAAGAGGGGGTTTACAACACCCTCACAGCCTCTCTCCCTTGTTGTGTAGCTAGCTTGTTTTGCTCTCTCTTGGTTCTCTTCACCATGCAGTTGGTCTCCTCTCTGGCCCACCCAGTAGGCTCGCTTTTAAAGGGGCCACCTTCGGAGACTTTCCACTCCTCTCCCAAGCTCTGACACATTCCCACTCTTCCTCCCGGACTAATGGGCCAGAGGCCCAACCAGAGGCTCCCTGGTTTCCCTGCCTGCAGCCTCAGCCCCCCTGCCAGTGTGGGGCTGGCTAGGCCTCACCAGGTGATGCACTGGCTGGGCTGGCATGGTGGAGCCTCTCCCCATGGTTGTCAATGGTGGCAGTGCACCCTGCAGCCTGGGCCATGCCTGCCTCCAGTAGGGAGGGCTGCTGCCAGCAAGGAGACTGCTTCAGCATGGCCGGGGCTGCTGGGGCTGATTTTGCTGGGCAGACTGCCACTGCTGTTGGCAGCGGATGCTGGCGGTGGTGGGGAAGCCCCAGCAGGGCCCTGCTTGCTCACGGGCATCCCCGCCTGCTCCCCTGCCGACATGGCAGGCCTGGCACGTTCCCAGCCCTGCTCAGCTGCTGTGCCCCCCCCTTTTTAAATTGTGTAATCTGCCTTGAATTTTGGAAAAAAGGTAGGCTATAAATGAAATGAAGAGGTGAGAGAGAAGAATACCTTCTTCATGCTTAGGGGCATACTTTCAGTTTTTAGGGCTGCTTTATGATTACGTGACAGACAGTGAATGTATCTTCAGTTGTTATCATGTGCAGTCAGGAGATGTAAACAATTGCATCTCCTCACTCCACATGTCACCTCAGCCAAGGATTTTTGGGCATGCTTTACAACATACATGCAACCATATAATCTTTCCTGGACAATCAAGAACACTTTGTAATCCTAAATGTCTCTGTCTTTTAAAACCAAAACCAGCCAGCCATCCCCACACCACATTTCTGCTCTTATTTAGAGAATGTTGAAAGAGAGGTGAGCAGCTTATATAAGCATGTAATCTTTTCACAGTTTACCTGGGCAGGTTAGATACTGCTTTCCTGTGGCTCTGTTTTATGCTGTTCAAGTAAAGCATGAAATGAGAAACTCATGGGGAAGGAGCATTGGATTTTGCAAGACTAAAAGGACACTTTGCATCATGGAGAAGAATGGGATAGGTTATGGGACTGAGGTGATCTTGTATCAAGGGCTGTACATGTATCATAGTGCATGTTTATACATGGAAAATGCTGTACCCTAAAAGAGTTCATAAATACTTTGAAGGCCTTTCTGGCATGCTGTTTAATCCAATGGTTGCTTGATCTGCAGTGAGTGCTATATTTGCACTTAGCACAACTCCCTGTTTTTCTCTGCCCTGAATTCCCATATTCATTGTTAGATGTATACAAGTTTCATAAATGCCCAGTTTCTCACAAATTCTGAGTTTTTTAGGCAAATCGAGTACATAACATAGGAAAACAGTGTATCTTTTGTTTTGGAGCCCCTCTGGTTTGATACCATTTTTGGAAAACTCAAGATTATTGCTTTAGGAAGAAATAGCATTAAGAAATTTACAGGGATTGTTTTTCTGATTTACAGCAGAGTTAGGTTCTCTTTCATTAACTGATCCACCTGCCCTTCCGTCGTGAAGCTAGCCTGCAGTGCCAAGAGAGTGCTCATTGGTCACAGGGATTCAGAAGAGCAAGATCGTCAGATCAGTTTCCTCTCAAATGAAGTGTGCTAGCTTACAGTCTTGCTGTAGCTGTATTGGCTGTGCATGGGGGAGGACTGCTCAGGATATAAACAAATGCAGTCAAGGAGTCGTGAAGTTGAATCTGAGATGGAGCTATGATGGCTCCAGTCCTGCTACGCAGACAAAAAACTCCCTACTTATGAATGTGAAGATCTTAGGTACAACTCTAAATACAGTGTATCAAATTCTGCTTAATGGCTTGCTTGGTTGCCAGGCTGATGATTATCCCTTAATCATGTTGCAAATGGATGTACTCCTCCCTGGTATATACTTTGCAGTTGCACAATATCTCTGCTCATATGCAGTGGGGTCTTTGTTTTTGTTTACTAAACACTCCCCCCCCCATCAACTGCTGAGATTTGATCCGTATCGCCCTCACATCCATGAGTGAGTGACTCTGCTGCTAACTGGAACTCGTTTCTCTCAAGATGGAGATGAGCCTGCTGTCCTTTGTTTCTACTTACGTCTTGATCCAGCCTTTCCCTGCACTCTTATGCCCAAGAAGCCCTTTCCATGTGCACCCCACCCCCACCCCCATCTCCCTGCTCCTGTCATATCCTGCACATAAGTAAAGCCCAGAGCTGCTTAAGTCCCACTGCAGGAGGAGCAAGGAGCCTTGGAAGGGCTCCAAGTTACACAAAGGATGGATGTGTGTGTTATGTGCCATCAAGTCACCTGCGACCTATGGTGACCCTATGAATGAAAGACCTCCAAAATGTCCTATCATTAGCAGACTTGCTCAGATCTTGCAAACTGGAGGACGTGGCTTCCTTTATTGAGTCAAGCCATCTCATTTTAGGTCTTCCTCTTCATCTACTACCTTCCACTTTTCCTAGCATTATTGACTTTTCCAGAGAATCTTGTCTTCTCTTAATGTGACCAAAGTATGATAGCCTCAGTTTTGTCATTTTACTTTTAGGGAGATTTCAGGCTTGATTTGATCTAGTACCCAGTTATTTGTCTTTTTGGCTGTCCGTGGTATCCGCAAAACTCTCCTCCAGCACCACCTTTCAAGTGAATCAATTTTCTTCCTGCCAGCTTCCTTAACTGTCCAGCTTTCACATCCATAATGCGGAATACCATTGTTCCGATTCTCTTGATCTTGATACTGATTTGTGGGCAAGTTTACAAAGGCTAAGTTTACAAGAAAATGACACCAAGAAGTGAAAAATCCCTTTAATTAATTTTACTGTGCATTTTTTTGTTTTGTTTTTTGAATTAATACACCACATGTGGTAAACTACACAGCCATCCATGGAAAACTTTCTTTCCACTTGTGTTTCACCATATGGGTGGTAGTGGTGCTTTTACCAGAATGGCCAGTTGCAGAAGAATTACAAAGATTTTCATCTTTGTTGTCTTCCTTTAATTATCCTGACCCTGTCTATATCTGGAAGCACAACACTGACTGGCTTTATATAAGTTCTTCATAGTCACATATTCCTTGGGCTTCTGGAATGCAGTTAGGCTTGGCTGCTACTTGGTGAATGGTCTTTCTGCTGCACCTGGATGGTGGAGTGTCCCCTGCTTAAGGGCTGCTAGGGTTGGGGAGTACCACAGATAAGATGGTGATGGATTGATATGTTCTGGACATGGTAAATTCAGCAGTTGGCTGATTGGATGATGAACATGTTCTGAAACTCTTTCAGGGCCAAGAACCAGGAAAAAATTAGGTTACTGGACAGAAGATTACCGGCTAATACCTCAAAGGTAGTGTTCTCAGAACTGCTACCAGTTCCACATGCAGCACCAGGCACAGATTATGGCTCTCAGTGTATGGATGAGAAAGTGGTGCCTGGTGGAAGGGTTTGGATTTGTTAGGTACTGTTAGGGACAAGCCAAATCTCTACAAAAGAGATAGGCTTCCCTTGTACCAGAAGGGAACCAGGCACTTCTTATCAAAGAGGTTGTAGAGCAGTTTTAATACTTTTAATTTGATTTCAAAAGGGAAGCTTTACAAAAATGAGGGGGCTAGTTAGAAGGAAGCTGAAACCGAGACTCAGGAGAGTCAAATCCCTAGAGGCGGCCTGGGAGCTGTTTAAAACCACACTAGTTGAAGCCCAGATAAAATGCATCGCTTAGGTTAGGAAAAGCACTGCTAAGGCTTAAAGGATGCCTGCATGGTTAAAGAACCAAGTTAAGGAAGCTATAAAAAAGCAGAAAGGATGCTTTTAAAAAGTGGAAGGTCTGCCCCAGTGAAGTGAACAGTTTGGAGCACATGGTCTGGCAAAAGAAGCATAAGTTAATAATTAAACAAGCAAAAAGAGAATTTGAGGAGCGGATTGCTAAAGCATCAAGCATTTTTTAAAATATATCTGGAGCAGGAAACCAGACAAGGAAGCAGTTGGGCCTTTGGATGACAAAGGAATAAAAGAATTGCTGGAAGAAGATGGGAGAAATGGCTGAGAAGTTAAATCTTTATATCTGTATTCACTCTGGAAAATGTGGGATGCATACCAAATACAGAGCCACTATTTTTAGGAAGGGAGTCTGAAGAACTGGATCAGATTGGAGAGATGAGACATGTTCCAGACCTATTTGGGAAAATAAAACCATTATGCCTCTAGGTTCTGATGGCATACACCTGAGGGTTGTTAGGAACTGAAATGTGAAATGGATCTACAAACCAGAATAAGTAATGTCGGAGGCTTTCACGGCCGGAGAACGATGGCTGTTGTGGGTTTTCCGGGCTGTATTGCCGTGGTCTTGGCATTGTAGTTCCTGACGTTTCGCCAGCAGCTGCTGGCGAAACGTCAGGAACTACAATGCCAAGACCACGGCAATACAGCCCGGAAAACCCACAACAGCCAGAATAAGTAACTTGTCACTAAAATCAGCCTTTGCACCAGAAGACTGGAGAGTAGTACGTTACAGTGATTTTTAAAAAGGGTTCCAGAGGAGAATTAGGTTAACTGGCCTGTAATTTCTTAATGTGTGTTCCAGGCAAATTAGTAGAAACTATAATCAAAGATAGAATTATTAGGCTTATAGAGGAACAAGACTTGCTGAGGGAAAACTAGCATAGCGTCTGCCAGAGAAAGTCCTGCCTTACCAACCTTTTTGGAGTTCTTTGAGAAAGTGAACTCAAATATAGGTATGGGTAACTTGGTATACATTATTTAATTGCGCTTTGAAAGGCTTTTAACAAGATATCTCACCAAAGATTCCTGATTAAGATTAGCAGTCATGGGACAAGAGGGTAAATCCTTTTCTGGATTAAAAATGGGTTAAACTACAGCAAACAGGGAGTAGAAAAAAATTGACAGTTCTCACAATGGAGGAAGGTAAGCAGTGGGGTCTCACAAGGATTAGTATTGAGGCTGGTGCTATTTAATGGATTCATAAATGATCTGGAACGGGGGGTGAGCAGAAAAGTGACCAAATTTGCAGATGTCACAAAATTATTCAGGATGGTGAAAAACAAGGCCAAGCGTGAAGAGCTCCAGGAGGATCTCCACAGAGTGGGTGAGTGGGGAACAAATAAAATCTAATGTAGGTAAGTGTAAGGTGATGCACATTGGAACAAAAAATCTCAACTTCAAGTATATGCTAATGGGGTCTAAACTCAGAGACCGAGAGGGAAAGATATATTATTTATTATTTTATTTTATCAAATTTATACTCCTTCCTCCCCGCGAATGGGCTCAGAGCGGCTAACAACATATATTATACAATTAAAACAATATACGTATCTAAAAATCATAAAAACAATACAAAACAACTGGCACCATGATCAACTCAGGCTATAATAAATATCTAAAAAACCATGCAGATAGTTGTGGTACAGCCCAGGGCAGCTGCTAGTGGAGCACAGAATGTGGCAGAGAGGAAGGGGACAATTCGCTGCCTCTCACCCAAAGGCCCGGCGGAACATCTCCATTTTGCAAGCCCTGTGGAACTGTAACAGATCCCGCAAGGCCCATATCTCAATTGGGAGCATGTTCCACCAGGTTGGAGCCAGGGCTGAAAATGCCCTGGCTCTAGTCGAGGCCAGATGAATATTCTGCAGGCCAGGGACCACCAGGAGCTGCTTATCCACAAAGTGCAAGACCCTGCGGGGGACATAATGGGAGACACAGTTTCACATGTATGCAGGTGCCAGTCTGTAAAAGGCTCTGAACACTAAAAGCAACACTTTGAACTGGATCCAGAACTGAACTGGAAGCTAGTGCAGCTGGCACAGCATAGGTTGGATATGTGCCTGAAATGGTGTTCCCATAAGGAAGCATGCCATGACATTCTGAACCAGTTGTAACTTCCAGGTCAAGCCCAAAGGCAGCCCAGCATAAAGCGAGTTACAGTAATCCAACCTGGAGGTGACCATCACATGGATTACTGAAGTCAGGTCCCAGGGCGATAGATAGGGTGCCAATTGCCTGACCTGCTGAAGATGGAAAAAGCCAGATCTGGCAACAGTTGTGACCTGGGCCTCCATAGAAAGTGTGGCATCCAGGAACACTCCCAGGCTCTTAACCATCAGCAATGGCTGTAATGGCATGCCGTTGAGGGTTGGGAACTAGGGCCCCACATCCATTGCCCCACGATGCACGTACAGTCTTCAGAGGATTCCGCTTCAAGCAACTCTGACATAACCACCCCGCCACAGCCGCCAAACCCTTAGCCAAGGAATCCAGGGTGGCATCTTACGGGCCATCCATCAACAAATAGAGCTGGATGTCATCCACATACTGGTGACAACCCAGCCTAAAGTTACAAGCCACCTGGGCAAGGGGGCGCATATAAATCTTGAGGTTGTAGTGGATAGTTCAATAAAAGTGTCAACTGGGTGTGCTGCAGCAGAATAAAAAAGAAATCTCTCTGCTGGGGTTTATTAAGAAAGGAATTGAAAATAAAATTGCCAATATAATAATGCCCCTGTATAGATGGTATGGTGTGGCCTTATTGGAATACTGTGTGCAATTATGGTTATGGTATCTCAAAAAAGGTCATTACAGAGCTGGAAAAAGTACAGAAGACATCAACCAAGGTGATGGGGTTGGAGTGCTTTTCCTACAAGAAAAGGCTGAAGAGACTGGGGCTTTTCAGGTTAGAAAAGAGATGATTAGGGGGGGGCATCATTGAGGTTTATAAAATTATACACAAGGTAGAGATTGTGGACAGAGATAACTTTTTCTCCCTCTCCCAAAATGCTAGAACTTGAGGGCATCCACTAAAGCTGATGGGTGGTAGATTCAGGACAAGATAGAAGGAAATACTTCTTTACACAAGGAGTATATAAACGTGTGGAATTTGCAGTCAGAGGATGTAGAGATAGGCATAGATGGGTTTAAAAGGGGATTAGACACAACCATGGAGGGTAGATCTATCAGTGGCTACTAGCTCTGCTGAATAAAGGGAATCTCCACCTTCAGAGGCAGCAAACCTCTGAATACCAGTATCAGGGGAAGGCCTTGTTATCTATGGCCTGTTGTTGGTCCTCCAGAGTAACTGTTCGCCATTGTGTGAGACAGGATGCCGGATGGTCTCATCTAGCAGGGCTGTTACATTCTTAAACAGCAGTGTTGAAGCTTTGAGGACTGTAGTGTGCAGTTTGAAACAACAACCATTTTCCTTCTGTGGCTTATTATTTCTCATTTTAGGGAGAATAAGTCATTATCAGAATAATCAAGTATCAGGTCATTTTGTCAACAGGCCATCTGGAATAAAATCTCCCCTGGTTGTGTAGTGTATGTGAAGGTCATGAATGTGCAGAGACAAACCTGTCTGTGATTCCCAAAATCAGTTGTGAAGCTAGTGATGAATTGGAGCAGAGAGATGGATATATTGCATTACAAAAGCCTTCGTTTTCTGCCTGTGCCATTAGTACTTACTAAAAGTTCATCTTGGCTTTTTTTCTTTTTTGGCTTTTCCTCTACAAGGAAGAAATACACTCTTACTTTTGTAAATGAAAAGCAAATCTGGAACAAATATACTTTTAAGAATGTGTATTTAAAGGGTTCAAAATACATAGTTTTAAAAATGTACAAAATTACAAAAATAATATTGGGTTTTCAAAAATTGCTATTAAATCCAGGATCTGAAGAAATTGCAGTTTACATAGGCTAAGTGGGGAGGGGATGTGGCTCAGGAGCAGAGCATCTCATTAATATCGGTAGTTGGATTTAATTTAGGTCGGATTGCCCTTTAAATGTTTGTTTGAAATGCCTATGTTGCTTCTGCAGTGGGATTACATGATGATTCTTCTGAGATGTCATGTGGCTGTTTCTTGGATAAAGATATGAAGGCCTGGAAAAATTAGGATAAACATATCAGTTGTGCTTTCCCAAACATATAGATGTTGCACGTTGTTTGAAAGTGCAGTCTATTACATTCTCCTTCTGAGGTGGAGGACATCTTGATGGGTGATTCCCACCCTCTAGTCAGGGAGGCAGGAACAAGTTTTCTACTTCCTGTCTTCCTAGTGGGAGTCACCCTTTCAGTTTCATTCCTGCCTCAACAGGGAGAGCAGCTTCATCCATTTGCTGCCTTGCCTTTCAACTGTTTTTCTTCCTTTCCTTCGCTCCTACTTTTCAGAACCTGATTCTTGCCTTGTTTACTCCTTTCTACTCTACTTCCTTACTATTCTCTTTCTCCCTGCATGCCTGCTAGAAGGTTTGCAGGGGAAGCTTTCACCTTCCTTCCTTTTGCTGTGGCGGCCATTTCATGGCAAGACAGAATCATGGACCAGCAGAACATGCTCTTCCATCACAATAGGATTCCTCTCCAAAGGAGAGTTGGAAGCCCCCCTCACCGCTGCTTCCTGGCAACAACCCCAGAGACAGCGGGGCAAACCGTGAGGAAGCTGCAGCTGCGGCCACTCATATCGCGAAGAGACCGGAAGCGCAAAAGGCGCTATCCCTCCCTGGGCAAAGGAAACATGGCAGCCATTTCTTGTCTTGCATGAACGCAACATTGCCAACCAGCTGGGAGGCAGCTATGGAGTGGATTTCTCCACATCTTTAAGCCTGTCTAATGACATAAGACCCAGTGTGGGGAAGCCAAGCCGGTCTGAGATTCAACTATCATTCGTGCCTCCAGAGCCCATGGCAAACAAAGGAGGGCTACTCATGAGTAATGCGATGGGATCGGGACTTGTGGTAGTACCTCAGGAATTACTAAACGTCATTAGACAGATTATTTTTTTAAAAAGCTATTTTATCTTACCTCAGAAAGCCATGGCAGCCATTTCTGGCCTTGCCAATGCTGGCAACTTTGCCAACAGACCAGGAGGTGGCTGCGGAGTGGGTTCCCACATCCAAAGCAATCAATAAGTGCAAGACCCAGCGAGAGCACCAAATAGCAATGGCCCCAGGGTCCAGTGCTGCTGATGGTCTACTTGTGAGTAAAGCAATTGGGTCAGACACTGCAATGCTATTCCCAGATTTCCTAAACTTGATTACATAAACTGAGACTGCCAATTTTTGTCAGAGTGCTGAGGGAAGAGACAGGCCTCTCTCTGGTTCTTCCTCTAGGCCTTCCACCCCCCAAACAGGGAACTGTGGAAGAGGCAATTTCTTACAAAGGGAATCCTAGCAGGGCCTCTGAGGCAGCTAGAAAGGAAACCTATACCAGAAAAAGAAAGGGAAACTGAAACTTACGCAGATAGTGAAGTGGGTTTTTTTCTTCCTGTTGGTTCCATATATGCCTACACACCCTTTTTTCCTCCAGGGAATGGGGCCTGCTCTCCCCAGGGTTCTCAATCTCTTTTAATCAGCACAGAGTAACTTTATTTTGTAGAAACAAAGGAAAGAGCAAAAGGCCTAGCAGGCCTTCAGAAACCTAGCAGGCCTTCAGCCAGCTCATGTAGACATGAGTAAACTCTGGACTGGAGTGCAACTGCTCCAGTTTTTAGTTTCCTGGGACCAACATAAAACATGAAACAGACTCCACAGCATTACAGTTGCCTGTGCTGAGAGAGTTCTTGCTGCAATTGTGTTCACCCTATCTCTGGAGTCTTTCCTGTATGACACCGTTTTTAACAAGAGACAGATTGGTGTTATGGCTGGAGTGTTGGGCTGGGATCTAGGAGATCCAGATTCTCATGCCATTCTCCCTGGGAGACCTGCTTGTTTCCTTGGGCCTGTTGCATTCTCTAGGCCTGGCTTACCTTGTGGATTTGTTGTGTGGCTAGAATGGAAAGATATGAAATGTTGTATACACCTTGGAGCCCCCACTGGGGCTGAAAGATGGGGTTTAGATAAACACAAATACTCAGAAAGGTGCCCTGGGGCAAGAAGTCCATGATGAACAAACTTTCATTGAATTGGCTACTGGCAGGGCCTCTGCTGTAACTCTTAGCAAATATATTTTTAGTTCCAGTGGTCATTATTATTGTTGTTGAGGATCTACAGATTAAATCGCACCTCATCTCTATTTCACTCTCTGTAGACAGCAAATGCTATAAACTATTAGTCTATGTGAGAACCAGAATTCTCTGTTGCAATTTTTCCTTTAAGGTACTGATGAACAGGTCATTATGATCTCTCTGCCATTCCTTGAAGGGAGCATGAAATGTGTTTAATGATCCCTTGTGGGATCATCAAGGCTAGGTATTTATTGACGACATTTGCGAAACTGATGGGTCTACTGATTCTGAGTATTGACGCCATCCAGTGAGGTCGACTACATACAAGACCCTTAGAGACTTCTGAGACCCTTCCAACTACAAATTATGAACAGGAAAGTTCTTTCCATTCAGTTCCCCCTCACAGTAAAAATAAATAAATAAAATAATAATAATATTTTTTTTAAAAAGCCTTGTATGGTGGACAACTATGACCAGCCTTCTGCAAGGAAAGCAACACTGCCTTCCAGTAATGGAACAGGTTCCACGGACACCAATCTGTCCGAATGGGAAACTGTACTAGAAGATCTACCAGTGCAAGGTCAATAGTCCAGCAGTGAGAAGAGACCCTCTGTCAACCTACTGGAGCTTTGGGCAATTTATCTAGCTCTACTACACTTCAGACCACAAATACTAGACGAACATGTTCTAATCAGAACAGACAGCATGTCGACCAGTTTCACCAGGTGCTTCCATCCCAAGGCCAAAGTAACCAATGCGTTGACATCACAGTGGCCAAGCATTCTGCTGTTTGCCTTCCAACCACTCCAATTCTCCCGAAGCCAATTAGGAAGATAAGAGAACAAAGACAAACAAAAAAGCAGAAATCATATTGGTAGCACCCTACTGCCCTCAGCTCCCACAGCTCTCTGCTCTTCAACAGCTATCAACACTTCCACCACTGACTTCTCCAATATCTCTGGATATGCTCCAGCGATGCCAAGTTCCGCATCCACACCTGGAATAGCTACATTTAACTGCATGGAGAGTGAGCAAGACTCTCTTGGCTAGGTTATTCTCAAGAAGTAACCAATATGCAACTGGCCTCTAGAAGACAGTCCACTAATAGGATATATATAATGCATCATAAAAATCCTTCACAGGAGATACAAAAGAAAAAGGGGTTAATGTCATGAAACCCCAAACCAGATCCATTCTATACTTCCTACAGGTTGGTCATGCAAGCGGTCTCAGAGTCTCAATCTTAAAATGTCAGGTCACAGTCTTAACAACAGTACTGCTATGGTACTAGAGTCTGAGTCTGTCCAGACGCCTCACGTATGTAGCTCCCTCTAGTGTGATACTCTGAAGGATCCGCCACAGGTTCATTAATTTCTGACTTGGAAAATGCATACAGTTCTGTATGCTGTTACCGGACACCCCTTTGAGAGCCTGTCAAGGAAATTCCTCTTACATGCTTGAGAACTTTGTTCCTCTCTGCAATTACATCTACAAGAAGGGTATCGGAACTGGGTTCCCTGTTAATTAGCTTGAGCTACATATCTTACACAAGGACAAAATGGTCCTGAGAACAGATCCTACCTTCATACCAAAAGTGATCTCTCTCACAGATCCGTGGGATTATGTCTACTATCATTTGACCAAATACTTTTCATCCCAAAGAAGAAATGTGGCATACTCTGGACATAAGACTTACTCTAAAAGCATTTCTTTATAGAACAGAGCAAATCTGGAAAACAGCTTCCTTATTTATCTCTGTATCCTCACAAATAAAGGAATGAGGATGTCTAAATCTGCCATTAGCAGTAACTTGAAGGCATGCATCATCGAAGCACACAAAATTAAAAAATCTAGACATACCAGCTAGGATTACTACTCACTCAATATGAAGTGCTGCACCAGCGCACCGTTTGCCAGACATGCTACAGTTAAGAGATTTGCAAGGCAGCTACTTGGTCATCTGTATCTACCTTTGTTAAACACTATAAGTTGAACATTTACAACTCAGCTGATGCAGCGTTTGGCAGAAGAGTATTACGACATATTTTATGATCCGATGACAATGCCCCATCCAGAAAATAGGGACACTGCTCTGGGAGATCCCATCAAGATGTCCTCCACCTCAGAGGGAGAACGGACCATTGGATACTCACCGTGAAGGGTCCTTCTCCTCTGAGGAAAGGAGGATATCTTGCCTCTCCCGAAGTCATTGTCTTTTTACTCTCTTCTGCCTGACAAATTTACTTCCTGTCCTGATGTTTCCCCTTAACATGTTTGTTCTCACCTTTCTTCTTGTTATTCAATTCTAGAATGTTGTATTCATAATTATGACACTATAACTGCTTTCGGAGTTGCCAAAACTGAAAGCAAGGGTGACTCCCAGTAGAAAGACAGGAAGTAGAAAACTTGTTCCTGCCTCCCTGAATGGAGGGTGGGAATCACCCATCAAGATGTCCTCCTTTCCTCAGAGAAGGATCCTTCACAGTGAGTATCGAATGATCCATTCTCTCGCTGTTTTGTTAACATTTGTATTTGATTGTTTCTAGTTCATTACTCTCTTCTTCATCTTTTCTTGCTGCACCTTAGTTGTGTTCCTTGTGCTTGCCCTGCCTGCCTGTTTGTAACATTTGCCTCTGTTTTTGTGACAAGGTGGTGATTTAATTGGAATAATTGGTGAGCTTTGGGGTTTGTTTCAGAATGAGCATTATGTCCATGCACCTTGATTGCCTTCTTTTGTCACCAAGGGAAGTCTTGGCGCTATAGGGAATCTGCCAGTTCCAGTGATCTGAAACAAACTGTTTTCACTTTTTCTGGATATATGTGGGACGTTTAAGTGGATATTTAGTGGATAGTGTTGTGTATTATATAGACAAATGTCAAGATAAAGGTATAAGAACAAGGAGTCTTGAAAGTTCTTTCGGGATCTGCTACTGACTGTCTTGAGACCATTTACACTAAAATTTCTTCATAATGGAGATAATTATGGGAATGTAGGTGCTGTTGGCCAGATGTTGCTGATGTGAACAAAGACTTAGCTTGGATTAATTGATGTTATTGGACACATGATGCTATTGAGAACAGCCAGTACTGCCGTTAAAATAGTACTTGCATTTCTGAATACTACTGAATTGCGGCAATGTAATTGTCCTATTGGAAATCATGCAACAGGATTGGAAAATGTTCCAGAACCCAACCTGGTCAAGATACTTTTACTCCAACTGCCAGATTTATTTTGTCTATATCACTGTGTTATTGTGCTAATATAAATCATGCTGTAGGAAAATGATCAAAATCTTTTAAGTTATCTGTAGTGCATGATGGTGTTGTCAGTATGGAGCGGGGGTGGGGGGAAGAAAATGGCTATGAACCAATACGCAACAGAATGTGTTATGATCAAAAGACATTTTAAATTATTAACTCTATAACCTAAATGGCAAACCATTACCCATAAAACAGATTTTAAATATAACAGTCATGACAGTGCGGAAGACAGACTGGCAGAGCTGGGGCTATAAGAGTTGGGAGTAGCAGTGGTGGAGGAGGGTGAGACAAATTCAACTTGGACAATCTCATCACTTGCACCAGGCTTCATAGTCATGGTTATGGCAGAATTTCCTTGTGGCACCCTGTGAGGTGTGCACAAAAACCAGATTTGGGCTTCTGCACTGCTGGGTTTTCCAAAGCAAATCCCATTCTATCTGGTGTGTTTTGGATATGGCCAGGAATATATGGGAAGAGTTGCTGGTGTAGACTAGAAAGATGCTGGAGGACTGTGGCCACTTTGAAGCTAAAATGTTTAGCAAGAAGGGATCAGTTAGGGTCAGATGAAAAAAACTTAGATTCTCCAGGCTTTTAAAAAATCATTTTTAAAATATATGAAACACCTTAAAGTATCTTAAAATGAGATTGTAGGTGAAGTTCAGGTTGAGAGATGTGCTTTGTGTGATGCACATCTCTTATCTTCAGTTTTCCTCCCAGTGCTGTCCCACACAATATGGGGAGGGAGGAGTAAAATGCCATGTAGGCATACGCTGTACTACAATTAAGTGATGCTAGATTAGCATCACTTGCTCACCACCTGCTGCTGAAATCAGCAGTCACTATAGGCACTCTGCTGCTGAAGCTTAAGGCTAGGTGAGCAGAAAGCCAGTATGGGATATTTCCTGACCTCTTAGCTTCTCTACACACAATTCTTCACTGCCTCCCAATATGTGCTCTCCAACAATGAGTTAATGTGTGACTGTAAGGAATTCAGGGCCCAGAATGATCAAGCTTTGCGTTGGAAACATCCCAATGGGCCTTAACTTTCTTTCTCAACTTCAGAAGTGTTTTCTCCTGTTGCATCATAAAACTTGATGAAAAACTGAATATAGAGAGAACATCCAGAGAAAGCAATCTCTTTCAAAGTGCATGATGGAAAGCCTGTGTGATCTTGATGCAAATGCTGCTTGGCCAGGTTCCATGCGTGTCAATGAAGACAAGAGAAGTGGCCAACAAGAAAGCATGACCAGTCCTTTCATGAACAGTACATGAACAATTCCAGCCAGTGAGATAAGAATGAGGCATTTGATCAGCGATGCTTGGTAGCTGGTTGCACATCATCCACATATGACCCTTTGACTTCTATCAGTGTGAAGCCAAAAATGACAGCAGGTGGGTTACTATTTTAAACAGAATTTTGTAATTCCTCATCTTGTGTGTTGGTGTTGCTGAACCAAGAACTTTTCCATTGAGAAGGTATAAATGAGGGAGGGTTGTTCAAATTCAGGAAATTTGATTATGATAGTTGAACAACTCTGGGCAGCAGGCCGATCCCTTTCTAGCAATGGAGAATGACACTGACCTTGACCAGAATATTTTTCATGGCTGCCTGCTTCTCCTTAATAAGGAATTAAACATATCTTTCCCTTGACATTGACGTAGAGCGCATACCCTCCATAATATTTTGGAAGTCTTGCTATCTGTTATGTAAGAATTCCTGGATTCATTTGGAACTTGATGCTGTGGATGGGGAAGGAGAAATGTTCCTGTCCCAGGGAAGACTTCAGCTAGCCAGTACTATAGTATCTTGTATTACAGAGAGTCAATGGGAAATGAGACTGTGTTCTCTTGGGAACTTTGAACTTTCTAGAGAAAGGTGGTGTTTGATTTAATGAGGTCCAGAAAATAGCAGCCCTTATACAAAAAGCAATGTTCTGAAGCAAGATTGTTCTCTGTTATTATTTCTGTTAAGAAATTATGTAAGCTGTCCTGAGGGCATACTAGCTAGTACAATATGGTAGGGTATCAATAGAATGAAAAACATTAAAATGGAGCAAAAGGCACCTGGCTGGTCCTGTTTCCTGGTGGTGTCAAGTTCTTCTGCCTGATCTTAATGCCACTAATTAATTTCCCTTTGGTTACCCTGTTTTGTGTCTTTAATAGCACATTCTTGATACCTTCCTGCTTTGCCAGTTTATATAAGAATAATTAGTAGCACTCAAGTCAGGATAAAAACAGTGCCTCTCAAAAGTACTAAATATGATAGGGAAATTCGAAAGTAATGTTGAAGAAGGGCTGGATCACAAGATTCCTTTTGCTCTATGCATGAGTACTATGGATCATTCTCAGGCACATATCTGCCTGGGTAGTGTGATATGTGAATGTCATCAAGCTGGAAACATTTTTCGTGGTAACAGCAGCACTTTTCCAGCCACCACAATCCTGGAAATTGCTACAGGAGTACCTACCTGCATAACACATTGTCTGCACAAATGTGTGCAAGAAGTAATTGATAATTAATCTTTTTTTTTTTTTTGCTGAAGTGTGAAAGAGCAGTACTTGTGTTTCAGTATGACTAATTGCCAGTTCAGTGTTCAATGTGCAGTGACCTTTGCATGGATCTCCTCCATAAGAACAGAGAAACATATAAATCTCTCTTCTACTGCTATTGGTCCATCTGGCCTCCTACTGTCCACCCTGATTAGCTGTGTTTCTCCTGAGTCTACTGAGGATCATTTGATTAACTTGTTTATTTAGTAAATGTCTTGACTGCATTTTGACCATTACTTGTCCATAAGGCCAATAACATTTAAAAATGATACCGTTTAGAAGTTAAAAACATGATAAACAGATAAAAACCTAAACATCTTCAAAACAATTCATAATATGTTGAGAGAAGCCACTGTCCCTCAGCAGTGCTAGTATTAATATAATCAACGCTAGCACCCCTTCATTCTGCACTGAAGGTCTTTTGGAACAGGTAGACCTTCAGTCCAGAAGGCCCTCTGTGATGTGGTTAGCCTCCTCTGCATTCCATAGGTTTGTGGAGGGGGTGAGTGGCAGTGGAAAAGGCCATTCCATGGGTAAAATTTACTGAACTTTGATTTAAGGCAAATTCCCTAAGGAACACCACTTACATGGAGGAAAGACCCTGTTAAAGTAACACAAGTGAAGCATATCCATTAGGTTCTCAGATACTTAAGCAATTTAGGGCTTTAAAGGTCAAAACAGCACCTTGTATTGGGCCTGGAAACTTATTGGAAACCAGTGTAGATGGCAGAGCACTGTTTAATATCTTCTCAGTGGTAAACTCTGTTAAGGTCCCATCTTGTACCAATTGTAAATTTCCAGGTAGTATTCAAGGGAACTCCATGCAGGGTATGATATAGTAGTTTAGTTTGGAAATTAGAAAGTCATGTTGAATTGTGGCAAGTGTGGTTTCCCAGGAATGGGTACGACAGTTGATAAAAGATACTCTAGACAAACTTACGGCATACCTATGGGACCGCCTCCCTCCCTATGTCTCTCCATGGCAGTTTTGCTCATCTGAACAGGGTTTCTTGCAGGTGTCAGTTGCACATGGACAAAATCAGCAGCAGCCCGTACATGGGCTTTCTCTGTGGTGGCCCCTGTGGTGGTCAGGAGAGCCACCATTCTCCTGGCTTTTTGCAAACGATGCAAAACTGGATTATTCAAAAAGGCTTTTTTACTCAGATAGGAGGGCGGTATTGTAGGGAGGGGGGGTCTCAGATGCTTCATTACTGAGTTAGGAACCATGGACTTCACTATGTTGCCTTGCATATTATCTGTTGCTTTAAATTTGTACTCCTAAATACTACCTGTACTTCATGTTGTCTATTGAGAGTCCTAAAATTGATTATGTTCTGTTTCAGCAATTCTTCAACTCTGTATTGGAACCTTACTAATGCTATGTCTTTGTAAACTTGTATTTATTTATCCTATGACATTGTTTATAGAAATGTCCTTGACACTGTATGGAAATGTCCTTGATACTGATTGTACTAATTTCACACTGTGTGATCCACCTTGAGTTTCAGTGGGAAAGGCGGACTACAAACAAACAAGCAAACAAATTCAGATTTTTGCTTACGCAGTGACAATGGGAGGTCTAAAAGTACTCTTTAAGCTGCATATCTGATATTTCACAGGGAAGGCAATCCCATCCAGAACTAGTTGAACCTCCTGAGTCAGTCTTTGTGCCCACCGAGAGCAGTTCCATCTTGTTTGGGTTGTTTCAGAGCATTAAAACTGTCACCTGTCCCTTCACTGAATCCAAACATTGCTTTAGCACTTCTTAGATTTTGATGAGCAGGGGAGAGTATTCCAGGGTGTTTCTGTGTGCTACCTGGGCTCTTGTTAAAATGAAGTTTTACGTCTGGTAGGATGCAGAGTGCTTATTGCACTGGTTACAGTGAGCCACAGAGGGTTCTGTTGTTTGCTTCTGGGCTCCAGCATGTAAAACACCTCTTGCAACACTAAACTCATAGTTGAACAGCTCTTCACAACCACAATAGTGGCACAGAAGTATTGTCTCTTCACTGCCATGGAGTGGAGTTTAAACCAGTGTTCAGTAGGACTTGGCCTAAGTCTTCCTCCGCTGTTACTCTAATAGTTATCCTTTGCACTTAATATTTCTCAAATCAACTATATACCATGGGGCCAAAGAGGTCCCAGCTCAGGGAAGCAGATGCCTGGGAGCAGTCACATTGGGCCTCCTGATTCCAAAAGCCCATTGGATTTTAAAATTACAAGCTATGTCAACAGGGAATTCATATTCAGCAGGCCATTCAAATCATTCCTCCTGGGTTTATGATGTCTGCTGAATCAGAACTTCACCACGTAATGACTGAAAGTGTCAGGGATTGATCTTGGAATTTTTAGCATGCAAAACATGTGCTCTGCTGTTGAGCTGTGGCTTGCTATGGCATGCTGTAGTTAAATGAGACAGAGAATTTTGTCCACTACACCATACTGCCAGTACATTTAAACTACGATACAAATTAACTGGGTTTGAATAATCTTAATATCCTCTGCTTTCTGTATGTTTTACTTTGCCTGACTGTCAGACTTTGCTGCCGGGGTGATGGAGCCTGGGGCGGGATGGGGGGGGATGCACCTTCTGAGGCTGACTCTTGGCTTTAGCCAACGTCAGATCGCCCTTCCCATAGAGAGGAATAGTGGGGTATTCCACACCCACACCCTCTCCTACCCTTGATACTCTGCTCCCTGCTCCTCTGCCCGCTCACTCGTTCCATCCTCCTTTCTCTGCTCTTCTCCTACTCAACCCACCCTGCCGTGTTCTTGGGAACTGGACTTTATGGCATCAGCTGGGTGGGATCCCTGCCTCTCTCGCCTGCTCTGCCCCGTGTTCTCCCCCTCCAGTCTGACTGAGGACTGTTGGGCCAACCCTGGTCTCCCTGCCTCGTTCTCGTCCTCTGTCTGTTGCTCCTCTGTCCAATCTGCTCGTCTCCACAGAGGGGGGCTGGCTGGGCCTCTCCAGGTGCTATGCTGGCTCAGCCGCACTACGGGTTTCACAGCTGCTGGTCATTTCTTGTCCATCACTGGCAGCAGGTTGCTTGGGGGCATGTCCTGGCTTGGGTGGCTGTTGCAAGTGCAGGGCAGAGGTGCTGGGCAGTTGGTGACTTTGGTCAGGGTTTGACAGCTGGGGCTTTGCTCTTTGGCCAGGGCATTCTCATGAGTGGGGGAAGTTGTCACTGTGTCCTCTGGCTCGCCTGGGGTTCCTGACAGCTCTAGTGGCCCTCTTTGAGTCACAGTGGCATCAGGGTCTCTCCTGCCTGGCTTGCACGGCAGGTGCTCCATTGCCGACTCCCCCACTGGAGGTAAATTTGGGGGGTCTAAAGCTAAGTCCAAGTGGTCCGAGCCTGGTACCCCTGGACACTGACTTATATACTTGTACAAAGTATCAAGAGGGCTGCAGTTCCTGTTGGGGCTTCTGAGTGTTTCTTGGGGGAGGGATAGATGGAACATGAGCTGTTCAGGTATACAAAATGTAAATAATGTATAACTGACTTAAGTCCTGTTGTATATTGGAAGAAGAACTTGAATATCAGTGACATTCTCTGTCTACCAGGTGCCTTTGCTAGAATTATTCCTGCTTTGTCTCAAGTGCTCTTGTATCATTGTTCTTGATGCTGTCATAGTGGCAAGGAGCAACAGCAGTAAATGGAAGAATAAAATGTTCATCTAATATTGATGTTTGCTTGTTTCTCTCTTCCTTCAGGTGGCTGTGTTGAACTGGGGTTGGCCAGAAGATGACGGAGTACAAGCTAGTGGTGGTTGGAGCTGGTGGTGTTGGGAAAAGTGCTCTGACTATTCAGCTTATCCAGAACCATTTTGTTGATGAATACGATCCTACAATAGAGGTGAGCAGACTGTGCGTGTTGGAAAAAGAGCCCTTGAAACATTTTTTCCTCTCTGCTTTCCTGTTTATTTTTAGCCCTGAATTGCCTCTACATCTACCATGAACTCCTAGGAGTGTAGAAATAATTTTGAATTCTCCTTACTTAAAAACATCAGATGTGACGTTTCATGACTCTCCAAACCAAAGTGCAGAAGTAATTTACACAAAACTATTTCCTTACATGGTGATGGGTACTCAAAAGAATAACAAGCACAGTAGGAGATGTGCTGTTCAAAAGTCACAAAGTCAATGTGAAACCAATTTTATGTGAAAGATTAACTGCAATTCTATGTGTTATACCCTTCTAAGCCCATTGAGTTCAGTGGACTTGGAAGAGTGTAACTTTGTTTAGGATTGCAACAAAAATTTCACATACATCAGAAGCTCTGCCCCTTGTAAGGATAACAGAGTCTTAATGACAACCATGATTTTCTGGTAACCGATAAGATGCTAGCTGGGGAACATGAAACCCTGAGCTCAGTGCCTCCATATGTTTTGTGTGTGACTTGGGGCAGATTAGCCTGAAGTCCCACTTAGTCCTGAAACAACTCTTTCTGGAACTGTGTTGCTGCAGGATGTAGGCGGGAGATTGCAATTTGAATGCTCCTTCGTGTACAAAATACAGCACGCATGTAGAAAATCAGAATATTAAGGAAAAAGCTGGGTTTTAATCTCAGGAGTGATATTTCCCCTCACTGACAGAACCCTGAGATTCAGTATAGCTCAAGAGTGCCATCTAGAGCATCTGGGCTGTTGGACCCTTGGGGCTTACATGAGTCTAATGCTTTATCCTCCATTCTACATTGGGACTACTTGGCCAATTTAACCCTTTTTTTGACAAAGGGCAACAAGTTTGGGCCAGATTCCCTTTTTGTCATGGAAGAGCAGAGCCATTAAAATGGTGAGACCATCCTGAAATATTCTCTGATGTCAGAGATGGAGCTGTGCTTGGGATTGGTCAGACTTCCTTGCCTACAAATACCTGGGAGCTCTGAACTGTTCTCTAGCCCCAACTTTGGAACATCTGGAGACCCAAAGAACAGTGGGCCATGGGTTAGGGACTCCACTATCTGGTACTGCGAGGAACTCTTTACCTGCTCTGAGAAACCTGCTACACCCTAAGTAAAGGGTACTTAGCTGCATTAGATCAACTTTATTGTTTTGTTTATTTGAGAGACTGTGCTGTGTGATAGTGTGTTCTTCCATGTTTTTGATATTTTGTCCTCTTTCCTACCTCTTTTGAATCTACCCACCATTTCCCCTTTTCTCTATAATAAACTTCCTTTCTATAAAGACATTTTGGCTTCCTTAGTACAGTACTGGGATATTTCTCTGAATCTCTTCCCTTCATGCCAGACTACTTGCCATAGTTTGCGATAAGCTATTTCACTGGGTTTCCGCCCTGTTACTTTGTTATTGTGCTGGTGCTGAACTGGAAAGGCACCCTCTCAGTGGGTCAGTCTAGAGGTTCTCAAGAGGTACCTGAGTGGTGACAGCCAATTACCAGAGTGCTTTCCAGGGAACTCCTGGTCTAAGGGACTTCCCAGCAAGGAAAGCACTTTCCCCCCTTTTCCAACTAACACTCACAAAGGGGAAGAGTGAAAAACCTGATGTTTCTGTCTTAATACAGCATTTGTTCTTCCTCAGCATTTGGGGGGTAGAATGTTAAAGAAGCCAGACAGAAGAGTGGCTGGCGAGGAAATAGTGTGGGGAAGAACCACTTGGGTGTGTTCTGGGGCCTCTCCGCTTTGTAGCTCTTCCATCTGGTTTAGTCATTTAGAGGATGAAAACAGGAGCTTCTATTGTGTTCCATAAGGTCAGTTGGTAGAGGTTGTAATAAAATAAGGAGAAAAGAGGGCTCTTATATAAGAATTCTGTTAATGCACAGTTAAGTGAGAGAAGAAGCAATGGTGGTTGATGCCAATTACTTTTGCAGGGTAGAGACCCGTATGGAACCTCTAGTCTTGCTCACTCATCCACAGTTGGCAAGGTCAGCCCTTTGGTGTTCAAAGAGGGTACCGTGGATCAGTATTTCAGACATGCCTGGATCCCATCGATTAGCAGTTAGAAACAAATTTTATGTCTGATTGGAGGTACACATAAGTGAAGCAGGTACCCTTCCCATACTGGTATGGTTTATCTTGTCTATTATCTGTAATTTAACCTGTTTATCGTCCAGGTCTTTAACAGAGCTGGGAATGTGGCCCCTTAGGCCTGAAGTCTTGTGAGACTTTTTAAGAGGCCTACCAATAATTTAAAGTAATATGACTTTCTTATTTGAGGAGAGGAGGATATCCTGATGCTTGGGTACTCCTTCCCCCACAATCGCTGGAAGCAGGATATTGGCTCATACTCTGCTCCTGAGGAGAGGGAATACCCCCTTCAGTTCTTTTCTTGCCTTCTCTGCAAGCTCAGGACTTTGGAGGAGCTCTGAGTGCCTTTGGGATTTTTCTTAGTGGAGGTTCCTGGTCTAGTTTCTTTCTGTTGTGTGCCTTTGGAAACATCAAATCATAGAGCCAGAAGGAGTCCCAAGGGTCATCTAGTCTATCCCTTGCACAATGCAGGAAACTCACAGCTCTCCCCCCACTTCTGCACTGACCTCTGCTGTATGCCCAGAGGAAGATAATATGCACTCCAGGAACCCTTGCCAGTCTGGCCTGGAGGAAAAGTTCTTCCTGACCCCAAAGTGGCAATCAACATTACCCTGGGAGTGTAAGAAAGGGCCACAAGAGACCAACACTGGCATATCCCTTCTTGCCTTCCCTTTCACCATCAGCTTAAATTCATACTGAATCATGGAATCAGCATTGCTGTCAGATAGCTATCTAGCCTCTTACTAAAAACTAAAGAAGAACCCACCATCTCCCAAGGAAGCCTGTTCCACTGGAGAACTGCCCTGTCAGTAAGTTCTTCCTAATATTTAACCAAAAACACTTTTGATTTAATTTTAACCCGTTGGTTCTTGTCTGAACCTCTGGGGTGAGAGAGAACAACTCCACTCCATCCTGTATGTAACAGCTGTGAGCCCTCATGATGTCGGCGCCGTCTGGCTGTCCCTTTGCCACCCGGGATCCCAGGAGAACGTCCTCAGGCCTCAGAATGGGCGAGGGAGAGGGTTGCTCCGCTTAATTCCTCCTCTTGCCTTTGAGTTGTAACTCTCAGCTGTCTCCCAGTCACGCTCAGTTTCTTCCTCCGCAGCCTCCTTTTATGGCCCTGTCCTCCACCCACCTTCCTTGTCCAGCCAACCCCCACTTCCTTTTCTGCCCCTCCCCCTCCCCCTCTGGACAGTGTGGCTGAGTTCAGCCGATTGGCTAAGGCTCTGCCCCTCCAGCCTGCTCCTACCCTCCTCCTGCCTCCCCCCCTCCGTTACCAGGTGCTAGGTTTGGTGTCCCGCCTGACACTCTCCGAACCCACTGCTGCTCACTTGCTTCCCATCTGGTCCTCCGACTGGAACATTCTCAGTCCAGCAGAGGAGGCAAGGCTTGTGCTGCTTGTGTGGCTGGGAGGATTTCCAGCTGCGTTGCCTCTGGTTTGGAGCCTCTGGCCCCCACCTGCATTGGAGAGTGTGAGATGGCTGCCTCTGCTGGTCCCAGACACTCTGCAGCTGAGTTGGCTGCCACTGTAATTGCTGGGCCTTCTTATTCCTCCCCAGTCAAGTTCCCCATGGGGGAAAAGGGCTTCCCCTGATCTATTCTTGAACCAGTGCGGGGTTGGAAGCATCAGCCGGGGCAGCCTCATTGCCTATCTTGCTCATTGTTGGCGGGAGGGGTCCTCCATCACCCTGCCACTGTCAGGGTTTGGGGGTGCTGCCCTGGAGTCCGGGCATCCCAGACAACAGCATCCCAGACAACAGCCTTTTAAATGGGTATCATATCACTCTCAGTCATCTCCTCTCTGGGTTAAACAGACCCAATTCCTTCAACCTTTCCACATAGAACTTGGTCTCCAGTCCCCTTGTCATCTTTGCTGCCCTCCTATAGACGCATTCCAACTTGTCAACATCCTTCTTAAACTACAGTGCCCCAGACTGAACACAGTACTCCAAGTGAGGTCTAACCAGAGCAGAGTAAATTGCATTTGCCTTTTTAGTGTGTTTTCTTTACCACAGATACGAGTTTGTTGGGGCTGAGAGTCTACTGTTCTTTGGGACAGATCCAGAGAATCTTGTTGGCGTCAGAACAGTTCATGAACATAAACTTCTTGGAGCTCAGAGATATCTTCATGGTGTTAAAATACTTCCTGAGAATGTCAAAGCTCCTTCACATTTTGAATCTGAGTGGACAACACTATAGGCAAGGCCCTTGTCAATAACCAAAGAGGCATGCAGTCCTGGAAACTAGGGGGGGAAAGTGGTCTTGTTGATACAGTGGTCAGAAATGCACCTAGCACCCATTAGAGCAGAATACATGATTGCCTCCAGTGTCAGACTTGACTGGACCAAGTGGAGTCTTCCCTATCACAGGTTCTGTTTGATCAAGTGATGAGGCCATTTGCCCAACCTCTTTGCCTCACAATGGCATGGCCACCTACTTCTTTTTTTTTGTTACAACTGTCCACAAGTGGAACAGATAGAAACCCCTCTACCTAGATGGCCAGACAGACCATCTAGGTAAAAAGATATGCCTTTCTTCCAGGGCAGAAGTGATATTCTTGGCTCCACACTGACCATGGAGGTCCTGGTTCTTGTCCCTGACCTTGCTCTCGAATCAGCTGCTCTGGATACTTCTGAGTCTCCCAGACATTCTATTGCAGTATATTACTGGACCTGGTTGTACCTGACCTCTTGGAGATTTGAGTGGCAAGGGCTACTGAACCTAGGGTTCATCTACGGTCTTCCTGTGCAGTCCCACATGGGACTGCGCACGCGCAGGCCTGCTGATACCGGAGATTTTTATAGCTCTAAACCTCTAGGGGGCGCTCTTGCCTCTCAGCGCGCATGCATGGCCGCTTTCCCGCTGAAACGGCTTCTAAGAGGCAGAGCGCCCCTCACATACCCTCAGTTTCTCTTTCGCTGCCGATGGTTGAGGTTTACAGCTCTTCTCTTCGAACGCGATGTCGGAAACAGCCTTGTTTAAGCGATGTGAGACCTGCGATCGCAAAATGACAAGGTCAGACGGTCATTCTGTTTGCTTATACTGCCTTGGAGAGATGCACAATACCCAAGCATGCAAGCATTCACACACGTGTACACGCGTTTACCTCCAAGGCCAGAGTGGACCGAGCGGATCGCCTGAATGCCTCCCTCTGGCAGCATGCTATGGCTGTATCAGATCCCCCGCCGAAGGCATCTTCCATCTGGGTCCTCCTCTCGCCCTGCTCCGGAGGCGTCGGGCTCCAAGACTCCACACTCCCAACCATCCCCGAGTCGGTCAGAGGCGAGATCCGGGAAGGCGGTGCCAGTGCGCAGTTTGTCGGAACCAGCCCCGTCGGTTCCGAGACGTCCTTGGAGTCCACCTCCTTCCACTTCATCTGCCGTTGTTGTGGCCTCTGAGTCCTCAGAGGATGAAGACCTCGGGGAGGACGACAGGAGTGGGAATATTCCAAGCCCCTCCAGAGGCAGCTGCTTGGAAGACCAGCAGGGAATGGAGCAGCAGGAACCCTTGCCAGAGCTGGTTGAGGAATCCAGGGCAGACTCAGGGACAGAGGCTGTTCCCTTACCTGCACCAGCTCCTGAGTCCAGGGCAGAATCTCCACCCAGCTCCCCTGAACCTGATAGGCAGCGCAGAGGGAGACAGCGTCTTGCTGCACAGGAAAGGAGGCGAAGTGTAAGGCTTCAGGTACTCAAACAACGACGTAACGACCTTGAGTTTTAACAGGGTGCAGCACTGCCCTGCAGGTGAGAGCTCTTAAGCCAGGACGCCCTTTCCCTCGTTGCAGAAGCACCTGTGCACAGACCCGCCCGGTTTTACTGCAACTCAGTTCTGCTCTGACTGCTCTTTGGCTCTGACCCTTGCATTCGGCTTCTTGGACTACGCTTCCTGTCAGGGTTGAAGTGTATGTATGTAACCGAAGAGACTCCATATTAATTCTTTCGGTATTCTAAGTGCTTTGTTCCCAGGTGCCAAGATGTTCCCAGCAGCTATCTCACGGAAGAGGATTGTTCTGGCTATCGCTATTCAGCCTTGGGAAACTTTCGCTTTCTCAGCTGCAAAGGGATTGTTTTGAGAACTATGGGGGGAGGTTGGGCCTGCTGGGTTCTGATACTTTGTAACTCATGCTTTGCCTGTCATTCGTAACAATACACGTGTACCAGCCTGGATATTGTATCTGGGCCCGTGGACTATAATGAATTCTTTCTTCAGTAAACTTTTGAAAACAACGGGCTTTTGTCTGATTGCAGAAGGTAGTCTGGATTAAGGACATTATCTAGCCACAGTTCTGACATTTTGTTACGAATCACAATTTTCCAATGCCTAGGCCGGATCAGATGGATTCCAAAGCTGTCCCAGTCAGGGACCCTTTGTTTGACCCATATGCCTCCCCTGGCTCTCAAGGATTGGAACTCCAAAAACCCGTACCAAAAGGTAACGGCTCCTCGGTTACCATGCTCTACACTCTCGCCCCCAGCAGTGCGGATACCCCGCCTAGAGCAGCCGCCGAACCACTGTTTTCCGTACCCACTCCGACGCAGTGGGGTGCGAGACCAAGAGAGGCGAGAGAATGAAGAGCTAGTACGATGTTCTCGCAACCACTGATGAACGGCCGACGGAGTTTAGAGGCGATTCCTGAGCACGACAGCAGCCAACCGTGGCTCTACTGGAACAGGACAACCGAGCAAACGGAGTGGGAGACGTCCCGCCGCGGTGTCCTAAGCTGGGATTACTTCGAAGTTACCCCGTGGTCGGAGCAACAGGATGTAAGTGAGCACCATTGGATGCAACTGCAAAGTAGAACTGTTGCGATTGACGCTGGTATTTCAGCGGTCACTGGTTTAACGAAAGGGATCTTAGCTGGAAGATCCCAAGAAGAACAAGGCATGGGAGAAATAAAGCCTTGGCCCCGGACAGCTGCGACAGAACCACATGCCGAATATGTGCCGATCTCGCAGGCTACTGAGTATGCTGAGCTCGGGGAAGGAAACCCAGATAGAGTACAAGTTTTGGAGACCAGACTGGCAAGCATGGAAGAAAGTCTAGCCCACGCTGTCCACCTGCTGTCCGTACTCGTGGTGGGGGACGGTGGGCGAGAACCGCCAGTTGGTCTGCCCGACATCAGCCAAAGTTTGTCTACATTACAAAGCTATATTCCACAGCCTGGGGGCCCAATCCAACCGTGGCCCCAGCAACCAGATGAACCTGGAGATCCGGAGCCTGATACCGGGGAAGGACCTTGTCCAGAAGGACCCTGTCCAGAAGAGCCGGTCAAACCTTATCCCAAGGAACCAGATGACAGGGGAAACGATGGAGATGGAGAAATACCGGAACATCCTACGGGGCCCGCTTCCCCGGTTGCTCCCCCAGTAACGACCCAAGGGAGCGAGCCACCGTCTCTACCGAGAGGGGTTACTCCGCGGCTTACCCAGGTGACGAGCGTTATTGGAAGAGGCACCACCCCCCGGCCACTTCTAACGCCGGGGCCGAGAGAGACTCCGACACCGAGTCAACCAGTTCCCGGAGGAACCCCTGTGCCTCTTCAGCCTACATCTCCGCACCCAACTCCGTTACAACCGGCACCCCCAGGATCGACTCCAGCTCCGCTGCTACCAGCGCCCAGACTGCCGGCGCCTCGAGGTACACCGCCGGTTCAACCAGCACCAGTACAGCCAGCACCAGTACAGCCCGCACCCAGGTTGCCTGTACCTAGGAGGCCTCCTCCCCAGCCGATCCCGGGGGGACCTCTTCCACGACAACCTCAGCCGCGGCCTCAGCAACCTCCGTTGCTACCACCGCCCGCGCCACAACAACCTCCATTGCAACTCGCCCCGCTCGACTTTTATCCGATGCCAGCACCAGCTCCCAGGCAGGAACTACCCATGGGCTGGGTAAAGTTAGAAGCTACCTTTGATGGAGACCCTTCCAAACTGGGATTTTTCCTCGTACAAGCAGTGCAGTTTTTCAATCGATGGGGACATCTTTTCGGAAGTGAGGCCAGTCAAATCGAACACCTTTGGTCGAGACTCCAAGGTAAAGCTGCAGATTGGTATGTAGGACTGTACGATATCGGTGCCCCCGAGTTGAATACTCTTCAAGGGCTAGTGGACGCACTCTGAGCCCAATATGAAGACCCTCTAGAAGAAACTAGAGCCCGGACTGAATTACAGTCTATTAGGCAAGGAAGCATGTCGGCTAGAGACTATGCTACAAAATTCCGACAGCTTGCCGCCAAATGTCCTAGATGCGAAGAATCCACCAAAATAATTCTGTTCAAGCAAGGCATGAATCCTAAGTTGTTGGATAGAGCCCTCATGCAAGACAATCCTCCTACCTTATTGGGGTGGATTCAATTGACTTGTGAAGTAGAAAACCGCATGCTAGAGGTCCGTTTAGTGGAACAACAACATGCGGGACAAAGGCGCTCCTCAGTTCTCGTTAGAGGAGGCAAAGGTGCTGGATATGCTACCCGAGGAGCGAGAGATGCTAGATGGCAACAAGGTTTGTGCCTGCAGTGTGGCCAAAGTGGTCACTTTGCAGCGCAATGTCCGTACCGGCCTGTGCAGAGAACTCCGCTCCAACTAAGACGTCCAGCCCCTGCAGCCTACCCGGCGCCACCACGCCCGACACCAGCTCCTAGAACAGCAAGAGGCAGAGGAGCTGCACGTAGAAATCCTCCCGAAAGAGGGTTAGAGCTAGAAGAAGTCATGGATTATGATTCAACAGCTCTAACCGGAGAGGAGAATCCAGAGAGTCCTACCTCGGGAAACGAAATGGATCTGTCGTAAAACGACCCAAACGGCAGATCAAACCTCAGTCAGTTCCTACTTTGAACAGACCTCAAGGGTCCATACTCTTCATTCCAGTAACGTTGGTGAATCCAGAAAGAAAAATGCACATCCGTGTTCAAGCTCTTATAGACTCGGGCTCCTCTAGAGACATTATTGCACCGGCCCTAGTGAATGGACTAGTACTTCCCATTAAGGAACTGGAAACTCCAGTTATTTTTGAACAAATGGATGGCACTAACATGAATCCGGTCACCACTGAAACCGCTCCAGTCATAGTGGGCATGGGGCAACATTGGGAAGTGAGATCGTTTGTAATTAGTGCCACTGCCAAATATCCATTGATTCTGGGAAGCAGATGGTTGTGGGATCACAACCCCTACATAGACTGGGCAGCTGGGAGTATCACATTCACCCATGATGCTTGCAAAAAGCACCGTTGGAATCAAAATTGGGGTGCCAATCCTACCCTCACTGAACACACTCTTCTCACCCAAGAAGAAATCAATCAAATACCCAAACAATACCAAGCGTACACTCAAGCTTTCACTGAAGAAGAGGCCAATACCTTACCTCCCCATAGAAGGACGGACTGTGCCGTAGAGATATTACCAGGGGCCTCCTTGCCTAAAGGCAGACTATATCCCATGAGCCCTAACGAGAGGGGAGAACTTCGTAAATTCATTGACACCAATCTTCAAAGAGGATTTATTAGACCCGCGAACAGCCCGCATGCGGCTCCAGTACTCTTCGTCAAAAAGAAGGATGGGGGATTAAGACTTTGTACAGACTTTCGGGGACTTAACGCAGTATCCTCCAGCAACGCCTACCCCATCCCACTCATCAGAGATCTACTCAACGTCGTGGCACAAGGTAAGATCTTTACAAAATTGGATCTCAAAGATGCTTACTTCCACGTTCGTATTAAAGCAGGTGATGAATGAAAAACCGCTTTTAACACGCCTCTCGGCCAGTTTGAGTATTTAGTTATGCCGTTCGGCCTGGCCGGGGCCCCTTCGGTTTTCATGTCCATGATCAATGAAGTGCTACATGAATTCTTATACCAAGGAGTAGTCGTGTACTTGGATGATGTGTTAATTTATTTAGAAACGGAAGAAGAACATGTAGAGCTGGTAAAAAAAGTTCTAACCACTTTAATGTGTAACAAATTACCCATTAAATTATCCAAATGTGAGTTTCACCAAACAGAACTCACTTATCTAGGCTATTGCATATCCAAAGATGGTCTAAAAATGGACCCAGGCAAAGTACAAGCGGTACAAAACTGGCAAACACCCTCTACCCGCAAGGAACTACAATCCTTTTTGGGTTTTGCCAACTTCTACAGAGAATTCATTGCAAACTTTGCCCAAATCGCGCTCCCCCTAACTGAACTGTTAAAAACCAAAGACAGGGGAGACCAAGCCAAAAAGCTTGGTGCCAAATTACTTTGGACACCAGAGTGCCAGACGGCGTTCAACCACCTTAAAACGCAATTTGTTTCTGAACCCGTCCTACAACACCCCGATGAGAATCGCCCCTTCGTGGTACAGGTCGATGCCAGCGACACCGCGATTGGAGGCGTACTTTTGCAGAGGGGGGAGGATGAAAAACTTAAGCCATGTGCCTTCCTGTCCCGAAAATTTTCTGAAGCAGAAAGAAATTGGAATGTGTGGGAGAAGGAAGCTTTCGTTGTAAAAGCAGCACTTGCTACCTGGAGACACTGGTTAGAGGGAGCCCGTCATCCCTTTGAGGTATGGACGGACCACAAGAATTTAGAAGCCTTACGCAGCCCCCGGAGACTAAATGCTAAACAGCTGCGGTGGGTGGAATACTTTTCTAAATTCAATTTCACTTTAAACTTTTTACCGGGCAAAACTAACTTTCTCGCTGATGCTCTATTACGCATGCCCCAGCACAAAAGCAAAAGGGAGGAGACAATAGACACCGTCTTTTCGCCTACGCAATTAGGGGGTGTGGTGACCACACGCAGCCGCACAACCCACCCCCCTCAACCCGATCAGGGGTGGAGACTAAAACTGAAAGCTGAAGTGGAAAAGGAGGGGGGAAACATACCCAAAGACAAACTGCAACAATCTGAACAAGGAGAATGGCTTTGGGGAGTCCGCTTCTATGTACCCAAAAGTCTAAGGAGGGAAGTTTTACAACGCTGTCACGATGCCCCTACGGCAGGACACTATGGGTACTTAAAAACTCTTCATTTAGTACAACGCCAATTTTGGTGGCCGGGCATGCGCAAAGACATTTCCCAATATGTAGCATCCTGCCCCATTTGCCTCAGTGCCAAATCCCGCAAAGGCAAACCACCAGGACTATTGCAACCTCTAGAAACACCAAGCAGACCATGGGAAATAATATCCATGGACTTTATCACTGATTTACCCCCCTCCAAAGGTCACAACTGTATTTTGGTTGTAGTGGATTTATTCTCCAAGTAAGCTCATTTTATACCTTGCACCACTATACCTTCAGCTAGAAAACTAGCAGATATCTTTCTAAAACACATTGTAAAACTACATTCTTTTCCATCGAAGGTAATTTCGGATCGCGGTGGACAATTCGTTGCCAACTTCTGGCGGGAGCTTTTACAAATTCTGGGTATTGAGCAAGGTTTAAGTTCAAGCCATCACCCACAAACCGACGGGCAGTCGGAAAAAACTAACCAAATACTAGAACAATTCCTCCGCTGTTATATTAACTTTCAACAAGACAACTGGATAGATTTGCTTCCCCTCGCAGAATTTTCCTATAACAACAGTGTACATGCATCTACTGGAGAGACTCCTTTTAAGGTCGTTTATGGTTTTCACTTCAAACCCTTCCCGTTTGAAGCGCTCCCCCCTCCTACTTCCACAGCCAAAGACGTCTCTGATTGGTGGGGGGAAGCTGCTCAACAATGGACTCTAATTAAACAGCATCTAGACATAGCCAAACAGGATTACAAAAAATACGCAGACCGCCATCGTGCGGCCGAATGGGACTTGCAACCAGGAGACCTGGTTTACCTGTCCACAAAGAACTTGAAAGTAACGCAAACCAGCCGCAAGCTAGCTTTGAAATTTTTGGGACCCTTTCCTGTTAGAAAAGTAATCAACAAAGTGACTGTTGCCTTAGATTTGCCAAAGAATTTGCGCCACGTTCATGATACCTTCCACGTCAGTCTCTTGAAAAAAGCACCAGCAGCAGACCACTGGCATGCTCGGGCCCCTCCCATACCAACCTTAATTGATGATCAAACCCATTACGAAGTACAGCAAATTTTGGACTCTAAACTTAAACGTAACCAGTTATTTTACCTTATCAGATGGAAGGACTTTGACTCTGGGTTTGATGAATGGGTGCACTCTTAACATGTACATGCACCCAGACTTGTCAGAACATTTCACACTCGGTATCCGCTCAAGCCTGGGGGAGGGGCATCTTAGAGGAGGCAGAATGTCAGGGTTGAAGTGTATGTATGTAACCGAAGAGACTCCATATTAATTCTTTCAGTATTCTAAGTGCTTTGTTCCCAGGTGCCAAGATGTTCCCAGCAGCTATCTCACGGAAGAGGATTGTTTTGGCTATCGCTATTCAGCCTTGGGAAACTTTCGCTTTCTCAGCTTCAAAGGGATTGTTTTGAGAACTATGGGGGGAGGTTGGGCCTGCTGGGTTCTGATACTTTGTAACTCATGCTTTGCCTGTCATTCGTAACAATACACGTGTACCAGCCTGGATATTGTATCTGGGCCTGTGGACTATAATGAATTCTTTCTTCAGTAAACTTTTGAAAACAACGGGCTTTTGTCTGATTGCAGAAGGTAGTCTGGATTAAGGACATTATCTAGCCACAGTTCTGACACTTCCTGCCTGCTCCTCTGTTGGCTTGGTTGAACTCCGGACGTTCAGAGAGGCTCGTGGCAGACTCCCTGCCTGCATTCCAGCACAGCCGTTCATACTTCGCCTGGCCACACAGCACATAGGAGTAGGACGCCCTTGGTTCCGAGAACGACCGCACCGTTCTCTCAGGACGCTATTGTGTCGGATCCGAAGACTTCGGATCCGTCTTCAACATTGAAAGCTGGAACTGACCTGGAAAAGAAAAAGAAAAAACGTAAGCACTCGACCAAACATGACAAGGCTGTGCTGGAGAGCCTGATCTCGGCTCCCCTGTCGGTTCCGACTGAGATGACTGCCCCCGATCCTTCGGAGAGATGTAAGGAGTCGGCAGAACGCCCTTCCTCTAAGACTCCCCCTTTGAGGGTGACTCAGGAGGAGGAGGTGATCCCGATCGAAAAGCCCCCCACACTGTCAGGTCAGCGTCAATCGGCATCCTGCGAATCGGGTTCAGTTCGCTCAGTGAGGAGTCGGCGGAGCAGGCCTGAACGTCATGGCAGCCCTTATTCCTACCGGAGCCGCTCCAGAGAAAGCCGACGTCGGAATGAGCCACTTGCCCCATATTATGAAAGGGAAGGCTCCTACTTTTCTGACCAACCGTATGGGTCTCGCTATCCCCTTCTCCTAGAGCTGGTTCCTACACTGAGTATGGCCGGACGCCACACGCATCAGAGGTTGAACCTCATCGGATCCGAGCCAGGTACAGCGAATCCCCCTTATCGGATTCATTGGAGAGGGAGAGGGATCCCACCAATGATTTTAGGGCCTATAATGAACTTCTTCAACGGATGGCTAAGGCATTGGACTTGGAAGTTACATCCACTGAGTCCAAATTTATAGATAAGATCCTGCAACACATCTACTCGGGATCTACTCACTCTGTTGCCTTTCCCTTGACTGAGGGTTTTGCGGATCTCTGGGCTAAATTACATACCAGACCTGCATCTGCTACAGCCACTAATATAGGACCAAGGATGATGTTAATTCTTTCCTTGCTAACCATCCACCTCCATCCTCACTGGTGACTGAGGAGATGCAAGCACGACCCCGACAGGGTTCCATGTCTACTCCGGCTGATAAGGACAGCAGGAAAATTGATGCCAAGGCAGGAAACTCTACACTTCAGCCACGTTTGTCATCAAGGTTGCGAATTATGCAGCTATGATGGCAGCCTACCAGCTTTTTTTGTGGAAAAAGGTGGCATCCTTCCTCCCAAGGCTTCGCGAGGAATAGCGGACTCTGCTCCGAGTTATACAGGAGGAGGCTGTCCGCCTTTCTAGGCACCAGATCAATGCTGGCAGGAGTATGGCTGATACCTCTGCCAGGTCACTTCTTTCAGCAGTGGTGTTACACCGGTATGCTTGGCTTCGCACGACTGCCCTCCCTACGGAGACGAGAAACAGAGTGGAGGATCTACCCTTCAAGGGCACCACATTCTTTTCTGAAAAGACTGATGAGTGTCTAAAAAGAGAACTGATCGCCTGACTGCCCGCTCGTATGGGGTCCTTCACCAGGCGCCTCAGCAGTCTTCTTGCCCATATTATCGGTCCTTCCAGCGTGGCAGACAACATCGGTACCAACCCTATCAAGGGTATGCTTACCAGCCTCACAGGAGCTATCAGAGCCCACAGTCTGCTTTTCCTAGACGGAGGCAAGGCCAACGTCCCAAGCCTGGTTCCCAACAGCAGCAGGCTAAGGACCAAACCCAGTTGCACAAGCAATTCTGACAATTACAGGGACCTGACCCCACGTTTGGGGACAGGCTTAGTGCATACTGGAGTTCATGGTGTTCTATTTGTTCTGATGTTTGGGTTATTTCTATAATTCAGTTTGGTTATAAAGTTTACTTCGTTGACTTACCTTATTTACGTCTCCCTGTTTTTACTTCGAAACCTCCGCAATCAGAGATCCTGGAAGAGCTTTCTGCTCCATTGCAGAAAGGGGCAATAGAGGAGGTCCCTAGTGGTTCAGCTGGGTTGGGATTCTACTCCAACCTGTTTCTGGTAGAAAAGAAAGATGGGGGGCTTAGGCCTATCCTGGATCTTAGGGGTCTGAACAAGTTTATTCGAATTTGGAAATTCAAGATGGTTAATGTATTGTCGAAGGCTTTCATGGCTGGAGAATGATGGTTCTTGTGGGTTTTCCGGGCTGTATTGCCGTGGTCTTGGTATTGTAGTTCCTGACGTTTCGCCAGCAGCTGTGGCTGGCATCTTCAGAGGTGTAGCACCAAAAGACAGAGATCTCTCAGTGTCACAATGCCAAGACCACGGCAATACAGCCTGGAAAACCCACAACAACCATCAAGATGGTTACTTTACAAATGGTTTTGACCTTGTTGCCCCTGCATTCTTGGTTTGCAGTCCTGGATTTGAAGGACGCTTATTTTCATATTGCCATTTTCCCTGAACATAAAAAGTTCCTACGTTTTGTTTATGACCACCGGGTATTTCAGTACAGGGTTTTACCATTTGGCCTGGCCACTGCCCCGAGGGTGTTTACTAAGTGCATGGCAGTGGTGGTGGCCCACTTGCGGCTTCAGGGCTGCTGCATATTTCCATATCTGGATGATCGGCTGCTAGTTGGCGACTCTGCAGCAGATGTATCTAATCAAGTGTCTATTACTCTAAATTTGTGCCTCCATTTGGGGCTTTTTGTTAATCAAAAAAAGTCAAAGCTGATTCCTGTTCATTCCATTCAGTTCATAGGAGTAATTCTAGATGGTGTAAGAAATGTGGGTTTCTTGCCCGTGGACCGTGCAGCTAAGATTAAGAGGCTCGTTTCTAGCCTTAAGAGGTGTCGTTTTCAGTCTGTCCGGTTTATCCAGACTCTGTTGGGCTGCATGGTCTCCACGATGGCGGTGGTCCCACTGGCTAGGCTGTTCATGCGGCCACTTTAACTGTGGTTCAGTCCATTTTTTTCTCCAGGCTGTGATTCACAGAATAGAAGACTTTCGGTCCCCAGGAAAGTGGTGTCCTCTTTAGACTGGTGGTTGGAGGATGCTAACCTGTTTAGGGGAGTAGAATTTGGGCATCGACAAACTCACCTGTCGGTCACTTTGGATGCCTCATTGTTTGGCTGGGGGGCTCACTGTGAAGGGTCTTATGCTCATGGTTTATGGTCTGAATCAGAACGTAAGGAACATATTAATATTCTTGAGTTGAGAGCAGTTTTATATGCACGGATCTCGTTTTCAGATGCTGTACGGAACAAGTCCGTCCAGATCCTGATGGACAACACAACGGCGATGTTCTATATAAACAAGCAAGGTGGCACGGCGTCTGTTGCGCTATGCACCGAAGCGCTGAAACTTTGGAAGTGGGCCATAGAACATGCTGTGTGGCTTCAAGCAGTGCACATCCCGGGGATAGAGAATTCTATGGCAGATCATCTGAGCAGGCTCCACAGGGACAATCACGAGTGGTCCCTCCAGGACAAATATCTCACCCCGATCCTCTCCAGGTGGAGGTTTCCAGAGCTAGACCTCTTTGCGACAGCGGAGAATCGCAAGACTCAGTATTATTGCTCCAGGGGAGGAGTAGGCCTAGAATCACATGGGGACGCGTTTCAACTAGACTGGTCGGGTCCCCTGTGTTATGCCTTTCCCCCATTCCTGCTTCTAGCCAGGGTCCTCATAAAAATCCAGAGGGACAAAGCGTCTGTCATCCTAGTGGCCCTGTACTGGCCGAGGCAACCTTGGTTCCACAGTCTCTTGCATCTGCAGAGTCAATTGATCAGTCTCCCGGTGGTTCCAGACCTCCTGTCCTGCGAGGGGGTGCTTCACCACGACATCGGGAGACTCAGACTGACAACTTGGTTGATCAGACAGGATGTGCCTTCTCCTCAGCCATGACTCATGTTTTACTTAATGCTAGATGCCTGTCTACTCGGCAGTCCTATGCTCTTAAGTGGGACAAGTTTTCTGCCTGGTGTCAGCAGAGGGACTTGGATCCTTTTCTTTCCTCCCTCTCTGAGATATTGGAATTTTTGTGGGAGGTCAAGCAGAGGGGATTGGCCAACAGTTCAGTTAAGGTTTATCTAGCAGCTATTTCTGCCTTTCACCCACCTGTTGACAGGAAATCTGTGTTTTCCCATTATTCTGCAAAGTTATTTTTAAGGGGATTAAATAATCTGTTTTCCCTGGTTCGGGCTCTGGTTCCACAGTGGTCCTTGCCCCTGGTTCTGACTCGTTTGATGTCCAAACCGTTCGAACCATTGACCTGTCCCTTGCGTTACTTGTCCATGAAAGTGGCCTTCTTGATTGCGGTCACTTCGGCTAGGAGGGTGGGAGAGTTAGCAGCATTGTCTTGCAAGCTCCCTTATTTGAAATTACACCCTGAGAAGGTTGTTCTTAGAACCAAGATTGAGTTTCTGCCAAAGGTGGTGTCTCGTTTTCACCTATCGCAAGAGTTGGTTTTACCAGTTTTCTTCCCTGTCCAGACCTCGGAGGCAGAGAAGGCTCTCCATTCTCTAGATGTCCGCAGGGCCATCCTTTTTTATTTAGATAGGGTGAGGTCCTTTAGACTTGATTCTAATTTATTCATTTGTTTTGCGGGACATAAAAAGGGCAGGAAGGCAACGTCTCAGACTGTCTCGAGATGGGTGGTCCAGACTATACTGACATGTTACACTGCTGCTAAACTACCTTGTCCTATGGAGGTGCATGCCCATTCAACCAGGTCCCAGGCGTCGTCAGCGGCTCTCCTCAAGGGTGTTACTCTTCACGACATCTGCAGAGCGGCAACGTGGGCCTCAGCGGATATCTTTGTGAAGCACTACACGCTGGACATCCTAGATAGAAAGGAGACAGTGGTGGGCACAGCAGTTCTACATTCAATTTTTATGTGATGCTTTTGCGTCACCTCCACCCAGGTATTAAGCTTTGTAATCTTCCCATGTGGGAGTGCACAGGAAGACCGTAGATGAAAAACAGTGTTTCACTTACCGTAACTGTTGTTCATCTAGGTCTTCCGTGCAGGCACACATGCCCCTCGTCCTTCCCCGCTGACTCTCTTGGTATTTACCTTGCTGTAGGGCGGCGAAAGAGGACTGAGGGTATGTGAGGGGCGCTCCGCCTCTTAGGAGCCGTTTTGGCGGGAAAGTGGCCGCGCATGAGCGCTGAGAGGCGAGAGCGCCCCCTAGAGGTTTAGAGCTATAAAAATCTCCGGTATCGGCAGGCCTGCGCATGCGCAGTCCCATGTGGGACTGCACAGGAAGACCGTAGATGAACCCTAGGTTCAGTAACCCTTGCCACTCAAATCTCCAAGAGGTCCCATGTGTGCCTGCACGGAAGACCTAGATGAACAACAGTTATGGTAAGTGAAACACTGTTTTTCTCTGCGAAGGTAGTGAATAATGTGCTGGCTGGTGTTCATGTGTGTGTAAAGTACCATCAAGTCACAACTGACTTATGGTAACCCCAGTAAGGCGCTTTCAAGTCAATTGAGAAGCAGAGGTGGTTTGCCGGTGCCGCCTTCTGCAGTCTTCCTTGGTGGTCTCCCATCCAAGTACCAACCCTGCTTAGCTTCCAAGATCTGATGAGAGTGGGCTAGACCATGCTGCCTTCCCTCCCTATGCTGGGAAGTAGATTTCCATCAACAGTAAGGTTTTATGCCTGCAACAGATGGTGCCACATGAAGTAGAAGACCTTGAAGGACAGTGATATCTTCTTATCCTGTCTCATTTGTACAAGACGGACTCTGTAGCAAACATGCTTCGTAGATAGATAGCAGCTCTGGCTGCTGGTTGGGGGTAGCTCACTGTAATGTTTAGCATGTAAGTTAGTGTGTTTTATTTCTGTGATTTAATATGGGCTTTTAAATATTGGTTACTATAGGTTGAAATGTAGGCCTCTGAGAAAAGGAGGAGAGGGCTGGGTGGGTCAATGGAGTACAATATTTACCGTAGGGGACAGAGTGAACTGTGGTTTTCAGACAGAGCACTGAAGGAGAAGTGTTTATACCGGTTAAGTCAGGCACACAGTGCGGTAGACCGAAGAGGTCTCATTCTGTGAGGTTCAGTGAATCTGTGTGGAGTTCTGAGAAATTCTGTCTCAGGCAAACTGTGTATAAGCCTGAGTCAGTCTGTATGTATCTCAGAGATAGGTTATTCTGTCTCGGTCAGGAAGGCTTGCTAGCTCCAGGGTAGGAAATTCCTGGAGATTTGGGAGGTGGAGCCTGGAGATGGTAAAGCTTGGGGAGGGGAGAGACCTCAGCGGTTTTAATGCCATAGACTCTACCCTCCAAAGCAGCCATTTTCTCCAGGTAACATATCTGGCCTGGAAATCAGTTCTCAGGAATTCTGGGAGATCTCCAGCCCCCACCTGAAGATTGGCAACTTCATGTCAGGCAAGCTGCATGGAAAAGGCTGAGTGAATCTATGTCGGTGTGGATTAGAGGTGTGTTTATTCTGTTAGTGAGGATCTGTGTGGAAAATTAGTCTTTGAGAGGGGAGGTGGCAACATACTAGTCAAACAAATGGGGCAAAATGCCACAGGTGGTATTAGCAGTAGGATTTAAAACCCAAAGTATAGGTGTTCTTGAGGTATAAGCCTAGGTAAAGCAGAGAACTGCTGAAGCTCTGTGTGTGTGGAGAAAAAAGGAGCTTTGGTTGTGACCAGGTTCCTCTTGAGGTAAAAGTGTAAGGTAAAATAAGATGGAGCTGTAATAAAGGTCCAAAGGCAGGTTTAGAAGCACAACATTACACCCAGTAACATGCCATCTAGTGGTCAAGCATTTCCTCAGGGGACAGCACTTTCCAGCCCTCCAGTGATTCACGGTTTACCCTCTTGGAGACTTCATATGGTGCTTCAAGTGCTTACAAATCACCTTTTGAACCACTTTGAGAAATATTCTGTAAGTCCTTCTCACTTAAGCTTCTTATTCCTTATGGCCACCACCTGTGCCAGACATGTTTCAGAGTTGGGAGTGCTATCTATAGCAAAATGCTTCTGCATATTTCAAAAAGATTTAGTGATTCTGCATCTTTCAGAAACAAGGCTGGCGCTTCATTTATGCCAAAGGTGAATTTCACCTTCCACAGGTCTCAAGAGGTGTACTGTCTATCTTTTTGCCCTAATCTTTGATGTGCACAGTGTCTACATATCTTTATCAGCATACAATGTCTGTTAGGAGGTCAGATGCACTTTTTGTAGCTTACCTTCTGGTTGCTAAGGCAGGAACGCTATCTAAAGTATCTTTTAGCAGGTGGCTCAAGGAATGGATTACCCTGACTCAAATCTCAGGAAGGGATTACAGCCTGCTTAATCAAAAATGCAGTCACCACGGCTGATTTTCACTTCAATGCATTGGTGCTGGAAATTCATAGAGCAGCTTTTCCTACCTTTATATGTGATTACAAAATGGACTCCTATGCAGCCTTCGGTTTGGGTGGTGGGTTCTTTAATAAGTGGTGTAAGAGGGCTGCCCATTCTTCTTGAGGGAAGCTTTGTAATTTCCCAAGTACCAGACTGTCCTCCCCTCAAATGAGAAAGGAACTTTGGACATATCATGAAGATTCCTTCTGTTTGAGGGTAGAGGAGAATATCCTGGACCCTCTCTTGTCTAATGGAATTCTGGTCACTTATGTGGGCTTTCAAGCCACCTTGTCTCATCTGTCTTATCCTATTTTCTCTTTTCTCCTGTTCATTACAGTTTTTCACTGGGGATGGGGATGGCATTGAGCCTTGCCCAGTAGTCGATCATTTTCAGATTAAGTTCTCTTACTGCAGCTTGTGATGGCACACTTTGGCTGATTCCGCACACGTTGGATAATGCACTTTCAATGCACTTTAGCTATCGTTTGGAAGTGGATTTTTTGTTCCACACTCGAAAAATTCAGTTCCAAATGATCTCTAAAGAGGATTGGAAGTGCATTATCCAACATGTGCGGAATCAGCGTTTGTTGCTTTTCATGGAAAGCTCTGGAAGTCTCTGAACATAAGGATAGTATGTTTTGGCAATTTATAGGCATGCGGAGCTCCCTGTGGTGATGCTATCAGTGGCTTCCTATTGGAAGCTCTTCTGGCTTCCTTCCCTCTTGATTTATTTGGGACCTCCTGTTAAAACCTAGAGAACCTCATGTCAAGGACAAGCCTCTAAGGAAGGAGGCTTGACAGTTAGGAGTAGGGACACCTGAGTTAACCTAAGCTCACTTACTTGTACCTGTTAAAAGCCTTTTTTCCACCTAAAAGAGAGATGCTCAATTCAAGCATATTCTTTGACAGAAGAAATTTAAAAAGGTCTGGTCTGTGTATATCTTTTCTAAATATTACTTAAGTTTATTGCAGCAAAAAGAGTTTTATAATCACAGCTTTGGGCTTGAAAAAGGTAGGGAAAAATAAGAAACCTTCCATTTTTTGGTTTCCTTTTGTTAGGACAAAAGTAAAACTTTCCATAGCATAGCAACATTGTTATGATTTAGATTATTCCAGGAAAAGATACATTCCTGGTAGGAGGGCAGACATCCTGGGCATACATCCAGACTTTTACTTGATATCTTGTCTCTGCTACAAGAATATTGCTGAATAGTGAAATACATTCTGAGTCACAAGCACAGAAAATCTAAATTATGAAACTATTTAGACCTATAATTGTGATACTGAAAAACTTTTTTAAAGCGTAGAATGTTTGTGGTTTGGAAAATATTATTAATCTTAACAACAAAATAGTGATTGTTTATAAGTGGCAGAAGACAGCACACGTTTTATATGAATGGCTCCAAAGAACCTGGTTTAATTATGACAGATTTGAAAAGTGGTGTTTTGAGTACAAGGGAAGAGACAGTATTGAAGAAAAGTGGCCCTTATTTGTTCATTTTTAGATGAAAATACAGATCTTTATTATAGACAATATTTGGTTTTTATGATAAAACTATCATTTTTAGACAGCTATACATAATGAAGTTTATTGTAACTGGTGACATAGAAATTTGCCATGCATACAGATTATATTTTACACCGTAAAATTTAATTTTTCAGGTGCAGAATTTTGAGAATCTTGTATTCAATCAAAAATGAATATAAAAGAACTTTTTAACCCTTATAGATTTGAAGAAAGATTTGAAAATATCTTAGAATGGCCTTTTAAAATGCCAAGGTCTTGTCATGCTACATAGGTGAACTGTCTGTCCTACTTGTAAAATATTTTGTTACGGTGATAGGAAAACTCTGAGTAGGAATGCTGTGGTTTTTTCACAAACCAGCGACATCAGTAGAAGGTAGAGTCATCATCTTGTGCGTATGCACAGGAGAATGTGTCTTTTGGGGGGTGAGAAAGCCTTAGTTAGGTGGTGTAATATGAGATCACCTGTTTGGATTATGGAAGTATGATATTCTGTTGGAGAGGTTTATTTTTCCAGAAGATATTTGTAAACATCTCTGTCTTCCCTAGGGACACTTCATAAACTATTTTTGCTTCTACAGAAGTGCCTTTGGAATTGTCTTTCATATAAATGTTTTCAGAAAAAAAGGCTTTCCTAAAAAAAATCTGCATGGATGAAGAGTTCCTAGGTGGAGCTTTGTCAATATGTATAGCTCCATAGGTATCATTCTCAGTGTGTTTTTGAATAGGCAGACATTACATGGGATAGAGCTTTTTGTCTCTGAGTTGTGATCATTTGTTCTCTGAAGGGTGTCGCCTTTGTACACTGAGTATGGATTTAGTTGGGCTGGTGATGTGAACTAAAAGGAAGACAGTGGCCGTTTGGTGTAATATGGATGGTGGTGCAGGAAATCTCAGAAGTAGCAGAATCTACTGGCTGTTGAGAATCCTTGTTGCATGTGACATGGTATGCTGTTCTTGCATGCGGCTGTTTGTATGTTACTCATGTTGTCCAGGCATATTCAGTGCTGCAGTAGTAGGGAGCAGCTAGCCAGGTAGAATGCCAAATAAAGGGGCATAAGAATTGGTATCCTGTTTATCTTATGGTAGGATGTAGAAACAAGAAAATTAATTCTCTTATGAATGGATCCTTGACACAATTTTTTTTAAACTGGTTGGCTTTTAGTAATGTTTACAACTATAGACTGTTGTGACACCCTAAAATATCTGGGAAGGTTCATGATATGTTGGCAAGATCGTAGAAAATTCCATGGATTCTGTTGAATACTTCCCAACATTTAGCCTTCTCTGCAGCCTTCAGATCCATACTCCAGAAGACTGCTTTTTACAATAGTCCAAACTGTGTCAAACACCTTTTGGCATCAGATCCTAGAAATATGTCTGCCTTGGAATTTGCTACCTGTTTTCCAAATTAAATGAACTTTAATTGGCTTGATCTTGTTTTGTTTTTGCACCACAGTAAGCTGAAGAGAAGCGAACTGCATCTGAGTTCACATGCTGGATGCAATGCTAGAGTGACCAAACAGATCATTTCTGTCAAGCTAGGGAAAAGTCTTGAGGGAGGCTGCTGGTACATTATTGACGGGGGTCTATAAATGTGCCTCTCTCAGGAGAGTGAAATGCCAGTCATCTTGAAGGCAGTTGGCATTTTGCCATGCAATCACTCAATGCTGTTGGGCTCATCCCTTATTGTTCTGTTTCCCAGGAGTTACTTAGTAGAATGAACGCAACGGTGTGTATTTAGACATGTTATTCTTTCAGTCCTGGCAGTTTTTATACATTTGTGTGTGTGTGTATATGGGGCATTGTGTATTGGGGGTACATTTTCGCATCATATTTGGAGTGTTACAAGCAGCAAGCGTGGGTATGTTTGAGGGTTCTGTGGGGTTTCTGCTACTTATCTGTGGGGGTGTCTGCCTTTGTTTCAATCAGACCAATTCTGACTGGGTGTTCTAGCACACTACTGTGTATACTTCCAATTTCTGGTTTTCAAAGAATCTTAAAAACGGCTCTTTATTCTCTGACCTTGAGGCTAGAGTGTAGCCTTACTTCTCCCATTTTCCTCAAGAATTGCTTAATATACCATCTGATTCACGCATGGACTACTTTGAATCAGTTACAGTGAGGGATCTTGACAGGATCCTGGCATCTGTGAAAGCCACTACTTGTGTGCTGGATCCTTGCCCAACTTGGCTGTTAAAATCAAGTAAAAACATAAATGAGCCCTTGAGGTCTAGTATAAATCAGTCCACCTTATTGAATGCCCTACACGAAGAGGTCAGGAATGCAACCGCTCTTCTGGATTTCTGAAAACAATGTGTTTTTTTTACTCCGGTAGGTAAGCTGTACTGTAAGAAAGTGAACTCAAAGAGATCCATCAGTACAGTGATAGGGACCATAGATTTTACCACTGTGTGCTTCTACGTACTATCTGTTGCTTAAGTATGATCCTACTGGGTAATATTATGTTGTTTAATATGCCAACATTAGAATGGCTTTTGCACTGATTCAGTAGTCCTTTAACATTGTATTAGATTTCTGCTGGTTTTTAATCTTGGCAAATATGCATTCTATACCCTATTACATTGATTATTGAAATGTCCTTGAAGTTGACAGCACTGACTCACATTGTAATCTGCCTTGGGTCTCAGTGAGAAAGGCAGACTATAAACAATGTAAATAAAATAAAACAACCTTGTCAGTTGCCTGAATAGATGTGGGACACGAAGCTGTGGTGTAGGAATGGTGCTGCTTCTCCCTGGTGCTGCTGTGTCAGCTACTACTCTCTTCCCTCCCCTCTCCCCTCACTAGCTGTAGCAAGCTTGATTTTGGTCCACTTCACAGCTGGTGAAACAGGATAAGGGGAGAATGGTGCAGAGGACCCCCCCCCCCCACACACACACATACAAATTACTTGGGCTGCTTTGCAATTGGGGTAGGGGCAAAACGACATCTTAAAATTGATGGCTAATGCAGTTGAGGCAAATTGAATGCTCAGGGAGTTGCATCTGCCTCAACTGCATTACCTTCTCAGAGCCTCAAAGGAAAAGTTCTGAGGCGTGGCTTGCTTCAGACAGTGAAGGCTAGCTCAGTTGTTCCTCTGGGTAAATAAAGTTATTGGCCCTTGGGCTTGCAGCCGTAGCCTGGACATTGTACACACTGGCTATAAGAAGGTCCCCTCAGTATAGAAGAGCTCTGCCAGTTGAGACCAGGAACAGTGGTTGAAGGGGTAATCTCTGCCTGGAGTAGAATGTATGGTGAATGCAGTATATCAGTGCAGATCGGAACTGTTGACATGAGAGTAGGATTTACCAAAGATGGCCAGTGTCAGGCAAGCTTGCTCGCTGCCTACCTAATCTCTGTAGCGTCCTGCAAGTTGACAATGCAGGGCCCCTTATTTCCTTCGCCTCTTCCCTAATGCTGTGCAAAGCCAGATTAATGAAGCCCCCAAGACTGCACACCTCACCGGATTGTTGCAGGAAGAGAGAATTGACCTGGCTTGCATAATTGAGTTGTGGATTAAAAAAATGACGTGGTGTGTCTGTTCCAACTAACTCTGCCTGATTATGCTATCCTCCACCAGACCCATGCTGGTGGGGTTGCTATTATACTCCATGAGGCTTGTTTTCAAACTTCTGTAATCAACACCCTATTATATTGTTAATTGAATGTCCCATCCTTTAGTCTCTGTGAGAAATGTGGTCTATAAATAAAATAATTAGCAATACCCTATTGTAGGATCAACCTACCTAGCAAATGAACTGTGATAAGAAGTGTTTATGTATCAAATGGCTGTTTGTTTTAGATATAGCAGTGCATCAAGGGATCTGACTGGCTCCTTCATCATAGGGAAGATGAAATCCTGTCATTTCTAATGTTTTAGAAATTCTACTAGGTTACCTAGTTTTAAATCTTACCCATATCTCAGGATCCAAGGGGATAAGAGTTCTCAAAGTGATTGTTGGATTTGATGACTTGTTTACACATTTGTGTATATGAAAATGTTTGTATGAGTTTATCAAAACAAGGCAATAAACAATGCAGCAACCAAGTTGCAAGAACATAAATTATAAGTCTAATTAACAAAATCAAAATTAAGGTGAGAATGACCATACAAGTTTTTTTTTCCGGGGCCTGCTATATTCATCCATCCCATAATTGGTCTTCCATGGAAGCGGGGGGGGGGGAGGAAGCCATTATGTTGCTTGCTGTTCTCCCGTTGCAGAAGGCATGCATCCTAGAGCACCATTGTGGAGCATGAAGCTATAAAGCAAAAGGCAAGCAGACTTGGCGATGAGGGATGGAAGGTCCTCATGAGAAAGTCATAAGTACCCACCCTTTGCAATCTGTACCCTTTTATAAGTTGTTCTTTGTGGGAACAACTGAACACTCAGTATTTTGTATTTAAACATGTTTCCTGAAATAGTTCATGCTGAGAATGAGGGAAGTGCTCAGCATCTAAGATGTGCTAAGTCTAAAAGAGCATTTGGGGAATAGGAGGAAGCTTATCCCCCTTATAATATTTATAGTTGAGGAAAGTAAAATACTGGAATAGATCTACTGGGTGTTTTCCTGGGTGTGACTTGGTCTTGATGTGCAGCTTTATGGATAGGCATACAGGAGGTACTTATGCTGCAGATGAACTCCAGCCAGTGATTGCCCACAGAGTATTTACTCTTTGGCTTGTATGGGTGTGCCGCAGGAGATGACTGAACCACTGCTGGCCCTCTTGGCTCCCTTGAGCAAAGCTGCCTTTAGAAGGATTGGCACACACTAAATAAAGTTAAGAAAATAAGCTGCCCTAAGGCTGGGTGGCTTTAGTGTCAAAGGCACACCTTGTCTGTTAGGAGACAACACTGTAAATGCCAGGAACAGGGCTTCAGTCATACTAGTTACTACTCTGGCGTTAGAAGTGTTACCTGTTTTAGTCTTCTTCCTCTGTCCATTTTAAGCACTGTAATCGATTCAAAAACTGCAGGCTCAGATGGTAACAAGTTTTCTGACCTATTTCACCTGCTGCTCTGTAACTTCAGAGGTAAAAACATTGGACCTTCCACCTAGCACAGAACAAACACCTCGCATAACCAATCTACTTTATAACAAACCTGGACTTGCACCCTAGATCCTTCAGAGGACCAAAGCTGTAGCTGTGTGCTAAAGTTGTGGCCTTCATTTCTCCCTCTCCACTGATGGAGCTGTTGAGGGCCTAACCAGATGTGATAGCTTCCACTTGTTCAGTTACAAGTTACTTGTTGTATTGTGTACATCTGGTTAGACCCTCTTTCTCTGTGTTACCCTTCCAAGAAAACCTCTTCCCAATACAATAGTGCCTTGATCACTAGTGCCAAGCCCACATAGGCAGCAGCACCGTTTCTCTGAACCTCTGCCTGTCACCACTTGTTTCAGAATAGGAAGTGGCAACTGGCAGTGTCCATAGTGCTTCAACTATTGTCGCTGATGCTGATTGCCTGAAGTCCTCATAGAGTCCCTTTCCTGGAGGGATGTTTTCAGCCAATCAAGCATCATTGAAAGCAGATGAAGAATTGTCACCGAGTAGAGAGTAATTAGCACAAAATATGGAGCAACACGGTAAGTATGGCAGCAACAAAACACAATTTCCCGTGCAATAACAATGTCTCCCTATTTTATTTACAGTAATTGCATAATTTAACAGAACTATACCACATGTAACCAGTTCTAGGAAAAATTATTTTGCAGGCGTCATATATGCTCCAAAGTCCATACATAAAGTGTCCAGTGCTTCAAGTGCTCTATTAATATTGCAACAGGTATTAAAGTGCAAATGCTTCCTAGCACCATGTACACATTAATTATTTCATACAAGCTCGCCTTATATTCCAACTGGAGTTGGGTATAGTCCAAGATCTGGTTCCAATAAACTGTGTAGTTCACAGATCACAAGTAGACCTTTGCGTGTATTCTTTAGGTGTACATTGATAATTCTGTGACATCATTATTCTAACGGAAGGTCCAGATCACCATTGTATCCGTTTCCAAACTCTTTCTCAAAGAACACAGTTGCTGGAAAAACATGCAATAACACATATTACACACCATCTTACAATAATTTACATTTACAATACAGCAATAATTATTGCATATACAATCAATATCACATGTACTCACTCAAAGTTTCATGCAGCTACCACTCCATATTAGTCATCAGTTTTCCAATTTTCACCATTTGCAATCCATTATCTCATAATCATCTTATCTACAACAGCCCTTCCACGCCCAATTAGTATACTATCCTTTCTTAAAGTGATCCACAATCTGAGGGTCACTAGCCCAAAAAACAGGTAAAGTCATTAGCTATATTCAAACCATTAGGTATGAGACTATTCAGTTTATAAATCCAAAGGGTCTCTTTTTGACGAAGCTCTCTTATTGCTGCCTCATGACCCCTTTTATGGGTCTTAAACAGCACAGTGAAGCTCATATCCATCTCACTGTGCTTCTTTTCCTGATAATGTGGAACCAATGGGGCTTCTAATACGTTGTTCTTTATTCTAGATTGATGCTCACTAAGTCTGATTCTGACAGAACGTATGGTGCTACCCACGTACATTAATCCACATGGACATTTTATTAGGTACACAACTCCCTCAGTATTACAATTAACAAACTCACGTATAGTATGTATCCCCATCTGTCTCATATCATCTAAGCTCATAATCAAGGAACACTGTTTACACCTCCCACATTTGTATAAGCCTTTTGGCAGCCCAGTATCCACCTTGTTAACGTTATGACTTAAATCGGAATGAATAATAAGGTCTTTGATGTTCCGTGTTGGTGACAAATGGGAATGTTGATACCCAGAAGTTGGGAGAGTGGATGAATGGGGTACATCCGAATATCAAGCTCTCTTGGCATGCAAGCAAGGAGTCTGTGGACTACTTGGATGTGACCGTGTATAAGGGGGAGAATGATACTCTAGCAGTACGACCATTCAAGAAAAAAACTGATAAAAATTCATTATTGCACTATAAATCTTTTCACCCTGGCCATTTGAAGGCTAATTTACCCTTTGGACAATTCTTAAGGATAAAAAGAAATTCCACTAGGGATTTTGATTATAACATTGAGAGTAATAGATTACAGGAGAATCTCAAACAACGGGGCTATCCAGAGAGGGTATTGCTTATAGCCAGACAACGTGCTAAGGAGGTAAATAGGAAAGATTTATTAAAATTAAAGGAACGTGCAAAAGTGGAACGTCTAGTTGGAGTCTTTGACTACAGCAGCAGGGCTAATGCCATTAGACGGGCAATTTTGAAGTACTGGCCACTTGTCAATGAGATTCCTGGCTGTGAAACTCCTCCACTAGTAGCATTTAGAAGAACATGGAACATCAAAGACCTTATTATTCATTCCGATTTAAGTCATAACGTTAACAAGGTGGATACTGGGCTGCCAAAAGGCTTATACAAATGTGGGAGGTGTAAACAGTGTTCCTTGATTATGAGCTTAGATGATATGAGACAGATGGGGATACATACTATACGTGAGTTTGTTAATTGTAATACTGAGGGAGTTGTGTACCTAATAAAATGTCCATGTGGATTAATGTACGTGGGTAGCACCATACGTTCTGTCAGAATCAGACTTAGTGAGCATCAATCTAGAATAAAGAACAACGTATTAGAAGCCCCATTGGTTCCACATTATCAGGAAAAGAAGCACAGTGAGATGGATATGAGCTTCACTGTGCTGTTTAAGACCCATAAAAGGGGTCATGAGGCAGCAATAAGAGAGCTTCGTCAAAAAGAGACCCTTTGGATTTATAAACTGAATAGTCTCATACCTAATGGTTTGAATATAGCTAATGACTTTACCTGTTTTTTGGGCTAGTGACCCTCAGATTGTGGATCACTTTAAGAAAGGATAGTATACTAATTGGGCGTGGAAGGGCTGTTGTAGATAAGATGATTATGAGATAATGGATTGCAAATGGTGAAAATTGGAAAACTGATGACTAATATGGAGTGGTAGCTGCATGAAACTTTGAGTGAGTACATGTGATATTGATTGTATATGCAATAATTATTGCTGTATTGTAAATGTAAATTATTGTAAGATGGTGTGTAATATGTGTTATTGCATGTTTTTCCAGCAACTGTGTTCTTTGAGAAAGAGTTTGGAAACGGATACAATGGTGATCTGGACCTTCCGTTAGAATAATGATGTCACAGAATTATCAATGTACACCTAAAGAATACACGCAAAGGTCTACTTGTGATCTGTGAACTACACAGTTTATTGGAACCAGATCTTGGACTATACCCAACTCCAGTTGGAATATAAGGCGAGCTTGTATGAAATAATTAATGTGTACATGGTGCTAGGAAGCATTTGCACTTTAATACCTGTTGCAATATTAATAGAGCACTTGAAGCACTGGACACTTTATGTATGGACTTTGGAGCATATATGACGCCTGCAAAATAATTTTTCCTAGAACTGGTTACATGTGGTATAGTTCTGTTAAATTATGCAATTACTGTAAATAAAATAGGGAGACATTGTTATTGCACGGGAAATTGTGTTTTGTTGCTACCGAGTAGAGAGTGGCATCACAAAAGCTGCTTTATTGAAAAGGTAACACAAAGTAAAGAGGTGTGTACATAATATTTACAAACATAATTGAACATGTGAAAAATGCCCTGTCTAGTCAATGTGTCAGTCTATTGGGATAGGTCTCAAATTCCCTGGCATGTTTGAAAATTTTCTTCCCAGTGAGTAGATGGGTAGGAGTGAAGAGGCAGCAAGAGCACAGGGAGCTGAGGCAAGGATGGTTCAGAAGAGGCCATGCTTACTGTGTGCTGAATGCCCAAATGAAAAGCAGAGATGAGGAGCTGATGTAATGAGGACTCCCAGTGGACAGATTTGAAAATAAGGACTAAATGTTTGTTGATTAAAAATGTATAATGGAAAGTCAGTGTAAAGTAGTTGTTGGTGTTGAGTGAGTGTGTGGGGGAGGGGTAGGGAATGATGCCTTCAGAAGAGGCATTCTAAACTGATTGGAAAGGAAGAGATATGGAGGGGTGGAAGGCTGTTGGGGGCAGGGTGATTGTATAATAATCATAAGAGACCTTGAAATAAATGAGACAAACGCACCTGTCTGTGTATTCCTTTCCTAACACCTCTTAATTCTTCCTTGACCCTGAAGGATTCTTACAGAAAGCAAGTAGTCATTGATGGAGAGACCTGTTTGTTAGACATCTTGGACACAGCAGGTCAAGAGGAGTACAGTGCCATGCGAGACCAATACATGCGAACAGGAGAAGGCTTTCTTTGTGTCTTTGCCATTAACAACACCAAATCCTTTGAAGACATTCATCAGTACAGGTCAGTAGGAACTGATCAGTGGGGGGCATGTCACTTTTCCTTTCCAGAGGAAGTCCTTGATGAAAAGGTTGCACTGATGCCCCCTTTAAGAGTCCTCTGTGCTGCATCTTGGTTTTTTTCCCCTGACAAAGTGTTTCAATGAGCCTTTCCCTGGGGACCAAATTAAGCTTACTGCTATTATCAATGACCCTGATTAAATTTCACTTGAGGGAATTGCTGGTGGATCAGGGGTGGAGCATCATAGTATTAAAGTATTTTAGTGTTCCTGGTGACTAAAAGGAGAGGCAAAATCTTCAATTTCCTCCCTATTTCCCTAGTTAGAGTTATATTGTTAGTGAAATAGATCTTCTGGTACCTGTGAGGTGGTGGTATTGATAATGTAAAGTTTCGACAGGATGTAGATAAGTTGGCTGAGGTTTTACTACTGTTTCTGCTGTAGTAGCTCTAAGGATGGGTTCCTGCTCAAGCTAGCATGAGAATAAAGAGCAGTGTTTCAGTATAGGATGCCTAGACATAACTAGAACCAGGTGCTTTGGCCTGTGATAGTTCCCACTAAGGGCACAGCATTATTACTGAATGATATATGCATATAATACACAGATCTCAGGCATACAGGTAATATGTCTCTTGTGACTGATAGCCACCAGCCAGCTCCTTCATGTTAAGTGTGATGCCTATTTTTAAGGCTCTGGGACAGAAATCTTAGGATTTGGGATTTTATTAGTGCAAGGATGAGCAGCATAAAACAAACTCTCCTTTGCTTGTTCTTAGAAGCTGTTGCAAGTGGGGAGAATGGTTAGGGTCATGTCCCCCATTTCTCTCTAAACTTTAAAATGACCTCCAAAGATTTACGAATCTCCTCCTAGGGGCCATATAGCCCTGGTTAAGAATCTCAGGTAGAGGGTCATGCTATTGAATTAGTGGGTATTAAGCAAGGGCTCAGTTAACTTGAAACTTTTGGGCAAACCTGAAAAAGAATGAGAATCATGCATGCTCAGTAGGCACTGACAGATTTCAGACGCTTACCGGGCAGCAACAAATGTTGTGTGGTAAAGTGGCAGTATTACTTCACCGGATTCCTAGCTACTTGAACATGGTGCTGCACAAGGAGACCTGTATACGTATTCATCCCTGTCATGTGACCACCCCAATACTGCTTGAGAGGGAGGAATCATGCAAATAGAGGGCTGCACAGATTGCCTTTCTCAAATGTTGCTTTTATAGTGCAATCCTATGGAGAGTGACTCCAGTCTATGCTCATTGACTTCAATGGTCTTTAGACTGGAGTAAGTCACCATAGGATTGTACTGTTTGTGTATGAAGGAAAGGGGTTCCACATACAAAGTCTACAGCTACCTGGTAAACAGAGCTAGAGTACATGGAAAATTAAGTGTATGTGGCAGTGAGAATTTGCTTGGGCTGCACCATCCAGAAATGGTGGTTGTGGGGAGAGGAGAGGGAATCCCAAAGTGCTGTGGAAAAAAAATATTTATTGCAGAATGCATCACTAAATACAGATGTACCCACTGTATGATTGAAGGTGATGTTATTTGAACAAGAAAGTGGTATCTGCATTTTCCTAACATTAATTGGCTGTGACTGCTGAAAGTTTAGAAACTTGTTTTGAAGTTTCCTTTATAAACACGTGGTTCCATGAGCCTTTTGCCTTTTACCACTTCATTGTCTGCCAGCACTCAGTACATTCTGCACAAATATTATGCTGCATTAAATTATGCAATTTATTTCATGGGGGATGATCATGAGTTCATTTCATTTTATAACAAAGATGAGCTGCCTTCAGGACTCAAGTATGAAAAGAAATATAAATGCTTTAAGTAAATGTGATTCACTTTGAGTTGGTCTTCTGCAGGGAGCAAATCAAGAGAGTGAAAGACTCTGATGATGTCCCCATGGTACTGGTGGGGAACAAGTGTGACCTTCCCGCCCGAACTGTGGAAACAAGGCAAGCCCAAGAGCTGGCCCGGAGCTATGGGATTCCCTACATAGAGACATCAGCCAAAACTAGACAGGTATGTGCGTGTGATAGGTCAAGCTGCAGTAGCCTCCTTTGAAGGACTTCCCTCTTCCCCTCCATGCTCCCAAGAGTCCAGTCGCTGCAGTTATGGTGTCAGTCCTATTCCAGTGCTCAGATGCAAACTCAGGTTAATTTTTATAAAAGATCATGCATGCAATCCAGACAAGGATTCTTTTTCTCCTTCTCTTACCCCTCTCCAATGGTGCAGCTTTCTCTCATGTTAGTACACTGAGACCAGATTATAACTTAGAGGTGAAATGAGATTTTCAAAGCCTTCTTTGCTAATGGTTTCTCTAATTGCTTGTGACTGAAACTGTCCAGCTGCTCATAGTGCAAAAGAGCATCTCTTACTCATGCCCCCCACTGCCCCCTCCTTTATTCTGGGCAACTTGCTGACCTCCCTGCGTAGTGTCAAAGGAGGATGGTTGTGTTCCCACTCCCTCTGCTTAGAGTTACAGCGGCAGCATAATAACAGGAGTGAGGCTGGCACACAGACCCATTGAGCAAATAAGATGAATATGCTAGCAGGCTACACGTGCCCCATCTGCTAATCATGCTATGGATTTTGTAGCCTCAGCTGATGGCCCCCAAGCGCTGGTGAAAAGAGTAATTTTTTTCCATTGAGGTAATGTTGAGATAAAGCTGGCAGATAGCCTAGTTTGACAACATCCTGGGTGGGATGTCAAGAATTCATCCAGAGGCAGTGCTCTAGAGAGTCCTGCCATTGTATAAGATGCTTCCCCTGCCCATGTGCAGGCACCTACAGACAGCTTATGTGATTAGTGCCCCTCCATGTGAGTAGCTGCATGGCTATAGCCAGCTGAATGTGAGCCCGTGGAGGCTTGTGAAGTGGTCAGCTTTGTGCAGGTATAGCTGGCAGGAATTCCTTGATAAACAGAATACAGGACAAATGCTGCTGTGATTACAGGAAACGCCAGTGGCTGGATCAGTGTACAACCTAGCTGACCTTTCCCTTGCTCTGCATGATAGCAGGTCTGTGGCTGGATGACAGCTGGTACTCACAGAGAAGTGTGTAATGTTGGGAAGCAACTTCTGCTTGTAATTGTACCAGTTGACAGCAACATGATTTCAAGTGTGTGTGAGAGACAAACTGAGCCAGTGTGATGTAGTGGTTAGAGTGTTGGCTGAGGTCCTGGAGGACCTAGGTTCAAATCTCCACTCTGCCCTGGCAGCTTACCTTGGGCCAGTCACACACTCTCAGGTTTTGTTGTGAGGATAAAATGGAGGAGAATGATATAAGCCAATTTAGGTCCCCCCTGGGAAGAAAGGTGGGATGTAAACACAATAATTAATAATCCATGGTGTTACCTGGTTGCCATACCACACCTCAAATATTCAGAAGCAATTCCTGAAACCTGCATCCTTTGTGACTTTTTTCAGTTGTCTCTCTTGTTTTTTTTTTTAGTTGAGACAATTTGTTGCTGTCTTGCAGGGAGTTGAAGATGCCTTCTATACTTTAGTGCGGGAAATCCGGCAGCACAAACTACGCAAGTTGAACCCCCCAGATGAAAGCGGCCCAGGCTGCATGAATTGTAAATGTGTTATATCATGACCAAGGTGAGTTTGTGGAAAAGGAACAGCAAGTGTTAGAAAATGGCTTCAAATTACAGGCTGGAAATTAATGGGAAGGAAGGAGAATCATGTATGATTCCTGAGCTCCTTGGAGGAAGAATGCAATAGAAAAATGGAACAAGGTTCAATGCAGTGAGCTCACTTTTGTAATGAGTAGCAGGATGAGTCCCTTTGTCACTTATCATTTATGAATCTAATGTCCCTTTAAGCATTTCATAAGACTGGATGGGGCTTGTTTAGCAGTGAATGCAAACTGTACCTATTCAAAAAGCCAAATGGGTGGGATCCTAAGTACTCCCAATAGTATGCAAACAGTACTTAGTGGTCTGCCAATAAATAGGCACTGTGTTCATGTTAGCCTCTGCATAAGGCAAATATTATGTGTAAATATATGTAGTTTCATATTGTGTTGGGGAAGGGACATCAAGGAACAGTACAACTTTCCCTTGTAGGGATTGTGTATTCAACACACTAGCTCTCTGCAGACCACATGACTCATGTTATAATCAGTACGTGTAGAGTGGGAGCAGGTATGAACAAGCTGTCCCCATGTCATCACCAGGGTATGAGTTTGACAGATGTCTATACATGTACTTAAGAGACAGCAAGCTGAATCCCAACCAAAAGATACAAAGGTAGCACAGGGCCAAACTGGCCTAGATATTGTCTTCAGATTGAAGCTGTTGAACCAAAGAGACACCACACTGAGATAAAATATAATTAAAATGATTAAACTAGAACGTGTGTCTAAAATGGTAAAGAAAACAAGAAAGCTAAATAACCTACATCTAACATACTTGCTCGAGTAATTGATCAGCAATATCAAATCCAGCATCAAAGGTTTCAGGCATCATAGTAAGATTGTAAATCCATGAAGCCACAGTGCAGAGTCTTGTCCAGACCCCATGCTCCAAGTTTGAAGTGGTAAAAGGCGTGGCCATGTCAGAGCCAAACCTAGAGCCAAAATGGCCAAGGGCTGACATTCTAGTTGAATGACAGTCCAAGTGCAATTGCATAGCTAACTGAACCAATCTCTATTTCCAAAAGCCTGGGAACAGCAAAAGACCAGTCAGAATATGGCAGTGATGTAAGGGCTTGATTCTCTGCAGCAGAACGAAGTCTTTACACCCTGTAACCCCTCCCACAATGAGAACCAAAGTGGCTCATGATAAGCTAATGAGATGGAATGTAACACAGCCATGATGGCTGTGGTGCCTGACTCCCTTTTTTAGCCGTTTTGAAGAAGCCTTGCATCTGGTATGGATAACACTAACAAGGCTTGAGATGGCACATGAGATGAAATCGCCCTTTTCTTACAGACACAGGCAGCAGCTTTTCTCAAGCTTTGCAAATTCAAGTTGAGCAGGCATAGCGCTTGACTTGTTAGGCCCAAAGCAGGCCTCTTCACTACAATCACAATATGAGTAATGTCTTTAGAGGGATGAGCTCTGTTCATGGAACTAGGAACTTCTCCTCTAAGCCCTTCTTTACAAGTAGTAGCATATTATCTTGCACAGTAATTGGTAGAATGGGAGATATTTTTTTTATTAACAGGCACAGTGATGATTAAATTATGCAGGCACCAAAGTGGCCTTTCCTGCAGTGCAATTGCATCGTGCTAGAGGAAAATCTTTGTGGCGTAGAAGTGATTTTTCTCTAGCACACTGCTAATCTACTAATGGAAATTACTTCTTCTGTTAGCAAGAGACCACTTATACCAGTGGTAAGGGCAACCTTGGATCCAGTGCAGTATATTTGACTATGATTCTTATAGGGTGCTTCAATCTAGACTGACTTGGCTGTCAAGAATGAGTAGAAAGTGGCCATTTGTTTTTATATATAGAACAAGAGCTGCTATGTATATTTTATCCTTTAAGCTCTTCTGTTCTAGGAGCTTCTTTTCCCAGTAGGCAAGTTTAGTTGCTGCTAGTCTTGTACATAGTGCTATCTTTCCACACCTGTCTCTTGTGACATCTTTATGAAGTACAGCTGTGAATCACAGAAGAGCTGAAGGGTTCCACAAGATGAAATATTTGGGATCTGGGGCAAGAATCCAGTAGCACCTATAAGACTAACAAAATTAATGGTAAAGTATGAGCTTTTTTGAGCCACAGCTCACTTCTTTAGATACAACTAGAATGTGAGTCCATCTGTTTTTATATCTTGGAGAGAGGAGTGATTACAGAAGCCAAATGACAATAGCTCATAATGACAAAAGCTGGCATGATTGAATAGGGTGGAGTATGCAGAGGGGTAGTGGGTGTGGAATGAATATTTATTTGCGGTCAAAGACCATTACTATAGCAATACATCCTTAACAGGTAATAAAATAGTTAATGCCAGCATAAAGGTGTAGAAAGACATAATACATTTAACTTTTAAGATATGTAAAAGTATGCAGACGGGTAGTGTGTGTGGAGAAATTAGCATTGGTAATGAGACAGGAAGCCTTTGTCTCAATTCAGTCCAGGTTGAAGCATTGTCTTGAGCTTCCTTATCAGTTGTGATTCAGCAGTCTCTCTTTCTAATCCCCCTTTGAAATTCTTCTGCAAGAGAACTGCTACTTTTAGGTCAGCAACTGAATGCCCTGGAAGGTTACAGTCTTCCCCCACTGGTTTTTGAAAATTTGGGATCTGTGACTGGATCTTTTGTTCTTTTACATTTCCATTTATAGCATTAGGGTGGGGAGAGAGGTGGTGCTAGATAAATTAACATTTTTCCAGTGACTCCCTTCCCCCTTTCTAGAGGTGCATTTTGCCATGAGAGAGTACCCTTAAGTTTTCCCTACTGGGGCAGATAGCAGCTCCAGAGGGGCTGTTTCCAGGGAAAGGATTAACTCCCCCTCCCAAAGAGCTGCTATTAATAAACTTTAAAGAGATCTGTTCAGTCTTGTATCTTCAGTGCTGCATGCCGTTAAGCCCTCTGTCATAAACTGAAGATAGATTCATTTTCATTGTGCTGATTCACTGAAAGAGATAGACAAGCAAAATAAAGTGTGTGTGGAAGTCTCTTGTGTAGTTAGTTTAGGTTGGTAGCCATGTTAGTCTGCAGTAGAACGGCAGGATTTGAGGCCAGTGGCACCAAGAAGACTTTCAGAGTGTAAGCTCTGACTCTCAAAAGCTTACACCTCATTGGTCTCTAAGGTGCCACTGGACTCTTACTGTGGAGTCAGTGTAACTCCTTCATTTTTAGAGATGGAACATGGGTAGAGTCAGAAGAGTGGATCACTGATGCTTCATCTATTTGAAATTTCTATTCTAATAGCATATATAAATTATACTTTATACACTAGTGGCCAAAATTTTGGAAACCTGGAAAAAGTGTATTTTTGAGGTTTGATGGCTCATAACACCACCTTTTTTTGGAGTAATACCATAAAATTATATATCAATGGAAAGATAATTTAATCAAGAATGTAATGCAACAAAGTTTGTTCAATTATCTGTATTCTATCAAATGTTATAGCCAAATAACCAGGAAAAGGAAGCACAACTTGCTTAGGTTGATATGAAGTAGCTTTCCTTCATTTGAATGTAGGAGCCAATCAGGTGTCATCTTGTTTTGGCACTGAGCCAATCAAGTCACAGTAGGATTCAGCTATTGATGTTATGTATTGGAGCTGAGAGGAGGTCATTTGTTAGTGTGTTATGTGATTGCTATCAAGTTGGTTGGTTTGTTTTGTGTTCTTTCATTTAGTGAGCTTGTAAAACGTAATAAATAAAAAAAATTAAAGAAATGGCACAAAGAGTTGACTGGTCACCCAGAAAGCGATGTAAAATAGTACTATTAAGTGAACAAGGCTACAGTTATGAAGAAATTAGAAGAAAAATTGAAAAATAGAAGAAACTTAACCAAAGGTGGCATTTCTAAATTTTTGAAAAGGTATAAGGCAACTCAGTCACTACAAAACCAGACTGGTAAAGGCAGGAAAAGGTGCACACCAGCAAGGGATGATGTGATGTTTGTAGTAGAAGACCCAATACAAATTCTGCCAGGATTACTAGATAAGATTAAAGAATTTGGAGACTTGGCAGGTTTTTATATAAATAAAAAAGTCAAAAATAATAACCAAAAATATGACCAAGAAGCAACAAGAATTGGGGGAAGTAACAGACTGTGAGGTGGTACACAAAACCAAATATCTGGGAATAGAGCTGACAGCTAAAAATATTGACTTGTTTAAGAATAATTATGAAAAGCTTTGGACACAAATCGAAAGGGATATGAGAAAATGGAATAAATTAAATCTATCATGGTTAGGTCGGATTGCCACAGTTAAAATGAATGTGCTGCCTAGAATTATCTTTCTGATGCAAACGATACCAATTATTAAAGACAAAAAACAATTTGAAAAATGGCAGAGGAAGATATCGGAATTTGTGTGGGCAGGAAGGAAACCTAGAGTTAAAATGAAAGTGCTCTGTGATGCGAAGGAAAGAGGAGGAATGCAGTTACCTGATCTTCGATTATACCATGAAGCAATATGTCTAGTATGGTTAAAGAATGGGTGTCTTTATCCAATCATAAATTGTTAACGTTGGAAGCATATAACAAGCTTTTTGGATGGCATGCATAGTTATGGTACAATAAACATAAAATGGACGCAATGTTCCAGCACCACTATTTGAGAAGGAATTTATTTCTAACCTGGCTAAAATATAAAAAGTTCATTGATCAAGAGAAACCACTATGGATTGTTCCAGTTGAAGTAATCAATCCGAACTTAGAGTATAAGGGAAAAGAATGGCTTACCTTTAAAGAGCTTATAGAAATAGAAAATAATGAGTTGAAACTTAGGTCACATGAGGAATTACCATTCAAATATGGCTGGCTACAATACCGACAGATCAAAGATTTATTTGAGTCAGATCAAAGGAGGACAGGTTTTAGAATTAAAAATTCAGAGTTAGAAGAACTTTTGCTGGGGGATAATAACAAAGCAATTTCTAAAATGTATAAATTGTTATTAAAATGGTATACAGAAGATGAGACAGTGAAAGTTCAAATGGTAAAGTGGGCGATAAATTATAATAATGAAATTATGATGGAAGCTTGGGAGCAATTGTGGAAAAATACACTAAAAATTTCAACTTGAACCAGTATTAAAGAAAATGACTATAAAATGATTTATAGATGGTATTTAACACCGAAGAAGTTAGCCATTGTGAACAAATGGCTATCTAACAAGTGTTGGAAATGTAAGGAGCATGAAGGTTCTCTATTTCATATGTGGTGGAGTTGAGGCAAGGCTAGAGACTTTTGGTCTAAAATATGTGCTGAAATGTCTTCAATACTCCAATATAATGTTGTTAAGAATCCAGAAATGTTATTATTATCCTTGCATTTAGAGGATGTTAATAGAAAAGGCAGAGTATTATTGTATTATATGATAGCGGCAAGAACGTTATATGCACGATATTGGAAGAGAGAAGTGTCAGGGCTTGTCGCTGCCGCCGCTGGGCAGAGCGCCGGCAGGGCCGGCCCTGACATCAGAGGAGCACCAGGGATGCTGCAGGACCCTGCTCTGTGGAAGGAGGGGCGGTATACATCACCCTGACTCCCTCTCAATCCACTCGCTGGCCTGCTCAACCTGGCCTGCTTACCCCCTGCGTCCTCCATCATCTCCTCCTCCCAGAAGTCTCCTCCAAGCCTCCATTCTTGCACTACTCTGCTCTCACTCCACACCATCACTCCTTACTCACACCCACCACCTCAGAGCTCTTCCTAGCCACCTTATATAGGGTTTCCTTTCCCCGCCCCGCCCTCCTTCTAGGCTTGTTCCCTCTCCTGACTTGGCCCAGCTGTGCTTTCCCTCAGGTGTTTCCCTCCTACCACTAATCCCTTCTTGGCTTCCTTGCCTTGCTGGCAGGGTGGGGTTGAATGCGAGCCATCCCCAGCTGAGGTCGCCTTGGCCTTGCTCACGAGGAACTGCCCCAGCCGCCTTCTGTGCTGCTGAGCATGCCTGGGCTTGCTCGTGAGGAGCTGCCCCAGCCGGCTTCTGCGCTGCTGAGCTTGCCTGGCCTTGCTCGCGAGGAATTGCCCTGGCCAGCTTCTGGGCTGCCTGCTCATTGATGCTGGGCGGGGCTCCCCATCTCCTCCCCCAGAATGCCTGTGGCAGCTCCACCTGGAGGGGCTTGGCTCCTAGCAACTCCTGAGCCAGGCTGCTGTCCTCTAGCCGCGGTGTGGCTCTGGGCTGTAGTGGCTGCTTCTCCTCCTTGGCTGGTAAGGGCTCTGTTTGGGCTGCTGCTGGGTCCCTATTCCCCCTGCCTTGGCCCCTTTCCTCTGTCCTGCTTAGCCCCCTCTCTTCCCCCTGGAGGGTGGGACTGGCTGGTCTCTCCCTGCTCCCTCCAGCCCTCTGAGGCTTTGGCCTTTCGCCCCTTCCCCCTGGAGTGGGCAGGTTCTGGACCTGGTTGCTGGCTGGGGTGGTAGGGCCACTGCCTCCCGGTTGCCTCCCACTGCTCCCTCCTGGCAAGTCTGGGGGCTGGGACTCAGACCCCGGACACCCCCCCCGCTTAGCTTTGAGTTGTGGGGGTCAGGGTCGGTCTCGAACATATGGGACATGAAGTCCGCGTCCACATGCAACCCCCTTGCGGTACTTGATGGTGAACTGGAAGGGGAGGAGGGAGAGGTACCACCGTAGCACATGGGGGTTGTGCGCCTTCATGCGGTGGAGCCACTGCAGGGGTGTATGGTCCGTTAGCAGGACAAAGGGATTATTGGCCAGGTAGTACTGCAGGGCCCCCACAGCCCACTTGACCGCTAGGGCCTCCCGCTCCACGGTTGCGTAGCGCTTCTCTGCGGGCTGCAACTTCCGACTCAGGAAGAGAATGGGGACGTCCGCTCCGTCCCGTTCCTGAGTCAGGACAGCCCCAAGGCTGGTGTCAGAAGCATCTGTGGCCAGCGTGAAGGGTCAGTCAAAGTCCGGGTTCCACAGGGCTGTGGTGTTAGAGAGGGCTGCCCGCAGGTCCTTGTAAGCTTCTTCTAGCACTGGGGTCCACTGGACTTGGTTGGGCAGCCCCTTCTTTAAGCAGTCCGTCAGGGGGGTGGCTCGGGAGGCGAAGTGGGGGATGAACCGCCCGTAATACCCCAGCAGTCCCAGGAAACGTCGGACCTGCTTCTTGGTCCGTGGCTGTAGGGCATCGGCTATCGAGGCCACCTTGTCTGGTGATGGGTGAACCCGGCCTCCCCCGACCACAAAGCCCAGGTACTGGAGTTCCTGGAACCCCAGGTGGCTCTTCTTTGGGTTAGCCCGTAGTCCGGCTCGCTGGAGGGCCTTTAAGACAGCTTCCAAGTGTTGGAGGTGGGTGGGCCAGTCCGGGCTGAAGATGATGATGTCATCTATGTATGCCATTGCATACGCCCGGCACTCTCCCAGCACTTGGTCCACCAGCCGCTGAAACGTGGCGGCCACCCCATGGAGACCAAACGGCATCTTCTTGAACTGGAAGAGGCCTTGTGGGGTGGCAAAGGCTGTCTTCTCCCGATCTTCTGGCCATAGGGGCACTTGCCAGTAGCCCTTCGTCAAGTCTAGGGCTGACAGGTAGCGGGCGGACCCTAGGTGATCTACCAGCACATCTGCTCGGGTCATGGGATATGCATCCAACTGGGCCACCGTATTCAGCTTGCGATAGTCGATGCAAAATCGGGTGGTCCCATCCGGCTTGGGCACCAAGACTATCGGGCTCCTCCAAGCGCTTTGCGAGGGTTTGATTACCCCAAGCCTGAGCATCTTGTCGGTCTCCTTCTCCACTGCCTCCCACCACTTCCTGGGGATGGGGCGCCAGGTAGCCCGGGTTGTCTGCCCCAGGTCCGTCGGGATGGCATGTTGGATCAGGCTCGTGCTGCCCGGCCTGCGAGAGAAGACCCTGGGAACCCAGGCCCAGAGGTCTTGTAGCTGGGCCCTCTGAGCTGGGTCGAGCTGGGGGTCCACCTTGGGCTCCTCGAACTCCGGGGCATCGGTGGTCCATGGCAGTGCACTGTCAGGAAGCTCTAACGGGTCCTCAGCCACGCTGCACTCCTCTCCTGGGCGCTCGTGCCACTGCTTTAGGAGGTTCACATGCAGGGTCTTCCGCCAATGCCGGCCGACCCCACACTGGACTTCGTAGGTGGTGGGGCCCAGCACCCTTCGAATCTGGTAGGGTCCCCTCCACTGGTCCCCTTCCTCTCTTGGGAACACGAGTTGGACACGAGGACCTTCTCTCCAGCCTGGAAAGTCCTCATCCGCACGCCCCGGTCATAGGCGGCCTTTGGTTTGACTGGGTGCAAGTCAGTCTGTGATTCGCCTCTGCTTGGGACTGTTGCACCCGGTCATGGAGCTGGCTCACGTACTCCTGTATGGGGGGTGCGGGGCTGCTGGCCCGGGGCCCCCAGCGATCTGTCAGCTGAGAGAGCATCCCCCGTGGCTTGCACCCATATAGCAGCTCGAATGGGCTGAAGCCAGTGGAGGCCTGCGTGGTCTCCCGGAGGGTGAACATCAGCAGGTCGATGTACAGGTCCCACTGGTGAGGCTTGTCCCGCGTCATCTTCTTCAGGGCCTCCTTGACGGTCTGGTTCAGCCACTCTGCCAAACCATCTGTTTGAGGGTGGCAAGCCGAGGTGAACACCTGCCAGATCCCCAAATTCCAGCAGAATTGGCGCATGGCTGTGGCACGGAACGGGCCCCCAATCCGTCAAAATTTCATCCGGCAGCCCCACCATTGCGAAAAACTTGGACAGGGCCCGGACCATCCCCGGGGTCTGCATGGTCTTCAGCGGGATGACCTCGGGGAACCGCGTGGCATAGTCCACAATCACCAGGGCAAAGCGGTGGCCCTGGGGTGTGTGTGGCAGCGGTCCGATGAAGTCCATTGCGATGCGTTGGAAGGGCGTCTCCATGACAGGCAGCGGAGAGAGGGGGGCCTTCGGCGGGCGGCGAGCTGCCACCCGCTGACAGGTGGGACACGAGCGGCAGTGAGCCTTCACATCTACATTCATGGAGGGCCAGAAGAACTGCTCAAGGACCTTCCTCAGGGTCTTGTGGTGCCCCAGGTGCCCGGCCCAAGCGTGCTCATGGACCGTGTGGAGGACTTCCGCCCGATAGTTTGCTGGCACAAGTAGTTGGCGGACCTCTCCCTGGCCATTCGGGGCATGGGCCAGGCGGACCCACACACCCCTTTGCTTCTCGATGCGAGGAAGCCGATGAGACCTCCGCTCATCCCGCACTAGCTCCTCCTCACGGGCCGCTGTCTCTCGCAAGCGCTGCAAGGACTCATCTGCCCCTTGGGCATTGCGGAATGGGCGGTCTGCCGGGGGTCCAGCTGGGTCTTCAGCCCATTGTTCTGCCCCTGGTCTGACAGAGGGACCCTGATCTGGGTCGGCGGCCTCCTCCACTTGCAGAACTGGGGCGACTTGTGGGTTTGCCAACCCCTCCGCTGCCTCCCTGAGTAGCCTGTAGAACTCCGGGGCATCTCTACCCAGCAGCATTGGGTGGGGCAAGTGGGCTACCTTGACAACCTCTATGCGGCGGCGCGCCCCCAGGTATTCCACCGTGACCCAGACCACAGGATACGGGAGGGTGCGGCCCATCACATCTGTCACTGGGATCCAGCGGTGCAGTAGGGTGGCGGCTGGGACGAATTGGATGTGGATCACCGAGACTGCGCTCCCTGAGTCCAACAGGGCCTGTAGGTTCTGCCGGCCTATCTTCACAATGGCACATAGACTCCATCCCCCTGCCAGCTGAGTCAGCTGGCGGGTTGATTTTCCAAGCCAACACACATACCACTGGCGAGGAGGCTGTGGGGGCACAGGCTGGCATCTGCTGCTCCACTGCCTGAGCTGCTTGGAAGGCCACCTCCAGCTTCCACATTCTGTCCAGGTGTTCCTCCAGCCACAGTCTGAGCCCCACTCGGGCTGCGGCATTGGGATACATCCCTTCGACTGGCGCCTGCGTCGGAACGACCTTCCCCATATGGGCCACCAACTTGTCAGGGCTTGTCGCTGCCGCCGCTGGGCGGGGCGCCGGCTGGGCCGGCCCTGACGTCAGAGGGGCACCAGGGATGCTGCAGGACCCTGCTCTGTGGAAGGAGGGGTGGTATACATCACCCTGACTCCCTCTCAATCCAGTCGCTGGCCTGCTCAACCTGGCCTGCTTATCCCCTGCGTCCTCCATCATCTCCTCCTCCCAGAAGTCTCCTCCAAGCCTCCATTCTTGCACTACTCTGCTCTCACTCCACACCATCACTCCTTACTCACACCCACTACCTCAGAGCTCTTCCTAGCCACCTTATATAGGGTTTCCTTTCCCCGCCCCGCCCTCCTTCTAGGCTTGTTCCCTCTCCTGACTTGGCCCAGCTGTGCCTTCCCTCAGGTGTTTCCCTCCTACCACTAATCCCTTCTTGGCTTCCTTGCCTTGCTGGCAGGGTGGGGTTGAATGCGAGCCATCCCCAGCTGAGGTCTCCTTGGCCTTGCTCGTGAGGAGCTGCCCCAGCCGCCTTCTGCGCTGCTGAGCTTGCCTGGCCTTGCTCGCGAGGAATTACCCTGGCCAGCTTCTGGGCTGCCTGCTCATTGATGCTGGGCGGGGCTCCCCATCTCCTCCCCCAGAATGCCTGTGGCAGCTCCACCTGGAGGGGCTTGGCTCCTAGCAACTCCTGAGCCAGGCTGCTGTCCTCTAGCCACGGTGTGGCTCTGGGCTGTAGTGGCTGCTTCTCCTCCTTGGCTGGTAAGGGCTCTGTTTGGGCTGCTGCTGGGTCCCTATTCCCCCTGCCTTGGCCCTTTTCCTCTGTCCTGCTTAGCCCCCTCTCTTCCCCCTGGAGGGTGGGACTGGCTGGTCTCTCCCTGCTCCCTCCAGCCCTCTGAGGCTTTGGCCTTTCACCCCTTCCCCCTGGAGTGGGCAGGTTCTGGACCTGGTTGCTGGCTGGGGTGGTAGGGCCACTGCCTCCCGGTTGCCTCCCACTGCTCCCTCCTGGCAAGTCTGGGGGCTGGGACTCAGACCCCGGGCAAGAAGAAATACCAGGAATTGAAGAATGGACACAAAAATTGTTGTACATGGCGGAAATGGACAAATTAACAAGAAAACTGAGGGATCAAGATTCAAAGGGATACTTTGAGGATTGGGGGAAAATGAGAAAATATTTAGAGGAAAAAATGGGATGTTAAAGGACAATTATGGTCTTTTGAAAGTTATTAAACAAGATAAGATATAGTTTAGATCTTTACCAGTAATAAAAAAGTGACAACTAGGATTTTGAAATAAGATTAGAAAACGGGGGGTTGGAGTGCTGTTGGAAGTCAACACAGAAAAGGGGGAGGGGGTGGGAAGCATATAACCATGGGAAATGAAGGAAGATGTAATTGTTATAATGTTAATTGTATGTTAACCCATCCAATAAAAATTATATTTAAAAAAAAATTAGAAGAAAAATTGAAAAATAGAAGAAACTTAACCAAAGGTGGCGTTTCTAAATTTTTGAAAAGGTATAAGGCAACTCAGTCACTACAAAACCAGACTGGTAAAGGCAGGAAAAGGTGCACACAAGCAAGGGATGATATAAGAATTGAGAGACTGAGCCTAGGTGACAGAAGAAAATCATCGGGGTGTATACAGAACGAAATGGCGCAATTCAATGTGAAGTTGAGTGCAAGGACTGTTCGGCGCAGACTGGAGGAATTTGGTGTTAATGCTAGTATTCCACGAAAAAAGCCATTGTTATCTCTCAAACAAAGGTTGAAAAGATTAAACTGGGCTAAAACCCATGTTACCTGGACAGTGGAACAATGGGACAGTGTTATTGGGAGTGATGAGACCAAAATCTCCCAGTTTGGTAGTGATGGCATAAAATACGTGAGAAGAAGAATCAGAGAAGATTTAAATCCTGATTGCATTACACCTACCGTGAAACACCCAGGTAGTGTTATGATATGGGCTCGTACGACATCAAAAGGTGTGGGCAGAATTTGTGTGATAAATGGCAATATAAATGCCCAAAAATACATAAATGAAATACTTGAGCCCAAACTGAAGCCTTCCACACGTGATCTTTTCCAAGATAATGAAGCATTTATATTTCAACAAGATTCAGCTCCATGTCATGTTGCTGCTGTGTGCAAAAAATGGTTTCAAGATAATCATATTCCACTGTTGGAATGGCCTGGGAATAGCCCAGACATTAACCCCATCGAAAATCTATGGAGCCAACTAAAGAAACTGGTTAGTGAGAAGCAACCCAGCAATAAAACACAATTAATAGAAACAATAACTCAATCATGGTTTCACATTATAACATCTGCAGAACTAAAAATCTTGGTTCACTCCATGGGAAGGTGTTGTAAGGCCGTAATTAAAGCAAAAGGTTACCCAACTAAGTATTAACTGACATGGTGAGAATTGTTGTATAACTCATTTTTTCTGTGTGTTTCAATTTTCTTCTTTATAACTACTGTTCTAAAAAAACCCTTCATAAGTTATTGCATTACATTCTTGATTAAATTATCTTTCCATTGATATATAATTTTATGGTATTACTCCAAAAAAAGTGGTGTTATGAGTAGACATGGGCACGATCTGAATTACGATTTCAAAACCCCCGATTTTGGCGTTTGCGCCATCGTGACTTAGCTACTCGGTTCCGTCCACGGCAACCGATCCAGCAGTCGGGGGTTTGCTTGTTCAGGACTTGATCGGATATATCGGTTTCTGTTCGGAATTGCAGACGTTCTGGCGCTAGTAATTTATTCCCGGGGCTACGGAGCCAGGGGAATGAGCTGTGTTTGCCCTCCTTCTGTCGCCCTCGAAACACAAGCTTTCCTTGATTAGCAGGCTTCCTTCCAACCACGGAGCAGCAACCCAGGGGAGGGAGGGGGAAGGGGGTGTTCTGAAGCCATGGGCACAAAGGGAAGGCAAAAGACAGCACGGGAGGCTGGGAGGCCGCCTGCGCCGTTCGTCTTTCCCCAGGACAAGGGGTGCGTGGGCAAGCCGGCCGCCCCTTGTCCTGGGGAAAGGCAAAAGGCAGCGCGGGAGGCCGCCTGCGCCGTTCATCTTTCCCCAGGACAAGGGGTGCGCGGGCAAGCCAGCCGCTCCTTGTCCTGGGGAAAGGCAAAAGGCAGCGCGGGAGGCTGGGAGGCCACCTGCGCCAGGGCACGCGGGCAAGCTGGCCGCCCCTTTTCTTGCGGGGCAGGTGAACGGCACGGGCAGCCGCTGAGCCACTTGTGCTGCTGCCAGCTCCGCAGCACACCGGGACAGCCGGCTTGCTGCATGGGCGGGGGGGGGACCCAGAAGTGCGCGCACGAGCGCAAGAGCCTATGGTTGCCCTGGGTGCTGGCAACGGTAGATCCGGCCCTGGGAATGTCCCCTCCCTGAGGGGAGGTGGCTCGTTGCCGGGTTAAAAACTCCCCCCCCTCTACTCTAAGTGTGTGTGTGTGTGTGTGAATGTCCCCTCCCTCCCTGAAGGGAGGCGGCTCATCGGGGCTGCCGGGCCTGGTGGCTGCTGCCACCAACCACCGTTCCTATATCGCTGGAAACAGCGGGGCGCCCTCCCGCTTTGGCCTTCCCGATTCCGGATCGGAAATGGGACTTGATCGGTTAGAATCGGTGGCCTGGGTTCGACAGCGGTCCGGATCCACGAACAGCTTAGTCGGTATTTTTTTTTGGATCGTGCCATCTCTAGTTATGAGCCATCAAACCTCAAAAATACACGTTTCCCAAAAGGTTTCTACAATTTTGGCCACTAGTGTAACTGAGAAAAATTTTATATGGATATTGAATTGTTTTCCGCTTTCTGTTGCATGTTTCTGAATTTTGTGGTGAAAATAACAAGATATACCTCAGAAATCAGACTTCTGGCAGCCATTCAAATTATAAGAGTTGATAGCTTTCCCCAGAGGGTGACGGAGAAGACAATCAGGAGAACTCTCCTTTATGTGCTTTCCTAAAAATCCTACAGTAGTTAAATTCGCTATATAGAACAGAATGTCAAAACCCACGCTATTTATCTGTTTGCCTGGATATACCCACCTAGAGCAAGAAGGCCGAGAATAAAACCAAGCAAGGGAAAGTAGCTAAATTTGAGTGACAAACTGAGTCTGCAGTGACTACTCCCCTCCCCCTCCCCCATTTTCAGAGACAAGAATGAGGTAGGATAAATTTGACCAGAGAGTGGGAGGGCCATTGATGTTAAAGGTTCCCCCAGAGTGTAAGGATCATCTGAGGAAAGCTCCCCATTAGTGTCCCTTAATGAACTGCTTATCTAATAAGAGAGAGGAGGCCTCATGGATTCTGTGTGCAAACACTGAGAGCCGTATGTAGGACCAAAGTCCTTATGTAGGACTGCATTTATTCTCCTTAAATCCAGAGCTTCTGTCTGGAAGAGGCTGGCAGCTGAGCTCGTTTGTAAAGTAGAGCTCCTTCTCTAAAGGAAGCACCAAGTGCTCACAGAGACAGAGAACATGTTTTATAAAGAAGAGGATTGCACTCAACTCCACTTGGCCCAAAAGTTACATCTGAAGCTGTCAAATAAGTTGATTGTGATCTCCCAGTGGGCCTAATTCTTGACCTGCACCTAGGGTAGCTATTGTTATTGAGAGAGGTTTCCAGATGTGTAGATAATCCAGATGTCTGAGTGTTTCCTCTGGCTGGGGTTGGGGGGGGTCATTTCCTGTTCTTTCTCTGCTGAAAGTGCTCCGATGATTCCCAAGTGCTGCTTAAACTGCCTGCCCTGAGCAATATGCAACTGCCAAAGACTATGGGGAGGAAAAGGCCTGGAGTTTGCTAAGTGTTTTTCCACTGTTACATCCCATGCATTTTCCCACATTGTGTGTGCAGTGTTGAGCTTTTGCCCCCCTGAACTCTCCCCCTTCCTAGAAAGCTGCCCTGTAGGAAGAGTATAGCTCTGCAATATGTTTCTAGGTATGATCCTAGCTCCCTTTTCTGGAGGAGGAAATGGGATACAGTTTTTCCTTATTTGCAGCAGAAATGGGGCCCAACGTTCTGAACAGCATTTGGAGAGATCCAGCTTTAGAGAATTGCATAATGGGAAGGGGAGGCAGGAGGAGGAGCAGCGTGTTTTAGAGATGAAGTAAAGGGTGGTGAAGTATTGAGGCCATCATTCATAAGAACAGCTGTCCTCTACACTCCATTTTCTTGATATAAGGAACTGTAATTTTCTGTCCCTGTGCCTGGTGGCCATAGGCCAACAGCATACTAGCTGAGATCCATATTGGTTCCCAGTTTGTAGCCAATACAGTAGCCAGGCTTATATTTGGATGCCCCCTAGGAAAGCAGCTTACTACATCAACATTCATTTCTACTCTGTCCTGTGCTGGGCAATGCTCATCTAAGTACATGTAGATCTCTTGGGTCACTGTACTAACTTACAGCCAATTCGTGGTACACCTTTGAGATTATGATAAAGAAAGCCAACCACGTGTACTCATCTTGCTATTGCCATACACAGCCCAGTGCTGCAGTTATACTGAGATCAGTATACTCTTGTTTGCCCTGACCTGGATGGGCCGGGCTAACCGGATCTCTTCAGATCTTAGAAGCTAAGCAGGATCGGCCCTAGTTAGTACTTGGATGAGAGACCACCAAGGAAGTCCAGGGTTGCTACACAGAGGCAGGCAGTGGTAAACCACTTCTGTTTATCTCTTGCCTTGAAAACCTCAGCAGGGGTTACCATAAGTTGCCTGTGCCTTGATGGCACTTTAAACACACATAAGCTCTTGTTTCCTGCTGGTAAGTGCAAAAGACCAGCAGCCTTCTCTTTATACAGGAGAGAGAAGCAGAGCCATTCTCAGCACAGTAGCAGTTGTGGAAGAGCAGCTGTAGGGTCCATGTGGGGGAAATAGCGATAAGTGGAGTGACAACAAACAGCAGGAGTGTTTGGCATCCCCCTAAATAGTGGTTTTCGATGCTGATGTTTTGCACAAGGAACAGGTTGGTGATGCAGCTGCAGCAACCCAAGGCACATGCTGGAATGCACAACATATTGCATTTGCATATACTGCCCAAATAAGGCACAGTGGCCTCTCTGTAACAATTTGCCTCTATTGGAATCCCAGGTCAGGAAGCATACACAAATGTGTATGGTCTGTAGGACAAAATTTAAAAAGCATTGGGTTTATATACTTGAAGCTTCACAGCATCACCGTGAGGCTAGCAGGTAGAACTGCAGCTGTTTTTCCTCCAAAGAATGAAACTTGGGGCAAGAAAGTAATTCTGTTCAGTGTTACAGAAGCTCCTTCAGTTAGACTTCTATTTCCCCCTTCCAGCTTACTTTAAAGCAGGTGCCAGAGACAGTGTCTACTTTTAAGGCAGTTGTTTTTTGCTTTGTTTGAATTATTTACTAAGATGTATTGTCAAAGGCTTTCACGGCCGGAGAACGATGGTTGTTGTGGGTTTTCCGGGCTGTATAGCTGTGGTCTTGGCATTGTAGTTCCTGACGTTTCGCCAGCAGCTGTGGCTGGCATCTTCAGAGGTGTAGCACCAAAAGACAGAGATCTCTCAGTGTCACAGTGTGGAAAAGATGTAGGTCATTTGTATCTACTCAGGAGGGGTGGGGTTGAGCTGAGTCATCCTGTGAGAGTTTCCCAGGGTGTGGAATGCTAATGGCGGGAGGCTTCACTGTATCCTGAGGAGGTTCTTTTGCATATGGATTGGTACTTGATGTGCTAATCTTCTCTGCAGGGCTATTGTCGGGGATAGAATGTTTTGTTAGCCTGGTGTTTTTCAGAACTGGAAACCATGCTCTGTTCATTCTTAAGGTTTCTTCTTTCCTGTTGAAGTTTTGCTTATGCTTGTGAATTTCAATGGCTTCCCTGTGCAGTCTGACAAAGTAGTTGGAAGTGTTGTCCAGTATTTGGGTGTCCTGGAATAAGATACTGTGCCCTGTTTGCGTTAGGCTATGTTCAGCCACTGCTGATTTTTCAGGTTGTCCAAGTCTGCAGTGTCTTTCATGTTCATGGATTGGCACATCAAGTACCAATCCATATGCAAAAGAACCTCCTCAGGATACAGTGAAGCCTCCCGCCATTAGCATTCCACACCCTGGGAAACTCTTACAGGATGACTCAGCTCAACCCCACCCCTCCTGAGTAGATACAAATGACCTACATCTTTTCCACACTGTGACACTGAGAGATCTCTGTCTTTCGGTGCTACACCTCTGAAGATGCCAGCCACAGCTGCTGGCGAAACGTCAGGAACTACAATGCCAAGACCACGACAATACAGCCCGGAAAACCCACAACAACCATATTTACTAAGATGTTGTTCTTTACAAGCTCCCCAAAACAATGCTTATTAGCCTCGAAGATTAGACAGGCATGGCTAAGGGGCTGGAAACTCTGATAGGCTTAATGCTTTCTGTGCATGGATGCTGTTGTGAAATGGTTTAGGGTAACTTCCCACAAGTTCAGTCCTCATTCACCTATTGTAGCATCAAACCGTGACTTGAATGTGCAAGGCCGACCAGTACAAATAGATTTTTCAAGCTGTCTCTGCAAATGCAGTGCTTTTCAGTGGAGGCAGGTCATACATTCACTTGAAAATCATTGAGTGGCAAAATATATAATGGTGCATGTGTCTTTGTGAATTGGGTCTTAAATATGTATTAGGCAAGAAGTTGGCATATCAGAGTAATATAGATTGTTCACATGAATACTGGCTTTTGTAAAAACAATGAAAGTGCAAAGTGAAAATGAAGTCAAAAGTAAAAAGAGCCACTGCTTGAGTTGGCTTTAAACAAAGTTTCAAATCCAGAATGGATTATTTTAAATTTTTTTAAGAAGTGGAGATATTGTTGTCTAAATTCTTGCCTTCTCTTTTCCCAGCTGACCAGAATGTGACTTTTGAGGGGGTTTCCACTGTGCATAGTGTGAAAGGAGGTGATGTCAAAGAAGAATCAAATGGATTCAAGGGAAGGGGACAGGTGACAATGGTGTCTTCAGGTCCTAAGAGCTCTGCACAGCCTGTCTCAAAACTTCACCAAGGCCTGCAATGAACAATTTTTTTACAAACACAAACCAACCCTCCCCTCCTCTTCTTGCCTCCTTCCCTTCTGGCAACTTGTACAAAATCCACAGATTGAAACTTGGTAAATTATTATACAATGGTCTTGACACTGGTCTCTGCATCTGCCCCTATTCCAGTGCATGTGGCTGCCCTCGCCTGTCCTTCTGGAGTAGGCATTGGCAGAGGGGAGGGGAGGAATGTGCAGAGAGAGCAGGGATGTGCGTTGTTCCTTCAATCTGTTGGCGCTAATAGTGGCAGGTGGCAACAACTGATGAGGTTTGATGAAGAAGCCTTTTAGAAAAGGAGAAATTGTGTCATTTCTGGTTTGAATGGCTCCATGACTGCAGCGGGAGACTGATGCCCTTGTATCTCAGGAGGAGGGCTAGTTGTTGGCCACAAAACAAGCCTTTTTGGACGGCTCTGCCAAGATGCTCCACCTGGCTAGCCTCTACTGGAGGGGAAAGCTGCATGCTCCCAAGTGCTCTCAACCATTTCCTGTGGCTGTGAGGGGGGCACAAAGATACCTCTTTATAAACAGTTTCCATGCTAATCTCAAATTCCTAATCCCAGACAGTTTTCATTCATCCCCATCCGTAGTTCACCCTTCTGTAATCATGGAAGAGTATTTACCTCTCTGTTCCTGACCACTGCAACTCTCCCCTATGTCAGAATAATTTAGCCATTTTTCTTTGCAAAAAGAAGCCATCCTGTCTGGTGGAAGTTCCCTGCAGGCCTGGATTGTGTCCTCAAGAGTCGGGGGGGCGGGGGGAGGGAGATGGTATTTCTTTATGTGTCTTTTTTAGTTTTTTCTTTTGTGGTGCTGGGCAAACGTATGTTTATCTGTAAATATATAAATGACTATACAGCAACATTGATGGAGACTGAAGGACGTTTGATTCTAAAATTGTGTTCCACTGAGCCCGACTTACTGTCTGGGGGGTTGAAGGGACCAACCCCTTGTACCTATTGGGAGGGGGGTATGGGAAGCTGTGCTATCTTTTTTCCTAAACCATTGTGTCTTATGGGTGGGGGAGGGGGAGGAGGGGGTTATTTAGTGAGTCAGAACTGTCACTTATTGGCTCTCCTGTTTATTGTAAGCTTGGCCTTTTCTGAGCAGAGTTTCTAATGCTTGTTGCCTGTGCTGGGGCTGACTTCATTGATGTGCTTGTGCAAAACTTGTGTACTTCCTGGAGGTGGAACAAGGCACTGGAGCACCGTCTTGTTCCTTGTTCTGACCTTCCTCGTTTGCAGCCGCTGTGCCTACGCTACTGCATGCACAGCTCAGATTGTTCTTCAAGTGGCAGCTCCTCTGTATTAACTGTGACCATGATCATGCCAATTATACTTGCTGTGATTAAACGTTTTTCCAATAAGATAGCATAATCAGGTGCTTGGCCATGGCCGAGTTAAAGTGAACCAGTCCAATAATTACATAACAGGTATGACTTTAAAAATTATCTGGGGAAGGGGGTTGCTCCACTGTTGGGGGTGTAAAAGAAAATCCAAACCCAGCCTTAAATGTCATTAAAGTGTTTTGTTCTCAAAAGTGTGCGTTTCTGAAGTTCCTTACTCATGTATTGCTTTTTTCCTGGCTTACTTTCAGCCAAACTTTCCCTTCTATTTGGGTGGGAATTTAACGTAAGAAAAGCCCTGCTGAATCAGATCAGTCTAGTCCAGCATCCTGTCACACACAGTGGCCAACAAATTTCTCTGGCAGGCCAATAACAGAGCATAGAGGCGAGGCTTTCCCTCATGTTGCCTCCTGGCACTGGTATTCAGAGGTTTTGCTGCCTCTGTATGTGGAGGTTCCCTTTATTCAGCAGGGCTAGTAGCCACTGATACTTACCCTTGATATTTACCCTTCATGAATCTGTCTAATCCCCTTTTACAGCCATCTATGCTTGTGACCATCCTACATCATCTGGCAGTGAATTTCACATTTGAATCACTCATCTCCCCAAAGTATTTTTTGAGGTCTGTCTTGAATCTGCTGCCCATCATCTTCATTGGATGCCCTTAAGTTCTAGTATTGCGAGAGAACTGTTCTCTGTCAACTCTCAATACCCCGTGCATAATTTTATAAACCTCTATCATGTCTCCCTTCGCCCAAATCATTGTTTCTAAACTGAAAAGTCCCAGACTCTTCAGCCTTCCCTTACAGGAAAGGTGCTCCAACACCCTTATCATTTGGGTTGTCTTCTTCTGTATTATTTCTATCTCTGCAATGTTCTTTTTGAAATATGATGACCAGTAGCTGAATACACATTCTCAATCTAGTCTCAAATGGCCCATGGCTAGGAGATGTTAATACCTGCTGCTGGTTAATAGAGTGAAACAAAAACGCACTGTGAATACAAGCATTTTCTAACCTGTATTTTACAATGAATAATGAACAGTAATATGTCAAAATAGATTTTTTAGTATTTTTCAGTGCAAAATAAATTCATAAAGTGAAATAGTGCCCCAAAGTGCAAAGTACATTTCCGGCTCGAACAGTAACAGAGGTTCCCAGTTTCATAACTAATTGTTATATATACAGCTTCTTTAAATCCACAGTTGATAACAATGTCATCAAAGTTAAAGTTTAGTTTAGTTTATTCGGTGTTTAACCCACCCTCCCCACAAGTGGGCTCAGGACGGGGTACAACAGTCATAAAATACAATTTCACAGCAGATTCTACAATAAAATTCAGCAATTAAAATTATATATATACAAAAACTGGATATAGTTGGCTACACATTCCTGCCCCCAGCATACAAAGAGGAGGTAGACAGACACACGAGCTGTACTCGAATACCGGAGACCAGTGGGAGGCTCAATGATGGTCCTGACACTGGCCTCAACCATAAGCTTGGTGGAACATCTCCGTCTTGCAGGCCTGCTGAAATGATACAAGATCCTGGCGGGCCCGAGTGTCCTCAGAAAGAGAGTTCCACCAGGTTGGGGCCAGGACCGAAAAGGCCCTGGCCCTGGTCGAGGCCAAACGAGCCTCCCTAGGGCTAGGGATCACCAGTAAGTTCTTACCCGCTGAACGAACCGCTCTCCAGGGCACATACGGGGAGAGACGGTCCCTCAGGTATGCTAGTCCCAAACCATTTAGGGCTTTAAAGGTTAAAACCAACACCTTGAAACAGATCCGGAATTCCACAGGGAGCCAGTGAAGCTGCTGTAGGATTGGTGTAATATGTGTCCTGTAAACTAGGGCATCCAGACTTGGATGCCCTAAATACTTGGATATAAAGTCCACCAAAATTAAAGTCCACAGGAATTAAGAATGGAAGACAAAGGTAGCTCTGGAGAAAAGCTGTAGCTGAAATGCAGGACAGCTCCGTAGTCCTATAGGTAGCTGGCTCACGAGTCTGTTTCAGTTACCTTTTTCAAGGAATTTGCTAAGCCATCACTAATTCTCGCCATGTACTTCCTTTGTCAGTTGCATTCCAGCTACAGCTTTTCTCTGGAGCCACATTTGTCTCCTATTCTTAATTTCTGTGGACTTTAATTTTGGTGTACTTTATATCCAAGTATTTACCGATTTAAGTCCAGGTGGAATAGTTTAACTTTGGTAACATTTTTATCAACTGTAGATTTAAAGGAGCTGTATCTATAACAACTTGTTATAAGCCAGAATTGTTTGAGCCAGAAATGTACTTTGCACTTTTGGACACTATTTATTCATTTATTTCATATTTGTATTCTGCCCTCCCCACAAGCGGGCTCAGGGAGGATAACAACTTTAAAACCATTTAAAAACATTCCATATTAAAACATTAAAACATCATATAAAAACAGCAACACTCTTTGTCTGGAGGCAGCAATACAACTATTAACGAGCAATACAGCAGTACAACTAGATATAGCAGCACAGTAAGAGCAGCTGAAAAACAAGTGGTGGGCAGCTTTCACAGGGAGGGGGGTAGATGTTGCATCCTCTGGCCAGCGGAGGCCCAACCTCAGCCATGAGCCTGGCGGAACAACTCTGTCTTCCAGAGCGTAGTAGAAAGCGTTCCACTAGGTAGGAGCCAGGACTGAGAAAGCACTGGCTCGAGGCGAGGCGAGGCAGGCCTCCTTGGGGCCAGGGACCGATAACAATTTTTTTTCTCCCTCCAGGGAATATACGGGGAGAGAGAGTCCCTCAAGTACGCTGGCCCCAGTCCGCACAAGGCCTTAGAGGTCAATACCAGAACCTTAAACCTGATCCGGTACTCCACTGGCAACTAATGCAGCTGGCGCAGTATTGGTGTCTTATGCGCCCTATTTGGTGCTTTTATAATGACGTGCGCCACTGCATTTTGCACCAGCTGCAATCTCTGGGTCAGGCTCAAGGGTAGGCCTGCGTAGAGTGAGTTACAGTAATTTAACCTAGAGATGACCTGCAGGTGGAAAAAAGAAGACCAGACAACCGCTGTGACCTGTGCCTCCCATTTTCAGGGAGGCCATTTTCAGGGAGGCACCCCAGGCTCCTGACCCTCGGAACTGACACAAACTGTGCCCCATCAAGGGCTGGGAGCCGGAGACCTGAACCCAGTCCCCCATGGCTCAGTTATAAAACCTCCGTCTTTGTTGGGTTCAGTTTCAGTCGACTCTGTTTCAACCAATCAGTCACGGCTGCAAACACATGTTCCAGGTCATCTGGGGCTGAGTTGGGCTGGCCATCCATCATCAGATACAGCTGGGTGTCATCTGCATATTGAACTTTGGTCTTTTGGTGCTACACCTCTGAAGATGCCAGCCACAGCTGCTGGCGAAACGTCAGGAACTACAATGCCAAGACCACGGCAATACAGCCCAGAAAACCCACAACAACCATCGTTCTCCGGCCGTGAAAGCCTTCAACAATACATATGTCGAACACTGCTTACAAATCCAATAGTATCAGCAACGCTGAACCGCCTCGATCCAGATGTCTGTGAAGGTTGTCTGTGAAGGCGACCAGCAGCATCTCCGTCCCATGTCCTGGCTGGAACCCGGACTGAAAGGAATCTAGGGCCGAGACGTCCTTCAGGAAACTTTATCTGTTCCACTGCTGCCTGCTCAATCACCTTTCCCAGAAACGGGAGGTTCGAAACTGGGCGGTAATTGACCAGGACAGTAGGGTCCAGTGATGGTTTCTTCAAGAGAGGTCTCACCACGGCTTCTTTTAATGGCCCAGGAAAACCCCCGGTGCCCAAGGATGTGTTAATAATGGCCTCCAATGAGGACTGTAGACCATCAGTACTGGCCTTTACCAGCCACGACGGCCATGGGTCCAGGGGGCACATGGTGGGCCTAACTGATCACAGGGTCCTGTCAATCTCCTCGCCAGAGAGTGGACTGAACTGATCAAATATTGACCCCAAAGACGGCCAAGGGGTCTGTAGTTCCTTTACTGTATCAACTGTGGCTGGCAAGTCATGGCGGAGAGAGAAAATTTTATCAGCAAAAAAGCTCCCAAAAGCCTCACAGCTAATGTCCAAATTCTGAATTTGACGGCCTCCCCCTGGGAAGGAGACCAGTGACCGAACCACCTTGTACAATTTTGCTGGGTGCAAGCTAGCTGATGCGATGGAGGCTGTATAAAACTCTTTCTTCACAGCCTTCACCACCATCTCATAGGCTTTCATAAACATCCTATAAGATGATTTTGCCTCTTCGTCGCGAGATCTCCGCCACACTCACTCAACCCTAGCTCCCGTTTCTTCTCTCGAAGCTCCTCTGTATACCAGGGAGTCCGTCTTACACAAAGGCAAAGAGGGCGGCAGGGAGCAATTTTGTTGATGGCTTCGGAGAGCCGGCATTGCCAGTCCTCCACCAGCTCATCTAACGAACCGCCGTGGAGCATTGGATCCCACAGAGAATTCTGGAATCCAGTTGGATCCATAAGTCTCCGCAGGTGAGCATAAATTTATTTATTTATTATTTAATTACATTTTTAGACCGCCCTCCCCGTCAGACGGGCTCAGGGCGGTTTGACAACAAATTAAAAACAGTAAAAACATTATAAAAACATTAAAACATCGTATAAAAAACCATTAAAATTGGCGGGTGTAGAATATTAAATATTAAAATGCAGCATTGTCCTGCATGGGTGTTGGAAGGTCTTCAGTGGTATGGCCAGCGAGAGGACAGCCTAGCCCCCACCAAATCAGCTCATCGCCCTTGCAGAGGGGGGGGGTATCCCCAGTTGAACCTTCAAAACCGAGTGGTCTGACCATGGCACTGCTTCTGTTGCCACTAGATCCACATTGAGCCCCATCCCAAAGATCAAATCTAGCATGTGGCCTGCTTTGTGTGTGGGGATCGATACAAATTGGGAGAGTCCCAGTGCTGCCATGGAAGCTACCAGGTCCGCAGCCTGCACAGAGGAGGCATCTTCGGCATGGACGTTGAAGTCTCCCAACACCATCACTCTGGAGTACTCCAAGGCCCACCCCACCACCTCTAGCAGGCGCAACAGGGTATCTGCTGGTGCGCTAGGCGGTGGGTGCATCAAGCAGATGGCCAAACTCTCCTCGGCACCCCAAACCAGGCCTACACATTCAGTGCCAGAGATCTCAGGGGTGGGGAGCGAAGGAGAAAGACTCTTGAGTGAGGACTGCCACCCCCCCCCCAGCCTCCTATTCAGGACTGATGAAGGACCAAATACTCTGAGGGGGGTCAGTTCTCCCAGGGCGACCATTTCACCCTTCCTCGCCCAGGTCTCGGGCACACATACCAGGTCCATATTACTCACTGCAAAGAAGTCTTACAATGTTGCAGGACCTGGCATTGCACAACATCAGTGTCGAAGGGAGCACTTTATGAAGTCCTTATTTTGCACTGAAAAATACTAAAAAATCTATTTTGACATATTGTTGTTCATTATTCATTGTATAGTACAGGTTAGGAAATACTTGTATAGTTAGTTATTCACAGTACATGTTTTCGTTTCATCTCTTCCCATGAATCTCTCTTTGTCTGTTAACAGAGGGAGGCAAATTGTAAAGCTATATGTGCTCTAAAATTGATTGTGGTGGTTCACAAGGTAGTGGAACAACTCCTGAAAAATAGTTCTGTTTTTCATCCCTGTACTGCCACAGTTGTACAGCCTTCACTCACATTCTGTCATGCATGGCAGAATGTGATTCTGGCAGCAAGTATAAGCTGAAGGGTATGTATACTGATTTATATACTACAATGAACCCAGTTGAATGGTGGGTGTTAGATGTACCTCTATGTATCTGATTCTCCTTCAGGCTTGAAACATACAGACTCTAGGCACTAGGAGATGCACTGTTGTTTGATATTCAGCTGTTACAGAATTGTTAGCAGTCAGACCCCTTCCTCGCTGCTATGAGGGCAGTTTATAGATGGAATACAATAAATACCTTTCCCCATATATCGCAAGTCCAAGGCCCTGTCGGACTTACAGTGGATGCCAGCCAGGCAGGAGCCTGGAAAATTACTAGCGGGTGAGTCAGAGAGGCTGACTGATGCCCTGGAGAGACACACATAACTTAGGACAATGAGGTCTCCCAAGAAACTCCTGACTTAATCTCATCGCCTGATCTTACTTCCCTGCACCCACTGATCCTAATCAAGCTATTTAAGAAACCTGGCAGCTTTCCCCATCCGGTACTTACAGGGTCATCAAGCACCTTTTCACCTATAGTCCACCCCACCCGTCAAACCTCTCCCAATTTATTGTCCAACCTCCACACAACTCATCAAGTTATTGTTTTTGGGGTGAAGATGTCAGCTTGTTCCAGGGAGCATTTTGCCCTATAACTGGACTCCCTTTAACCAGAATCTATAGTAGTAGAAAAGAGCAAGAGCCCAGTAGCACCTATAAGACAAACAAAATTTGTGGTAGAGTATGAGCTTTCATGAGTCGCAACTCACTTCTTCAGAGTTGAGAGCTCATACCCTACCACAAATTTTGTTATAGGTGCTACTGGACTCTTACTCTTTTCTACTGCTGCAAACAGACTTACACGGCTACCCATCTTGATCTAGTCCCATCTATGAACTTTCCCTCCCATTTTATCCCCAATCCTTCACCTTCCAAAAGGCTTACAGTTAGCCACTTGAGGATATTGTGATGTTTTCAAGTCAGTTGAGATGGGGAAAAATGTATCCTTGCCCCCAGCCTGAGAACAACTACTCCCTTTGTCTTCTACTGTTACAGCTAGACATGGGCACGATCCAAAAAAAATATACCGATCAAGCTGTTCGTGGATCTGCTCTGGTGACGACCCCAGATCACCGATTCACTCCGATCAAGTCCCGTTTCCGATCTGGGATTGGAGGGGCATCCCCCCCACACACACACTTGGAGCAGATGGGGAAAAAAGTTTTAACCTGGCGACAAGCCGCCTCCCCTCAGGGAGGGGACGTTTTCTCACACACACGCATGCACTTAGAGCAGAGGGGGGGAGTTTTTAACCCATCCCTGCCTCTCCAAATAGAGAGAGAGACACCCCGTCAACAAGTTTCAGCCAGCTTTTTAAAAAAAGCAGGGATAGAATCCATTCCTTCCCACCCGATTTTAAAAGCAAGCAGCCAGTCTTCCCAAAGCATATTTTAAACAGGAAGAAAGTAAAACCAGGATCCACACGGATCCTCGCGTATCCTATGGTTTTTTAAATAGGAAAAACACAAATGAAACATCAAATCACATACCAACTTCCTGCAAAAAGCAGGCACTGGGCTGAGAAGCCAGGAGGAGAGAGAGATCTCTTTTCAGTTAACGCACTGAACGAACTCAGTCAGGAGAGGAGCGCAAAACAGCTTGATAGCTGCTCTCAAAGCAAGGGTTTTTTGAAAGAGTTAACACTGAGAAGAGATCTCTTCTTAACTCTTTCAACGCACTGAATGAACTCAGGAGGAGCGCAAAACAGCTTCTGCTGATAGCCGCACTCAAAAGTTTTCTCTCTCTCTTAACCCATTCCTCTCCCAATCACTTTGCTTATATTTTTCTCAGGAAGCCACCTTTTCACTCACAACTGTTTGCTTTTCCTCGCTAGGGGAAATATTATCAAGTTTCAAACAGAGCTCAGGCATTCCCCTGCCCGTTGCCAGGGGAATAGATTGTTGGCGCCTGAATGTCTAGCCTCCCGGTCCTATCACGATTGCCCCGGTCCAGCCCCCTCCCGACTGCTGGATCGTTTGCCGTGGAAGACAATGATCCACCGGGTCACGCTTGGGAGATTGCCATTATCGTGGGGTTTTTTTTATCATAATGGAGATTGTGCCCATCTCTAGTTACAGCCCAAGCATGCACGTTAAAAATAGGCCTAAGTAGAGCTCTTTGTCCTGAGTCCATGCCAGGCCTCACTTAGCATTAATTATTTAGCAGTGACTTGGTAATTCATTAGCCAAACATGCCATAGCATTACGGAGCTCTTAACAAAAGAATTGGGTGGGGAGAAGGGGAGACTTGATTTTAGTTGCTGTCAGTGCCTTTAACTGCAGTTTTAATCACAGGGAGTCAGGACAAGGCTTCGAAGAGCCTGCAAACAGCAAATTTTCAGATTCTAAAGTAAGAGCTGCTTTATGGTGATCTTTGTGCTTCTATTTTCACCAGCCCTTGTGCTGTGGAGCAATCTCCCCCTTTAAAAAAGCACATCTCAACCTACAGGAATGTGAAAACTGCTGACTGCTTCCAAACCTCTGGTTGATGATCTCCGCAGAAGGTTTTCAGGGGTGGGGGGTTTAATTTTTGCTAGGTCTAGCAGCCCTGTTTTTATACCCCAGCCACAGTGTTGAAAACGTAAAATACTAAAAGTACAATGACTACAGAGTGCCCTCTTCTGGCTGCTTTACCACATAACATAGTAGTCTAGACAAATGGTAGGATTTTAACATACCTTCAGTCTGCCAGAGGCAGTTTTGTGGTCTGTGAGGTAGTTCCCATTGGGAGTGCTACAGAGATCAGGCAACTTGGGAGAATGCTGACCCACTGGCACCTGCCTGCCTTGGAGACAGCAGACAAACGCACGCCAGCAGCGATTGCGCAGCAGCTTCAAAAAAAATCATGGAATGTGCGTAGGGAAAAAAGGAGGGGAAACCAGACAAAAACGGTTTCTGCTTCCCCTGACTTCCTTGCAGGTGCAGAACTTGGGAGAACATGGGAAGCAGAATAGGTTCTGAAACAATGTAAAGTGACCATGCGGAAAACTCTACTGTGAAACACGGATAAAAAAAACCATGCAGCTCCAGGTGCTACATCCATCATTTGCAGCTTTCTGCATCACCTAATGGTATCAGCAGAGATGACAGATGCTGGAATTGGTTACATGTGGAAGAAACAAAGTTCATCTAAAATATATGTAGAAATTAACATCTGAAACTATCCATAGAAGCCTGTTAATTTATAAAACTGAAGAATTTGTAAGAAACTTACCCATGTCACTTTTACTTCCTAATTTCTCAAATTATGCCACACTGCAAATTATTTGCATGAAATATTGCAGGAGTAAGCTACCATCTCTTAGTCATCCGTGAAGGAAGTGCATCAGCCACCATAAGCCATGAACCTGATGTTTATCCCAAGAATGAAATCCTGAGGATCTCTCAGCCCTTGATTACCTGAAACCATAGCAGCTTAGCTTCCACATACCATTTCCAAACATAGCAAAGATAAGGAGAGCACAGAGTGACCCATCAGGTTAGGGAAGATGTCCACAGTGAGGGGCAGTCCCTTTAATGTCAATTGCCACTGCAGCCCTTCCTCCCACAGGTTCAGTTTTTTAAGCCCCATAATTCCCCAAAAAACAGCAGAAGGGATCATTTCTAAGCCCACCCTCCATAACTGACCTCTTGCAGCAGTCATAAGGAGAAGCCTATGGCAACTTGTGATGCTACAAAACTGAGCAGTTTAGGCAACTCTAAAAGAAATCTCCATGTGTGTGTGTTAAAGTTTAACTGTTATTATTACAACTATGTAAAACACAGCATTTGAACAATATGTACACCCCTTCTGGATCACATTAAAAAAATCCCTCTCCACCCCCAAGCATGTACATAAAATGTAATAAAAGCAATAATAATATAACACAAAGAGTTACAGAGGAAGCACTCCAAGATGTAAACAAGAACAGCATTTAAAAAAAAAAGATAATGGTAGCAGAGCCATCAAAGTGCACAAAAGAACCAACACATTGAACTGCAGGGGTTACAAGTTTCAACAGTGGGCAGGTTTCCAGAACCCCTATGTTGAATTCCTGTCCCTTGGCTGCTCTGTTGATATGCAGAGGGTTGGATTTGATTCAACACTTAGTTAACAGTGGACTTTAAAAACTAGATACATCCAAGTAAATCACACCATTTGGAGGCTGGGCTAGGGTAATCTTTCCTGAGTTCACATAAAGCAATACTAGCTCTGTCTCTCCTGTATAGGAATGTTTTGGAGCCTCACACAGTTTGCTGAATGAAGTCTTCGTATGCATGGGTTGAAAATAAAACACTGTTCTTAGCTTAGAAAACAACAGCTCCCAACCAAGCAGTCACACAATTTCAAAACAGATGATGTACTTTCCCCATCTCTACTTAACAGCAGGAGTGGTCATATACCATAAGCAGTAAACATGAATGGGAAATAATGGCATTAACAAAGAATGTGTCTAATGTTGCCAGAATACAGCATAAAAGGTGCTACACTTCTAATTCCTGACCAGGAGCTTCCAGAAGGGAGAACCCAAAAATAAAACAGTTTTGTACAACTCCTGTCGAAATATTGCCACATCACCCTTTCCAAATCAGTTGCACTGTGTCGATTCCTCTTATATCCTATTCATTTTCTCCATTTTCCAGATTACCCAAATGAATTCTTCAGCACTCTGGTCCATTTTAGAGCTCTCTTGCACCATGATATTTATCTCCAGAAATCTATTTGCTCTACTGATATGCAACAATGAGCCAACACTTAATGCTGGAAAACTTCAGGCATGTGGGCAAAATTAGCCTCTTCTTGTCCCTTATAATTTTGATACTGCTCCAACACTACCGCAGTGGGATGTCTCGGAGTCTAGGGGGTTTCCTCGATGAGGTAAAGGAAGGAGCTGCATCCTCACCTGAACCTTTCTATTCATAGTCACAGCCTCACATTTGTTCACCTCAACAGGTGTGATGGTGGCAGTGGTAGAGAGAGCTTTGTGCTTACATGGGTTTCACAACAAGGGCCCCAGACAAAAAACAGATTTCTTTAACCATGACTGAGACAACAAACAACATTAAAAATGCAGTAAAGGCATCCATAGTGGTTAGAGTGTATATGAATTTGCTTCCATCAAATTTTAGTATGAGAATGCCATGGCTATGCATATTAGAAGCATAACCAAAAAGGGTGGTCTCTGGTACTGTGCTGAGAAGTCTTAAACACTGACTCTCAGCTTTTACTTCAGTGGCTGTACTAAGGCTAGGAAAATGCTATACTTTGAACACATCTAACAATAGTTATTGTCTATGCCATTCTGGTTTAACTAGCACTTGCACAACTGTGACTGTCCAACTACCTTTTCAGAGTTTATTGCACAGTGTGCATCGTATTTACAAATCTACATGGGATAAGGGATGCAGTGGCTTCCTAAAATGTAAACATGTGCCAAAAATGCACTTGCAGCTTCACCCACATTTTATCAAATACATGTCACTTTCCAATGTGGAGATTAATTCTGACCGCTGACTTTGCATGTACTGGAGAAATGCAAGTATTACTAGTAATAATCACTGCTAGTCAGGTCTGGAAGCCATATTGTTGGAGAAGTCATACCTATCTATTTCTCAACTATATCCTGTTCCAGAAAGATACCAGATGGTTTGATACTACCACAGTTCTGGGTGCAGCTACAGCTGTCTCTCTAGCTTGGCAACATACGAAGACTGCCAAAACAGTATGAATCAAGCCATGGATGTCCTGTATTTGTACACAAGGGTGTGAATCTAAAAGGTGTTTGGTAGCTCAAATCTAGATGGAACATTGTCTGCTCTTTCCAGCATGGGATTTTTCACTGAAGCTGCATTGTGCAATGCTGCAAGGCTTATCAGAGCCCTGGGATCCCTCTTATCCATGAGTCACCTGCTAGTTACTCAGAGCACACCCTCTCTATCACTTACTCTTTTAACAGGATAATGTCCCTTTTGAGTTCAAGGCCTGTAGGTATTTTCTTGGATGTGCGTTTGACAGCTGTAAAGTGTTTCTAGCCAAGCCCCCTTTAACCGAACAGATTACTATTGTCTTAACACCTCTTGTATCACACAAACAAATACAGAAAGATACAGGAACTTGAAGGCTCAAGCTAGTAGGAAAAATGATTGACTAGACAGGACCTTTTCTTGCCACTGTTAAGCATAACAGGAGTTATGTGCACTTTAAGGAAAGCTTCAGCTTAATTAAAATAGTTTTCCAATATTTCTTCATGTGCTGTAGAAACCACTGAGTGCAACAGAAAATGAAGGCCACTGAGTTTCACCTCTGATATACTATCCTGCTAAGATTATTTGCGTATGTGCACACGCACACGATTTCCTAACCACTCAACAGCAGGTGAAAAAAAAAACACTCGAGCACAAGCCTCATCCTTTTGAGCACCGCAATTTAGCAACTTTTCCTTGTCCTCTTCAAGTGCTCTGCAAGAAAAACAGCTCTGTAGAACAGACAGGAAGAACAGACCAGTTATGCATCACCCTCAAGACTATGGATGAATGTATTGTCGAAGGCTTTCACGGCCGGAGAACCATGGTTGTTGTGTGTTTTCCGGGCTGTATTGCCGTGGTCTTGGCATTGTAGTTCCTGACGTTTCGCCAGCAGCTGTGGCTGGAATCTTAGATGCCAGCCACAGCTGCTGGCAAAGATGCCAGCCACAGCTGCTGGCGAAACGTCAGGAACTACAATGCCAAGACCACGGCAATACAGCCCGGAAAACACACAACAACCATCACTACGGATGAAGTTGGGGTGAGAAACAGGCGATTCTGGCTCCCAGTGCTGTGCTTATATAGCCTGCCCCTGTGGATGCTGAAAGGAAACTCAAATTGCTTGCTGCAGTCTGCATTTCTCTAACTTACATTCACTCCTGACAGAAATACTTAAAATTGATAACCATTCAATTTGGCTTCAAGGGGGCCTTCACTGCTTTTGTCCAGCCGTTACCTCTTCCTCTACTTCAAAGTACCCAGTTATTCACCAAAAATGAGAGTGCAAATACTGATGCACAATAGTGCTGCGTTTTTCACTACAGCTATTTGACCCCAGGAAACCCCAGTGGCAATACGTTTTTTTCTGAACAATCTTGGTTAATTTCTTTTTTAAAGCTAAGGTTTCAGTAACACATTTGCAAAGCACACCTTTTCAAAAAAGGTTAGCTTCCAGAGTTCAGGTTTTAGTCTTTGTACCTGTGCATTTGGTCAACAGCGGACTTGAGACTATGAAGGAGTGGAATCAAGACTAGAAAGGCTAGGAGTTGTCTCAGCGGAAAAACTCACAGAAAGAGTTTGCAGGGCAAATCTTTCCACACCACTTTCCCTAGGGTAGCCTGCAACTTATCTGAAAATCCTCTCTGAGGGTCAGGAAAGCCTTGCAAACAAAACGTACCACAGTACAGGGCACTGCAATGACAACAGAGGCAGGTAAAATTGCTGAGGTAAGCAACCAGCAGAAGAGGGGGCAATTTTACCGGATTCCTTGTTGCTGCGGTGTCCTTTAGTGCATTTATTTGGGAGACTGACCCCTGAGAGGATGTTTGGGGCAAATGGCAGGCTGCCTGGGGAAAGAGGAGGGCGAAGAAAGCCATTCTGCCAACTCCTTCCACAAGCTTTTCTGCTGGATTCAACCCTAACCTGCAATTCTAGGCACATTTACTTGGGAGTAAGCCTTACTGAACTCAGCAGGACTGATCTGTGAATAAGAATGCAAAGGATTGGGCTGCACATTATTGCCCACAAACTGGCTACAAGGCTGTAGTAGGCATGATGATAATGAAGCGGAATTGATCCTATGATGCTTCTAGGGCTTGCCAGCTACAATGGAATACCAGGCAGGGCAGTTCTTGTGCCCTGGAAGCCTAGGTTGTTCATTTCCCTGAATCTGCACAAGGACAGATACACACAGGCAACAGCTCCTCTTCTGTCTGCTATTGCTACTCCTCCAGATGGATGCACATGGTCCAAGTGCATCAGCATCATCAAGCACACCACTAGGGATTTACCACATTGGCATAAACCTGGCTATGAAAGGCAGGCAATCTACACTACCACCACTGCTTCCCTCAGAAACTACTTTTACTTCCTATATAACATATTTCAGAGTTCAACTGAAGGGAAAATAATTCTTTTGCATGGGACTGTTACTCATCTTTGATATTCCCCATCATTGCAAATGGGTGAAGGAACTGAAGAATGAAGAAGAGGCATATTTTAATGCCTGGTTTCACTACAGGAGGGCAAAAAGGAAACATGAGCCATATGGCACATATGCACAAAAGGTGCTGGATATTGCATAGATGCTAAGTGAAAGTTTGCTTCCCCATCATTAATAACCTATAGCCTCACTTATAGGACTACATTGGCTAAGGAAAAAAACAACTATTGCTACTGAAAAATGTGCTACTGGCCAAAACCTGCAACTGTGTTGTCATCTGTTTCCTCAAACAATTCCTTCTGTTTCTTGTCTACTCCAATGTTAATCTCACTTTTTCAGTTGTAAGATACTAGAAGGAAACAGTTTAAATGTTTTGACAGGTTAAATCCATTAGACTTCTATCCAGTTATGAGGGAGGAGATATGAAAAGCAGATTCAAAAGCACTGTGGGAACAGTCTGGAGGGGGAAATCCAAGTTTTTAAATAATTACCCACAGTAATTGCCTACTGAAGACTGGCCTGTATCTAAGCCCTGTCTCAAAATCTTACCCTCAGCTTGACTGGCAGTACAATTGCCTCCCTCATCATACATTGAGCTGTTTTCTCATTGCAAAACACTAGCAATCTCCCATGAAAGGGCACTGCGTTACTGTAATTTCACCACTCCCATTTTCTCAGTTCTCCTAGAATGTCACTGATTTAGATATCTGCACGGGGGGGGAGCAGCCTGAATAGAAATTATCGGAATGGGTTCTGACAATCTTGAGTGGTAATTTTGGCTTTGGCCTTTGAGGAGCAGGTAAGTCAATCAAAGCATTTAGTGATTTCTGAAGAGACTCACTAGCAGTTCCACCTTTAGCTTCTCCAGCTGGCTGAATAGGGTTCTCACTATCAGCCACATCAAGGTGGCTGGACTCTGCCAAAGGCAGGGCCACTTGTTTTTTGCTGCAGAAGTCTTGCTCTGTAGCATGAGCCAAGTGAAGAGGGGTGCTAGTTTTTACTATTCTGAACTCGTTGCACTGCTCCTGTAATTCTGCAGATGAGGTGGGTCGAGCACAGAAATCTTCTGACAGTAACAGTGCACCAGAGTCCAGCTCAAATAAGATTGGCACACTGCCCCCACTAGAGAGTCTCTTCTGATGAGGCAGGATGTGAAATGAAAGGGGTTCATCAAGTCCTTCTAGGTGTTGCACCAAATCTACCTTTTGCCCAGTTTGTCTCTGCAGATTTTCTAGCTCTCCAACAGATGCAGATTTGTGCACTCTGCACTTTAAGACTGGAGTGCAGAGCCCAGTCTGTGATACCGAGACTTCTTGTTCTTCAGAACAGGAAACCTGAGTGGGAGATTTCTCATCTCCACCCTCATCTTCAGCCAGGTTATCATACTGAGATACATTAGAAGGCCGTCGCTTTCCATCTTGGAATGGGAGAGGGAGACGAGCAAGTGCTTTGACGGTAGGTGGCACTATTAAGTTTTCTGGCACATCACACACTGAGGACAGGCTATATCCACAGGGAGAGGAGTCTGTACTTGTAGGCTGGCACAAGTGATCTGGAAGCAGCATTGTATCTCCAGACAAATCCTCAAAGAAGCAGTCTACACTCCCGTCTTGAAGAACAGCTGCATTTTGCACAGTTAGTGATTCCAAGGTACTTTGCCCTTCAAGGGAGAGAAGCAATGGAACTTGACTTGGTGAATCTTGCTCCAGTAACGCTGTTGTACTGTTGGAAGTGATAGACAGGTCTGATTCTATGGCCTGACTCTGCATGTTAGGGTCACACAGACAGCTGTCCATTAACATGATGTCAATTACTGCTTGTTCTAGCACGCGGGGAGCAACATGATCCTTATCATCTACAGAAAGAGAGGGGTTATTTTCCTGTAAACCGCATCTCTCTGTGCAGCTGCTCTCTAAGTAATCCTCCCCCTTATGTGCAGTAGCCATATTTTGACTTTCTATAATAACCTGAATTTCATCCAGTGTTGCTGGGAAATCCTCAGATGGGATTTTATTGGCATCCTCGTTTGGCAATTGCACCCTATTTTCTTGTTGTTTCTCCTCTACATCAGAGTTTGGGCTTGGCTGGTTATTCTGGAATAGATTGTGGCACAAGTCAGTTGGTTCATCTTGCAATGGTGGTCTATTGGGCTGTGGGATCAAGACTCTCTCATGTACTGCCAAATTTGAATTACCAATTGTTCCCGTCAGGTGAGAAGGATTTTTATCTAGAGAAGGTTGTATAACAGCATCTTTTTCAAGGTCAAAATCATTGGCAGCCTTTTTCTGGCCGTTAGATGCAACAGTGGGCTTCACTGATACTAGATTTAGAGAGAGCTCTAGTCCTAGTGGCTTCTTGGGAAATTCTTCAGATTTTGCTGTAATGAAAAACCACACAAACAAATGCATTAGCCTCTTATTTTCAAACCAAGTGCAATCAGGATGGACAATTGGATGGATCCTATTTAGTACAATTTAGGGAGGATCTGGCAAGATGAGCATCTAAAGCAGCATACTTGTCAATGGTTTCAGAAGGAGAAATAAGAATTCTCTTCATTTGACAGACAGATATGAAAAAAATCAAACTGAAATCTACGCTAATCACTAGCAACAATTTCTAATCTCTATGTTTCAAATTCGCACAAGAGATCATTGTAATTTTTACCCACATTGATTAGAACACACATCTGAGCTTAAAACGACCCTATGCTGCTTTCTCTCATGCACTAGTATTCACACAGGCACCAGTGGGGCTCCTAATGTCTCATGTGAGAATGTTTTATATCAATACTACAAATGTAAACTGACATGGCTTCCCCAAAGTGCCTAGGAATTGTATGATTACAATAGTGCCAAGCAGTCCATATCAGGAACTCAGAGGCTCCTCACAGCTCTACAGTCCTGAGGATGCTTTTTAAGAAATCCAGATGTGCCCAAATATTTATATGCCACCCAAATATCATACTATCACAAAATTCTCTGATGTTGTACAAAGTGTTTGGTGGTACACAGTCAACAGATAAGTGCTATGCCATATTTTCTATTTCAGCCACTTCATATTTCAAATGCTTCTGTACCTTTCCTTTACAAAAAGAAATGAAGAAAGCTATAGTATTGGGGAGGGGGTAGCGAATGGTGTAGGACAGACTTGCAGGATGGATAACAGGCACATACACCTCATTATTTTGGTATTGGATTCTTATGCTTGAAAATTTTGTCCTGAGTCCAGTTTGGGAAGCAGGCTCATTTATATATGACACATGTCTAACTGACATGTACAGAAACCACAGACAGTAAAGGTACTTAAATATGCACAGCATAGTGCTCACAGGTGGATCACAATGTTAGTGAAGTCCTGTTCAGTCAGGAACAGTTAAAGCTAAGCTTCACTGCACGTCATTAAAAAGAAAAGTCACACAAGCTTTTATACTACTACTTACCCGGGGGTGGAAGGTCACATTTCATTTTACGTAGTTCAGCCATGGATGCTTGCAATTGCTCAATTACTATATCATCTTCAAACTGCAAGGAAGCAGCAGTTTTTTCCTGTAGAAATTCCCTTAGATCTTCTAGGGACATTTTCAACAAGCGTTCTAGCAAGCAGCAAAAAAGTCAGACAATATTCTACTGAAGGATACTAAAACATGATAATCAGCTAGCAGTGATGAGCACAGATGATGCCATATTTGCATCAAGTGAGGTCATTTATGCACCCTCTCTCTCTTTTTCTGGGACTTCTAATGCACTCTCAAATTAATCTCCTGACATTCTCTGTGGCAAGAATTTATAGCGATGAATACTTTAACCACTGTGGTATGCACAGTAACTGAAACCCTTCACATATATAAAGCAATGTTTGCATAGTGCACTCACTACAGTCATTTGCAGGACAGTTCAGAGGGTGTGTTAAAACTCCATTTATTTATTTATTTAAGATTTGTATTCCGCCCTCCCCGCGAACGGGCTCAGAGCAGATAACAACATATTACAAATACAATTAAAATTTATGTTCATTAAAAACAATACATTTAAAGCAGGATGGTGGACAGCCTTCACAGGGACGGTTAAGATTTATACACCCCTTTTTTCCAGGCCGGCGGAGGCCCAGCCTCAGCCATATGCCTGGTGGAACAACTCAGTCTTGCAGGCCCAGCGGAAGGATAGTCTTGCCGGGTCCTGATCTCAACAGACAGAGCGTTCCACCAGGTAGGAGCCAGGATCGAAAAGGCCCTGGTTCTAGTCAAGGCTAGGCGGGCCTCCTTGGGGCCAGGGACCACCAACAGGTGTTTGTCCCCTGATTGGAGTGTCCTCTGGGAAATATATGGGGAGAGATGGTCCTATAGATATGCTGGTCCCAGTCCGCACAGGGCCTTATAGGTCAATACCAGAACCTTGAATCTGATCCAGTACTCCACTGGCAACCAATGCAGCTTACGTAAGAACAGTGTTATATGCGCCTTATTTGGCACTCTCACAATAACACACGCCGCTGCATTTTGTACCAGCTGTAATCTCCGGGTCAGGCTCAAGGGCAGCCCCGCATAGAGCGAGTTACAGTAATCTAGCCTAGAGATGTCCGTTGCTTGGATCACTGTAGTTAAGTCACGGGTTGACAGGTAAGGGACAAGTTGCCTGGTATGCCGCAGATGGAAAAAAGAGGACCTGACAACTGCTGTGACCTGTGCCTCCATTTTCAGGGAGGCATCCAAGATCACCCCCAGGCTCTTAACCCTCGGAACTAGCACTAACGGTGCCCCATCAAGTCAAGCTTCCCTTTATAAACTGTTAAAAGCAGAACCTGTCCTGATGCAGCCTGCAGGAGCTCAATCTTACAATTTTATTTTGCCAAGCAAATTCACAGGAATTAAATTCCATACCTATGAGTTTATAATGATCATTCACATATGAGCATTCATGTATACATTTCACAAATCTGCTACTTTTTACTCAGTCTTTGAGGTAAGCTCAGATGAAAACTAGAGTGTTGCATATGTTGTGGTATAATAACAAAAAGAAATACTGTGTATGAATCATAACCACAGAACAAAAAGAGTCCAATAAGTTACTTTCTCTTTATGTCCTCTACTCCCTCTCTGACTCATAATGTCATAAGTAGTAAATTCTATCAAAGGAGATGTTTAAAACCAAAGGAGAAGTGCCTTCCTTAATTTTTAAGAAAGACATTTTTAGTTTACCGAAACAATTTGCTTTTAAGCTCTGCAAGTTATACAACTGCAAAGTGTAAGGTAGTGCCCCCCCCCACCGCCCACACCAAACTAACAGCTGAGACCATCTGGTGACCTTTGCTGACTGTCTAGACACAAATGAATTCAAGTCAGATTCATAGTTCACCAAGAGTTTTGCTTATGCCTTCCACACCAGAAAGAGCATGTGCAAGAAAATTCAAACGTGATACCCAAAGACTGAGAATGCACAGCTAAATCTAAGATGTCATTGGTTGTAAACAAGGCCTCTGTACATGCTAGCACCAATCAGCAAGTAACAAATCTTGGATGTAAAAAAAATAAAGGACTTTGATTCAAGTTGTGTGAACCAGTAACATGTAATATAAAGTCCAGAAAGTGCTATTCTACATTTCATCCAATAATTACAAAGTCAAAACCCAGTGGAACTTCGCCTTTGAAAGACAGGTTTACTCTCCCCATAAATCTAATCTCAGCATCACTGACATTAAACAGTCAAGTCAAATATCTTACTTTTATGCAATCTGAGGATGGTGTAGGCCATGGCTGTCAGAACCCGCTCTCCTTCCAGGATGTAGATATCCCATAGCCGTAGAGTTAGAGTAAATGGAGTCTGTTTACAATATTTAAGAATAAATCAGATGTTATACCAGTACCTTCCCACAAAATGCATGCAGAGTAGGAATCCAGCTTCCTTTATCAAATCTATACATATTTTAAAGACTGTATACATTCTCAAGAACATATAGATATAGATAAGAACATGGTTTCCATTTTTGCTACTTTAATATTAAAAAGCGAAGAATTTCAATCCAATGGATAATATGACCTTTCCCTAAATCAACTTGGCAATTTAATTTATGCAATTTTCCTACACTAAGAGAATACATACCAGAAGCAGCAACACAATAGTTATTTTGAACAGCCATAAACATAATGCAAGTAAAGAAACTGAAGTTGTAAGCATGTTGAAGTCCTCGTTCCCCAAGGCTCATACCCTGTCAATGAAACACTGCAGGAACCACTTTGTTGTATAAATCCCTGCAGACATCTGTTCCTTGTCCTAAATGGGAGAACAAATGCAAAACTCATTTCACTAAGCAAACAAGCCAAAGGCTTACAAATAACAGTTTTAAAGCTGGAAACTAGCATTCCCATTCTTGAAATATTCTTGAGTTCCCAAACACACAGAGCATTAATCTGGTCCTTCCATAAAACAACAACTTCCTGAAGCAGTATCTACCACTGCCAGATGCCCCCTTTAAAAAGTAACTCCTGTTCATTTCTTCCTTATGAATGTATGTATTTTCCCTTCTCATACATTCATGCTGGCACTATCACCATTGTCACTGACCAAGGCTACCAAGACCATCAACCTGAAGGAGAACAACTTATTTGTTTGCTTCAGAATTTACACCCACTTTCTGTAGACTACAAAGTATTACCAAGAAAAACCTAGAAATAGGGATGTTCAATTTAGGTTCAATATTCCTTTAAAAATACTGAATGTCACTTGATTTGGTAAGATTCTGTATTACCGAACTCAAAAGGGAATACTGAATCAGATTCCGTATTCCTGATCCTGAGTTTACCAAATTAATTCGGCTTAATTCGGTAAACTTAGGTAATTGCAGCTGGGATGCTCCTTGCTGTTCCTTTGCTATGGTACAGCAAAGAAACACTGCTTCCCACCTTTTTCACAAATAGGAAGAGAGAACGGGGCAGAGGAAGAAGAGAGGGGGAAGGAGAAAGGGAGGGGGGAGTGAGTGGCTAATCCTTGCAGGAGCTCTCCTTCCCTAGCCAATGGGATTCTCTAGGAGGAGAGTGCCTTTTCTAAACTGCCCTGCAAGGAGTTAAATAGGCAGGCATACCTCACAGCAGCCTCTATTTTGTGTACTGTGCATTTTGGACACAATGTGGACTGGATCCTGCTGCCTAGTGGATTCCTGCTGCTGCCTGCTGAGACCTGCACCTGGAGGACTTCTGCATCTGAATAACATCTGCTGGTTTGAGAGTCACAGACATGCTGGTTTTTTTCTGTCTTTGGGGGGGAGGGGGTTCGGCTGGGTTCCGGGAGGGATAAGGTTCAGGGGGGAGGGGAAAGCTTTTTTTTAACTTTACATTTTAAGAACTGCTTTTTTGCTGTGTGTGGGTGCTTTGGATGGGCTTTTGTGTGAGGCTTTGGTTTGAAGTTGGTTGGTTATATTTACTGTTCATTTTGCCACTTGTTTTTCTGGGGGGGTCATTTTGTTTTATCCTGTTGTGGGTGATTTATTGTTTGGTGTTTTACAGTTCCAGTTAATTTTATTAAATACACCTGTTTTTGCTGGATGTTCTTTGAGGGGGGGGTTCCCCTGTTATTGGGGCTGGGGGTGCTGTTTCTTTATACTGTTTTTTTGCTGGGTGTTTTTTTCTGGGTTCTGTTTTCTGTTGTCAGAAGTTTGGTTTCGTGTTCAATAGTTGGTTGGTTGGTATTTGGTGGGGGAGCGTGTTTGCTGGGGTGCTTGGTTCAGTTTGTTAGCTTAAATTAACTAGTGGTGTTTTGATGTACTTTGGGTATTCTGAGAGGGTTGTGAACTTTTAAAAAATGTTTTAAAGATAGGCTAGTTTCAGGTCTTGTAAAGGAGAACTTAATTGGTAGCTTTCAGGGACCAAAATTTTTCCCCTTTAAGAGGCTTATTAAGAAAATGTCAGGTTCTAGTCAAATTCTGTAGATAAACAGGCCACCCATTAGTGACATTTAACTAGGCTTTCACTTCTCACCTCTAGTTTCCTTGGAGCCAGGCCAGGCACATTAGTTTTTTGTTATAGGTTTACCTGTAGTTTGGGGTTCCTGGGTAGCTTGATTCCTGAAAAGGAATTAACCTGCTTGCTAGTGCGGTGCCACTACATACCTAAATAGGGCTTTTGAAAAAGAAATTTGTGCGTCCATATCCAGGTTTAGACCCACAAAAAGCAAGCTTTCAGAGTAGGTAGGAAGGTTTTTAAAGAAATTCTCATTTTTGGCTAGGTGCTTTGGGTGGATTGGTAATTTAACTGTTTAATAAAGTTAGTTACTAGCTAGAGTAGGTTACAGGGAGCAGAAAAATGAGTTACAGGAGACCAGAAAGGGGCCCTGTGGAAAAGGCGAGGGAAAAGACTAGAGGGGTGGAAGGAAGGGGGAGGGTTGCAGCTCTCCCTCTACCTGCGTGGAGGAGGCCCGCCCCAGCACAACTGCTATTCACCAGCCTGGCTTCTGGTGACGTCAGAACAGAGAATTTCCCGTGTGGTAATAATGTCTCCACGATTATTATTAATAAAGAATATATTAATTAAGCATATAACATTGTTTCACTGATTTATTTTCACAGAATAAGGGATGTAATGAATGATTTTATATATTCATTTGCTTCTCTTAACACAACCAAGTACTATACCATATACTGCAACCTCCCTTGACCTCAATTATACAGGCATCCTACACATTCTAAAAACAATTCATTAAAGTGTCCCGTGCTCAAAGTGCTATAATTATCGTTATTAAAGTGCAATTGCTTTATGGCATCCTATGACACTATTTCTCATATAGAACTCAATTCGCCTTGCATACAGGTACAATACAGGTATAGTCCAATGGTGATTCCAGACACTGTGAATGTCACAGATTCCGAGAAGACCTATATTCATAGGTGCACGTAGGTAGTTCTGTGACTACGTTCTCTAACGGACGGTCCAGATCCTCATAAGGTCCGTTTCCAAGGTTCTTTTTCAAAGAGCACAGATGCTGGAAAATACACATAAAACAATATAGAGCACCCCCAATATTTAATACATACAATAATACATTCACACTTCAATATACTCACTCAAAGATTCATTATAGTTATCCTTCCATATCCCTCTCCGATTTGTCAATTACTTCCATCTGTGTCATATTAGCTAACAACCGTGTTATCTACAGAAAGCCATCCACGCCCTAATCACACAGTATCCGTCCTTAAAGTGACATTATTATTACCCGTTTTATAGACGACCTTTTCCTGGTGACTAATGAGAACGTCAATATTCAGAACTTGGGGGACTGGATGAATGGTATACATCCCAACATCAAGTTCACTTGGAATACAAGTAGGGAGTCCGTGGACTATCTGGATGTGACAGTATATAAGAAGGAGGATGGAACCTTGGCGGTAAAACCATTTAAGAAAAGAACAGACAAGAACTCACTACTTCATTATGGATCCTTTCATCCAGGACACCTAAGGGCCAACTTACCGTTTGGACAATTTTTACGGCTCAAAAGAAATTCCACTAGGGAATCTGATTATATCGCCCAAAGCAACATCTTACAGGAACACCTTAAACAACGGGGATACCCCGATAGGGTTTTACTTAAAGCAAGACAACGTGCTGATGAAACAGCCAGGAAAGATTTATTTATACCAAAGGAACGAACAACAGGGGAACGCATTGTGGGGGTCTTTGATTATAGCAGTAAAGCCAATGCTATTAGAAGGGCAATCTTGAAGTACTGGCCGCTTGTTAACGACATCCCGGGCTGCGGGACCCCTCCTTTAGTAGCCTTTAGGCGGACACGGAATATCAAAGACCAGATTATACATTCAGATTTGAATTATGACAACGACCCAAGGGATACAGGACTACCGAGAGGTCTGTACAGATGTGGAAGATGTAAACAATGCTCCCTAATAATGACCGCAGATGACTTGAACCAACTAGGAATTGAGACCACGCATGAATTTGTCAATTGTGGCACCGAAGGAGTGGTATATGTCCTGAGATGCCCATGTGGATTATTATACGTAGGAAGTACTGCATGCTCCATTAGAACAAGACTTAGTGAACACCAGTCTAGGATTAAGAACAATGTACTAGAGGCTCCCTTAGTTCAACATTATTCAGATAAAAAACATAGTGAAAGGGAAATGTTGTTCACTGTTTTATTTAAAACTCGGAAGAAAGAATATATAGCTGCAAATAGAGAGTTGCGTCAAAAGGAGACATTTTGGATATACAAACTTAACACTCTTATACCCAATGGCTTAAATATAGCCAACGATTATACCTGCTTTCTGGGGTAATAATAATGTCACTTTAAGGACGGATACTGTGTGATTAGGGCGTGGATGGCTTTCTGTAGATAACACGGTTGTTAGCTAATATGACACAGATGGAATTGACAAATCGGAGAGGGATATGGAAGGATAACTATAATGAATCTTTGAGTGAGTATATTGAAGTGTGAATGTATTATTGTATGTATTAAATATTGGGGGTGCTCTATATTGTTTTATGTGTATTTTCCAGCATCTGTGCTCTTTGAAAAAGAACCTTGGAAACGGACCTTATGAGGATCTGGACCGTCCGTTAGAGAACGTAGTCACAGAACTACCTACGTGCACCTATGAATATAGGTCTTCTCAGAATCTGTGACATTCACAGTGTCTGGAATCACCATTGGACTATACCTGTATTGTACCTGTATGCAAGGCGAATTGAGTTCTATATGAGAAATAGTGTCATAGGATGCCATAAAGCAATTGCACTTTAATAACGATAATTATAGCACTTTGAGCACGGGACACTTTAATGAATTGTTTTTAGAACGTGTAGGATGCCTGTATAATTGAGGTCAAGGGAGGTTGCAGTATATGGTATAGTACTTGGTTGTGTTAAGAGAAGCAAATGAATATATAAAATCATTCATTACATCCCTTATTCTGTGAAAATAAATCAGTGAAACAATGTTATATGCTTAATTAATATATTCTTTATTAATAATAATCGTGGAGACATTATTACCACACGGGAAATTCTCTGTTCTGACATTAATATTACCGTGTTGCTCTACTTTTGTTGGCTTCTGGTGACAGCAAGAGGGTTTGTAAGGCCCTCTTTCCTGAGGCATCTGCAGGAGCACCACACCCGCCATAAGTGCCGGAGGCAGAAGCTAGCACTCTGCAGGGGCCTGCTGCTGAAGTTTCCCATCCTCCAGCTGTTGAGACTCAGCAGTGGGAGGAGGAGCAGCATGAGATATCTTTTGGGGTGGGCTTGGGGGATGTGAGTTCTCTGTCCCTTGTGCTCACCCTAGGGACTCAGATAATGTTGGAGGAACTGGTGGAGGGGCCCACCATTGGTGAGCTTCTCCCAGTTTTCTCTGAGGCCAACAGCAAGCCTTTCCAGGAGAGGCAGGAGAAGAGGATGGTGGAGATTGTGGAAGTGGTAACCTCGATATCTCTACCCCTTCACCCTCAGCCATCTTCCTTCTGCCTAGCCTAGACACAGTGTGTCTGGTCCGAGAGCCTGACTTTGCAACCCTGAGTCTGGTCATTCCTCTGGTGCATACGCTTCAGAATGCTATGGCCTCCTTCCAGGACCCAGAGGCAGAATGTGCAGACTTCGTTCCAGGTGTGTGAGTGCTGGTGAGAAAGCTGAAAGAGGGCATCGTGTCTCGGCTGCAGCCTCTCATCAAGAAGGAATCATACATGTTGGTGACCATGTGCAACCCACGCATCAAGGGCACTTTTGCCAAGAGGCTGGGAACCTCACCAGTGCAAGACGTGCTCTCTCTTTGACAGTGTGGCATAGACAGGCCAAGAGGGTCTTCCTGCCAGCAGCAGAGCTGGACCCCTTCTCAGCAGGCTTTCTCCACAGCCAGCGTCAGGATGTCCACTGAGATGGAGACACTCCGGCATGCCCTCAGCCCCTCTAGGAACATGAGGCATATGAGCCAGGATTCAGCAGAGGCAATAGAAAGGGACTACCTTTCAGAGCCCTGTGAGTTGCTTTCCACCAATCTGCTTTGCTACTTGGCCAAGAAAGAGGCAGTCTGGCCAGACCTCTCTCTCAAGGCTCAGAAGTTCCTCTCGTGCCTTCTGACGAGTGTAGAGAGTGAGCACGTCTTTTCCCATGTGGGCAACATCGTCAGCTCGCACTGCACTCGCCTGATTCCCTGGAGAGTTGAGCAGTTGGTCTTCCTAAAGGTCACATGCCACTTTTCGATTTCCCAACTTTGGATTTCGAGAGTGAATGAGGTGAGCCCCCCTTGTAGCTTGCATTCTCTGGGAGTCTGTGAGGTGGGGGAAAACACTCCTCCAAGACTTAAAGGTTAGGTAGAAAATCAGCAGGAGGAGGACAGTTAATTCAGTTGGCACAACAAACACACACTGCAATTTGGACCCCCCCACACACACACACTGCAAAACCACCAGCCCACGTTAGCACAAATTTCTGCGGATAATTGAGAAAAGAGGCCCCAGAAATGTTGTTCTCTTGCCACTGAAATGGGAAGAGTCAGAGAGAGCTGTTAAAGAAAGCAGAGAATGACACACCATGTGTCACAGAGGAAAACACACAGAAACACCCAAATGAAGCTACAGTACAGAATGTTGTATAATATAATGTATGTAATGTATTGTTCTAATGTTAACAACTTTCCTCATTGCAAGGGTGGGAGGGACAGCCAATGGAATGTGTTGTTCTAATGTAAACTTTCCTCACTGCAGGGACTGGATGGGGACAGTGATTAAGGCTGCTGCAGAGAGAGGATTACTTGGGTTTCCCAAGCACCTCACTCTCACTGTCAGCCTGAGGCCAGGTGGGTGGGATCCATCTTATGCAACTGTGCTTGCTTGCCAACTTATGTTCGTGGCTGAGTAGTTCTTGGTTCTGTTCTGTGGTGTTCCCCCACTGGCTGAACCCAGTGCTTGGCTGCTGTGAATGACACTGGTTCTGTTGGGCTAAGTTGCAAGGGAGTCTCTTATTTTAGTTTGGTTTGGGTAGAATGGAAGTGGTTCTCTGAAGTTGGTCCCCTTGCTTCATTTTGGTTCTCGGGGGATTCCATTCCCTTGTTTCAGTCTGCTTCTACTTGCAAGACTGTCCTTTGCTTCAGTTTGGTTTGGGTGATTCTCTGATGTAATGTTGGTCCTCATAAAGAACAATGGAGAATGGTTGCTCAGCCTGGTCAGGGGGCACTGGGGTTTGGGGGGGGGCCATTAGTTTGGTTCTGTTGGGCTTCCCCAGGGATGAGTTTGCATTTGGGAGCCACCTTGGCTGTGGCATCCTTTGCCTTGCCCTGGGAAAGAACTCATTATTGGGAACAATGGAGAGTGGATGATCAGCCTTGTCAGGGGGCACTGAGGTTTTTGCAGGGGTGTCAATTTGGTTCTGTTTGACTGGCTGATGTACAGCTTGGATTTGGGAGTGTGCCTCTGGACCTGGCATCCTTGGTCTGTGTGTTTCTGCAGTGGGAGTCATCTTGGATTTTTTCCCCACAACAGGAACAAATGGAGTGGCTGGGGGCACCTTGTTCAGGGGCCCACAGAATTGGACCCTGGGGTCCCCTCCCCCTGAAACCTGTGGGGTCTTCAGAGGACAATAGGAGTGAATTTTGGTGGATTTTGCTTGCAAAATGCCACCCCATGGCCCCTGGACAGCACCCAGACAGTTTTCCCCATAGGGAATAATGGAGACTGGAGGTGGCTGGGGGCACCTTTTTGGCGACCATAAAGTGGTGCCTCAGGGTCTAATCTCCCTGACACTTGGGGGGGGGGTCCTTTAGAAAACTGTCAGGAGTAGGTCCCCTGCAAATTTGGTGAAATTTTGTCAAAAAATGACATATCCCCGGCCACCAGATAAACCTAAATTGAATTTCCCATAGACAACAATAGTCAAATTTTACCAAATTTATTCTGGAATACCAAACTGAACTAGAGAATCAATTCAGTATTTGAAGAACATCTAATTTTTTCTTCAGCTCAGTATTACCAAACTGAATTTAACTAATTTTTTCCTGTGCACACCCCTACACAGAAAGTTCTGTTATAGAATAATAAACTGAGGGAATTTGAATGTCATGTTGGTAAAACCAAAAACAAAGGGCACAAACTCCAGATCAGGCTTGGAAGCTCTGTAGGTATAAGTTTACATGGCATCTCTCCTTGCCTTAATGTTAATTCCTTGGTGAAGCAGTGACAACTTAAGTAAACTCTAAATATCACTATGCAAATATTACAGCTTGCATCTGAAAGCAATGCTCTGTCATTGCTTGAAATATTTCACCTGCTTCTGGTTCCACTACAACATTCAAATTTTTAAAAATGTTTATATTACTTTAGCCATTCCCTTCACTCGTAATTACTAAGTAAATTGTTTTTCTGAACATCTCCTCCACTGTCTGGAGCAATGGGGGTTTAAAAAGGAAGTAGTGCATAGTCAGAAATGCATGTTAGCAAATGAGTCTATAAGCAGAATCAGACATTCCCATCATTCTGAAGTTAAAGTGAACATTTACCACATATTATTAGTGTCAGGAAAGATTACCATGTGCTTTTTCAACTTTGGGAAAAGTTTGCTTAAGATTGCCTCATGATGAGCCTGGAATCTCTGCAGCTTTGGGAAGCCAGGAATAAAAAACCCTTGGAAAAGAAAATACCATACATCACCCAGGCAGAAGCAAACAGAAATAAAAGCTGAGTAGTAAAACATCTAATAAGGGTACTTAATAAGGGTTTTAATCAACCAAGATGCACCAAATTTAGCAGTTCACAAGGCACATGAACCAATCTTTTCCAAGTGCCCATCTTTTCTAGGTTTTTATGGGATAGGGTTTGGACAGGATCTGAAATCAATGCATAAAACAGATGAGGCTGTGGCAGAATAAAATACCAAAGATCCGGCATCTATATTCAAATCACCTTACAAAAACCTGGATACTGCTAGTTATAAAATTGAGCATCCGTATGTTAAATCAATAATAATTACTGTAATGTGGAATCATGAGATTCCATCACCATTGAAATCTAGAGTATTTATTTTATTTGAGATTTTTTAATAATCATATACATAAAAGCTGAGCCTTATTGGGGACGATTCACTTTTTATCCTGGTGCAGGCACACTGAGGGCCCTGCGGGTGTGCCTATGCCAGGATAAAAGGTGAGTTGTTGGCATGGCAGGCCTCTGAGGGGCTGCAGAGCCAGCAGGGAGGTACAGCATGGCCCCGCAGCTGCCGCCGAGATGGTGGGAAGGCCACGACAGGGAGGGCTCCCCACGGCCACTGCAGGACCTTGGGAGATCTGCACCAAGCCTCTGTGTGCTGCCTGCAGCAGGCCTCTGAGGGGCTGTGGAGCTGGCGGGGAGCTGCAGCCTCCGTGGTGGCGGTGGGGCCTTGGGAGGGCTGTACCGGCACGGCCCTCCCAAGGCCCCGCTGATAGAGCCCATTGTATTTATTTTCACAATGGGCTCTGTTGCTAGTATGAAATAATTGGTGGGATTTTTGTCCCCCATTATAAGCCTAGATCTTACATATCGAGAAGGATAAAAGAGCTGCCCAAATCTGAGTGTTCTTTCAAACTAGCATTTACTGTTGCTGTAAGGAAAATATACACCACCTTCCCTTTTCAATAAAATGTGCAGAGATTATTCTTTATTTCATCTAAAAGTTCTAACAGGATGAAAGGAGCTTTAAAGTGGTCAGGTTTTAAACAATGGGCTACATTTTCTGGTTGGCCTGGCCAGATGCATTAAGAATTGTGCCCTCCTACATATCTGAAGCATGACCCTAAGTACTACACTATTTTACAGGGCTATAAAATACACATAAAATTGCAGGGAGTAACTATGGCTCCACCAAAAAGTTTTTCTGCAGTGTGACTAAACTTGATCTGCAGTAAATACAATAGGAATGAGAAAGGAGTGAAAAGCAACTCAAAGACGACCCATTTCCCCTAAGTTCAGCAAACCAAAGCCATGCAAAATTTGTAGGAAAGGAGGAGAATAAGTTTTTCAGCTACACCTTACCATGCATTGCATGCCTTTGATTGGTAAGTAGTTGAGCCAGTGCCCAAAAGGCGTCCTCTTCATTTAAATACATCAGGAGGATAGCAGCAATCTGACTCATTCCCTGGCAGTAGCTCACTTCCTGAAAGATTCAAACACATATTACACACAATCAGCTGTACGGCACGCAAACACAAGATGCAACTTTCCCCTAATTTCACTGGATAGTATTCGAGAATTCAGACAAAGATGAGATCAATTCTTCCCCTGCTTGCACATGGAAACAGCAAATTCTGTAGCTAATGTAAGCATATTCTGGTAAAACAGACGGTAGCAAACTGGAATCCTCAGTTATGAAGATACCACAGAATGTAGCAACTAAAAGAATGGACACTAGGAGAATGGCCAGAGTCACAGAGAAGCTGCTTGGAAAGCAGAGCTATAGCAAGACCTGTTTATGTGACTGCGCTCTTCTTTGTGAAAGAGAAAGGCACATTGACAGCACTTTCACCTTCAGTAGATCTCCAGAGAGAGAGAGAGCCTATAAACTTCTCAAATAAATTAAATAAAATTCAAAATGAGGGCTCCATTCTGTTGAAGCCGATTCTTCATAAGTTACACTAGAACAGAAATTTTGATTGCCTCAGCTGCTGTTTTACTAACAGCTGCTGGAACTACTGATTAAAGTAATTTTTAAAATACAAACGTGCAAGAAAATGATGTATACTGTTTTTAGCAGGGGTGTGTTTTTTTTTTGGTGCTCCTCTTTATGATGCTTTTAAAGCCAGTCACTCTACCATACTGAAAGTCCTGTATGACATTTCCCTCCTTTTGCCCACTAAAGAGATGTCAGCTATGGACTAAATTCATAGACTTTCTATTTCCAGATTAAACTTACCGTGTTGTAAACTGAATAGGCAGACAGAACATGAAACAACGCTTGCTGCCTATAAAAGATGAACAAATAGGACAAATGTTACAGAGTAGGGTTTAAAAGTTGCAGTTTAGTTAGAATTTTATAAACTGCCAAGGTGTTCTTTGTGTTTTAAAAAGGAGATACTAGAACCATATGATCAAATAAGCAGTAGCAGAAACCAATTCTGCTTATACAGTACTGGTACAACACAATGCACTGTTCCATTGATTCCATCTACAATACATTTCAGAGTGCCTTCACAAGCAGTGCTAGTGCTCAATCATAGATTACCTCACAACTCTATCAAGGTTGTTGCACTGCCAGTTCTTCCCCTTCCATCCTATCTGTTAAACTATGACGCTTAAGCATTACAATGTATGGTACCAAAAGAAAGGAAAAGGGCTCGCAGAAACACTGTGATAGGTTTGAGATGTTTCTCAGCACTGCAGTGCCCTCCTGCAACAAGCAACAAGGCACATAACCAAATACAAAAAGCACAGATGCTATAAGGTCTAAGGAAAGCACAGGGGCTTATGAGATCCATTCTATATTCCAGTACGCACCACACCATTACACTAAATAGTACACATTCACCTCAAGTGACTGCAAGATCCCTCCCTTCTTAAGGAATCTCTAAATCCTCTCTGACTCAAATCATGACAGCCCTGATTGGTCATTTCTGGGTTTCTCTCCAGATTACCAGGAAAATGGGATGGGCTTGTCTCTGGTAATCCCAGCATCTTTCAAAGTCCTATCCCCCTCTGCCCCTTATGTCTGAAAAAGAGGGGAAATTATTGAATCTTTTATGGTATCATGAAGAAATACTCATTTTTTACAATTTATTTTTTTTACTTAAACTCTTTCCATAGAGTCTAAATCCAGTGTTCAGGTTTCTTTCCTAATTAACCACCTATTCTTAAATAATCATCTCCCTGCCAATCCTGGAGATACTTAATGACCCACTTATGTTTTGTGTTCTTCCATTAGATTCTTAAGGATTTGAAACAAGAAGATTTCAACAAACACCAGCTTCAATTAAGAAAAGATGAGAGAAATGCAGTTAAATATAAATTAATGAGGTCTGTGGATCAGCAACTCACTTCACTCCATAGCGATCCCGGAACATGATGTGATTTCGAAAGGTGCGGTTGACATCTAGGTCTATCTGCTTGATTTCTGATGAGAAACTCTTGGCTTGTTCTTTCATTTTCTGGATGAATGTAGATGGATCAAACCAGTTAACATCTCTTAAAGTACCTGGAAATAGCTGGTTTAAGAAGAGGTGGTGCTATTTCTTGATTTTGAAGGAGTCCCTGTTTCATTCCTCATGATACATGTTCAGAAAGAATGAAATATGTCTGTCTTCTAGAATAAATTGTAATGAAGTCTGCTTCAGACAAACCCTCTGAAATACTTTATAGGTTATCAACTAAGAAAAAAACAGAGTTGCACTTACCGTAACTGCTGTTCATTGACGTCTTCTGTGCAGGCACACAGGGGACTACACACATGCAGGCTTGCCAATCGGTAGGTTTTTCAAGCTAAAGTCCACTGGGGGTGCTTGCCTCACCAGTGTGCATGTGTGGCTTTTCCCACCGAAAGGGCACTGGGAGGTGGCACCCCCCACCCTCCAGTTTCTCCTGAACCGCCGGCCCCTCAGTGGTAAATACTGAAGAGCACAGTGAGGTAGGAGAGAGGGTATGTGTGCCTGCACAGAAGACATCAATGAACAGCAGTTACGGTAAGCAATTCTGTTTTCATTGTCCGTCTTCTGTGCAGTCCCACATGGGAGACTACCAAGCTTCTTACTTGGGGGTGGGGGTGATCTTACTGAAACAACGAGTGAAGTACAAACTGTCCCACAGCTGATTCTCTTCTCTCCATCACGTCCAGGGCATAGTGCTTTACAAATGTGTCTGATGATGACTACATGGCTGCACTGCAGATGTCTTGTAAAGAAACTCCCTTCAAGAACACCACAGAAGACGCCTGGGCCCTTGTAGAATGAGCCTTCACTTCTAAAGGACAGGGTAAGTGAGCCATGTCATAGCATTATCTAATGGTTGATGTCACCCAATGTGCTATCGACTGAGCTGTAGCCCTAATCCCCTTCTTAGGCCCAGTATAACATACAAATAAATGCTTATCCTTCCTAAATGTTGCAGAAGAGTAGAGCTCTGAGAACATCCAAGCAGTGTAGAACCCTCTCAGAGTCCATAGATGGTGTAGGGAAAAAAATCGGAAGAACAATGTCCTGAGACAAATGAAACTGATTTGCCACCTTAGGCCTAAATTTAAGGTCCGGTCTCATAACCACCTTCCCTTGATGAATTTTCAAAAAGGGAGGCTCAGACCGCAACACTGCCAACTCACTCTTCTACTAGAGGTAATAGCCATTAAGAAGGCAAACTTCATTGACAAAAATCTAAGATCACAACTAGCTAAAGGTTCGAATGGGGGGCAGGTCGCATCAGCTCTGCTAGTACTAGCTGTAGAGAACACGGAGGAAATATTTCCTTAACAGGTGGAAACATATTTTGAAGACCTTTAAAGAATGACTTGGCAATGCTATAGGAGAAAACCGTCTTCCCATTGATTCTGGGGTGAAAGGCTGAAATGGCAGCCAGACATACCTTAATGGATGCAATAGAAAGTCCATCATCTTTGAGAGATAGCTAACATTCCAATATGTCTTAAATTTGATAGTTAAATCCTTTCTGACCCACCCAGAGACTAAAGCATTCCCATTTAAATGTAGAGGACTTTCTAGTATTTTCCCTCCTAGCATTAGGCACAACTTCAATCACTCTCTCAGAGAGGGTCCATGTTACATTATGTGCTATGCTGTTAGCTTCAGTCTGGGTAGGTCGTGATACCATACCCCTCTGTCTGTCTGTCAGTTGATCCGGTTCCAAGCCAAAGTGATATAGAGAACCCTGGGAAAGCTGCATCACATGCTGGAACCAGGTTGTCTGGGCCAAAAGGGTGTTATCAGAATAATATGTAGTCTGTCTTTCTGAATCTTGCTGATCGTTCTGGCAATCAAGGGAATCGGGGGGAAATGCATAAAGTAGGTGTTCCTCCTAGGTCATCTGGAAGGCATCTCCTAAAGAGTTGTATCCTATTCCTCCCCTGGAGCAAAAACTCAGATCCTTCTGATTCACCTCTTTTGCATTCTGATCTCAGAATGGCCCCAACTCTTGAACACCTATTTCAGGTAAGCGTCTGTTAGGGACCATTCGTGATTCTCTGCATTCAGCCTGCTCAATTTGTTTGCTGTCACATTCGTATTGACAGGTATATGCATGGCCTGTAGGGAGACACCTCTTTCTACTGCCCATTCCCAGATAATCAATGCTTCTTTGCACAGGATTCTGGAGGTGATGCCTCCCTGCTTATTCAAATAAAAGACAGCTCTGTAATTGTCAACACTTGGACCTTCTTTTGCCTGATGGTATCTGAAAAGGTGATAAGGGCATAATGGATCGCTCTTAGTTCCAAAACATTAATATATAATTGACTCTCATTTCTTAACCATTTCCCATAAGTGCTGAGAGTACCACAATGAGCCCTCCACCCCATAGTAATGTCTATCTGTTGTGAACCGAATTCTGCACCCTTCAGTAAATTCCTATCGTTTTCCCACCAGCTCAGGGATCTAATCACTGCTCTCAGGATTGAATATCTCCTATCAGGTTTTGGGACTCAAAATCATGTACCAACAAAACCCATAACTGTAGCTTGCGTATGTGTAGCCTAGCCAGGGCTGGCGCGTTCATGGAGGCGGGTCCGACAGGCACCTCGAGTGCTGGAGGGGGCGCTGGGGGCGGGGGCATGCACCACAGAGCTGGCAGCAGCAGAGCTGGCAGCTGAACGGGAGGGCTGGGAAGTCGCCCGTGCACCGCCCTGGCCACCTGCCGCACCTGGCCCTCAGCTGCTGTGCCTGGGTGGGAGCACATGCTGGCGGTGGCAACGTGGGGCAGTCTGAGCGGGCATTCTCCCAGCCCTCCCGAGTCCCGCTCAGTTGCCCCATGCTGCTGCCACCGCCTGCACACAGCCACAGGCCAGGCATGGCAGGTGGCTGGGGCAGTGGGGGGCAACTGATCGGGAGGGCTGGCAGGCCACCCGTGCGCCGTCCCAGCTGCCTGCCATGCCAATGGGGCCAGCTCACAGCGGCATGCTGTGTGATGATGTCACATGCAGTGACATCACATTGTCTGGGTGCGCACACGCGTGGGGGGTGGCAACAGCCCTGAAGCTGCCCCGGCGTCAGGAGCCAGAAACTCTGGCACTGGCACTGGGCCTAGCCAAGGGGGTGACTGATATGGTGGCTCCCATCAAATTCAAGAGGGTTTGAACATTCAAAGCCGATTGAAACCTACAACAGTTAAAATGCTCCACCATCTTATTGATTCTATCTACCCTCTTCTGAGGCAAGAAGCCTCTATTCTTAGTACTATCCAAAATGGCCCCAATAAACTGTATCTTTCTGGATGATGTAAGGGAGGACTTCTTGCAGTTCCCAATTAGTCACAATTTATTACAGGTATTAACCACCAGCTCTACATGTCTCTGCAGGTATTCACAAGATGAGGCTGGTTGTCAAGAGAGGGGTAGACAGAACATCCCTGCTTCCTCAGGCAAGCTACTACCATGGCCATGCACTTCGTAAAGACCCTCGTGACCATGGAGAGGCCAAAGGGTAACAGCTGGTATTGGAAAATGATGTTATTGCAAATAAAATGCAAGAAACATCTATGAGATAGGTGGATCACAATATGGAAATATGCATCCCTTAAGTCCAATACTGCAAACCATGTGTTGTAGGGTAACAGTTGTAAAACCGTATTAAGAGTTACCTTCTTAAACTTTTTGGCACGTATGTGCTTGTTCAATCCCCTGAGATCTAAGATGGGCCTCACCCCTCCATCTTTCTTATCTACTAGAAACATTTTGGAATAGAATCCCCACTGAGAGTCATCAAGGAGGACTCATTGTTTAGCTCCTTTCTCAACTAACTCCACTATTTCTGCTTGTAACTTATCCGAAGGGGAGTGAGAGGAAAAATCAGGGAGAGTCTGTACCGGGTAATGGGCAAACTCAACTTTATAACCAAATTTAACAATCTGTAAAACCCATTTGTAAGAAGTTACTTCTTCCCAAGCCAATTAAAAATTGGCCAGTCTATTCCCAAACAGGACCGGCCGCTCCAATTCTAGTCAGAACTGCTTTTGCCCTTGCACTTCCTTGGTTGAGGTTGCTTGCTGGCCTTGTCAAGTATGGTTATTGGACCGCCTTCTTTGGTATTGTCCCTGCTGGGACTGGGATTATCTATATGAGTACTGAGGATACAGTTGGTAGTGATATGGTTTACCCTTATAGGGTTGCTGGTGCCTGTACTGGTACCGTTGAGATGTTGGCTATGTAGGTGGAAGTACACCATAGAAGCATGCTGTTTGGCAATCTTTTCTCTTTTGAGAAAGAGAACCATCAGTTTTGGCTGAAAATAATGCTGCCCCTTCGAATGGAAGAGCCTCAATCTTATTTCTTGTCTCCAAGGGTAAGGCTGTGGTACGCAGCCAAGCATGCCTTCTCAAGACCACAGAAGATGCCAAGGCCCTAGCCGATGTGTCAGCTGAATTGCATCCCGCATTAATTTGCTGCTTGGAAAGCTTCAAGGCCTCCTCCTGGATGACCTTGGCTAATATTCTTTGATCTTCTGGTAATTTTTCAAGGAAAGATGTCAGTCGGTTCCATAGAAAAATTTTATAAGCTCCCATGATAGCTGTGTAATTTGCTATTTTCACATTAAGGGCTGCGGAAGAGTACAGCTTCCTTCCCAACGAATCCAATTTTCTGCTTTCCTTATCAGCTGGAGCAGTATGGGATCCTTGTCTCCTGCATGTTTGCATCTCTTCCGTCTCCAGTGATGATGAAGGAGGGTGACTGAACAGAAAATTGCAAATGTCCTCCCTGGTCTTATATTCTGACTTTTTAAAAGTTGGATGCGTTGAAGCCAGCTTCTCACACACAGTATTGATCACCTCCACCAGTCCCACAATGATAGGGAAGGCCACATTAGAGGGGTTCCCTGAGTAGAGGTGTTGCAGGATCTTGTCCTTTGGTTTGGGGTCTACAGCTGAAACTTCTGTTTCCAGTGAGTGCGCCATCCTTAGTATTTGTTCCATATATAGGCAATAGTCCTCATTGGAAGAGATTTGGCCAGTTTCCATGACTGCTTCATTGGGGGAAGGGTCTGGTGCTGGGCCGGGGCTCCTTTTCCTGCCCTTTCTGAGAACTGGTAAGACAGCGCTGATTCAGGAATCTCATAGGGGGATCTAGACCCTCTGTATTCTTTGAATGTCTCGAAACCCAATGCAATTGAGTGTGTGCGATGTGGCTCCCCAAGATCCAGACCATATTTGATGGAGCTCGACATGACCAAGATTGCCAATGGGAGTAGTAGGACTGTCAGTCCTCTGGACCAGAGTGCCATTGTTGTTCAGGGGCAAAGCACTCCTGCAGCTCCCCTTCCTCAGCCAAGGAGTGGTATGAAGGGGATCTCAAATGAAAGCAGGGTGTTCGAGGTCTGTCCCTGGGAACAATTGCTGCTGGTTCGGTATCAGGCTTCAAATGTTTGGTCTTATGTTTAGCCTTCTTACAAGGGGGTTGTGCAAACTCCGATGATGCTGAAGATCGATCCGTGATCTTTGGATCCAAGCTCTTCGGATCCATAGCTGTCGGGTCTGTGTTTCTCAGATCCATATCCCTCAGATCTGAGCTGTTCAGATGTGAAGCCTTGGGAGCTGGTCTTTTCATCTCTCACCCCTTCAACTCTGAGCACCTTGGATCCAAGTGCGTCTTCTTCGACTTCACCACGGTCATTGGCATCGAGTTGGATCTCGTTGGCGATTTTGACAGCGGTCTGTGGTCACGGGAAACTTCAGTGAGGCTCTGAGTCTCGAGCTTCTGGAGTCGAAGTCAGTTCTGAGATGGATTCGATGACAGTTGTTGTTGAGTGGGTAGACAGGCACTGGATCTGAGACAGCTCCATAGTTGGAGCTGAAGCTGGGATTGAAGTCGGGCAGTCTCTTAGGTGAAGGTTTAGACACGATCTTAGGAATATCCGATGCCTTCATCACTCTCTCCCACAAGAGCCTTGAGCCTCTTGCCCTTTCCGCTCTGGCCTTGGGGTGATGTTCCGACAGTGCTCACAAGTTTGCACATTATGCCCTTCCCCCAGGCATTTGAGACAGATGGAATGGCTGTCTGTTTTAGGCATTTTGATGGCACAAGTCATGCACCACTTAAACAGAGCTTTATCAGCCATAATAAAAGGACAATCTCACAATTCTTTCTTTTTCCTTCCTCTTTCTAGACACAAGTAGAACCTTCCCGATCAGCAGCAAAGAAGGAACTGGAGGTTGGGGGGGGGCGCTGCCTCCCAGTGCCGTTTCAACGGGAAAAGCCACACATGCGCACTGGTAAGGTGAGCACCCCCTAACAGACTTTAGCTTGGAAAAACCTACCGATTGGCAGGCCTGTGCGTGTGCAGTCCCATGTGGGACTGCACAGAAGATGGACCATGAACATGCGTGATGTTACTTTTTGCCACATTTATTTGTAATTTTATCCATGCACAGTCATGACAATGAAAAATAATGCTTTGTTTCCAGTGATGAGATTTTTAAACTACTCTGGATGACAAAATACATAAAAATCCACTAGTTTTCAGTTGGCAAGGATGTTGAAGAAAACAGAAAACCTCAGAGTATTTTAGAGACCTGGAAATTGAAGTGATCTCCCCATATCTCTGCTGTGCTTAGTTGTGGCACTATTCCATAGTGACAGCTCAACAGGAACGGTGAAATGCTGCTAATCAGATATTTGCTATCCAAGCACAGATCAAGCTGGAAGTGGACAGGAGATTACAATTCACAGGATAAGCCATTCATGGAAGCCAGTGATACATGATGCAATGATCCAAGTACTCAGCAGGATAATCTAGAAGAATGGAGAATGTTCTAATGCCCACATAAGCTGCACATAAAGGATGCTAAAAATTTCTTATATGTTTGATTAAACTAGTTGCGGCAGTCAATTTTAGTTTCAGCCACTTTCATAGATTCATATATTACAAATTCTGGGAAAGCAAATGCTTACATTTCAGCTCTACTGCTTTCAAATAATTTCATGTGGCAGTCGAATAAGCCTGCCTGCTTTTGATTTCTTGTTCAGAATAGAGCACAATTTCATGTTATAACTTTCCCAAGAGCTGGAATTTTAACTGAGCTAGAGAAGTGTAACAAAGTATCACATAAACCTTAATTATGACAGTCTGAAGCATTCCTTCAGTCTTCAATCAATGCACTGTAATGTTCTGATATCTAAAAAGCAATTATTAATTTGGAAATTGGCTCAGTACATTTTGTACTTCTGGGTTATATGCAATAAAAATGCCTTACCTCATACTTTCCTTCATTCTCTGCTTTAATCTTTTCGATGTCCAGCAACAGTGACCAAACCTGGCCTCGCACTTGGAGCGGAATCCCTTTATAAACTCTTCGAAACATCTACAAAGTGTTACATAAATGAAAATTAACACAATTGTTGTAAGAAGCATGTGCATATATCAAGTACAACATATCCCACAGTAGATTAGAAACTGATACATAACAGTATAGTAATTCTAAAATTAGTTATCTCAATGTTATATTCTCGCTCTTGAGTTTTGTTCAGTAGTTGTAACCTAGTATGAATAGCAGCAATCATATAGGAAGGAGAAAGGAAGTGTATAATTTGAGGTGCACCACTAGTATTCTTTTTCACTGACTGGACAGCTTATTAAGTTTGCATGGAAAACTGTCTAGCTCAAAATAGTAAAAGTTAAAGCACTATTCTAAGCAAAATGGGCTTCAATTAATGTGAATGTATTTCATATATAATCTGAACACACACATACACACACACAGTTGCCAACTCCAGCCTGGGAAATTCCTGGAAATTTGGAGGCAGTGCATGTGGAGGGCGGCATCTGGAGAGGGAGTTCACCTTTAGCCTATGGTATACCATACAGTTCTCCTCTGAATCTGCCATTTTCTCCAGGGGAACCGATCTGTTTTAGTCTGGAGATCAACTGTAGTTCTAGTAGTACTAAATATCCCACCTAGAGGTTGGCACCCCTATTCATTTATAATTCTTTAGATTTGTATTCCACACCATTTCGGCAACGCGCAGATAGAACAACTTAAGGTTTGCTTTGGAGCACAGGATACTTTCTTTATTAAGAATTACTAGATTTACTTTTAACTTGTCCCTTTATTAACTTTGGCTAGCTAATATGAATAATTAATATGAATTGTCATCCAATTAATGCAGTCTGTGGCTGCCACCACATCCAAATATATCACAACACAAATCTGTTTCATTTTTGTTCAAGACAATGACAAAAAACCCTTGTATTGCATGGTTGTGATAGTAAACCTAACAAAATTATTACTTACTCTGTGAAGTAGTTTGTGTTCTAGTCAAATTTTGCCCCAAGAAAAGTTATACTATGACTAGCATAAATTATGCCAAAATATTTTTATTTTACATAATTTATTGTACCCCTGATAATCATCAAGAGGGACAAGGAGCTTTGCAGGACACTGAAGGCCTACTACACCCCCAACCTTTCACTAGATCTTGCCCATATACTTTAAAGCCTGCATAGTAATACCATCTAGAACTGTAGTTCTTAACCATTAATCCATTGGGGTCCCTCCAGTTTCTTTATCAGAATATTTTTATACTACTTCCTTTTCTAATGACCATGTCAGCTTAAAGAACTTACAAAAAAGTTGACCCACTAGTAACAATTAAAAGAAACAAAAGAGACGAGACATAACTTTCCCTCAAAATAATATGAAATTAATTGTACATTGACCAGCTTAAAAAACCTACAATAAATAAATATTCAAAGTCCGTATGAGCAATACATAAATAGTCCACAGTGGGAGATCCAGAGGCAGGAGAGCAGTGTGCCAAGGTGCCAGTTGAATAGTTCACAATCCACACAGGGATGGAGAATCGCTGTGCCGACGGGCTAGTGCATACGTATATTTTTCAATTCCCGTTTCGTGTTAAAACACTTCTCCTTGGGCACATCAATCACTGAAAAATGCAGATCTCCTGGTCACATACCCTCCTGGATCATATTCTATCTCTACTACAAGCTTTCCAACGGACTGTTTGCTGGCTACCATTTCTTCTGGAAAGTGGACAGCATAGGGATCTGCTGCCACACCTCTCGGGGAGGGGCATTCAAGAACATTAGAGCTTAGGATTTTATCCCTAGGACAGCATGAATGGTGTAAATCAAATCTTGCTGTTAAAAGCCATTGCCAAGTGGGAAGAAAGCCCAAATGTTCATTTGCTCCCAAAAGTTCAGAATGCCTTTCAAATGGCACCCATGAAGAATCACTGGGATACAAGCTTTTACACATATACCCTACCCAGAAGAGGTTTAAGATACTGAAATGTAGGTTCAGTATTAAATTCTGCATTTGTACAGTATGGTTTCTAAATAATGTGTATATTTTCTGATTCAATGAGAAAGATAGGTATGCTAAATATTTCCTGAAAAGATAAGCAAAAATTAAGCCACAAATATGCCAATAAAACCATGAGTGGTTGCTCACTGGCTTTACAAACAAGGAGATGAATGCAAGACTCCTTCTCTCCACAAGTCCAATTCAAATCCTTTCTGTCAGAATTTAGAATCCAGTGGTGGTGGTAAGTCTGTTGGGGTACATTAGGGAGTACAGAGATAGGAATTGATTTGGCTTTGATAGTGCTTCTAGGGGTTTTTTTTGTTGTTGTTGAAATTCTTACTCTTATATACTTTGCCCACAAAATGAAAGAGATAAAATAACTCAGTGCCCAACATCACTAATAAAAAGACAGCAGTCATTTGTGCACCATTAATCATTTTAGAATTAAAAAAATGATCCACAATAAGAGATAACATGGTTTGTACTGAGGGAGCAATTCAGTGTCCCCTTTAGCATTTTATTCTGTTCTTGTAATGCTTTCCAATAGGGAAGGATTTTCAAAAGCAATTTAGCTGCACATTGCAGTGGGTATTTGGAGTCCACAGTCTTTGGCACTTCAGCTGCTTCCCTTTTTCTTACATGGCATTTAGAGTGAGCTAAATTAGAAAAAAAATATCTTTATTTGGCTTCCAGGCTATATATGTTCACTATCCTTAAAACTATGGTGCAATCAACTTTTTAATAACTACTGTTAATTATTTTACACAAAAATGAATGGAGCTGGCCATGATCATTTCACTCGAGCTCATAAAGAATTTCTTGGCAGACTGTGAACTATGCTAATTAATTAGAGGGTTTTGTGCTAAAATTTAGAATTTTTTGCCTCAGGCACCAAAATATCTTGGGTTGGCCTCAACAGGGTACTCTAGGTCTGAAATCCTAAAGATACTTCAGTGGGAGTAAGCTCCTGAATTACATGGAACTTAATTCTGATGAGATCTACTTAGGATTGCTCCCTTAAATCAAGCACAAGTTTATTTTGGGAGGTATGTTCCGAAAAGAACATGGGGAAAAAAAGAGGTAAGGATTTAGGTAAAATACGCATATACATAAAAACATGGAAATCTTACATAACACTGGATCTGGGACTCCCATCAGCTCTTGAAATTTTTAGTGAAACACTGATGTTCTGCAGAGAACCATGAAATAAAGAGCTCCAGAATTCATAAGCTGTTTTCCAGCTAGCAGGCAAGGAAGAATCCAATTTCTCTGCCAACAAACCACAACCCAGTTGATGTCATGATATACAAGCAGTGAAGCTGAATCAAGCAGGAAAGAGGCTAGATAGGCCAATGAGAAATGGAATCCGCAAACTGTGGAAAAGTCTATCAGCTCACTGATCAAGTGCTTGATTGTCAATGAAATTTTTGTAACCTTGGACATGTGCTAAAGAATTATCTACATTATTACTCTCAACCTGCAAAGAGGGATGACTAGCATGAAAAGTTGGCTTTTTTCTTCAAGGAAACATGTTACAGGAAAAAGAATGGAAGTTTTGATAGGATGTAAATGTTAAATGCTAGGATAATTACAAAGATAAAGCAGCTATCAGATAAAAGAATGTGGCTGTGATTTTCTGTAAGGTGTGTGCTTAAGATCAGGTGATCAGTGAAACATTTCCTTTTAAATGCATGATAAAAACAGTTGAGAGTCAGCTTGACTGGTTTATTCAAAATACTGATCTTTTCATTACACAGAGAAAGAAAACATTCCAGATCAAAATGCAGCATAAGTTGTTTTGATGTTTTAAAATTCAAAATGTACTTCCAGCAGATCAAGAGCTTTCAAAACATTTACTGTTACCAGTTTCCAAAATAACAGAAAAAATGTCCAACACCAAGAATAATTTTGTGAGCTTCACCTTCCAGGGTGTCGGAACCAGTGGGGGGCACTGTTGCCAAGTTGGCCTCTTTTTGTCATGGGCTCAGGATTGACCTCAGAATTGGGGAGAGGAGGGGGGTTACAGCACTCTACTCCCTCTCTCTCCCCGCTGGTCAGACCTCTTATTTAGCTCTCTCTCTGTGCCTGCACATTCTCCTAGCTACTCCCCCCTGGTCCTCCTGTCTCCCCCGCTTTTATGGGGCCGCCCTTGAATCTCCTCCCCTTCCCCTCCTGGTTCCGCCCTATGCCCTAAGTTGTTCCCCTCCCCCCCATGACAGGCGGCCCGTCTGGCCATTGGGAGGGTTGCTCTTGGCCTCTCCCTGCTCAAGGTGCCTCCCCTGCCTTTCCCTGTCTCCTTGCAGCTTGGGGCTGGCAGGGCCTTGCCAACGCTGGGGAAGCCACTGAGGGCCGGGTACGGTGGGCCACTCTGTGGGCGGCTCCTGGCTTCCCCACTTGAGCAGCCTGGAGCATGGGGGCCACCTTGGTCTTGTGCCGCTGGCTCGGCTGTTTTGAGCCTGGGTCAGGCGGCAGCCACGCCAGGGCCTCCCCTGGGCCCAGCAGCTGCATTGCAGCCCATCGTAGCCATCCTCAGCCTGTTCCGCCTGATGGCGTGGGATGCCTCCTGGGCCTGTCTTCTGGTGGCGTCCTCCACTGGGGCAGCCTTGCCACCTGGGTCTCTCACCCGTGCTGCTTGCCTCCCGGCTCCAGAGGCCTCTGCCAGCATGTCTGTGGCTGCCACACCATCCCTGGCCGCAGCAGCGTTGTTTTTCTGTTTCTTGTATTGGGAACATTGTCCCAACTGATGCCAATAAAGGTTAACTGAACTGAACTGAACTATTTCATTTTATTTATGTCATTTACAGTCTGCCTTTCTCACTGAAGGTGGATTACACAGTGTGTGATTAGTAAATTTCAAAGACATTTCCACAAACAATGCCATAGGGTAAATAAACACAATTTTACAAAGACATAGCATTAATAAGAATCCAATATGTTGAAGAAATGCTGAAATAGAACATAAGGAATTCTAGGGCTGACATTAGACCATATGAAGCACAAGTACCTCATAGGAGCACATATTTAAGACAAAAGTAGAATGTAAGGGAACATAGTGGTGAAGTCTATGGTCCTTAACTCATTAGCGAAGCATCTGAAAGCCCCTTCCTCCAACACAAAAGACTTTTTGAATAATTTGGTTTTGCATCGTTTGTGGAAAACTAGGAGAGTGGAGGGTGAGTGCGGGGTGAGTGAAGCTGTGAGCCCCTGTTCTCCTGCTGCCCAGGGTGGAAGGAGAACAGGAGCTGTCAGACCCCACACCGGCTTCAGTGGGGGGTGTCAGCTTCACTCACCCCGCACTGGCTTCAGTCCATCGGCTGAATCCAGAGCGGGGTCTGTGAAACTGACAGCCCCATTCTCCTGCCACCCGAGTGGCAGGAGAACGAGGCTGTTAGTTTCACACATGATCAGCAGTGCCAGCCTGTCTGGCTTTTGCAAACCGCTGATGAATCGCACGAAATGGGTAAAAAAAGTCGTGGAGTTCGTGGAAAACATGGTCCCACGAACCGCGTTTTCACGAACCACGAATCGGCCTGGTTCGTGTGGGGTTTTTTTGTATTGTGATTCGTGCCTACCTCTACTCCTGAAGGCTCTGTCAGTTTCACCTCCCCTTCTAAGAGAGGAAGAGGAAATAAACAAACCTTCTGAGCAGTGATCTCCCTGGCTCTGTAGAGAGGGGAAACTGACAAAGCCTTCCAATCTCTTTTAAAACACAGTTTCCTGGCTAACACTGCGAATCCCTTCATGTGCTCCTCCTTGTGTAATTCGTCCCTCGTAGCTTAGCTCTCAGTCTGTAATGGAGTTCTGCTGCGGCCTTCGTGATTTCTGCCCATGGCCAGAAAGAATTTGAAAATGGCTCCTACTGAGAGAATAACAGTGATTGGCCACAAAGTTAGAGCTCCTTTTAACATGAGATCCCATTTACTACTACCAGAAAGCTGCCTCATCCTTCCTCCCTCCTGTTGCCCAGGCAACCTGCAAAGGGCGGGGGGAGGGGAGGACAAGCTGCCAACAACTTTGAAAATGGTTGTCCCACAATTTCCAAATAATTCAAATATTTCCAGATTATTCATGAATGCATCTACTGGTACACCTGAGAATCCAGAAATGATTCAGGATCACTGCATAATATAATAGAAAAATTGGGTTGCTGCCTGACAGCTGAAAGTGAACAAACTGAAACTGAACCCAGAGAAGACATAAGTGATGCTTATAGGGAAGGCAGAGAGCTTGAAGAACATTGTACTCCCCACTTTCATCTTACCTTTGCAGACTCCAATAAGAGCCTAGGGAGTTATACCAAATGCAGTACTACTGCTAGAAAAGCAAGTTAAGGCAGCCACAAAAACCACTTTCTACAACTTCTGTCTAGCCTGGAAGATGGTCCCTGACACACCTGATCTGACCACTTGAATCTATGTACCACCAGAGGAGAATTATGTAAGCCACCTTGGGGCCCCTTTGGGGAAAAAGGTAGGGTGCCAATGAAACAAATACATAAAATTTGTGGGTATGAACTGACTGTTGAGAAAATCCTACCTGGGATGCTGAAAACTACTAGGTTACACTGACCAGCTCACTCAGCACTGAATATGAAGGCTAATGGAGAGAGTGAGGGAGGGAACAGAAATCCTGAACGCCTCCATCTTACCCTCCTGAACATCTCCCCCTAAACCTCTGTTGTACAAAACAACCAGGATAAAAGCATAATGGGGAGAGGGAGACTCCTCTTGGTGGCAGCTCAACTACTAGAGTAACAACACCAGAGAAAAAATACTCCGATTGCTCTGCTCCTTCATTTCCCACTTTCCTAGGATAAGATTCAGCAAACGATATTATGCTACAGCTACTATCCTAATTAATGAAGAGTGACTGGGAAAAAATTCAGCATATATGACTAGGGACTTGAGCATTCAGCAATCAGCAAAATCACTGAGAACTTTTCAGAATTCAGCAACTGCAGAAAAATGGTTGTATCTGTAAAGCACCAAATAAAACCTATCTGCTGAGGATCAAGCATCATTTTGATCGCCAGATATCTACCTTCAAGACAATCTTCTGAAAATTCACTCACACACATATGGCCAAGACTGGCTATGATAGAAACTGCAGCTTGTGAAATTATTAACATAAACAGCCTATTCACTGATTTCCCTACCACTGCTTAAAAGAATGGATGCATAAGACGTCTTACTCAAACTTTTTCTGCACAACAAAGGCCGAAACAAAAAGAACTATGACACCACTGAAATAGGCCTTGGTTCTGTTTCTCACCTTCTCACTGTTTCTGTATTTTCCCCATTTTCTTAACATCTTCAACCATTTGTCCACTCGTTCAATCTCCTGAAGTTTTTGCTGGAAAAGAAGATTACAGGGCTCTAATTTATGCATTTTGAAGAGAGGAAGAAGTGGGTACCCTAGTCAGCATAGCAAGTAAACCGATGGGTTATAAAAGATTAAAATACAGCAGATGTAGGTAGGTGATCTAAGGACCAACCAGGCAATAACCAAATAGCTGTGTTTGCATAAACCTCAGGGCATGGCAAGTGCTAGCCTTAAAATGAAGCAGCCTGGCAAGTAACAGCCGCACATAAGGTACACAGTCATGACAATTATGGTTTAATAATGATAGTTTTGGGGCCACATGACAAAGATATTTAATATTTTAATCTATTAAATGTTGCGATCCCTTTTCATCATTTACTACTAATACCATGCCCAGAAGCACCCACAATTTCAAGGGTAACCACAGAAAAGTAAAGCTTTCAGCTCTTACCTTTTCCTCCAAAGCACTGTGGAGTGGTAGCTCATGCTCACTGAAAAAAAGAATAAAAATTCCAATCAAACCATGTGTCATATATAAGACCATAAAAGCAAAATGCACAGTATAGAAAAGAAGTCTGAATTCTTGCCTCAAAGGATGGACAAAAATTAACAGCCATGTTGGTCTGTTTGTCAAGGAGTTTTCCTATTTAATGAGATTTATTTATTTATTTAATGTACAATAAATTTTTAGAATGACAGTCCGACTTCCTGTTTATTCAGAAAGAGCTCAAGGAGCAAGACTTCCATCTGGCTCCTGCTCACAAATCGATGTGTGATACAAAAAAAGAACGAATTTGTGAATTAACCTATGGCTGCCATAAAAAGATGTCAAAACAAAAACTTATGATATTCCCAAATGTATACATCACTGCTCTAATGGTTTTGAAACACTGTAAGGTTCTTTAATGAAGTTTCAAAGTTTATAGTAACTCTGATCATACTGCAAGCATGTAATATGCCTACAGAAGACAGTTTAATTTCTGAAGACACAGTGATGTGTCTGAGAAGCTGAGATAAGAGATAAGCTGAGAAGATGATAAGTGCAACACATGGAAGCTGATCAAAACCATAATAAAAAAAAGGTACAACTACCTGTTTCAGGAAAAGATCAAGCAAACAGGAAAAGAGAAACTTACTGCAAAAACCCAAATCTGTCTGTGACTTTGTAGAGAGTGAAGTCAGCATCTTCCCATGGGTCAATCTCAGCCCCTTCCTGTCTTCCCTGTAATAAAAAGGGAGGAGCACAATAAGCCTGCTATGGTGGAGTCTAACAAAATTAAGATTTTGACATATTTATGTGCATTACTCTGAACAATAATCTAAAAGCTTAAGTTGATAATACCGATTCCTACTACAAAATAAGCCTTAAATTATATTGTACTATGATAAAGGCAAGATAGGTAAAAAGGTGAAGGGTAGGTATCAGTTATCAATATGCATTTCTGTGCAGTGGCAGCCATTTTTCCACGTTTATGGGCATGTGCTTTGCACAATCCTTTTGTAGTTGTGTGCAACTATCTCCAAATTGTGCCCTGAATTTGCCATTACAGGACACTCTTCTGGATGATATATTCCAGGCAGCACAAAGCAAGTACCAAAGAGAAGCAGAGGCAATGAAGATCTCCTAACAACTTTCCTACTATCATGCTTTCAGGCTTGGAATCCCTTACTGAAGCTTCTGATGTCAGACAAGAGGATGACTTTTTTTGGTAGAGACAGAAGGTACACAGTCAAAGCAAGCAGCATGTATTGGACTCTACATATTCCTGTCTTATTAAGAAATTACAGCCCATCAAAAGACAAATGCAAAACTGAATAATAAGAATACCTTGGAAATGGATGGTATCCATCTAGGTACTACATTTTTCTTTTTAAAAGGCTGTGGGCTAGACATAAAATTTCTCAGTTTTTCTCTAATTTTATTATTTTTGTTTCCTAAATGTAATACAGAAGAGTGAACTGAAATTACTCCGGTACCAACTTAAACCTGGTGAACCTGAGAAGGACTTCTAGAGCTTCTTGACTGTGGCTCAGATCTGATGCCTCTTCAGCAGAGCTATGTGCCTTGCATACATAAGCAGCAGACATACAGAAACTGCAGGCCACCATCACAAAGACTTGGAATATTGATGGAATAAACAAACAGGATGTTCTAAGCCAATCTGACAATTTGTGATGTCAGAGGAAATCAGAACGGTGGTGGTCATTTTAAGCTATGTCTGAAAAATTTACATCAGAACCTATAATTGCTTCCATCTGACAACTGTTCCACTAAACATTCTTGGCTGTGGCTTGTGGCTACACAGAGACAGTGGAAGCCAGTCAGTGGGGCAAGTCAGTGCTCACATGAAGCTTGCCACTTGGAGGCAGCTGCCACGCCATGTGGCTGCAGCTTCAGGCAATGTCTACAGAGCTGCTACATGCTGAGTTGTTAACCTTGCTTGCTGGGTATTATCTGAATAGCCATCTAGTTGGCAGGAAAAAGAAAGGCCTGCTTTCTGCAGACAATTAACAGAAAACCTTGGGCCAAATAGTACATTAGTTGACAAAAGCAAGAACCTTACCTTCTCATACTTTGCAATAATTTCCACCCTTTCTTCTGCTATTAAGGCATCTATATCTTTCTTCATGTCAGAAACTGTTAAGTAAAATGAAAAATCAACAATGAGCTAAGAAACCTGACACTGTAAGAAGCACAGGTAATACTTTTGAAAAGTGCTAACAGAAAAAGGCTTTGTTAACAAGTCAAAAAATCCAAACCTTACCCTAGAATCAAAATTAGATGGAAGCTGTGAAGTCTAAAGTGCACCTATATGCAGTTTTTGTCAAACAATGTAAACACTAAGTATGAATAGTGTATATGAATAAACTTGATTGCTTCTACAGAATGAGGAAATTAGGCACATACCTCAATTCAGTTCAAACAATTTCTCATCTTAGCATCTTGTTTTACCCAGGGCACATGAAGGAATACCTGCTTTCCACACACTCCAAGATTATTTAGCAGAAGTTCTCCTATGAGTGCCCCTGCCATATGAAGTTAAGTGGGTGGCAACAAGGCCAGTATTAGTACCCCTGAGGCAGCCCATCAGACCCACTTTACTGGAGGAGACCTGATTCAACAGGCTTCTGGTTAACTGTTGCAACTGCTCCCAATTTTCATATACACATTTTCTCTGTCATCATTTAAAAATGTGATCCAAATTCACATGAAATCACAACAAAACTGTAAAAGGGTAGCAGAGAATATCCAAACCTGTACCTTCTGATAAAAGAAGGTACCTTCTTGGGGCACCTGCTTGGAGCAGGTGAAAAATCTCAATAGCTGAGACCAATTTTGAAATCCCTCCACCCCTCTTCCAAGATTCTATACACTCTCAGGGGCTTGAGCAGGCTAATCCTTCCTCCCTTAACAGATTATCTGCTTCTTAACATCCCATACCTCCTAGAGTTGCCAGGTCCCCTTACCCTCCCCAAGGGAAGAGGGTGAAACTGGCACTTACCTTAATGATCTTCTCTCTCATGTGCGAAGTGCGTGCGTGCTGCCAAATTGGCCCCTGTGAAGGATGGGAGTATGCCCGCCACCGGGTGTGATGATTTCACTTCCAGAAGTGACATCATCATGCCCTACTGGAAGAGTACCTTCTGCATGCTGGCCCAGGAGGTTTCTTGCCTCCCAGCCTTGTTCCCCAGGGTATTTCCCCCCAACTGGCCATGAGGATTCCACACACACACACCCCACCAGGGGATCTGGCAGCCCTACTCCTGAAGTATATTCAGTACTTTTCTTGTTTGTAAACTCATCCCTCCACACACGCACTTATTTTTTCTGCATATCAGGAGTGTTTTCCTAAGAACATACAGCTATCATCTATGTGGGTGGTAAGGCTAGACCAAGGTATTTGGCTGTTCCAAGTGTGGCACGTCTGAGAGATGGTTTGCCCCCAAGCCAGTGGAAAGAGATGAGCCCAAAACAGCACTGCCCTAGAAGCTTGCCCTGCACTCAGTAGCACTAGAAGCAGCAACAACAGCCGCCGCCTCCCACTTGGTCAGTGAACCAGTCTTGCTGGATGACCCATTTTTGCTACTTGCAATGATCAGCTTAGGGCCTAGCCACTTGACAGGTAGATATACAGGTTCGTTAAAAATAATCAGTATCATATAACAGGTTTAACTTCCTGAAGCTTGTATATGTTTCTGGAAGTTCTGGGTTGGATCCAGACTAAATTGACAACATTTACCAGTTCTCCCATTCTGCTGAGGCACTCTCTCATGTAATTCCTTATGATCTCCTATCCTCCAGGAGCTATGTTTGGGGAGATCAGTGCGCTATATAATGGCAGGGGGGAGTAAAAAAGTTCCATTCTGCTAATGGAAAATTTAGTCTAGATTTAACCTATTGACTTGAGCACCTGCTTCAGCCTAAATTCAGAACTAATTCAATGGCAAAAGCCTTTTTCTTTATGAAGAAAGCAAAGTATCAACACCACTTTTGAGACAGATGTACTGAAGTACCATTATTAATATTAACAGTAGTAATATCATACACACATGAAGAATGAGATGCCACTGAAATCTATTTAATTAAGCTTTGCATACAAAGTTGCCAGTCTAACTAGTGTTTTACTTTCAGCATAAAATCTGCCTTTAAGTTTGGTGGGTGAACTGAAAGTTTCATGACTACAAGGCTAGTCAGTGGACAAATTGGCTTGTTGAAGGCAATGTTGTATACCATCTATCTGTGATAAAAGATTGGGAGTACCCTGGGGACTCACACACTCCTTCTTTCTCATCTTCCCTTTTCAGAACTGATATAATGGTACACTAGTGCATCTATGCTAATGTTAACATGGATCAGGAGTTCACCCAAATCACAGTTTGAATACCCACTTCTTTAAAAACAAGGGTTTTTTTTAAATATCATCACAATATATATCACAATATATATTCTATAAAAGATCCAAAACCTTACAAAGAGAGTTAAGCATTATACAAAAATTGTGAGAGACATAAAGAAGCAAAAAGAACTCAGAATAATTATTCCTATATGACAATATTACACTACAAGCAAAAAACCTGCAAGGACTCATGCAAAGGCATCTCATTTCCCCTCCCCCACTGTTTCCTCTTCCCCTCCCCTGAAAGCCCATATAGCCTCTTTTTTCCTGCTTCCTTCTCTCCTTCCCACCCACCCACCTCTCTCTTATCTTTCCACCCATCTTCAGCTACATTTATTGGAGCCAGGACATCCAGTGTGGTGTAGTGGTTAGAGTGATGGATCTAGGAGACCCAGGTTCAATTCCTCACTTTGCTATGGAATCTTGATGGGTAACCTCACCCAGTCATATACGCTTAGCCTAACCTACCTCACAGGATTGTTGTGAGGGGGAGATGGAGAGAATGATGTAAGCCTCTCTCGGTCCCCACTAGGGAGAAAGGTGGGATATAAATGAAGGGGAAAAAATAAATAAAAAGTATTTATTTCATTCATACCTCACTTTTCTCCACAATGCAGACACAAAACAGCTTGCATCATTCTCTTCTACTTTATCTTCACAATAACACTGTGAGATAGGTTAAGCTGACAGTGTATGACTGGCCCACAGTCACCCAATCAGCCTTAATGGCAGAATGGGGATTCAAACATGGATCATAACCACTACACTACACTGGCTATCATGAGGTGGCTGCTTCTGAATAGTAGTGAGCAGCTGGGCCTGGGTGAGTCATGGAAGTTACATGCTATTAACTTGCCCTGCGGTTGCTGCTAGGCCTGGCCCAGATGACTCTTCCATCAAAGGCCAAAGCAGTCCTGGAAATGGCCCTGCCTCCACTCCCTTACCTTTTACTGATAGAAACCAAGTCTGGAAGACTGACAATACTATTGTGGTTGCTTAGCAATAGCCACCGTGGATGTCCATTTCTTAAAGCTACAATCACTGCTTCTATTATTTGGAGGGGGAGGGTTAACTCCCTTTTTTAAGATTTTAGATTTTCCTGCAAACATGGGGCTTTTCTCAGGTTTGTAGAAAGATCTTTCTTGTCTGGGATGACCGCAATCTCTGGATTTATTTATCCACAGAATTGGCATTGTCTGATTCCAAAAGCAAGCTTTGATGTGTAGCCACAAAGTGTGATTAAAAGGTGACTAGTTTATCACACTATCTCCAACACAATGCTGTGTTTTTTGTGAATATACTGTAATACCTCTGGAGATAAGTATAACTAGGGCTGCCAACTTTGGCCTGAGAAATTCCTGAAGATTTGGGAGCAGTTCCTGTGCAAGGGAATTTGGGGAGGGATTTCACATAGAATCTATGGAATACTATAGAGTTTGCCCTCTTAACCTATTTTCTCCATGGGACCTGATCTCTGTTGTCTAGAGATAAGTTGTAATTCCAGGAGAACACAACAGGTAGGGTTGCCACCTCCAGATTGGAAAATTCCTGGATACTTGGGAGTGGAGCTTCGGGACAGCAGGGTATGGGGAAAAGAAAGACCTCAGAAGGATATAATGTCATAGAGTTCACCATCCAAAGCTGCCATTTTCTCCAGGGGAACTGATCTCTGTGGCCTGGAGATCAAATGTAATTCCAAGAGATTTCCAGCCACCACTTGGAGGCTAAAAGACTGAAAGGAACTGTGTACAGCCCTGCCATGATTGTTATATCCCTGAGGCCACAGTGTATTGAATGTCTATTGCTAACCTGCTGTATTCTCTCCTTAGCCATGTTCCTTCCATATTATAACTGCTATTCCTCCAGACAGGATGGGCCCCCCTGTTATCTCACAGAACTATGCATCTCTGAGCTAGAGACGACCTTGAAGACTCCAGGCGCCTGAATTTGTTACTTTGCCCAGATGCTGGGAATCTAGTATTGTATAATCACTGTTTAGCCATAACTTTAATGGGTTCTCACAGAACCAGTGTAACCCTACATGCCAAAAAGTAACCAACCGTTGCTGGAGCATGGGAAAACTCAAGTATAATATTGACCTTTTGTTTTGAATTGTCACTTCTACCAAGCTCCATGATGGAGTTCAGACCTGAACTGTAAAATCCTGAATAAAGTCTTTTCTATTGGAACCAATGTGTGTTCACTGGAGAGGGACTGAGGGATCTACCTGCCAGGAACTGACAGGAACATAAATACACCGAAATATAATTTTTCTTTTTCTTTTTTTTTTTGCAAAAGCTATGATAATAAATAATTGTGAAATTATATAACTAAGATAGAATGAATATAAGATAGAAGGGAGTAAAGAGCAACATATAGAGTATGAGTTAAATTGATTGACTTACAGTGAATGTATACAATGCTTATAGAAGTACTTAAAGTTATGCAGAATAAGGGACAAATTGTTTGCCCCATATTGACGAGACAAGAATGAAATAAGATAGAATATGGAGTACAAAAGTAGACAAATGACTGTTATTATTAAAGAATATATGCCAGGAATGTAACATTTAGTCGATAAGTTAAGTGGGAAAGGGAATAGAGATAGCACTGTGTTATAATAGAAGCTTAGAAGAGAGTGAAAGTATATGTTTAATAGAATAAAATAAGTTTGAAATGAGTAGGGGGAAAAACGGATAAGGGGTTGGAAAACTGTTGGAAGTCAACAAAAGGGGGGGGAAAGGGAGGGGGTTAGAACTGCAATATTTAAAGGAAATTGATTGTAATAGATATTATAGAGATTTCTAATCCAATAAAAAATTTTATTAAAAAAAATAATAATAATTGTAAGTGACTCAGTGCAAATATTTAAATAACTATACAATGTACAAAAAAAGATTCTCATACAGTACATAATAGAAATTTCAGAGATAAACGTTGGTATACAAAGGCAACCGGCCAAACAGTAAAGAAGCCTAATTCTAATCAATGTCTCTTCCTCCAAAAGAGGTTTCCTCAATGGCAGATGCATAATAAACTGGAACAATCCAGAAGAACTGTCGGATGTGTATAGTAAAGTCCAATGAAATTATACCAGTGATTCTTATCTGGGACCATGCTGAGGGAATTTATGCATTTTGGTAAGCATTCAGGACAAAGGGGGCAAATAGCAGGGCACCTTGGATTTTACTCCCTTCTCCTCTTGCAAGAGTATTAATTTGGAAGAAAGTTCTATGGTTGTTTTCTTTTCTTTTTGCTTTTAATTATTTATTGTCCATGGATCAGGTCTTTTTGTAAGCTTCCTTCACCCAGTGGGAAAGCCAACTTATATTTTAAATCATTAATAAATAGAGGGGGAATTCAGTGAAAATCTTGTGTACTTGGTGGCAGTGGTAGCAGATTAAATGCTAATAACCACTGAGTTAGATTGAAGACCAAGGAAATCAAATTCTCATCAGTGGCACTCTTACAATTGAAGACTTTCCTATGGCAGCTTTCCCTTAGCTTTTAAAATGCCGATTAAAACCTTTTTATTTTGTAAGCCTTCAAGATGGTGTGGCTAATTTAAAAACATTGCTAATTACTTGTGTTGCATTTAAATACTCTTTTGTTTGCTTCTTTTATAATAGATAGAAACATTGTAGAAGTAGATCTTTCCTGACTTTCCCTTTCCCCAGCAGTCTCCTGCACCAAGAAAAATTGCTGTTGAGGCTCAGAGGACCCACAAGAATAATATGCCATTCAACCCGGGGGGGGGGGGGGAGGAGAGGGAGGCTACAGCAAGAATGGGAAAACAACTTAAATTCCATGCCCCCCTTTATAGGAGCTCGTGCAAGACTAAGGAGAAAGAGATTTCAGCCTATTCCCCCTTTTTGCTGCTGTCTCCCAGTCCCCAAGCTGCACAGCAGGTGCTCTGAAGGGTCCGCTACTGAACCCACATACTCTGGGTTCAGTATTGAACCCAGCGGCTTGTTCTGCTGTTTTGTCGTCCTGTTTCGTCGCTGGTGCTGCTTGTAGGGTGACGTAGCTCTGCCTTGTGCAGCCTCGTGTCTTCTCTCCACCTGCTTTTCAGCAGGACTCCTTGTTATATGGACTGTGATTTTCATACTTGTACTTACATGGACTCATTTGGTGATTGAGCGTGGATACATGCACCTGTTTCCTTGACTTGTTTATTACATGATTCATGTGTGATTATATCACCTTTTGTGAATTACATTAAGTGTTCCTCCCCAATGCAGCAGACCCAAAGTGGCTTACATTGTACTTTTTGCCTCCATTTTACCTTCACAATAACCCTGTGAGGTAGGCTTGATGGAGAGTGTGTGACTGGCCCAAGGTCACCCAGCAAGCTTCCAAGACCAATTGGAGATTTGAACCTGGGGCTCCCAGATCCTAATTTAACCACTACACTACACTGTATTAGAATACAGGTTCAGTCAAATCCTTTTAAAAAAGAGTGGAGACAATTTTAAATACAGTATGTTTTTTTTATATATATATAATTTTTATTCTTTTTATTAACTACATTAACTAACAATACAAGGGGAAGAAAGGGAACAAGGGGAGGAAGGAAAAAAAAACACAACAACTACAACATGTAACAACTATGCTACACAAAATGTTTTCCCTTCATACTGCCATTATTCAAAAGTTAAAGCTTTATGTTATATTGATGGAGTGGTTGACCTTACTAAATGCAAATTACAATTTAAATTCAAATTAAATTTTCCTTCCCCTCCTGGGTCCCGGACGCAGTTCTCTCTGAGCAACTGCAGCCGCAGTGCTCGTTTCCTCCCCCCTCCCCTCAGACTTCTCCTTTTCGTCTTGCTTGGTGCACTGAAATTCCGGATTTTTATCCTCAAAATCCCTTAGTTGATCTTCTGATAATATCTTGAAAGCTTGATCTTTGTGACTGAACCAGATTCCTTCCGGAAATAACCATTTGTACTTTATTCCACGTTCTCTCAGAAGAGCTGCGAACTTTTTATACTTAAAACGTCTTTTCCGAACTAGAAATGGGACGTCTTTCAATATCTTAACTTTATTACCCAAAAAGTCCAAATCTGCATTGTATGAATTATATAGGATAGTGTCCCGGATCCTCTTAGATGAAAAATCAATGATGATCTCGCGAGGCAGCTGACGCTTCATTGCATATTTTGAAGTAGCCTGACGGACTTCCAAAATGGCGCTTTTTACTTCTTCTTTAGTTGCCCTCGCGGGTGTCGCCAGTAGTTCCGAGACCAGACCCCGTAAATCCTCATTTTCCTCCTCTTTCACATTCTGGAGGCGCAAAATTGTCTGTGTTCGTTCCACTTGTAGCCCGATCAGCTGGTTCTCCACCAGCTTTAGCTCTTTATTCGTAGCCTTCACGAGTGACGCACTTTCCCGAGCAGACTTCTCTGCCCCCCCCCCCGCTGCTTCCTTAATGGTTTTCACTTCGCTCTCAATTAAGCCCACCCTTTGATCTGTTTCATTCAGCTTGTCAACAAAGGGTTTTATGGCTTCACCAACCGCCCTCCGCACTACTTCCTCCAACGACTCTCCCTTCAGGGCAGCCGAAACTGACTTGCCCAGAGCGGGACTTTGTTTTTTCGTTGCCATTTTAGGGGGGGGGGGAACCGCCAACCAGATTCTGAAACTCAGCGAAGGGGAAGAACGAGCCTTCTTAGCTTCAGATCCCACCACTCCTTCGCGTGCGCTTGTAGTAACAGAAGGGATTCGCTTACTTGCAGGCTTTTGCCTAATTCTGCTCTTTGCCGTTTTCCATGGCCCGGCAGCACTCGAGGCGCCGCGCACGTCTGCCGGCCTCCGTAGGGACAAACAGGCAATTAACCCCCCGCATTGATTCCGGGGGGCTCTTCCCGCAGCGTCCTGGACCCAGCCTCCCTCACTGGGAGTTTTGGGGGCTAATCTTCGCAGATCAGCCGCCCGGACAGGGTGCTCGGGCGCTTCCTCTTGGACCTGCGAAGAGGAGCGTCCGACATGGCTGAGAAAACGAAACCGAATCAATTTTAAATACAGTATGTATGGGAAGGATGCTGGACTACTCTTCTCAGTCATGTGTTACTCTCCTGGAAACACTTTGCTCTAGTAATTTTTAATCCTGTTAAGGGCTATTTCCAGTTTCAAAATTTCCCCTCCTGCATTGGGGAGGAAGCAGTTTCAGGGCGGGAGGAGAGTTCGTCATCTCTCCTGCTTTATACATTACACTTCTTCCCACACATACATCTTTATGTGTCATCAAGTATGAACCTTTTAATTCTGTCTAGAAGGTACTAACAGAAAACTAATCTTATGCTGTGTCTGGGCAGGCACTCAGATGTCCTAGGCAACTGTGGTTACAGAAAAATGTGCATGAACTAGCTTGTTGCTTGGCTCATGTTTATGCCTCAGTTGTCCCCTTCCCCCTTCCTTTTCCACTGAGAATAGCGGTTAAGTACTAACTCCAGTTACTCAGGATGCATGAATGCAGGGGTACTACTTGCTAGGTATGCAGGTTAATCAATGTATTGTAAATATGATTGTCAGTGCCAGGAGGGAGGTGAATGCATGAATCCAGCAACTAGCTGGGACCATGCATATTCTTCCTTAACTGTAGTTACATGCAACATCAAATGCAGTATAAGTTAGTGGGTGAACAAGGAGTAAGAAATTAAGGCTTCATAGGGGGAAATTAGAAAGTACACAGCAACAAATATTCACTATCAAAAATCTCACTGAAAATGCACATCAAATTATTTACAACATTTTGCTTCTAGAAATACTAATGCAGTACATGTGTGCAACCATATGGACTCCGTAGCATCTTGCTGTAGTGAGAGGCAATTGCTCACACCCATGCTCCTCCAGATTTCTGATAGGTTGAAGATACATGGTAAACTTGTTCCGTATGCCCAGACAAATACAGATAAAGAGGCTTCCCACCTACTTCCCACTGTAAACAGAAAATCAGTAAGAAGAGACCCTGCACATGCAGGCTTGACAGTTTTTCCCCATTCCATTGGAGTTTCATTTGTCCATTTGGGTGCATGGTGAAGTACTGCAATCTAATACATGGCAATAACATTACAAGGCCTCCACTAGGTAGCTATTTGTTTATTTTATTTTATTTTATTTTATTTTATTTTATTTGTAGTCTGCTCTCCCTGCATGCAGGCTCAGAGCAGATTAACAACATGTAAATACATATAATAAAAACAATTAAAATTCTGGTAGGAGTTATATAAAGCTAGCAACAAAACATATTAAGACAGCCTATGCTCCCTAGATGCCCAACTGGAGCAATTTAATGTAGCTTTCAATTAACTGTCATAATTTGTGGGGTAGATATCCCAATGTTTTAATCCTTGCAGCTACAAAAATATATTTAGAACATTGTTACATTTTTTCTATTTTTCATGGGCATAATATGCAAATTATGATAAATTCATACTACAAAAATCATGAAAACTAACTATGGCCTTGAAGTTCAGGATGTAATTTGATATAGCTCATGACATATGCCAGGAACAACTATAACACAGCTGCTATGTTTGGTTTTTTATTTGCATTGAAACAAGTTAAGGTCATCCATCCTTAATTTAATCAGAATGAAACACCAACAAATAGAAAGTTACACAATCATCCATGGTAATTAACATACAATATGACTATCAGAGGAATTGGTTTAATCTTTCTTTAAAGAAACAGAGACATAAAGAGTACCGTTAAAAATTTCACATGCACCGAATTCCTGCAACTTAAAGAAAATGCTTAACAGATCAAGTCTTTGAACAAGGAATATAAAATGAAAATCATCACTATTTCCACTGCACATAGAAATGGGATGCCTAGCATGGAATGTATCTTCTTCACCTCTTCTCCAATGAACCGCCATCAAAAATTGAAAAAGCAACTTTCTTCTTTCCTCCAGGAATCATGGGGAAATGACGGGTCCCAGACTCAGCTGGGGGCCTGAGTCACAGGCGATGCGGGGGAGGCAAGCGGGGAGGTGGCATGGCAGCCGCCATGTTGTGGAGGGCGGGGAATGCCCAGGGCTGAGGAAGCTCGCCCAGGCACATCCGGTGTGGGCCCCTGGTCTGAGAAACTGGCCCCTGCCCCTCAGCACTTGGCCCATGGTGGCACAAGGAAGAGGCTGCGCGAGGCCTTGATGGTGGCAAGAAGCCGCGCGAGGCCACGATGAAGAGGAATGATGGCGAGCGGCCCATGATAGGCTGCTGCGGACTGGCTGTCCCACCCCACCTCTACCCCTGGAATGTCAGGCTATGCCTTGTTTCGGGGGTTGCAACCTGAAAGGGATGTGTGCACTTGTGTGGGAACAGAGCCACACTTCTCTGGGATCGTGTGTTTAGATATATGCTGTCCCTGCGCTGGCTGCCCTCTGGCAAGTACAGGGTTAATAACTGGCTTAAAATGCCTGCCTCACCTCCTCATATCCTATCCTCCCCAGCCCAGTGTTGGTAACTTTGGGAGCATTGCCAAAAGGGAAGGCAATTCAAACATTTGGGAGTCATTCATTGCTGAGAAGTAGCCATTGACTATATTGCAGGTGGGTTTTATTGAAATGATGGGGCAGCCAGTTCCCAGGTAGTAACTGGAGATCTCCTGGTATTGCAACTGGGCAGGGTCAGTTCCCTAGCAAGATCGCTGCTTCTTGGCTGTAGGACATTGTACCTTGCTCAGGCTCAGCTATCATAGAGTGCAGTGTCCCACATATTTCATATACATTGTTGCAGTATTTGTGACACTAGGCACATTAGAGAGATCTGACATTCTTGCACAGGCTGGAAAAGAGCTGGTGTGTCCCAGACTAATGATGCAGGTTTACGGTGGTTCCCAAGGTAGAATAGATGCTCTCAGATTGCTTTGTCAAGAGAGGTGGCCATGTTAGTCTCTGTAGCAGTAGAAAGAGGAAGAATCCAGTAGCACAAACTAGACTAGCAAAATTAGTGGTAGGGTATGAACTTTTGTGAGCCACAGCTCACTTTTTCAGATACAGCTATAATGTGAATTAAACCTGTGACCAGCATTCAGAGGGGGTTTAAGTCTCAGGGTCACCAACTGGGCAGGCAGACAGGACAGCATTTATTAAAATAATTAAGCTGTAGTCATGCTGTCCAGGAATTTTAAATAAGTATAATATACTTGGTTAAAGTATGTTGCATGTCAAGGAATTCTGTTTTAAATTGCAGAGATAAAATACAGGCATACTGTACAGATAAAATGAAATAGATGGCCATGGCACTTAAAACCTTTAACTTCCAGCACGTGAGTTGGAGAGTGCATCTCAGTGAAGGGAGTTTTGAGAAACAAACAAACAAACAAACAAACCCCACAGAGTTATACTGGAATGATTTTGTTGGGGTCTAGGTGTCGCTTAGCTTCGGGTTTTAATTTTGCAGTATCGAATTGGTCCTGTTGTTCTGACACATTCACTTAAAATTTCTGGTATGGTTTCTATATCAGATGTAGGTCGCTGGCTAGAAAAGGGATTCCAAGCCAGCTAGCTGCCTAAGAGGTTCAATACAGGCATCTTGAGCTTCTGTCTTGTTCCCTGGCTACGCTAACTGCTGGCCAGGAAGAATGCAGGTGGCTATGTTCACAAGTGATTATTTTGTAATATTGTGAATGGGACTATTTGCATAGCCACCATTTTAGTGTCTTAGGCCAGGAATATCCCTTTCCTGGTGGCATTGTACAAGGTGGACATATCTCTTCCTATTGCACCCACTGCCTCATTCCCACAAAGGGGAATGGATTATAGTTTCTCCAACACTTCTCTGAAGATTTCACAGTGAAACAGTCTCTCATTTTTCCTTACTTCACAGTATAATACCCTGAATAGGAAGAACGTGTTGAGTGCTGTGTAGTTAATGCGCGTTGGTTAATTCAGTTACCCTTAGCACGCACTGGTGGATTTCTGGGGGCACGGAGGTGGCCAGTAATGGCACATTGCAACTTCTCTAAACTGGAAGGGAGCATTATGGTAAGGCCCTATGAAGGAATGGCACAGCATTTGCTGCTGTAGAAGGGTTTAAAATCCTCATAACCATGGCTGGAAGGGCAGATGCTTCCTCGTAATCAGACGCAGTGTTTCTTGCCTCTGTGTAAAATGGAAATAATAGACTAGCATGTCCCATACCCCTTTTAGGGATTCAGTGTCAGGTGCTTCTGTGCTCTGTGCTCCATAGGAGCACATAACACTGGTAGTGAGCTAGTGCCTTAGCCTTAATTCTGTTACATGGACATATTCCCAGCGGAACAGGTACAAAATTGTAGTCTGATGTTCGGAACATGAACACTAGGTTGCAGTTCCTACTGTAAGGCGCTTACCCTGGTACATAGCTTGTAATATGCTTATAAATAAATAAAACGAGGGATAGGAGTTCACCTGGAGTGCAGGGAGGTTTTTGCCACCATAGTCATTCCCCCCTCATATTCCAGGTTTTATCATTCTCTGAGCATAAGTAAATAATCCCCAGCTTTCTCTTCTCTCACCTCCGAGTTTCCTTTGAGGATCAGTCAAATATATTTGTATAGGTAGATAGATAGATAAATATAGAGGCAGGTAGACATTGATATCCAGCTGCAGCATGCATTAAATTATTTACTTTGGAAATGGGATATCACTGCAGCGAAATGCTCTCGGGGGGAGGGGGTCTGGAACAATTTGACACTGTTCAATGTTATACATACTATATCAAGCATTCTAAGGAGGTATTCCTGAATTGTATTGTCGAAGGCTTTCACGGCCGGAGAACGATGGTTGTTGTGGGTTTTCCGGGCTGTATTGCTGTGGTCTTGGCATTGTAGTTCCTGACGTTTCGCCAGCAGCTGTGGCTGGCATCTTCAGAGGTGTAGCACCAAAAGACAGAGATCTCTCAGTGTCACAGTGTGGAAAAGATGTAGGTCATTTGTATCTACTCAGGAGGGGTGGGGTTGAGCTGAGTCATCCTGTAAGAGTTTCCCAGGGTGTGGAATGCTAATGGCGGGAGGCTTCACTGTATCCTGAGGAGGTTCTTTTGCATATGGATTGGTACTTGATGTGCTAATCTTCTCTGCAGGGCTATTGTCGGGGATAGAATGTTTTGTTAGCCTGGTGTTTTTCAGAACTGGAAACCATGCTCTGTTCATTCTTAAGGTTTCTTCTTTCCTGTTGAAGTTTTGCTTATGCTTGTGAATTTCAATGGCTTCCCTGTGCAGTCTGACAAAGTAGTTGGAAGTGTTGTCCAGTATTTTGGTGTCCTGGAATAAGATACTGTGCCCTGTTTGCGTTAGGCTATGTTCAGCCACTGCTGATTTTTCAGGTTGTCCAAGTCTGCAGTGTCTTTCATGTTCTTTTATTCTGGTCTGGATGCTACGCTTTGTGGTCCCGATGTAAACTTGTCCACAGCTGCAGGGTATACGGTATACTCCTGCAGAGGTGAGGGGGTCTCTACTGTCTTTAGCTGATCGTAGCATCTGTTGTATTTTTTGGGTGGGTCTGAATACTGCTTGAAGGTTATGCTTTTTCATAAGCTTTCCCATCTGATCAGTAATTCCTTTGATATATGGCAAAAACACTTTTCCTGTAGGAGACTGTTTTTCCTTGGTTGTTTGATTCATCCTGGGTTTGATTGCTCTTCGGATTTCATTTCTGGAGTAGCCATTTGCCTGAAGTGCGTGGTTTAGATGATTAATTTCCTCATTGAGAAAGTGTGGCTCACATATCCGTCTTGCACGATCCACTAATGTTTTCATTATGCCTCTTTTCTGTCGGGGGTGGTGATTGGAGTTTTTGTGTAAGTACCGATCAGTGTGAGTTGGTTTCCTGTAGATCTTGTGACCTAACTGAAAGTTTGCTTTGCGGATGACCAGGGTATCCAGGAATGGGAGTTTTCCCTCGATTTCTTTCTCCATTGTGAATTGTATGTTCAGGTGGATGTTGTTGAGATGATTCAAAAACCCCATCAATTCTTCCTCCCCATGGCTCCAAATGATAAATGTATCATCCACAAACCGGAACCATACACTAGGTTTGTGGGGTGCTGATTCTAGAGCTGTTTTTTCAAAATATTCCATGTAGAAGTTTGCTATAACTGGGCTGAGTGGGCTCCCCATGGCCACCCCATCCATCTGTTCATAGAATTCGTTGTCCCATTGGAAGTAACTGGTTGTCAGACAATGGTGGAATAAGGCTGTTACATCCTCTGGGAAAATCTGATTAATAAGTGCAATAGTGTCTTTTACTGCAACCTTGGTAAACAGGGATACAACATCAAAACTGACAAGTATGTCTTGTGGATTGAATTTCAGAGAACTGATTTTGTTGATGAAATCTGCTGAATCTTTGATGTAAGACGAGGTTTTCCCGATGTGGTCCTGCAGGAGATCTGCCAGATGTCTAGCTAATTCATATGTCGGTGAACCAATGGCACTCACAATGGGTCGGAGTGGGACTGAATCCTTGTGTATTTTGGGGAGTCCATATAGTCTAGGTGGCTGTGCTTCAGTCTTGCATAGTGTTCTGTGCGTGTCGGGATGTAGTGAGGAATTCTTGATCAGCGCATTTGTTAGCCTGGTGATTTTGCAAGTGGGATCTCGTTTTAGTTTTTTGTAGGTGGAGGGGTCCAGGAGTTCCTTAATCTTCTTTTTGTATTCCTCTGTTTTCATGATCACTGTAGCATTGCCTTTATCAGCTGGTAGAATGATGATGTCTGGATCTGCATTGAGGATCTTGATGGCATTTCTCTCCTTGCGTGTTATATTGCTGGTGGGAAGCTTTGCCTTTCGTAGAATCCTGGCTGTCTCTCCTCTTATTTCCTCAGCTTCCTCTTCAGGTAGATGACGAATGGCAGCTTCTACATTTGCAATGATGTCTTCCACAGGAATTCTGGTGGGGGTGACTGCAAAGTTTCCTCCTTTTGCCAAGATGGAGGTTTCTTCTGTTGAGAGTTGACGGTCTGTCAGATTGATGACAATGCGTGCATTGTCGAGCATTGGGCTTGTCTGTCTTTTTTCCTGTAGTTTGTTAAACTTCTGCTTCTGTCTGGATGTGTGGTTGGTAAAAACTTGTTCCATCTTCCTGTAGGTGAGATTATCGACCTTGTCCCAATCCTGACTTCTCATTTTATGGCTGGTGTTGATATGCACGCAAAATAGCTCCTTGTCTGTGGCAGCAAGTTCTCTGCGGGTAGTGTGGATTCTCTCACGTAAGAGGGCCTGTTCTAGGCGGTCATAAATGCGGTTCGCCTGTGTGGTTTTGAAGATTCTTTTAGTTGTGAGAAAAGATGGAATGGTTCTTGTGTCCCTGCAGCGTAGGAGAAAGGTTAAAGAACAGAGTAGATGTGCTTTCTTGTTCCGAAGTGTTTCCAATCTCCGGGTCTGTTGGAATGTTTCCTCCCCGTAGAGGTGTTCGATGGATTGTCGAAGGCTTTCACGGCTGGAGAACAATGGTTGTTGTGGGTTTTCCGGGCTGTATTGCCGTGGTCTTGGCATTGTAGTTCCTGAAGTTTCGCCAGCAGCTGTGGCTGGCATCTTCAGAGGTGTAGCACCAAAAGACAGAGATCTCTCAGTGTCACAGTGTGGAAAAGATGTAGGTCATTTGTATCTACTCAGGAGGGGTGGGGTTGAGCTGAGTCATCCTGTAAGAGTTTCCCAGGGTGTGGAATGCTAATGGCGGGAGGCTTCACTGTATCCTGAGGAGGTTCTTTTGCATATGGATTGGTACTTGATGTGCCAATCCATGAACATGAAAGACACTGCAGACTTGGACAACCTGAAAAATCAGCAGTGGCTGAACATAGCCTAACGCAAACAGGGCACAGTATCTTATTCCAGGACACCCAAATACTGGACAACACTTCCAACTACTTTGTCAGACTGCACAGGGAAGCCACTGAAATTCACAAGCATAAGCAAAACTTCAACAGGAAAGAAGAAACCTTAAGAATGAACAGAGCATGGTTTCCAGTTCTGAAAAACACCAGGCTAACAAAACATTCTATCCCCGACAATAGCCCTGCAGAGAAGATTAGCACATCAAGTACCAATCCATATGCAAAAGAACCTCCTCAGGATACAGTGAAGCCTCCCGCCATTAGCATTCCACACCCTGGGAAACTCTTACAGGATGACTCAGCTCAACCCCACCCCTCCTGAGTAGGTACAAATGACCTACATCTTTTCCACACTGTGACACTGAGAGATCTCTGTCTTTTGGTGCTACACCTCTGAAGATGCCAGCCACAGCTGCTGGCGAAACGTCAGGAACTACAATGCCAAGACCACGACAATACAGCCCGGAAAACCCACAACAACCATTATTCCTGAATTCTTATTCATATACCTTATGCAAGAGTTCACCTGGCTTTGTCAGCTAACAAGCTTTCTTCAGCCCAGTATGCTGCAGGATGTGGAATCTGCACTGTGCAACCCTAAGAGACTGGTTATTCAAGTGCATCCTGGATGGAGTATGGGCCGGACCCATTGCCAGCAAACTGCGGAAATTGGTAACCACTCACAGATTCAAGGGAGTTCTTGGATTGTTTGCTCCCTCCACCCATGCAGCCCTCTCAGATATGGCTTTTGTATTTGGCCTTAGTCATCCAACGTCCGTAGCCATAGCTATGCATATGCTGATCCTCCTGGGGGGCATGGGACCTTGCCCCCAACATCTAGAGGGGTGTGTGCAAGGTCTAGTTCATGTGGCCCCATCTCATGTGCCCAGGGAAATGCCGATCACCAATTTGGGGTCAGGAAGGAATTTTCCTCCAGGCTCGATTAGCTCTGGGGTCCTGGAGGTTTTTCGCCTTCCTCTGGGCATAGAGCAAGGGTCACTGTGGATGGGGGGAGTGTCATCCAGGATCCCCCCCTTGGAGTGCATGTCCTTGCTATTGCTATGGTCCACCCTCCCCCTGTTTCCTGGGGGAGGTGGTTGCTGGCAGGATGGCCTGGGGTCTTTTCCCTGCTGCGGATGGATGGATTTGCACAGCTGGAGGTGCCGAGCTACACTGACGGAGCCCAAGCTCCCCACTGATTCTCTCTTTAGCTGCAGGTTCTGAGCTTGTTCCTGTGCAGCCTGACTGGAGGGGAATGCTGACTGCCAGGTCCGGTGGTGACGAGGTGGCCAGGACTTGGAGGGGTGTGCCAGCATGGTGGATCCTAACAGGGCCATGCAGGCATCCTGCAGTTCATCAGGACTAGTGGGGAGGCTCCTCAGGAGACGAGCCTCCTTTGGACAATGGCCTAGAGTGGGTCATAGTACCCAGCCTTGATAACACAGGATGCAGGGGGCAGAGGCTGTGGGGTGGCCAGTGGAGTCCCGTGGGGTGATTCTTCCCTGGTCGGCTTTTGTGGAACGGTGTTGGTTCTTGCCTGGTGATACCCATCCAGCTGGGGTCTGGATGTCTGGTCGTGGGGCACTGAGGGGACTGATTGTTTGGTTTTGCAGCTTTAGGAGCATTGGCGGTGAGCCATTTTGTGGTTCTTGTGGTGTATTGGGGCATTGAGCACCAATCCGTTTGTGGGGAAACAGGGCCCTAGGCTGAGGATCCTCGTAAGGGGTTTGGGTAGTGAGGAACGGCTGGTGCATGCCCAGTCGGGGGCTGTCAGTCCGCCTCACTCCCAGGTGGCAGGGGATGATTCACACAGGAGTTTATACCCACATGGCATCCCACTGACTGTCCTCCCATCGTTCCCCCCCCCCCTCAGCAGCCATCTGAGAGGGTGTATGGGTCATCGGCTTGGCAGGCGGGTCAGCCGATATTCGGATCTGTGCCCTATGTGCAGGGCCGGATCTAAGGTTGCCAGTGCCCAGGGCAACCCTAGTCCGACATGTGCGCTCCTGGCACTGCGTGATGACGTCACTTTTTTGACGTCATCATGCAGGGGGGAACGTGCCATACGCACCATTCACCTCCCCGCAGGACAGGGGGTGGCCAGCCGCCCCCTGTCCTGCAGGGCAGACGAATGGCGCGGGTGGCCTCGCAGCCCCCCCGCGCTGCCTTTTGCCTGCCCCGCAGGACAGGGCACGCGCGGCAATTTGGCAGCCCCCTGTCCTGCAGGGCAGGCGAAAGGCAGCGCGGAGGGCTGGGAGGCTGCCCACGCTGCTGCCCACGCGCTCCCAGCAGCTGGCAGCTGCTCCCGGCACCCCCTCCCTGGCGGCGCCAGGGGCAGACTACCCCCCTGCCCCCCCTCGATCCAGCCCTGCCTATGCGTGCCTTTGCTCCCTGAGCTGTAATCTCAATAAAGTTGTGGCCTCTTTACCTCCAGCACTGTCTGTGTGTTTTTGTCGCCGTGCCCCCCTCCCCACTCTCCTCCCCCACTTAGCACTTGCCTGCCTGCTGGCCGACTAGAGGAAAACATGCCCCCCTACCCACCTAGCCTGTTAAATACTTTGGAGATGGTTGGGTGGTGGTTATTGGAGAAGTCTGCTGCTGTGTGCTTTAAATATTTATGTGGTTTTATTGGTTTTAAAGTTATATGTATTTTAAATTACTATATTGTAATCCACCCTGAGCCTGCTGATGCAGGGAGGGCGGAATATAAATTGAATGAAATAATAATAATAATACATGAATATCAGGATATCTTAAAACAAAAGAAGCGAGATGCTGGACCAGACCACTGCTTCATCTAGTTTAACATACAGTTTCACATGGTGGTCAACTTGTTGCCCTGTCCTCCTCTCCTACATTGAGAACACTCTGTTGATTGAAGACTGGGGTTTCCTGGGTTCCTCAGTATAAAAGACTAGACCAGATATATAATTCAGGACTGTAGGGACTAAGCTACACATTATGCAGATCAATGATTAGAACTCTCATCATTAAAATGCAGCTGCTGTTTTCGAGCAAGTGGCACAGGAAAGGACAGGTATAACACAGGTATCCTCTCCCCTACTTCAGCTAACAGTAGTTTGAGGGGATTTCTATTAGAGAAATGGCACAGTGGAAAGGGCGAAACATGCCTCCCCAGCAGCAGTTTTGGTTAATGTCAAAGAAAACTTTAAATAATTGAGTTATAACTCTCTCACATAAAGTATGGTTTGCCCCCATATTGATCAGCAGAAGAGCTGGGGAGCACAGAAAAAACAAAAGCTCTCTGTTATAAGGCTGTACATGCACCAAGACAGTCACAGGAGTAGCAGAGGTCTCAGAGCCAAGCTACAAGTGACACCTTACACAGGTTGGACACTTGTCAGCTTCCCTCAAGTTTTGATGGGAAATGTAGGCATCCTGGTTTTACAACTTGGCTCTCCATTACAGCTGCAAGACCAGGATGCCTACATTTCCCATCAAAACTTGAGGGAAGCTGACAAGTGTCCAACCTGTCTCAGGTGTCACTTATAGCTTAGCTCTTAGTCTTTGGATCAGGGATAGGTCCAGTGCAACTGGTTATCCAGGAACACAGTCTAAGTCACCTCCCTTCTCCATATGATACCAAGCATGGAAACTCACAAAGGATGACAAGAACACTCATACTGGTTGTCCTCTCAGCATTACTTTGTTGGGATCAAAAGCATTACATTCACAGAAACATTCCCTAGATTTTTAAAAAAATAATAATGCAAACTAAGACATAGCAAGCCTTACCTGAGGTGGGTATCTTCACGGGGAGAGGCTATGGTAGCCTCTCCTGCTTTGAGGCTACCCAATAGAAGACATTTCAAATGCACAGCAATTGCCACCACCACTGGCTCTTCAGCAGTCTTTCAGACAGTCCTTAGCTTGGTCATTCTCAGCTTTGCCCATGCATGCCATAGTCAGAGCAAGCCTATCTTCATTGTCTGCAGTTTTCCCCCGTTTGTCATTGGGTGAAATTGAAAGAAGCACTGTTTTGCTAGCTTTTTCTATGCAGAACTTCTCCTTTGTCCACTGGGTTGCCTGAAAACATCCAGAAATATGGTTTTCTTAGACTCTCGACATATAATATATAAATTTTCCCAGCATTACTGCATTTTCCTCAAATTAACATAAATTTTTCTTACATGCTATACAAACATGATACTAGTGACAATTTTCTGTACCACTATTTTCTTTGCAACTAACTACAAAGCTGTTAGCCTTGGAAATTTTACTGGTCCTTTTGTGTTGATTATATGCTGCTCAGCGTGAAAAACAGAGACAACTTTCTTCAAATTTAAAAGTGTAGCTCCATCTAGTTGACTAAAAATTATTTTTATTTGCTGCTAATACCAGGTGAGTGGCTACTTACAAATTTAATATAAGTGTTGAACTGGAAAAGTTGATGTGAATATTCAACACTTCTTTTTCCTTAATCTAGTTCTGGTTTGACTGATCCTTTGCCAGGGTATAGCATTCCAGGAACTGGAGAAAGGAAAATCATAGTACCACAGTGCATGCTAACAGCAGCTTTCTAAATTGCATATGAGCAAAGCCCTTTCAAAATCTTTCTGGATATGCCCTAACACGTGCCTGGATTTCTGTGTTGGTGTACACACCCAGGAGTCCTCTCTCTAGCATATAAAGACCAGCATTATCCTTCCCTCATTATGATTGCATACAACTTAAAACACATATTGAAAAACAAAACATCTGGAATTAATTCTTGTAGTGCAATCCTAAGAAGAGTTAGTCTAGAAAGATGCACAGAAGGATGGAGTTGTGCTGTGTTAGTAAAGGTCAAATAGATTACATCAACAGAACCATTATCTTTAAAAGCAGGTCTGCTCCACACATGTGTAAAGAAGGAGAGAGGGGTGAAATTTAAAGCACAAAAGATGCTGGTTGGGTGAGCATATCCTAGCTCCACCTCACAATCTAATCCTAGTTCCCACCTCCCCAAAAATCAGGTTTCCCCCCAGCCAGACTAATACTAATAATAATAAAGTCCAGCTGGGAGGTGAATTCAGCACCACATTGCTCATTCTTTTACACCCCTGCCCCATGTAAATTCATGAAGTCTTCAGAGAGGCAGGGCATTACTGGAAACAGATCGCTTGTTTATTTTGTAAGGATAATACTGTGCCACTGTGAAAATGTCTAAAGGTCTAAGAAAAGCTTTCCTTCTTGTTTTTCAAGACTTAGCATCCAACTCATTTAAAGTAATATCGTTCAAGTACATACTGTATATCCTGAGCATTCACAGGTTCTAAATCACCTGATTCAACATCCTTCAGAACTACTTGTAAAAGTGCATGATGCACTGTCCCAACTCATTTGTTCATTCATGCTCAGAAGTGACTGAGCTTTATTTTAAGATCAGAAAGTTCCCTGTGCCAAAAAAGAAGAGATGCATGAATTTCATATGGCCAATTATAGGCCAGTTGCTAATCCACCTTTTGTAGGGAACATAACAGAACTGCACAGCAACTCCAGGGGTCTTTGGAAGGATGACTCATCTGCCCGTGACCCTTTTCAGTCTGGCTTCAGGCCTGGCCACAGTGCAGAGATGGCTTTAATCATTCTGACGGACTCCATCTTGAAGCAATGCTCTTCTGTAAATCCTGCTGGATTTACCAGCTGCTTTCAACACTATAGATTAGGGGTCCCCATCCACCTAGTATTTTTTTAGAAAGGGGGGGGGAGAATGAGGTTTTTACCCCCAACAGGGCTTCTGATTGGCCTCTGGAGATCTGATTGGCAGTGTAGGGTTTTTTTTAAGTTGCTTTGGCAACAGCTGCCACGACAGCACAAAGACCTTGACTGCATGACTGAATGTAAACTGTGTATATGTAAGAAAATATTTTAACACAGTATGTTCATTTAAAGTGGCATCCTGTTAAACAGAGCTTCTGCTTGAAATGTTTAAGAGTTACTATTAGAGTTCTGCATAACCTCACTCCCTGACATTTTGTGGTTAGCTCCACCACCTGGTGTCAAAATTCCAGATGTGCCCATGGGCTTTAAAAGGTTGAGGACCTCTTTTGTAGATCATGCCATTGATTTGAAATGCCTGGAACATGGGAGTTGGTATCATAGATGTGGCATGAAAATGTTGCAGCTTTTAAAACATGTAAATGTATTAATGTAACTTGTGCATCCCTCAAGGCTCAATATTATTACTGTTATTTAAGATCATTGGCTAAGACTGTCCAAAACTTTGGATCAGGTTGTTGTCAATATGCTGATGATACCCAGCTCTAGATCACATTAAATAAGCCCCCAGAAGCAGTCATATCCGTGTTAGGACAGTATTTGGAAGCTGTGATCAAGTGATTGAGAAAGAACATGCTGAAGCTTAATCCTGGTGATGCTGCTTGGGCAAGATGAAATTGGGCAAGCTGGTTGGGACAAGCTGGAGGGAGCCATACTTAGGAGGGTAAAGCTTTATTGTTAACAAATACAGTTAAGAGCTTGGGAGTTCTTTTGAATCAAGACATTTTGCTGGAAAAGCAGGTAAATCAGGTGGCAAAAAGCACCTTTTATCAGCTTCATCTGGCATGACAACCACCTCCTTTTTTGGACTCAGTTGCTAATCCATGATACAGTAACCTTAAAACTGGACTATTAGAATGTACTCTATGTGGGGCTGGCCTTTGAAGACAACAAGGAAATTACAGATGGTGCAGAATACAGCAGCTAATATGATGACGGGCATTTTGAATTTGAACATGTCACCTCAAGCTTAAGATCATTACATTAGCCAGTCTGTTTCTGTGTTCAAGTCAAGGTGCTGTTGTTAACCATTAAAACTCTTCATGATCTGTGAAGCCGCTTCCCACAAGTCAGCTCTAGTCATCATCAGTAAGATGACCAGAGTTCTTACTTCAGTAAGAACTATTGCTGCTTCGGCTCATGATTTCTCTGTGGCTGTGCCTGTATAAACCAGCATCCCTACCAGACTGAATACAAATATGCAGATCAGTAGAGGGGACAGCTACTTGGAATTAATCACTAATGTAAAACTAATCTCTCATGTTAAAGGTATTTCTCTGTGGCTGCACCTGTGCTGTGGAACAGTCTTCTTGAGGACACGAGGAAGGCTTCAACCTTGCTTTAGTTTAAAATGAAGAAACGAGAGCTCTTTCTGCACATGAGATTAAATCCAGCTATAAGTAGCTGCTCGGATCGATGTTGATTTGACTTGTGCTTCTTGCCTTCTACATTGTGCAGTGCAGATTTGATTTAGTGTCTGGTTTTTCATTCCAGATGTTTAAGGAAGCATTGGTATAGTATCAGGCTTTCTGGGCTTTGTGATCCATATCACAATTTTTCTTTTTACTTTTGTGCATGCATTGTAACATACTTTTGCAATGCGTTGTAACACTGCAATGTTGCATGAAATGCCCAGTATTCCCCTCCCCTTACAAGTTCTACTATTGGCTGATTGGACAAGATTTTGGTGCTCAGCGATGAAGCTTCACTATTGGACGTACCCAGTCATGTGATCATGGCTGGGTGGGGCAATCTATTAAGCAACCCTCCATTGCTGCAGCATCCACCATTTTGTTAGCCCTCATAAAATACAACCTGGAAAGTCCTTTGAATTCTTAAACAAACAAACAAACAAACAAACAAAGAAAGAAAGAAAGAAAGAAAGAAAGAAAGAAAGAAAGAAAGAAAGAAAGAAAGAAAGAAAGAAAGAAAGAAAGAAAGAAAGAAAGAAAGAAAGAAAGAAAGAAAGAAAGAAAGAAAGAAAGAAAGAAATGAAATTTTCAACCAAAGGTGTATGGATGTGTGGTCTGCACAACCCGCAATAAAATGTATTTTTATTGCATAGGCTGGTCACAACACAGCAGCAGTTCAACCCTTTTAAAAAATGCTTCAGCGTTGTGACACTTTAAAAGGAATATTAATGCGGTAAGGTTTCAGCATTACTACTCTTTCTTTTAATTAAAAAAAATGACAGAAAAGGAATTCAGAGAGCTGAAGAGGATGGGAGTGATTACCAGTGGGTGGCCAACCAATCAGTTCCTGAGGGAAGGAATGGGGGGAGAAGAGAAGCAGAACAGGAGTCAGAGTTCTGCACACACACAAGATGCAGCAGTGGTGACTCAGCAGCAGCTTCAAAAAAATTGTGGTAAGTCCAGAGGGAAAAAAATCAGGGAAAAGACGGGGAAAAATTGATTCTACGGCCATTTCCACACACATTAAATAATGCACTTTCAATGCACTTTAACAATCCTTTGGAAGTGGATTTTTTGTTCCACACATGGAAAAGCAGTTCCAAATGTGAAAAGCACAGTCCAAATGATTTTGGAATGGGTGTTTATGTGAAAAGCAGCAAAGCTATATACATATCAATACTTAAGCGGATGTCAATTACATCTAGCAAGCTGGAACTTTGAGGGGTATGCAGAACTTTAGAAAGCCTCACCACTTGGAATGGTTTTCAATGGCAAGAAAAGGTTTTCAAAGGCAAGGAAAAGAGAATTGTTCTATAAAATCTCAGATCCTAGATTATTTCTCCAGGTTCTTAAAAGGTGTCAGCAAACTGGAATCAAACTTAACATTAAAGAGATGGCTGCTGGCCAACAAGCACATAGATCTGTGTATCATATTATATATCATAAATATATCTACACATATAACATAAATATATCAAACACATACTCTATTGAGGCTGCAGTAGGGGCTTGAAATGTGAAGTTCTTCCAAGCTATTGACAACATTGCTCCTTGTTGATTTCTCCAACCCTTAGGACAAAAGCCATCCCCATGGTTTACAAAAGAGCTGGTTGACCTAAAGTGGGCTGGAAGATATCTAGAAAGACACTGCCATAAACTCGCGCTGAAACTGACAGAGCAGAGAGAAACTGACAGAGGCGATTGGAAGACCCATGAAGTGGCAATGAAAACAGCAAAGAAATATTATTTCTCTGAAACCATTGCATCAGCTGGTTCATGACCATTCCAATTTTTCAAAGTATCCTGACATCTTCTAAAATATGAACCTTTAGGACTTCCGGCTTGGAGAATATGGAGGGCTGACGCAGCTCGGGGAGCTGAGCTGTCCGTGTTGCTGTTTGTGAGGGCTACTGGGGTGCTGATCGCCCGCAGCCCCCTGTTCTCAGGCGGAGAACAGGCAAGTACGCTTAAGACCCCGAGGGTGAGTTGATCTCGGCTGTGTGGGGGGGGATCTACGCAATGATAACCCACCCAGCCTTGAGGTCCCGCTCGTAGACGGGTGGCAAAGATCTCTGCAGCAGCTCTGGAGTCAAGTTTTTGGCTTAAGACCTCCTGTTATGACCTGTACTTTCTTTGGGGTAGATTTTTCTTTTAATCTTCCCCTTACACCCTCTGGGTAGTTTGCTGCCACCAGGAATATATTATTCCAAAATATTGTATTCAAATTTCCCCTTCGGTAACGTGTTTAAGCGTCAGGCTCCTTTGTGGTTCTATGTGGTCCTGAGGATATGAATAGGATATAGCAATGACAGCTACACTGGGATATAACAAAACAAATGTTTATTTTTCAAGAAGCGTATTGGTTTCATAAAAGTAGTTCTTAGTTCTTAAAGTTACTTCCTATAAACTCATTCACACAGATCTCTTCTAAGGCTTCACACACAGTTAGCCTCCTTCACTAGACTCAATAGTTCTCTCACAAATACTTCAAATATAGGCAGCGCACAGCTGGCCTCTCTTTCCCTGACTGAGTGTCCTTTCACAAACATGCTCAGTTCAGGTTCCACACAGGTTATATTTCTCTCATGAATACTTCAGTATACTCAGGCAGCACACAGCTAGCCTGCTTTCTTCTGACTGAAACCTTTCTCCCTGCACTGTCAGTCTAAACTGCATTCACTCCGCCCACACTCTCAGTCATCAACCAATCACATCACTCACTCTTCCCTCTCTCACCGCCACTCTTCACCTAGCTCAAACCAAGCATTTAAAGACACATGCACACATTTACTTGGAATCATTACACCTCCGTACCCAAGCTTCAGCATCAAATTGGGAAGATTGGATTATTTTAATTACTGAAACAGCTATTACAACCCGTAAAGAAGGACTAATAAGGTAAAGATTGCTATCTCTCTTTCTGAGAAGAAAATTGGTAAAAGAACTGAATTAAAGTAGAAGATAAAAATTGCAAAAAATTTAAAACTTTACTGTGAATGTTCCGGCAAAGTAATTGAGAGAAAAGAACTTTTTAGAGAAGAGCTAACGCGGAAAATAGATTATTGTTTACATACCTGCTGCTTGAAAGAGATAGCGAAGTGTGAGAAAGCTGAAAAATTGCGAGACACACTGAGCTGAGAAGAGGAACCGGAAGTGCGTCAGTGCAAAAGAGAGACTGGCTGGAAGCGGCCTTTGATGAACCGGAAGAGGAAGAACGCCATTTTGGAGAAGGGAAAGGGCTTGACCTCAAATTGGGCGGAAGTAGGACATTTTGGATAAGGGAAAGGGCATAAACTTCAAGTAAAAACCATAGAGAAAAGACACCCGACATTTTGGACACTAGGATCGCTAATTTTTAAAAGATTTTGTTAAATCTTGACATTTATACTGAGAAAAGTAAATCAGCCACACCACAGAGCTAAGGAAAAGAGCAGACTCATGGGAGCGAGGCAAAGCAAGCCCCACGATGTCGAAGAAAGAATGGCAAACGGCGCTGGACAGTCTTGATAAAAAAGTTGCAGAGGGGAATAGGGAGATCAAAGATATGATGCAAGAGATTGTGAAGGACATTAAGGAGCTTAAAGAGACTTTTAAATCAGAGATGGTGGAGCTGGTCAAAAATATTGATGAAGTCAAGAAAGAATTACAATCGACACAGAAAGTTAAAACAGTGGAAGACGAAACTGACAAATTGGCTGTATCACACAAGATAGAAACCACAGGTTTGAAAGGAAGAATGGCCGTGGTGGAATGTAAACATATGGAAAAACAACTTAGATTTCACGGAGTCCCAGAAGTGGAAGGGAAATCAACCCAAGAGCAGATTTCAGAAATACTAGCACAAGTTTTGAACAAAGAAGTGGATGAGGTGGCAGCCTTTCTAGATGTGACATACAGAATCAACTCAAAATATGCAGCACAAAAAAATTTACCAAGAGATATAATAGTCCAATTGACAACAAAGAGAATAAGAGAAGAGATTGTGAGTAAGCAATTTCAAAACCCTCTGGAAATTGATGGAAAAAGAGTGAGAATAATGAAGGAACTGCCTAGGGGGGGGGGGTTGTTGGAGAGGAAGAAATACAGAGAACTAGTACAAATGCTGAAAGAATTGAACATTAGATATAGATGGGAAATACCAGAAGGATTGAGTTTTGAATTTCGTGAGATTAAAAGAACACTCAGATCTGGACATGAGATGGAAATGTTCATAAAGGATTATGAAAAAGGCTTACCCAAAAGATCTAAAATTTGACTATGGAGTGTAAAATCATATCTTGGAATGTAAATGGACTAAACTCACCTTCTAAACGTAAAACCACTTTCCACTGGCTATCTAAACAACATTGTAATATAATTTGTCTGCAGGAGACACATATTAGGAAACAAGATGTGAAATATTTAAAATTTGCTAAACTGGGGAAAGAATTTGCAGCTGCGTCAAATCAGAAAAAAAGAGGAGTTGTTTTATATATTAAAGATGAGCTGCAACCGAAAATGATTTTAAATGATGCGGAAGCTAGATATATAGCAGTGGAAATAATTTGGAATACAAAGAAAATACTTTTGATTGGGATTTATGTACCTAATGGTGCTAAAGAGAATTTTTTAAAAAGATTTACAGAACCAACTGGATGGACTAACATATGCTCAAATAATTCTGGCAGGTGACTTTAATGGAGTAACAAATTTGGACGATGATAAAAAAACAAAGCGTGCTCACAAAAAAAGAGGACTTTTGCCAAAATCCTTTTTTGAAATTAAAGATCAGGAAAATTTGGAAGATGTATGGAGAAGAAGTAATTCTAAAACAAAACAATACACGTTCTATTCTGTGAGACACTCGACATTATCAAGAATTGATATGATCTGGGCCTCCAAAGATTTGGCGGTATGGACTAAAGATGTGGAAATAATGCCTAAAGTAGGCTCAGATCATAATCCAGTAATGTGGAAATTTGGGAAAGGCACCAAAAGACAAGGATGGAGGATAAATGAAGATTTGCTGCAATTAGAAGATAATATAGTGCTACTACAAAGAGAGACCAAATTCTTTATACAATATAATCTAAATAAAGATGTTTCAATTGACAAAGTTTGGGACACCTACAAAGCAGTGATTAGAGGAACTTTAATGGATTTAAATGCAAGAGACAAGAGGAGAAAAGAAGAAAAAAGGTAAGAAATTATGGAAAAGATAAAGGCCAAGGAGTTACAATTGAAGAAAAGACCAGGGAAGAAGAAGCTGTATCAAGAAATAAAAATTTTGCAAGAACAGTTGAGAGTAATGAATAATAAAGAATTAGAGTGGGAACTGAAAAAATTGAATCAAAAGTCATTTGAAGGTGCGAATAAACCTGGGAAATATTTAGCAGGGCAGCTGAAAAAGAAAAGGGAGAAAAAAGTAATAACTAAGATTCAAGGAGATGGTAAGACGTTAACAGATCAATTGGCTATTAGTAGAGCTTTTTTAAGTATTATGCAAAACTGTATCAAAGAAAAGAATCTCGACACTATTGATCAATATTTGAACAAGATCAATTTACCAATATTATCAGGAAAATAGAAGGAAAAGCTGAATGCAGAAATAACAGAGATGGAAATAAAAGAGGCTATTCGGACAACTAAGTTAGGGAAGGCACCAGGCCCAGATGGAATTACGGCTAGGTTCTACAAATTATTGTAAAATGAACTGGCACCTTTTTTGAAAGTGGTAATGAGTGAAATTTTAAAAGGACAAAAGATACCAGAGTCTTAGAATGAGGCCAACATATCATTGATACCAAAAGAAAATCAAGATTTAAGCAATGTCAAGAACTATCGTCCTATTTCATTGTTAAATAATGATTACAAAATTTTTGCAAAAATTTTGGCGGAGAGATTAAAGGACTGGTTAGTCGAGTTTATTGCAGAAGAGCAGGCAGGGTTCCTTCCAAACAGGCAAATTAGAGACAATTTGAGAACTGTAGTAAATGCTATAGAATACTACGATAAACACTGTGAAAAGGAAGTTGGTTTCTTCTTTGTGGATGCAGAAAAAGCTTTTGATAATTTGAACTAGAATTTTATGTTTGCCACAATGGAGAGGCTGCAAATGGGAAAAGATTTTATTCAAGCAGTAAAAGCAATATACAGAGACCAATGTGCGGCAATTGTAGTAAATGACGATTTAACAAAAAAATTGGAAATAAGAAAGGGTACAAGACAGGGGTGCCCATTATCTCCATTGTTGTTCATTTTGATTTTGGAACTGCTACTGATTCAAATACGAGAAGATGATACTATAGGAGGCATAAAGATTAAAGAATTTACCTACAAGGTTAGAGCTTTTGCGGATGATGTGATGGTTATAGTGGAAGTTCCAATACAAAACATGCCGAAGTTGCTTGATAAGATAAAAGAGTTTGGAGATCTGGCTGGATTTTATGTTAATAAGAAGAAATCAAAGATACTATGCAAGAATATGACTAAACAAAAGCAACAAGAGTTAACGGAACTTATTGATTGTGAAGTAACACATAAAGTTAAATATCTTGGAATTGAGATAACTGTGAAAAATATTGATTTATTTAAGAACAACTATGAAAAGCTATGGCAACAGATTGATAGAGACTTGATTAAATGGAATAAATTAAATCTGTCATGGCTGGGAAGAATAGCGGCAGTTAAGATGAATGTGTTACCACAGATTATGTTCCTATTACAAACAATTCCAATTATTAGAGATACCAAACAATTTGAAAAATAGCAGAGGAAGATCTCTGACTTTGTGTGGGCAGGCAAGAAACCTTGAGTAAAAATGAAAGTTCTGTGTGACGCTAAAGAAAGAGGTGGACTGCAGTTGCCGAATATTAGATTATATCATGAAGCAATATGTTTGGTTTGGCTAAAAGAGTGGATGTCACTGAAAGACCGCAAACTCTTAACATTGGAAGGTTATAAGAAGTTGTTTGGATGGCATGCCTATTTGTGGCAGGATAAAATAAAAGCTGACTCTATGTTTTTGCACCATTATATTAGAAGGAGCCTCTTCACGGTCTGGAAAAAATATAAAAAATATCTGGGTGAAGGTATCCCCCTCTTGGGTGGTACCGTTTGAAGTGATCGATCCGAGAGCTATTTATAATGAAGAACAATGTCTACCATATAAAGAGATACTGATTATGGAACAAAAAATGATAAGAATCAAAACGGAAGAAGAGTTATCTCCCTGTTATGGATGGTTCCAATATAGACAGATTAGAGATCTTTACAATTCGGATTGTTCAAAAGGAGGAATCAAATAGAAAAACTGGAAGAGACTATACTACAAGAAAGTAAAAAGAAGATATCTAAAATTTATAAAATACTTTTGAAGTGGTATACAGAGGATGAGACAGTCAAAGTACAGATGGTGAAGTGGGCAATTAACTGTCACAAAGAAATAACAATGGAGTCATGGGAATATTTATGGAAAACTACATTGAAGATTTCAACTTGTACCAGTATTAAAGAGAATGTCTATAAGATGATTTATAGATGGTATTTAACGCCTAAGAAAATTGCGCTTGGAAATGCAAATATGTCAGAAAAATGCTGGAAATGTAAAAAGCATGAAGGATCATTGTATCATATGTGGTGGACGTGTGATGTAGCTAGACAGTACTGGGGAGATATTTTAGAAGTAATAAATGAGATTTTACAGACCAAAATAAAGAAGAACCCAGAGCTATTGCTACTGAATTTAAGTATGGAAGATGTTCCTATGCAATACAGAACATTACTATTCTACATGACGACAGCAGCAAGACTTTTATATGCGCAGAAATGGAAGGTGCAAGAAATACCAACTATTGAAGACTGGATGTATAAATTGCTGTACATGGCAGAAATGGATAAAATGACAAGAAAGCTGAGAGATCAGAATCTGGCAGAATTCTTTACTGATTGGGGAAGACTGAAAACATATTTAGAAAAGAAGTGGGACGTAAAAGGGGAAAAACAGGGTTTCTCACCTGTAACTGTTGATCGTCGAGTCTCTTCTGTGCAGACACACATTGGGACTGAGCAGGCGCAGGCCAGCCGCAGAAAAGATTTTTCTAGCTTTTAGAGATGTGAAGGGGACATTCGGATCCACCGCGCATGTGCGCCGGTGTTCCCGCCAATTTTGAATGTATATATATCCGAACGTCCCTGGCATTCCCTCAGTTCACCTGAGCTGCTGGAGAACCAACTCAGTTAACCAAGCACTCACAGCGGGGTAGGCAGGAGGGAATGTGTGTCTGCACAGAAGAGACTCGACGATCAACAGTTACAGGTGAGAAACCCTGTTTATCGTCGTCGTCTTTCTGTGCAGCCCCACATTGGGAGAATAACTAGCATCTCACCAATGGGGGCGGGTGTGAGTGTCTACTTGAACAAAGAATGCAGGACAGCCGTGCCAACAACTTATTCACGCCGTGCATTCACGTCCACAGAATAGTGTTTGATAAAAGTGTTTGCAGTGGACCATGTCGCAGCTTGGCAGACGTCCCGGAGTGGCACTTCTCGCAGGAAGGCAGCAGAAGCAGCTTGCGCTTGAGTGGAATGAGCAGTAACCAACAAGGGGCACTGGACTCCAGCTTGCCGATAACAAAGTTTAATTGTAGACACAATCCAGTGAGAGATGGACTGGGCAGAAGCAGGTGAGCCCTTGCGAGGGCCAGAGTAACACAAAAACAGAGCAGGAGATTTCCTGAAACATTTGGTGCGATGTAAATAAAACAATAAAGCACATTTTACATCCAATGTGTGCAGTGCCCGTTCCCCTGGGGACGAGGGTGTCGGAAAAAAGGAAGGGAGGAACACCTTTTGCTGCAGGTGAAATTTAGAGACCACCTTGGGTAGAAATTCCATGCTAGTGTGGAGCATGACCGTATCAGGGAAAAACTGTAGGAAGGGAGGGTCACACCGCAGGGCAGACAGCTCCCCAACACGTCTAGAGGACGTGACTGCCACAAGAAAGGCTACCTTTTGTGTGAGCAAAGGTAGGGGGCAGGCAGACAGGGGCTCAAAGGGCCGGAGCATCAGTTGGGAGAGAACCAGGGACAGACTCCACTGAGGAATCGGCGGGGCCCTAGGAGGGAAGGTCTTGAACAGGCCCTTTAGGAACTGCTTGGAAAGCCAGTGCGTAAAAATGGTCTTCCCATCAATCTGCTCATGGAAAGCAGAGATTGCAGCCATGTGTACCTTAATGCTCGAGAAGGCAAGACCCTGCAAGCACAAGTCCAGGAGGTAGTCCAGAATGATAGGCAAGGGGCAATCAAAGGGAGAAACCCCTTTTGGGGCCAACCACCTGGAAAAACGTGACCACTTCCTCTGGTAGGATAGCCTGGTAGATAGCTTCCGGGCATTCAGAATGACCTTAAGAACCTCTGAGGAGAGGCCTACTCCGGAGCGCACAGGAGCCAGGCAGCCAGACTCAGAACTGCCACATTGTGGTGCCTGACCCCGTCCCTGATTAATAGGTCCGGGGCAGGAGGCAGTGCCAGACATCGTCCCTGTGAAAGGGAGAGCAAGAGAGGGAACCAATCCTGGCGAGGCCACTGTGGGGCAATTAGGATACAATGGGTGTTGAAGGCCCTGACCCTGGAGAGGACCTTGTGCATGAGCGGGAAGGGCGGGAAGGCATAAAAGAGCCCTGGGGACCAAGGGATCTGAAAGGCATCCCCTAGCGAGTGACGGCCAATTCTGGCCCGGGAGCAGAACAGCGGGGCCTGCTTGTTGTGGGCCGTGGCGAATAGGTCGATGAGCGGTGCACCCCATGTGTGGAAGACTAGATGGAGATAAGCCTTGTTGAGGGACCACTCGTGTTGAGGCAGAAACACCCTGCTCAGCGTGTCCGCTGCGGTGTTGAGCTCCCCTGCAATGTGAACGGCCCTGGGAAGGACGTTGTTGACCATGGCCCATTTCCAGAGAGTTGTTGCTTCCCTGCAGAGCTTGAGCGAGACCGTTCCTCCCTGCTTGTTGAGGTAATAGCAGGCCGTGGTATTGTCCGACAGGACCTGAACCCTCCTGTTCCGAATGACATCTGCAAAAGAAGCAAGGGAGTAACGGATCGCTCTAAGCTCTAAGAGGTTAATGTGCATATTTGCCTCAGTTGGAGACCAGATGCCTTGGGCTGAGAGCTGCCCACAGCGCCCTCCCCATCCCAAGTTAGAGGCGTCAGTAAAGACGGTGACCTCTGCCAGGAAAGGACCAAAAGGACAACCTTCGGACAAGTTCTCAGGGACAGTCCACCAGGCCAAGGAACGCTGTACCACCCTGGGGATGGAGAACTTCTGATGCTGGCCCATAGTGAGGGGGTTGCACCTCCGGATGAACCAGTTTTGCAGAGGCCTCATATGCAGGCGTGCAAAAAAAACTACCCCTGTGGAGGAGGCCATAAGGCCTAGCAGTGTCTGAATTAGGAGGGCAGTTTGAAAACAGTTGTGCAAGAAGTGACGGGCTAGGGAGGAAAGCCTGGTCAAGCGATCCGGGGGTAGGTAGGCTCTGCCCTGTGGCGAGTCGAAATGGACCCCAATAAACCTAATGGCAGTGCCCGGAGTTAAGATAGACTTATCCCCATTAACCACCAAGCCCAACCTAGCCAGCACAGATAAGGTGAGGGCAATATGGGCCTGGAGAGAATCCGCTGAGGGTCCCACCAGGAGCCAGTCATCCAGGTAAGGGTAGATAAAGCATCCCCTGGACCGTAGATACGCCACCACGGTGGCCATGCACTTCGTGAAAACCCTGGGCGCAGAGGCCAGCCCAAAAGGCAACACCGTATATTCATATACAGAATCCCCATAGACAAACCGCAGGTACTTTCTGTGGCCCTCAAAGATGGAGATGTGGAAGTAGGCATCTTTCAAGTCTAGAATAGCTAGCCAGACGCCTGCTTCCAAGAGCTCTATGACCCTTGTCAGGGTCAGCATCCGAAATTTCTCAACCTTTAAATAACTGTTGAGGCCCCTAAGGTCAAAAATGGGCCGGGACCCTCCATCCTTCTTATCTACGAGAAAGTATCTCGAATAGAATCCCCAAGGGGAAGTAGCGACATTGACCACCCGGACAGCACCTTTGTTCACCAACTCCATAACATTATGGTGTAAAACAACATTCCAACATGGAGAACAACGGGGAGGGAGAGAAAGGGGAGGTGCATCAGAAAATAACAATTTGTAACCATGGGTCACAATAGACAGGACCCAAGTGTCAGAGGTAACAAGCTGCCAACAGGGCAAAAAAGGCCGAAGCCTGTCCAAGAACCGGGCAGTAGCGAGAGTGTCCTTGGAAGCCAACTGGGGAGCGTCCAGGCTTAGTCAGAAGACAGAAGGCTTCTGCACGGAGGTCGATGGTTTAGGCGAGGAGGGCTGCTGCCTCCCCTTGGACCGGCCGGAGCGCCTGGAAGAATGACGCTGCTGGGTAGAATAGGATCGGTGGCCATAGGACTGGCCCGAGAAGAATCGCCCTTGACGCTGCTGGTAAGGCTGATAAGGGGTCTGTTGGATCGGAACCGACCGTAACGGTACCTTGGACCCGACGGCTGAGCTGAAGGAGCGACTCCCAGGGACTTGGCTGTTTGCTGGTTCTTTTTCATCAGCGAGAGGGATTCATCTGTTTTCTCCAAAAAGAGCTGGGGCCCCTCAAACGAGAAATCCTCCACCTTCGCCTTCTTCTCTGGTGGCAGGGCCGTGGACCGGAGCCAGGCGTGCCGACGCGAGACCACCGAAGTCGCCATTGCCCGCGCTGCAGAGTCTGCGGCGTCCTTGCCAGCTGTCATCTGCTGTTTCGACAGCTTCACGGCCTCAGCTTGAAGGGCCTTAACCAGGTGGCGTCGATCCTCCGGGAAGTCGGAGAGGTAAGAGGACAGCCGTTTCCATAGAAAGAGGTTGTAGGATCCCATTATAGCTTGGAAATTCGCTATACGGAATCCCAAGGAAGCGGATGAGTAAAGCTTCCTGCCCATGCCGTCCAGCTTCCTGCCCTCCCGGTCTGCCGGAGCCGAAGAGGAACCGTATCGGAACCGAGCCTGACCTTCTTCTGCCACGATGGAAGAGGGCTTAGGATGGGTGAAAAGGTATGGGCAGTCATCCTGTTTCAAGCGGTAGTACCTTTCGACCTTCTTTGCCGTTGGCGGCAGTGATGCCGGTGTCTGCCAGAGCGCAAGAGCATTGTCGACAAAGTCCTCCACAGGAGGGAACGCCACCGATGCGGGGGATCCCGAATACAACGCCTCCAGCAGCTTGCTCTTAGGCTTAGAGGTCGTGGAGGCAACATCTATCTCCAGCGCAGCGGCCATCCTGACCATCTGTTCGGTGAACATTCTGTAGTCGTCATTTGGGGACGACGAACGGAGCTCACCCACGGTGTCATCCGGGGAAGGGTCAGAAGCCACATCCGAGGAGTAATCGGACGGAGAAGCCAGGCCCTCTTCATCCTCGGAATCCGAAAATTCCGCTGGGGTCTGCGTCGGAACCGAAGCCGGGCGTCCGGCCAGAGCCGATGGGCAAGGCCCGGGAACCGAGGGATGAAGTTGCACTCTAGCCGCAGGAGGAGCAGGCGCAGGTTGCACGATCGGCTGAGCCGGAATGGAAGGCAGCGGAACCGAAGGGTGTTGCAGGAAGGGCACGGACTGCTGGAACCAGGCCACAAAATCCTGCCAGGAGGTCATGTTTCCTATCCCTGGGACAGGCTGCCAAGGAGGTAGAGGAGCAGATACCGGAGCAGGCCAGTGGTACGGCGCCAGAACCGATGAGGTAGATTGCATCGGAACGGAGGCCTCAGAAGGCGCCGGGGCAGACGGCAGGGAACGCTCAAACAACTGATACGGTTCCGGGAGAGGCGGGAATGGTACATAATCCTCCGATGTTGTTGGAGGAGGCGTACAAGGGGGCGACGGGGTGTGAAGACTCACCACATTGTCGTCAATCAGAACCGGCCTGGATGGCGTACCGGGCTGCACAGTCGGGGCCAGGGATGGTACACGGCCCTTAGCTTTCGACTTGGCCTTGGCCTTTTTAGGTGGGGGCTCCGAAGAAGCCTCTGTGGCCGAAGCTTTGGACGAGGGCTTCGATGACGGCTTCGATGAGGAACGCTTCTTAGCTTTCCGGCTAGAAGGACGATCCACGGAACCGGAGTCAGATCGGCCCTCCGGAACGGGTTGCCCCGTCGGTTCCGAGGGGAGCGGCTCCGGCGATTTTCGAGACGGTGCCGGCGAAGGAGTGGCGGAGCGGGGCCTATCTCCTGATGAACCCGATGGCTTGGGGGGGAGAAGGTTGGCATCCCACAAGAAGGCATGGAGTCTGGCCTTCCGATCGCTCCTCGCTTTCGGGGTGAAGGACATACACACTGTGCAACGCTCCACAATGTGCCCCTCGCCCAGGCAGATGAGACAGAGCTCATGGCCATCCGAGTGGGTCATCTTCGTGCAGCACTTCAGACACTTTTTAAATAAAGCCGTCTGAGACATCTCGGGAGATGTTTTCCTCAAGATGGACCCAGGAAACATCGTACAGCACCAGAAAAACAATGGATAAATTCCGAAGAGACACTGAGAGACAAATAACGCTAGACAAGAAGAACCTTTTCGACGGCGGCGAAAAAGGAACTGAGGGAATGCCGGGGACGTTCGGATATATATACATTCAAAATTGGGGGAACACCGGCGCGCATGCGCGGTGGATCCGAACGTCCCCTTCACATCTCTAAAAGCTAGAAAAATCTTTTCTGCGGCTGGCCTGCGCCTGCTCAGTCCCAATGTGTGTCTGCACAGAAGAGACTCGACGATCAACAGTTACAGGTGAGAAACCCTGTTTTTCCCCTTTTACGTCCCACTTCTTTTCTAAATATGTTTTCAGTCTTCCCCAATCAGTAAAGAATTCTGCCAGATTCTGATCTCTCAGCTTTCTTGTCATTTTATCCATTTCTGCCATGTACAGCAATTTATACATCCAGTCTTCAATAGTTGGTATTTCTTGCACCTTCCATTTCTGCGCATATAAAAGTCTTGCTGCTGTCGTCATGTAGAATAGTAATGTTCTGTATTGCATAGGAACATCTTCCATACTTAAATTTGCACTTTGTTTTTCACAGATCTATTAAGAATTTGCTCAGAGGAAACATTTTCTAAATATAGATACTCAACTTCTACAATGTGCAACTAACTGATGGCATTTTCTCAGATGACACTAAAACACCTTTTAGTCTTACTAAACAATCATCATATTGTTAATTTGGACAATAAAGCAGAAGAAAGCATCTTTTAAAAATGTGAGTACATTCTATCCAATTTTTTTATATTCACATTACAAATGCAGAAACATCAATCAAATACTTTATAACTTTACTAGGCTATCACATACAAAGCTCTTCATGGCCTCGGTCACTCATATCTCTGGGACTCCCTTTTCCCTTATGCTACGCCACAGCAGCTTTACTCATTAGAACAGGGCCTTCTGTGGGTGCCACCCTGCAAATTGGCAAAATCCCAGCAGAACTCATCTGGCAGAAGGCAGGCAGGCACTCTGTGCCCTGAAAGTGCAGCTTGTTTTATTCCCTTTTCTTTCTCTTTCATTGCTTCCCCCCCACTCCAAAGAGAGAGGAGGAAGCGAGGGATGAGGGAGGCCATTCTCAAAGACAAATAGCATTACATGTTAGAGAGCTGCACTGTCTTTCCAACCATGATGATTCTCACCAAAGAATTGTCACGGCTGAATAACCAGTGCTGTAGCTCTCCTTCACATCCAATACCATTTGTCATTGAGAGTTGCCTCCTTTCCTTTCCTTGGGCAGAAAAGCAATGAAAAGGGAAGAGAAGGAGGGGGAGCTGCACTTTCATGGGGAAGGGGCAAGGAGTTCTGCAAGATGGGTCCTACTGGGATTCTCCAATTCTGATGGGTTTTGTTAGTTCTTTTGGACAATCTTTGGGTTAACAGTTGCTATGTCCTGTAGAAAGATGACTCAGGTAGTACCTTAAAGACTTGCTAGATTTCTCTGACTTTTGAGAGTCAGAGTTTCCTTTGTTAAATACAAGGAGTGGAAAAAGGAGATTCCCCCCCCACACACACACACAGGCTACACTGGAGAGCAGCAGGGGGACCTCAGTCAGGGGCCTGTAGAATTGAATTCCTTGGCCCTATTCACTTGAAACTTGTAGGGGGCTCTTTAAAGTATAGGCAGTGCTCGCTATGCTGCAATTTTGGTGTCGTTTGCATTAAAACCAGATCCCCCCAGCCCCCCAGAAAAATTCCCTCATAGGGAGTAATGGAGCTGTATATATTCGGATTCCCAGAAAAAAATTAAATCTTAATACTACACCAGTACTTTTGGACCTGAATATCAGGAATACTGATACTTATTGGATTTCTGCTACCCAGATCTGAAAAATACATTTTTAGTGCACTCATCTATAAATAACATAAACACAAATAAATAAAGGATCTACCTCATTATTCTGCAGCTGTCCACTCAATGCCAAAATTATCAATTTTAACACAGGATAGCTAATAAGGCAAAGCATACTGTCTTATTTCCTTCAAATCCTGACAATGGTATGTGTGGATGGGGTGGGGGAATGCCTGTATATAATCCGGAGATATTTAAACTCTTGATTGTAGTGGGAAGTGAGGAACTGTAGCTTCTCTAACATACTTTTCCCCATGTTATCTCATCTGCCCCGTCACCTGTTGTGCAGCATACCTGGAGTCTTCCATTTAAAAACAGAAAAGTCCATAATAAGCATACATAGTCTACCCTTATCTGAATCATACTGATCTCCTGTTAAATAACTACTAATAGAATATCAAGACTTAAAATCTACAGTGTGCCAAAAGATCATACTTCTAAAAACCATAACATTTGTGTTAAAACAAACAAAGTTCATAATGCATGCAATAATGGGGGTCCCAAATTCTGAAAGAATTTTACTTTTCTCTCATTCAACAACTAACCAACCATGCTATATTGCAACTTACTTTAAAAATTCTCTTCTGTGTTCAAAGCAGCTGGCCAAATGGCTTGGACACCAGTGGCTTAGCAGAACTCACAGGTAGAGGTGGGCATGAACAGGGGAAAAAAACCAAACACAATGTTCATTGTTCGTTGCCATCCACAAACAGGGAATCATGAACAACCACGAACACTGACCCTGTTCACGAACATCTTCATGGTTGGCTGTTGGTGGGAGGGAGGGGGGAGACTTGGAAGGGAAGAAAGTTCCCTGCACCATTTGCAAACAGCGTGGGGAACTTCCATCCCTTCAGAGTCTCCCCCCTCCCTCCAGCCAGCTGGAGGGACGGGGGGAGACTCTGAAGGGAAGAAAGTTCCCTGCACCGTTTGCAAACGGTGTGGGGAACCTCCTTCCCTTCAAAGTCTCCCTCCTTCCAGCTGACAAGGCATGAGGAACCTCCTTCTCTTCAAAGTCTCCCTCCTTCCAGCCAGCTGGAGGGGGAGGGAGACTTTGTCTGGAAACCCCTGACAAGCGGCTGAGTCGGGAGTGAAGTGCCCCTCTCCCTGCTGCTGTGCATTTCACTCTGGCAGGCTGCACTCAGCTGCTTGTCAGGAGTTTCCTTGACAAGCAGCTGAGTGGGGGATTTAAATGTCCCTCTTCCTGCGCTGCGCAGCAGCAGGGAGAGGGAAATTTAAACCCCAGCAGGCTGCAATCAGCCCTTGTCAGGCTTTTCCCTGACAAGCAGCTGAGTTGGGGGAGAAGTGCCCCTGGGCTTAGATTGGGGTTTCCAGGGCAACAGGAGTTCAGACAAAGTTTAGAAAGTCCATGCCTACTGTTGTCAAGGGAATAGATTGAAAGGCGCCCTGGCTTGACGGGCTGATGAACACCATGAACAGGGCTTGGAACGAACACATGTTCGTGGGGAACAGGGCCTCATGAACAGCTTGCTCGTGAACAGCTGATTGGGCGGTTTGTTGCTTTTTTTGTTCATACTGCTGTTCGTGCCCACTGCCCACCTCTACTCACAGGCTCATACTGTTAGTAGTAGTTGTACTGAATGAGAAGGTGCTCACATTGAGAAGCCAAGTGACAGAAGGAACCTTAACTGGCTCCTCAGACCAACTGAACGGACCGGAGGAACCGGTGCTTTGCGGTTCCTCCGGTCCGCAAAGCACCGGAGGAACACCAACAGCACGCGTAGAGTTGATATTACCTAACTGCATGCCTGCAAGAGGCAATAGAGAAAAGAAAAAGACAAGAAATAAGGAGTTTCACCCATTAGTTTTCGGGGGGGAAGGACTATGTGATTATTTATTTATGTACAATGAAATTACAATAGAGACACGGGGTGTGAAATATAAATGTTGTAATTGACCAATTATATATGCATAGGGTGTTTTGACTGAACCCCATTTTCTACCTCCCTGAGCCTCGGCTATTTGTTGATTGGAAGGGCACTGAGCCATACCATATCTGCACGTACTTCCATTCCTAGACCTTGCCCCATCGCCATACCTCCTCTGTTCCTGGAGTACTGGAATCCCCAATCCATGCCAGCCTCCTCACCAGTAATTACCACCCCATGACCTACAGTATAAACCCACAATAATCTCCTTAAATTCACCATACACTCCAGTATCTACTTTCCCTCTACAGCTTATGTGTATGCCACAAATATCCCACTCTCTCCCTAGCCTAGACTGCACAGGTCAGATTAATAATTAATCACAATCAATTCATAAGCAATCAGAAACTAATCCCAATTAATACATAATTAATTCATAATGGATTCATTATCAATACATAATTAATTCACAATCAATCAAAAACCAATCAACAGAAAAATGAACCCACCAAGGAACCCATCAAGCACTCATAATATACAACAAATGATGTGTAGCATCCTAAAATATAACAAAAGAGGGCAAACCAGGAAGAGTCCTGCTAGTTTTGACAGTTGGCAGAGGCTTCCACTTACAACAGTCTGATTCCCTGACCTAAGCATAATAAGGCCAGTGGCTGGTCCCCAGCAGGCCCTGATGGCGTTGGTATCTCCAGGGGCCCAGGGGGTATCCAATAGTCCTGACAGCCTCTGACATTCCACAACACCTCCAAAAACCTCTGGTGGCAGCTGACAATTCCCAAAATTCCCCCAAGGGCCCCAGCATCATCCAGACCTTCCAATTAGCCATGGCACCTTGCTCTGATGGAACAGCAGGGTGACGGTAAGCAATGAGGAAGCAGCAAGGATGCAGTACGATGACCAAGTCCTGCACGTGCTCCAGGCTCCCAGCTTCAGTTCCAGGCCTCTAGACCAGCTCAATAGTCAAATCAACCTGCCTGGCCAGCCCGCTGCCTCGACTGCTCATACCCACTTTCAATTGGACCCTCCCGCCAGCCAATGAGCCTTGCAGTCACTGGCCCACCAAGCCCAGAGCCACCAAGGACATATGTACAGATTCCAAATCAAACAAAGGCTGCTTCTTCCTCTTCTCCATGCCATGATTCAGGTAGGCCATCTCTCCTTTTTACCCCCTAATACCTTCCACATTTATTTGATCAAAAACATGTTAATCCAAGACATATGGATTTTAAAGAAACTTTTGAAAAACTGCCCTCAAAATGGGGCAGGTAAACTCACAATTAAATCAAGAGCTGGCCAGTCGGCAATGGACAAATCCATCCTTTTCTGAATATTAAAAAAGTGGGTATCACTTGAACTCAATTTGTGGGAAATTGTAGCCCCATTCACAAGTTACAGTAAATGCACATTCAACCTCTGCTCACAGTACACTTGTTCTTTGTATGTGCATTGAGTAATTCTCATGTTACAGTCAATGCATGTACAGCTGAAAGTGTAAAACAAACCCTACTACTACTATTTATCCAGGTATTAGTCCACAGTTTCATTTGTAAAGCAAACACACACTGGCTCTTTCTTACAAACAGGTAAGATGTATGCAGGATATATGCACGTTCACTGTGTGAACAGGGCTTGTATGTGTGGCTAGAGTGAGGTGAATAGTTTCCCAGTGGAATCACATAATATCTGTATGCAACCTTTGCTAGCTGCTCAGTTTGAAATGCTTTATTTAAACTGCACTGTGATTTGTGTGTGTAAGCTTTAAGAAATATTTTATTAATGCATTTATAGCCAGCTTTTCCCTGCATAGTGGGTACTGATTTGGAAATATTGCCATCTAGTGGGGGGTGATTTCTGGAAAGCCTCTGTGAAGGGTTATACAACAACAGAAAAACAGGGAAGGTAATGGGAAGGGAGAGCCTTTGGGGAACAGAGAGAAGATGCTGAGTATTTTCTGAGATGGTTGTTGTGGGTTTTCCGGGCTGTATTGCCGTGGTCTTGGCATTGTAGTTCCTGACGTTTCGCCAGCAGCTGTGGCTGGCATCTTCAGAGGTGTAGCACCAAAAGACAGAGATCTCTCTGGAGATTTCTGTCTTTTGGTGCTACACCTCTGAAGATGCCAGCCACAGCTGCTGGCGAAACGTCAGGAACTACAATGCCAAGACCACGGCAATACAGCCCGGAAAACCCACAACAACCATCGTTCTCCGGCCGTGAAAGCCTTCGACAAGACATTTTCTGAGATGTTGTTACCATTTCTACTGGAGTGGTACAGTTGCTCCAAAGGAGAAGACAACCCATGCTGAGTCTAAGAAGCTGGCTGTCCCTTAGTTTTGACTGGACTTCTGCTGTCAGCAAAATCTGCCCCTGAGAGTCTTTAAAGAACAGAAACTCTATAAGCATCCTACCTCAACAGTGACTCTGCTGGAATATTTCCTAGCTGACCTCATTCAGAAACTTCTGGAGCTTGTGGGGAGGTCCCAGAAAGTAAAAAGACTTCTTTCTTTCCTCAAACTGACTTTGGGACTACTCAGTATATTACTATGTTACATTACCTCTGTTACAGGCAAAACTCCTTCCCAGGTCTATAGCTCAGGTCTGAATGGGGCAGCAGCTCCTCTGTGATCACTAACAGCACTAGAACCTGACCCCTTCAGAGTCAAAAAGGCTAAACATGGTTTTAATTATTGTTGTAAATCATTTAGAAATAAATATGCATACAGTTAGAGGACTAGATTACACTGAAATGGCATCCTGAGACTGAACTTTATCAACTGTGGCATCACAACTAGGGTTCCCAGTTGAGTACCAGTGGTTTGCCCCGTTGTCCGTCAACTGCTGGCAATTGGTGGGAAGTGGCAAACCCCTTGGCGATCGCCTGCCACTGGCAGAAAATCTGGACAAGCGTGCAGCAAGCACACTCCCAGCACAGTAGAACCATGTCCATGTCCACGGTACAACCATTTTTAAAAATTATTGATGTTATGGTTTTTTGACTTCTAATGTATTTTTTGAATGTTGTTATCTGCCCTGAGCCCATCTGTGGGGAGGGCAGCGCATAAATCAAATAAATAAATAAATAAATGTCGCTTCCACAACCAATGTCATTTCTCAGGGGCCAATTCTGGCCCCAAACAGGTTAAATCGGCCCCACACAAAGGGCAGGAGCACACTCGTGCCAGCACAATGATGTCACTTCCTGGAATTGACATCATAACATTGGTGCCAGAAGCATGTGCATGCAAAGAAAAAACCTGCAAGCAAGTGCCAGTCCCTCCCCCTCCCACTCCTGCTGTGAGGGTTTAGGGACCAGGCAACCCTAGTCATGACAGATGCAAATGATTTTATCTGCAAAAGAATCACAGCGGGCCTACAAGTTTTCTAGGTCTATATGCTCAGTGGCCCAAGAAAAGAGCCACATCACAATTCTACCAAGCAGCTTTGCATGGATGTAATGGTGGCAGAGAAATGCGTTCACTTTGCCACTGCCAAACTAAGCATGATAATGGAAGATTTGTATTCACTTACCATGAAGCTTCCTTTCTCGGTGGTCCAAGAGTGGGGCAGTCCTTACTTTCGGGATATAGCTCCTCCTCTCCAAAGGTAGGGTCAGTCAGCTGATTTTGATCCTGGAGGGGAGGGGCTTATCCCTGGAATCACCAGCCTGTTCCCATCACGATACCAGAAGGGAAAATAATAACTCCCCTCAATTGTTTTTAATAGAAAGATCCCTCCCTTAATCCACTGGGAGGAAGACTACTGTCCTAACTCTTCATCCAATCCTAGAAGCTGCCCCAAAAGAAACTCAGGTGGGCAGGACTGCCCCACTCCTGAACCACCGAGAAAGGAAGCTTCACGGTAAGCGAATACAAATCTTCCATTCTCCGGTGGCCTTGGAGTGGGGGAGTCCTTATTTTTGGGATATACAAGAGCAGTGCACTCCAGAGTGGGTAGTCCGGCTTTCAGGCCTAGAGGGTGTGTATTAGTACCCTCCTGCTACAGGTTGTCTCTGGGGAAGACAACTTATCTATCCTGTATTTCTTGATGAGAGAATATACTGATTTCCATGTGACCACCTTATCGATCGTTTCTAACGACTAAAGGCTGCGTGTGTCACTGTTTCCCTTAGTGAGTGCACCCTGACAACTATGGGCATCTCCAGACCTCTGGCTTGACATGGCAGAATTATTTACCCTCTGCTTTACCTACTTAGCCAATGACACTCTGGGTCCCAAGAAGGACCTCCTGCAAACACACAACTAGCATCCCAGACTTCTGAAACACTGTTTAGTCCTACCCAAGTGGAATCTGACGTCTCTACATATATCAAGGTAGTGAGATTTATTTATTTATTTACTTCCCGTGCTTTGAATTAGATTAGAAGGAAAGAAGTACTATCTCTCCTGTCCTATGAAAACATGAAGTTCACCTTTGGAAGAAAGTTGTTTTTGTTCATAATTTGCTCTACCATCTTGGAGGAAAGGGCATGGCTCTTTATCTACTGCTAGTGCCTGCCATTCTGACACTTGTTTAGCTGATTTTATTCTCATCTGAAAGATGGCTTTAAAGGTCAGTTCCTTTGGGGACATGAGGTCATATGCTCAAGACATCTTTTGTATAATGCTCTCAATACCAAATTAAGATTTCACGTGGGGAAAAGCCAGCGAATCCTTGGAAGATTCTACAGTGAGGTCCTGTCTAGCAGAGCCCCTTTAAGTTCATTGCCTGTATTGGTTCAGGCTTCTAAGTTTCCACAGGCCCAGTTCTAGCTTAACTTCCTGGGAGCAGAAAGTCTGGCTCAGCTAATTAACTGCAACTGCAAGCTGTTGCCGAGAGAGGGGGCCTTGAGAAACAAGGGAGTCTTATCTCTGCATGTACTCCTCTCAGTTCCCGCCTAGCAATGCTGATTGATGGCACCTCTGATTGGCTAGGAATCTGAGAGGGGGAGGTTGGCTCCTCTCAGCCCTCAGATTGCTCCAGGCTACTTTTCCATCAGCATGAGGGAGATTTTTGCTCTATGCCAGGCCTGACTACCAGACCTGCCTGGTATAGTTTAAGGAGTATGTTACTGAGTATAAGCCTCAAGTTTTCCTCAGAGAAATGCTAAGTTAGCCAGCTTTATGTTTTAGTTAGTCAGCTATAGTTACAATAGACAAGCTTTTATTGTTTTAAATGCCCTTTGCTTGTGCCTTAGTAGAGTGGTTCCCGCTACTTGCACACATTCTTCTGAAGTAATAAATAGCTTTTATGTAAGCCTTATGTCTGTGAGTGTCTGACCAAGTGTGTGCAGAGTCCCCCAGGTTGGAAAAGAACCCAGAGACCGGTGAGTCTCAACAGGAGGGGTAAGGGCTATTCTTCCAGGAGGCCTGCTAGGGGTTTGAGTGGCTGTAAGCAGCACTTGAAACGGCAGGTGGGAGGTACCCCCTTTGACCCCTATCCTGGATAGGTCCCCTTTTAGAATCCATTGCCATATAAGGGAACGTCCCTTCCTAGAACCCCCCTAATTGTTGGGATGGTCACTACCTGTTGTCTAAGGGTGTTGGTATTAAGCAGGGCTTTTTTTCAGCGGGAACGCAGTGGAACAGAGTTCCGGAACTTCTTGAAAATGGTCACATGGCTGGTGGCCCCGCCCCCTGATCTCCAGACAGAGGGGAGTTTAGATTGCTCCACACTGCTGAACGGCGTGGAGGGCAATCTCAACTCCCCTGTCTGGAGATCAGGGGGCGAGGCCACCAGCCATGTGACCATTTTCTTCGAGGGCAACCCACTGAGTTCCACCACCTCTTTTCCCAGAAAAAAAGCTCTGGTATTAAGACTTTTCTTCAACCCCTCTTGAAGAAAGGATAGTAACTCCCTAATTAGCCCCAAAAGATTACATGATTCTGTCCATGCACTCTTCTGGGAACTTGGCAGGAATTTTTATAGACTCTGTGGAACTCTTCCTGGGGGCTAGCATAGTACCAATCTGTTTAGTACTGTTTAGTACATATACTGTTTAGTATCTGTTTAGTACCAATCATAGTACTTCTGTTTAGTCCAACCCTATTAGCTGTTTATGTTCGACCTCCACACTGTGAGGCTTGTCAGAGCTGGTATGGGGTTTCGTATTGATCCCTGCATCAATGGGCCCTCCTGCAGTGGAGGTGCCAGGGATCTATGCTTGAAAGAGTCTTCAGGTTTTGAGACCATGGCTGCTTCCACACACATTGGCTAATCCACTTTCAATACTCTTTAGTAAACATTTGGAACTGCTTTTCCATGTGTGGAACAAAAAATCCACTTCTAAAGTATTGCTAAAGTGCACTGAAAGTGCATTATTCAACGTGTGTGGAAATGGCCGTGTCTTTCTGGACCTGAAGGTTGCTATTAGCATCACTTCTGCACTTTACTGTGTGATCTCATGAACAGCTCTGTGAAATAGCTGTACTGTGGAAGACATACAGAACGTGTGAAGGCAGCTTGCTGCTCACATCATCTATCCCTATGGTTGGAGGGTTTCTTCTCCTTGTGCCTTGTTGAAAACTGTGGTAGACCAGTTGGGGAATCTCTCTGGATAGCATCCATTCTGCTTGGTTCATCACTCTCTGGCTTAGCCAGTCTGCCTCAGAGTTGTCCTCTGTATAAACATATAGTGACCTGTGGGAAGATTCTGAGATTCCACCATACCGTGTCTGATGGCTCCGAGTTCCAAAAGGTTTACCCTGTTGATCATTTGTCCTTCAGCCTGATGACCTATGCCATTCTTCCTTGGGTGTGGGATCCCCACCCCCAAAGACATGTCCATGGTCATCACTGTTCTCTCTGGTTCCTTGAGTGGGACACCATTGTGGGACTGAATGAGGTACAGCCACTGGTTGTTTTCCTGTTTGAGGATCTCTGGCAATTCAACTATCTTGGACCTCTTGTGATCTAACACCCCATGGGATGGCAACAGGCACTTCTGAAGTGCACAGATCAAGATGTCATTTGGATATGGGAAAGGAGCCACTCTCCGTGGCCTAGCCATGCTATCAGTGATACTAGGATTCTGAAGAACACCATAGGTGGCGTTTTCAGCTCAAAGGAAAGGCCCCAATGTTAGAAGTGCCTCTGAGAGATTGATGGAAGCCAGACAATCTCTCTTCTGAACAGCAGTCATGACAAATTTTAGCCTTTCCATTCCGACCTTCTTGTTCCTAAGCATCTATTTTATTTGACCAAATTCCTTTGGATCTAGGGGAAAAGGGACCAGGTGGCACAGAATTGAATTCCACTGATCACAGTATCCAACACACGCCTGTTTCTTATTAGCTGCCAAGGGTTTGTCAAACATTGTAAGCATCCCCCAAACACCATCGTGCCCACCGCCTTGGTGTAGATACACTGAGTTCCCTTTAGTATTCTGATCAGATTTGTTGAGGGAGAAGGTACTACCCTCCTCTCGATGTTTGGTCTGCTTTCCTTTATTTAGAGTTTCTCCAGACAGATTGATATCTTTGAAAGGAACCACGGTTACTTTGGCTTTGGGGCAAATGGTACACGTTCCAATTTCTAAGCTAAGCATTGTGCCTGGTTGCCTGAAAATCATGGTCCTTGTTGACCACAGCATAGCATATTGCCTTGGCTATTTTCTTAGTTTTGTTCTTTGGCAGGAGTTTACTGCTCACTGCAGCCAGGTCTGAGACCCGAGAGAATGTGACTCTAGGAAGGAGTGGAGCTGTCACCAATGCTCTGAAGGATGTAGCAGAAACTTCCAATTTTCTGCACACAGCCAGTTCAAACCACTTGATGCTGGAATCTTAGGTAGTCTGTCCTTGTCAACGGGCAGCACAGGATTAGACAGCAGGCTGGTTACCAGATCATCCACCAATGGCAGCTTGATCCTCTCAGTAACCCCTGGAACTAATGTATAACACTTGGGGGGGGGGGGAGGAAATAAGAGTTGTTAGTTTTGCCAAAGTTTCCATCTTAGACTTCCACAAGTATGAGAGACTACTGGAAGGGAATCTCTGATGGGATTATTCCTGATTCTAGGGAGGATTCTCTCCAACCCCTTAGTCCTTGAGGGAGAAGACTCCAGGATACTCATCACCTTAGGGAGCTTTCTAGGATACGGCTCCTGAGGAAGACCTGCTAGGGAATTTTCCCTTCTTTTAACAGCTCCCCTTTCTTCTTGGCTGAGGGAGAAAACTGATAGGTCAGGGTCCTCAGGTTGAAGGCTTAACCGAGGTCTGTGCTCTTAATGGGCCTTGCCTCCTCTTTAATCTGGGGAGGGGGCACCCTTTTACCTATCTGGAGTCAGACTCCCATACTGGAATGCCTCTCTTGCCCATCTGAGAGTCCAGCCGCTAGACTATTTATTGGTGTGCCTTCAGGACCTCTCTGAATTCCTTATTTCCATCCTGGACCATGCCAGTTCATTTGTTAAATAGTAACTATGGCTGTGACTATGTAAATAGGGGGCATGTAATTTCTTTCCCCTTAATGGTGGAAACTGTCATCCAGTCATAGTTGCCTCTGCAACACTGGTCTTTTTTGAAGGTCTCCCATCCAATTGCTAACCAAGGCCAACCCTGCTGAAGTACTGAGATCTGATGAGGTCTGGCTTGCCTGGACTGTGATATCACAGTCAAGAGGCTGCGATAAGGTCAGAATCATCATTATTCCCCCAGAACCGTTAGGTAATTGAGACTTTTACCCAAGGTCAGCCACCGAGTTCAAGTAATTATGGGACTCGAACCAGCATGTAATGATTCATGGCCCAGCACTTAACCACAACATTACAGCAACTCATTTCAGGTTTCCTTGCCTGGTGGGTGCAAACCCCAGACCTTCTCCCTTTCACTAGTCTCTTGAGACGCCCGGGAGTAGGCCGAAGCCTGGGAATTGGGCAAGTTTCGCTGCCCCCGTTACCCTCAGGATCAGTCTTACTGCAGTTCAGTCGGGGCTGCAGTTGGAGCAGGTCCTCTGCTGCTGCTGGAGGCTGCTCCTTCCAAGTCTGAGGGAGTTCCCGATAATATCGGTCTCTACAACAGGCTACTGCGGACTAAAACACCACACCCTCTAGCCATCTGAAGGGGGGTTTCCTTCCAACCCGAAGGTGGGGAACCTCGGTAGAGTTTTGCGGTTGTGGCCGTGGAACCTAGGAGCAACCTAGGGCCATCGGCTCTAATATTCACCATTGCTCCAAGTGAAATGGGGGTGGGGTAGGCGGTAGGGCCTTTCCCCTGTGAGCTCCCCCTGCCTATGACTTCGGCCTCCCCAAGTACTGGGATTACAGGTGTGCACCGCCACACCTGGCTCATCTCTGGCAGTTTCTTCTTCACCAGGATCAATGCAGTCTGCAGAGTGTTGCTGAAGATGTCCTGCTTGGATGGCAGGGCCAGAAAGACTGGTGATTCCAGGGACAAGCCTCTCCCCTCCAGGATCAAAATCAGCTGACTTACCCTGCCTTCGGAGAGGAGGAGCTATATCCCAAAATTAAGGACTGCCCCACTCCTGGAACCACCGGAGAATGTGCTCTCACCTGTGTTTGGTTGCACCTATACTGAGTCTTCTTCCACTTGTAATCTAACCATCTGCACAACTGCTTCATTGTGCTAAGCTTCTTGGTAAGCCCAAGGGCATTCTGGGCTATGCAGGAGGAAAGAGAGTGCCCTAGAGCCCAATTTATCTTGATGTTCCACAGGATTGTGACAGGAGCTCCAAACCTGCTGACCAAAAAATCCCCAAGACATGCCAGGAAACCCTCTAGATCCACCAGCCTCTTAGGGCAGATCCTCTAAACAATCCTCCACTTTGTGGAGGTTTCAAGCTCTATGAGTCTAGATTTCACTAATCCACCTTTGAGTCTCAGGAAGGAATCTTAAGTAAATAAAATAATTACAAAAAAATTATTCACTGACATCTATTGCAAAATTTACCACCACAAACAAAAACTAGGAGGAGACTGGTGTAACTCCACTTAGGATTGCACTGTAAGTATGCATACTAGAAAGTATGCAATGATGTTCCTGAATTCCCATAGCACTAGTATGCTCTGCCCTTCCCATAAACCTTCATGAAAGCTTTTTCTGATTATTCAGATTTACTTACTTTATTTATACCCTGCTTTTGTCCCCAACGTGAATCCAATGCGGCTTACATTGTTCCCTCCTCCTCCATTTTATCCTCACAACCCTGTGAGATAAGTTAGGCTGAAAGTGCATGATTAGCCCAATGTCACCCAGCCAAGCTTCCATGGCAGAGTGGGGATTCCAACCTAGGCCTCCCAGGTCCTAGTCCAACACACTACACACTCGATAACTAGGCTTTCATCAGGTGACAGTATCAACTTACACAATAGATTAATCTGTTTGCTAAGGATGATAAAATACCTATTAACTAAATAAATTTTACAGCTAAAGTATCTTGAATATTTAGCGTCAAGGCTAAATCAATCACATCACAGAGAGTTTCTTATAATTTCATTTGTATCATAATATAAAATGAATTTAGGGCAGCATCAGGCATATAAGTAAGCCTGTTTATGATTTTTTAAAAAATATGGCACTACCATGCTTTTGCTAATTAGAGCAATCCTCCTCCATCCCAGGAAACAACACAATTAACTTCCCCATCACAAAATGCATACCTGTTGGCAAATCTGCCTCCATGTCAAATCTTATTTCAAGAGAGACAAACAAATGGATAAAATTAATGTATTTGTTAGAAGTCTCAGCAGATCATAATATACCATAAAAACTGCATCCAGAGTCCAGGCAAAGGGCTTTCTTTAAGAGAAGAAGTCACTATTTATTTATTTAGTTTTATTTGGAAAAAGAAATAGAAATGACAATCCAACGTGCATAGAAACTTATACAGAATACAAATTACTACATTTGAACTATAACATAAAAGAATATTCAAAATACGTGACAACACAACTAGCTTATGGGATAGTTCTCTTCTCCCTCTCTTTGACCGCTTATACCTAAACTTTAATATCAATAGGATTCACTTGAGCTAGTACTACTGAAAGGAGGTGGGAAGGCACTTTTTTTTCAAGGATCGTAACAAAATGGAAATGCTTATGTTTTCAAACAGGGAAGATATTTAAGGTTTCATACAGCAGAAAAATAACCCTTGCAGTTAATTACATGTACTGTTGCCAAGGGGGGTTGGGAGAATAATTAGAAAACCAAAGTCATTTTATTAAGCACCCTATGACTATTTCCACTGAACTGTTCCTCTTCCTGTTTCTTCCACATTAACTAGCACTGCAGATTCTTACAATGAGGGTTAATGGGATATACACCATAGAAGAAAAACTGTTCCAGCAATGTGAATCATGCTGCAATAATGTGGGTGGGAAAAAATCCCATGGCCTTTTATGGTATTTTTAGAGTAGATGATGATCAAGTAACTTGTAATACTCAGCTGCTTGGAGTATGAATGTTTAAGAAAGCAAACCATCTTTTGCAGATACAAAGTGTTACTGAGCTGTACAAGCTGTGAGAAAGTAACACAATATACTTCAGTTTCTTCTATGCAGGAATGAAATAGATTATAAAAACTAAGAAGTTCAATAAAAATAAAATTACTCTAGTGTTAGTATAAAATAAAATCCTTACATCCCAGTCTTGAATACACTGTACAGCAGATGTAAGTGCCACTGAAGTCAGTAAGACATATACCCTAATTCCAAATGTATTATTTGGAAATTACTCATTAGCAAAATATGGCAGAAATTAACCCAGTTAAGCCTTTGAAACTTTAAATGTCTTGAGGGTTCATGGGAATACAAAAGTTAGGTTGTGAGACAGGGAACCAAGAGAGAGAGAAATTCCGCAGAAATAAAAAAAGAAACAAAGGAGTGTTCATATCCAATTTGTCAAGAGCTGGAGATACAGAATGCATACAACCCTGACTATATTTGCAGAAGTTGTAGTGGAAGAAAGAAAGTGAGGCAGGGCCTGCTTAAGTTCTTTAAGCTGCTTCCAAGTGTCCCATTTTGTGATACCCCTGCAGGGTCCAGGACAACCACCAGAACCAGTGCCTCTGCAGCCCAACCTCAACGTAGGCAAGAGACGTGAGGGGGCACCTTTTCCTGTGGCAGTCAAATGAGGTCCAGGATGGCTGTAGAGGCAGCAGCTGCAGCAGAAGTTTGAGAGACAAACATGGGCCAAAAACATACCTGTTACCTCCTCTCAGTTTACCATTTTCCTTCTTTTTGGTGCTTGGCTTGCATGGGCAATGATTTGTCATGCAGTGGGCTCACACAGAAGTTTTTATAATGAATGAAATCAAGACCTCAGGCAGAACCAAAATGAGCTAAACGTTGGCTCACCCTCTCTATGAGGAAAGGATAAAGCACACAGGTGGCCTGCAACAACATACCATAGATGGTTTTTAGATTTCTCCTCAAATCCATCTTCATATGTACAGTATGAGGTGTGAATTCAGGAAGTAATGGGAAACAAGTCAAAAACAATAATTTCCTACTTGCTTTCAATCTCCACTCACCCTTCTCTAAGTATTTTATTTTTCTTTTCATCCTCTATTGATTTCTCTCCTTTTCTTCTTCCTCTCCCTATCCATTCTTCTCCTCCTCGCTCCTATCATCTCATTACCCATTCCTCCAAACCATTCCCTTTCCTCCCCAATGTTTTCTATTCCCTTCCACCCTTATCTTCCCTCTCATTTTATATATATAACCCTTCCTATCAACCCCTCTTGCTTCCCTACTCCCCTACAGCACTTTCCTTCTTTATGCTACTTCCGCATTCTTTGCATCAAATGGGAGTTGAGAAGAGTCAGACAGATTTTTCCGAATAATGTCCGATTCCGTTACTTTTTGCTGTTGGGAAGGGGCAAGATTTGGACTTTGGGTATAGCTACAAGAAGGTATGATATAACTTTATAAAATTATACATTGTGTAAAGTGGATAAAAAGAATTTTCTCTCCTTTCATAACACTAGACCAGGGGAGCAGTCAATTAAACTGACAGGCAGTAGACTCACAACTGACAAGAGAGAGAACTTCTGCATGCAATATAGTTAGAAGCACTGGTCCTTCCTTTTAAAATGCTAAATGGCTTGCAGACTGGGTACCTTAAGGACTGCTTCCTCCAGCACTTGCCAGTTCACTAGCCAAGATCTTCCTCACAAGTTCTGCTCTCGGTGCCCCTGCCTTCAGAGGTGATGCAGGTAATGAACAGAAATAGGTTTGCTTCAGCAGCAGCACTTCACATGTGGCATGCCATTCCCCTTAAGGCTTGCCTACTTCTTACTAGAGGTGTATATGTCCCCCCAAATCCAGTTGACACAGAACCAGGTTTCAAGGATACCAACAACAAAAAATTGGTATATGTGAAATCTGTCAGATTCTCAAATCTGGTTAGAGAATCCCAAATTTATCTCTATGGGGAAAGCTATCTGGAGGACTGGGAGAGCATTTTTCAAGTAAACTCCCCCAAATTTGCAAAGAATCTACTCCTGACTGTTCACTAAAGCCTCCCCTGAACAAGGTCCATGCAGCCACTCTCCATTGTTTCCTATGGGGGGAAATTTCCAAGGTTTTCCAAGCAAAGGGAAACCTTAAGCAAGGCAATCCCCAGCCAAAAGCCAGTCCTAAATGCATGTCTCACTCTCAATGCTGAAACAACAAAGCCCAACAGAATCAAACTACATCAAGGAGCCAATGTCAAACCACAGAATCCCAAACTTAAGTGTGGGGATGGGGTGAGCTTGCTGGAGATGTGGAGTTTAAAAGGCTGCTGGCAGAAGCTTGAAGAGTTCATTTAGAGCTAGGAGGAGGGATCACTCTCCTGCCCCAGATTCACTGTGAGCCAAGCTACAAGTGACACCTTACACAGGTTGGACACTTGTTAGCTTCCCTCAAGTTTTGATGGGAAATGTAGGCATTCTGGTTTTACAGCTTGGCTCTCCATTGCAGCTGCAAGACCAGGATGCCTACATTTCCCATCAAAACTTGAGGGAAGCTGACAAGTGTCCAACCTGTGTAAGGTGTCACTTGTAGCTTAGCTCTGAATTTGAAGCTGGCAGAATTGTAGTATCACTTGACCCAGAAACTAAACTTGCTTCGTGGTAGCCCCAAGTCCCCGACCCTTCCTCAAACAGGCTTTTTCCCTCTGAGCTGAGCAGTAGTGCTTGGAGGCTGGCTGCATCCAACAGGGCTGCAGATCCCCTGCCTGCTTCTCACCTGCATCCTTAGTCTAACAGATTCACCCAGGCAGGCCACTGAAGCTGGTCCTTGTTACTGTACTGACCACTGCTGCTGCAGCCACCTTGTCTCTCTCCAGAGAATCTCAAATTAAAGGGAGGATGAGTGGTAAGGTGAGCCTGAGCCACAGACTTTAAAAGGAGCACGGGTAGGGGAGGAGGGATAGGATGGGAATCCACTGTTCCTGCTACCTCCTGTCCCCCATTAGCCTTGTGCCACTCTCCTGCTGTGGTGTGCCTCCATGCCACTGCCCTTTTGCTCACTGCTGCTCTGTCTCTGCTGGCTGCCTGCTTTTCTCCACGAGGCGAGAGCCATGTGGCTGAATGATCTGGCTTCCCAGATGCGATCCAGGATTCACCAATGTGATCTGGCATAGCCAGATTATGCCAGATCAGTATAAATCCAACTATTTAGCTGGTTCACAAGGCTCGAATCGCACACCCCTTGTTCTTACCCTACTCCCTCTTGGGCTCAGGTCAAAACTTTCCCGTTTAATCAAGCTTTCGATCTTTTAATAGTTTTTGTCTGCTCCTAACTTGATAACATGTGACTTGTTTTAAGCTTAACACTTAACATTTTATGCTGTACTTATGCTCTGGTTGGGTTTTTAATAGCTTATTAAGTTAATTTTTATGGTGTTTGGTTTTTATTATGTGTTACTTTGTAAACTACCCTGAGCAGGACATCTGAAGAGGCAATACAGAAATGTTCTCAATCAATGTTATATAATTAATTCATGCAATTTGCTGCCACAGGATATGGTTAAGAGCTTAGATATTTATAAAAAGGAGTTAGATATATTCATGGAAGATAGATTTAACAGCATCTATTGCCCATGACCACTGAACAATTAAATACAGCATGCCACCGAATAGCAGTTGCCAGGGGACCACAGTGAGGGAGGGATTTTGACCACTACTGGTAGGGTTCCTGGGGGGTCATTGGGTTTATCACTATGGGAAACTCAAGGCTGGACTAGATGCATTTTAGTTTGATCTGTCAGGGCACTTCTGTTCTTTATTTGGAATTAGGTGTAGAATTTTGCATCCTGAGAGTTTTAGGGTCAAGCTACATGTTACCTTGGGAAGCAGTAACTGACTCTCCCAGGATCATAGTTCTGCCTTTAAAATCAGCTCCACATGTATCAGATGAAGAGTTGAACTGCAACTTGGGCATTGAGGGCTACCTATTTTGTCTCATGTCATTTTTCTAATCAAAACTACGTCCATATGGACTATTCACTCCAACAGAAAAAGAAAAATATAGGCACCTATTCTGGGCAATAGTAGAAGAAGGCTCAATCTCTTCTGAGATTCTGTAACTCTGGAAAGGTTGTCAAGAAGCCATGTTCATCTACAGGCAAATTCCAAACAAGTTGTACAATGCTTTTTATTAGGACCAAACAAAATATTACCAGTAATTTCCTTTCATATTATAGCAGAGGAGAAAAAGAATAAGAAAACTAAGCTGGGAGTTAATGAACGAGCTATTAATACCTTTAACAATTCCCCCCAAGACTGATGGTATAAGCTATCAAAGCATGTTGCTTTTGGCATAATAGCTGGATTGGTTCCTTGGCACCTGGAGAGAGGCTGTGTTGATCCCCCAAAGCAATGATTCTCTATAATTAATAACTTGGAGGCAGAGGGAGATAAAGAGAGGCGCTAACAATCTACATAGACAAACCAGTGGGTATTGAATGAAGATAGCTCATTTGAGACATTAGTTCATTGTTGGCATTTCAGAGGGAAAAAAAGTTTTATTTGTCAACAAACGTGCCTGACACAGACTAATCTAAACTAAAAGCCTCTGTAGTCAGATCTGTGCAGCCCGATCAGCCTTTAGGTTGCAGAATTAAAGAGATCCTTCCAATTAACAAATGTGGAGTAGTTTTGTTCACTACCAATAACATTTTTCATATGGCCAGACAAAGACAAGTACAAACAAAATAAGCGTGAATTAACTAGCTCTGGCTGTCAATACTTGTACAGCTGAAGATAGCATCTGTCATGGCACAAACATACTCAAGAATGTACCTTTGTTCAAGCCATGTTAACTATAAGCAGCCAATATAGAACAGTTTTGTAAAAGGCATTAAGCATTAGCCAAAATATCTTAGATTTGTGAATTTTTTTAAAAAAACACCCCCTTTCCAGCTTTTTACAATGGAAGATGTTGCTTTCTGTATAAACTCCCATAGTATTCTTAGGAGCTATTCACATGATAAATTTTGCAATCTGGTATAATCTCTTTACTTTCATTCAACATAGGTTCAAAGTCCATTCAATGCAGCACCTTGTACACAACAGTGGAGAGATCTAGACACTTAATGTACAGTATTATTTGAAGACTCCAATTTAAAGCACTAGGGAAACAAGGTTTAGAAAAGACCAAAATTAGATGCCAGTGTAAGGCTAGTACATATGTTAAATAACTTTAGCACAGCACTAGGATTGGATTCTAGAAGCGCACAGAATCTTTATAATTGTTCTGGAAAAATTAAAGGAGCCAGGCCCGGGAGAGACAGACTATGCAGTTGTGAGGAAAAGGCCATGGACTAACAGCCCTATGGAAGAAGGTGAATTAGCACTGCTGCTGGAGGGGAATGTGCAGTCCCTATTCTTTGTGCCCACAGATCATGGGATCCAACCCAATATTTTTATGAAGTGACTATCAATATATGGTGGGAGGGAAGGCAGCATGATATAGCTTGATCTTGTCAGATCTCGAAAGTTAAGCAGGGTCAGTACTTGGATGGGAGACCACAGAGGAAGACTTTGCAGGTGAAGGCCCCTCTGAGATGCCAATCATCTGCATAAGAAACAGGCTCCACAGCCCCTGAGAGAACCTGCAGGACCCTGATGCTAGAACAATGGGGTCTACCACCCCATTCAAAATCTTCATTTCCAAAAGTAGTCAGGAAGGAAACTTAGTTCATCCTCCTTCCCTGCAAGATTTTGCCCAGTTTTCTAAAAAGTACTTTTATATTCAGGGAATTTACCATTGCCCCAGGCATAATCTAGATGGCAGGAAAGAAAGTGCCAGACTTTAAGTCTATCTGTAAATGTACTATTATTCCACGTTGACCCATCTGTGAATTTTATCCCTGTCCCCCCTCCAAGGACCTAAGGGAAGCATGCATGACCCTCTCATTTTATCTTGCCTCATAAGGTTGTTGTGGATCAGGCTGGGACTGTCTCAATGTCATCCAGTGAGCTTCATGGAAGAAAGGGAACTTGAACACAGTTCACCCATGTCCTGGTTGGTTGTGGAGAGCGCTGTCAGTTCATAACTGACTGATGGGTGACCTCTGCTGGGTTTTTCAAGGCAAGAGACTAACAAGAGGTGATCTGTCTGCCATTGCCTGCCTCTGAATAGCAACCCTGGTCTTCTTTGGAGGTCTCCCATTCAATTACTAACCAAGGCCAACACGGCTTAGCTTCTGAGATCTGACAAATCTGGCTTGCCTGAGCTTGACCCTCTCCCAGGTCCTATTCTAACAATATCCACTATGTAATTTTAATGTTTTGCCATGTAAATATTTTTGTGTCTTTTATTTCAGCTAACTAATGTGGGGGTTTGAATATATGTTTACTGGAGTTTAAAATGCAAACCTCTAAGAGAAGAAAGAGAGAGATGATGGGTGAGTGGAGTGTGTTATGATTAGTTGGTGGTAACTGTACCTTAGGGGGTAAAGTGAATTACAGTTTAGACCAAAGTGTTGTGAAGGAAAGAGTTCAGTGTGTTGTTCAAGCACTGGTTAGAACAGTTCTGAAGAAGAAGGAAGAAGTGGTGAACTGCTGTAATCTGAAGGAAATCTGTGTGTTCTTTTCTTTGTAGACATAGCCTAAGTGGAAAACGGGGGAAATAAGTTATTGTAACTGAGTCTGTTTGAAAAACAGGGTTGCACCTACCTGTAAATGTTGTTCATCTAGGTCTTTGTGCAGACACACATTGGGACTGCGGTTGTGCAGGCCAGACGCTTGGAACAGGTCTTTTCTCAGCTTAAAGGCTATTGTGGGGGGGGGGGGCGACCTCCCCTGCAACTGCTCCGAGCTGGTTCTTCCTGCTGAAACGGCCATGTGATCAGAGAGGTCACCCTCTTCTTCCCCAGTTCTCCTGTGGTGCTGCAATCTTCTCAAGACTGCCGGAGAGTTTACAACAGGGCAGGGGGTGGGGGTAATGTGTGCCTGCACAAAGACCTGGAAGAACAACCGTTACAAGTAGGTGCAGTCCCTGTTTTCATCTACAGTCTTTGGTGCAGTCCCACATTGGGAGAATAGCAAGCTACTCACCCGGTGGTGGGAAGAAAACTCTCAAGATGAAGAGAGACTGTGAGACTCCTTGTTCCACTGCTGCTTCTCTCCTGGAGTTGACATCTACAGCATAGTGTTTTACAAAGGTTTCTCTCGACAACCATGTAGCAGCATGACAGATGTCAGCTATCAGGATTCCTCACAGGAAAGCAGCCGATGCTGTTTGAGCCCTCGTTGAATGGGCCCGGAGAACAAAGGGGAAAGGGACGTTGGCCATTCTATAGCAGTGTTTAATTGCTGTCACAACCCATCTAGAGATCATTTGCGATGATGCAGCCTTGCCTTTATCAGGACCTGAGTGGCAGACAAAGAACGTTGACTCCTTGCAGAATGCTTGTGTCCTATCCTTATAAAATAGTCTTATAAAATCCTTATAAAATAGCGTGCAGAGTCCTTTCTTGGGGAGTAGTAGGGTCAGGGAAAAATACTGGCAGAGTTATCACTTGTGACACATGGAACCCGGAAACCACTTTAGGTAAAAACTGTAGACTGGTACACATTACTGCCCTATCTGGATAGATCTGTAGGAAAGGAAGGGTCTACACTAAGTGCTCTGAGCTCCCCAACCCTTGTGGTTGACTTAATGGCCAGTAAGAATGCCATATTTGCAGACAGAAGGGACAGAAGGTCAGTTGCCAGTGGTTCAAATGGTTTTAACATCAATTTAGCCAAGACTACCAATAAGGACCACTGGGGAACTAGGTGGGCTCTGGGAGGGTAAAGGTTGTACAAACCCTTCAAAAACAACTTCGACAAGTAATGTGAAAAAACTGTCTTTCCATCAATACCCTTATGGAACGCCGATATGGCTGCTAAATGAATTTTTATTGATGAAGGTGCCAGCCCTGAATTCTGTAGGGATACCAAATAGTCAAAGATATTAGACAGGGACCATGTCTCTGGACTTATTGTTCTAGCGTTTTCCCACAGCACAAGTCTGTTCCACTTATAAGCATATGACTTTCTGGTGGATAACCTTCAAGCATTAAGTAGAACATTTGCCACTTCACTTGAAAACTGCATGCTCTCTACCCTATGAACCGCGCTGTTAGATGCAGTTTATTCAAATCATGGTGATGAGTGCGCCCATAGGTAAGCAAGTCCGGAGCCAGTGGTAGGTGAACATAACGCCCTTTGGCTAAGCATTTTTCAGTATTATGGAACCAAGGCTGACAATGCCAAAATGGATCTATTTGTATGCATGTAGTCTGGCCTACTTGCACCTTGCAAACCACTTTGTGGATCAGTAGAATGGGAAAGGATGCATAAAACAGTTTCCCTGTCCATTGGATCTGAAAAGCATCTCCCAAAGAATTCCTGTCTTCCCCCCAGGAGCAAAACCTGGGGGCTTTCGTGTTGCTCTGTGTGGTGAATAAATCGATTTGTGGAAACCCCCACTGAAGATAAATTTGGTGTACATATTTGTCTGTTAAGACCCACTCGTGATGAGACTTTCCCACTCTGCTGAGGTAGTCTGCTTTCATGTTGTCTACTCCGGCAATATGCAAGGCTGAAAGCCTTGCATATTGGCCCATTCTCACAGATGAATAATAGCTTCTTCACGAAGCCTCTTTGAGGCCGTTCCTTCTTGCTGTCAGGGTCTGTTTGTATGTTGCCTGACAGGAAGCAACCTGACTAACGCTATGTTTAATTCTTCAGTTGTTTAGTCTTCTTTTCCCTCTAGGCCCCACCTGCGAGGAGCCGTTTCCATGGGAGAAGACACTGTCTTATCTTTTCTGCAAGCTGAGTCGACCTTGACTAGTGTTCCCACAGAGAACTCTCCTGCTATGTGAACTCTGGGGGGGAGGCTGGGCTCTGAGAGTGTGAAATGTAACAACTTCTATTCTGTATCTCATTCCTAACAATGCCTTGTTCAGCCAGGGTCTCAAATCCTGGAATATGGACGTCTAGGCCTGAATGCTGTCTTTCAAAACAAAACCTTTTGAAATCAAAAGACCTTGTCTTCTTGCAGAAGGGAGTAAGGCAGACTCTCGTGTCTGGAATGCCATAGTCTGACACTAGCTTGTTTATATAATATACTGTGGTTGTATTGTCCAACAGGACTTGCACTCTCTTGCCCGAAAGCATATCTGAGAGAGAGTTAAGCGTGTAGTAAACTGCTTGTAATTCCAAAAAATGTATATGCTTCTGTTTCTCAGAGTCAGACCAAACCTCATTCATTGATAAATCTTCCCAGTGCCCTCCCCATCGTTCTAGGAAGGCGTCCGTAGTAATTGTGGTTTCATGAGTATACATGCCAAATTCTACCCCTCTAGACAAGTTATTACTATCTAACCACCACACCAAGGATCATAGGACTTTCCTAGGAATTGACAACTTGGCATGGGGGGATTAAATCCCCAGGTGGAAATGTCTAATAAACCATAACTGTAAGGTTCGTATTTTTAGATATGCCAAAAGGACTACCACAGTGGTAGAAGCCTTCAGCCCCAACAAGACCTGTATGGACTGTGCAGATTGGAACGTATTGGTCTGGAAACACTGGACCTTACTGGACAAGCAGGTAAGTCTATCAAGAGGTATGTCTGTCCTTTTAGATATTGAGTCTAGCACTGCTCCTATAAACCTTATGGTGCATTTAGGTGCTAGGTCTGATCTTTCTGTTGATTATTAGCCCCAATGAATTGAATGTATTCAGAACAATGTCTCTGTGTTCTTCCAATTCCCCTGACAAACTAGCAGTAATAAGCCAGTTGTTAAAGTAGGGGTAAACAAAACATTCCAGTCGCCTTAGGTGAGCCACAACTGCTGCGCATTTCATAAATACCCAAGGCGCTGTGGCCAAGCCAAATGGGAGTGCTAAATATTGAAAAATTTCACCTTTGAACACAAACCTTAGGTATTTCCTATGCTTTTGGTGTACTGAGATGTGGAAATACGTATTCTGCAGGTCTAAGACCGCAAACCAAGCATCGGATGAAATTCTGTTTATGACCCATGGAAGTGTTACCATTCTAAATTTTGGAACCCTCAAATGGGCACATAAACCCCTGAGGTCTAAGATAGGCCATTTTCCTCCATCCTTTTTGTCTACTAAAAAGAAATGTGAGAGGAAACCAAAGGGCGTCTCTGATTCAGGTACCCTTTGAAGAGCTCCCTTTTGTAACAAAGTGTGAATTTCCTCTTGTAATTCAGGTAGAATATTGTTAGGGACCCTTGATGGTAAACAAGGAGGAGGCAAGGAATAGAATTCTAACCTGTAGCCTATTTTAATTATTGACAACACCCAACAATCAGATGTAATGTTTTGCCATGCCTAGTAGAACCTAAACAGTCTGTCTTCAAACAGTGTTGAAGCCGGCGGCTCCTGCACCTTTAGTCAGAACTGGTTAGTCTGGCTCTGGTGCAAAGCTTTAGGATGCCCAGATTGCTTCCTTCTTGATTGACTTTGGCCTGTGTATGGCATTCTATATGGATACTATGGATGATTAGGTTGGAACTGATAAGAATGGAAATCACGCCTCTGGTGGTAATCCCGCTTCCCTGAATGCTTGAACATCGGGCTTCCAGCTAATGCAGGTAAGATCCATAAGATCTAGCTGTCTGTCTATTTTTCTTCTTTTTAGACAGATATTCATTGGTCTTTTCAGCAAACAAGGAAGCACCCTTGAATGGCATATCTTCAATTTTTGCTTGCGTCTCAAGAGGCAAAGCCATCAACCTAAGCCATGCATGTCTATGTAACACTACTGTAGTGTTAGCCCTCTTGCTGAAGCATCCAGGACATGCCTGCTGGCACTGATTTGTTGCTTAGACAGCACCAAGGCTTCCTCATAAATGATCTTAGAGAGATATCTCTTTTCCTCTGGCAAGTTCTACATGAAGGCAGCCATCTTTTGCCATAGCTTGGTATCCACTCATGATAGTGAGATAATTTGCCATCTTGATAGTCAGCAACACAAAGAAGGCTCTCCTGACTATAGCAACTGGAATATCCATGAGAAACCAATCAGGAGTAACAATAAATGTAAATTCCTAGACATTCAATAATAAATATTTACTTTTAAAGTGACTACCAACACAGTGCTGTAAGATACTATAAATACAGTTTATACACCAGTTTGGTGTAGTGATTAAGAGCGCGGGACTCTAATCTGAAGAACTGGGTTTGATTCCTCACTCCTCTACTTGAAGCCAGCTGGGTGACCTTGGGTCAGTCACAGCTTCTAGCTCTCTCAGCCCCACCCACCTCACAGGGTGTTTTGTTGTGGGGATAATAAGAACATACTTTGTAAACCACTCTGAGTGGGTGTTAAGTCATCCTGAAGGGTGGTATATAAATCGAAGGTGGTGGTGATGGTTGTTATTATTATTATAAATATTAAATTCATAGAAAAATAGATATATATCATAAAGCATCCATTCAAAAGTATGCATACAACAATAATTAACCATATGTACACGCAACATACAAATATCAACCCGACTAGCAATATGTAAAACTTCAACAAAGCTATCCTTTTAAATCCCTTACATCCAAGTCGGGGAATAAAGCTCCACAAAAGACATGACAAAGCAGGTAAGAATTGGTGATGATGTTATAAAGTTCATGAGTCCGTTCTTGCTTTTCTTTTTCACTTTTTTCTTTCTACAGGAAAACAGCGTGGATAAGAAAATAAGGAGAGTCCAAGCCCATCCGTGCTCTGCCCAAACTGGGGCCGGCTTGCGTTTCTCAGTTTTCGTCAATGACTTCCTCAGGGGCAAGGAACCAATCCACACTTCATTTGCTGTGACAAATAAATCAATACCAAAACTCATAATAGCATATATAATCCAAAATCACGAAACCACCCTGCTTGTAAACAGTATATGTTACTCACTCTCATATTGATTTGTACAAACTCATTTCCGAGGAGCGGTGTCACGTGACCCTTAGTCGAGCGCACACCACCACTGTACGATTTCCATTTTATATTACAAACCCTTCATTTTCTTAAATAATACATCACTGCACTGCTAAACATATATAAAGACGTACCAAAGCAATGTACTGTTAGAGAATCTAGCTTCAAAGAAGCAATATTACAAAAAACAGGTTAGTGTCAAATCATTATTCAAGCCCACTGGTCTTAAGGTACCTAAACCTATAAATCCACTTAGCTTCCTTAAGTAACATATCTCTTTGAATTGCCTGTTGGTATCCCCGTCTGGATACATATAAGACTGTAAATCTGAATTCATCTTCTCTCTGATGTTGCTCCACAAAATGCTGTACCAGGGGGACTTCCCAAACCTTGTTCCTAAATCTAGAGAGGTGTTCCAAAATACGTGTTCTTTTTTTTTTATTAATTTTTTTTATTTTAATTACTAACATCAAAACTACAAAACTACAAACAGAAAAAGGAAAAAAGAAACAAGGGGGGAGGGAAAAAACAACATAAGAACACAAACTACAACTACAAGTATTGTATTCCCTTCATAATACAATTATTTAAAGTTAAACTTTCTAATATGCTATTAGATTGGTAGATCTTATAAGATACGAAATACAGTCAGGATCAGGTCTTCTTCCCCCCCCCCCCCGCGTCTCGGTCTCAGTTCTCTTTGAACAGCTACAATAGCTGCGCTCACTCCCTCCTCCCCACTCCCCCCTTCAGATTCTGGATCTTCTTCTTGCTCGAACTCTTGATGATTAAGCACAAAATCCTTCAGCTGTACTTCCGATATTATCTTGTAGGCTTGGTCTTTATATCTAAACCAGATACCTTCCGGAAATAACCATTTGTATTTTATATCACGCTTTCTCAGAAGAGCTGCAAACCTTTTGTATTTGAATCTTCTTTTCCGAGCTAGAAATGGAACGTCCTTCAATATCTTAACCTTGTTGCCAAGAAAGTCCAAGTCCACGTTAGTCGAATTATATAAAATGGTGTCCCGAGTCTTCTTAGATGAAAAGTCAATAATAATCTCGCGAGGCAGCTGACGCTTCGTTGCATATTTTGAAGATGTCCGACGGACTTCCAGAATATCGCTTTTTAACTCTTCTTTAGTTGCCTTTGCGAATGACGCCAAAAGTTCCAACACCAGATCCTTTAAATTTTCACTTTCCTCCTCCTTCACATTCTGTAAACGCAATACCGTCTGAGCACGATCCACTTGTAGTCCTATCAGTTGATTCTCCAAAAGCTTTACTTCTTTGTTTGTAGCTCTCATGAGTGTTGCATTTTCACGAGTAGATTTCTCTGCCTCGAGCGCTACCTCTTTAGTGGTTTTCACTTCATTTTCAACTGAACCAACCCTTTGTCCGATTTCATTTAGCCTATCAACAAAGGGCTTCATAGCTTCAATGACCGACCGTTTAACCACCTCTTCAAGAGTCTCTTCCTTCCCCTGCAACGCAGCCGAAACCGATTTGCCCACAGCAGGGCTCTGCTTTTTTGTCGCCATCTTGGGGGGGGGAGTCCGCCAACTAAGTTCCAAAACTCAATGAAGGGGAAGATATCCGAACCTTCTTAAGCTTCAACTCCCACCAATCCTTCGCATACGCTTAAAGTAACAGAAGGGGTCCACTTACTTACAGGTTTTCACCTTAAATCTTGTTGCCGTTCTCCATGGCCCGGCAGCACACGATGTGCTGCGCAAGTCTGCCGGCCTCCATAGGAGCAGACGGGCTATTTACCCCTGGATCGACTTCAGGGGGCTCTCCCCGCAGCGCTCCAGACCCTGACCCCCTACCTGGGAGTCCTGGGGGTTAACCCTCGCAGGTCAACCACCCGGTCAGGCTGCTCGGCCGCTTCCTCCCGGACCTGCGGAGAGGAGCGTCCGACATGGCCAGGAAAACGAAACCGAATCCCCAAAATTTGTGTTCTAAGTGAGCACATTGTGCTTCCTACACTGCTTCTGGCAGTGAAATATCAAAAGGTGTACTACCCCAGCAGTCTGACAGGTAGAAAAATATCTCAACCTGGTGGCCTCTTGTTGTTGATTGATTGTACCTGCACCCCCCATCAATGCTAAGGGAGACACGTGACAATGGCCACATCTATAATGACCTATGGAAATGGGCTCTACAATGTCCAACTGCCTGAGATCAGAGTGAACCACCAAATCCTTGGTGCTCTTGGTCTTCCTGAGGCCAATGGTGGGTGGGATCTCACAACCCTTTATCTCAGTAAGAAGCTGCCAGTGCTTGCGAACAATCCTACTGATTGCCCCCGACAGTGGGGTTTAATCTAGTGCCCTCCTTATTCTATCTTCCCTGGCGTTGGTCCTAGATGAAAACAAATCCTCTCTATCAATATAATGTGCTCTAACTTGTGCCCGTCTAAGGACATCTCTAGGGGATAACCTCTTTCTCTAAATGCTCCCACCATAACCTTGCTCTCCCTTTCAAAGTTCTGGACTCTAGAAGAATTCCTTTTGATCCGTAGGAACTGACCAACAGGTATATTTAACCGTGTCGGGGATGGAACGACCCAAAATCCAGATATGAATATCTATCCATGCTCTTCCTATAAGGTCGTACCTGTAAGGTGTTACTCTTGCTTCTATATACAACTACATCCAGAAAATTAATTTGATGAGAATCAAACTGCCAAGTAAATTTAATGTTACCATCTACAGTATTTAACCACTCACAAAAGTCTTTAACTGAATGGGCTTCTTTAAATATGCAAAAGCAGTCATCTATGTATCTCCTGAACAGGCAGATGTTCTGATGGTAAGGATTCATCACCTCATCATATATACGTATCGCCTCCCACTCAGCCATAAATAAATTAGCAATACTAGGGGCCATGGCGCACCCGATAGCTACTCCCCTGATTTGATAATAATAAGCGTCAAGAAATTTGAAATAATTTTTCTCAAGAATCAGATCGAGTAATTGAAGTAAAAAAGCCGTGGGGGGGGGGGTGAGTCCAAACCACATGAAATTAACGCTGACTCCACCACTCTTCTTGCTGATTCATGAGGAATAGATATATAAAGCGAACAAATGTCCAAAGTTAATAGGACCTGATCCTCTTCTATCGGTGTCCCTTCAATCAATTTAATAAAGGACTCATGTCTTTAATGTAAGCAATTATCTTTGAGACTTCTGGCTGGAGTAATGTATCAAGATATATGGCTAGTGGCTTCAAAACTGAGCCACCACCAGAAAAAATAGGTCTCCTTGGGGGAGGGAATTGACCCTTGTGGATCTTAGGAAGAATGTAAAAGACTGGTACACGGGGCGTGGTCTTAATCAGAGTTGATCCTGAGTAAAGCTTCCTGCCTACTGCATCAGGCTTACTTATCCACCAGTTTCGCCATACTGCCTTGCCTGTGCTTGGATTGAAGCTCTTCTGCAATCATTGAGAAGGCTGGAGGGTGTGTGAAGAGGTGAGGGCATTTATCCTGTTTAATTTTATACAGAGACTCCACCTCCCTTGCAGTTGCAAGAGTCGAGGTAGGTTTCTGGAACAGGCTATCCATGATATCCACAAAGCCTTCAATCATAGGGAAAGCCACTGTGTCCTGTGTGTCAGAGTAAATATATTTCAGGGTGCTATCCCTTGGCTTCTGCAGCACTGTCGAGATGTCAATATTCAGCGATTTAGCCATACAAAGCATCTGCTCAGAGTAAAGCTTAAAATCAATATTGGGGGAGTTCCATTCCAAGTCCCCCACAGTCTCCTCCGGTGATGGATCCGAGGTGCCCATCGGGCTACGTTCCGACCCTTTCATCTCCGGCTCTGACCCCGACTCCGATCTCGGTTCTGAGGTGATGGTGTGCAACCAAGTATACCAAGTTGACTCCGACTGGTGAGGAAGCTTCGTCAGAACCATCCATTCCAAACCTGACGATGTGTACAGGAAAGGCGGGTTCATGTCACAATCATTGGGATATCAGGCTGGTGCCCATGGTGGGCATTGATGAGCCTGCCTGTCTCAGTCCATGGGTGGGTAGCCCTGTCACTGAGAGCCTACTTCCATCTCGACGTCATCCACAGGCAAAGGGGACTGTGACCTCGATCTCCAACAATGAGTGTGTCGTCTCTCCACGCACAGTTCCAGTGCAGGTTCTGAGATGGATTTATCACAGTTCTGGGACTTACATCATGGCTTCTCTAGATGTTTAGTTTTCTCCTTGTGATTCTTTGGTGGTGGGTCTGAAGGATTCCTCTCCAGTCCCATCAGTGCCAGGGATCCAGCTGCACCTTCCACAATGTGATAGAGCAGGCTGATGTGGAAGTCTCTCTAGACTGTGACCGTTTTCGCTGCTGACCTCGAGGTTGAATGGTTGGGTCCGACAGGATGTCGGATCTTGGCTCCGATGTCGATGCCAACTCCTGTACTGGCTCCAAAACAGGTCGGGCTGTGCGCTCCACCAGGGCAGATACCTTCACTGCCGGACTACTTGTGCTTGACATGGCCTTCTCCCATAACACTGCTTTTAATCAGGAGGCACAATCCCCTCTTGCTTTGGGGGTGAACAGTTGGTAATGCTTGCACCTCTCCTCAACATGGCTCTCTCTTAGACACACTAGGCAAAGCAAGTGTCTGTCCATTTTGGCCATCTTAGTGCCATACTGGGTGCACTTCTTAAACAGCGATTTGTCTGCCATTGCAACTCTTCAGGGATCGGGATAAGCTGACTAATGGATGTGAATGCAACAATGCAACTCACCGACCCCATGATCTCCACAATGCTCTCTCTCTCTCTCTCTCTCTCTCTCTCTCTCTCTCACAACAAGAATACCTAAAGGCTATCTAAAACTACAACTACTGACTAACAACTATTTACAAATATCAAGAAAAACCAAGCTGATAGAAGCTAAGAGAGCTGTTGAGACATCTGTCTTTTGCAGCAGCAGCAAAAAAAAAAACTGGGGAAGAAGGGGGAGACCTTCCCGATCACGTGGCCATTTCGGTGGGAAGAACCAACTTGGAGCAGTTGTGGGGGAGGTTGCCCCCCCTTAATAGCCTTTAAGATGAGAAAAGTCCTGTTCCGTGTGGCTGGGTTGTGTAAAGAAAAAACGTTATGTTTAAGAGTATGGGAAGCCCTTTTGAGAGCTGGTTTGGAGGCTTCCTTGGCTGGAGAAATTCCCTCCCCTCCTTTTTTGGAGAGGCTTTTCGCTTTTGCTAGCAGTAAGTTATGTATGCTCTGTCCTTGAGTCAAGATAAGCTGTTCTTGCTGGCTAAACTATGCACCTACAGATTGGGGTTGTGTGCCAAGAGCTGCAGACTTGTCACACATCCCTTTTTGCATGTGTCAGGTGGTGTGGTCAGGCCTGCCTCACTTTGGTTCCAGCTTGAACCAATATAAACCGGCTGTTAACCACCATGGAGAAGCTTGTGGTGGGTGTCTATCTCAGACCTCTGCCCACGCCCTTTTGCTTTGCTTCTGGCTCTATCTGATGAGAAGGACTGAAGCTCCATCTTTTGCTTTAGCTATTTTGTGGACTCTTTACCAGGGATTTTTGCTTGCTATGCTTGAGAAACCAACTTGCTTTGCCTCCTAAGAATTCAGTGTGGTACGTAGAGCGTACTGCTGTAGATCTTTTTTTTTTTTTTTGTACTCACCTTGTGTCTTATGTGGGATAACCTTGCACTTTGATTTAATAAACCTTTATATTTTTACCTTGTGTGGGTTATTAGGGCTCTGAAGCCTCGCTGTTATAAAACCTTTGCTGAACTCACCCTATGTGTGCTTGAGATCCACCTACCAAACAACTATTCTTTGGCTGTGAACTCTGCCTGCAAGCTTACCCTTGCAAGGTAGACTTTGCTTTGGCTAAATTCCCTAATAGGCTCTGGAGCTTTGCTCCCTAACTCCTTAGCCTAGGGATAGACTGGGGAGCTAGTGGCAGCTTATCTGGTTTGCTATTTGCAACAGGACCTTCCAGGCAGCCTGTGTCCCTTCCCCTTAGCTGGGCTGGGCCCCAGGGGTCTGGAACTCCTTGACAGCCTGTGCAAGTGCAATCCCAATGTGGGACTGCACCAAAGACTGTAGATGAACATCTGAAGATCTGTACTGATCTTGAATCCATTATGAAGTACTCTGAAATCATTTACCAAATATAACTAAACCTTCCTATACTGTGGGTCAAACAGAGAAAACTAAGGTGAGAGCCTTAGTGGCAGCAAAAATCTAAGGGAAGTCTCCTAAAGGGAGAAAAATGCCACAGGCATACTGGTTCATAGACTATGAGCAAATGATACTCATTTTGGAATTATAAAATAAAAATGCTTAAAGCAAATACAGCGATTCATGTGTACCAAGACAATCATGGAGGTGAGCACCATACCACATGAAGCCTCTGTTTGTATTACTCCTCAGCCTACAGAAGACACTCATGAATCATGAACAGCAAGATTCTAGTCTAGTAGTATTTTAAAGACCAACAATATTTTCAGAGCATAAGCTTTTGAGAGCCAAGGCTCCCTTTATCAGATACAAGTAGAAAACCTTGACTCTTAAAAGATTATACTCCAAAAATCTTGTCCGTGTTTAAGGTGCAGCTGGACTTGAATCTTACTATTCTACTACAGACCATTAAGACTACACACCTGAAACTAAATTCAAGAATCATGAAATGTAGATATACAGTCACAGCACTGTATATCAGCACAGCACAGCACAGTCACTAGTCCACTACTATCTACTCTATCTTGGCAATAATTCTGGTAGTTACTCTGCTTCAGGCATAAATTTTTCCTAGCCCCAAGATCTTTTTAACTGAAGGTGCTAGAGTTTGAACCAAAAATCTCCATCATTCCACTTCCCCAGGAGCTGCTTTCTTACTTTCTCTGGCCCAGTAACTTTTCTTTCATTATTTATCATCTCTTTACCCAAGCAACTCTTCCATCCAGGCCAGCTCACAATCTGCAAGCTCTTCCCAGTCGTGAGGTCCCACATATTGAGCTGCTGTCACCACCTCCTCACATATTCCACTGGCAAATGCGCAATCTGGTCTATAATGTCCCTAGAATAATTACAGCTTTAATTCCCTCCCTCCTCCAACGTACAGCTCTTTGTGGATTAGCAACCAGAGTTTGGCTACCCACGTATTAATGAATGAATCTTTGCATTAAATTAGTGGTATCCCAAATCCAGGTGTTAAAAAGCCAGATTCTTAGAAATACCTGTGAAAATAAGCACAAATGTCACAATCACAGAGGCAGCTTCTTAAACCTACTTAGATCTAATATCTATGTCATTACAAATCAACACTTCTTATTTCCCCAACTAACTGATTATGGACATAAAAGCTCCAAATTTATTCTCTGTGAAGGTCGCTGAATATTTAGCTACTCTTGAAAGAAAGGTCACCTTCTACAACCAATCCAGTGATGCGCAAAGAGAAACATAAATGAATGTAGTGCAGTTCTGCTCGAGCAAGCCCTTGTGCAACCCCTAGCACATTCTTGCCTATATATTAGTGCCCAGAAACCACTTGCATAAAATATTGCACAAGTAGAAACACAAGAGGGGATACACTAAATTTGACTTAGCACAAGCAGCTACTATGGTCTTTCTTAAATTTCCACTTGCACAAGAGTTCTAGTGCAAGTGGAAATTTTGTGTTGGATTCAAATCTAGATTACTCAAGAAACAGCCACACGCATAAAGGATGTGTGTATAATAATGCTGCATAACAACCCGCAGCACTAAGTTAAAGCAGTAAGACATTTATAACTACTGAAAGTTTGTGGTAACAAAACAACATCATTCGATTTATATAACCATACAATCTCTCCAATGGCGGACAGAAGAAAAAAAAAGATTCTGTTTCCTTTACTTACTGGTACGCCATGACTAAACAAGTGAACTAATGCATCTCGGCAATAAAAACAGCACAACTTAAAAACTGTTTCATGGTATTTCCTTTGAACAAGCTCCATTCTGTGTTTACAGAATTTTTTTCTAGGCTCTGACTTGTACAACAAGACTTTAAAGCTGCTCTCACCCTGAAGGGAACTGACCAAATGACAAATAGGCCCCATGGAGTACAATCATCACATCAAAAGTCTTTTTAACAATTTTTTTAAATTTTAAAGTGCAAGGTACTCAAATATAAATAACAATGAATATAAAACAATTAATATTGGAGATGCATCTGTTTAAGACCTTGACATACATAGAAAGTAGATTGTATTCACGAGCGATTTCATTCGTAAATCTGCACTGAGTGGTTATTCATTAATATGTATGGATACAATATAGATTGCAAGAATAAATATGCAATAAATACTATAATAAATACTTCCGTAATATTACAATAAATAGCACATAATAAATATTGAATAAGCTATTGTGCTGTAGAATTGTGTTGATAAAGTCGTGGATGCAGTGGTACAAGGGTTCCTTACAGTATGATGTAGGCAGATAAGAGATGTATTCCTGCAAGGTAAGTTCAACTAGTCCTAGTTTCTCACTATATCCCTTTGTTTGTTTTAGGTCTTTCAACTGGCAAGACACCGCTCTTCGTGTATATCCACAAGGACCACTGTGCACGCCCCGCAGGACTGGGGTGCAAAAATCTCAGCTTGTCTGTTGTCCCAACAGGCTGCTAGCTTATTTCCTGTTTCATAATTTCTTTTTCAAGGAACAACATTCATATCAAATCATGGTCCTCTCTTATTCTCCAAAGGTTTGTTCCTCAATTTAAAGGAGTACTCACCCTGAAGGGAGCTATTTTTATGGATGATGTTAACACTGCGGGGGGGGGGGGGATTGATTTGCCCAAATAATTTCATTTATCTGTGTCACAAGAGTATCATTTACTTTTGAGCCACAGATATTCACATGCTAGAGACCAGCTAAAAGGGTTCAAAGAATAAAGCCTCAAGCAGACCACCACCTTCACAGAAAACGAGCCACAGATCACTCTATGAATACCTGTATAAATATTTTATGATCTACCTATGTTTTAGAATTATGTTAAAAATGGCTCCATGGATTTTTGTGTGTCTAAAAATGTAACCCTTTCCAAATGTTTCTTCATGCTACACTGAAGATCTTATTTAGCCACTTCTAAAATCATGTGCTGAATACTAGCTATCATATCAACGCAATTATCAATACCTCTAAATCTGTACTATGCTTTTCGGTCTTGAAATCTTGTAATTTATATTCATATAGACATTTCTCCTTGCTTAAATATATATTTGCATGTAATCTTGGTCTTCCTATGGTCAATTGTTTAACCTAGAGGCGTAAGAAGAAGAAAAAAGGGATACCTTTTGATTTAAATGAGATTTGCTTGGATGGATATGCAAATAGAGTAAGGCAAAGTAGGAAAAAACTTTACTTGAATTTGCATGGGAAGAGAATCCATGCAAGATATTCATAATAGCCAGACCAAGCCCACTCATACAGAAATTGAGCCCGGAGTTTGTATTCTCAAAGGTCAGTTGCTGAAATGGACGTTGCAGTAAAGTGCAGCAGGCAAAAACATATTCATTTGACCAGACAGTGGCAAAAGGCCTGGCTACCAGAATTTGTCAATCCATAGGCCTTCTACTGCCTGCCAATTGCTCAGACCAACACTGCATCTGAAGAGGGCTCTGAGGGCTGAGCACAGCCAATCCCAAGCACAAGTGAACAAGCAGAAGACAACCTCCAGCCATGAGGCTCCCAGTGGTTATATGAATTGTCATCTGACTGTACAGATTTTAGATGGAAAGCCGACTCTCTTGAATTGCAATTTAAAAAAATTTTTATATGGCAAGTATTGTTTCTTGCCTTCTTTTCTATACTAGCTATTTTTTTCTTAATAAGTGTTTTGTTGTTAATCCCCTCCATATAATCTGCCTAAAACCATGCCAGCTCATGCTGTAACACATCTGTACAAAATGAAGCCAAACTGAACACAGTATCCAATCTACGGTATGTATGGCCTGAGCTGTTTGACAGCTTTCTGTTTTCACAACTCCAGTCAAGCAGCAAGAACTAAAGGTTTATCAGCCCGCTAGAAGACCACCATACATGACTACATTTGGCTGGGTAAGTTGTACAGGCTTCGTTTAAAAGTTTCATGCTCAAAATGGACCAGCAGAACAATCCTAAAAAGAGTTATTCTAGTCAATGGGCTTAGACTAGAGCACCTCTACTTAGGACTGCACTGTAAAGATTGTCCAGGCTATAAAGCTGAAAGAAAAGCTGGGGAAAGGAAAAGATGAGGAAATTATGTAGCACATATTTTAACTGCACATTTTTACCAGACAACTAGGGAATAGATACTCAAGAAGCCAGACTCTGATAGTGGCAACTTAACTCCTAGCCAGACAGATTTTACATTAATCTGAATAGTTTAAGTAACAGCACCCACGAAAATAAGCAGACAAATAGTTGGCCATCTCTTTACACAGGTTCTGACTGTGCATTATCCTCAAAAGATGTCTACTACTGAGTCAGTAGGAGACTCAGAAATATGAGCAGAGAAAACAGACAGCATCTGATGCCCACCAGAAAAAGTGTAAGGGAAGTCATTCCAGGTGAAAGTCAACCACAGAGCACAAATTTTAAAATTCATTGTACCAATAAATGCAATTTTTTAAAGAAAAGAATTGATAGCTTTCCACAGTGATTTCCTTCCATCTAAGAGGTGCATTCTGAAGGACAGCAACAATGTACAAAGCACCACCAGAAAGGCAAACTGAGATCATCAACGCTCACACTCGTAAGTATCTTAATACCCTGAAACAAAGTGTTCACACATATATCAAGTAACTAAACATTTAGCCTTTTCCAAAAGACCTGAAAAGAACCAAGCATGGAGTATATCTTTCCTCTGCCTAGGCTATGGATTTGGGGAGGATAAAATAGGAAAGCCACAGAATTCAAAGAGGACAGTTTGAAGGAACTGGCTGGAGCTCTGGAGTAGCAGCAGTTGCCAGAGACACTGTAAACAATAAGCTACTCCACCAGGAGTCAAAGAGAATGATATTGCTGACAGCCTTATGATCCAACACACTACTAAAAAGCACTACAAATATGCATATAACATATCTAACCAGTTCTTTGTATAACGGCATGAAAGAAGAGGAATGGAATTCCCTGCAACAGAGGAGGATTTGTTTTACACTACAGTGAAGGCCCAGTATGTAAAGCATCTTCTATTCCCAGGCAGACAAACCTACCATATGAAACTGTTAAAACCAGGACATCCTGCCAGTGGGCTCTGTTTATTCATAGTCTCTGAGCTGTGTGAAAATGAGAACTGACAGTAAAGCCAATATAAGCAGTCTGTCCTCTCTGTCACACACTCAATGTGCTGGAACTATATCATGCTGGCAGATCAAATGATCTTCTCTTTATACTGATCATTCAGCACTTTGGCACATGCCTAAACACTAGCATTGCCTTTATTTGCCTTATTCCATATCCAGTAAGGAAAGAAAGCGGTGTAAAACTACAAACCCTCCCCCTTCCAACTCTGCATTAGTATATACTATTAAGTGTTAAACAGGAATCGGAAAATGCCAAACTTTGCTTTCATTGTTGAATAAGAGACCTAGATTTAAATGTTACAAATATTTAATCTAAATGGAGAAAGATGGGCAGCCATCTACCCCGCCTGTAGCAGTAGAAAAGACCAAGAATCCAGCAGCACCTATAAGACTAACAAATTTTTGGTAGGATATGAGTTTTTGTGATGTATCTGAAGAAGTGAGTTGTGACTCACAAAAGTGCATACCCTACCACAAATTTTGTTAGTCTTATAGGTGCAACTGAACTCTTGCTCTTAACTCAAACAATTAGCTAAATTTTGCAAGTGCAGCCACTCCTAACAAAAGCAATTATCCTGATTTTTTCCTCAATTTAGGCTAAACCAAAGACTGTTTGATTCAGCTTCAGTCAAGTTGGGGGTGATACAAGAAGTCTCTCTACATGAGAATAGGGAGATGCAATGTCAAGTATAGGGAGGTGCAATGTTTGCTGGGAAGCATAGTTTTAAAAGACAGTGCCTTCGGGGAGGTGAAGATGAAATAAACCCTCTCAGTAGTGATCTCTGCAAGCTCTGTGTAGAGAGGTGAAACTGACAGATCCTTTGGCTCTGCCTTTTTAACTAGGCTTCCCAGTTAACATTGCGTCTCCCTACACTTGAGCATCCTTGTATAAGACTTTAGATATGATGTTAAAGCACAATTGCTGAAAGACTGCTGTGAAAAAACAGCAGCCCCGCCCAAACAAGTTTGCTAGCTTATAAAAAACTAGTTTAGAGTAACTTCATCAAGGGCAGAAAAAATTGCATGAAGGCTGTTATGAGTCTTAGAGAAACTTCTGACATAGAAACAGGCTGGTTACCAGATGACAGCCAATTACTGGTAATTAGCCATCATCAGATCAGTATCTGTTAAAAAAAAAAAGAACATATTTATCCACGCTGTTAACACCTACGGAGGACTTACCTGCGGTGACGACAGAAACTTTGAGATGTGTTGGAATCTTTATATCTGTGAACCAGAAGAAAGATTTAGATTATGGATTTGTATCTTTTGACTAGTATCTATTGTAAATGATATATTGTGTATTTATTATACTCATTGTACTTGTTCATATTTATTATATTTATTGTAATATGGTAGGGATATTTGGTAGTATTTGATGCTATTAGGAGTTTATGTAGAGTGCTCAAGTGCCATAAATATGCACTATAAGTGCCATAATAGCACTATAAACAGTTTAGAGCTGTGAACATACTTTGAATACTGTATTTAGTGAGTGTGTTCCTTGGTGAGGTTTTTCCTCTGTTGTTTGGCTTGGCTTTGGACTGAGGCTGCCTTTGATTGTGTTTGCATGCATACTGAAGGCAGCTCTTTAGATCTAAAATTACTTCAGTCCTCATTTCAATGAGAAATTTCAGTTTCTATCCACTTTTGAAGAGTTAACTACTGCCAAATTTTGTAGGATCCAGAGCCTTTGTGCTTTCAAGAGGTTGCAGGCAGAAGAAAATGTACCTCAGTATTAAGGAAAATGGTGCACATTTTGACCCAAGTATTTACCTGCATTATAATATTACCTTCCCTCAAAGCTTCTGAAGGTGGTATATTGGAACTATATGCCAGACTACTAATTCATGCTGTTTGGTTGTACTTGCAGAGCCCTGCCATGTTGCTGTGATAGGAAGTTTGGACATGGGGCAGATGGAGAAATTGCTCTTGGACTACTAGAGGTCTTTGGTAAACCATGGTTGCCTTATACATAATAAAGTGATGAGAAGTTTGTGCAGCCCCTGACTACTTTTCCAATAATGTTAGGAGAGGGATTCGAAGAATACAAAGACATCCCATTAACTGGAGAACAAGAACATCACCCAAGAAGTGATGACCAGTTCCTGCCCTGTTGCAGTATGTTTGGACTTCTTTTATTGTATTCATTTTGAAACACATATATGCTACATTTCTACCCAAATAGCAATTAGAATGTATATTGAACAGTAAAACAAAACATACAGACATAACTGGGAATCTTAATGCATTTCATAGACACTTTTGATTGTTTTAAACTTAGAGTCAATTAGGAAATGTTAGCAAACCTAATTCTTATTGCTTTTCTGTGCTCTATTTTTGTAGGATTTATTTTAATGATCATATGTTTGATATCTTGCTTCTTTAAAAGACTAGAGTATAATTTCAATAAAAAGAAATATATAAACTCTAGGTTTCTGTGTGCCTTGATGAGAAAAAGCTTAGCAAGAAGAACCCTGTAAATAATGTACTGATAAGCAGAACTTGTTCATAGAGCAGACCTGTTTGGCAGGTCTTAACTAATTGCTGAAAGCTATCCAAGAGTAAAGATAAATCTTTCTTCTGGGATAGCGGAAGCTTTGGTAAAGACATGGGTAAAAGAATCCATTATAAGACCTCATCCATCCCAACTGCCTCCAGGCACCTGTTCACGGTTTCCACATTCTCCCTGGGATCTGCTGGAAGTGTTGGAAGCTAAGTGTCACCCGCCCAAATATCTAGATGACCCCTTCCAGCAACTTTACATAAATGCTAAAAAGCATGGGAGACAAGATACAACGCTACTGAAACCCATAGGCCAGTGGACAAAGGTTGGAGCAGCAGTTCCCCAGCACCACCTACTCTCAATGTAGGACCCAAAACAGCACAAAACAATGCCTCCCATTGCAACCCTGAAAGGCCAAAGCTCACTAGGTCCCTGACCACCCAAAAAGAGTTCTGCTGGTCTACACTGTGCAGATGCAATGGTGGCAAAGAAATATTGTTTGTCTGTTGCCATTACTATCATGGAGTAGGCTTTAAAATGTGCTCTAGGTTGGTGCTGTAGCAAAGACAGGTTTTTAGTTACCCTTGTTTTTAGTGTGTCCCAGTGAAGGAATACTGACTGCAGGTAAATGTTGTTCAGAGACCGCTAATGCTTAACCACCTCCCGCAACTGAGGGAGTCAACCAGAGTGTCATCTTTAGCTGCCATATGGATGGTGGTCAGAGCGACACCATACTTGACAGAGGTCACCCACAGGTAGCAGGCGGGCGGTTCAAGGTGATGGATGTTGTGTCACCTTATTTATGATCATGTTTTCTGTGGTCAGCTTCAGCACTTTGTCTTGAAGCCTGGGAAGAGACTTGTAGACAAACGAATTTGTAGACAGGAGCTCCAGATGATTGATGCTGAGATCTCTCGAGGTGACTATGGTTGGCTGAAGTTGTGCCTGCCACAGTGGCATCCCATCTCCACAATAAGGTATCTGTTATAAGTATTGTTTGAGGTAATGGTGGTATAAAAGGACTTCCTGGCACAGATGGCAATAGCAAATCCACTGAGGAGTATTGAGCACCGCTTATGGAATGTGAATAAGTTCTTTCAAGGAATCTCAAGGAAGCAGGCAACTGTGGTTAAACCAGCACTAAAGAGTTCTCGTTCTTTACCTGGTGAGCTGAACTACAGCTATGAAGGTTGGCACAAGTTCTAGTAACAGCTGGATCTGCCTGGCCTCTAACAGTGGATGATGGGGAAAAGAAACTTCACCAGGCAGATGATGCAAGTTCTATCCAAGAGAGGTCAGCCATCATAAAGTCTGGAGATGTTCCTATGAATTGAAAAGTTCTTAACAAGGTAAAGGTATGACTTTTTCCCTCTTGACATGCTGGCCAAGAGTAGGCATGATATGTAGAGCTGTTTGCATTTCATGAGGAATGAAGAGGCAAGATAGGATACGGCATGTGTGATGTCTAAGAAGTGCTGCTGCCACTGCATGCACTTGGTAAAACCCCTAAAGGCAATGGAGAGACCAGCCTCTTGTTCTTGGTATTAGGTTTCCTCTAAGACAAAAAAGAGGAACTTGTGATCAGACTAAAATGTCGAAGTAGGCATCTTTGAATTCGACAGAAGCAAACCAAACTCCTGATGTTACAAGGAGAAACAGATGCAAGAGTCATCATCCTGAACATCTTGGTGTGATGTACTTGTTGATCCCTCTCCTTAGGTTGAGAATGGGGCAGAGATGGAGTATCTTGTGTAAAATTGTAGATCCCTTGGGTAATGCATCTAGCCTTTTTTCTTCAGGAAGGAACCCTTTACTTGGAGAAGAGTGGATTGAGAGGAGCATATACCTAAATATTTTGAACAAGGGTAACAAAGTAAACTCTATGATGTACTCAGCATGATGATGGTGAGGACCTAGATGTCAACTACTATCTCCTCCAATAATGTGCAATGGGGACAAAGAGATGGGACAACTGGTGGGGAAAAGATGGTATAAGTTAAACACTGTCCATTTCTCTGTTTCCCATTTATTTTATACAGGTGAAACCATAAAGCTAGATCTCTCCATGATTAGCATATTGTCAAGTAATGCACTACTTAAAAAGCTTTGGATATCTTCTGCATCAGTATTTGAACAAAAGATTTTTTCATTTTATTTTTTCTTCATTTCACAGATCTGAATTGCTGTGAGCAAGCCATTGAATTTCTTTGTTCTTAATTTAGCATTAATATCTAACAGCCTGACTGCTCTGTTAACAGTGGGATATTTTTCTTTCAGTTACATGGGTGCAGAGAAAGATAACCATTTCTTTTTTTTCCTGATAATATATTTTATTTGAAAAACAGAATAATAATAAGAAACAATACTGAAAGAAAAAGAAAATTATTTAACATGGTTATATAAACCAAGAATAACTAAATATAACAAAACATATAAACTACAGACTATTTCTCCTCTCCATCCTCTTACTTACTTATATTAAAATACATTATATTCAGCATTTTATATTCAACATTTTAAATTACTTATTTCATAATTAAACCATTTTATTGATTGTTCTTAGTTTGTCTTAATTTTCAGCTACATAATCAAAAATGCTTTACTTTTCTGAAATTCTAGGATTTATATAAGATGTTAATTTAGGATTTATATAAGATGTTAATTTTGCCATTGACACATATTCATATAGTTTATTTATCCATTCTGTCTAATCTGGACAGGATTCTACCATTCACTTTGTTGCATATACTCACTCCTCTTGCTGCTATCTCCATATATTTAAAAAGTTTACTACGTTTTTAAAAATTTTATACAGGTGAAACCATAAAGCTGGATCTCTCCATGACTAGCATATTGTCAAGTACTGCACTACTTAAAAAGCTTTGGATATCTTCTGCAGTATTTGAACAACAGATGTTTCCATTTTATTTTTTCTTCATTTTGTGGATCTGAATTGCTATGAGCAAGTCATTGAACTTCTTTGTTCTTAATTTTACATTAATATCTAACAGATTGACTGCTCTGTTAACAGTGGGATATTTTTCCTTCAGTTACAGGAGTGCAGAGAAGATAATCATCTCTTTGAATTCAAGCTGATGTTGCAAAAGTCAGCCCTCTGTATACTGTATCTGTAACACTTTCAAGATTAGTGTTACCAAGAGAGCATCTATTCTTTAAACTGAAGGTTTAAAGCCCTGAGAAAGTTTTTACTCTAACCACTAATCAGTATCAGACATCCTAAGAACTTCCCAAAGACACCAGGAAGGGAAAGAGACTTGTATTTGGCAGATGAGTGTGACCATCCCCTTTTAATCTCATCTCTCTACCAATCTTAGATTAACTTGGTCCCAAAATATGTTTTTACCCCAATCCCATATTTATCAATCTAAGGCAGAACTTCTAAGACACAGAGACAAGACAGGACCAAAGACAGAGAAGAGATATGCTGCTAGAGCCCCTTTAGCAAACACACTGAAAGCATTCTTGGCAAAAGACTGGGGCAACTGCCTGACAGTCTCCCTAGGCTCCTTTTACTTCTCGGCTCCTGGTAGGGTTGTGCTGGATTAAATTTACACCAAATACCCTCAATTGTGAAAGGATGGAATTGAAATCTGAATCTAATGGCATCTGTAATATTTGATGCCCAGCAGTTCCGCTACAATTTCTGCAGCCACAAAACAGTGAATTAAGTGCCTCTCCAAAATAAAGGGTCATCTCACAGCCTTTGTGCCTTAGACAAGACAAGAGGTAGCTGGAGACGAATTTAAAAAGTTCCTACCCAGCTCAATTCAACAGGATTACTCAGTTCTTGCTATGCTCTGTAAATCAATTCAATCATGCATTCAGCAAATCATTAACTAGATACAATGTAAAAATGGTTACTATTTACTTCTTTTGAAGTAACTACGATGAGTGGCTTGTGTTGAAGGTTTGAATCAGCATTGAACTTTTGGTTGTACATTATTCAACGATAAGGGTTCCCTATCTTTTTGAGCCTACAGACACACTTAGAACTCTGACACACAGTGGCAGGTGCAACTACAAAATGGCTGCTGCAGGAGGTGGAGCCAACTGCAGAATATCAGTGAGTGAGGTGATGCATAACTACTAGTAATTCTTCAACATTTCAAGAAGCAACTCTGTAGACCAGGGAAACTTTTTAAATGAACATATTATTTTAAAAATTCTTCCCTGAATATACACAGCTTGCCTTCAGGCATGTAGTGAAAATCCTTATGCTGTAGTGATAGATGCTGCCATAGCAACATTTTTAAAAATATGCATAGCCGATAAGATCTTCAATGGCCAATGAGAAGCCCTGCAAGGCAAAAGCGCCACCTGGCTCCACCCACTTTCTTAAAATACGTAGGGAAACTCTTAGGAAATGTGTTGGTCGGCACCACACTGGGAACTCCTGTTTTACAACATGTGGATGCAGCACAATGTCTTTGAGACAATTTAATTTGTTATAGGTGTATATTGCTACCATGGGGAATATTATCATTTTAAATTATACCAATAATCCGGAAGGTTAAAAAACTGCCTCATGAAAAACATATATGGATAAATTTGCTTAGTTTTTGACAAGCCAAACAAACAGAGAGTTACAGTAAAGCACTGAAAAATACATAGGAAATTCCTACCGTAACCAGCTCACTCATGAGAATATGCAAAAATAACATTAAAGAATCCTTTATTTTTTTATTTTTTTATTTATTGCCTGCCTTTCTCGCTGAGACTCAGGGAGGATTACATAGTATGAGACATTTCCATACAGTGTCAATACACCTTGTCTCTTTTTTATTTCCTTTGCAGATGAAGGAAGACTGCTCCTGTGGCTGTGCAGTACGAGGAGCTGGCTTGCTCCCTTGTTTCGAGATCTTTTTCAAGAATATGCCTTGCGGACTCTATGCATCCAAAGGTATATTCATTAATATACTTCCTTCACAGAAAATGTCCACAATTGCTAACGAATAGGTACTTGTTAGTATATAATAATAATAATAATAACATTCGATTTATATACCGCCCTTCAGGACAACTTAATGCCCACTCAGAGCGGTTTACAAAGTGTTATTATTACCCCACAACAATCACCCTGTGAGGTGGGTGGGGCTAAGAGAGCTCAAGAGAACTGTGACTCGCCCAAGGTCACCCAGCTGGCTTTGTGGAGGAGTGGGGAATCAAACCCGGCTCTCCAGATTAGAGTCCCGTGCTCTTAACCACTACACCAAACTGCGTGTACTTTACTGTCAATGTAAAGGATTCTTTAATGTTAATGTTATTTTTGCATATTCTCATGTGAGCTGGTTATGGTGACTTAGTTTTTGACCAAAATTTGAATATCTTGTGCTATATGTTACAGGTATTTTAAGAAATTCCTGTTGTGGTAAGTGAACACTAACAAAAACAAATGTCTGTGCCAAAATTTGACCATTAGAAAGACTAATTTACTTGCACGGCATATTTAGCAGGAAAACATAATTTTATAATGCTGACTTTTAAAACATATTTTCATATCAGAATATTTAAAACATTTTCACATCAGAATCCATTAGAACTGTGCAGTTATTATTGGCTTACAATCAGCTGAATGCAGCATAGCAACTGTGCTTTCACACTGCACTTAATGTTGTGTTTTTCCTGCTGACATCGCACAGGGCTTGTCCTTGCTACCAATGCATCAGTGGATAACAGTGTATGTAACTGGTCCATTACAGAAAAGCAATATCTATTAATCTGAGTCTGAGAGAAATAACTTCATGTACCTCATTTGGGTTGCTGTTTTAATGTAATCAATGTATGCTCCTAAACTATAACATGAGCAAATGATGTCAATTTTGGAGAAAATATGAACATACCTATAATCAACCAAACAGGAAATTTGGAAAAAGAAATTCCATATTGTATCAGAATTCTAAATATTTCTCCAAGATTTTTGTAAAGTGTATAGCAGTTTAAAATTTTGGTGACATAGGGAGAATGTAGCTAATATACATTTTCATTCTAGCTCAAAGATATTAATGAGCTGCTGTAGCACAGCAGTTAAGTGGCTGAGCTGCAAATCAGTACTCCGCTGGTTCAAATCCCACTACTGCCATGAGCTCAGTAGGTGGCCTTGGGTAAGCCACTCCTCTCAGCCCCAGCTTCCCTGCTATCTTGCGGGGATTAAAATATATTGGCTTTCACCACTATGAGCATGGCACTAACTAAAATAAGTGCAGTTATTATGATTCAAGAGAACACCAAAGCAAGGTTTTCTCTACTAGAACACTTGCAAATACTAGCCGAACATTACAGAAAAATACTTGGAATATACAATGGTGAGCATAAAATTGAAAGTTGGAGCTACAATTCATCTCCCACTTAATAAGACACACCTCATTCTGCTTTGAACATAATATAACACTGTAGATTGAGAAAAGGACTTACAAATTGTACAAAGAAGGGAAAGAGAGGAATAATCAAAACAGCACAGCTGGGCGGGGGAGCCAGGAAATCCCCCCAACTGTTTCAGTCAGATTCAGCTAAGAAGCAGCTGCCTTTAAGAGTATCTACAACAGATGGGCTAACACTACAGAACTAACAATATTCATTTAAATCTTTATTCAAGATGTTGCTTTCAGTTATTCTTATAGCTGCATCCAAATGTGAGCTGAAGCAAACTGAACACAGTTTTTCTGTAAAGAATAAGAACAATTCAGATATTATCCTCAAGAAGCTGTTTACTGACACATACAAACACAGGAAGCAGCCTTACACTCCGCCAGACCACTGGTCTACCAAAGTAAATACTGTCTACTCAGACTGGTAGTGGCTCTCCAGAGTGACAGGGTCTGTCACATCAGCCGTTCTCTAATGCTTTAAACTGGAGGTTTCAGGGATTGAACCTGGGACCTTCTGCATGCAGATCAGATGTTTTATCTCTGAGCCACAGCCCAACCCCCAAGTATATTTCCCATCTCCTCTTTCCCCCAGAAGCCTAATACGAGCTCCAAAAAGTTAATGCTCAGACACATGGGAGCCCTCTGGACAAAATGCCATTGGGTTACAGCTATGAAGAAGCAGATGGAACCAGAAATTATGCAGCTGGACAAATTAATTCAATTCTTTAAGTTTCAAGTAACGGGGAAGTTCACCCTCTCTTTCTTCCCTGTAAACGGCCCCTTGGATACTCACCGTGAAGGGTCCTTCTTCTCTGAGGACAGGAGGACATCTTGGGTGATTCCCACCGTCCAATCGGGGAGGCAGGAAGTTAACAATCTTGCTTCCTCTTCCTCTAGTAGGTGGGATCACCCTCTGATCTCCAGTTCGGGTGAATCCCCTCAGCAGTATCATTCACTCCCTCACTGAAGAAACATACTAAACTAGAAGATAGAACTTGAAACAGGTAAGTAACATTCAACGTGTAAGGAAAAACTCGTAGAAAACAGCATAAGGCAGTTACGAGAAACACTCATACACAGGAAAGAACAGTACGCTTCCCACTGTAGGCAGTCAGACTTGTGGGAGCAATACAATACAAATAGAAACAGAAAAACATGGGCTGTCAGCGTGGGACGAAGAGCAATGGGAGGGCAAGATGTCCTCCTGTCCTCAGAGGAGAAGGACCCTTCACGGTGAGTATCCAAGGGGCCGTTCTCCCTCTGAGGCGGAGGACATCTTGGGTGCTCCCAAAGCAGTGTGTCAGGCATCGGGGGGGAATGCCTCTTCGTCTGTTAGCACATGTTGAAGCACTCTCCGTCCAAACGCTGCGTCAGCCGATGCGCTAGAATGTAAGCGATAGTGACGGATGAAGGAAGAGAGAGAGGACCACGTGGCGGCCTTGCATATCTCCTCCACTGACGCGTTCTTTCTCAGAGCCGCGTTGGTAGCCGCACTTCTGGTGGAATGTGCTGTAATGCCTTGCGGTGCATCCAGGCCGAGGGTCCTGTAGGCTTCCTCTATGCACGACTTGATACTGTAGGCTATGGCCGCCGGAGACATGCGCTGTCCCTTCTTGGGACGGGAGACATTAATGAATAGAGAATCTGACCGTCTGAATTCCTCCGTCCGGACTAGATAGGCCTTGAGTGCTCTTCGCACATCCAAAGTGTGCCATTCCCGTTCCTTTGGGTGCCCGGGATTAGGTGCAAAGGATGGCAGGCTGATCTCCTGCGAGCAATGGAAGACGGAAGACGCTTTAGGCAGAAAAGTTGGATCCGTGCGTAATACCACCTTATCTTTATGAAAGATGCACAGATCAGGGCGAGTAGACAGGGCGCCGAGCTCCGAGATCCTGCGCGCTGACGTAATCGCTACCAGGAAGATTGTCTTGAGCTTCAGCCATCTAATAGGAATGTCTCTGAGAGGCTCGAAGGGAGCCTTAGTCAAGGCCGAAAGGACCACATTAAGCCTCCATGTGGGAAAACGAACCGTCGGGGGCTGTAGTAGCGTAGCTCCTCTGAGGAATCTGTGAATTAACGTGTGAGAGGATAGGGAAGTGCCCTTCTCGTCCATCCAGATCGAGCCAATAGCCGCAACCTGTCTCTTTAGCGTTGTCGAGCTCAAGCCTCTATCTAGGCCTTCTTGAAGGAACCCTAGTACAGATTGTAAGGACAATTCTGCTCCTTGTTTCTTCTTCCGTTGGCACCATCTGTGGAACGCCTTCCACGTACAGTTGTAGATCCGCTTGGTGGAGTCTTTTCTAGACGCCATCAGGGTGTCCACTACCTGAAGAGGAAGGTCTAGGCCTAGGAAGTGGCTCCGTTCAGCTTCCATCCGGTTAGGGCCCACCACTCTGGTCGAGGATGCCAGATCGGGCCTTGCTGTAGTAGATCCGGCAGGATCGGCAGACGTAATGGAGGGGCGACAGACAATTGTTGAAGAGTGGAGAACCACGGTCTTCTCGGCCACCAGGGTGCTACCACAATGACTCTGGCACCCAGGTCCATGATTCTCCGAAGCAGTCGCGGAAGTACTGGTAGAGGGGGAAAAGCGTACAGGAGAGCCTCCGGCCAGGGAGCTGTGAGGCATCTGCGTCCTCCGCCAGGGGATGGAAATATCTGGAGAAGAATCTCTGAACATGTCTGTTCATTGGAGTCGCGAACAGGTCCACTTCTGGACGGCCAAAACTTTCTATTAGGGTCTCGAAGACTTCCTTCTTGATGGACCACTCCCCTGGGTGCAGTGTTTCCCTGCTCAACCAGTCTGCATGAACATTCTGAACACCTCTGATATGTTCCGCTTGAATGGATGCCAGGTGACCCATGGCTCTCGAGGAAGCGCAGGGCAAATCCCAGGTCCTTGATAGCGTCCTGCCTGGAGGCGAACCTCAGCAGGATATCGTCGAGGTATGGATGTACATGAATACCCCTCTCTCGCAACTTGACTATGGGAACCACCAGGAGTTTCGTGAACACTCGGGGTGCCGTGGCCAGACCAAAGGGAAGTGCTCTGAACTGGAAATGTTCTCCCTGGAAGTAAAACCTGAGGAACTTCCGATGAGAAGAAGAGATTGGCACGTGGAGATAAGCCTCTGTCAAGTCTATAGAAGTCAGAAATTCTCCCTCTTGCAGTGCCTCCGCAATTGATCTGAGAGTCTCCATCCTGAAGTGGCGCAGGAGAATATGCCTGTTGATGTACTTGAGATCGAGAATGACCCGCCAATCTCCGTTCCGTTTGGGCACGGTGAAGAATATTGAATATACACCGCGACCTCTCTCTGGTGGTGGTACCGGCTCGATGGCCCGTATATCTAGGAGGTGCTGCACGGCTTGTAGTGTTATGGTGTTCTTGTGCGGGTCCTTCTTCGAGGGTGAGGGAACGAAGCGCTCTGGAGGAATGGAGGCGAATTCTATGGAGTAGCCATTGGAAACGATCTCTAAGGCCCAGGCATCCGCCTCTGAGTCCACCCAGGCCTGTCGAAAGAGGAGCAGCCTGCCCCCCACCGAGGTCCCTTGATAGTCAGGGCTTCTGCCCCTTATCCTCCGACTCGTGCCTGTTTCCACGAGAGCCTTGGGGGCGGCTGAATTTGGAAGCGAAGTTGGAGCGCCTGCCCTGGTTCCTGGGTGGGTTCCAAGGCCGTTTGTAATCTTGTCTGCTTCTAGGTAGAGTGTGTTGAGAGCGGAAAGGTTGATTGCTGTAAGGTCTCTTTGGGGCAAATTTTAGAGACTTCAGGAGTGCCTTCTTCTTGTCCCTAGTCTCCACTAAGATCTTGTCCAGCTGATCCCCAAACAACTTGTTCCCCTGAAAGGGATAGGAGGCGACTATCAGCTTAGCCTGGACGTCGGCCTGCCACGCTCTCAGCCATAGTAGGCGTCTGGCCACAGTCGTTGATGCCATAGCTCTGGAAGAGAGAGAAAGGGTGTCCAGCGTAGCGTCTGCCACAAAGGTGCACGCCTTGAGAATTCTGTCTGCTCCGTCCCGCAGGTGTTTATCGTTGTCAGGAAGAAGTTGAATCAGTCTCCTGACCCACACCACCGAGGCTCTGGAGACCATGGAAGCAATAGCTGAGGCTTTGATAGCTGTTGCCATGGCCTCGTGGGCCCTCTTCAGGACCGCTTCACCCTTTTTGTCAAGACCATCTCGAATGGTGCCATGGCCATCCTCAGATAGGAGTCCCTGGGATTGAAGTGCCGCCACCGGAGCGTCGATGATGGGTACCTGTAGGAACTCATCTACAAAGGTAGGTAACACATACAATTTTTTTATAAGGCTAGGCATTTGCTTTGGCGTCGCAGGCATAGCCCATTCTGCTCGAAGTAGACGCTCAAAGTAGTCTGGGAAAGGGAATACTTTGGCTTGGATATCTGATCTGGGAAAGAATTCCCTATTTCCCTTAGGTCTGGACTTATGACTAGACGCCTTAGAGGCCTCTTCCCCCTCCTCTTCCCCTTCGGCTGTCCCATTCAGGTCAAGGGCAGACAGGGTTTTGGATAGCAAGTAATTATAGTCTTCAAACAGGAAAAGCCTGTTAGACTGCTGGGGAAGGTTGGAGTCAGACTCACGTTCTTCTTCGGACAGGAATGCTCCCTCCTCCGATACATCGCTCACCGTGCCCTCCTCATCCAGCCATGGAGAGGTGTTAGTGACTGTCTGACCAAGAGACTGCTTTCTGGCCGTCTTGGTGGGCCATGAAGCTCTCTGTGATGCAGGATCGTGGTAAGCAGGCTGTATTGGGGTGGCTGCTGGGGAATGAGAGCCCGAAGCCTGCCCCTGGCTAATTGACCATATCTCTTCCCTGAGGGCCGCCCTGATGGCTGCCCGGATCTGAGAAGAAAGGGTCTCCGCATCCCCACTTACTTGGGCTCCTGGAGTGCCTTCTGAGTGACTCTGGGAGTTAGAAGCGATGTTTTGCTCAAATTCTCCCGCCGGGAGGTTGGCAACCACGGAGATGCGTTTTGGCGGGAAATCGCGTCTGGCCGTTTTTCCCGCCGAATCCGAGCCGCGATTTCTGCTGCCGCCTCCAGACGACCTGGCTCTTCTTGCTGCCCCCTCTGACGTCCTGCTCAGCAGACGAGGGCGCTTGTTGGAAGGCTGTTCTTCTCCTCTGGAAGGGCCTTCTCCCGGGGACCGATTGAGCCTCCGCGGCGCGTCTGGTCTGTCAGAGCCTTCTCCCGTCGCTGGAAGAACAGCTCCGGCGTTGCAGTTCTCCACTCTGTCCATAAAGGACTCTTCGGAGTCGGATGACTCCCTGCAGGCCATTTCTTACTCTTGAGGAGACTAGGGCTCCTCGCAGAAAGGACAGGGAGTAGGGTAGAAGTGCAAGGTAAGAGAGAAATGAGGAAGGGAACAAGAAAGGAAAGGTTAAGGGAAGAATAGAGTCGAAAGGAAAAAATCTTGGTAGACAGGGTAGCTAAGCTAACCTAAGCACTACTGCTCTCCCCTGAGGCAGGAAAAGAACTGGAGATCAGAGGGTGATCCCACCTACTAGAGGAAGAGGAAGCAAGATTGTTAACTTCCTGCCTCCCCGATTGGACGGTGGGAATCACCCAAGATGTCCTCCGCCTCAGAGGGAGAATGATCTGATCTAGCCATCATTTTCTTTTAAAACAGCATTAAGTGACCAAATCTGATTTGTACAGTATCACTGATTTTCTATAAAATGCTGGAAATGTATCTCTGTATCTAGATGACTAGTGGAGATCTAAATATATAGTGTCACACACACGTCACGTCCCCTGCAGGGCACTGTGCTCTGTAGACAAGCAACTCCTGGTGATCCCCAGCTCGAAGGACATCCATCTGGCCTCGACCAGGGCCAGGGCTTTTTCTGCCCTGGCCCCGGCCTGTTGGAACACTTTCTTGCTGAAGATCCGGGCCCTGCGGGACCTGTTACAATTCCACAGGACCTGTAAAACAGAGATGTTCCACCAGGCCTTGGGCTGAGGGCCAGCAGGCATCCCACCCCCCTTCCACCTAAGACCACCACCTTTTCTGTGACTGCCCTCGGCCATGTGTTATGCCCATGTGTTATGCCTATATGCAGACTCCTGATTGTTTATCTAAGTAGCCTTTGTATAAGGCGTCTGGACTATTTTAACAACTGTTTTAAGATTGCTACTGATGTTATAGTTTTTATTTTATGGATGTTGTGAGCCATCCCATACCCATTCGTGGGAAGGGCGAGGTATAAATCAAATAAATAAATAAAAATAAATAATGCACACACACTATACTAGCATATTAAGGATACATTTGAATCATACCTAACCCAAGAAAGAAAACATCACTAGAGTCTCAGAGCTTAAAAGAAAAAGGAAAGCCATGGAGCACCAGACTGAAAGAGATGGCATCATCAGGACTGCAAAGGTATAAAGTGTGCTTTAAAATGCCGTAAGATAGAACCCTGGTCAAGCAAGAGCCTACTGAGAAAAGGGGGCTGTTACACAACAACAATTAAGGAAGAGGAAGGTCAGGGAAGAACATCTCCTGGTGCCTGCATTTCCTCCTCCAGCAGTTCTCTTGGCCTGCTACCTTCAGTCCTTGTCTTGTCACTAGTGAGATCATAACTCTAACTTTTCATCTTGTTATGAGTCATGTAACATGACTCAGTAGTTCCCATGCTGCTGTCTGGGAATTAAAGATGAGTTCCAGGTCTAGAAAAGCTGAACGCTATTAACTTAAAATGTGACTAGTAATATTTTGTGTAGCTTTCAAAATGTTTTCATTGTGTATTTTTGCTTACTCAAATACTTGAAAACTTAAAAAAAGTTTAAATATATAGCATGAACAAACAACCCAAAACCAGTCTGCAAGACAGATCCTCTCATCCTCAACTAATGAATATTACACTATAAGAAAAAAATATTGAAGCAAGAAATTGGAAGCGACCATCAGCCACACTGGTAATATCTTCACTATACTATCCTAGTTAATAAGGATATTTTTCCTCGGCTTGAAAGGTAGCTTATACACACTCACATGTGCGCACACATACATTAAACTTAAATATATGAAGAATGAACAGCTTAGTATAGGGCAGAGCCGGATCTAGGGGTACGGGCACCCAGTGCAACCCTTGCCCAGGTCTCTGCGTGTGTGCACAGCATGCATGTGCGCTTCCAGCACTGCGTGATGACATCACTTTTGTGACATCATCATGCAGGGCAGGAGGCATGCCCACCCATGCAGCAAGCCAGTGCACACCGACGACGACGACGCCATCAGCTCCGTGGCGCATCGTGCCGCATGGCCGGCTGAGCGCAGGGCTAGGAGGCCCTCCGCGCAGTTCACATGCCCCGCTGCCCTGTGCAGCCCGCGGCAGCTGGCCGCCCCAGCACAGTGTGCCGTGGAGCTGGCAGCGGCAGCGAGGGCATGCACTGGGGCAGCTGGTTTGCTGCGCGGGTGGCTGAACGCAGGGCTGGGAGGTCCTGCACAGGCAGCAAGCCAGCAGCCCCATCAGCGGGGCTGGCGAGGGCCTCCCAACCCTGCGCTCAGCCTCCCGTGCAGCAAGCTGCGGCGTGCTCCCGGGTGGCTGGCAGCCGCGCCCAGCGTCCCCTCTTTGGCAGTGCTGGGGGCAGGCTACCCCCCTGCCCCCCTTGATCCTGCCCTGGTATAGGGGCTACTTTCCTGCAAAATTAGAATATCCATTTAACAAGGAGCTGAAGAACCTGAGTAGCTTCACAGTAATAAACATTTTTAAAATTTCCAAAATAATCTTTTAAAGCCCTCATTTACACCATCAATTGCCACTGTGTTTTGACAAAATTGTGTTGTGATAGTTTCAAACAAGAGATTTACATTTTGATAAAGAGAGGAGTTTAGTGAAAAGTTTTAATTTGGTGTCATTTTAAACAGCTGCCCTGCTTGCCTCACGAAAAATGAAAACTTAAAATTTGTCCAATGTGTAGTTTCTGTCTTGAAGCAATCTCATAACAAGTTTCTTCCTGTACACATTTAAGAACATTATGTTTTGACCAAGAAAACCCCACCAGTATTTCACATAAGTTCCTCAGGGAAAAGTTGGAGTAGGCTGATAAAAATCAGAGGACACATATGGAGGCAATGGTTTTGAAAAATAGCAATGCAGATTTTAGTTTGTAAGATCAAACAGACAAAGCTGGTACACTCTCATGAATATTACCAAATTTTTGGTAATTCCTATAAAGTTGGTGCAAGAGGCAGAGCACAGAAATATTTCCTAGAGACACTGCAGCCAATCAGTGCTGTACTAAGAAAAGTTAAAGTTTGACAGAGGAGGCTGTCAGAAGAAGTTAGGTTCTGAAGGCTGAGAAAGAAGAGATACTCTAAAGGGATGCCAGATGTTTAAGTTTCCTTGCTGAAGGAACTGAGTGTATTGAGATGTTACAACAGGCCACCAGGCTTTTGCTGGTCCATATGTATAACTTAGTTAAAGCAGAGTGTTGTTAAGATATGACATGAACCTGCCTGAGAGAGTGCATGTACTTTATAACATTTAACACCCCACAACTCCTGCTTAAGTGTTAATATTTACTTCAAGATGTATGCTTTTTTCTGTTCTTGTTCACTTTAAAAAGCAAACCATCTCACGCCTGTCAGTTTCAGTTTTAATTGATCCAGGCTTGGGTGGGCTATGCTAGGCTGTGTACTTGTTTGGTCTATAGAATCTTTTAAGGAGATCTCCCTGACCTTAGGTAAGGTCACACCTGAGGCCAGGCTAGTCACTGGGGGCACTCATCACCAAAATCTTGAGAAGTTAAAACCTTGGATGAAAGGAGTAATGTTTCTTAGTGTGACAGATGTGGAAATGTTGAACCGAAGGCTCAATCCATTCCTCTTTGACCCCTTTGGTGAAGAAGGAAGGACAAAGGACGAGCCTACAGTTTTGTCATACCAAGCACCTCTGTGGCCACATCCTCCACGGGCTTTGGATCTCCTATAGCAGTGGAAAGTTGCAGAATCTTCAAGCCCCTGTACAGTAAGGGAGGGAACTCTCTGTGAGAAAACCTATGAAACTAGGGGGGTCTGCTGAGGAAGGCCCTCATTTGAGAGTTCCCCTTCCTCCCTGTTCAGTTCAGACTTGGAGTTCCCTGACTCAGTAGTGGAAACCTCCTTCCCAAATGAGATCTGAGTGATGAACCCCCCGTGGATGCCTTAGTGGGCCATGAGGACTTTCTAGTGGTCTGACCCTGGCCCACAAACTAACTAAGCTCTCCGGGGTGGTTTGGCTTTTAGGAAGAATGATGGAAGATAGAGGGTCACCTGAAGAAGGGCTGTGACTCCTTAGACTGCTCTTTTCTGACCATTTCATTATTAAATAAATACGTACAAGCAGCATCTAGGGCACAGCTTTCTGCTTTGTGTGTTCTTGAGTCTTGGCCCTTCAGAGCTCCTATAGAAAACTGGTGGCTGCTGAGGCTTGACTGAGAGGCTGACTAGAAATTCAGGATGAGCCCAAGTGAAAGCTGAATAAAAACGTGTTTATTTTATATAAAATTGGCGTGTTGTGGTATTCAAGAAGATACAACAGTTATCCACTTCTGAAACCCCACAAGGGCTGAAGACATCTCCTCTCCAACCCGAAGGGCCTGGAGCAGCAGGATTGCTCTACTCATTGACCACTTTCTGAATGGTTTACATTTGGGCTGTGGGGGAAGGGGCACTCAATGCAGGCTGCTGGTAATGCCTACAGCAAGGCATGAGGTGTGGGGTGCCAAAATCTTCCTTGGAACAAATGGGACTGCAGTTCCTGCCTGTCACTCTGTAACATCACTCCAAGTGGCTGGTTTACTTCTCTCCCTTTGTTTCAGCAGCCCTCTGTTGATGGGTATCACAGCACCAAAGTCTCCTTTCACTATCATGGCAAATTCTGCTGTTGGAGATGCCAGCAACATAACCACCGGGTTTCAGGCTGCAGATCATTTAAATGGAGGATGAGGGGGATGAATACATGGTGGGGAGAGAACTCACCTTTTAAACAGAGACAAAGGCTACAGAATATTAAAAGTACATGAGGGAAAGAAAACTAGATCTAGGGACTACTCAGAGAAAAAAGCCAAAAGACATTAAGAGTTTCTCTAAGGAGCTGCAGTTGCAGAAGAATCAGGAAAAGAACTGAGGGTGGGGTACTCCCTCTCCTCAGAGGTGCAAAGAATTACCTAATATCCTGCCTGCAGAAATCATGACAGAAGGAGTACCCAAGAGTCAAGATGTACTCTTCTCCTCAAATGAGAATATATATTTTCTTTCACAGACACAATACTGACTGACTGAAAATAAAATGCTATACCAGGGCTCCTTAACGCAGCACCTGTAGGCACCATGGTGCCCACCAACACCTTTTCTACTGATGGTTGTTGTGGGTTTTCCGGGCTGTATTGCCGTGGTCTTGGCATTGTAGTTCCTGATGTTTCGCCAGCAGCTGTGGCTGGCATCTTCAGAGGTGTAGCACCAAAAGACAGAGATCTCTCAGTGTCACAGTGTGGAAAAGATGTAGGTCATTTGTATCTACTCAGGAGGGGTGGGGTTGAGCTGAGTCATCCTGTAAGAGTTTCCCAGGGTGTGGAATGCTAATGGCGGGAGGCTTCACTGTATCCTGAGGGGGTTCTTTTGCATATGGATTGGTACTTGATGTGCTAATCTTCTCTGCAGGGCTATTGTCGGGGACAGAATGTTTTGTTAGCCTGGTGTTTTTCAGAACTGGAAACCATGCTCTGTTCATTCTTAAGGTTTCTTCTTTCCTGTTGAAGTTTTGCTTATGCTTGTGAATTTCAATGTTTAAAAACAACAGGACCCACCACCCTGAGTCACAATTCCAAAGGGTCCCACGGGTTCAAAAAGGTTGGGGACCCCTATTCTATACATTCATGAGGTGTATCATCTTAAGATCATGTATGTATATTGCACACTGGCCAAGCATTGTTTTCAGAGGGTTTTTTTAAAAAAAATAACTAAAATGGATGAAGCTCCAAGAGTGAGCCTGTATTTTTTCCCATGTAACATGAGAAGCTAAACGAAGAAAAAAACTCACATGGAAGCAGTAATATCCATTCAATGTTCATCTTCTCATTTTAAAGCATATTAAGCTGAAGAAAAGCAGGGATTCAGCTGCATATCCATAATGCTTTTCTAAATATAAAAAGTACTTTGATTTTTAATTCAGGAAATTGCCCCAGCCTATGAAGAACATTAAGCTTGTCTGCATGGTATATTGTTTCTTTGAACCAAAAGACAGAGATCTCTCAGTGTCACAGTGTGGAAAAGATGTAGGTCATTTGTATCTACTCAGGAGGGGTGGGGTTGAGCTGAGTCATCCTGTAAGAGTTTCCCAGGGTGTGGAATGCTAATGGCGGGAGGCTTCACTGTATCCTGAGGGGGTTCTTTTGCATATGGATTGGTACTTGATGTGCTAATCTTCTCTGCAGGGCTATTGTCGGGTGTGGAGTGTTTTGTTAGCCTGGTGTTTTTTAGAACTGGCAACCATGCTCGGTTCATTCTTAAGGTTTCTTCTTTCCTGTTGAAGTTTTGCTTATGCTTGTGAATTTCAATGGCTTCCCTGTGCAATCTGACAAAGTAGTTGGAAGTGTTGTCCAGTATTTTGGTGTCCTGGAATAAGATACTGTGCCCTGTTTGAGTTAGGCTATGTTCAGCCACTGCTGATTTTTCCGGTTGTCCAAGTCTGCAGTGTCTTTCATGTTCTTTTATTCTTGTCTGGATGCTACGCTTTGTGGTCCCGATGTAAACTTGTCCACAGCTGCAGGGTATACGGTATACTCCTGCAGAGGTTAGGGGGTCTCTACTGTCTTTTGCTGATCGTAGCATCTGTTGTATTTTTCGGGTGGGTCTGAATACTGCTTGAAGGTTATGCTTTTTCATAAGCTTTCCCATCTGATCAGTAATTCCTTTGATATATGGCAAAAACACTTTTCCTGTGGGAGACTGTTTTTCCTTGGTTGTTTGATTCATCCTGGGTTTGATTGCTCTTCGGATTTCATTTCTGGAGTAGCCATTTGCCTGAAGTGCGTGGTTTAGATGATTAATTTCCTCATTGAGAAAGTGCGGCTCACATATCCGTCTTGCACGATCCACTAATGTTTTCATTATGCCTCTTTTCTGTCGGGGGTGGTGATTGGAGTTTTTGTGTAAGTACCGATCAGTGTGAGTTGGTTTCCTGTAGACCCTGTGACCTAACTGAAAGTTTGCTTTGCGGATGACCAAGGTATCCAGGAATGGGATACCTACATCTTTTCCACACTGTGACACTGAGAGATCTCTGTCTTTTGGTGCTACACCTCTGAAGATGCCAGCCACAGCTGCTGGCGAAACGTCAGGAACTACAATGCCAAGACCACGGCAATACAGCCCGGAAAACCCACAACAACCATCGTTCTCCGGCCGTGAAAGCCTTCGACAATACATCATTCATCAACATTCTCCCTTCCTGATACTGTTTACTTACGATACAATCCCTCATTACCTATCACCATTAGAGCAGTTTAACAAAAGTGAGAGTGTGTGAGTGATAGCATGCAAGTGCTTTTCAACTTTAAGAATGGGAACAATTTTCTTATGCACAGATGTCTTCTTACATCATTATTAAAATTACCTCTATAGATAAATTCTACTTCCAGGACTATCAAGTCAATATCATTTGAGGAAAAGACATCTACGTCTCAAACGTAATTCTAACTCAGGCCTTGACAAATTTTCTCTGGCCCTAGGAGCAAGGAAATTTTTAGAGCCAGTTCTTCCAGGTTTTGTATTTTAATCACCATATTTTTCTAATCATTCTTCCCACAAAATGTAATTGTAACCTCTTGGCAGTTTCTTGTGACAAAATAAAACAAGTGGGGGATCTGCAAAATTAGTAAGGGAGGGATATTCTGTCTGTTCCCTTCTCCCAGTTTCTCCCTAGGAGTTCTCATAGTTTTGCAGAAAAATTCTCTCAGCCTGTACTTGGCTCTAAAATATTTTTGTTCCACATTCTGGGGCCAATAGTCAGGATTAGACATACAATATAGGAGCCATCCTGATTGTCATTACAATCAAAAACTAATGTTTAACCCTTATGTAATTTCTTCCCAATTTCTCATAATTCCATTATGCCTTTTAAAAGTTCCATTTAATTTAATATTGGAGTCAATAAAAAAGCAAATGATTAAAAATTAATTCCTCTACTCATCCCCATTGAAGGGTGTCAAGTTACATATATAAGCAATGACAAGAAGTTAATGCATGTACATGGTCTAATCCACCTTTAGTTTCAGTGAGAAAGGCTGACTATAACTAATGAAAGAAAATTAATAATATTTAATGTCATAACAAAACATTCTGAGTGAAATGATAAATAAGCTTTCTACTTTCACTAAGAATTGCTACAATAAAATAACTCTAGCCTAATTATCTCAACTGTTTTATTTTCAGTAGATCCATTATAAACCAGGAAGCAACACTGAACTTAAAATTGGGAAAGGACAATTCAGAGTTCTTGAGTTTATGGCTTGGGACAGCTCCCTATTCCAAGATTTGATCAGAGCCTCAACATGAGAGCCTGTCAAATTAATTGATAATTTCCTGAGCGTTTTCTGGCAGTTGCTAAAATGTCAACGTCATGAAAATACCTATTCAACCCAACTCCTTTTAATTATTAATTTTTTCTGCTTTCAGAGTACAAACCGCTAGAAACTTTAAATGTAGTCAAGTACCTATATAAATTACTAAAGAAATGTCCTAAGAACTCCAAGAAACAATTGATGAGCTTTTAAAAATACACATATATACATTCATGGGGGGCACTGTAACTTTAAGCATTGGCTATTCATTCTATTGGCTAATTATTAAAGCTTGTGCTATAACAGGAAATTGCTTGGTCTCGCTAATTTGAGAATTAGAGAAAGTACACACTATGCAATGACTGATAACATGGGCAAGAGATGGGTATAAGAATGTTACTTGTTAAAGGCCTTTCAAAACCTTTCTATGGATGTCTCTGTAGACATTACTACGAAACATAGGATTATAAAATAGATAGCTCTATTGGTCCATAGCAAAATCCAAAATGAAAAATCTTTTATTGAGATAAACAAAAATAACAGCATGCAAGCTTTCAAGTTCTTCCATCAAGAAGCTTGTTAAAAGGTGGAAGATTTCTCAGGCCATCAACTTAAGACCTTTTTCATCAATATCTTGTGTAACGTGCTGAGGGGAATTCTTGGATACCATGATAGTAATACATTGGACATGATTTTCCTTCTAGGGTAAATATGGGATATATGTGCATGCCTGTCTAAAAAGTGTCAAAACAGAGCACGTATTCAACATCTCCTAGTTTCTTTTGTTAATATGCATGCTATTAGCCCCCACCTAGATCTTATGCTACAATGGCAAAGCTTATTGGGATAATTGGGCAATTCTGCATAGACAGCAGTTAGAGCTAAGTGAGTCCTAATAACACTTGATGATGCCTCTACAAGCCACATTTTACAGGGTTTATGCAGAACAAAGGAAATTTGATTCTTTTAGAAGCGTTGCAAGGCTGAGCTGTTAAATCCTGCTCCTATCCCAGCAGTCACCAAATAACCAGTAACTTAGTTTTTGTTCACATGAGGTCTTGAAGCATACACCATATCAATTACTTGATTGGCTTAGAGCCATCTTTATTACCTGCTGCAGAAACACAATATGCATAATTATTTAAATACATTCTGTAATGGAATGATCCAATTATTTTTCAAGACAACAGTAGTGAGCTCTAGACTCTAACAAGAATTCCTCCTGTCTTGGCAACAAGCAAGGTTTCACTGGTCCCTTGCTGATTCAACTGGCTGGCTGGCACACATTCTGATGCAACTCAAGCAGAAGCTTAAACTAAGATTATTAACATCTGGATGAAATATTTACTTTTGGGATTTTCTGTTATTGCTGCCCTTTTTAATTGAGCTCAAAGAACTCACAAAGTGTGCAGTCTCCCGGCATTACCCAGCTAGAAAGGTTATGCTGTTTTCAGAATGCAATTAGTTCTTTTCGAAACACAAGCACTAAGTATAATCCATCTAGATGTATACCAAATACTGAACTGCATTAAGAACTCAGTGAGTACAGACATTCCCTGCTCCTATCCCACAAAGGAAGCTGCAACAAATTAAACCTCAATAGCCAGCACATATTTATAGCCAAACCAGGTTTACAATAAATACTGCTTCACTTAATCATTAAGCTTTAGGGGATGTTAATATAGCATTAAAAATCCCAGAGCATGCAGAATTATTTCCCACAGATATTTAACTGCCAGATGCATATGCTACTTTCAGTAGGAATCTTTCTTCCCATCTAAATCGTGTGAATCTGTTCCTTTTAGACATTAAACATGTAAGACTATGGAACAGGTCATCTCCATTTCACATTCACTACTATAGCATACTATTCATTAGGAAACCAACAACATTGGGATGCCAAAATGTAGTTTTCCTGCAGCAAAGAGAAACAGACAAATGAATTGCATTACCTTTTGGAAGTAAATCCTCAGTTTTACTTTATTATATCAAACTCTTCATTGTTCCTAGAATTTCTCCCCATGCCAGTTTACTTTCTAGTTCTCTGGACAGTAACCCTATGTTGAGGCTAGCACTACTAATCCTCATTAACTGAGTTGCATAGTTTCTAAATTAATGAAATATGAACTAACATGGTAAAATGATTAACCAAATCTATACTGAGCATCTTCCTTCCCAGGAATGATAAGAGATTTAGCAAATCAATTTCAGACACATGTCAACTCCTGAAATAAATGAGTACAAACAAAAATACTGCATGGGAGCATCTGAAGCATGAAGATCATTACTTGAAAGAATGGAAGTAGTTTGTCCCTTTAAGAAGGCTACTGCTCCATCTGTTATTTCTAGAGATAATGTTGTAATTTTGACATACATTTCTCTGGTTAAAGCCTTATCTTACAAAGCATTCCAAGCATTTGTTAACTCATAGGAGGTTTTTTTTCCAGTGCTCCTCAAAGCTCTCCTACTATTCCACTGAGAAAAATTGCAAGGGCCTATTGAATGCTATAAAGTACACAAGCAATGACAAGACACATATATCTTTATGACCTGAAACAAAACATTTTGATGTGAAATGATATATTCGCTTCATACTTCTAATAAGAACAGCTGAGAAAAATCATTGCTGAAAATACAAGGCTCTATGGCAACTTAATGCCTGAGATTTGTTAATCCAACTATAACATCTAGGATACTCTATATTCAACTACTGCTGCTAGTCCTATTTGTAACTGTATGAGACAGTTTGTCTAAATAATACACTGTTTTTGTTTACCACAAGTTGTTCTCCATTTTCAAAGAAACCAAGCAACTAGACTCGGTTTCAATGGAACTGGAAGAGCACTTTAGAGTTTCGGTAATCAACAGCAAATGCTTTCCAACTACAACAAGACCCGAACTTGTTTTAATCATTTGCTAAACTATCCTTTCCTGCTTCCTCATACAAGGCATTGGTAATATTCATACCGTGTGTTCCAATTTGGACAAGTGTAATCGGCCTGCTTTGCCTGCAAAGTATGTTCTATTTGTAGGTAACTTCTACACTTCATCAAATGCAACCGTTGTTACATCCTGTTCATGAGTATGTAAAACCACAAGAGTATGACCAGAAGGCTAAGAAACAAGCAAAAGCATTTTCTATACAAACTTAACACATAACACTTCAAAATGCTAGATTATGATGACAAATGCTGACTATATAAACTGTTCATAAGCAAAGGGCTTGGGAACAACTTCAAAGTAATGCGAGATCAATTCAGATACTTGAAATCTAACAATCTTGTCTGTATGCCTCCCCACTGCACATACCAAGCAACATGAAACATACATATGCTTACAGATGTGCAAGCATCCACTGAAAATGTTTGCAGATTGAAGGCATTTCTGCCTGCACAACACAATTTTCCCACCCACCCCCTGCTGTGGCCCATAATGCTCCCCAAAGCTGCTCCTGGGGGACACAGAAGAACAGCATGAGGGATCAATCAGCAAAAATTGCCTCTCTTCCAACCTATGGAAATCTTCCACGGAATCCAAGTCATTTTGTATCATCCTTCCAATTCAAAAAATGGATGGAAAGACTGCAGGAATGTGGCATACCCCATGTCACATTATACATGCAACAAGCCTTCTGCTCCATCACACGTACATGATTACCAGATTTCAAATATCTGAACTGGCCCAAGTACCCTGGTTTAAGATGATCACACATTTATTGGACATTTCCTTTTACCCTCCATGCTTACACTACCTATTCCAGGATTCAGAATAATGACCATCCAAAGGGGATGTCACAAAGTGGCATTACAAGTTACATGCAACAAACAGCAGATCATCTCTTTCACTTATTGTATGCCATAACATGGAAAGGGCTCATTAGAATGGACCAAATTTACATGATCAGGAGGTATTGTGGATAAAGTAACACACATTCAAGAAGTTTGCTTCTAAATGTAACTTTGCATTTATGCTACAAAATCTCCAGTCATGGCAGCTATGTTGTAACTTTTTGTTGTATAACAGTAGCAATTATCACATGATAAAGATGGTTGTGCAAATGAGCACTGAGTAATAATTCATAGGAAATTACTGTAGAATGGATTTGACACATGAATCAGAGCCCATGAACTAGAGGCTAGACATATGAACACTCATCTCTGGCAGCCTCTTCTGAGACAATCTGTTTAGATGTGTTCTGCAATTCTTTCCAACCAACTATACAAGAAATGTTCAGCTGCTGGTTTAATGCTGGAATAATCGGCAGTGACCCTCCACATTATTCTCTGCCATTCCCATAGATGAAAATGAACAAGGTTAGATAATCAGGCAGTTTGTGGTATTACTGTCTAGCAGCCTGCAACTTGCTGGCATCTCTTCTATCAAAACCCAGAGTTTAATTTATATAGGCAATTTATGACCCCAGTGAGAACACAAGACTGCTTATAAACATATCTAAGTACAGTTTAAATAAACAACTTAAGCAAAATACAACTCAAATAAAACCAAACCACATTCCAGACAGGTTCAGGGTCCAGTGCGCTCATCCATTATGGGCCATGGGCTGCATGTGCTAAGAACCGAAGACCAAGTGACTTTTGGCTCAAGGCAAAAGGCTCCTGCTGATGGCCATGCCTAGGCTTTATAGCATTAGACTGGAAGAAAATAGGAAGTTCAGCTTTGTTCCCAAACCCACCCCTCCCATTTTAAGTGTGAAGCACAAGCTTTTTAACATCACCATTGCACTGGCAAACATGCCGCCCTGAATCATTCTGCCCACACTAATGGGTTAAAACTCAGAACAGTCAGACTATTTCAGTCCTCCTTGAAGGAGAAGAAGCATGCTTGTTAAAACCGCACTATGTAAAGGAAGTACGAATGCTCTTTTTTAGCATTTACTGTGAACTACGGTTCAGCTTAGTGAGAAAAGCTAATTTTAAACAAGCAACATACAAAAATAAGCACTGTCTCGTCTTCAAAGTGCTCTCCTGCTGCTCAACACACATCTTATTAAAAGAATCTCACTTCAAAAAAATATTACAAACATGAACACAGGATTTACCTGGGCTATATAATGCAGCATTACAAGTAGTTTTGGACTGGTTGTGCATTAGAATATTGGAGACATTATTCTAGAGAAAAAGAGACCTGTTTTACGACCTCAATTTCACATGGCCCAGAATTTCAAATTCTCCTGAGGAAATAGTGTATCCGTATTGTTATCTCCATTTCCTTCCTTATGATCTGAGAATACACATGTCCTGCCTTGCTTTTTCTTGACAAGAAGTGCGTAGTGTTAGAAGCAGCTAACAAGGCTGCTTTGTAAAAGAAGGATTTTATTGTCCACATGTAATTGTTGTCTATATGCTATACATTCAAATTTTGATAAATTTATAAGGTCTTCAATCCAATGAATTACAGTAGGTGGGTTTTGTCTTCCCAGTGCTGTAGTATAAGTCTTTTAATGATTATAAGGGCACAGAAGGGTCCATTTCTATTGACCATCAGTTAGGTTCCATGAGACAGGCAAATAGTTTAAAAGTACATAAATATCTTCAAAATTAAATGAACATTCTAATACAAAATTAATATAAGTAATGACTTCCTCCCAAAAGGGCTGAATAACAGGACAGGTCCAAACCTATGCTTAAGAGACCACATATTTTGTTACAATGCCAACAATCAGACACTGCACTTAATCTTTTACTATAAAGGCACTGTGGTGTCCAATATACCCTAAACATAATTTTTTGCTGAATAAGTCGCAGCTTAAGATCTGTAGTAGCAACAGCTTCCACAAAAGATCTCCCTTGCCTTCTCCTTCCAGCCCCCCGGGACAACTGCTACTCCCATCAACACCACTAGCCCCTGTTTACAGGTTCATGCTCCTGTTCACTCTTGATGGAATAAAAAATAACAGAAATAGTCCCATACTAACTTCATCATAATAAACACTACACAAGACCTGGATAAAACAGATTCAATTAATATTAAATGGCACTTATACTGAAGGGTGACACTCCCCCCCCCAATACTTCAGTTACTGTCTAAGTTTGGTTGTTGTTTATTCTGCTAATTAACTACATCTATACTAGGTTCTTAGATATGTTATTTTCTAACAGTGTTTCTTTTTTCTTCAGTTTGTATATTCTTTATTATATATAAAAGAACTTTGTTAAAGAAAATGTTTAAACCTTCAAAGGCAAGAAAGAGTTGAGGGCTCACACTTGCCTAAGATAGAGCTCAACCACGTGAGATGCTGCAAATTCTATCGACTGAGCTCCTAGCAGTCTTTCTTGAAAAATCAGACATGCATTGGTCCAATTCAGATTAGGATTGTAGCGCATGGAAAAGGGGTTGAAGCCATGCTATTTTCCTGATCTGAAAAAAAGGCTAGGGTTAATGGGCTACATTTCCATAAAAGCCTGGATTAACATGTTACAACTCTTTGCTAAAAGGAAGGAAAATATCCCAAAACCACGGTAAAACTATTGCTAAAGTTCAACTAAAGATTGTTACAAAGATAGCTCTAAAGCAGAGAAATGCATGTCTGATAGCAGTGACGTTGTGGAAAAGGTAAAAATAATGATTGCCATCACAAAAAGACAAACTACTGCTTCCCAAGAGGATGACCTCACAGCCTTCCATTCCTAAGTGCCCCTTCTATGTTGTGAGCCACATCTCTCCCTCCCACATTTTCAAGTAACACAAACCCACGATCCATGCTGGACAGGGTAGATTTCCTTCCTCATGACCACTTAAGGAAGTTATCCCCTTTCTTTTTCATTCCTTCCCTGGCCACTGTCAACAGAGAACTGGGAAAGATCTAACAGCTGCACTGGTTCCAATTCCCTTTGCATAAAGAACACATAAGTTCAGTTAATTGAGCATTTCCAGATATTTTACTCTTGCATAGCATTCTCTCTTACAGCCTTTTCCTGGGTCTTCCAGGGGCTGCAACAAACTACTTTTCAGCAGCTGGCAAGGTATCTATTTAGCTGAGAAGATCTCTGCCTTATGCTGTCAATACAGCAAGCTTAATCAAACAATAATAAAAAACAGTAAACATGATGATTTCTTTCAAAAGATGTAAAGCTCTTATGTAACAGCCACAAATAAAAGTAATTTATCAACCCCTTTCCTTGTTAAAACATGATCCCTTAAAAGCTACAAGATCTGTAACCTTAAAGAGCATATGAGCAAAAACATCCCCTTAAAACCAGCAGAGCAAAACAAGCTACTTTCCTGGGACAACACAGCTGCCTTTCCAGTTACTGCTTCTGCTCTGTTCCTGCCTCCCTTTGGGAGCTATCTGGCCACTTGTGGAGGACTGCCCAATAGGGGGAATCACTTTTTAAAGGTTCCCCCACTATATAAGGAGTAAATTGAAGCCAATCACATCTTGCTTTTTCAGGTGGTATGTATGCACTCAAGGCCATCAAAATTATACTGACATAACTCCACTCCTCTTCCCCTTTTCCTTATAACAGATGCACCTAAGTTACAGAAGCATGAAAAGAAATGGGGTTAAAATTCATAATTCTAAAAATGCCTTTATTGATTAAAGCCATGTTTGCATTTTTAAAGTGGCTTGACATTTGCAAAAGGAGGTAGTAGAGAAATTCAGTAGTAGACAGGGATCTCTGCCCCCCCCCTTCCTTGGAAGAAAGGAGTTGGCAAGGAAAGCCTGACTACGTTTTTGCTCAGATGTAACTAGCTCCCAAACTACTGAGTGTACATGGAGTTAGGAGACTGCAATTATTCAGTTGTGATAGCAAGGCCCTCTTTACGCCCTCAGAGGTATTTTACTTCCAATCCTAGTGATGAAAATAGACTCTTGGACTAAGCACTGCTGAAGTCTTAACACAAATTAAACAGTTAATTCCAGAAACAAATTCTAGAGGGGAAGAATCATGTTATTCTATTGTAGCAAAACCAAAAAGTAATCTTGTGCCATTTAAAATAATCTGCTCCATAAATCTTCTATAGCTAGAGCCTATTTCATCAGATGTATGAAATGAATCCTTAGTTAGCAAATATAGGAAAACACAAAGATATACAGATGGGAAATTGTTAACAGCGGTGTTACATGACCCTGAAATGCAAGCGGTACCGCCTGTGATGTTTCTGTGCAAAACTTCACAGAAGTTGTAACAGTGCATATAAGTCTTGGTTAAAACAAACTATATCTATTGCTAAGGATTTTAATTCAAAGGTAACAAGAGAGCTGTCCCAAGGGCACCAAACAAGTAGAAGTTACAAAGAGCCCTTAGGAAAATGCAATCAACAATTATCCCAAATTCATATATTTAAGGTGCTTAAAGTGCTCAGTGCAAATAAATCCATCATATGAATTGTTCCATCATACAAATTGTCTTATAACAAATATCAGCGATGGTATGAAATCACAAAATTCCTTTAGACATCAACGGTGGTATAAAAGTCACCTGATTTCTTCAGGCAATACATGTAAACAATACAAAAAATGCTTGGAAGACCTAATAGTCCAATATAAAACCAGGATTCTCCACAGGTATGTAGTATCCAGGTTATAGAAGTCTTCTCTTGAGTAATGTACGCTGCCTACGGGGTTCACCGGCATGCAAAAAGTCCAGTCCCGTTTTGCCCCAAAGGCTTCTTCATAGGCAAGATATAGAAAAAGTAACAGTCAATCTCATTCCACCATTGCAATTCCTTCCAGACGATCTAGCAACGCTAGACACAACTTTAATCCTCTTGTTCTGTCAATCCAGTGGCCTTTCCTTTTAAAGCATCAGCAAAACAGGTATTTTTCAAAAGATGTAAAATGTGTAACAAAGAATAAATGATACATTCAGAGGTGGTTTGCCATTGCCTGCCTTTGCATAGTGACCCTGGACTTTCCATTCAAGTACTAATCAGGGCCAGCTGATCCCTGCTTAAGCTTCTAAGATCTGAAGAGATCAGGCTAGCCTGGGCCATCCAGGTCAAGGCAAATAAGGAACTAGCTAAATTTAATTCACAGAAAAGTTGAACAATCTTCAGAGCTGCTGTTTCAGCAACTATTCTTACAAGATATTTTATCAGATATTTCCACTTTTCAAAGTTTTCTGTGGCATGATGGATGTTACGAAATTTATGCGTGACCTAATGAGGGCTAAACAGGATCTTTCAAGACCACCGAACTTCAATGCAGCTAAAGGATCAAACACAGAGTTCTCAATATCCATATCCATATCTAAACCAGCTTTGAACATTCTGGTAACAAGACATATGGTGATATATTTCTCTCACATTTGTCTTACAACATTACACACAAATATCAAATGTATTCCTTTTATACTTTGCCTAGTATAAAGAAGTGGACTACACTAGAAATTAACCTCATCTTACATGCTGCTACCTATAATAAACATTTCAACTTTGGTGTAGTAAAAGCAATTGTTCATAAAATTCCCAGAAAAGTACAGCTGGAGTTAAATAACTAACCCATTCTTTTATGACACGTTTCTTCAAGAAGGCTATACTTGCAACAGCACAGGAGGAGTCTAGACTTCTGTGTCAAAACTCCAGAGTTTTACAAACAACCCAAATTAAATTTTTGGATTAAATTATTCAAACTGAGAATATTTATGTTAGTTCACATGGAGTAAATGACACTGCCTATTTATTATATTTATGGCTCTCAAGGAGGCTTACAATATAAACAGCACAACAAACAAAAAATATATTAAAAGACCATGACTTAAAATTACAACTTAAGAACGCCAATAAATTTGGTATATGGCCTAATCTATTCGTTTTAGTCGAGGTTGGAGGAATCTGAAATCTAGTCTGCAGCCATGGAAGATGTAAGATAAAAATACACAGAACATATGTTCTACTCTTTGAACAACCATGATGACCCCAGGAGGTCATCAGGCTATTGTGAATTCAAAAATTTGTCTTTAAAAAATGAGCTCATTAGGAACCTATGGCCAAATCTTTCTCAGCTATAGTCTCTGGCAATTGAAAGCCAAGATTCTGAAGAAACAGAGTTCTGCCAAACATTCTGTGATTTTTCCACTTTTGGGGGGAGGGGGAATCGCTGCACACTCAACATTGTCTTGAGGACAACAGGGATGAGCTAAACATTTGCTCACAAATTTTTTTAAGACAAGGGTACTTTGGGGGATGTTTTCCCAAACCCATTTCATTATACCTTTTGTAAATGGCATGTACACCACCATTTCCCCTCTTGGCTTCTGCAGCACCACTTCCTCTAGCTTTCTTCTTGCTTGAGTGATGCCAGCCAGTGATGATCTCACAATACTGCAATGCAGATTTGGCTACTTAACAATGTCATTAAACCAATTCAGCGTGTGGAGGTTCAGGTTGCTTCATCACTCATTTTGTCTATTTTCACTAGTAATCTAGGGGAAATCACTGAGGTGGTATTTCTTGAAGCTGATTAATGTGCATGCACATGCACGCACACTCTCTCTCCCCATCCCATTAGTGGTTTAGATTTTAAATGATGACACCTAGCCTGCATTTGACTTGGAACTGCTTATACTGACCTGAAAGTATGGAGATGATCCCAAGCTTAACCCATCACTAGTAACTGCGCTTTACTACAAAATAAAAAAAACTTATGAGTAGTAAAAATCCAGGTGCCTCACAGGAACTGGCCCAAGAACTTTCATCCTAGACCACTGCATGCATTAAGCCTAAACAAGTGGCAGGCTAGATATATTGCTGTCTGCAGTCTACACACACATCATTGTAGTTTGACAATCTATAGTTCATACCCTTCAGAATCTGCTCTGAGGATTTACACTGTTAAATGGACAACATTGTTAGCATCTTAGTGTTCTACCAAAAATTGGAATTTTATGAGAAGCAGGTAAAACCTATTTATCTCCAAAGAGTGTCTAGATTCTCAGGGACAGTAGAGATCCAAATCAACAAGCAAGACTCTCCATAAGGAACTAACATCAATCACACATTGAGAAAAACACTACTCTTTGCTGCTTGTGTTTTTGTATCATATTACTCCCAAGAGACTACATAAAGCTTCACATTTTAAAATTTGAATTAGACTGACAAAGCTCATGAACATCTTACCAAATTAACTTGATGATGAGATAGATGGAAGAACAAATGCTGTTAACTTGGGTAGGCAATAATTCTGTCCAAAATTTTATATAATGCCTGCTATTAAATATATTGTTCTTATTTGAGTACAAATGTTCATACTTGGATGCTCCAGTTTTAATTCATTTCAAAATGTTCTCATTTGAACACACTGGTTAAGTGGTTCAGCTGCAAATCAACCCTCTACTGGTTTGAATCCCACTACTACCATGATCTTAGTAGGTGGCCTTGGGTAAGCCATTCCTCTCAGCCTCAGCTCCCCAGCTGTACTGTGGGAATAATAACAACACTGACTTTGTTCACTGCTCCGGGTGAGGCACTAATCTGTCTAGAAGAGTGGTATTTTATTTATTTATATTCAATTTATATTCTGCCCTTCCCACATCAGCAGGCTCAGGGCAGATTACAACCAAGTTTAAAATCATATTTTAATCATATTATATAAGCACAGTTGTTGTTGTTATATGCTTTCCATTGCCTTTAGTTTATACTTAACATCTTTAAAGAATTAGTCTATTTATGTTATTTCTAACAAATTTGAATTATAAAACAAACAAAAAATATAATCAAAAAGCAGCAATAAATTAGAGAAGCAAACCAAAGCCACCATGAAACAGCAGAACTAAAATGGGAGGTGGTGAGCTCCCCTTCACTGGCAGTTTTCAAGAAAAGGCTGGATGAATACTTGTCAGAGATGCTTTAGGCTGATCCTGCACTGGGCAGGGGGTTGGACTAGATGGTCTGTATGGCACCTTCCAACTCTATGATTCTATGATTCTAAATCAACAAGTAGAACATTTATCATTCCCAAGATGAGCAACAAACTTTATGATTTTAGAACAGCAGGAGATTCAGATGTTTACAGGTTCACATGACTGCTACAAAGTCCTGTGCACAGGAAATGAGAATTTAAACAATGTTTAGATATTGTTCAGTTATTGCATTTCTCCACCTTACGGGATACAGGAAATCTCATACTCACACTCTCACACACACAGCAATGACTGGATGGCTCCAAAAATGTGATTAGTAAAGAAATAAAAGTGGTAATTGAAAAAGCACATTGGCATTCAGCTCTGTTTCCATTATATCAGTAGGGTCTGACATTCTGGGAACGTGACATTTACAGAACAAAGTCTAATGCTGTGATGTTAAGTTTACTTATCTTTAAATATCCAAGAACTCCTACATGTCATGCTCTATGACACTGGTTAAACTACATTAGAGTATGTGGGAGAACTTCAGCAGCTGGAAAGCTTTCATATGGCCCCATATTCATTCAGTGATCAACAATAAAAGATGTCTAGAGCCATCACTTTTATCCCTTCTGTTCCTTGATTCGGCAAATAATAGCTTCTCAAGTACAAAAGGAACAGAAAGGACTGAAGAAAGCTAGTAGTATTCCTTCCTAAAAGAAACAGAAGGTATAAACAGTACAAAAGTCAACTGAGGCAGCTAATGCAGAAGGTTATTTATGGATAGATTCACCAATAGATAGATCTGCAAGAAGAGAGAATGAGAATGTCAAGAATAACTGGGCCAACAAAAATTGAGTTTAGCAAAAATTACATAACGCAAAGAGAAATATTCCATCTGGGATTTATATGTCCTCTGGGCCTCTTCAAGGGATACACCACATCCCTCAGGGTCATTTCCCCCAGGTTAATGCCAAACAACTTCCAAAACAGGGAAAGTTTGTACTGCACGAAAGGATATAAATACTTCATCTGTTCAACAGTAGAGGATCCTGCTGTTTCATGTTAGTAATGTATGAGGAGTGTATAGCAATGCTCCATGTATAGGAGAGTGCTTCATTCCCAGTTCTAGATGGTTATGTGTCATTAAAATACCCAATATTTTCTTACTCCTACAGCAAAATCAAATAGCCACAAAATATTAGAAATAACAAGAGCATAGAAGGATAATTAGTTGTCTTTGACATCATTATATCCCATTTATGATACAATTCAGCCAATGTTAAGCACGGTTAAATCTTACTGATTTCCAAAGAGAAAATTATGCTTCTGCTTATTCCTAGCTTGCTGTAATCAGTGGGGCTCAAACATGTTTAGCTAAAGTGCCAAGCCAGTGCAGTATATTGGTTAGACTGACAGACTTGGACAGGAGAGTTCAGATCCCTGTTCTACAAAGCTTAATGGATGATCTTGGCCCAGTCACTCTCAGCCCAGACTAGCTTATAGCATTCTTTGTAAGAATATAATAGAGAGAAGAGAGTAACATATACTGCCTTGAGGGGCTAGTACGATGAAAACATACTTGGTAGATTGATAACTATGGTTGGACGACACTCTATATATTTTATATGGGCCATGCAATAAAATGTTTAAAATAACTTGAGTCTGTAACACAAGTTACACATACAACTCTGATTCCCTGGAATAAGAAATACTCCAACAGTTCCATTGCTATTACTCAATTAGCCGTTCTCCTTAATAATAAATTAAATGCCAATGCCATCTTTTAAAGAACAGATATGCTGGGCCCAGCTCTGTGCGGACTGGGCCCAGCTCTGTGCAGACTGGGCCCAGCATATCTGCAGGACCTCCTCTCCCCATATGTACCCCAGAGGATGCTTCGTTCAACAAATAAACAACTGTTGGTGGTCCCTGGCCCAAGGGAGGCCCACCTGGCCTCGACCAGAGCCAGGGCCTTTTTGGTCCTGGCACCAACCTCGTGGAACTCTCTGTCTGAGGAAACCAGGGCCCGGCGGGATTTGTTATCTTTCTGCCAGGCCTGTAAGAAAGAGATGTTCCGCCAGGCATATGGTGGAGGCTAGGTTGGGCCCCCACTGGCCACACTAAAGATCTGTCCAGCACCCTATATATGATCTTATATATGAGCTAGGTCCTGAAATGTAGTATTTTATTGTTGCCGTCTGAAGAGCTGTATTGTATTTATTGTATAAAGTTGTTTTAATGTTATTTGTATAATGTTTTATTTGTTTTAACTGTTATTTATGTAAACTGAAATGTTGTACTCCACCCTGAGCCTGCCTGGAGGGGAGGGCAGACTAAAAATCTAATAAACAAACAAACATTTATAACAAGACGCAGGTGTAGACAAATTCCATTTATTTTACTGTCTAATTATCAGAAGTTTAGCAGACAAGTCATCACAACTGTTAATTTCATCCTTGATTTTACTTTTCTGTCATTCAAACTAAATTTCCATCAATAGCATTAAACAGCACTTTATCTCTCGGTTAGCATTTTGTGCTGATGTCTGCTAGAACAGTGTCATTCCTGCCACTACACTCATCATTATCAGTCTGGATTCTCCTGGGTAGTTCCTATCCAAGCTCTAACATCAGGATAGGAACAAATGAAACAACTGTATGCTGTCCAAGTCAGTCAGTACACTTTTGGAAATTGAGAAAATTTTTTGGCAGTTACTTCCCAACCCAATTTAACCCATGTATAGTAAAGAGATAAAATTACATCCAGCAAAAGGGGAGGGGCTTCAACCTTAACTTAAAAAAAAAACTAAACCCTTTTAAATGGTTCCAAAATGGCACCAGGCACTTTGGGTACTTTGCTTGTTACCAGTGAAGCTGAAGGTGAGTGTCAATAGATGTCTATGAAAGTAACATATCAGAAATCAATGCTTCAGTTCTGCAGTTCTAGTTGCACTTCTAAGAATTTCATCTCTGGTCTCAGTAAGTGCCTTCCAGGGCCACAAAAGCCCTGAAATGGATAGTGCACTAGAAATGATCAGCAACAAAAAAGTGTATCTTGCACAATTTGAGAATAAGAAAGCTTCCGCATTTTGAAACTGAAACATATCATCTGTATAAGCACTGATGAACTATAAGGTAAGTCATACAGTTAGTGGTTCTACAGTACAGCAGACCAAAACATAAACCAGCTGTGTGTCTCAAAATTGAAAAAACCAAGCACAGCCAGCTTCCAGAGAAATGCAGTATCTGACATTTGCCAGGATCCCCAAAACCAGCAAACATTGTCATTCCAAGAGCTATTTTCCTTTTGTGCAGAGTGCCCAAATATCAGAAGTAGAGAGAAAAATTCTTGATTTCCATTAAGTCCTCTTTCCAGGGGAAAAATATCTCTGAAGGCACCTTGTATGAGGGCTCTGAGGAGACCGTAACAAAACAAAGAAAGGTAACAAACACAAACCTGTGCAGCTTCAACTACATAAAGAAGAGAAGGCAATGCCTTTTATTAGAATTTCCAGCAATGAAAAAGACAAGCTTCCACCAGCAGATGATGATATAGTATGTCTCATTTCCTGGGACCTACACAGCAATATCAAATATACTAACAATTGTTTTCAAAGCTAAGCAAATTATTTTAGAGGACTCATTCATGAGCCTCTACCCTCATCTGAAGGTAGCAAACTGAAGAGTATTTTGTGATCACAGCTGCAACAGAAGCCCATCCATGTTCTGTTGGAAGAGGTCAGGAAAGCTCCCACTCTCTTGGCTTTTACCAAACTACGCAAAACTGAATTATTCAGGAGGGCATTTTTACACAGGAAATACTGTTGTGCTGTAAGGAAATGGTTCAGAGTGATGTTTTTTGTAAAGGGATAGAAACTATAGACTAAACTACCGTGCACTGTCTGTTGCTGTAAGAATGCTCCTACAGAGTAATTTCCACATAATTTAATATGTCATGCCAAAATCCTTATATTTTGTTTCAGCTCCGTATGCAAATTTGTGTTTGTTTTCTGCATGCCCTATTGTATTGTTTATTGAATGTCCCAGCCACCAATTGTACTGTCTTATACAATGTAATCTGCCTTGAGTCTCAGTGAGAAAGGTGGACCATACGTAACAAATAAAAATGTTAGGTTTATTAAAAAAATCTGCAAAGTAGCAGCTTGTCTCCAAAATAAAAACTTATCTCGCTGGTCTGTCTGGAATATTATAACATTAATAGTCAGTTGCCATTATCAGTTTATGAAATTCCTATTTCAGAAAAATTAGCAAGCATACTAGCCCAAATTACCACATAATCCATTAGTTCTTACTATAAAATCTTAGTACCCATATAATTCCAAAGTAGGTTCACACATGTGAACTAGCCACTTCTTTTCCTCCATGCATAGAGAATGGTGTGGAAAACCTTGACAGGCTATACATGGAAATAGTTCATAGCCATTTTTTACAATGGTCTGCCTAACCACAAGAATAGCTTCAGATTATTTCCATGTACAGTCCAGTTTCCATGGATGTTTTGTCCTATAATCTCAACACAGCTGGATCCCATATGGGAAACTTCCTTCAGTTATGCATGCCTGATTTAACTACAGAGTTCCATTGAAAAATACCAATTTCTACAATATCTAATAAGATTTAATTTTTCTGTCTGCTTAACTTGAATTGCAGTAAGACTCTGAGCCAAAGTAGGAGTAACAGAAAACGTTTATACTAGTAACTCAAGTTTAATTTTATTTATTTATATATTTCATTTATAGTCCACCTTTCTCACTGAGACTCAAGGAGGATTATATAGTGTGAGATGAGTACAAGTATCAAGGACATTTCCATACAGTAACAAGGTCATTTCCAAAGTGTTAAGGACATTTCCATAAACAATGTCATAGGATTTTACAAGTACATAGCATTAGCAAGGATCCAATACAGAGTTGAAGAATTGCTGCAACAGAACAATCAGTTCTAGGACTGACATTAGTTAACATGAAGCATAGGTAGTATATTCAAAGCAAGGCAACATAGTGGTGAAATCTATGGTCCCTATCTCATCAACAAAGCATCTGAGACCCCCTCCCTACAGTACAGCCCTTCTATCTGAGTAAAAAGCCTTTTTGAATAATTTGGTTTTGCTTCATTTGCAGAAAGCCAGAAGAGTGGGGGCTCTCCTGACCTCCTCAGGCAGGCCATTCCACAGGGTAGGGGCCACCACAGAGAAACCCCGTGTGTGGGCTGCTGTTGATTTTGCCCATGTGCAGGCAGGCACCTGAAAGAGACCCTGTTCAGATGAGCGAAGTTCTGTGGAGGAACATAGGAAAGGAGGTGGTCCCGTAGGTATGCTGTACCAAGGCCATGAAGAGCTTTGTATGTAATAACCAATACCTTGAACTGAGCACGGTAACTGATAGGTAGTCAATGGAGTGACTGTAGGATGGGAGTGATGTTCATGCTCCTGCTCGCTCCTGCTAACAGTTGAGCTGCAGTGTTTTGCACCAATTGGAGCCTCCTAGTTAACTTAGATGGGAGACTAATTTATAGTGAATTACAATAGTCAAGTTTTGATGTTACCATAGCAGGTGGCCAGGTCAGCCATGTCGATGTAAGAAGCCATCTTCCAGGCTAGAGTGAGATTGTAGTAAGCATTTTTTGCTGCTGCCTTAACTTGTTTTTCTAATAGTAGTGCGGGATCCAGTATAACCCCTAGGCTCTTAACTGAGTCTACAAGGGTCAGACGAACTCCATCGAAAGTGGAGAGTACAATGTCTTTCAAGATCTCTGCCGTCCCAACAAGCATCACTTCAGTCTTGTCTGGGTTCAATTTCAATTTGTTATTTTTCAGCCATTTCACCATGGCTGTCAGGCAGCAATCTAAGATTTCTACTGCATCCTGTGGGAACCTGGATAGTGAAATATAAAGTTGGGTGTCATCTGCATATTGATGACATCCCACTCCAAAGCTGTAAATGAGTTCTCCTAAAGGTTTTACGCAGAGATTGAATAACACGGGAGATAAGAATGTGCCTTGCGGAACCCCACAAGATAGTTCCCATTCTGGAGATAGCTGATCTCCAACAATAACCCTTTGAGACTGTTCCATAAGAAACCATTTAAACCAGTCCAGGGCATTGGTTGTTGTGGATTTTCCGGGCTGTATAGCCGTGGTCTTGGCATGCCAAGACCACGGCTATACAGCCCGGAAAATCCACAACAACCATCGTTCTCTGGCCGTGAAAGCCTTCAACAATACATCAGTCCAGGGCACATCCTCTGATGCCCGCTTCTGTTTCTAAATGCCTCAACAGGATGGCATGGTCTACTGTGTCAAAGGCTGATGTATGAGAAATATTTTATTGGAACTTTAAAATGTTTTGCTAATATTCTGTCCTAGTCTGTCTGTTCTTACCTACTTCTACAATGCTGCACATTACTATGTTCAAAATATCCAGTCAAATCAAACTTGCAGGTGAAAGGGAAAATCACATAAGGCCAAACCAAACATCATGCAGCTTATCTGTGATTGGGTCTCCTGTGTTATCTTTAAACTTAAAACAGCCACAGAGCGCTATGAATTTTATCAAAGCAATGATGCTAGGGGAGGAAAGAAACAAAGTATACTTTTCCCCCATTGTGGGGACTAGCAGCAGCTTTGGGGGAAAGCAATTGAATCAAATAAGTGGTGTGGGGGAGGGGTTCTTTCCCCAGAGCCACTGCTACAATCACATTGGAAGTTCCCAGAACCTAATTTAAAGGTTTTTAAAAAGAAATCAGGCATTCCCATCACAGATCTTCCATATTATGATTAGTCTGACTTTCAATAACAGACACATATGCACCACATTGGTCTCAGAAAACTGTATCAACTGGCTAAGGATAGAGTTTTTTCATTGCCCATTGTACCTTACATTTTTATCCTATAGAAGTAAGCTTTGCATAAGGCTACACTTTGTCCATTTAGTATCTCCTAAAAATAGCACAGTTAAGTTTTCTCTCTCATATGATAACTCCTGAGAAAACAGGAAATGCTGACCAATAGAAATATAAAAATCTGAGTAATTTGGCTAAGCTTCAAATCTTATCCAACTGTGGTCGTTTCCACATGGTAACAATTTGTCCACAGAGTTGCCATTTACTGTTGGGAATTCTGCGGGATTTGCAGTAGCAATGGCTCATATAAATACATGGTGGTTTTCTAAGCTCTGCTTGAATCAGTCCTCTGCAGCCACCCCACCCCCACAAGCTACTGGAGGGCTTTTCCAGGATTCCATTAAACAAAGAATAATTGCCCTATCTCTAAGGGGCTATAGCAATACATCATGATGGATTAAAAAAAAAAACAACCTCTAGTGGGGGGAATGGTGGCAGGTGGGGGCTGAGTCAAGGAAAATGGGAGCTAATGTGGGCGAGACCTGTAAAAATGCTCATAGCGTGCCAACATGCCTTTACTGCAATCTTCCAAACCTGCCTTGGAAACAATCAGAGCAACTCAGAAGAAAACCTGGACACTGGATTATTAAGGCAGTCTCTCTCAACTTGTGGATCCCAACCACAAAGTGAGTCACGAAACCTGTAAAATTGAGTCTCAGGCTTTTACAATTTTACTGATTTATGTGGAACAGCAAGACTCAAGTCCAGTTGCACCTTTAAGGCCAATTTTTTTTTCAGGGTATAAAACTTTCAAGAGTCAAAGCTCCCTTTGTCAGACACAAGCAGGAATGGACATCCCTGAGCCTTTATATCTCAGCCAGTAGTGGGAGGGGCATTGCAAAGAAGAGGCTCAGGATACAAAAGCACAACACAGTTTGATTAGAGAAGAGGAGAAATGCTTAGGGTAGGAAAGGCAGAAAATACACATCTGTAGTGAGAAAAGAATTCTATGTTCTTATTCAGCCCTGATTGGGGGTGGGGTCCATTGTTTTGAATTTGTGACCAAATTCATGTTCAGCAATCTCGTGTTGTAATCTCCCCTCGAAGGTTCTCTGTTTGAGGACTGCCATTATTAGGTCAGCAATGAAATGTCCTAGAACAGGGGTGGGCAAATTGCGGCCCGCGGGCCACATGCGGCCCGCTGCAGAGTTTTTTGTGGCCCGCCAAGACAGTCAGAAAAATCCGCCTTGAACCGAGATTTCCTTCCCGTGCGCGACCGAAGATTCGTCTCGTATTTTCCACTAGGACGGCTACGTCAATACGCATGCGCAGTGTAGATACGCGCTTTTCTGGTTTATCTGGTTAATTTCAATTTTGTCTTTGCAACAGTAAAACAGTAAACAAATTGAATAAAACTACCAGTATTTTATTTAATTTATATTTATTGATTTTTATGATACAATTTATACTTTTTCTGAAATGCAAAGTTAACTAATGAATGCAATCATTTTAAAAGGTGTGGCCCTCCGCTAACCTCCACTCCCACAAAGTGGCCCCCGAGCCAAAACAATTGCCCACCCCTGTCCTAGAAGATTAAAATGTTCTCCCACTGGTTTTTCAAAGTTGAGATTTTTAAAGTCAGATTTATTTCCTTTTATTCTTTTGCGTAGGGACTGATCTGTTTGTCCAATGTAGAGAGTGAGAGGGCATTGTTGATTCTTGATAGCATATGTAACTTTAGAAGGTGAACAAGTGAATGGACCTGAGATGATATAACTAGTGTTGTTATGTCCAGTGAATGTGTTATCTGAGTGAATATGGGTGTAGAGATGGCATCTTGGTTTGTTGCAGGCCCTGATCCCAGGGTCGTGCCTGCATTAGGAATTATAGTGTTATCAGTGAGAAATTGTTTAAGGTTGTGGACTGTCTGTGGACAAGAAAAGGTTTGTCTCCCAATGCTTCTGAGAGAGGAGTATCATTGTCTAGTATAGGCTGCAGGTCATTAATGATATGCTGAATTGGTTTGAGCTGACAGCTGTATGCAAACCAGAGGTATTCTATTTTATTTTTCTTGGGCCTATCTTGTAGCAGGTTATCCCTTGATATATCATTTTGGCTTTCTCAATCTATTTCCTTACTACATCATGTGGGTATTGTAATTCCAAAAATGATTGTTATAGATCCCACAGGTGAGAATCTCTGTTAGAGGGATTGGAATAGATGTGGCTGCTGTGTAGAGTTTGGTTGTAGATGATGAATTGTTTGGAGTGTTCAGGATAATGGCTGGAAGCATGTCGATATATTTGCCAGAGTTCTCAGTATAAGGTGGTTCTTAAGCTTCCATCATATATTTGTACAGTAGAAAAATATATTTTGTGTGTGGATTGATTCATGGTCAGATTGATGATGGGGAGGAAGCTGCTGAAGGCCTGGTGAAATTTCTTCAGTGTTTCTTTCCCATGTGTCCAGATGATGAAAATGTCATCAATAAATCTCAAGTACAAGAGAGGTGTTAATGAGTGGGAGCTGAGGAAGCATTGCTCCAGGTTAGCCATGAAAATGTTAGCATATTGTGATGCCATGTGGGTGCCCATGGCTGAAGGAATAAATCTTCACCAACCTGAAGTAATTGTTGGTGAGGACAGATTGGCATAGTCTAGTAGTAAGGTCAGCTATGGTGTTGTCAAAGATGGTGATCCTAATGACTTGTAGTAAATTTTTGAGAAGATGCTGGTGTACAGAGACTTAACACCCATGGTGGCCAAAAGAGTGTTACCTGGAAAGTTGTCAACAGATTATATTTTTCTCACAAAGTCTGTGGCATCACACACATACTTGGGAGTATTGATGGCATATGGTCTGAGAAAGGAGTCTATGTATTCAGACACCCCAATAGTGATTGTGCCTATGCCTGATACAACAAGATGTCCTGGGTTGCCAGTTTTGTGTATTTTGGGCAAAAACTAAAAAGTACCTGGTCAAGATTCCTGTAGTGTGTCGATACAGATTTGTCCCTGTATGCATGCAGGTAATTCTGTTATAATCCTGTTTTGTTCATTTTGGTATTTCTGAGTGGGGTCTCAGGTTAGTTGTTTGTAGAAAGTAGTAATGGAAAATTGTCTTCAGGCCTACTGAATGTAGTCAGATTTTTCCATGACAACTGCTCCTCCTTTGTCATGTTCTTTAATATTTAAGTATTTACCAAGTAAATTTGACCTTGCGGATCACTATACCAGCATGGTTGGGAAAGACATTATGTTGATATTCTAAGAATACTCCAGTTTGAAGGCCAAACCACAGCAAAAACCTCTATGTAACATAGCTGGGTGCTGTACAAAACTAAATGTTTACTTATTAACAATGGGCAATAAAGAAAAAATTGTAGGAAAAGATTATTAACAGTAACAAAACAAACAAAAACAGGCATAATTTTCACACATGCCCATCTACTTAAATAATACAACATAGTAAATAAATCAAGCATGCAACAAGACTTATATCCATCTAAAGCCACTGCAAGTGCAAAGACAAAGGGCTGCTGTATGTGCATATTTGAGGCAACAATCTGGTTTGAAGAAAGTCAACTAATACCCTGACACATTTACACTTCATCACTTGCAATAATTCACATAAACACTTTTGTCTTCCACAGAATTCATAGAAATAAGAATCACACATATTATGCAGTAATTTAAAGTACTTTAATCTTCTCTGAGCAAACTGCATTACAACTATACATGATTTCTTAGGGCTCAAAAATTACTCTAATCCCATTTTACCTGTTAAGCTTATTTACTAGATTTAAGAATTTCAGTAAAGAGGTATTATCCATGTACTATGCCTACAGTAAAAGCATAAGGAGAACATGCATAATACAGTGGTACAACAAAAGAAAAAGGCCGCAGGTAAGCCCATGGGCTCGTCTCCATCAGCAGGGCAAGGAAGAAATAAAAAGCATAAGACAACGGAAGGAAGTTGAAAAGTTATGGAGGCTTCCTTCCTCACAAGATAATTAAGTGGGAATATCTCAGCAGGTTAGCCTTTATATTCAGTGGAGAAAAGTACTAAAGCAGAATGCCCCAGGGATCAGTAATGGACAAAAAACAAGTAAAGCATGAAGACAGAGTGGTGGCTCACCTACCACAGATGAGAATCAGCTTCTAGATCAACATGGCGAGCATGTTCTCAATGAAGTTCCAAAAGAAAAAAAATTGAGCATATCTATCTTGTTTACATGAATTGCTTTCTTATATGATTAAGCTTTTGAAATGCCTCCACCCACATTTTTGTAATGTTTCTCTTGGAATATAACAGCTTTGTGGTTACACTCTAAAGATGAGTAACTGTTACTCTAGGTGGATCTCTTGCCAGGCTCATTGCCACCTTAACACACATGAATTATGTGCAGGCAGTGGAATTAGATAAATTAAAACAAAATTATCTGCAAGGCTAAAATATGATAACTAAAATGAAGCACCTTAACCAAGAATTATTGGAAAGAATGGTAAAATCCTGATGAGAAACACAGGAGTAAGATTAGCAATTTTCAGTTAACATGGTTAAGGTAGCACCACTTATTCCTAAACTTCACAGTGCATGCTAATCACCAACTCAGCTGGATATGTACCACATGCAGCCCACAAAATCAACTATAGACCAACAGCCATGTGATGCAGCCAATCCAGGCACTTCATAACTTCTCACATTCTTATAGCTCTAAAAAGGCAGTGAACAAAAGACTAGCCATCATACATAGAGATCGGCTCTACTAATAAACCAACAGTTGTGAAAACCTATACTAGTCAGAAGGGCACTGGAGCCACAAATTGACAACACAAACATGTATATTTTAAAAGCAAGTTCAATATAGCATTATTACAAAAGAGTATATCAAGTAGATTACCTCTTTAATAACTGCATAACTATGGGAAATACTTAAGTAGCTGATAATAATATAACGGAAACATACTTGGCAAGAGGTGTAATTTAACAGTTTAATTAAAAACCGGGATAAAATGTGTGAATTGTTGCCAAGCAAAGTAGATACAAAAAGAAAATACCTGCTGATCTCATGAACAAAGTAGTATATAAAGATGCAAATGTAGAATACCCAAAGTACAAGACACAGAAAAACTAGGTATGCTTTCACGTTCTGGAAAATATGAAGGCTCTAATTTAAAGTTAGTCATAAAGTATCTGAAGCCAATACAATCTAGCTAGTTTAATGTAACTTGAACCACCAATTTCAATGGCACTGATGCGCAAATAGCATCCTCTAAACTTACCACTGGAACATAAAGAGCACTTAGACCAGAGCCCAACAAATCCCAGGTACCAGGAAGGCAAGAAATTTCATTGTGGCACCTAACCTAGAGCGCCTTTTGGTGATTTTCAGCAGAAGTGCAAAGTTTATTTAATTGAGGAATAGAAATTAGTTTCTTGTTATGATGACAACCATGCTTATTTATCAGATAAAACACTTTTGCTATTGCTTTAAAAATATGAAGAGAAAAATATGAAAAATTGTATGGTTATAACAATATAAACTCCTGAAGGCTTAAATATAAGCCTGGTGCTTAAATTTTTGTGATGATTCATAAAACTGAAGAAAATGTGTCAAGGTCTGACTTAGACTTACCTAATTTCTGTAAGTTGCACTCAGTGTTTTGAGAGTTTCATTCATACATACCTCATGGGCTCATCAGATATTCCATCCTATTATAACTATATTCAGGGCTCATTTCGAGGGGGAACACACAGGAACGCAGTTCTGGCAGTTCCCCAAAGAGGACACATGTCAGGTGGCCCCGCCCACCTGACTCTCGGCCATTTTTGGGCCCGTTTCAGCCTGGATTGGGGCTGAAACGGCCTGGATCAGGCCTCTGATGGGTGGTGGATCACTCCCCCACTCAGCAGCGGCCCGATCCTGACCATTTGGGGCCACTTTTCAGCCATTTTCAGCCCCTTTTTGCCATTTTGGGCCCAATTTTAGCCCTGAATGGCCAGGATTGGGTCCAAAACAGCCAGGATAGGTGATGTCAAAGGGTGTGGCATGTGCAAATCAGTTATGCTAATGACACACTTCTGGTGATGGCAAGGGCGTAGCATATACTAATGAGTTATTCTAATAAGTTCCTCCAGCTCTTTTTCTACAAAATGACCCCTGACTATATTGCCAATTGATATCCACAATGGATATCATGTGAAATGAACTTGCTACAACAAAACCAATGAAATGTAACACAATTGGTTAAATTGGTCACTGCTTTCTGGCTTGTAAGCTCTGCCCATCTTGCTGCATACAATTTTAATTGTTTTAGAACATACTGCAACAGTTCCTCATGTAAAAATAGATTTAAATCAAAATCAATAAATTACATTATTTCAGTCTAGGTCTTCAATAAACAGTCTCCTCCAATCATTAAAAAATAATCTGTATTATAAAAATTCATCTATTTCACTAAATGACATAAATAAATAATCCTACATTAACATTCATGTTTCAAAAAGTTTAAAACCTACTATTAGTAAGAGGAAGAACTAAAACTTCATGATGAGCTGTTTTAAAGTTTCCACTATGTGAGTGTATACAGCCATGTGGCACAGACATGACCAGCACACAAACATTTCACACAGCACAAGGTTTGGATTACCTATCAATGTTTGCAGGTTTCTGTTAAAATGTAACAAGCAGTAGCCTTAATTGAAATACCGCTGTTACAACATGCTTTGTAGAGAAGAGCAAACTTTTTGTATGCTGATGAGACCAGCTACAGAGATATCCCCCGGGTATCAGAAACAACATACTGCGTTCTCTTCTTTAATATCCGAGGAGCCTATTCATAAAGAAAATGCATCCTCTCTATTCCAGTGTTAGGAATTTAACCATAATAGAACTCTCGTATGCAACCTCTCTCTCCTTACAAAGTGCCTAGTAAGCACAGCAAGCATGAAATCTAAATAGCAGTAATATGCTCACCTGGGTCCCACTAGCAACATATTCACCCGCGTACCACCCTCTGGGTGTAATTAAACATACATATAAGCCATCTGCAGCGCAACTTTGCGCGTTATTTACCTTTCAGTGTGCTATAACTTCTACTCCTAATAGCTGAACCACTCAATGCTTTCCATTATTCCCGGTCCAAGCCAGGCAAGATATCGATGGAATCCCACGAGCCACCCCCAGCATCTCAGACCTGAAGCGCTTCCAGCCCTCCACCACTGGCACAAGGCACCTCTTCTTCGTAAACATGCCTAAGTCCCCTGGAGACAAATTCCGCACTCCCACTCCTGAGCACACACCCTCCTCACAGCCTCGTACACAACACAAGCGCACCGCCGGCCACTCCTCGGCAGCACACGCGGGTCCCCCCCTTCTCACAACCAGAAGAGCCGCTCGCGGCTCTCCCAGCCCCGCAACACCCTCGGATAGGGAGTCGCCAGCAGCCTCTCTCGGCCCCAATACAAACTCACCTCGACCCCAGTCCGCCCGCCAAGCGCCCGACCCCTTCCAAAGACCCCAGAATTCGCCCCTGCGGCCCGACAGGCGCCACAGGCACAACAGCCGCTGGTCCCCTCGCCTAACAGGCAGCCCCTCGTAGCCCCCGCCTGGCAGCAGCCACCGCACCGCTTGACCGAGGGTAAGGCGGCGACAACAGCCCGGGCGCTGCCGGCTCGTTTCTCCTTACCTCAGAGCGGTGCTGGAGCTGGCGGGTAGCCCTCCTCCCTCCGCGGGCGCGTTCTTCATCCTTCTCTGGCCGAAGATGCCGCTGTGCGCTGAGAGCCTCGCGTAACGCCAACAGACCTCCCCCAACAGAGAACTCCTCACTGCCCCGCCTGCGGACCATGCCACGCAGACGCACTCCGAGACATCATGGGAAATGTAGTCTAGTTCTCAAGTCCCCTTCGGGGTGGCAGGACAACCAGTCCCCTTCTTGTTTTGTTACGAAGAGTCTGGAGAATGGAAAGATCACTCGTGCTACGCAAGAGCAAGATCGACAAGACCCTACAGAGACCTGGTTTTGTAAGCACTGCAGAAGAATAGCATCTAGTGACAATCTCAACAGTAAATAGGGGAATTAGCTCAAATGGTAGAGCGCTCGCTTAGCATGCGAGAGGTAGCGGGATCGATGCCCGCATTCTCCATAATATATTTTTACGTCACTGGCATTTTGAGTCGTTTTCAGTCTGAAAAATAATCAAGTACAGTGTTGAAAACTGAACATGCTATCTGGAAACTCTAGGAAAATTCATGATCTTTGCTAGTTCTTTCACATATATCCATACCACCACCACGCATACATGGTTGCTTTGAAATTTTTAGAGTACCCTGATGTAAAATTTTGTTTGAAAGACAGCAATGCTCCAAAAGTGGAAACTGGGCTTATTTTCTCCACTAAAATCAATTGTTAACTTCTATATATCTCATTACATTGTAACTGCCAAATTTCATCATTGTAAATTGTCGTGAAAACTGCTAAAATGTAGATATCCTATCTGTCCATTTTTCTCCTCCCTAGGTTTTTAAAAAATTATTTATTAGTGCAATTTAAAAAAAAACAAGCAAAGAGGAGAGAAAAAGAAAAGTAAGAAAAAGAAAACAGTGCTGCCTACAAAAATACTATCAGCAAATCCATACATAGGTATGTATAAAAGATTTCCAAATATTTAAATATAAGTCCATGCACAGTTGCCTTCTATATGAGATATGCTCAAATGTTGATAAATTTATAAGGTCTTCAATCCAGTGATTTACAGGAGGTGGGCTTTTGTCTTTCCAGTATTGAAGTATAAGTCTTTTAGCAATTGTAAGGGCATAAAGGGTCCATTTCCATTGACCATTGGTTAGATTTCAAGAGACAGGCAACAGTACTTTAACATCCTTAAAAATAAATGAGTTTTCTAACATAAAATTAATATGATTAATAACTTCCTCCCAAAAGGGCCAAATGACTAAACATGCTCAAATCATATGCTTAAGAGATGCATTTTGTGAGGTACACTGCCAACAGTTATAAGAACATCTTATAGGATGTTTATCAAGGCCTATGAGATGGCAGTGAAAGCTGCAAAGAGAGACTACTATGCAGCTTCCATTGCATCCACTAGTTCTCGCCCAGCACAACTTTCCAGAGTGATTTGGTCTTTAACGTCCCTCACACATGGGACAAATAAAAATGTAAATTCAGTAATAAGCTGTGAGGCTTTTCGAGACTATTGTGCGGATAAGATCTTGTCACTCCGCCGGGATCTGTTCACCACGGTTGATGCAGTATGTGTACTGGAGGCCCCTTGGTCGTCCTCAGGGTTGATGTTAGATCAGTTCAGGCCACTCTCCCAGGAGGAGGTGGGCAGGGTCCTGCATGCTGTGAAACCTACCACATGCCCACTGGACCCGTGCCCATCATGGCTGGTGAAAACTGGCAGTGATGAGATTCAGGCATCATTAGCTGACATCATTCATCTTTCTCTGAGTTCTGAGTTTTTTCCAGACTCACTGAAGGAGGCAGTGGTGCGGCCCTTATTAAAGAAACCATCACTGGATCCTGTTGATCCAGCCAATTACCACCCTGTTTCGAATCTTCCTTTCCTGGGTATGGTAATTGAGAGGGCAGTAGCAGAACAGCTGCAGGTATACCTGGATGATGCCTCTATCCTAGATCCATTCCAATCCAGCTTCAGGCCTGGCCATGGTACAGAGACAGCTCTGGTCGCCCTCACAGACGATCTGTGGCGACACCTGGACCGGGGCAGGGCGGCACTGCTGATACTTTTAGATCTCACAGCAGTGTTCGACACAGTCGATCATAATCTTCTGACCCACCACCTTGACGATGTGGGGATTCGTGGAACAGCCCTGCAATGGCTGAACCCTGCAATGGCCCTGCAATTCCTTCGCAATCAGGGACAGAGGGTGGCACTTGGGGAACAGATGTCCGCTTGCCATTCTTTGGTATGCGGCATCCCTCAGGGGGCAATTCTTTCCCCGATGCTATTTAATATCTATATGCACCCCCTCGCCTGGTTAGTCCTGAGCTTTGGGCTGGGTTCTCACCAGTATGCAGATGACACTCAGCTCTATCTGCTGATGGACGGCCAGTCTGATCTCACTCCAGATTCCTTGGCCAAGGGTCTTGAGGCTGTGACGGTATGGTTACATCAGAGTCACCTGAGCCTGAATCACCTGAAGATGGAGGTTCTGTGTCTGGGTCGTGGGGCGATTGAGCTGGGGACCCAGCAACCAGCCCTCCATGAGGTACAACTGAAACCTTCACTGAAGGTGAGGAGCCTGGGTGTGACCTTGGATGCCACACTTTCAATGGAGGCCCAGGTTGTGACCGTTGCCAGGTCTGCCTTTTTTCATCTTCGACAGGGCAGGCAACTGGCGCCCTATCTTTCGCCCTGGGACCTGGCCACAGTAATCCATGCAACAGTCACCTCCAGGCTAGACTACTGCAACTCACTCTACACTGGGCTGCCCTTGGGCCTGACCCAGAAGTTACAGCTGGTCCAGAATGCAGCAGCACACATCCTACCGGAATGCCAATCTGAGCGCACATTCATCCTGTGCTGTGTCAGCTGCACTGGCTCCCAGTGGAGTTCTGGATCTGGTTCAAGGTGCTAACCTTGGTGTTTAAAGCCCTTCACGGACTGGGACCTGCATACCTGCGGGACTGTCTCTTCCATTACGTCCCCTGCAGGGTGTTGCACTCTGCAGACAAGCAACTCCTGGTGGTCCCCGGCCCGAGGGACATCCATCTGGCCGTCTGGCTTTATCTGCCCTGGCCCCAGCCTGGTGGAACACTCTCCAGCTGGAGATCCGGGCCCTGTGGGACCTGTTACAGTTTTGCAGGGCCTGTAAAACAGAGATGTTCTGCCAGGCCTTTGGCTGAGTGCCAGCGGGTGTCCTCCTTCTTCCATCTAAGACCACCACTTCTTCTTGGCTATCCTTGGCCATCTGCTATGCCTGTATACAGACTCCCAATATTTGTTTAAATAGCCTGCTCCTGGACTATTTTAATGACTTTTAAAAAATTATTATTGATTTTATGTTTTTGTGACTTTTTATGTATTTTTTTAATGTTGTTAGCCGCCCTGAACCCATCTGTGGGGAGGGCGGGGTATAAATCAAATCAAATAAATAAATAAACAGACACTGTACATAAACTTTGAGTAGAAAGACGCTATGGTGTCCAATGTACCCTAAAGATAATATTTTGCTGAATAAGTCACAAGATTCATAGTAGCACCTTAAGAGCCATAGTAGCTTAAGGCCTTATATCCCATTGTTTTAATAAAATTGGACACTCCAGATCATTATTCCATTCATCTCTAAGATTCTGTGTATCATATTTATTAACAGACATCAAATATTTATATACAAATAGTGTAGATTTTGCTTTCTGTATTGATTCAATAAGAATCTCCAAAAGTGGGTGAGATTCTGAAATGCTCAGAGCTGCCGGACCACATTTGGACACCAACAACTGTTGCAATTGTAAATATTGTCATTTGGCAGAAGTTGGCAAAGCATATTTAAACCACAGTTGGAAAAATGACAAAAACTCATCATAATTACCTATCAATTGATCTAAAGTAAAAAATTCCCTTATCTGTCCAAGCCATCCATAAGAAAGATTGATTCCTAATTTTTAAATCAGGATTTGATCATAATGTTAGTTTAGCATGTGAGAACGGGTCAAATTGATATTGCCATGATATTATATGCCGTATTTCTCTAGCTGATGTAATTGTTGGAGGAAAAAAACCCATTTTAACATAGGTATACTCTAATGCATTCCATTTGAAAAAGTGGTTCCAAAAAAAAGGCCTCCAAAGGAGCCCACGGTGGATACTCCAAGTGAGAGGAAGGATCGCAACAATTTGTAAATGCTAACTAATATGCCTGATGATAAGCACTAAGGTCTGGAAGACCAACAGCCCAATCCTAAGTGTGTGGGGGGGATGGGGGTGGAAAATGCATAGGAAGAGGACTAAGGCTTACATGGGCACAACTTGCACTTACACTGGCGTAACCCTCCCTTCTGCTGGCGGGTGGGAAGGCTTGCTACCGTGGGTGGGCCGCCGTCCATGGCGACGCCAGGCAGCCGTACGAACACATAAGTGAGGCACAAGTCCTTGCACTGGTGCTGGATGAGGCAGGGTAGGGGTGGGCCGCAAGTTAGTCGGCTTCCTAAGCTTCCCCAGGTCTAGAAACGCCCCCTGCAGAGGCTGAAAGTTACACCATGAAAAAAGCAGGCATAGCTCATAGACACCCATTGAACGGGAAAACTTGGGCCCCTCTCTTTGTGCCCAGCCCCGCCCCATGGCCCAAAGGGGGCATAGGATGGTGACTACCAGGCAGACCAATCTGTGTGTGCTTCCAGGGTGGGCAATCCCCCCTCCCTGTGCCCAATCACCTGCCCATGTACCCTACAAAACCTCCGGCTACGCCACTCATGAACTCAGGTAAGTAGTTGGAGGCTGGAGGCTCTGGCCAACAGCCTCCTTCCACAGGGACTTTGTGTGTGAGGCAGGAGAATGGGTAATCACAGTGGTGGACCATGAGTGCACTGGGGGGACGTAGCGTGAAAACTGGGAGAACTTTGCACTCGCTCAAGGGAAGAAGGACAACGTCCAGAATGTCTGACTAAGTAACAATAACCACCCAGGTCCCTTGCATGTTATCTGACTCTGGAGTTCCAGTTCAGTAAGGAGCAAGGGAGCACTGACAGGTAAGAAGGAGCTAGGACAGTGGCTAACCTGGCTTGCTGATTTGTGCCAGCTGCCCCCCTCACCTGAACTTGCCTGACTGCCAGCCTCTTCAGGTGAGGCTCAGCAGGGGAGGGGGCAGTGGCGGCAGGCCCTGCCTGCTATGGAGGCAGTTACCCAGAAAACTATTCATGACACAGCCAATGGGGGATGGCTACCCATATGGATGCTCTGATCAGATTCCCTCAGGTGGGGCCCCTCCTGGCAGAGAAGGAAGTACGACCAGTGGTTGGGTTGACTGGGTGTTTGTAACACTGTTGCTGGAGGGTGCTCAAACACTTAACTTTCTCCCTCACAGAATAAGATCACTCCAAGGCAGAGCACTGTCTCACCAGAGGGCCATGCATCATGTGGTTGTGAGCTGCACCTGTGGAGTTGCCGCCCAGCATTCAACCAATGGACACCTTCCCAGGCACTGCAGATTGGGCTGGACTGCACACTGGCCTGTGTCATGTGCAACACATGTGTCTGTTTCCCTTGCAGGCAGATCGCCACTCATCCGGGAGACCAAGAAGCATGGCTGTCTGAGCCCCCTGTAAGCCTCCACGAGTGCCGTTCAGGTCCAGCCCAGGGAGTAGTTTACCAAGGCAGCCTGCGGCTCAGCCACATTGGCAGGAAATAAGTCCAGAGAACCTCTGCACCTTTTCCAGTTTAATAAAATATATATTGAAAAACAAGAAACTTCTGTCTGTTCACTTGCTCCCCTGACATTGACAGTAGCCACCGCCGCCATGTCGGAACATCTTCTCACACATCCCTACAAATTTTTCCTGGCTTGGGGCTGGGGTCGATGGGGTGGGCTCTGCTGCCAGGAGAAGCAGGTGTCAAGTGGCGCCTTGTCCGTCTTCCCTGCCCCCTTCCCTCCCCTCAATGTAACTTCAGGCAGTGGGGTGGGAATTGAAGTGCGGCCCATGAACGTCTAGCAGGGCAGAGGGGGAGGCTCCACTGAGGACGTTCATTCTTTGACAGACTGAGCTGCTGGCGTCTGATAAGTCAGGCAGAGGGGAAGGCAGAAGTTACTGTTGGGAGGTGGGGATGTGGACCAACATCTTAGGATCTCCAGGGCTCCTCCACTGGGAAGATGAACCATCCTCCATTTTGCTGTTTGTGGAAGCAGGGATGGACTTGGGAAATCTGGCATGGGGAGGTGGTACATAGTGGCCCTCAGAGCAGTTTCTCTGCTCCTGTGGGCTGTCAGTCCACTGCGGGGGGGGGGGGGCACCCTGGACCAGGGTGTAGCTCTTGAGGTCCAACCCGTGTTCTCACATAATTGTGATGCAGTGATGTGTTCAAATGGCACTGCCACAAGTCTGTGGGCACTTTGCATTCTCTTTTGGCCTCTCGTGTGATTTCCAATGGGCATTCCTGTCACTCATTGAAGAACCTGCCCCCCCCCCACACCTGCCTCTCTGGATCCTGGGGGCTGCTCCCAAGTGCTGCAGGCTTTCTGGTCCCACTTTTCAGGGAGGGGAACCTGTTTCTCGTGGTAGCAGCAGCAGCTGAGGGGGGGGGGATTTGCAGGTGCATTGAGCTGCAGCCACTGGCCTGGCCCTCATTGGAAACAGGGCCTGGACAGTGAGAGGGTGAGTGTTCGATCAGGACCTTCTCTGTCACCTCTGCCCCCCTCCCCACCAGGGATGTCTGCTCCCTGACCGAAGGGGGCTGTTGGTGGGCAGCAGGGATCATGGAGTCCCCGTTGGCTGCGCTCCACTTGCCCCTCACCTGCCTGTCAGGAGAGCGGTGTGGCCATTGGCTGGTGTGAGCGGGGGTGCCAGGGGAACGGCAGATGGATGCTCTTGGCAGTGGCTGCGCCTCACCTTGCTGAGCTCAGCCACAGGTGGGACTTTCCTGAAAAAGTCCACAGGGAGCGGTGGGGCAGAGCCACATTTACATCGACATGCGAGCAGTGGCACTGCCTCACAGTTTAGGATTGAGCTGCCAGAGAGAAATCCTAAGTAGGGCTACTCAGAATCATATTTAAGTCTACTCAGTGAGGCTTACTCCCAGGAAAGTGGTTTTAGGATTGCACTGCAAATCCTTCTTCATTAATTGAAAGTTGCATCCTCTTTAAAGAAATCTTGGGTGGTATTGAATCCCACATAAATTTCCAAAACAAAGTATTAATTTTATGAATATATCTATAAGGTATATTAAAAGGGATTGCTCACATAACATATTTAATTTGAGGTATAATATTCATTTTGAGTGTATTTACTTTACACTATAGTGACAGCTTTAGGGTTGCCCATCTATCCAAATTCAAGGATATACCCGAGATCAATTTATTAAAATTCAACGAAATCATGTCCTTAATATTCCTTTGAACCAATATTCCAAGATAATCAATAGCATCTGCACAGCATCAGAAATATCCCTCAGTAATCACACTCTATGATATAGTGTTTCTCCTCCTTAGATTAAAAGTCCTGATCGTGTTTCTGTTAAAGGGATGAATTATTCCAGTGCAAACCACATGTTTTTTTAAAAAATGTTATTCGGTTCTCCAGAGCTGTTGATGTTTAGCACTCTGGAAACAATAAACAAATTGTTGTACACTAAACTGTGTGTCACAGATAAATATTTCCCATAGATCAATATTCCCATTATTTTAGAAACTCAATCAGTTACAAAGTTTTCAATAATTAAAAGATTTTTAAAGACAGATGTTTACTAAACACATTTTATTTTCTACTGGATTACATTAAAAATTAAACAAAAATATTATTTGAGAGGAGGGGAAATTATTTTAGAAAACCAATAGTACTAGTAATGTGTATTTGGTTAGAAATAATTTTAAAAGGCTATAAGAGTACTGGCAGCTTTAACAAAAAGATTTAACAATTAAAAATATTATACTCATATCTAGATAATACATAGAATCTTAAACTGATCATCTTAAATTCATCATTGGTCAAATATTAAACCAATGCATTCAATTCAATATTTTAACTGCTTGTAGTTTATAGTGTAGTAGGTAAGAGCAGCGGGACTCTAATCTGGAGAACTGGGTTTGATTCCCCACTCCTCCACTTGAAGCCACCTGGGTAACCTTGGGCTAGTCATGGCTCTCTGGAGCTCCCTCAACCTCACAGGGTGTTTTGTTGTGGGGATAATAGTGACATACTTTGTAAACTGCTCTGAGTGGATGTTAAATTGTCCTGAAGGGTGGCATATAAATCAAATGTTATTATTCTGAAATTTCTTATTTCTTTCCCAAATAATCATTTCATATCAGCCAATCACAAGGTTAGGGTCATGAGACCCAGAGAAATAGGGATATTACTCATTGGTAAATGTGCCCTGTACCAGTTAACAAAACAACTTTAGTTGACATGGGATGCAAGGAGAAACTTAACCCTATTGGCATGTAAGGAATGTTTGCACCACCTGTGAATATATAGCCAGGTAGCCAGCCACAATAGGTGTATGAATTTGGTGGTACAGGAAATCAGCTTTGTTCCTGTGATGATTACCTTTGAACTAACACTATGAAGGAGGCTAATTTCTGCAGTTGAAGCATCTATTGCATCTGCATAGACAATACATTATGGGTGTATGAGCACAAGCACATGAATATGTATATTCACACTGGAGGCATATTCCATCGTCACTCAATCCCTGAGTATGTATGTTCACTATAAGCCCCACGAGCCCAGATAAGTACTTATGGCAGGGGTTATTTGTCCCTTGTTCCCATGGTGTGTGCAATCTCACCTGAAGCTTCAAAGAGGCAGGGTAAACCACCATCATTTAACAAGGCATCAGCTAGTAACTATAACTTTTGTCTGCCCGTTAGTATGGTGCATTACGACTATTATTAACACACTAGTAATAAGCTCAGCATCTAATCATTATTTATATTGTTATTTATAGTTGGCCTTTCTCACTGAAAGGAATACTACATAATGTAAGTCAGTACAATCAATAGGATGATGAAATATCTAACAAACAGTGTAATAGGGCTAGCATAGCAGAAATCTGCAGTAAGGCGTACATATTAAACATGACATGTTGAGCAGGGCAATAAATGATATTACATGAGCAGAACTATAATGATGTGAGAGCGAGATAAAAACATACAGCAACAGATAATACATATTGGTAGTATAGTCCACAGGTCTGTTCCCGCTAATGAAATGTCTTCCTGAATCATTCTGTTATAATGCATCCCTATTCCTTTATAAAAAATGCCCTCTTGGACAGTTCTGTTTTACATAGTTTGCAGAAAACCAGAAGTGTAGCCGCCATCTTGACCTTCTCAAGTAGGGTTGCCAGTTTCCAGGTGGTGGCTGAAGATCTCCCGGAATTATAACTGATCTCCAGGCCATAGAAGGCAGTTCTCCTGGAGAAAATGGCTGCTCTGGAAGGTGGACTCTGTGGCATTATATTCTGCTGAGGTCCCTTCCCTCCCCAAACTATGCCCTCCCCAGGCTCCACCCGCCCCCAAATCTCCAGGAATTTCCCAACCTCGAGCTGGCAACCTTATTCTCAAGCCAATTAACTTGTGAATCTGAATTGTGATGTTGTGACCTTTGCTGGTTTGGGAACCATCTTGTTTAACACTACTTCCTAAGAACCCCCTTGATTCCAAGAACCACCTCTTTGACACTCTGGGTTGAAGTTACCTTATGCTAAGTCAGACTACTGGTCCATCTAACTCGTTACTGTCTCTTCTGACTGGCCCCAACTTTCCAAGTTTTCAGGCAAAGAAGGGCCTTTCCCAGTACCTGCTAGTGATGCTGCTTAGCTGGAGACCAAACCTAGAACCATCCATATGCCAAGGCATGTGCTCTGGCTCTAAGCCACAGCCCGTCCATTCAAAATGAAATGAGTTAATTTTGTCTTGGGTTTCAGAAAAGGTGTGGGAAATACTCTGTGAAATAATTCACAATTCCAGGAACTGTTGGAATACAGTCAGTTTTTCTAGTTTGGGCTAATGGTGTCTACAGTCTGGTCCTTTAATTCATCATTGGCCACATCTGCTTCAATATCTACTTGGAAGTAAGCCCCATTTTATTCAATGGAGCTTATTCCCAGGAAAAAAGACTACAGCCTCTGAAACTCTTTTTAATGTCCAGACATTAATCCTCAGTCATATCCCCATCTCCAAATGTATGAGAGTGGTTATGTATTTAGTAGGTGGGAGAGCAGCTGTTACTGATGGCCTTTGTTGTAATAGTGGATTCTGCCAATGCAATCAACCCACATTTTTAAAGGCAATATATAGCCTTGAAAAGCTTGTAGGTTGTTCTGGCATATGGCTCTTGTTTGCTTTACACCCTTTTCTCATGTAAACATTTCTTAGTCAATAAAAGGAAGAAGTGTGCTTTCTGACAAAATCTTCCAGACTGTTTTTGCTTTGTATTCCAGATGCAACAAGCAGCAGAGACACCTACAGATGCTTTTTGTATGTTAGGAACAATTCAGAACATTCTACTTCTACAAGAGTGTTTTACAACAGAAACAATAAAAATAAAAGTCTCTTGGGAAATCATCAGAAATGTTAGTACAATGGAATGTGATCCACTTATCAGGATAATAATGATAATAACTGCTCCAAAAATCAATATCAGGCAATAGTAAGAGGAGGGGCTGCTATTTCACAGAACAATGTATCACTAAACAAATGAAGATGCTGTTAATAAATACAGAATCCATAAAATTTCCATTTCAAAAATTACACACTAGGTTGTTGGCTTAGCACGGTCATAGCCTTTAAATTCTGTGAGTAAGTGGATGTGCTTTAATATTCTACAGTACTTAAATCAATGGCTCAGACCAATATGTTGAACTATGATATAAAATACATGTTTAATTTTTATTTTGCATTGAGTTTCTGCCAGGTGGTAAATGTTTAAGTTCTTAGTGACTGATGAGTCATCAGAACGTAGTGTAAAGAGGACTGCACTGATGCCACTGGGCAACAGTTATAGGATGAGAAAGGGGTTTCCTGTTCTCCTCATTCCTCAATGTTATGTAAATATTATATGCAGAAGAATTTTCTGTAATGTAATGTTTATGATCCCACTGTACAATAACTACTACATGATTCAGAAATAAAGTTAAATGCTGCTCATTATGTTCATACCTAAACTGAAGATTGTCCTCATCTGTTGTGATATATTTGTTATAATCAACAAAATGACTTAATCTAAAATGCAATTTTCCTATAATTTTCAACTTTGACTAGGGTTGCCAGTCTCCAGGTAGTGACTGGAGATCTCCCAGAATTACAACTGGTCTCCAGGCCACAGAGATCAGTTCACCTGGACAAAATGGCTACTTTTGAGGGTGGACCCTATGGAATTATGCCATGCCAAGGTCCTTTCCCTCCCCAAACCCCACTTTCTCCAGGTTTCTCCAGGTTTCACCGCCCAAATCTCCAGGAATTTCCCAACTTGGAGCTGGCAACCCTAACTTTGACCTATACCTTCACTTACATAATAGCAAGATATTCCATTTCTATGCCATTAAAAATCTCTCACAGATTTCAACTTTCATTAAGTTTTTATTTCAAGGCTCTCTCATAATTTCATTTTAAGATAATAGCCTCAGTAAGGCTTTTAGCTGCCATCTTGAAGTCAAACCCCATGACAGCATAATTCTTTGAAGAGATCTCTCTCTCTCTCTCTCTTTCTCTCTCTCTCTCTCTCTCTCATCTGGCTTTGCTGCTCCCAGAATGGGCTTTCTCACTAAGTCTCTAGGTGGATTACACAATGCAAGGCAACACAATCAACAGCTAGGGCATTCAATGAACAGTACACTAAGCTACAGGTTGCAGAAATTTGAAAACAGGCTTAAATTTGAATACAGAGATTATACATTGTTCAAACAAAGCACAAGTGATTAAACACAGCATCATGGGAGCCCACAGAGCATAGTGGTTAGAGTATTGGCCTAGAATCTGGGAGATCATTTGAATCCTCATTCTACCATGGAAGCTTGTTGAGTGACCTTGGGCCAGTCACACTCTTCCTCACAGGGTTGTTGTGAGGATAAAATGAAGAAGAGGAGAAAGATGTAAGCCACTTTATATCCTCACTGAGGAGAAAGATGGGGTATGTATGAATGAATAAAAACATGAATTAAAAAAGAGCACTAAGTTTTGTCTGTGAATTCTATGCCAGTCTCCAGCCTATAATGGGATCATCAAAATAGCCTCTCATTTCATGTGCTAAATGACAACCATTTATAGTGCTGTTAGTGACCAATGAGTACAGGTTGTGGATTGCTTCCTTTTATTTGTAGTTCTGCTGATGTTAATGTATATTTGTTTTTAAATTTGATGTGAACTGCTTTGTGATGAGAAAAACAGGATATAAATATTTTAAATCAATAAATGAAAATGAATAAATCTTGTGGGTAGCAACGCTAGTCCAAAAAATCCAAAGAGGGGGGAAAAAGACCCCAGCTAATATTAGAACCAACTGAATAATTGTCTGGAATTCTTTTATCAGGTTGGATATTGGGGATGGGAGAGAATGTTTAGGATGTGAAGACTTCGTATCTGCATCTTATACGTTGTATTTGGCTAGGAGGTGCTGAGTAGAGGCTGGAACTGGTATCAAATTGCACCAAAGATTTTAACATATAAAAATCAGTAGCTGATCTTTCAAGTCTGAAATGGGACATATGAGTCCCTTAAACAGACAAGAACTGAGAAAATATTATTATATTAAGAAGACTGGAGAGTAATTTAGATGACACATTACTAGCTATAATAATAATAACATTGGATTTATATACTGCCCTTCAGGATAACTTAACACCCACTCAGAGTGGTTTACAAAGTATGTTATAATTATCCCCACAACAAAACACCCTGTGAGGTGGATGGAGCTGAGAGAGCTCTGGAAGAGCTGTGACTGACCCAAGGTCTCCCAGGTAGCTTCAAGCAGAGGAGTGGGGAATCAAACCTGGTTCTCCAGGTTTGAGTCCTGCTACTCTTCTTAACCACTACACCAAACTGGCTTTCAGCTAAAGAATCAATGGAGGACAAACTATTTAATACCTAGGGGATGGCTGGGAGACCTCCCATATAAGCAGTTACATCTCAGATAATCCTCTCTCCATTTGAAAAATGCCTCTTCTAGATTATTAACAGTGAAATCCTAAACAGAGTTAATCCAGTCTAAACCCATTTATTTCAATGAGCTTAGATTGGCGTAATTCTTCTTAGGATTTCACTGTAGATTTTGTTATTTTCCAAAATAGGCAGAGATTGCAAATAGTCACATAGTTCCAAGGAAAAATCTAAGAATAAAACCAATGTAATACTTTTTATTAGAAAAAATAGAAAATATAAGAATATAATCGTTTGTGTTTCATTACAATTATTCGTCAGTCTGGAAAAAATAACCCCTTCTCTCCCCAAATAACAGACACTCTCCGTTTGTGTAGGAGCACATACTCATCTAGAGTGACTGGGGGAATAGTCAGGGCCGGTGCCAGAGGTTTTGGCGCCCGCGGCGGCGTGCATGTGCGCGCCCGCCACGGCCTGCGTGATGACGTCATTGCAGACGTCATCACGTGCCGCAGCGGGGCTGGGCGGCGCACGGAGGACTGCCGAGTGCAGAAGCTGCGAGCTGCTGCTGGAGCAGCGCGCGGAGGCTGCTCTGTGCGCCGCCCCAGCAGCAGCTCACGGCTTCTGCGCTCGGCTGGGGCGGAGGAGCGCGCAGCGGAGCTGGCGTGGCTGGCTGCAGCTGCTGCTGCAGCCAGCCAGCCCCGTCCTTCCGCCGCCACCGCGCACCCCAGCTGGGTGCACAAGCTGCGAGCCGCTGCTGGGGCGGTGCGCAGAGGCTGCGCCCGGCTGGGGCGTGTGGCGGCGGCAGCGCGCCGGCCCTGTGCAGAAGCCCCGAGCTGCTGCTGGGGCGGGTGCCGCACGGAGGCTGCTTGGCGCGATGCCCCAGCAGCGGCTCGCGGCTTCTGCGACTGGCTGGGGCGTGTGGGGGCAGAGGAGCGCGCTGCAGAGCTGCCGTGGCTGGCTGCAGCTGCTGCTGCAGCCATCCAGCCAGCTCCATGCCACCACCGCCGCCGTGCACCCCAGCTGGGCGCAGAAGCCGCGAGCCGCTGCTCGAGCGGCGCACGGAGGCTGCGCCCAGCTGAGGTGGCGGCGGCGGCGGCAGCAACGGGCTGGCTGCAGCAGTAGCTGCAGCCCAGTCATGCCAGCTTTGCTGCGCGTGCCTCCGCCCCCAACACCCCCTCCAGCGCCCCTCCAGTGGCCGCGCGCCCGAGGCCACCGCCTACCTGGCCTCCATGGGCGCGCCGGCCCTGGGAATAGTACAGTGAGGAAACGGAGTTCTTAACAGGAAGCTGTGGAGGGAAGAAGAACGAATGCAGGCTGCGGTGTAATAGTTGATTGGGCAAAGACTAGGGACACCTGAGTCCATATCTCTGGGTGATTGTGGGCTAGCTTTTCTCAACCTGACCTTCTTCACAGAATTGCTGTGAGAATAAAATAGAGGGCTGAAGAACCATGAATCCCGCCACCACCCCCCCCCCCCGAGCTCCTTATAGAAAGGGCAGGATTGTAATAGTAAGATTGATCAAGCACAGGGTAATTTCAAATAACGGTCAGGAACTTAGATAATATCGCCCCCTCCTTCTGTGAGAACACCGTCAACGTTCCACCAGTCATATCTTGAATCGCTGCCTTTGTAGCCAATCAGACTTGTTGCGAGGCAGCATCTAATAATTGTTCCGTTCTTTTAGACGATGACGTAAGGATGAATGTGAACGAGTAAGCTAGGATGGTACTAAATCGCCATCTGCCGGGAACTCGGAAATCGTTCCCGCAGAGTTCCGGACTCTGGGCTTCGCAGGTTCACTGTTAATTCATCATTAATTGTAGCAACAACGCTGGACCTGGAGAAAAACATGGAAGTTTGCCGGCTATTGCAGATATTGGGGCAGGGAAGGAGAGAGAAAGAAAAGGAAGGTTGTTTCAGAAATAGTAACAGTGAGTGCATGGGGGGGGAGGGGGGATATCATAGAGCCACATACATTAACAGCCAAACGCCTAAGTTTCATAACACCTCTTCCCCTTACAATGTTCCATAGGCACTCCAGTCCCCACAAAAAAGGTACTGATTTAATTTTACCCTAGCTGCATTTATGATCGGGTCATCGATTAATTAAAAATATATGTTCGTAATTCCTGAAAGGTAATCCTATTTGTAAGTTTGCTGTAAAAGTATGCTAAGATAATATTTTGGTCATCTTGAGGGTTCTACTAGACCCGTGTTCAGAGCGTAGATTCACTCCCTTCGAATTTCCTGTGTTCTGTGTCCAAACATTGGCGGTTGAGTGGATACATCCGAGGAAGTTTTTACCTGACCTTTCCAGGAACTTCCGCTTCACACAGCCTTGCGAGAGAAGCTTTGGGAGGCAGAACTGTGAGATGGAGGTGGGGGGAGTAAAGCAGCGTGGACGCGCGGGCTCGAATCGATTCCGGAACTAGTTTATCTCAATTGGACCGCCGTCGTCACTTGAGCTGAGAAGTTGAAGAGGACGCTCTTTTACTAAAGAAAGGCAGCAGGAGGAAGGATTGCGATGCCGTTTTCCAGGAAGCAAAAGCAGTCTGGGCTCATGAAAGTTTTTTTAAACCCTAAGTTTCGATGCCAGGGTAGCCCTCGAAGTTCCCAGCTCTGGCGTTCTTCGTGGGGGATTTCCAAGGGATGGGAGTGCTTGAGAGCCTCACTCGGCAAGGAAAGAGGGTGTGGTTTTAAGGAAGCCCCAGGGAACGATGACTCGCACATTCCCCGCCAACTCATAAGGGTAAAAATGGGCTTGACCTGAATCAGGACGGCTGTCATTCGTGTCAGAATTAACCCGTTTCTTCTGTTTGCATTTCAGTGTCTGCATTACTTATGCTTTAGGCTAAGATCTTATAAAAAACAGTACCCCTCAGAAAACCTTTACTGAACTGCCCTTCTCAAGGCAGGTCACGCAGTATAAAACACTATAATATATATAAAACTCTAGTCAGGTAGCATGAGACATCTGATAATGCTATGAGTTTTAAAAAATCCTTTTGTGTTAATTTAAAATACATATGTAATGTTACTCTTCAGAATGCTTTGTTGTTTAGATAACCTGAGGAAGATCACTGTCACTCATTTTCCACGGAGGAATGAAAAATACCTGATGCCACACAGGTAGTCCAGGCTAACTTAAATCCATTACCAAATGCTGTCGATTAAATAATGGATTTATATACTGTCTTTCTTGATGCCCTTTTAACATGGGGGGGGGACAAAAGGGGTTAAGTAACAACCTAAAAGTGTGTGTGTGTGTGTGTGTGTATAAATATTAAAAAATTTATTATAGATGTGCACCAATGTGAATAAAAACAAGTTTAAAACATAAGGACTGAATGGCAGGCTACATATATATACACTCTAAAACTTGCTAAAACATCTCAAGATACAGATGATGGTACAGTGCAATGACCAACACAAATATTTAATATTTAATAGATATAGATAGATACACACACACACACACACTTTTTTAGGTTGTTACTTAACCCCTTTTGTCCCCCTGCTTGTTTGGGTTGAGTTTGTGGGGTTCCCCCCCCCTCTTTTTTCTTCCTTGCCCTTTTAACATGTCCAGAGCAAGGTGGGTCATGGGTGGAATGGACAGCCTCTGTGCTCCTGAGTCAGTGGCACTTTGCATACTTTAATATGCCAAGTTAATACAGATTTCTTTATTCCAGATTGTTACATGGTTTTAATTTTCAGAACCTAATATGATTACATTGCTTATTGGCTGTCCTATCCTACTAACTGCATTGATTTACACTGTGTAATCTACCTTGAGTCTCAGTGAGAAAGGTGGACTATAAATAGCACAAATAAATGAATACCCTCATTATCTCCACCGGAGTATTTTCCCTGGCCCTGGTAGCTAATGCTCTTTCCTTCTGTAGTTAGAAGCATTGATCACTTTGCAAAGAAGGTGTTACCACTGACAGCCATTTAGAAACCTAGGGTTAATCAGTTTGCTTAGGTGGAACTTGACACATCAGATCTCTTTGCAAGCATACTGAAAACTACAATTTTTAAAGGACGAATTAAGGAAAAAGTGCAGCTTGTTATTGCTTGTCAGTGGATTAAGTTGCAATACACTGCTTTACTCCCCAAAACGCCTTTTGTTATCCTGTTTATGTTAACCATCAATTTTTCACTTGAAGAGGACATTTTGAGACATTTGGGTAGGTTTGGCAAGAAACCTTACAGATTTCTTCTAGTATATGCTTTTGTGGATTAGATGAAGTGGGTTCTAGTCCACACAATGCTAGTCTTTATGGTGTCACAATACTTTTGTCTGTTTTACCGGAACAGGCGGTATTAACAATGTTCGCGTATTGTCGAAGGCTTTCACGGCCGGAGAACGATGGTTGTTGTGAGTTTTCCGGGCTGTATTGCCGTGGTCTTGGCATTGTAGTTCCTGACGTTTTGCCAGCAGCTGTGGCTGGCATCTTCAGAGGTGTAGCACCAAAAGACAGAGATCTCTCAGTGAGATCTCAGTGAGATCTCTGTCTTTTGGTGCTACACCTCTGAAGATGCCAGCCACAGCTGCTGGCGAAACGTCAGGAACTACAATGCCAAGACCACGGCAATACAGCCCGGAAAACCCACAACAACCAATGTTCGCGTAGTTGCTCTGTAAAAAAAGTTAAGTCTTAAAGCCTGTCAAGTCCCGCCCACGCTCCCCCCCCCCTCCCCAGCCTGCGCAGAGCGGGCCGTCATGCGAGGAAAAGGCTTCTACCCGGAAGCGATGCGTCACCAGAATCCTAAAATGGAGCAAGCCGTGCTGTTTCTGGGAAGATCCAAGAGGGGGCTGGCGGGCCCCGCCTAGGTTAGAACAGGCGGGCCTCTGTCCCTGGCCTTTCCTGTAGCGAAATCTTCTCGTCCCCGCCCCCGAGAAGGCCGCGCCCTATGCGAGGTTTGCCTTCTCTCTTCCAATTAGGTGTGCGCTGCGGGCGGGGGCCGCCTTTCTGTCACATAAGGGGGCGCTTTGCTTATAGCCAGGCTCTAGCGCAGCTTCTCCTTTTCCGAGGCCGACGATCTGGTAAGCGCACCATCTTTCGCCAGGCCTCAGCATTACTTAACGCGCCGCCTTCGGTCAGGTATCTAGCCGAAGTGCAGGGCCATGGCACCGGGGCTTTAGACAGGGAATGCGTGGGGAGGATGCCTGCTAGAGGCCGATTTGGCAAGGCGCAAAGTTCTCTCGTCCGTGGGACGTTGCGCGTCGTAGCCCAGTGTGGATGAGACGCTGAGTGCCTCGGGCGAGCGCTTTTGGCTTAAGGGGAGAAGTTTGGTGTGCCAAGAGACGCTCCGTCTTCCACAGCCCTTCTCCTCATATACTATAATACCCAGAGTCGCCGATCAGGACTTTAGCTGTTTTTGGTTGACTTTTAACTTCTGAATAAAATGTTGCCAGCTGGTTTCAGTGAACGACGCCCCGTTCATTACTACTGCAGCAGCTGGTACTGTGAGAGCCCGTCCCCTCTCCCTTCCCCACAAGGGTACTGCTGAGCAAGCCCGTGGATTTTGCCAGAGGAAGGAGGGGAAAGTGCTTGGTGGCGTGGCTCTTGCTTGCTTGCTTACTTACGTATAAAGCACTTTTGTGCTGGAAGAATGAAACTCTCCGCCTCTGGTAAATGCCACCGCTGGCCTATCTAACCACAGCCCTTAGGCGCTTCTTGTTCTGCTGTCCCAGGTGAAATTCCATCTGCTGCCGGCTGCCAGTTAGGCAACTGTCATGGTAATCTTTGCGGCTAAGTAGGAATCTAGTGCTTACTTTGGTTTCGAAAGAGTGCTGGAAAAATTCTTTCTGTAACTTACTTTCCTGAGGTCATTTCCAGCATCTGTACTTCATGTTGTGTGTGTCATGGGCCAGCTGTAATCTACACTGTGCTGTCACATCTGCATTATAATTTGTTTGCATAGCAGGCAGTTTTATGCTGAATGGGGATTCTGAATTTTGTTCTGTGTCGATTTTGCAGTCCTTTCCTGTTGTTAGCTAATGCTGCTCCTCTCAACGGGATTTTCATGCTTGGTCAGTTCCCTTTTCATGATTCACTCTAGGTACAAGTTCATAGCCAATTTTCCAAAAGTTGCTTTTGGACCACCCAGCTAGAATGAGTAGTTGGCATTAGTTGGAGAGACAAAGCATCTAACACAACCCTTCTGTCTACAAGCACAAATTTTATATTGGACTGACTTATCTGAAGTGTAAACAGAATTGCAAGCTGTTTCACAAAAAGTAACAGTCTAAAAGGTTTTTGGCTTTGCTTTAGATATGAACATAACTAAATCTGGATTCTATAGCTATAACCTGTTGACATTACAATCTTATAGGGAAGTCCTGAATATAACGAATCTGGAGACTGCTCTGAAATAAAGGGGAGCTGACTGGGTGGAACAGGCAGTGGCCACTTAGTTTTGGACAGGGCCATGCTCTTTATCTTTTCATTGGTGCATCTACAGATATCAAATGAATAGCTGCTAAAAGTGTCAGTTTCATGACTGATAACGTTGCCCCCTGATCTGCAGTTAGTTGAAAAGATCTGATTTTTACATGATGATGCTGGTGTGGCAAAGCCACCTACCTAAGGGGCTTTGTACTCCTTGTTTATGCTGGGCTGCTATCTGTGCAAAGCAGCTACATGTGTCCATGCCAGAAGTCTGTAGCCAATGTAGGTGTTGTGCGGGTGTTTGTAAGCATCATATTTAAATCCAACCTAAGAAAAAGGTTTAGAGAGGAACACAGAATAGAGTTGCAGACAAGTTTTCTTTCCCATAGAATAATGCTTTCTCCTGGAAGAGGTAGATTGTAACAAGGTTTCTATATCTGAAACATTTGATTTAAGAAGCAACAGGACTAAAGGGTTCTCTAGTCTTAATGTTGTGTTTCAAAGCTGTAAACTATGTGGTGCTTACTGTAGTAATTTAGGATTTATTCCTATAGCAAAGTGAATTTTCATGCTTAAGAAACCAATAATTCCTTTAGCATGTGGATCAATAACAACAACCGTGTGTTTATATACCACTCTTCTTCGCAGCAACCACTGTGCTACAGCAGCTCAGACTACTAAATCATGCTTTGCTGACAACATAAAGTACAAGGCGATACCTCTTGGAGGTATGGTTGCCTAGTATCTATAATTGCTATTGTATATACAAATATATTGCGGGGGAAGGGAGCAGTATGCAATCAGATCAGTTCTTTTGGGGAAACTGAGAAGCCAGTAGTTGCAACCGAAAAATAGAGTGAGTAAAGAGAAACGGGGATTAGGTTTGAACAGATGTTCTTCCATATTTTTAATGTGATAGTATAAGAGATTAATGGCTTTATTCCTCTAGTTTTTTTCCCCTGGTCTGAGGGCGAGACTAAAGAATATGCAGTAAATGCTTGAGTTAATCTCTTCTCCTTCCTATAACTGTAAAGTAACATTGGGGCATGGTGAGGAGGCAATACCTATTTCCCTTTCTGCCATTTGTCTGCTCAACATCACCCTTCTCCCTCTTCTTCTTTCCAAGCTGAAAGTTATAGCAGCTTGGGGAAGGTAATTTTTTTTCAACTCACAAATAGTAGGGTCTAGGAAGGGTTAAACACTGACCCTCCCTTGGATTGTAGGTGCCAGAGCCTGCTTTTGTTAATGTGTGGGGAACATGGAACTCAGAGTAACACTACATTACAAGTGTAGTAAAGTTTTGATAAATTCTGTTTTCAATAATGATAGGTATAAAGGCAAAACAATATTAATGCCATTTGTCATTAAGCCCATGACACATGCCTGAAAGATCACCTCATTCTGTTTCTGTGTTGGATCTAGGAAACTTTGCTATGAAGCAAAAGTTGTAGGCCTGTAACTACATAAGGAAATCGTTTTGGGTTGGTCTTGTTGGAACTGGTTGCATATGCTTTCTTTGCCAACTCATCGGCTGTTAGTCAACTTTAGGAAATTCCTTTCTCTAGTTTGCATAATTCTAAATGACTGAGCTTACCCGGTGAAGCTAAACTATTAATATTCCTGAAAGCATTTACAGAATTTTTAAGTGGATTTTTACAAAATCAAATGCCTAAAGGCTATTGAAATATCAGTGAATGATACTATCAAGGTATGTCAGAAGAAATGAGATATAAGATTTTTTTCTTGGGGAGTCTAAATTTGTGATTATTTTCATTTATTCATTTTAAACCTTTTTACAACACACATGCCCTAGTAGAGTAACTAAATTACTATGCAAGTAACATCAGACACCTCAACAGAGATGAGTAATAGGTGGCAAGATACTTTCAGAATTTGGATAAACAGGTTTGGGTGAGATTCAATGCAGAACAAGGGATCAAGAATAGGCAGAAATTGGCACCTGATAACTTAGAACTAAGATCACTGTTCAACTGTCTGTTGGCCAACAGTTGTCTGTGCTCTACAAAGTTGTGCTAGGTGCCAGAAGCCCTGTGGTATTAAGATTGTTTCTGGGGCCTGATCACTGCACTTCTGCCTAATTGATTTTGCTAGCTGAGAGCAAAGATTGGCTCCATACAGCATCTCTGACCATTAGAAATCCAGTTCGTTGTGCACAAACTCCATTGTTCTCTTTCCCAGGCATCAGCTGCAAGCCTGCAAGCTAATAATTCTCACAAGCACAAGGGTAGCAACTTTCTCTAAGCAGCAGAAAGTCTTAGGTAACCAAGCTGTGCGCTTGGTACCAAGTTCCATTATTTATTTAATGTGCATAGTGCATGTCATTATATTTAAAATGACAAAGGCAGCTTACAACGGTAATTGGATGTATAAATAACCATAAAATGATCAAAATAAAATTCTCATACAGAAATGAAACTATTTTCCTATTTAATATGAAATAACTATCAGTCCATTCTATAATGCCCCCCTGAAACAAACAAAACAAAATAAATGTCTTGATATCTTTGCACCAATCAACAAAGCAAAATATGTGCTAGCTAATGTTTTCACCAATTTCTTGGTGAATCGATGAGGAAAAGGTGTTCCATAGCTGGTGTGTTGGTATGGATCAGCAGGCATGGATCACCTGTTTGTGATGGTCTTTTGGACATGTTTTATTGCTTTTTCAATACATATTAATAACTTTAAAAAAGGGACTATTACATCAGTGTACGTGTTCAGTGCCTTTTGGAGGGATTCCTTTGGTAAATGTAATAAATTGCATGTTGGTATCCAAAGGTAATGCATGAGTCTTAAATGTGCTGCAGAACTGTTGTAACAGAAGTCCTTCTAGGGTAGTGTTAGGTTAAGATGCAAGTGGTCTTTCATTTGCCACAAACTGCTTTATGCATGGAGCTCTTGAGCAACAACCCCTGCCTGTTGAGAAGTCCTGTTTAGCTATAGCACAGGTTGTAAATGTTGCCGACAGAGCACAATGCCACTAGCTTGAAAGGAGACAATGGGATTTTTGCTTCCTGTAGGGAAATGTGGCACTATTTCTCTCATCTTTTCCCCTATGCAGCTGTTGCTTTGAAAATGGACCTTGATATCCAGTGTGAAGAGTTCAGGGGATCAAAATGGAAAGAACTTCTTCCTTCCCTGAACCAGTACAAAAGTATTAGGTGAGTAAAATTCCAGTAAATTGTATGTTTTTTTTTAAAAGGGAGGATATGGTCAGGCTACTTGAAGAGATCCATTCTAGTGGAGCTTCAGTTGCTTTTTGCCTGCAGACATGCTTCTCTGTGGCAGCCCCATCTTATGGAATGCCCTGTCTGAGTTGGTCAGGAAAGCCTCCTGGATTATTCAGGAGGGCTTTCTACCCACATTACAGGACTATGTCATAAGAAATAGCTCAGAGGTGTCTTCGTAGGGACGAGGACTGAAGGCTTCGCTTTTGGGTACTGTCTGCTGATGTTGAGATGCTCCTTCTAGCGAGTTTCCACACTGCTAAACATGCTATGAAAATTAAGTTATAGTTTGTTTTGGATAGATTTTATCTCTGTGTTCGGCTTTATGCTTATTTAAAAAAATTTCTGCCACTATTCCCTATTGTATCTTCTTCCCTGAATGTCCTAACTGTTATTCACTGTTATACTTTGCTCAGTAAATGTCCTAGCTGTCAATTATATTGTATTTTCATTTGCTGTGTTGTAATCTTGTATCTCAGTGAGAAAGGTAGACTATAAAAAAGTAACACTTTGGGGGAGAAAATTTAGAAATGCTTCTCAGGCAGGTGACATTTCACATTGGGACCATTCCTAAGCAGGTCTACTAAGAAGTCAGTCTCATATTATACAGTGAAGCTTCCTCCCAGCAAAGTGTCCTTGGGATTGCATAGTTCCACAGCAAGTCTTTTTAAAAGGATCATGCTACAGCTTCTCCTTGCCATATATTATGGAGAATCTCAAGTGTGAATCTTGTAAATATGATTTGCTACTGCAGTACACAGGTAGCTTATGATTGACTAACTCCTGCAGCTTCTGAAGGGGGGAGTGAGGGAGCTGGCCGCTTTGTACTGTTTTTAGTGTATCATCTGTCTTATTGGCTTGTTCTCATAGCTCCTGCAGGTGCCAAAGACAGGAGAAGAGGGGTACTTGTGTGATTGATGGACAGAGATCCAACCTGGGGCTTGGGATGCCACTCACAGTTAGCACTCTTATCTGCGGCTGCCATTCTTAGTCTTCTTGTCTTGTGTATTCTGTAACTTAATATTATGCCATAGGAACTGTTGAATTACCTATCACACTGCTTAAGAAAGCTGCACAACTAACAATATATATAACTGGGTTTGGCTCTTATCATTACGTCCATGTAGATGTAATCGTATTAATTAAGAATGCCATTTATATTAGGGCATTGTTGAACTAACCTGGCAATCTTTTAATGCAGTTTGGGTTAAAGAGTACAATGTATGCTGGACCTTTCTCTGAACTGGACTGCTAAGAATAATGCCACTCATTTCCACCTTCTCTCTCAGGCTAGATGACTGCAGCCTCTTGAGTAGCCACTGTGAAGATCTCTCCTCTGTTCTGAGTGCCAACCAGAATCTGACTGAACTGAAGCTGAACAACAATGAACTGGGGGACTCTGGCCTGGAGAAGCTCTGCAAAGGATTGATGAATCCAAGTTGTAAGCTTCAAAAACTATGGTAATTCCCAGATTATCTGCAGTACTCCCCATGCAAACACACAGTAGAGGCATTTTTAATTTAATTGTCTTGAATTGAAAATTTACATATGACGGAAACTTCCATTGTACAATTCAGAGGGTTCTCCCATCTGAAGTTGAGTAATCAAGTGGCTTGGATTTTTTTTGCATAGTTGGAGTAAAATGTTCAGCATGATTAGCATTTTGTTACTGCTCAGCTAGTGTGATCTTTACTTATATTTTGGCCACCACTTATGACTGAAAGGTTTCTCTTGAAATAGGTGGACTGGGTGATCTCTACTACTGACAAACTTTTTATCAGATTGGCTTGCTAGTCAAGAGGAAATCCTTATGGCGTAACCAGTTCCCTGTATCTCTCTGGTTTGCCTGTGGAGACAATAGTAATAGTAATCCTTCATTCCCCTTAATGTTCCGCTTGTCATATCTGTAAAATAGAATAGCATTGACTCTGTTAAAATCTGTGAAAGGAGTTGAGTTCACCAAATGTACTTTATGGTTTTATATGTGGCAAAGTAAGCTTCTCCCCAGCTACATCTGTGCGGGAGAGATGGGAATGGTGTACTTCAGGAAATGGAATTATTGTCAGATAAAAGCATGGCCACTCATCAAAAGCCAGGAGTTTATTAGCTTCAACTAGCAATTCAAATGGTGTTCTGGTGACTGTACAAAAGATCAGTTAGGAAAGCTGCTGTTTGAAAAACTTGGTAGGCATTGAAGTTTGAAATGAACAGTTATTGCCTTGGTTGTTGTGGGTTTTCCGGGCTGTATTGCCGTGGTCTTGGCATTGTAGTTCCTGACGTTTCGCCAGCAGCTGTGGCTGGCATCTTCAGAGGTGTAGCACCAAAAGACAGAGATCTCTCAGTGTCACTGAGACACTGAGAGATCTCTGTCTTTTGGTGCTACACCTCTGAAGATGCCAGCCACAGCTGCTGGCGAAACGTCAGGAACTACAATGCCAAGACCACGGCAATACAGCCCGGAAAACCCACAACAACCATCGTTCTCCGGCCGTGAAAGCCTTCGACAATACAGTTATTGCCTTCCTAGTAATATGACTTCATGTCTATTATTCTTCTTGCTTTCTGTAGTTAAAGGTGTGATTTGCTTGTTCAGAAGCTTTTTCCTATATACTTATTGTGTAGTATTACTTAGCACATACAATTTCTTTTTCTTCTGAAACTCATCTGCATTTTGTAGCAGGTATGTTGCATCTAACAAAAGGTAGTAACTCTGGGCTAGCCTTGCAAGACCATTAACCTAGAAGATCAAATCAACAGATGAAGCTTTCTAGCATAGAGTAGCTGTGATGGGAGAAGCTTTACTTCTTTTTCTACCTGTTATGTGGCAAGAGATGGAGCTTTGGCATTCTTGAAAGACAATCTAATTGTTTTAAAATTAGATGATTCCAGACTGCATCAGATTATGCTGACAATTTTCCAAAAGTTGGTATAGGCCTGCAAGACAGGGAATATAGTCATAAGTGTAAACAGTTTGTTCTGGAATGGCTCACTTGGTCTTGATCTGTTCATGCAGGCTGCAGAACTGCAACTTGACTAAAGCTTGCTGTGAGAATCTCCGTTCTGTGCTCAGTACGAAACCATCTCTGGCTGAGCTGCACCTGGGAGACAACCGGTTAGGCACTTCAGGTGTCAATGTACTCTGCCAAGGTCTTTTGGACCCAAACTGCCAACTACAGAAGCTTCAGTGAGTATCAGCACCAAATATGTCTTGAGCTCATTCCAGCTGAAAAATGTCTTTATCAATTTCAGTGCAGTTCATTCAAAAAGAGTCCAGTAGCACCTTTAAGACTAACCAACTTTATTGTAGCATAAGCTTTCAAGAATCACAGTTCTCTTCGTCAGATGCATGGAGGGCAAGAAGAAACTGGTCAGATATATAGGTGGAGAGGGGAGGGAGGAGTAGATGCAACAGTTCATTGTGAGTCTTCCTTGTGGAAACGGCTCTTGCCTCTGGGTTAATAATGAACAAAAATTTTCCTTTTCATTTTCATTTAATAGCTTTTAATAGCATTTAATAGCATTTAATAGCTTGAAATAGTTTTTGTAGAGTACTTTTCAGAACACTTTACATAGTTGCTGCTTGCCAGGGGAGACTGTTCCATCAGGGGCTGAATTCTTTTCAGCTGCTTAGCCCCACTTCCTACCTGCTGCTTCTATTGCATGCTTGTGTTGTGTTTTTTTAGACTGGTTTTTTTGTTGTTGTTTTGGTTTTTGTAAGCCACTTTGAATCTTGCTTTGCAGGAGAAAAATGGGATACAAATATATCTAATTAAGTGACTAGATAATATTCTAAGAATGTTAAACCCAGAAACATATGGTGATGAAAACTGTATAGTGAACACCCAGTAGAGCAACACTGGTGTCTAGGAGCATATTCAGAGAGCTCAAGAATGTACTTCAGTACTTAAAATAGTCACATTCTTATCTAGTAAAGCCTTTGCTTCTCTTATGCTTTGTCATAGATTGGAGTATTGTGAACTCTCAGCAAGAAATACAGAGGCTCTCAGTGCTGCACTGCGCACCAAGACATCTCTGAATGAACTCAACCTGAGCAACAACAAGCTGGGGGATGCAGCTGTGAAACAGCTGTGTGAGGGTGTGCTGGATGCTAACTGTAACCTGCAGTCACTACAGTAAGTTGCAGATTATCTCAGCTTCTGATGTGTTTTCTCATCTGGGGCTTCATGGAATAGCATGTGTGTTGCCCACAATCAAGGTGCCCTTTTTTGCACACAGAAGACTTGAGACTTCAGAAATTTCTTACTTGCTCTTCTGCGCAGGCTGCTGCAATAGCATGGTCTGACGGGTTGACTTTGTATTTTTATCTTGCTCTTCCAATGACCTCTTTGTGATGATGACTAGAAACAGACTAGGTACAATTCCAGTTGACTTGAGATCAGAAAAATGCCACGGCCAACCATGTGGAAACCCGTACTGCATGTCTTCCTCACAGCCACTTTCGTACACGTTTGTTGAGGCACTGTCATTGAAGGCTGTCTGGCAAATCTTCCAGTAATCCCCATTGACTAGCAAAACACAGTTTTATTGGTTCAAAGCCTTGGCCTGCCAGGGGTCTGTTGGAAACTAGCAGGTATAGAAAGTGTTGTTTAGTTGAAGACAACTGGTTGGTTGTCTAGAGAAATAATATTTACTCACTTTAAAAAAATTATGCCACCCTTCCTGGAACTGCCTAATGTGGCTTACAAAAGAAAAAAAGAAAAGAAAACATATCAATTAAAATTCAGCATTTTAAAAAAGCTCTGCATAAAAACACTGACCATAAAATAGATCATATACCACTTAAAATAAGTTTCCAGACTAAAACAGTGTTTAAAATCAGCACATTAATTAAATGCCTGTAGGTGTCAGATAAACCACAAAGGGAAGGGATTCCACAAGCAAGGTGCCACTTCTGGAAAAGCCCCATTTTGAATTAAAACGATTAGGGAAAAAAATTAAAACAACCTTCATATAATATAAAAATGACAAAAGTGAAAGATCTACATATAAGCATCTATAAAAGATTTCCAAATATCTCAAAATAAGTTCATCCATAGTTGTCACGTATATACCATATGTCTGAATGTTGTTAAAGTTGTAAGATCATCAATCAATTGAATTATAAGGGTGGGCATTTGTCTTTCTAGTGCTTTAATATAAGTCTTCTAGCCATCACTTCCAGGATACAGGCAGATAGTTTAAGAGTACATAAACATTCTCAAAAATAATGGGCATTCTAATATAAAACTGGTACGAGTAATAACTTCCTTCTCTCCAAAAGATCAAATAATTAGACATACCCAAAGCATGTGCGTATGAGATATGTCTCGTAAGTTACAATGCCAGTAATTAGACACTGTACATAGTCCTTTACAAAAAAGTGCAGTGGTGTCCAATATACATAGGTTTTTGCTGGATTAAATTGCAGCTTAAGGATCATAGGAAAAACAGTATTTAAGGACTTATCCCATTGCTTTGGCAAGATTGAAAGATCTAAGTCTTTATTCTATTTGTTGCTAAGACTTTGCATATCCTATTTATTGACCAACATCAAATATCTATAAAGAAATATTATAGGTTTTGTTTTCTGCATTCAGTAGCACCTTTAAGACTAACCAACTTTATTGTAGCATAAGCTTTCGAGAATCACAGTGCTCTTCATCAGATGCATCTGACGAAGAGAACTGTGATTCTCGAAAGCTTATGCTACAATAAAGTTGGTTAGTCTTAAAGGTGCTACTGGACTCTTTTTGATTTTGCTACTACAGACTAACACGGCTAACTCCTCTGGTTTTCTGTATTGGTTCAATGAGTTTCCAAAAGTGGTGGAGACTCTGAAACACTCAGTGCTGCAGGGTGATACTTGGATACCAACAAGTGCTACAGTTGTCAGCTTTTGCTGAATGGCAATATTAATCCATATCTAAGATCTCAGCAGAGAAAATGATAAAAACTTATCATCATAGCCTATCAGTTGATCCAAAGTAAAAAAAACCCTATCTGTCCAAGCCTTCCATAGAACAGATTTCCTCCTAATTTTTAAATCCAGATTGCCCCATAATTCAGCATGTAAAAATGGATCAAATTAATATCATTGTGACATTATGCACCACAGTTTCTAACTGTAGAAATTGCTGGAGGGGCAGGATCCATTTTAGCATGGATAGAACCAAATGCACTTCATTTAAAGACCTGTCTCCGGTTACTACCCACCTTGCCTCTGAAGGCAGGTGACAGAGAGCACGAGTCAGATATTTGGACAGTATGAGAGGAGGAGGTCCTTTACTCACCATTGTCCTTTGCTTCTGTTTTTCTGGCAGGCTGGAAAACTGTAGGATCACAGCTTCCAGCTGTGGTGATCTTGGCACTGTTCTTAGCACAAAGCCATCCTTGAAGGAACTCTGCATAGGCGAGAATAAGATTGGTGATGCAGGTGCCGCACATCTGTGCAAGGGACTTTTGAATCCAAATTGCAAACTAGAAAAGCTTTGGTAAGTAGTTTATCTAGAACAGAAGCTTGTCTAAGGTAAGCTGTCATGAAACAGTCTTTACTCATACCAGACTTTCTTGGTTGGTCTAAACCAGAAACTCTGTTTAGCACTAATAGTAGCCAGGCTGCCAGAACTAGATGTTGCCTGCATCGAACAAGTTCATATACTGGTTAAATGAGCTTTCAGGTCAAGGACATATATTCCCATTTGCTTGGAAGTTTCTGCTTCACACACATGAAGGCTTCTCTTAGTGGTGAATATAGTTGTGCTAAAACAAGTAGCCCTGGACAGACTCTGTCCATTTTATACAGGGTTTAGGAGTCTTACATGATATTAATTATGAAATAAAGTCTTAAACGTTTTTGATTCTTTCTCACTGAAGCCCGTCACTTCATTACTCTTCCAGGTTATGGGAGTGTGATCTCTCGGCTGCTTGCTGTAAGGAGCTTGCCCATGTCATTGCTACCAAAGAGACTCTCAAGGAAATGAGCCTGATTGGAAATAATCTCAAAGATGAAGGAATGGAGTACCTGTGTCAAGGACTGAAGGATCCAAAAGCTGCACTCCAGTCATTGTGGTAAGTAGATGGTGGCTTCTGTCACTTCTGTTTATTTTAGGTGTTGGTCATTAAATGTAATGTTTTATCAAGAGGCTCAGTTTAGCTTCAGGAGCCTGCTTTGTGACCGTATAGCTTCAGTTCTCTTCTCTCTAGCACAGGCAGTCGCAGTGCTCCCCTTTTATGCCACACAGCTACTTGCTGCTATGGAGAAGCAAGACCTAGCAAAATGGTTGTGGGTAGTTGAGACCCATGAAAAGGGAGGGCGTTGTTAATCTGCATAAGAGTCCAATGAAGAGTTTCTTCATTGATTTTAGGGAAGCAACACACAGCTGTTGATCCCAGGTGAAGACTGGTTGTATTGCAAACTTGTCAGGATTGTCATGGGTCTCTCCGATTTGTCTGCTGTAGGTTAAGAGAATGTGGCTTGACTGCAGCCTGCTGTAAGAGTGTTGGGTCTGTTCTCAGCAAAAACGGTTCCTTTAAAGAGTTACATATAGGTGGCAATAATCTTCAAGATGAGGGAGTAGCGCAGATCTGTGAAGGACTGATGAACCCCAACTGCACCTTACAGTCCCTCTGGTAAGTTACCTTGCAGATTCCCATCTGTCTGTCCAGTATACTTTTATACTGCCTTTTCTCCAAGGAGCTTTGGGTTGCAGATGTTGCTAAACCCCTTCCCCATGTTACCCCTTTTTCCTTGAAACCCCGTCTGTCCAGTTGTATTGTAGCAGCCCCCTCTGTAAACATGGTGGGGCTAGAATCCCAATCCCTGCTTGGGATTCTGGTGCCATTTTTCCTTCAGATTGCCTTAGCAGACCTTTTCAGTGTCCATGTTTCCTAACTGCCATGGTTGAAACGATTTCTCATTGAGCAGTGTGGTAGTTTAATGGCCTGGGTGAGTGAAGAAGCATAGCCAGACAAGAACAGGATATCATAGTGCCCTGCTCTTTCTGATTTCTGAGGGTTAAACATATGTGGCCCAGAACTTGTAATACTTAGCTGATACTTGTGGGCTAGAAAGGGCTTTCTTTTAAGGGTGTGTTGAGAGGAGGGGAGGGACTGTGGCAGAAAACTTGCATGGCAAACTTAGATGTGCACCGAACGCAAATTTCTTGCATGCTAATGATTAAACTTTCAGAGGCATGAAAGGATCTCTTGATGCATTTAAGTTGCTTGCCCTCTCTTTAATATTACAGAAATTAAATATTAAAAAAATTACTTCACTTAAGGAGCTGGGATCCCTGCATAGCCACTTTGCAGTGACCTTGTCTTGAGGAGATAAGGCCAGAACTTAAGGTGTTCATATTTATTATTAGATTTATATCCTGCCCTCCCTCGCTTGCAGACTAAAAACCAATAAAAATAAGGTGCTAGTTTTGTCTTAAGTTCCTGCCTGTGCACCTGTAAAAATTAAAAATATGAAGGAAGTATGTTGGGACATATGTATGGCTTACTTGTGGCTATGGTTCATTCTTATTCTACCTTCTTTTAGGTTAGGTAACTCAGAACTCACACCTGCTTGCTGTGACAAACTGGCCACTGTCATAGCTGCTAAGCAGTGCTTGAAAGAGCTGGATCTGAGCAACAACCCCCTGGAGGACGAAGGTGTGCGTAAGCTCTGTGAAGCAGTTAGAAATCCAAACTGTCAGCTGCAGCATCTGATGTAAGTAACTCTTGCCTGCAGAGCTAGGCATTGAATGGGTTGGGGGTGGAGGAGGGAGAAACGGCTTCAAAGATACCGAGTAGATCTTAAGGACACCCTTGCAGTTGGATTCAGAGGATGCCCCATTGCAGCCTGCTTTTGATGCCTCTTAGGACCCTGGTCCTATATGAGTGGCCATCACTCCAGGTATCCCAAGAGGAAACAATATTTCAATGAGCTACTAACTTCTGGCATCTTCAATATCTCTTTCAAGTGTAGCATCTTGGTATTCTTGTGAATGACAATATTTCCTTGGAATTGGTTGGAAGTAAAATTGCCCAAATAAACCTCAAGAGTTCTTCCTTACAAACATAGTTCTTTCTGTCTGGGACACCAGTCTCCAGCATTCACAAGGGAGAAGAGTGCATCTGAATTGTTACAGGTGTGGTGGCCAGATGCTGTCATCCAGAGAAGAGCATTTTTGACTTGGGATGATTTTAGCCTTTTTGATTCCTTGGACTCTGTACCACTATGCTTGAACTTTTATCTGTCAGCCCTATTGATGCTAACTTGAACTGTATTCTGTTGCAGTTTGTACGATATCTACTGGGCATCGGAAATAGAGGATGAACTGAAGGCCCTGGAAGAGTCAAAGCCTGGACTTAAAGTGATTTATTGAGTGGCATAATCTGGGTGTGGCTGCTCCTACAGTTTTTTCTTCTGTCAGGATTCTTTTTTGTAAACCACACTTGCTTACCATATCATGGTGGACTTCTGATTCCAATTTAATGGACTTAGCAAATCTAGTTTACCTATAAACAGTCTCAGAGGTGTTTTCAGCATCTCAGCTTTGCAGTAGCTCAGAATAGTTCTGGATATCTGAGTGTTTACTGGGTTTGGCTTTATATAAAACAGTATTAGTGAGTTTTCTTGCTACCTAGGAAAGAGGAAAGGCAGAATAATGTAGAATACATCTTTGGGCAGGTCTTATGAAGCACTTCTGATTATTTGCAGGTAACTTAAGGAACTCTCTTCACCAAGGAGAAGCTGTATTGGAAGCTTCTAGATAAGATTAATGGGGTGAGATGGGGGTAATACTCATTTAGTTGCCATAGTTTTGTGTTCCCCCTCTTACTATCTCTGACTTCATGTATTCTGCTGAAAATGCAACACGTGAACATCATGAGCTTTGATCAACAGATGTAACTCTATAGAAATCTGAATAAAGTTTTATCTTGCAAAAGATACCCTCTTTTTTTAAAAAAAGTACAAGGAATTAAACCTTGCTGTGGTCCTCTTCAGCTTAAGAACTCATTGCAGGAATGTCTTGGACCCATACACTCTACCGAGTAATATACCACAGATGGTAACTTCTGTAGTTTGATCATTAGCTATGATACAGTTCAGCATAATACTATCCTTTAATCTTGGCTCGTGATAAACCATCAGTGTAGTCCAATGCTTCTCAAACGGTGGCTCTTCACCCAAAAATTAGTCATGACTTTTAGATGGATTGCAAGGTTCAAACTTGGGAGAAAAGACTCTAGGCCCTGCTCCTCAAAGCAGTGGGAAAAGAAGAAAAGGGGGCGGAACTACTGCATTTCCCTCTCCTCCTCTGCTCTGCACTCCCCTTTATTCCCAGGGCCTCTGTTTACCTGAAACCACTATCAGTAGCCTATGCCTTTACCTTCAAGGCCTACCTTTGAGGTCTACAGGATATAAATTTTGTAAATAAAAAAGTAGAGTAAGTTTCAAAAAGGTTGAGAGCCACTAGTGGGGACTTACTCCTGGTGGATATTTTATTGTACAAACAATGATTGGGAGATTCTCAGGTTGCAAGAGACCCTCGGAAGAAACAAATAGAAGCTACAGTAGAAGCAGCCCTTTATACCACTCCCTCCACCTCCATTCAGCCAAAATATGAAGAGAGAATGTAGAACAGGGGCCCCCGACCTTTATGAAACTGTGGGCACCTTTGGAATTCTGACATAGCATGGTGGGCACTGCCACAAAATGGCTGGCACAGGAAGTGGAGCCTGCTACACAATGGATGCGGTAGTTTATATCCAGTCACACCATAGATTATGCTGTGGTGGCAGGAGCTGCTTGAAGCAATGTTTTAAAAAATTGGCACAGCCAATCAGAAGCGTTGTTGGGCAAAAGTCCCACCTGGCTTTTCTTATTTTAAAAACATTTGGAGGGGACCAGGAAAGGTGTCAGTGGGCACTATCGTGCCCATGGGCACCATGTTGTGGACCCTTGGCATAGAGGGATTTCTCCCTTTTGTGACCTCGTGCCAGGATTAGTATCTTGTGTCTGCATATGATCTTTTGAAGGAATTAACCACTAGATGTCAGTATAGCATGTTAAATGCCATATTTTTATTGCACAAAACCCAGATGCAGATTAATCACTTTTAAAAGCCTGTAAAGAATGTGATCAACTTGATTCCAGAAATTATGATCTATTTCAGCTTATGAACTTGTAGCTAAAACTTGATCTGCTCCTAGGAGTAATGTAGAATTCAATATTTAATGTGTTGTCATAAACTGGAAGCAACTTAGGGCAAATCCACATACCCTTGGTACGTCCCGGTATTGCGCTAAATGTTCGCTAAACACCCGGAAGTATAGCATCTTTCTAGCATGATTCAGAAATCGCACTAGAAAGACGCTATATTTCCGGGTGTTTAGCGAATATTTAGTGCAACACTGGGACGCTCCAAGGGCATGTGGATTCAATGGCCCCTAAAACAAACACCCAAATCAAATAGATTGCTAAAAACTTTTCCATGCTCCCAAATGCTGCAGCTCTAAATAGTCATGTACCAAAGCGCATTGATGAGTTTGTGGTAAAAACTGCAAGCTAGTTGTGGAATGTCTTGTCATTGACAGCAGGTTGAGTAGTTGTTATATTAGTTCTCAAAAGAGCTCACTAGAATCAGACTAATACAAATGACTAACAGTGCAATCCTAAGAAAAGTTACTCCAGTCTAAGCTCATTAATTCAGTGGACTTTGACTGGAGTAACTCTTCATAAGATTGCAGTGTAAATGCTATACAAGTGCTACTGAGAGATGGGCTGGAAAACATGTCAATCCCGTATCTTGGATGAATCCTATAATATAGTTGAGACGTAAGGTAGGACTTCTGAGGATAATATGATTACAGGAGACTTAGGTGGCTTTTTGATCATATGAGGCAAAATCTTGTGCCAGTATTTATTTACTTTATTTATAGTCTGACTTTCTCAATGAGACTCAAAGCAGAGTATGTAGTATAAGTCAATATGAACATTGGCTAGGACATTTGCAAATACAATAAGGTAAGGATAGCAGAAATTGAAAACAAGCAGAAATTCAATACAGAACTGAAGGAAAAAATGCTGAAACAAAACAGTGCAGTACTATCCACTAAGAGCATACTTAGAGGTAAAGGTGCAGGCACCGAGTCATTGCTGACCCATGGGAAGATGTCACATCACGACATTTTCTTGGCAGACTTGGTTATGGGGTGGTTTGCCATTGCCTTCCCCAGTCATCTACACCTGCAGCAACAGATAGTACATAGTAGTAAAGTCTACAATCACCAACACATATCTCTTCGATTATTTCCTTATACCACAGCCATATCACCTATGTAAGAAAGCATTCCTGAATAATTTGGTTCTGCAAAGTTTGTGGAAAGCCAGGAGAGTGAGAGCCAAGCTACAAGTGATGCCTGACACAGGTTGGACACTTGTCAGCTTCCCTCAAGTTTTGATGGGAAATGTAGGCGTCCTGGTCTTACAGCTTGGCTCTCCATTGTACAGAAACTTCCCCCCCCCCCCACACACACACCCAGCGGAGAGGAAGGGGGGCTCTGGGAAAGAGCCTGATGCCTGCACTCCCCTCCCGACCGCATGTTGTCCCTCCCATAGACTGCTGCTCTGTAAACTTCAATTAAATGGAGAGCCAAGCTGCAAGACCAGTCCAGGACGCCTACATTTCCCACCAAAACTTGAGGGACGCTGACAAGTGTCTAACCTGTGTCAGGCGTCACTAGTAGCTTGGCTTTGTGAGCTTTCCTGACCTCTTCTGGTAGGCTGTTCCATAAGGTGGGGGTCACTGTGAAGAATGTGAATACAGGTAGCTGTTGATTTTGCTCATTTGTAGGGTAGTATCTGCAGAAGGCCCTGTTCGGATGAGTGAAGCTGCTGTGGCAGAGCATAGAGAGAGAGTAATGGACTCAATGGGTTACTTTTGAAGACAAACTTTTTCAATATGGGAATTATCTTGTGGAGTTCCACAAGGCACAATCTTATCCCCCATGCTTTCTAACATTTGTGTAAAGCCTTTAGGATAAATCATTTGTATCTATGGAATTGGATGTAATCAATATGCAGATGACACCCAGCTCAATGTCTGACTATCCAAATCACTGGGTGATGCAGTAGAGATCTTGGGCTGCTGCCTGACAGTTGTGGTCAAATGGCTGAAAGCAAACAAATTGGAACTTGATCCACACAAGACGCAAGTGATGTTGGTAAGGAAAGTGGAGATCTTGAAGGGATCTATGCTCTCCACTTTTGATGGGGTCCAGTTAACCCTTGCAGACTTGGTCAAGAGTCTAGATCCAGCACTACTGCTAGAAAAGAAAGTTAATGCATCTACAAAAAATGCCTTCTATAAACTCAGTCTAGCCCAGAAGATGCACTCCCCCCATTTTAATAAGTCTGATTTGGCCACCTGAATTCATATCATGGTAACATTGAGACCTGACTACTGTAATGCACTCTACATAGGTCTCCCCTCAAAGTCAACTCGGAGACTCCAGTTGGTACAGAATGCTGCAGCCCAGATATTGGGCTGCCTGGTGGCATGACAGATTGGTTTAACTTTACCTCTGGGAGAACACAGAGTGCCCAGTCTAAAGGCCTGTCTTTGGTGATAAGCAGACCAGGTGCTATTTAGTCTGACTCTTGGGAAATGCTAGCCTGATGTGAGTGGAGTCCCGTGTCTGAGAGGATCCAAACTGTTGGCTAGGCAGTGAAAAGCCTGCTTGTAATGAGGGTTGCCAGTCCCCCGCTGGGGGTGGAGGACCCCCCACTCCCACCCTCCATCCCCACTACTGCTTACCTGGCCGGTGAGGAAAAAGGCAGAGTAACACACCTTCTGGGGTGCACTCTTGGGTGGTGTGACACACTCCTGCGTGTGGCAGTAGGCTGATTTCAGCCTGAATTGGTTCATTGCAGAGCACAGGAGCACTCCAGGGCCTGTGGTTCCACCCTGGAAGTGCTCCTGTGTGCAGCAATGACCCAATTCGGCCTGAATCAGGCCACTGCAGAGTGCAGGAGGACTCCAAGGCCTGTTGTATGGCCTTGGCAGCACTCCTGCACTCCGCAGTGGCCCAATTCAGGCCAAATTGGGCCCTATTCAGCCCACTGCAGAGTGCTTCCCAGAAATGATGTCATTGCACAGGCCAGGAGCATGCACATGCACATGAGGGCACCAGTGTGGTAAGTGCCAGGCTTTCCACATCCTGCCCTGAGCATAAGGGGACCTGGCAACCCTATTTGTAACTGAAAGCATTAAAAGGAATTAAAACCGCAATCTGAAACCATAACTAGCTTGAGACTCAGCCAGGCTTCTTCTATAAGTGTCTGGAGACCTGGGCTGCTGTTCTGTTTTTTAAAAACCACCTGTACAGAAGTAAATCTTCTTACCTTTTGTTGAACCTCTTGCTTCAGTGATATCTTCAGATGCAATACTAAATTTACCTCACAACAGCAAACCCAAAGCCTCTATATTTACCATAATAGGAACATCTGGCAGTTGAGGGGAAAGTTTACATTTCGAAACAAATCTAGTTTCCAAAATTACAAGAGCATTTGTGTGTTCCCTCAATTAGAAGAAAAGGCCTGTCATAGGTATAAATGAAGTAAATTTTAAAAAGTTATGCTGTCAAACTCACCTGAAGGGGTTATGGGGATACATTAGCTTTTCTAGAACAGTTTGGCTACTATGTGTGGGGTATCTGCAGAAGAAATGAAATGCTATGGTCAAACACAACTAGATTTTCTGTCCTTTGGGACTGAACCTTCCCTCTCCTCTTTGTTTTACTATTCCTGGCAAGCATCTTCAGGATCAATGAATGCTTTGCAAGTCAACCAGCATTAAAGCATGAGTGCTTTGTGTTCTCTGGGGCAGAGTAACCTGGTGGGCAGGCTACTCCCCTGCTTCAGTTGATACTTGGGTATAAACTTTCTAGGTTCATCAAAGCATTAGTTGTGCTAACTGACTTGATTGGCTACATGTATACTTCAAAGTATACAATCTAGTAAAACACAATTGAATGTAGATTTGCTCTTTAACATGTTCATTTCACAATTAGAAGTGAATTTTCCCCTTCTGCATAGATCTTGCATTAATTAATTTGGGAATTCTAAACTGGATTAGAGATGGATTTTCTAAGCAATTGTAAATGTGCTTTAAAGCATTAATTGAGTCAAAATCAACAGGCCTAACTAGCAAGAAGAAAAGCAGAAAATACCTACTGTGTTTAAGAGATCCTTAAGCCACTGTCTACTTACAGTAATCTCCATCAGTAAATATTTTCAGTGCAGATCAAACAACAGTATATAGTCCATATGTAGCTGGTTTGTTGTAGATGTCAAACATACATTACCTGCAGATCCATTAATAAAATATAGCATACTTATATGCCTATAAGAATATAAAGCTGCATTCTAACACCAAATATTGAGCCGTTTCCTGCTTTTAAAGTAATGTTGTGACCTTTGCACCTGACCAAATGTGCCCCAGAGTGTGCATGGAGCTACCATGTACATACATATGAAAAAGGGCAAAATCCTTTTGGAAACCACTATTTGACTGTTCATCGTAGATGAGTTCTAGTTTAACAAGGCCAGCACTTCTCAGCCATTTCCAATCATATGCTAAACGACTGACAGTGATGTCCTGAGCAGAGTCACACTTTTCAAAGTCCATGACTTGAATTCAGCAATGCGCAAGCAGAAACACAAATGCAGTTCTGGTTGCATAAGATCTTGTCCAACACCTAGTGGTTTCCTCTTTATATATTATAGCTCCAGCAAATTGGTTGCACAAGATCTTGTGCAAGTGGAAATGCAAATGAGAATACGTTTGATTGTTTCCTTTGTGTTTCTGTTTGTGCAAGAGTTCTAGGGTAAGTGGAAATTTTGCACTGGATCCAAGCCAGTGAGTACAGGAAGGTGTAATTTTTCTTAGGACTGTGCTGTGAGACACCTTTAAGAGAAGCTTGCTACTAGGCCATAAGCAAGTGACCAGTGGCAATCTTCCACCTTTAATTAACCAGTGGAATGGCTGCAGAAAGAGCTTGATCTGCAAGGCAGTGAAAGAAAAGTATGACAAGGAAGAAAGAAATTCTGTCAGCATTCCTTTGTCTCTTTCCCTGATTATTCACTCATACAGTTATACTTTAAAAAACAATTATTGAGGCCTGATTTACATAACAGTTCTTCTGGAAACCGCCCTGGCTAATGGCACCCAGTGTATTTTAACTCATCTTTCCTTATATTTTTGCATGTGTGAAAGTGATAGGAGACAATTTCATCTCTGCACTAAAAAGTGCTATAGAAATGCTTAAGAACAATCATGATGATATTTTGTGATACATATCTCTTTCCATGTTCATTCCACAGTAGCCCTTGTTGTGACATTCATAGCTAAATTCCTGTATTTGCAATTAGATCCTGGGTAATCTGTTACTTTAATTTCTGGAAAATTACCAGAATATACTCCTACACTGAACATGATATTTAACTGGGCATTATTATGGTGTCCAAATGCCCTACTTTACAATGCACAATAGCTTTTACTGTAGGACCAGGCTACAACCTGAGTTTTCACCATGTTAGTCAAGCAATAAATGCTGTGCATAAAATCGGGACAAAAAAGTACCTCATTTATTTAAAGGGTATAATCCTATAATCTGAAAGTAGCCTGCAGTGCAGAGAACTAGGTGCTTTGGAGCATCTAGAAGCATGCATTTTGCTCTAGGAAAAGTAGATAAAGATCTATTTATTCAGCTCTGCAAGATGGAACCAAATAAATGATATCCTTCCATTCTTGCTGTATGAGGTAGAACTTGTTTTTCTGGTGCAGTGTGCCAGTCCTTACTGGACTGGGAGTTTTGTACTACTTTTTTTGCTGAGAGTTCCATGGGATCCCTTTGGAAGAAAACGTTCTGAAAAGGTACGATTTAAACAGTAGCAGGGGGTTGTATGTGCATTAATGTGAGAATCAGTATGTGTGTAGGGAGCTTCAGGAACCCCTTGTGGGATGCTAGGTACCTTACAAGATTTCCCAGTCCAAATGCTTGCATCTAGGCTGACCATCCCTGGGATTGCTATTATGGGGTGGCCAAGTTACTGGTTTTTTTTCTTTTTCACATTGTTATGTAAAGTAGTTTCACATATGGCACATTCCTTCAACAGAGAAACAGTCCAGTGATGTGTGTAGTATGATGTAAATATTTGTTTTGCCATGAGTATATGGGTTGACAAGCTAATGTACATAATTTAGTGTTTTAGAGGGCAACTGGAAATTTGGGGAGGAGTATATGCACAAACGAAGGTGTAATATGGCACGAGGAAACTCTGTGCACTATCGCACCTCATGCCCCACCTGCAACTGTTTGCTTGATTACAAGTATGGCATCCATATCGGCTAAGTCATCTGGCTTTTGAGAATCAGAAGCAGTGAATTAAGGAGGCCTGCAATTCCTTCCTTCCCCAAATTAAAATCTCAAGTGGACATGCCCTTAGAATGCAACTCGGCTATTGAGTTCTTATTAAGTCCTCCATTTTCCTTTCTGCCTGCTCTGTTATTCATACCCACTTTGGGCTGCTATAGCACTAGCAAACTGAGTACCAGAGATACATACACTCTGCTGCAGAAAAACTTGCACCAGTTCTGCATAAAACAACTGATAATTGTCAGTGCTCTCACATCAGGCTTTCTTGACTAGCATATTTTATGCTCCAGCTGAGCCAAAGTTTGCCACTGCCCAAGTGGAAGTAAATGTATTCCAGTGTTGAGCTTGACTGACAGAGCCTCCTTTGCTGATCTGCCTTCACTTGAAGATTCCATTAAAACTTTCACTTCAGCCTTTGTTTCCTTTCTAATCCTATCCAAATGCTGATTTTTCACATGGTTGCTACCCACGTATTGGCAAATGTATTGGCTTGGATTGTATAACATTGGATTTTTTGTGCTTCTCTCTGTCAACTGCAGAGGCTTTCCTCTGCTACGGAAATTGCTTCCTCTGCTGCCAGCATTTCTGTGTGTAAAGGGGCTACATGAGAAACACTGATACTGTACACATAGAAGTCCTATGGGCAGAGGAATTGAGCTCTGTAGGGGAAAAAAGCCTCCTCAGCAGCTGGAGGGAAGCATGAGGAGGACAATGTCATATGATCCAAGCTAGCATTGCCAGCTCTGGGAAACTCCTGGAGATTTTGGAATGAAGTTTGAGGGGGGGGGAGGGAGAAAGGACCTCAGCAAGGTATAATGCCAGAGTCAACCCCCTGAAGATGCCGTTTCCTCTAGGGGAACTGATCTCTGTAGTCTGAAGATCAGTTGGAATTCTGGGAGAACTCCAGGCTCCACCTGGAGGTTGGCAAGCCTCATCCAAGCTCCTCTATATATGTTTTTCAAAATTAACAAGAAATCTGCACAAAACAGGACTGAACAGATCCCCCAAATACTAGAGGCATTTTGGCCATTCATCCTTTATGGTGTTGCAGGAGTAACTTTAGCCGCTTCAGAACATTAGAGATGTTATCCCAAGCAAGTCACTGGGAAGAGACTTGGAGAGGTAAGAAGTATAAGGCACCACTTGAAGGTCAGGCACAGAAACAAACCCTATTGAGGTCAGAATCCACATGTATGCATTGATGCAGATTGATTCATATGCACAATTGCACTGAAGAGCTCTTCAGCATGGCAGCTTTCTGTGCTCTAGACACAGGCTTAGTGCTAAGCCTGAAGCATCAGAACCGGAGAAAGCAGAGGTTTAGACATTACACATAGTCTTCCAGAAAACAGCTGTGGGAGTTATGCATGCCAGTACCAGTCTCACAATGACCCTGTCTGCTATTTGAGCAAGTAAGGAACCAGTGAAAGCTGAGAGGGAGCAGGGGTTGTGAGAGATGCACTGGGTGCCCTTAAGCTATTTTCCTGAGAGGCCATGTGGAAAAGTTGAAATGCAACCCATGCTGAGTGACACCGACCTTCCCCCCTAGCATTGTGAGATAGTATTTTTGGGAATGCAGCAAACCATATGCCAGCTTGTAGATGTGCTGCAATTTACACCTGTGGCGGCCACACCACCCATAGAAGGGTTCTAGCTGGTGCTCATCTCCATTATATTCAGATGCCTGCCTTGCACACAGTAAAAAGCCTGATAATATCACAAAGCTTGCCTAAGTAATGTAAGCAAAGGCACTGCTTACATCAATTTACTCTTACATAGATAAATCCATACCTTTGCCCAGGTTTTCAGTGCATTGTGTACATCTAACACAGTGGATGCCCAGAATCTGCATATGGGTCACTAGTAATGTGGACGTGACTTTTCTGTTTCTACAGGGGATAAGATCTAAGCAAGGTCCAGAATGCTTTGCTTCCAGAGTGTTCAGCTACCCTTTGCTGATACATGGAAATATGGTATTTTGGCCCTGTCCATTCTTCTGCTGTTGGTGGCATTAATCATTTTAACCTGTCAGCTCTGTGAACACCAGAAACTCAGCAAAACCAGGAAAGGTAAAAGTTTCAGTAACAACAGGGGTGTGTGTGTGTGTGTGTGGTGGTGGTGGTACTCACTAGTACCAGCACCTTTCGTGGGAGGTATTCTCCCAAGTCCTGAGGGGGGAATTGGTGGAAATTGATCCAACCTTATATAAGAATACTGGCATATTTTTTCTTTTCTTTTTTCTAGGGCTATATATCAAGGGCTAAGCCCAATTGTGCAGATGTTACTCTGTTTATCTCAAAAAGCTTGTTAAACTGGGATTCGAAAAGCATCTGGTCCACCTAGTTGCCTTGTAATACAAGTTGGTTCTCCACCCTGGCTTTTAAGAACTTAAAACTGAATCTTGAAATTTTTCAAAGCGTTTTGCATTAAATGTATACCACTTTAAGTCTCCACTATTCCGTGATCTGGATAGTGGAGACTTAAAGTAAAGTACATGGATAACAAAGGTAGTATTTTACTGCTGTGTGAATTTTACTCTATTCACTGGATTTACACACAAACAAAATTCAAGTACTGTTCTTCCTACTTGTAAAAAAGTTAGAAACTCTTCAGTTAAGAGCTGCTTATAGAGAAAATGATTCCCTCTATCTGCTTAATATTTGAAGCATCTCTTGTTTCTGTCTGTCACTGTGTTTTCTACCAGACAAGCCACAGAAGGGTATCATGCTTGGTGCCTTTATTCATGGGGTTGCTCTGCCTCCACTTAAGCCCCCTCAAATTATCCTACTGACATAATACCTTCTGGCTTTCCATATGACAGTCCCCCCCCCCCCAAAGTGACCTTTCTGCCCTCCCACTTTGGACATTGTGTCTCTTTGATAAGGCAATTGTAATAGTGACTGAACATTTCCTTATCGTCCTTGTGTAAGGCTGAGTGTTCTCTTCTTTGAATACTTTATTGCTTTTTATTTTTACAAGCCATTTTGTAAGACTTCCCATTTGGTTTCCATTAGCCAGGAGCACTAATTCATCGGGATAAACATCCAATTATTATTACTATGAAAGGTAACCCACCTTCCTTTCATTAAGGTGAGCTGGTTATAATATAAGAAATGAAGTAAGCAATTGCCTGTTCTCAGCTCTAAACTGTCAAATTCTAGAGGAATAGTCATGTTGATCTATTTTTGTAGACAAAAGCTTATGATCAAATAAAAAAGGTACCACAATACTTCTGTTTATGATCAGGATGTTTATTCTAAAATCAAAAACAGTCCAGAATCAGGTCTGCTTTAGATCAAGATACAGGAGGTTAAGCCTTCCCTCTGTTTTATGGATGCAGATCACCTTCTGGAGCTGCCCCACAATATCTGCATGCATTCACCTGCAAAGTTGATTAGCATAAGAAAACGGCATGAAGAAGCATGAAGAAAGCATTGGTTTCCCCTCCCTTGCTCAGCGGCCCCAGTTCTTAATTTTGTCCACCCCCTGCCTAATCAGCAAAAAACTTGGATTTGCCTTATCATATGGCATTTAAACCACCAAAGTATTTTATTATGGAAAAAAGGAGTCCACTCCCAGATTAGAAATTAGCATTAGGACACAAACAGTGTAATCCAAACAGACAGTCTCTCTACACATTACAAAGTGCCTAGAGACACTTAAGTGAACCTCATTTCATGTGTCCCCCCTCCAACTTCCCATGCACTCGCTCACACAGTCACACTTCAGTTTGCTCCCCATGAGTATCTTCCCAAGTTTGATATCAATTCCTCCTCAACTGCTAAAAGTATCCCAGCTTTCCCCTCCTCCCACATCCATTCATTGAAATGCAGATCTGGACAGTTTCTCACACCTTAAAGAAACACAAATTGGCAAGTCAAAGAAGGCTACAAAAAATTGGCAAGTCAAAGGAGCCTAATGACCTTCATGTGATTTGAGGATCACGCATAAAATCCTGCGTTTGAGCATCCCCAGGTAATTTGCAACGTGTAGAAAGACTCAAAGTTACGTCTGTCCATGGCTTTTTTTCAGCTGGAATGCGGGGGAACAGAGTTCCGGAACCTCTTGAAATTGGTCACATAGCTGGGGCCCCCACCCCCTGATCTCCAGACAGAGGGGAGTTTAGATTGTGACCATTTTCTCCGAGGGCAACCCACTGAGTTCCACCACCTCTTTTCCCAGAAAAAAACCCTGCATCTGTCTAAACCCCACTGGCTTTAACGGATTTAGTAGAGTGGAACTCTGTTTAAGATTGCACTGTTAATCCCCTAGAGGCTACATCCCTTGTTCCCTGGCTGCCATGAAAGTTAAAGTAGTTTACAAGTGGTTGAAGAGCTTAATTAGACATTACAAAGGACACATGGAATTGCTGCCTTAGCATGTCCCTTTCCTTTCCTTCTTATTTTGTCTAGTTGGATCCAATGTGTGACATGATGTAATTACTCCCAGAGCAGGGCAATGCACAATATTGGCAACATCCTATCGTAAGAACATAAGAAGAGTCTTAATGGATCAGATTAGTAATCCATCTAGTCCAGCATCTTGTCTCACACACTGGCCAACCACTTAACTCTGGAAGGCCAGCAACAGGGCATAGATGCAGAGGCCTTCACCTGATGTTGCCTTCTGGCACTGGGATTCAGAAGTTTACTGCCTCTGAATGTGGAGCATCTCTTAAGTCACTATGGCTAGTAGCCACTGATAGAACTATCCTCCATATCAGTCTAATCCGCTTTTAAATCTTCTGTACCTGTGGCTATCACTACATCTTCTGGCAGTGAATACCACATTTTAATCACTCATTGTATAAATGAGTATTTCCTTTTTTTCTGTCCTAAATATACTGCCCATCAATTTCATTGGATGCCCTTGAGTTCTAGTATTTTGGAAGAGGGAGAAAAAGTTCTCTCTGTCCACTGTCTCTATACCATGCATAATTTTATAAACCTCTGTCATGTCCCACTTTAGTCAACTCTTTTCTAAATTGAAAAGCCCCAGACTCTTCAATTTTTCCTTATAAGAAAGGTGCTCCAATCCCTTAATCATCTTGGTTACCCTCTTCTGTACCTTTCCAGGTCTGCGATGTCCTTTTTGAGATACAGTGATCAGAACTGCACACAGTGTTCCAAATGAGGCTCCCCCATAGATCTATACAGGGACATTATAATATTGACTGATTTATTTTCAGCCCCTTTCCTAATAATTCCTAGCAATACAATTTGCCTTTTTCAGAGTTGCAGCACACTGGACTGACACTTTCATTGACCATATCTACTCAAGGTTTCCTTCCCGCTCAGTGTCAGCAAGTTCAGACCCCATTAGCTTACAGATGAAGTAAAGTTTTTTTGTTCTAATTTTTTGCCTATATTAAATTTAATTTACCACATTGTAGCCCACTCACCCAAGTTGTTGAGCTCCTCCTGGAGCTCTTCACTGTTGGCCTTGGTTTTCATTATCCTGAATAATTTTGTGTCATCTGCAAACTTGGCCCCTACTCTTCTCACTCTGAGTTCCAGAACATTTATAAACAAATTAAACAGTACTGGCCATAACACCAATCCATGTCGATGTTACTGCTTACTTCCATTTCTTAAAAGAACTTTCCATTTATACATTCTCTCTGCTTCCTCGTTTAATCAATTTTTTTTTGTTAATTAATAAATTTTATTGGATGGGTCAATATATAGTCAGATTAAAACACAAATACAATCCATTTCAATTCCCACAAGTATATTTCCCCACCCCCTCCCCTCCCCCTTTTCAATGTGGACTTCCAACAGCACTCGAACCCCCCACTATTAATATCACATTATTTCTATATTATAGTTGTTCTTATCTTATTATTAGTAAAGATCTTAACTATATCTTATCTTACTTAGTATCATTAAACCCCTTCAAAAGACCATAATTGTCCCTTAACATCCCATTTCTTTTCCATATATTTTTTCAGCTTTTTCCAATCTTCCAAAAATATTTTTGGTTCTTGATCCTTCAAGTTTCTTGTTAGTTTGTCCATTTCAGCCATGTACAACAATTTGTTTGTCCAGTCTTCAATTTCAGGTATTTCTTCTTTCTTCCAGTATTGAGCATATAATATTCTTGCTGCTATTATCATATAATATAGCAATGTCTTGTCATTTCTATTAACATCTTCTAAGTGCAAAGATAATAACAACATTTCTGGATTTTTAACAACATTATACTGGAGTATCAAAGACATCTCAGCACATATTTTAGCCCAAAAGTCTCTAGCCTTACGGCAAGTCCACCACATATGAAATAGAGAACCTTCATGCTCCTTACATTTCCAACACTTATTGGATAGCTGCTTATTAGCTATGGCTAATTTTTTCAGTGTTAAATACCATCTATATAACATTTTATAGCCATTCTCTCTAATACTGGTACATGTTGATGTTTTTAATGTATTTTTCCACAATTGTTCCCATGCTTCCATCATTATTTCATTGTTACAGTTTATTGCCCACTTTACCATTTGTACCTTGACTGTTTCATCTTCTGTGAACCATTTCAATAACAATTTATACATTTTAGAAATTAATACTATCTCCTAACAAAAGTTCCTCGAATTCTGAATTCTTAGTTCTAAAACCTGTCTTCCTTTGATCTGTATCAAATAGGTCTTTAATTTGTCTATATTGTAACCAACCATATTTAAATGGCAACTCCTCATTTGGTTTGAGTTTTACCTCCTTATCTACTACTTCTGTTAAGTCCTTGAGGGTAAGCCATTCTTTCCCTTTATATTCTAGGTTTGGGTTGATCACCTCAGCTGGTATAATCCACAGTAGTTTCTTCTGATCTATACATTTTTTATATTTTAGCCAAGTCAACAATAAATTTCTTCTCAGATAGTGGTGCTGAAACATTGAATCCATTTTGTACTTATCATACCACATATACGCATGCCATCCAAAAAGTTTGTTATAGCCTTCCAAAGTTAACAATTTATGATTGGCTAAAGACACCCATTCTTTTAACCAGACTAGACATATCGCCTCAGGGTAAAGTCGAAGATCAGGTAATTGCATTCCACCTCTTTCCTTAGCATCACAAAGTACTTTCATCTTTACTCTTGGTTTCTTCCCTGCCCACACAAATTCCGATATCTTCTTCTGCCATTTTTCAAATTGTTTTTTGTCTTTTATGATTGGTATTGTTTGCATTAGAAACATAATTCTAGGCAACACATTCATTTTAACTGTGGCAATCCGACCAAACCACTATAAGTTTAATTTATTCCATTTTATCATATCTCTTTCAATTTGTGTCCAGAGCTTTTCATAATTATTCTTGAATAGGTCAATATTTTTTGCTGTCAGCTCTATTCCCAAATATTTAGTCTTGTGTACCACTTCACAATTTGTTAATTCACTCAGTTTCTGTTGCTTCTTCTTGGTCATATTCTTGGTTATTATTTTTGACTTTGTCAGGGCTTGCCACCGCTGCCACTGGGCGTGGCACTGGGCAGTCTGCTCCTGACATCATAGGGGGGCCAGGAATTCCGCAGGACCCTGCTCTGTGGAAGGAGGGGCGGTATACCTCACCCAGACTCCCTCTCAGTCCACTCGCTGGCCTGCTCAACCTGGCCCGCTTACCCTCTGCGTCCTCTTTCACTTCTTCCTCCCAGAGCTCTCCTCCAAACCTCCACGCTTGCATCGCACTGCTCTCACTCCACATCATCACTTCCTACTCACACCCACCACCACAGGGCTCTTCCCAGCCAGCTTTTATAGGGCTTCCTTCTACTGTCCCACCCCTCTTCCAGCTTGGTCTTGGGCTGCACCAAGCAGTTGCAGCTGGGGTAGCTGATCTGGCCCCACTGACCAGCACCAGCTGTGCCTTGTTCCCTGGCTGCCCAGCCTCCCTGCCTTGGCTGATTGCTGAAGGCCTGTCCAGCTGCAGTCCCCTGGCTAGCAGCCCGGCCTCCCTGGCTGAGCTGATGGCTGAAGGTGGGTCCAGCTGCGGCTCCTTGGCTGGTTGCCCAGGGCTTCCTGCAGAGTGCCTCCAATAGCCCCACCTGGAGTGGCTTGGCTTTTGGCAACTCCTGGGCCAGGCTACTATTTTCTAGCTGGGTTGTGGCTTTGGGTTGTTGGGGCTGCTGCTGCTTCTCCTCCTCAGGTAAGGTCTTTGGGTGGGTGACTGCTGGGCCCCCAATCCCTCTGCCCTTGCCCCCTTCTGCCTTGCTTAGTCCCCTTTCCTTCCCCTGGGGAGTGGGACTCGCTGGCCTCCTTCTGTCTCCCCCTGCCTCCTGAGGCCCTGGGCCTTTGCCCCTTGCCCCTGGCACAGGCAGGTTCTGGCTCCATTTGCCCATGGGAGGGGTTGACCTGCTGTCCCCTCTGCTTGCCAGTCAGACAGGTTGACCTACTGTCTGCTGGCTGACCAGTTGACCTGCTGTCAGCTGGCTGACCAGTTAACCTGCTGTCTGCTGGCTGACCAGTGGACCTGATGGCTGCTGGCTGCTCCCTCTGTTTGCCCGTCGGCCCGGCTGACCTGCTGTTCCCTTTTGTCAAGTCTGGGGGCTGGGGCTCAGACCCCGGACAGACTTCTTTTTATTTATAAAAAAGCCTGCCAAATCTCCAAATTCCTTAATTTTATGCAGTAGTCTTGGCAAAGTTTGTAGTGGATCTTCTGCTATAAACATCACATCATCTGCAAAAGCTCTCAACTTATGTGAAGATCCCTTTATTTTTATTCCTTTTATGTTGTCATCTTCTCTAATCTGCCTTAATAATATTTCTAAGACCATGCATCTGACGAAGAGAACTTGATTCTCGAAAGCTTATGCTACAATAAAATTGGTTAGTCTTAAAGGTGCTACTGGACTCTTTTTGATTTTGCTACTACAGACTAACACGGCTAACTCCTCTGAATGGTGATAGTGGACATCCTTGTCTTGTACTGTTCCTTATTTCAAACTTCTCTGTCAGGTTGTCATTGACACAGATTGTCGCTCTTTGTTCCTTATATATTGTTTTTACTGCTTCTATAAATTCTTTACCTAAGTCCATCTTTTCCATTGATGCGAACATAAAGTCCCAGTTCAAGTTGTCAAAGGCCTTCTCTGCACCTGCAAAGAAAAAGCCAACTTCTTTATCTGGTCGCTTGTCAAAATATTCAATGGCATTTATAATCACTCTCAAGTTGTCTTTTAGTTGTCTGGTAGGAATCCAGCCTGGTCCTCTCCTATAAAGTCCATTAGCCATATTTTAAGTCTGTCTGCTAATATTCTTGCCAATATTTTATAGTCATTATTTATAAGTGAAATTGGTCTATAATTTTTCACATCTGTCAAATCTTGTGATTCTTTCGGGATCAGAGCAATGCTTGCTTCATTCCATGTATCTGGAAGCTCTTTTCCTTGAAGTATATCATTCATTATATTTTTTAATATCGGTACAAGGTCTTCCTTCATTACTTTATAAAATTTAGCTGTGATCCCATCCGGTCCTGGTGCTTTTCCAATCTTTGCTGCTTCTATCACTTGTATAATTTCTTCCTCTGTTACTGGAGCATTCAGTCTCTGCTTCATTTTTTCTGATATCTTTGATAAATCTCTTTTTTGTAAATATCGGTCTATTTCTTCCAAGTTTACTGCCTTCCTTTGAAATAATTTCGCATAATATTTGTAAAAGGCACACTTAATTGTTTGCTGGTCTTTCAATTCTTTTCCTTCTTCTATTATCTTGTTAATAATTTTCTTCTCCTTTTTCTTCTTCAGTTGCCCGGCTAGGTACTTTCCTGGTTTATTTGCTCCTTCAAATGATTTCTGTTTTAATACCTTTAATTTCCATTCTAGTTCCTTGTTACTGATGGCTTTTATTTGTTCCTGCAGTATTTTGATCTCTTGTCTTATTGATTTTTTCCCAGGTTTTTTCTTTAGTTCCTGTTCTTTTTTATACAATTTCTCCTGTATTTCATGCCATTTCTCTTGCTTTCTTTTCTTGTCCTTTTTATTTAGTGAAATTAAATTTCCTCTTATTACTGCCTTATATGTATCCCATACCATATGGATTGAAACTTCATTGTTTTTATTTATTCGAAAAAATTGCGTTGTCTCCTCTCTCAAATACTTCAAATTTTCTTGACCTTGTAATAGATCTTCGTTTATTCTCCATCTTACTTTTCTCCGACCCATTATCACTTTCCATAGTATTGGATTGTGGTCTGAACTCACCCTTGGCAAAATTTCCACTTTTTTTGTCCATAGAGCTAGTTATTTTGATGTCCAAATCATGTCTATTCTTGAAAATGATGAATGCCTTGCAGAGTAGTATGTAAAATCTTTGCCTTTAGGATTTTCTTTTCTCCACACATCCTCAAGTTGTTCTTGCTGGACTAATTCAAAAAATACTTTTGGTAACTTTCCAGATTTCTTGTTACCTCCCTTTATATTCCTGTCTATTTGTAAGTCCACAACACCATTGAAGTCTCCAGCCATTATCGTCTGGTCATAAGAGTCTTGATCCAATTTGTCCATTATTTCTCTGAAAAACTGGTCTTTTGCACCATTGGGTGCATAAAGACCTATTATCAATGTTTTTTTAGCATTTACATTAATTTCCACAGCCACATACCTTCCATTCTGATCTTGAAAAATTAAATTAGAATCTATAGCCTCTTTAATATAAATCACTACTCCTTTTTTCTTTTGCTTGGACGATGTTATATATTCTTTTCCTAATTGTTTGTTTTTTAAATATTTAATGTCTTGATCCTTGATACGTGTCTCTTGTAAACAAATTATATTGCAATTTTGTTTTTTTAGCCAATGAAATATTGTTTTTCTCTTTTGGGGTGAGTTTAGTCCATTTACATTCCACGATAGTAATTTGTATTCCATTATGTTACATTCTTAATGGTCTGGGAAAATCCTCCGCATTTTCCTCAAAAAACTTTTCCATCTGCTCTCTTGTCTTGATAATGACTCTTAAAGCTTCATAGTAAAAACTTAGTCCTTCTGGTATCTCCCATCTGTATCCGATGTCCTTTTCTCTTAGTTTCTGGGTCAATTCTCTATATTTTTTCCTTTCTTGGAGAATCCTTTTTGGCATCTCTTTCATTATCTTGATTCTGTTTCCCTCCACTGTTAAGGGATTTTCAAAATGCCTTTTGATAATTTCCTCTTTCATTCTTTTTGTTACTAATTGCACAATAATATCTCTTGGTATCTTTTTTGTTGTGCATAAGCTGAATTAATTCTGTATACCAGATCCATATTTGCTGTTATTTCCTCTGTTTCTTTGTCTAGGAATTCTGCCAGAATTTCTGTCATTTGTTCCTGTACAGTTTGTGTATCCGATTCCTGCACGCCCCAAAATCTAAGTTGCCTCTCCGTCACCTTACATTCCATCATTGCCATTCTTTCTTGCATCACTTGGTTTTCCTGCTTCATATTCACCACTATATCCTTAGTTTTTTGCTCTACCTCTTCAACTTTGTTGTTAGTTGCTTGCAATTCCTTTTTTATTCCATCAATGTTTTTTGCCAGTCCCGCTACTTTCGCCTTAATAGTATCTTTCATATCATTTAAATCTTTTGCAAGCATTTCTTGCATTTTTTGCAGCAGCTCTTTGTGATTCTCCGTAACTTTTTTTTCTAATCCTTCAATCGCTGCATCTACTGAGGCTTGCCATTCTTTATCTGCTTTTTTCCCAGCCATCGTGGGACTCGGTTTTGTGCCTCCCCACGTATCTGCTATTTTCCTTAAATCCATTTTTTCTTTTATTCTTCTCTTCTTTCAATATTTTTAAATGTCTCTTATTTGGCAATTAAAAATAGTTTCTCTTCATTCCAAAATGTTGGGTGTTTTTTCTCTATGGTTTCTCTGGCACTTCTCTATGGTTACTAGCTTTGCTTCATACCTCACTTAAAGTGGCGTGCTTCCTGTTCCTGTAATCCTTGTAGCCTCTCCAGTGTTTCCTTTGTTTTGCTTCTGGGTCTTCCTTCTTCCAGTCGGTCTTCTTACTTACTGCCCTCTGCTGTCCTCTCTAGGCACCAAGTTGTCTCCTCGCCTGTTTACTTCCCGTCTTGCGATGTTTCCCCTAGTCCACACCTCCTCTCTCATGCTGGCTATCTCTCTTCTAACCACAAGTATGTATAAACAATATTTCTTTTCACTTTTTTATTCCTTAAAACTTCACCAGCGCCCAAAAATTTTACTCAACAATTGTTCCTTGTCAATTACTCTGTTAAATTCTGTCCTTTTGAAATTTTTATCTTGGTCTTATCACTGCCGTTTTAATTTACAAAGTTCGATAATGATCTTTACCTTGTGACAATTCTGTGGGTTGTCTGTGCTGTTTCCTTCACTTATAGTTGGCTAAAGCTGTTACTGAAGCTTGGTTTCTGACGATCTTAAGCCAATCAAATGACTCCTGAGGTACTGCAGAGATAGTAGCTCGCCCTTCTTCAAGGGGACCTCAAGGTGGTGGGGAGAATCCTTGATTCAGAACCCCGCCCCTCACCGACATCACACTCTCTCGGGGATGTGTAGCATTCAAGCCCAACTTCTCCCTGAAGTTGGGTTGGTAGCAGGAGTTCAGCGCCTCATTTTCCAGAAAAACAATGCCTCGGATAGCCCAGATCTCTAGGCTCATCAGATCTCCATTAATCCCAAACCGGAAGTCTCTTGTTTAATCAATTTTTAATCCATAAGGTGACACATCTTATTCCAAGACTGCTAAACTAACTCAGGTCTTTGGTGAGGAAACTTATCAAAAGCCTTTTGAAAGTCCAAGTCTACCATATCTTCTGGGTTCTGTGACTGACATGCTTGTGCACTTTCTCAAAGAACTGCAAAAGTTTAGTGAGGCGGGATTTCCATTTGCAGAAGCCATGCTGATTTTACCTCAGCAGACATTTGCTATGCTTGCCTAGACATTATAAGGGATCAGCCCTGTGCACTTCATAAAGTCTGATTAAGCCCTAAGTGTCATGGCTTCCTCAGTCTGGAAATGTGTAGTTTTATACAAATCTGTGGGGCATAACATGGAATTCTCAATATCCACACAAAGCATGCAATGACTCCCCAGCTGAATCATGCATAGAGCAACAAATGTGCTGTTGTTAATTTTGTGAGGGATGCACTCATCTTCCCTGGAGGCAGCTCTTCTGATGTGTGCACATCATATTTTTTCACTGTTCAACTCATTGTTACTGAGGATATGAGATTTTAACCCCACTCCACTACAGAAGACCTGCTCACATGTTATAGTGAATGCATGTACATCCTGCATGTACATTTTTTGTAAGAAAGAGGCAAAGTGCATTCACATTACAAATGAAACTGGGGACCAGTACCTGGATAAATGTGGCATTTCAATCACACATTCAGCTGTACATGCATTGAAAGTAACATGAAAATTATTCAATGCACATATACAGAAAAATCACATGTACACTGTATACAGATTGTATGAATATTTGCTGTAACTTGTGAACAGGGCTAGTGAATTCTGCGTGACTATGATGCTTATGGACAGTCTCTGTTTCTGACAATGTACATTCAGTGATTTTTGTTCTTAACAGAAAAAAAATATGTCGATGAAGCTTGCAATGGGATAACACAAGAGAATGGCTTCCTGGGGAAAAGAATACAGTCATCTTTCCTTGACATTGCACAATATCCCTATTACAATCTCAAGGTAAGTACACTAGTTCCAGAGTGCAGACAAACACACACACACATATATATGACTGCATATGGTAGTCCACCTACCCTGTTGTATACAGATGTGTAATTCTGCAGCTAGGACTGAGTTCAGGGGAAAGTGATTGGTCCATGTGGGCAGCCCAGTTTGGCTCTTGCAACATCATACATCCACCCACACCCAATGCCTGGATGGTATTTTTGCTCTTTTGAAATAAGTTTTCATTTTAAAAAAATTAAAGTGATGAATTAACATCTTAATGTTCATGTTAATCTGATTTGAAAATTAATAAGTACCTCTGTCAAATGCATTATGAATACATTGTCAAGATGGGGGCTTGATTGGCAGGGCTTGATTTGGGCAGTGAATACTATTTAAAGATACCTCTGAACATCTGTACTCTGGTCTGAATATCATCATATGGTTAAAGATCTATTCAATGCTGTAAGATTGTACAGCCATTTTTTATTACACATACATTTTTCTCTTCTTCTGAGGAGTTCAGAGCAACTTTCTTTTAGATACTGGGAAGGTCAGGCTTGCTTAGTATTGTCCTTGAAGCAGTTGTCTGTCATAAAACTCAGCTATTCATTAGACACTTCCACAAGCCTTTAAAGGGACAGCCCACTCACTGAATGCTGGTGGGTTTTTTTTGGGTCTTTTTGAAGGACTGTACATGTACTTGTATGGTGCAATAGATAAAAGCTCAGCCTGTCAGATACTAAATTATAAAAAAAATACTTTAAATTTCTGAAATGGCAATAGACATTTTATTCATTTTCTCCATTTATTCTACTTAGCAATGGGCAATTTTTTTTGGTGGAAAGTCCATTTAAGAAAATATTGGACTTCCAGTTTTGGATTAATGACGCTCTGAAGTAGCCTAGGGATCTGGGCTATCTGAGATACTGTTTTTTGGAAAGCGAGGCATTTCAACGCCTGCTACCGACCCCCCTTCAGGGAGAAGGGGGTCTTGAACGCTATGTGACCCCGAGAGAGTGTGATCTTGGTGGCGGGGGGGGGGGTTCTGAATCAAGGATTCTCCCCACCACCTTGAGGTCCCCTCAGAGAAGGGTGAGCTACTATCTCTGCAGTACCGCAGGAGTCATTTGATTGGCATAAGATTGTCAGAAACCAAGCCTCAGTACCAGCTTTGACCATTTATAAGTGGAGGAAACAACACAGACAACCTGAAAAAGCAGCACAAGGTAAAGATTGCTATCGGACTTTTAAAATGAGAACGGAGGCAAAAAGACCAAAGTAAAAGTTTTTTTAAAGGCTTAATTTAAGAGAGTAAACAACAAGGAACATTTATTGAGTAAAAAAATTTAATACTGGCGAGTTTTTAAGGACTAAAAAAGCAATAAGAAGTATTGTTTATCCATGATAGCAATATAGTGTAATAATAATAGCTATGAATAAATGGGGGGTTCGAGTGTTATTGGAAGTCAACAAAGAAAAGAGGGAGGGGAGGGGAGGGGGTATATATCTAAGTAGAAGGGTTAATTTGGATAAGTTTAACATATTAATCAATTATTGTATATTGCCTCATCCAATAAAATTTTTTTTAAAGTATTGTTTATGCATACTTGCGGTTAGAAGAGAGATAACTGGGGCGGAAGAGGTGGAGGAAGCTGGGGAAAAGCGCAGGCAATATTGTGAGACGGGACGAGACTGAGGGAGGAGACAACTTGTTGCCTAGAGAAGACAAGAAGCCAGGAAACAGGAAGAACAGCGAGAAGAAAGAAGACCCGGAAGCAAAATAAAGGAAGCAACGTGAGAGTATTGAGACCAGAGGAACAGGAAGCACACCATCTTATTTGAGGGAAGAAGCTATTCCAGCAACCATAGAGAAATAGCACCCGACATGTTGAGACTAAATTAAAAAGTTTTTTTAAAATAGTGAGGCCAGTGATAGTGAAATATACCAAGAGAAGGAAAGAAAAGAAGGCAAAACGGATCTGAGAAGGAGAGCAGATACGTGGGATGGCTCCAAGCCGAGTCCTACAATGGCGGGGAAAAAAGCTGATAAGGAATGGCAAGCCTCAGTAGACGCAGCGATTGAAGGATTGGAAAAAAAAGTTACAGAAGGCTATAAAGAACTGAGTCAATCGATACAAAAAATGCATGAAACTTTGGCAAAGGATTTAAAGGACATAATTAGGGCGGAAGTAGCAGAATTGACCAAAAATATGGATGGAATTAAAAATGAACTACAAGCAACAAATAATAAGGTGCAAGAAGTAGAACAGAAGACTAATGATTTAGCTACAAATCTAAAGCAAGAAAACCAAGTGATGCAGGAAAGGATGGCAGTGATGGAATGTAAAGCAATGGAAAGACAACTAAGATTTAAGGGCGTGTTAGAATTGACTACGCAAAATATGCAAGAACAAATGACGGATATTTTAGCAGAATTCCTGAATAAACAGCCAGGAGAAATTACAGCAAATTTGGATCTAGTATACAGGGTCAATTCCGCCTACGCACAACAAAAGAATCTACCAAGAGATGTTATTGTGCAGCTAATAACAAAAAGAATGAAAGAGGAAATTATTAAAAGACATTTTGTAAATCCCCTATCACTGGATGGAAACAGGATTAAGATAATGAAAGAGATGCCTAGAAGAATTCTCCAAGAGAGGAAAAAATATAGAGAGCTGGCCCAAAAGTTAAGAAAGAAGTATATCAGGTACAGATGGGAATTACCAGAAGGGCTCAGCTTTCAGTTTAAGGGCTTGAGAATCACAATTAAAACAAGACATGAAATGGAACTGTTTTTTGAAGAAAATGTAATTATTTATCAACGAAATTGGTCTATAGTGTTTAACATTGGTCAGTTCCTGTGATTCCTTCGGTATCAAGGCAATGGACAAATTAACAAGAAAACTGAGGGATCAAGATCCAAAGGGATACTTTGAGGATTGGGGGAAACTGAGAAAATATTTAGAGAAAAAATGGGATGTTAAAGGACAATTATGGTCTTTTGAAAGTTATTAAACAAGATAAGATACAGTTTAGATCTTTACCAGTAATAAAAAAGTGACAACTAGGATTTAGAAATAAGATTAGAAAACGGGGGGTTGGAGTGCTGTTGGAAGTCAACGCAGAAAAGGGGGAGGGGGAGGGGGTGGGAAGCATATAACCATGGGAAACGAAGGAAAATGTAACTGTTATAATCTTAATTGTATGTTAACCCATCCAATAAAAATTATATTAAACAAAAAAGTCCATTTAAGAAAATATTCTTTTTTCCTCCAGAACCAAAGAATCCAAAAGGAGCTTAGGAAACTTGGGATTGTCCTTTCGCCAGCCTCAGCCAGTAATGATAATAAGGATGTTCCCGACCCAATCCAGGGCAAACTGAGGTTCTCACTTCTCTACAACAAAAACCGCCTGGAACTGCTCTTGATGGTCACAGGAGTGCTGGGCCTTCCCAGCCAAGGATGCAGGAACATTTTCATCCAGGTCAGGCTGCTGAGCTGTGCATCCTCCCAGTCCGTTGGACTCCAACACATTGTCCATGAATGGCAGACTCAGGTGATCAGGAACTGTACCAGCCCTACTTTTGGTGATCAGTTTGCTTGCACCCTGCAGGAGGCTGAGTTGGCAAAGAGCAGCATCAAGTTAGAGGTGGGAGTGTTGTTTGTCTTTTAAAAAAAACTATGTTGAAAGTTTCCAAGTTTGTGATATAGGTTCAATTCAACAATCATGAGCAAATACCAGTTTGTAGATGATGTGTATGAACATTGGTTAACTGCCTCCCTCCTTCCTTTGTGCAATGTGCGAAGATGTAATTTGATTCCAAGGATGTCTGATGAGCTAACAGATTTTGTTTCTTTTCCAATATTTGGGATTCTTAACATAAGTCCTGGTCAAAATACCAGTTACAGAGAAGTAAAGAAATTTCAGTTAGTTAATCAGATATTATGATTAATTGAAGTTAGTCTGAAGATTTCTGTCTCCATTCTTGGCATGGGAGGAGGTTTGTGCCTGTCGCAAATAAACTGAGGGCCAAGCTAGATGTGCAGGTTTTTAAACTCAGGTTTCCACAGCCATACAGCAGTTAAAAAGTAAATGGCAGTTAAAAAATAAGAGAGCCAAAGTGGCCTCAGAATGCCTCCACAGGGAAGGAGGGGCTCTTCCTTCCCCCTTCAAGCCATTTCTGTGTGTCAAAATAGCATGAGAGGAGCTCCCCATGCTTCGTTTTTACTGTTCCATGTGCACAGAATACTCCATGTGGAGCAGAAAAAACAGAGGGGAAAATCCCCCCTGCTATTTTAACAGGGGGGAAATGGCTTGAGGGGGAAGGAAAAAGCCCCCCCTTCCCTCACAGAGGCCATTTAAGGTATCCTTTATTTTTAACAGCTACTCTCCAAAGCTACTGTGTTTAAAAACCTGTATGTCTAGCTTGGCTCTGAGATTTACAATGCCTGAACTGAGTTCTGATGGATAAAGTGATTTTATAATATTGTAGAACAACAGCAAGGGTATGTTTACTAGAGATGGGCATGAATCAAATTACGACCCCAAAAAACGCAGAACCCGGCTGGTTCGTGGTTCGTGAGCCAGTGGTTTGTGGAAGCTCGTTTTCATGAACTTCCACGAACTGGTCTACTGGTTCGTTTGGGTCATATTAAAGGGGTAGTTTAAATGGCCATTTCTCAAGGGAAATGGCCATATCAACTTCCCCTGCTGCTTGCAAGTGGCAGGTCCCTTTAAACTATCAGCTGGCAGGTGGCAGGGGGGATCCCCCCACGCCACCTGCCCGCTGATAGTTTAAAGGGACCTGCTGCTTGCAAGGCAGGAAAGGGCCCTTTAAAATGTCAAATGCCCCTTTCCCTGCCACTACCAAGCGGCCAGAAAGGGGCATTTAAACCCCACGATCCATGAACTGGTTCGTAAACTTGCCCCAGTTCGTGGTGCCTGGTTTGTGAAAACCCACGAACCTCATGGTTCCTTTTTTTTTGTGGTTCATGCCCATCTCTAATGTTTACATGAAAGTTTCCTGTTCTAAAACTGGTCTCCTTAGAAAAGGAGTGGGTAGGACATAGGAAAATCTTATGTTGACTTCTTTCATGGAAAGTGGGAGGTGGGGAATTGCAGCAGAGGCTGTGTTGTGCAATTCAGTCTTGTGTTTGTCTCCATCTATGGTGAAAACAGACAGGGGCCATTAGAGTTCAACACACCAGTGATATCTGGGCTCACAGGGAATGGATGTGGACCGGGAGAATGTTTCTCATGCTCTCCCATCCAATCAAAAATATACCACCTGAGGATTCTCCTCCTCCCTTTTTTTTAAGGCCATGCAAGATGTTAAAAGTGTGCAGGACGTATTCATACTGAGGAGAAGAACTGAGAAATATAAAGAACATGCTTATCTTTTTCCTCAGTTCTGTCCCCTCCACAATCATTTTAAAATGTGTCTTCCACTAGCCAGTCTCAAAAAATAACCCCCTGAGGAAAACAAGAAAAATATGCGAATTCAGGAAGAGTTAAGCATGCATCTCACCCAGTTTATTCATGGAAGTGCTCTTTGGCTGTGTAATCCTGGCAAATATGGGGTTAGAATAACATGCTGTGTAAAATAACAATGTCTACTTTTGACCATTATAAGGCAATCCATTCTCAAAGCTAATGTTATAGAAAAAATTGTGAGGTGGGCCACTTACCCCAAGGACACTCCCTGGTCTTCTGCATGAAAAGCATCATAAAGAAATTAGACTGTTCAGTATTAGAGTGCCAACAGCTGCTGCATAAAGCACAGAAAAAGTATGGGTGAAATAAAAGAGGAAGAGGAGTATAGAGCTTAATGAGAGATGCTTTGCTGGTCTAATATGTCATGCGCTTTAGTTTTGGATAGTTTATGGAAATCCAGAAGAGTGGGAGCTTTCCTGACCTCTTCAGGTAAGCTGTTTCATAAGGTGGGGGCCACCATAGAGAGTGCACATGTATGGACAGCTGTTGATTTTGCCCATGTGCAAGGTGACCCCTGAAGAAGGCCCTGGTGGAACATAGGGAGAGAGGTCATCCCGTAGATAAGATGGACCATGCATAAACCCACACCTCACACCTCCCAGTTCTGAGCACTGAACCACAGCCACTCCAGAGACTTGGTAGGCAGAACACAGTTCAAGTTATTTATGAGACTGAAAGCTCTCCCTTTCTCAAGGCTACACTTTCTAATCTCTGGTTCATTTATGGGGTGTACCCACACACAAGGCTAATAAAATGAAACAGCACTCCTGCTCCCAGCAGTACTACTGCTATCATCCATATTTCTAGGCTTCACTGAGTCACACGTCATGGCCTTGCCAGCCTACCTGTCAATATAGCAACCAATCAGGATCAAGCTGTTAATTGGTATTACAGTTGTGAGAAATTTAGAGTAAAATGCAGAGCTCTGCTGAGAACAGTCTCTCAAGATCGAATGATTAAGGAGTCTGGAAACTGTCCTGCAGGTATTCTCACTCAGTTCTGGTAACACATTCCTATGCTAGGCGACAAATCCTTACAACACTTACAATTTGAAGTTCAGCCATTTTCTTCTAGAGACTTAGGGTCTCTCTACACTGTTACTTCATTTACAAGTATTCCACGGAGCCATCCTGTACGTTGCACAGACACACATCACCTTGGGGATTGGCTTCTATAAAAAACAACAGCTTGCAAAAGCTCCTGCCTTTCTCGCAAGCTTTTTTCCCCATTAAAAACAGTGAGGAGGGGAGACATTTCCCCATTTCTGCGGCTCCATGTGGAGGTATTGTGTGCACGTGCGGCAGCAGAAAGGGGAAAACCCTCCCATCCCTCACTGTTTTTGCTTAGGGAAAAAAGCTTGGGAGAAAGGCAGGAGCTCCTTCTCCCCTGGCAACAGCTTTCCAAGCCCATTTACACTCTTGTTTTTTAATAGAAGCTAATCGGTAAACTGCAGTACTGCAGTCCAAGCTCTGCTCACGACCTGAGTTCAATCCTGGTGGAAACTGGGTTTAGGTAGCTGGCTAAAGGTTGACTCAGCCTTCCATCCTTCCAAGGTCGGTAAAATGAATTCCCAGTTTCTTGGGAGTAAAGTGTAGATGACTCGGGAAGGCTATGGCAAACCACCCCATAAAAAGTCTGCCAAGAAAACGTCGTGACTCATAATGCGATGTCCCCCCATGAGTCAGTAATGACTCAGTGCTTTACCCTAATCTACAATCTGATGTGTGTCTGTGCAGAGAACAGGATTGCTATGGGGAACTCATAAAAGAAGTAATGTGTAGGAGACTGTTAGTCTCAGACTAGACCATGAAGAGCTTTGTAAGTGATAGCCAATGCTTTAATTGAGCCCAGTATCTAATAGGTAGCCAATGGAGTGATTGCAGAATGGACATGATATTCATGGTCCTCTTAGCTACTGATAATAACAAAGCTGCAAGATTTCCCATTTTTTTTTTGTCTTAATGAAATGCAATTACAGCTACCTGTTTAAGAGAGTGGGATGTTTTGAATCCTTTTTCTTCATACCATTTGCTTGATCAAAATGATTCCAAGGAGGTCTCCTTCAATGCAGCAGTGCAGGGTGGGCAGGATTTTAATTTGGATCAAGAAAATAGCAGCATCGCTACAATGAAATTCACAGTTCCCTACAGTTGCATTTCATGAAAAAACGATCATCATGAGATATGCTGTGTGATTTGGCCCATAGACATGTGACACCCACCCACTAAAGTTTCTTGGGATTTTATGTGTGGTTCATAGTAGGTCCTTTATATCTGCCTTCACTCTTTGAGAAAGGTAGACTATAACTAAAGTATTGTTGAAGGCTTTCACGGCTGGAGAACGATGGTTGTTGTGGATTTTCCGGGCTGTATAGTCGTGGTCTTGGCGTTGTAGTTCCTGACATTTCACCAGCAGCTGTGGCTGGCATCTTCAGAGGTATAGCACCAAAAGACAGAGATCTCTCAGTGTCACAGTGTGGAAAAGAAGTTGGCAGGTAATTTATATCTACTCAGGAAGGTAGGGTTGGGCTGAGTCATCCTGTAAGAGTTTCCCAGGGTGTGGAATGCTAATGGAGGGAGGCTTCACTGTATCCTGAGGAGGTTCTTTTGGATTGGTGTTTGATATGCTAATCTTCTCTGCAGGGCTATTGTTGGGTATAGAGTATTTTGTTAGCCTGGTGTTTTTCAGGACTGGAAACCATGCTCTATTCATTCTTAAAGTCTCTTCTTTCCTATTGAAATTGTGCTTATGCTTATGAATTTCAATGGCTTCCCTGTGCAATCTGACAAAGTAGTTGGAAGTGTTGTCCAGTATTTTAGTGTCCTGGAATAGGATACTGTGTCCGGTTTGAGTGAGGCTATGTTCAGCCACTGCTGATTTTTCCGGATGGCCAAGTCTGCAGTTTCTTTCATGTTCTTTTATTCTTGTCTGGATGCTACACTGCAGGAGTATACCGCATACCCTGCAGCTGTGGACAAGTTTACATCGGGACCACACAGCGTAGCATTCCACACTGTGACACAGAGAGATCTGTTTTTTGGTGCTACACCTCTGAAGATGCCAGCCACAGCTGCTGGCGAAACATCAGGAACAACAACGCCAAGACCACGGCTATACAGCCCGGAAAATCCACAACAACCATCTATAATTAAGGTAAATTGAATAAAAAGTTAATTAGTAAATCTTCCTAAAGAGGCATAGGTCTTGGTAAGGTACCTGTGAGATGAGGAAGAAAAACTGCAAAAGAGTAAAAAGACATACCTGTAACTAAAAGGCCTCAGTTTAATACTGTTCATGCAAGTGCTACTGTATGCACTAGATGGCATCATGAGATTGTCAGTCATTAACCTGCTGCCAGACAGATTCCCACGTCTATGTCTGATCTTGCTGCAGCTGGAGCGATAGTTCCATCCTGTGGCAATTCCAAGTAAGTGCGTGAGTCTTTGGTCGTGCTTGATTTAAAGGCCAAGGTATGACATGAGCATCCATGTGTTCACTCAGGGTCTCTTTACTTAATAAACAGGAGTCTGATTGGGGGAACCCCCAAATCAACTTGCTTTTAACATGTGACAGTTGCTGTGTGCGCGTTCATTTCCTCCTTTCCACCCTGTGTGCTTAAACTAGCCGAGAAGGGCCCTAGAAAGAGAGATATTTGTCTTACTTCCCGTTCCAGGCATCTGCCCAGGATTTGTCTGTGTTGTATAATCATGCCCAGGGAGACATGTGGTACCAGCAATAAGACAAATAGCCCTCCCACCAGGGCCCTTCTCTGCTAGCTAAAGCATATAGGGTATAAAGAAAGGAATGAAGATGCTCCTTCTGCCACTGTGCTCACATAGGAGCCAATTTGCACCCCCTCCTTTTAAAGGTAAGCTTCAAGTCACATGTTAAAAGCTAGTTTAATTGGGGTTTCTCCCAACTAAACTTGTATTTAGGGCATATATAAGTATTTTTTCCGAAGTAAAGTGCACAGATGAGGAGAGCCAAACCCTGCCTACTCCTCTACTGCTCAGTTGCTTGAAACATTTTTCTCCCATCCTGGTTAGTTTCTGTTATTGGATCCAGATTATCAAGAGTGCAACTCTGGCCCCAGAACAGAACTTTCCTGCCTTCCCCGTTGTGCTGCTGTTCCCCCTTCCCACCCCTGAAACTCTGGATATCCTATCTCCATTCTACAGTGAAGTTCACTGGATTTCCTTGGGCCATTTCTCACATTCTCTCAGCCTAACCTCCCTCACTGGGTTGTTGTGAGGGTAAAATGGAGAATCATGAATACTGCCCTCAGCTCCTTGGAAGAAGAATGGGATACAAATATAATGGATATTGCTAAATAAGCATAAATTACATGAAGGCTAGTAATAAAATGTTCCAAAAAACTGAGTGCCAATCAGGAAAGGTCACATGATAATATGCAGAAACAATGGAGGGCACATTCACATAGAAACCTCGTGTATGACATTTTTATTTATTTATTTATTTATAGTTCACCTTTCTCACTGAGACTCAAGGTGAATTACACGGTGTGAGATTAGTACAATCAGTATCAAGGACATTTCCATAAACAATGTAATAGGGTAATGCCAAGTTTAAGACAGCATTAGTAAGAGGCCACTACAGAGAAAGCCCATGTTTGAGCTGCTGTTGATTTTGTCCATGTGCAGGGTGGCACCTGCAAGAGACCCTGTTCAGATGAGGGAAGCTGTCATGGACGCAAATAGGGAGGGAGGTGGTCCTGTAGGTATGCTGGACCAGTGAGTGCAGACTTTCTAGATTAAACTGAGGAACAATAATTGGAAACAACAACTGGAAACTGAGGAAACAACAATATCCATTTCTAATATCCACTTGGAAAATGTACTTGCTGCCTACTGGAAAATTGCGGTCCAGGTGTCAACATGTTAAATTTCAAAGTGAGAACTGCACCATTTTATGCTGCACTTGACTACACATAGGTACATGGCCAGAAATACTTTTTTCATTTTCTTTTTTAGTTTTTGTGTACTGTGATGGTTAAGAGCTTGAGCTACACATGGAACTCTTAAGTTCAAATAACTCCTTGCCTGTGATCTCATTGGAAGGAAGCCCTCTCTCTCAGCTTCATTTCACCATCTAGAAGAACACTACTATCCTACCTTACAGAGTTATGTTAAAAATTACTTGAGATAATGCATACAAAGTTCTTGGAGCACTGGCAATATAATATATAGATATACATTTATTGTTATTCCACAGGTTAAACACTTTGACAGATATTCCCGGCATATGCCTCTGGGAGAGGTGAGGGTAGCCTTGAATGCATTAAAGACTTTCCAAAGTATGGAATTTTGTGAAGAATTGCACAGAGCAACAAAGGTAATTATGTGGCTATATGTGTCCAAAACTTACATTGATGAATGTCTTTTATTTCAGATTAATAGCACAGAGATTTCTTTCAATCACTGAGACATGATTTATGAGCTATGTTGGGTTGCCAGGGTCATATGGTTTATTATGCACATCTCTCTGCCAAGTGAGTCGATGATGCTGGCATGTGAAGTAAGCCACATGCACCCACTAACCCCATTTGGTTTCATCATTCATGAGACACATGAGATCCAGCTACTAGGAAGTAATACCCATTCTCATGTATGAATCAGGTCTCAGGAAAATTAGAACGAACACTCAACCCCTTAAATACTCTCTTCTTCTGCCCCAATGGTAAAAGTGTGTGCTAAGAGTAACCAGTTTATACAAAGTGCTCTTCAGCACTCTGTTTAATCTAGGCACTATTATAATACTATGTTAATAACTAGGAGGGCTTGATAGCTTTAGGGGAAAGAATTAATTCAACTATGTTTAAATGTTGGGGTCTGTGGATAACTACCTGTCCTTCACTTCTTTTATGGTGGCCAGTTTTCAAGGTCCCATATGATGAACATCCAAAGCTATGATTCAGTGTCCTAGTCATTCTTCTGTGGTATACATGATTGTTTACAATATTTACAGGGAATGAACAGAGAAATATACTTTGGCTGCAGTTTTGTGGACTAGGCCCAGAGCCGGCTCGCCCATGGAGGCCAGGTAGGCGGTGGCCTCGGGCACGCGGGCATTGGAGGGGCGCCGGAGGGGGTGTTGGGGGCAGAGGCGCGCGCAGCGAAGCTGGCATGACTGGGCTGCAGCTACTGCTGCAGCCAGCCAGCTCCGTGCTGTCGCCGCCGCCGCCGCCACACACCCCAGCCGGGCGCAGCCTCCGGGCGCAGCCTCCGGGAGCTGCCCCAGCAGCGGCTCGCGGCTTGTGCGCCCAGCTGGGGTGCATGGCAGTGGCAGCACGGAGCTGGCTGGCTGGCTGCAGCAGCAGCTGCAGCCGGCCACACCAGATCTGCTGCATGCTCCTCCACCCCAGCTGGTTGCAGAAGCCGTGAGCTGTTGCTGGGGTGGCGCACGGAGCAGCCTCCGCGCGTTGCCCCAGCAGTGGCTCGCAGCTTCTGCGCTCGGCTGGGGCATGTGGCGGCGGTGGCACGGGGCTGGCTGGCTCCGCTGCACGCTCCTCTGCCCCAGCCGGGCGCAGAAGCTGTGAGCTGTTGCTGGGGCGGCGCATGGAGCAGCATCCGTGCGCCGCCCCAGCAGCAGCTTGAAGCTTCTGTGCTCGGGGCTCCGTGAGCTGCCCAGCCCCCCTGCGGCACGTGATGACATCTGCGATGATGTCATCACGCAGTCCATGGCGTGTGCGCGCATGCAGAGCACACACACACCGCCTCGGGCGCCAGAACCTCTGGCACCGGCCCTGACTAGGCCTTCCACAGTTTGGGACCTACAGCTCAAGTCCTGCTACACTTCTTAGGGGGTCTCACAACACCTTTAAGGAAATGGAAAGTAATTCCATAACAAATGAACACTGAATGCAGGAATGGGAATACTGAAGTACAGCTTTGGGTAATTGTTTACTCTGAAACTAGAATGAACTTCTTAATGGTTAAAAAAGGACATTGTGATTAAAGTGATCCATACATTTTTGTCCAATTTTTTGTAAGGTTAGATTATACAATAACTCCAAGCTTTGTCTTTTCAATATGCTACAATATTTTTGTTGCTACTCCATTTTTGCCCATTTCTGCTCATTTTCCCCTGACAAGGAAACATGGTTAATATAGTGTTACAAATCTCACAAAGTGCTAACTTCCTGAAAGATGCTTGCTTGCCCACTTCCAGTCTTCCTCTGCAATGTACAGCCACTAAGGACATACTCTCAGTTCACAGAGGATGATGTCCAAAAGCTTGGCAAATACTTTGGGTGAACACAAAAGTCATCCAATCCACTGTATTTAGGAATTCCATGACAGAGACAAAGGGATTCGTTCCTCAGAGTGGGAAAGATTACCTGAAGATGGAAAGTTTGAAAGCCATTGTTTTATTTATTTACTTTGTTTATATCCTGCCTTTTCTTCCCAATGGAGACCCAAAGCTTACATAATGCTCCTTTCCTTCATTTTATCCTCACAACAACTCTGTGAGGTAGATCAGGTTAAGTGTGTGTGACTGGCCCAAGCTCAGTAGTGAGCTTCCATGGCAGAGTGAGGATTTGAATCTGGGTTTTCCAAATCATAGTCTGACACTCTAATTACTACATCACAAGCAACTCAGGAAGTTAAAGAGAAAGGACCAAACAGGGTACATACTGTAGTGGAGCCACTTCACTTGCACAGATGTTTACTTTATGTCATCTATCCTTTCTATAGGACATTGTTGGAGAGGTGCTTGTGTCACTGAAGTGTCTCCCTCTTTCTCAGAGGATAGAAGTTGGGCTGCTAAAGGTTAAAACTGTCTCCATGTACAATAGTCCGGAAAAATGTAAATATCTTTCTTTTAGTTGGTTAATATTTAGATATTATATTTTAACTTGCTATTGCCCCCGTGATCATCTCTTTACATATGACTGATTTGTAGTAGAGAAGATGTAGATATTGTAGAGTGTGTGCCATGATTTCAATGGACCTCTGTGTCATCAAAGCTAGATTAAAGTTCAGCAGACCTTGGGCAGTAATAATGTGAAGGGCAGGGCTAAAAAAATTATGATTCTCTCCACCATCCTGCCAATGTATTAATATGACAAGCTTACTCCTAAGACTTCAGGCTGTATTTTAAATGCTGTTAGCTCTTGAAACAACTTCTTGCTCTATAATAGAAAAAGCCTGAAGATGGAACTGAAGGGAATGAATGTAGTGTTAGTGTAGAAAGAGCAGTAGTATCTGAAAGGAGGATAGGTGGATAGAAGAGCATGTTGGACAATAAAAAGTTACAGGAAAGAAAGAGAACTGAAGTAGAATCCCAGCTTTGATCACTGAGACTTCAGCCGATACACATTTCCAGGCATCTCTCTGCCTCCATGAGATTTAGAAACTTGCTTTTTGATTTACATGAAAACTGGGATTCATCTTTTTGCTGTGCTGTGAGAAAGTTCCTGAAGGCATTTCAGATCTCCTGTAAGATGCTTTTGTTTTTTCACATGTCAGTTGAAAATTTATAACCATCCTTAGTTTATTATTGCAACCTGTTTTCCCATTAACATTTTATTACTCACTCATGTGCCTCTGAAGACCTCAAGTCTTGAGTCTCCTAACTTTCCCCTCTTATTCTGGTCTGTCACTGATGGCCATACTACATGATACACCAACAAGTGATACAGCAGCTGGCAAAAAAGAGGTGGGAGTGAAACTGGAGGCTCCTTCTCCCCCTCATAACATGGAGAGAATGAGCACTTTTCAAGGTGAGTCCCCTGATATACGTCTGAAAGTCTGATCTTGCACCTGTGACCCAACACATGTTGGGTGTATCTTGTAGTTATGCCCTGACATATCAGTCTCCTGGACCTAAGGCAGAGGGTGGCTTTATGATGCTGCCATTAATGGACAAATTCTTCACTCCCCGACTTCACTTAAAATTGATTAATCACATACAGAACATTTATTCTTAAATCTCTGCTCAGTTCACAGAACTGTTGCAATCTTGGGACAAGATTCAGAGACTCTTGTTGTCATTTCTCCTAATGTTCTCTGTGCTCCAGGTATATACGCAAGAATCGATGTCTTCTGGAACCTCCATAAGCAGCGGCACCAGAAATCCAAACCCAAGATTCTCACGTCAGTTACAGTTTTCAATGAGACTTTCCTCTTCCACCTTCCTGAGCCTGTCGTGTGGGACTGTGTTGTCCTCATCTCCATTTACAAGATGCATCCCAGTAGCAGGCAGCTTGTTGGACAAGCTGCTCTGGGGAAAAGAGGACCTGGTGAAAGGAATTATCACTGGGATTGCATGATGCAGGCAATCCAGCAGCCTGTAGCTAAGTGGCATCCTCTGCTCATTTAAAGGGAGGACTTTGCAATGGCGGGAACTGGCTGCTCACACTACCTATTAGCAGAAGCTGCTTCATCTTTCAGAGCAGAAGTGCTCAAGCAGAGATGGATAACAATCACAAAAGCAGCTGTTATTGAAGTTGTATGGCTTGTTTCAACCAAAGTTTCTGGTCCCTTTCTTCTTTCTCTCAGATGTTTCACTGAGGTAGAGGGATCCCCCTTGAACCTGGCACCATTGTATTATGGTGTCATCTAGATGTTATGACTGAAATTAGGGCTTAGCACATTAGGTGTGCATAGAGACAGAAAAATCCTGTCATGAAGAAAATGCTATTTAAATAGTTAAAATGTTAAACTTGAAGGAAGGAGAGCCTGAGATGCAGAGGAACTGAATATCTAAGGTTGCACTGAAAATCGTTGTTGATTTGGACTCAAACCACAACTGCATATTCTTGCTTTATTTTCTATTCCATAACATGCAGCTTCGAAGATCCCGTAGCTCAGTGGCAGAGCTGAGGCTTGCCAGGTTCAGGTCTTGGCATCTCAATTTAGGAGGCTCTCAGATTGCAAAGCTAGGAAAGACCTTGGCCTGAACTGTTGCAAAGCTGCTGCCAGCTGGCAGTTCTGGGCTAGGAGAGTATAAGGCAGCTTCATGTTTAGATGTCGCTATTTCAAATATGAGAAGTAAGGACCCGTTCCCGTCTGAGTGGCAGTGTCCTGGCTCAGTACGTGTCCCCTCACCCCATGCTAATTTAAGAGGATGCAAGCAGTAGCCATCATCGTTCTGATTCTTATACAGCCAATCACTTATTAGTCTTGGAAATTCTGCAGTAGTACTAATGCCCTATTTAATAGGATGGGTTGAAAGTGAATTTGAAGCTAAAACTAGAGGACCAATGGTAAACAAATTGGTAGATGCTTTATAGGAGTGTAGAAATCTTCTAGCCAATGTTGACTTCAGTGAAGTCAGTTTTCATGCTGGGATCTTTGAGATGTAAGCTACAAGTATCCATTGGCTTCCATCAATGTGCCCTTTTAAAGACTTAACGGGCCACACAAAGGTCTCTATATCAGGAGTTAACCAGTGTTGTGGAAATGTTTCTACTGAAATGCTATGAAACTATGAAAAACAAGTAGCCTACATGCTGCTTGTGAGTGGGAGATGCTTCTTTTTCCATGCGGAGAAGTAAAACATGCTCTCAAAATGGTGTTATAAGTTGTACCATGCCAGCAGGCTAAGACAAGTGGGTTCTACTGGAGAGCATAGCTAGAGATGTGAAAGAGAATCAGTCAGTCTTTTGTCAGATGTGAAGGAGTGCTGAATGTTAAAGCTTCCAACGCCTTTTCCTGAAAGCTTTCCCAAATTTTCTGTGCCCCCACCCCTGTCTAAAGCTGTGCCTTTAACAGCAGTTTAGCACAGAGGCAGCAGCAAATTCTAATGCTTATGGCCATGCTGTGAAAAAGTTTTCCCTGCTGATTTCTACTATGGAGAGGGGCTGTGGCTCAGTGGTATGGTGCTTCATATAACCAAACTGCAATTAAAGTCACATGAGTGGGCTTGGCCATATTTTCCTTTTAATTTGGCAACCCTGCAGAGATAAGGCCTGTCTAGAGGAGTACTTTTGTTTCTACTGCCTACAAGGAAGAGTTGAGTCAAGACCACAAGGCCCATCCACCTTAGCCTTCTCCATGAGTATCACCATTCAGAGTTGGTTGTTAAGAGAATCTAGGTGACTTTGCTTCCAAATCATGTTATTCCAGGTATTTCCTCAGTTGTCTTTCCTAGCTATGGGATAAAGGGCCAAGTCCTCTTGTGGATCGAAAACTGGCTAATTAATAGGAAACAGAGAGTGAGTATAAACGGGCACTTCTCACAGTGGAGGGTGGTGAGCAGTGGGGTGCCACAGGGGTCGGTATTGGGTCCAATGCTTTTTAACTTGTTTATTAATGATTTGGAATTGGGATTAAGCAGTGAAGTGGCTAAATTTGCAGATGACACGAAATTGTTCAGGGTGGTGAAAGCCAGAGAGGATTGTGAGGCACTCCAAAGGGATCTGTCGAGGCTAGAAGAGTGGGCATCCATGTGGCAAATGAGGTTCAATGTAGCCAAGTGCAAAGTAATGCACATTGGAACCAAAAATCCAAAATATAAATACAAGTTGATGGGGTCTGAACTGGCGGAGACTGACCAAGAGAGAGATCTTGGAGTCATGATAGATAACTCACTAAAAACGTCAGCACAGTGTGCGACTGCCATAAAAAAAGCTAATGCTATGCTAGGGGTTATTAGGAAAGGGATTGAAAACAAATCAGCCGGTATCATAATGCCTCTGTATAAATCGATGGTGAGGCCTCATTTGGAGTACTGTGTACAGTTCTGGTCGCCACACCTTAAAAAAGATATCATAGCACTGGAAAAAGTACAGAGAAGGGCAACTAAAATGATTAAAGGGTTGGAACACTTTCCCTATGAGGAAAGATTGAGGCGCTTGGGGCTCTTTAGCCTGGAGAAAAGACGACTGAGGGGAGACATGATAGAGGTTTACAAGATAATGCACGGGATAGAGAAGGTAGAGAAAGATGTGTTTTTCTCCCTTTCTCACAATTCAAGAACTCGTGGGCACTCTATGAAATTATTGAGCAGTCGGGTTAGAACAGATAGAAGAAAATACTACTTTACACAAAGGGTGATAAACACATGGAATTCGTTGCCACAGGAGGTGGTGGCAGCTACAAGCATTGCCAGCTTCAAGAGGGGACTGGACAAATATATGGAGCAGAGGTCCATCAGTGGCTATTAGCCACAGGAGATAGATGGTATTCTCTTTGTGGGGAGGTGGTGCTCTGTTGTCTTGGTGCTGGAAGGAAGGCAGTGGGAGGGCATCTGGTGTCCTGGCCTCACTGACAGTCCTTTAGATGGCACTGGATTTCTAGCCACTGTGTGTGACAGAATGTTGGACTGGATGGGCCACTGGCCTGATCCAACATGGCTTTGCTTATGTTCTTATGTTCTTATGTTCTCTTGCTTTTTCAGTGCCACAGGCTCATGTGTGATGGATTAACAAGAAATTATTGATTCACCTAGCCTGCTTGCTGCAGTTGTGGAAACCCTGCATCGCTTGCTCGGCCCTATTACCTGTCCACCCAGACAGTCCATTCAAAAAGTTTAAAATTCTACAGATCACCTGTTTCGGAGAAAGAGCATGGTTCAGCATTTCTCCCTTTCTTGCCAAACAGCTAACTGGCATAATTTTACCCAAATTGATTGCTTATACCTCTAGATGTCTTTGTCTTAATTTTTTTTTTTAAAAAAAAATGTATTTCACTGTTTTGCTAAAGGGCAAATAAAAATTAAGATTATTTAAATAATTTAAAATGTTCAAACATTTTTGCTTAGGATTGCCATAGGGGGCACAATAATGCAGCACCCACTTTTGCCTTTGCCACAGAGAAAGGCATTATGGGACTATAATGCCATGTTGAACAACAGTGATAGTCTCACTTCTGTCTGGTTTGCAGAAGAGCAATGTGTCAGCAGTGCTAGGGGGATCTAGTGCGGACGGAGCACATAGCTTTTCTTAGCTGTCAAGGATCTTTTGCTAAGGTACTCAGTTTAAAAATAAAGTGGCAGTATTTGAATGCAGACCTCTGTGACCTGCTATAGGAAATAGAACTACTGTGTATGTACATAAGGGGGAAATAGGGTGAACTGTGAGCTATATGAACTGTGAACTGTAGGGTGAACTATAGGGTGAACTGTGAGCTATATGAACTCTTTGCCCTTCCTACTACTTCACTGCAGCCAGAGAGAGAGAGAGAGAGAGAGAGAGAGAGAGAGAGAGAGAGAGAGAGAGAGAATTAACTTTTAATAGTTGCTAAATACAGAGGAATTGTTCTGTATAGCAAACTTATGGGCTCCTGAGTTGATTGTTTTTATTATTAAAGCAACTTATCGCAAGTGAACATCCTTGTTTTTCATGGAAAACTACTAATTTCCTGCCTGGAAAGTGATATTGTATGTACAGATAAAACATGTCTAGAAATTTTAAAGCTACAGGAATATACATTTTTTCTTGGTTATTTTCCTGGAAAAGAAAACCCTGGACATTTTAGAGACGATGAAATATATGTAGTACTTCCTTATCCAATCCAAACCCATTGTATTGCTTTAACAGCATAAAATCCATATGTTATCATTTAGTTAGTATACAATTATTTGGCATACTTATGAAAATAAAAATATAAATGCCTGGTAGTACCATCCTAAGTAGTGTTACTCCTTTCTAAGCCCATTGACTTAAATGAACTTAGAAGAATGTGAATAATCCAATGTCGCTATTAAGCCCGGGTTTGGGGGGGGGGGAGGGATTACATTGTTCTGAATTTGCAAAAAACTAAATTTCAACAATCGTGCGTTGTAATTTCCTTTGAAGTTTCTCTGCTTGAGAACTGCTACTCTTAAATTAGGTATGGCATGTCGTGGAAGATTAAAATGTTCTCCCACCAGTTTTTGTATGTTGTGATATTTAACATCAGATTTATGTCCATTCATTCTTTTGTAAAGAGACTGACTTATTTGTACAATATAGAGAGCTGAAGGGCACTGTTGACACTTGATGGTATATATAATGTTGGAAGAAGAACACGTGAATGAGCCTGAGATGGTATAGCTGGTGGTGTTAGGGTCAGAACTGGCATTTTAGTTTATTGCAGCCCTGGTCCCAGAGTTCATGTCTATGTTGGGAAGTGCATTGTTGTGAGTGAGAAGTTGTTTAAGGTTGTGGGGCTGTCTGTGGACAATGCTTTTGAGAGAGCAGTATCATTGTCCAGCAGATTGCAGGTCATTAATGATGCATTGAACTGGTTTGAGTTGGAAGTTGTATGTGACTACTAGTGGCATTCTGTAGTTGTTCTGTTTAAGCTTATCTTGTAGCAGATCATACTTCGGCATCATTCTGGCTTTGTTGATCTGTTTTCTTACTACGTCCATTGAGTATTGTAATTCCAGAAATTGTTGTGGTAGATCAAGCAGGTGAGAATCTCTGCCAGAGGGATTGGAGCAGATGCGCTTGTAGCATAGAGCTTGGCTGTAGACAATGCATTGTTTGGTGTGTTTGGGATAATGACTGTAGTCTTGTAGATACATTTTGTGATCAGTAGCCTTTTGAAACAATGGCTCCCCTCAGGGCTTAATAGGAACATAGGATTCTTCTTGCACTAAAGATACTGATTTTCTGCTTTTCATGCCCTAACTCTATTAAACTAATTACAATATTATTAAACCTTACAACCTACTTTTAATATCCTTCACACGGTGGCTGGATAAAACACCACATATTTCCACTTCTGAATGTATCTGAAAAAGGGAGGTTGGACTCTTGAAAGCTCCTACCTTGGAAATCTAGTTGGTCTTTAATATACTACTAAACCCAGGGCTCATTTCCAGGGGGAACACGCAGGAATGCCATTCTGGCAGTTCCCCCAACAGTCAGGAGGCCCCCTTTGGACATTTTGGGCAGTTTAGGCCTGGATTGGGGTTGAAACGGCCAGGATCAGGTTGGTGCTGTGTGGGGGAACCCTCCCCTGCCAGGCACCGACCCAATCCTGGCCAAAACGGGCCCAAAATAGCAGTTTCTGGCCATTTCCAGCCCATTTCCGCCGGGATCAGGCCTGAAACATCTGGGATCGGGTCGGTGTCAGGCAGGGGAGGATTCTCCTATCCAGCACCAACCCAGTCCCGGCCGTATCAGCCCCGATCCAGGCCCAAACTGGCCATTTTTGGCCCGTTTTGGCCTGGATTGGGTCCAAAACGGCCCAGATCGGGGCCAAAACCACCAGGATTGGGTCAGTGCCTGGTGGGGGACCCCTCCCCTGCCTGGCACCGACCCAATCTGGGCCATTTGGGGCCCGATCCAGGCCAAAATGTGCCCAAAATGGCCAATTGGGGCCCCTTTCTGTCTGGATTGTGGCCAAAATGGCCCTGATCGTGCCACTGCCAGGTGGGGAAACACTCCCCCATCTGGCAGCAGCCAAATCCTGGCCATTTTGGCCCAATCAATGTTCTCTGCTTTACATTGGCTGCATATATAGATATAGATATATGAATAATAGTTTATATTAATCTTGTTAGTTTCTTGCTGGGGTAGTGGTGTCTGTTCATAACGTTCTGTCTGTTTGGAGGGGAGAACTTTGTAGTGGTGTGGGACTTCCTTAAAGTTTTTGTGGGCAAGGAGCAGAGATAAAAATCTTGGGATATAACCTCTGCTGCTAATATTATCTTAGATCCTCCCACCACTACCTCAGAAAAAAAATAATTCAGCTGTGATCTGAAAGGACCAATGTGCACATGCCTTTGTATTTAGCACTTAGCAAGCCAGAGCCAGATCTTTTTTTGGCATTTAAACTGGTTTTGTTCTGAGAGGAAATATGATATTTAATAGGCACAGTCTGCTCTGAGACAGGGACTAGGAAAGCCTGAAATCCAGCCCAGCATTTGCGAGTTCCTGACCACTGCTCTCTGTTCAGCACTTTTGGGCCTACTTCCTGGCTCGGGATCAAGAATCTTGATTGCTGATGCCATGATGGAGTTAAGGGAGGGGTTCAAATCTGCAAAACACAAAGAGCAAGCACACTGACAAAATGGTGAGTGTTGAGTTTTGATGCTAGCTTGCAGTGAAACTAAGGGAAGTGGTGAAAGCAGATAGGTAAATCTGCTAGTTTTGCATTTTAGCAGATTATTGTTCCAGATAAAAGTGTAATCCTGCTGCTTTGGATCTAGGCTGATTCAGGTTATTTGAGGTGTCATTCTGCAAAGCCAGATTGCTTAATAGCACTATTTTTATCTTTGTCGTGATTGATCATTTTGGGTATGGTGTGAAACAACATTATGGTCCAGTGTCAAGTCAAGATATGTAGAAGGCCAGACGCAAAGGATCATGTTAATGTGGTATGCATGGTTTACTTAGGTCAAAATCCAAATAGCTCTGAAGTAGCCTGTTCTGTCTGGTGCAGACCCAAGGAGCATTGCTTTCTCCCATCAGGAGTTTGACTATACAAAGGATCACTGGTTCTGGATTGAATGTCCAAAGGAGATCGCCCTGAAGCCGATGATCAATGTTTCTTCGGATCTGAAGGTCATCCTGATGGAACTGAGGTGGAAGGTTCAGTAATGGACAACAGCCCTTTTGCAGTGGATTTATGTGCTGCTGGTTTTTCCTGGCCCAATAATGCTTTCTCCCATAGGGCTGCTTTTAAACGAAAGGCTCTAACACTCCTAGCCTTCGGAGTGAAACTTTGACAATGTTTATACCCAGAAACATTATGACCTTGATATAAATAAAGAAGGCAAAGATGTTTATCAGTCTGGGTCATTTTAGTCCCACACTGAGAACATTTTTAAAATAATGATCCTTGTGACATGATGATGATGAACAGTGAACAACGCTAAGATGAACCTCTCTCAATGGTGGCGAAAAAAGAACTGAGGGAATCTGAGGGTGTTCCCCCTAGCAACTATGTTTTGGCAGGAAGTTTACTGTGCCTGCGCAGTAGGGTGAGTGTCCCCCTTTAACAGATTTTTAAAGCTAAGGAAATCTCTCAGTGGCTGGCCTGTGCATGCAGTCCCAATGTGGGACTGCACAGAACGAAGACGAACATTAAGCTTAGAGGAGACAAGACAGAGACCGACCAGAACTTGTGGGGGGCATCTCATTTTCTTCTCTGGCACTATTTCCTCTTTCTCTTCTCTGAAAGCCCTCATAACCTTTTCTTGCTTCCTTGTCTCCTTTCCACCCCCCCCCCCCAGCCACTTACCTTTGTCTGACCTCCCTTCATCTTTTCCTCCATCTCTCCCCCTGGCAGCCCCTACCAGAAAAAATTATGGCCCAGTTATGTGGTGCTGGCTGAGCTGGGCCCAGTTGTTCAGTAGAGAACCTGCAAAGACTTGTAGGAGGCACCTCACTTTTCTCTGTATCCTCTTCCCACACTATTTCTTCTTTCCCTCCTCTTGGCAGCTCCATATCCTCTTTAGGGTTGCCAACTCTGGCTTGGTAAATTCCTGGAGGTTTGTGGTTGGTGCTTGGGGAATGTGGGGTTTGGGGAGGAAGCTCAGTGGAGGATGTGATGCCATAGAGTGTGCTCATCAAATCTGCCAAATGTAAAATCTGCAATTCCAAGAGAACTCTAAGTGGTTCCTGTAGAGTTGCAACCATAATCCTCACCTTTCCCTGCTTCCTTCTCTCCTTCCCACTCACCATCCAACTTACCTTTTATCTGCCCCTGCTTTTCAATTATATTTATTATTTACTTCATTTATATCCCACCTTTTCCTACAATGAGAACCCAAAACAGCTTACATCCTCCTCCTTGCCTCTCTTTTGTCCTCACAACAACCCAGTGAAGTAGTTTAGGCTGAGAATGTGTGACTGGCCCAAAGCCAGCCAGTGAGCTTCCACAGCAGTCTGTGGGTATGAACCTGGGTTTCCCAGATCCTAGTCTGAAATTCTATCCACTATACTACACTGGCTTTTGTGGGGCGGGTGCTATTGAGCTGTGTGTCATGGTAAGGAAATACTTTGCAGAAAGAAGTAATTTACATTAGTGGAATTTCTGGTGAGCAAATGCCAGCAGGTGGCACAGTGAACATTCAGGGTTAATTAAGAGGATCAATTAATGACGTTTCTTTTAAAGGCAATGTTTCCATCTCATTATTCATCTTTAAAGCCAGCATCATTTTCCAAATGCACTTCTAAGCTTTCATCTCTGAGCACACAGTGTGGCCACTTTCCTTCATTAATTTCTTTCCAGCTGCCCACCCCCACAAGGACGGAACCTTTTTGTGCCAAAACAATTATGATCAAGTACATAGTATACTTGAGTATTTGACCAAGTAGTCAGTACAAATCTCTTGCACTACAATACCATCCTTGCAGACAGGCTGGCAAATACATCACCAGTAAAATCTCCTATACCTGCAAAAAAGGACTTAGCAGTAGCACCAATACGATCGGTTTTTAAACACACCATTACAACTTTAAAAATGACTTTTTAAAGGTTGTTTAATTGTTTTTAATTGATACATGAGTGGATCATTGGCTGATGAATGTAATTTTTTGCAACGTCAATGTCTATTTTGAGGAAGGGCGGAAGAGCTAAGATTTTAATGAAAACATTCATCAAAGGAAGAATACAACTATGCAGAGACTATCTTGGACATAATTACTGATCATTAAACCTGGGACCCAGACTATATAGTCGCTGGTATTTTTCTCTCTCAAAACATCCTGGAAGCACAAGTCAACCCACTCCCTCAATTCATGAAATAACGTTCGATTTATATACCGCCCTTCAGGACAACTTAACACCCACTCAGAGTGGTTTACAAAGTCTGTCATTATCCCCATAACAATCACCCTGTGAGATGGGTGGGGCTGAGAGCGCTCTGGAGTGCTGTGACTGACCCAAGATCACCCAGCTGGCTTCAAGTGGAGGAGTGGGGAATCAAAACTGGTTCTCCAGAGTCCTGTTGCTCTTAACCACTACACCAAACTGGCTCTCTAAATCTTAACACTTCAATTTTTTCAGCATATGTGATTTCAAAACCACATTTTTATTTCTAACTTCCAAGATTTTAGACATCAATAATGATGTCAGTTTGCTGTAGTGGTTAAGAGCGCAGGACTCTAATCTGGAGAGCCAGGTTTGATTCTCCACTTGAAGCCAGCTGGGTGACCTTGGGCTAGTCACAGTTCTCTGGAGCTCCCTCAACCTCACAGGGTGTTTTGTTGTGGGGATAATAATGACATACTTTGTAAACTGCTCTGAGTGGGCATTAAGTTGTCCTGAAGGGCGGTATATAAATTGAATGTTGTTATTTTTATTATTATTAGTGTGGTGCTGCTACCAACCTGGTCACTTTTGAGTGGAGATTTAGTGACATTTTACAATTTAAACACAACTGAGGTGGCAAAGTTAAACCACCACATAGTGATAGCACCCAACTACCACTGCAGTAGGAACACAGAGGACATGAAGAGGCATGGGTAAAAGAATTATATCACAAAAAAAAGGTTGCCCAACTGCAACTGTTCTGGCACTTTTAGCATTATTTTCTCATGTACTCCTTTCACTGCCACAAAATTTGCATCAGCACATTTTACTGTTTATTTTATAATTTGTTCTTCATTGATCTGATATTAATCTTTGAAAATTTCCTGTTCTATTTTTCTTAGAATTATGGATTTAAATTGCTATTTTATAGCTACATATCTATACCACCACACACAGCGATAACTGAGATAATGAACAAAAGTACACCAGTGAAATTAGGAAATTAGGATTGTGCAAGGTCAGATTGCACATCCTTGAAAATTAGCAAGATTTAAGTGTTGATTTGTAGTTTACTGAAAGAAAAGCAGATTGACAACAGCTGGGCTGAAAGGACATCATCAGACATTTACCAAGTGAAGTATGTGAATTTTAGTACCTCAACTTTTAATTGAAGAGACCAAGAAGCACAACACTACTCAGGCACATGTCAATAAATAGACTACAGGGTGAGGTGCGAGTGGACACCAGCTCCTTCAATTACTTTCAGTGACATATGTGACTTACATGGAGAAAAACCTAGTAATGTGAAATTCATTGAGAAACAGAAGACCAACTTATAGCCTTAAATATTGTAGGATTTTATAGGTTTTAAAATTTACCTGCATATTCTATTACAGAAGTTATTGCTCTCCACTTTGGAGTCCTATGACTGAGAAATAAATGGAAATCTAACCAGCAGATGGCAACTGGAGAGATACCCAGCAATCACACAGGCACTTACAGTGTGTTTCACAAAGGATTTGAAATAAATGACTCTTGAGGAAAACCAGAGGAGTCTAGGAGTACTTATGAAAGTTCTGTCTCATGAACAAAACTTTTCTGAGTTGATATGCTAAGTTCATATGTATCCAAAATCTTATAAGAGAAGAACTGCTACTAGAACCTTAAGACATATGCAACTCTTGCTACACGTTTGATTAGTACATTAAGCAAAATCAAAACTAGTAACTTGCATTGTATATGAAGAGAGACTGAAAAAACAAAGACTTTAAAAAAATTTATTCATACAATACATGTTAGCAGAAAGCACAAGTCAAATAAGAATGGTCAAAGAATACTTTTTCTAGAAGCTCTTAAAAGAACATAAACACTTACTGTAGAGTTCACACTTATGTCAATTTTTTTGCACAAGAGACATCCACTTATCTGGCAGAACAAGCTGCAAGTCAGGGGTTTAAACAAGGAGCAATGTGCCCCCACAAGGCACCAGCATGCCACATTGGTCAAACATGTTTCTTGCACACTCCCCATTTCATTCACCCCACTTTTCTACCTTCAAGTCAAAGAGAGGCTGCTAGAGGAATTCAAGGCACTCAATCCCAGTGCTGCCAGCCCAGGGAACTTCCTGTACAAAAATAATGCAATACTGTAGAATTGTTGCTGAGCAGCCAATACACATCCTTGGTCAAAGATGTGAAATGAGCTAATGGGGAAGGTAACTCTTACATTCCCAGTCTGAGATTTCTCTGCATTCTCTTGTTCCATCAAGATATCAGTATGTGAACAGAACAGAAGCCAGATTGTGAAAGCTCCTTTCTTGCTTTTTAGCCATTATGCATTAGTGTTAGTTAACCAGTTGTTTTCTGGAAATGAATTGCTTGACATCCCCTATGAGAATAACAGCTCACAAACAGGTTTTCAGCCAAGCTTCACAGTATATCAATTCTCCCTTCACATATCTAGTGGTTCCCCATTAACCGGTAGCATATACAATGCATTAACAGTATTCACTAAAATGCCTTTGTTAAAAAATAGGTACCCACACAGTTAACACTGTTTTCTCTTCAAGTGCAGGATGGTTCACATTAAAATTGAAAGCTTCCCTCATAATACCTTCTAGATTAAAAGCTTGATATTGCACTGTTAGATTATACTGCAGCCGTCAATTCTCATTCCAAAGACTTATCAAACTGTAAAAAAGTAAACAGCCATTTTGTGCAGTCTTCAGCATTGCATCTGAGTAGTTGGAATTTGCAAAACCTTCATTACAACTACAGTAGCCTAAGCACAGTGGAATTTCTGCCCAGCTGCCTTCCTTATACAGTACAGAAACTAATTGTCCTGTCTTCAGCCTTCACACTTTGAGTTTCCTCTTCTGGTCAAAGTAGGCATCAAACCGCGAGAGTGCATAGTCCTAAGTGAGATAAAATTGTACAGTTAAAATTACCAAGACTGGTTGCATGCTGCCCCAATTTCAATACACTTATGCAGTACTACATGAACACATATTTCATCTACAAAGTGTTACACAGATCATTACTAGTTGTCCCAGCTGGATTTGTGATCCAGTTATTTCATTTGCTTTGCTGCTATACCAAAGTAACGTTAAACAGCTGGAAACCACTCTTGAATGCAATTACATTACATATGTTAAGTCTTTTTAAATATCAAATGATGTTGACATCAATTTAGAAGAATAATTTTTATTCCCCATCAAAGTCAAATAGGTATCCTTAACTAAAATATATTGCACTCTGTACTATGATTTAGTTGAAGTAAAACACATGATAACTAGTGCTGCAGCATCAATTTAAAGTCGCTGGATTGGTTACTTATAGCCAAGAATTCAATCAGACTAGGGGTGTGCACTCTGAAAATATTCGGGTTTCCTGTTTGGGTTTACTGCGCCAAGATCCTCCTTCCCTTCAAAGTACTCAGCTGCTTGTGGGAAAGCCCGACAAACAGCTGATCTGTGGTTTAAATGTCCCTCTCCCTCCTGCTGCATGGAGAGGGACATTTCAACCCCTTGTCCCGAAGCTTCACAAATAGCTTCGGGAATCTTTGATTTGGGGTATCCGAAATGGCCCAGGCATGCTGGGGCCATTTTGGAAATCCCGAATCTTTACAAATCGGGTCTGATTCGGGTATTTTTTTGAATCAGAAACCTGAAGCGCACATCCCTAAATCAGACCACTGACCCCCTTCATACAAGGTACTCAACTGATGCTAAAAGCAACATGCGACTATTACTGCTTCGCTCTTCCCCCTAATAGGAAGTGAGAGACTGCCCCAGAGGCCCTGTTTCATTGCAAGGACATCTTAGTCAATCTCCCAGCAGGAAGGTGCCTGGAGAAGTAAACAGTTTAGTTTACTTAGTTTACTTTATTCAGCTGAATAGCCAATGGGCCATACACTATAACAAAGTTTAAGAATTAAAAACAACAATTAAAGAAAAGGTTGCCACATCCACAATGCAGCTTTTGCAAAGGCAACTCAGTAATAGTCTTAATTTTAAGGAGTCAGGAATGTTTGAATGCTTCAGTAGCCATTTTTTAAGTAAACAGAGCATGACTCTCAAACACCTTTTAGGCCCAGCAGAATTTAAACGAATGAGAGGAAAAATCCTTCAGTCTAAGACAAAAATCAGAAATTCTATTTCTGGGTTTTGGGGGATGATTTTAATGCTTGTTGAGTCTATAGTACAGCCACATCTCTGCATGCAATCTCAAAAGCCTGAAGCAGCACTTTAAGTTCTGTGACCCATGTCTTGGCCCTTGAATTCTTATTACATTTTTAACTATGGCTTTACCTATGCTAGTAGGCAGATAATTTTCTGAAGTGGACTTGTAGGCATGGGGATTATAAGCACTTCTTGGTGAATGGGAAGTTATAATGTTACTTAAATTTGTAAAAATCTTATGCACATTTAATTAACTATCCACATTTTGTCTTTTAATTAAAAGATGTTTGAGTAACTGTCTTAATGATAATGCATAGCTCTCTATATAGGTCACAACCTGTGAAACCATTAAGCAAACTGCAAACCCAAGTATGCGCTGACTAGGGCATAAGTAAAGTGTTGCATAAATAAGACATGCTTTGGAGAGAATAACTTTGGACTGGATATAGTAATTGCCACCTGCTGGTGCCATGGTACCACTAACGCATTTCATGGTGCCCACTAAATGTTTTTAGAGAGTGGGTGAGGCCATGTGGGGCTTTTGCTCAGGAAGGCTTTTCTAATGTGCTGTGCAGATTTTTTAGTTGCTTTGGCAGCAGCTGCCACCACAGCACAATCTTCATCGTATGACTGAAGTTAATATGTTCATTTTTAAAGGTATCCTGTTAAACAGAGTTTCTGCTTGAAATGCTGAAGAGTTATTTTTATTTATTTACTTATTTATTTTTTCAATTTATATACCGCCCATCCCCAGGGGCTCTGGGCGGTGAACAGTTAAAATCGATAAAAACAAAAACTAAAATCAATATACAAATAATAAAACAAATTAACAAGGTGCAGCGGTGGGGAGAACCTTCCCCCACCCCAAAGGTGGGAGGCCGACATGGCACCGCCCCCTTCAATCACCAAACGCCTGGCGGAACAGCTCTGTCTTACAGGTCTGGCGGAACAATAATATGTCCCGCTGGGCCCGGGTTTCCATTGACAGAGCGTTCCACCAGGCTGGGGCCAGGACTGAAAAGGCCCTGGCCCGGGTTGAAGCGAGGCGGGCTTCCTTAGGGCCGTGGACCACAAGTAAATATTTATTCGCTGATCGAAGCGATCTCCAGGGAACGTACAGGGAGAGGCGGTCCCGAAGATATGCCGGTCCCAACCCACTCAGGGCTTTAAAGGTAAGAACCAACACTTTGAACCTGATTCGGAATTCAACCGGAAGCCAGTACAGCTGGCGCAGGACAGGTGTGATGTGTGACTGGTAAGGTATACCAGTCAGGACCCGTGCCGCCGCATTCTGGACCAGTTGTAGTTTCCGGATCAGGCCCAGGGGTAGCCCAGCGTAGAGTGAGTTACAGTAATCTAGCCTGGAGGTGACCGTTGCATGGATCACTGTAGCCAGGTCCTGGGATGTCAGGTAGGGGGCAAGTTGCCTGATCTGACAAAGATGGAAAAATGCAGACTTGGCAACCGCCGTGACCTGGGCCTCCATCGATAGGGAGGCATCCAGGAGCACACCCAGACTCTTTACCACTGGCAAAGTTGCCAGTGGTGTCCCATCCAGGGCAGGGAGCTGGATCCCAACATCGGGCAGCCCCCGTCCCAGTTGCAGGACCTCCGTCTTCACTGGGTTCAATTTCAGCCTGCTCTGTTTCAACCATGCCGTCACAGCCTCCAAAGCTCTGGCCAGATTGTCTGGGGCCGTGTCTGGCCGGCCGTCCATCAACAGAAAAAGTTGGGTGTCATCTGCGTATTGATGACAACCCAGCCCAAACCTCCGCACCAACTGGGCGAGGGGGCGGATATAGATGTTAAATAACATCGGGGAGAGTATCGCCCCTTGGGGAACCCCGCACACCAAAGGGTGACGGGGCGATAGATCTCCCCCGAGCGCCACCCTCTGTCCCCGACCCTGGAGAAAGGAGACCAGCCACTGTAAGGCTGTCCCCCTAATCCCCACGTCGGCAAGGCGGCTGGCCAACAAATCATAGTCAACCGTGTCAAACGCTGCTGTGAGATCAAGTAACACAAGCAGCGCTGATGTATAACCTCACTGCCTGACATTTTGTGGTTGGCTATGCCCCATGTGACAGCCATTTTATCATTGTGCTAACCCCGTCCCCCGTCCCCCCACTGTGGTCAGTAGTGGCCACAGGCTTAAAAAGACTGGTTTAAAGCAAATGCTGAAATAGAGTTACAAAGACATACCATATATCCAAACTCAATAGATGATATCTTTGCCTGTATAATGGACCACAGACCCCACAAGAAATGAGATGCAAGGGCAAACCTGTCAACAACAAAAACAATGTAATATTTCATTATCGAATATAAGTTTAGCTCTTGCCTAGCTTGTGAATTCAAAATGGCATATTTTACTTCCTTACACACCTAGGTCAGGATATGCAAGAAGTCCAACTTTGCAATACTTCAGTGCTAGAGGGCCAGTACAGATGATCCCGCAGCAAGGATTGAATAGCTCATCCAGTTAGAATAAATGTTCACAGCTAATAAGTATATCTCATCTGTCCCCCATTTTCTTCAGTATATAACATGTAGTTTTGACATTGTGTTGAAAATGAACAACTTTGCTGAGGTTACATCACATTAGTGGTTCTCAAATTTCAGCAACTGGATGGCCCCATTTTAATTCCCACCCCCCTCCAACACATAAGTCCTTCTCTCTTTCCTCACTGTCACCTCACATGCCCCAGATAGCCCCTTTTCATAGTGTTGACGGCACATTGACATAATGAGTTGGCTCCTGTGATCTATGGATACAGGGATTATAATCATTCTCATGTTTCCCGTCACCTACCAATCACAAGACCCACAGGGACTAATAACCATGCAGGTTAGGAGTATGTCACTGGGGCAACAGAAGGAGAGAAAAATCACTCCTCAGGCAGAGTGATTTCATCTCGCCTCCTCCATGGCAGCCTCTGGATCTGCATTGTCATGAGCTCACTTTTCTGGGACCTGAAGCAGATTCTGGGAGAAAGGGAATGTAGGAGGAACCTACAATCTTCAATGCCTTTCACTGACATGACTATGAAATCCAACTCAACCTATAGAGGCTTCTGTGATCTTCACATCCATTGGTTATTATTGTCTATGGATGCAGAGTAGTGTCTCTTATTTTTATGTTGAAATTCTTTGTATTGGAAAATAGAGTGAAAACCATTTGTTTTATACCTGAAATAATTATGACAACTGCTTTGGAACTGTCTGTCCTTGAAGCCACTCAACTAATTTGAATTCCCAGGGTTGAGCCATTGGTTTCAGTGAACAATCAGTACATTTTCTAGCAAGTGCTTCAATGTGATCTGGACAGATAAGTAACTGCAAGCCATAGCAGCTTTATAAATTCCCTTTGCTTTGAAAGAAGCAGCAGCTGACCATATGTCCTCTCCCTCAGACTGAGACACTGCTGCCATTCCTAGAAAACAGCAAGGGCTCAATTTTTGCATTAGCTGAATGGGATAAGAAGGACTCACACTCCACCCCTGCAAAGATCTCCTGGACCAATTTGAGAAATGCTAGACTATATTAAACATTGCTCAATCTTTTTAAAAAAGGTCTAAACAATGCACATCTTAAAAGACAAACTGTATTCGGAATGAAAAGAAAGATTACCTGTTGACTTCGATCAACATTTCCTCTTCTATTTTGGACCTATCTTCATTGCTCAGATTTTCAAACCCATTTTGAGATGCAGCTAGGTAACTGGAGATGAAGTGGAGCTAAAGGGCATAAGACAGTAGTAAAAACAGCAACCTGGACCAAGTAATTTATTAGTATAATGGTTGAACAGTTTCAGTGGCAGCACACAACTTAGTATTCACAATATTAATTCAATGTAACACTGTTCAAAGTTCAAAACTCTACTAAGATCAAATCTGCCAGACTAGACAAGATTCCCTATACCTGTTCAAAAATGCAATTCAGTGTTCTGGTGGAAATAGATGAATTATCACCCATGCACAAAGAGGAAAGAGGTATCCTGATAGTAAAAGATGCTTTGAATAATTTAATCAAGACCCCTGTTACCTGGGGGACTCTTAAAGCACATGCTAAAATTCAGAAAACTCATTTCACACTTTACAGAGACTCGGGAGCAGCTTCTAAGTTGTTGGTACACAACTCATAATTAGAGGTGTGCACCTGAAAATATTTGGGTTTCTTACTTCAGATTTACCCAAAGCGGGAAAAAAATCCAGGTTTTTAAATGCTTTGTTATGCACATACTCAAAGCAGCACTTTTCTTGCCGTTTGCAAAGTTGCTTTCAAACGCCGGCACTTTACAGGTGATTTTATTTATTTTATTGATTGATTTATTCGATTTTTAGCCGCCATCCCCACGAACAGGCTCAGAGCAGGTTACAATAAAATGCTCACTACACATTAAAACATATACATTTAAAATCCAAAAACCACAAAATACATATGGAACAACATCTCAGATGGCGCCCCCTCCAATTTCCCCAGTCATAACGTAAACCAAAGAGGGGAGGTGGGGGTCACAGTTAATAATATTCCAGTGACTGCGCTTGTAGAGGAGGGCAGATGATTTCATCGCTCCCCCTGGGGGGAGACCGGTAGAGAGGCTCCTAAAACAATCAAAGACTGGCCTCAACCATATGCCTGGTGGAATATCTCTGTCTTACAGGCCCACCCAAAAGATATAAGGTCTTGGAGGGCCAGGATGTCCTCCGACAGGGAGTTCCACCAGGTTTCGGCCAGGACTAAAAAAGCTCTGGCCCTGGTTGAGGTCAGCTGGGCCTCCCTGGGGCCAGGGACCACCAGTAGGTTCTTATTCGCCAATCTTAGTGCTCTCCAGGGTTGATATGGGGAGAGGCGGTCCCGCAGGTATGCTGGTCCCAGTCTGTTTAGGGCTTGAAAGGTTAAAACCAAAACCTTGAACTTGATCTGGAACCCACGGTGAGCCAGTGCAGCTGCTGCAGGACTGGAGTGATGTGTGCCCTGTATGGTACGCCCATCAGGACATGTGCAGCAGAGTTCTGGACCTGCTGTAATTTCTGGGTCAAGCCCAAGGGAAGCCTTGCGTAGAGCAAGTTATAGTAGTCTGTTTTTAGAGGTGACCGTTGCATGGATCACTGTAGTTAGGTCATGGGTCGACAGGGTGCAAGCTGCCTGGCTTGTCAAAGATGAAACAACACAGACAGGGCAACTGCCATGACCTGGCCCTCCATTGGTAAGGAGGAATCCAGTATCACTCCAAGACTTCAGATCGATGAGACAGGTGCTAATGGTGCCCCATTAAAGGTCGGGAGTCAGATTCCCAAACCTGGCACCCCCTTGCCCAAGTACAGGACCTCCGTCTTTACCAGGTTCAACTTTAGCCAGCTCTGCTTTACCCAGCCAGCTACTGCCTCCAAATCTCTCACTAGAACATCAGGGGCAGACTCAGGCCAGCCGCCCATCAACACATACAACTGGGTATCATCCGCATATTGGTGACAGCCCAGTCTAAAACTTCACACCAACTAGGCAAGGGGGCGCATATACAGGTTGAATAACAAAGGGGAGAGTATCGCCCCTTGCAGGACACCGCACACCAACAACTGGCAAGCAGATAAGCTCTTCCCAAGCGCCATCCTATGTCCCCAACTGTGGAGAAAGGAGATGAGCCACTGACAGGCAGTCCCTTGGATCCCCACATCAGTGAGGCGGTGGGTCAACAGTTCATAGTTGACTGTGTCAAACGCTGCTGAAAGATCCAACAAAATCAGCAGCGCTGACCCACCTCGATCCAGATGTCTGCAAAGCTCGTCCATGAGGGCGACTGGTATTGTCTCCATTCTGTGTTCCCGGAGGAAGTAAGACTGGAATGGATCCAGGGTGGAAGTATCCTTCAGGAAAACCTGCAGCTGCTCCACCCCCCACCCCCACGCTCAATCACCTTCCCCAGAAATGGGAGATTTGAGACTGGTCAGTAATTGGACAGATTGGTGGGGTCCAAAGATGTTTTTTTCAGGAGAAGCCTCACCACGGCGTCTTTCAATGCTTCAGGGAAAACCCCAGAGCTCAATGATTGATTAATAATAACCTCCAGTTGGGCCCCCTCATAGGCTTTCATAAACTTTCTATAAGATGATCTTCTCTCTTTGTCCTGATTCCGCCGCAACACTCGCTCAAGCTGTCTCAGTTCCCGCTTCATCTGACATAGCTCCTCCATATACCAGGGGCCAGTCTAGAACGGGAATGGAGAGGGTGACAGGGAGCGATTTCGTCGATGGCTTCAGAGAGACAGTCATATCAGTCTCCCACCAGCTCATCCAATGAACCGCCAGGGGATATTGGGTCCCGTAGAGCATCCTGGAAACCAACTGGATCCATTAGTCTCTGCGGGCGAGCATAAATTAGCTCGCCATCTATGCAGGAGGGGGCTGGTGCTCCCAAATGAGCCTTCAGAACAAAGTGGTCTGATCATGGCACCGCTTCAATGGCATCAAGATCCACCTGTATCCCCATCCCAAAGATGAAATCTAGCATGTAGCCGGCTTGATGCGTGGGAACTGAAATAACCTGGGAGAGTCCCAGTGCTGCCATGGATGACATCAGGTCCGACGCCTGTACAGAGGAGGCATCAGCGACATGGACGCTGAAGTCACCCAGGACCAATAACCTGGAGTGCTCCAAGGCCCAGCCCGCCACCACATCCAACAGGCTTGGCAGGGTAGCTGCTGGTGTGCTAGGCGGTCTGCACACCAGACAGATAGCTGAACTCTCCTCAGTATCCCACGTCAGGCTAACACAATCAATACCAGTAATCTTTGGTGTGGGGAGTGGCCTGAAGGAGAAAGACTCTCGAATAAGTATCACCCCCCCTTCCTGACCATCTGTCCGGGAGTGGTGAAGGACCGAGAACCCTGGGGGGGGGGGCAGTTCTTTCAAGAAGGCTGTTTCGTAGTCCCTCACCCTGACAAGAATCCCCCTCCTGTAGCTGGAAATAGCTGCAGCGTTTGAAAGCAGCAACACTTTTCTTGCACAGCAATGCTGGGGCCAATTCGGGAACCCCGAATCTTTCCAAATTGGAAACTCGAAGCGCACACCTGTACTCATAATAGTGAGGAATATGGATTTGAAGAAAGGGATTTTATATACCACTTCTGTGCCTTTCAGTATTCTGTACCTTTCAGTATTACATGCCTTGCACTTTTTCTATGCTCAGGAGCCAATGTAGTATTTGTAATGCAACCTGTAAGAATATGACACTTGAAACAAGAAGACCAAAGAAGAATGTAAGCTGAAACTCTGTAAGGACTAAATATATTGCTTGTAGGAGATGCACTTGTAGAAATATTACACACGTTATATTAACCTATAGGATTCCAATAGGATTCAATACAAGAGAGCCTTTTGTAGAAACTGATTTATGCAGCAAGCTGGGTTGGACACCTGTGGCATTATCTCCCTCAAGGCTGCAAAAATGGGAGAAAATGCAGAATTGGGGGAACATTCCTTTCTGCCCACAGACCCTAGTTATCTGAAGGCCCCAAGGCTGCCAAATTGAGACTCCATGGCGCCATTGAAGGTAACAGTAGCAAAAGGGGAAGATGTCCTTCCAAGGGGGACAAGCGCAAGGACAAGATAAGGGGCTGCAAAATTTGGAATTCCCCCAAGTAGGTAGCCGACGCAGAAATTGCGTCTTCCAATCAGACTGACCCTAGACACCTGTGTCAAAGACTACGAGCCAATAAGATAACAAATATTAGAATATTGTAATATTATCATAATTAACCTGAGGGTATTAATTGCTTTGCACTTCTATTGTAGCTTTGATGAGCACTGAGCACGAGGGAATCCCTTTACTTTCGTGTAAAGGGGAGCTCATCCATTGTTTAATTAAACAATCCATTTGCTTCAATTCAACAGGACTCCGGGACTAATTTTTGTCATTGTGATTGGCTGAGAGAAAGATACCACAGAAGCGCAAAATTTGCGCATAACAATAGTACAATGACCAATGCTATAAATACTGTAAGATCAACATTATGATCAATTCTAATGACTTGTGAACCTGAAGCCCAGGAATTAAAAACCCTTCTGTACACGTTTCAGTTCTAAATTGGAGGCTTTCAAAATAGTTGTACTTGGCTTACCTGCTGCTTCTTTGTGGGATACTTCAGGAAGTTTGCCTTGAAGAATGGATATTTTTCATATACGTAATCATACATCCATTCACAGAAGTGATTCCCAATGTCAAACCCCCTAGAGTAAGAATGTTCAAAACTTAAGAAAAATGGACACACTTACAAACTTTTTAAAAATTTATTAACCTGACATTAAAATATCATGGCTACTAATAGGGCTACAAGTTCAAGTAATCTCTTACCCTAGAAATTCAGGCTGGAAATATAGGTATAAGGAGGTATGTCATATCAACCAGATGACTGGTGCTACCAATTACCCCTATTCTCTCTGGCACTAGATATTTTCATTGGCGATACCAGCAACTGGAATGATAACCTTATATATGTGGTGTAAAATCCATCACTGAGCTATAGCTCATCAGTGTAACAACATGACTTCATCTTGAGTTAACCAAATCCATTTGAGTCCAATACTTGACTGGTAGAGGTTTAATAGAGTCTCAAGTAACGGTCTTTCCCCAGTAACGGTCTTTCCTGCTACAGGAGATCCAATTTTAAAAGTCTTGCTGGGTAGGCAAAAATAAACTTCCCTATTGAGGTGTTCATGTGGACAGCATCATGTTTAAATCCTGTCGCCCTACATGTACAGTGCTAGCACACTAGGGATCTATAGCCTGGATAGATGCCACGCTAACGCTGCAAATATAGAAACAAGCAATCCCGACGTAAATGGCTATAAGGGATTCAGCACAGGAATGTCCTTTTTACAAGCCCAAAGTTAATTTTAAATTAGGCTTGAAATCCTTTAATGATGCTAGAGATTTAACCTGGGGACTTATAAATACATAGTACAAGCTCTACTACAAGTATTTAGCAGACCTCCACACTGAATTGTCTAATGTTCCACTGCAGTGAAAAATCTTCTGCCTCTAACAGCATGCACTATCACTACAGTTTTGGAAAAAATGGGAAGAAGTCCTGAAATTATATATTGCAAGTAATTAATGAAAACAAGCTGTTCATTGGCTTCAACCTTAAGCAGAAAAAATTCTGACAAATTTGTTTAGCACTCTGGACAGAACTAATTTTGGGTCTCGTCACCGATCCTTCAATTTACACACAAACCCACCAGTAACCCCCCTGCTCTAACACAGGGGCATAGTTTCAAAGACTGGTACTTATCCTATTAATGTGTTTTAGCTGCAGCAAACCAACAGTGCAGTTAAGTGGCATCCTAATGCCAAACCAAATAATGTTTCACTCACTGCTTACCAAGGAAGTCACCTATTGTATCACTTGCTAGCTACCAAGAAAGCTAAGAGCAGAATTCTGCCATTTCCCTCCATTTGTAGAGAACTTTCAACAGGTAAGATAAAATGTATAAATAAAAATAGCACAACTCACGTTCTTGTGTAGCATTTTTATGCTGTAATAGGAAACAACTGTCAGCACAGGACAGCGAATGGCTCCTACAGAGGGCTTGCTTATACTAGGCTGCCAATTGTGACAGCATCAAAATCTAAGTCCCCAACTCTGATATGAGAAAAATAACTCATAGGATCAGAGTCACAAGTTAAAGATCATTACTTTCACAAGCTCTATGCTCTGCACATCCAGGAAGATCTAGACTCTGCAAACAGTGAAAACTGATAGCTTGCAATGAAAACTAATTCACTGGTGTTTTTAGGAAAATGCAATCAGTCATATTGTTGAATGAAAACTGAACCATAAAAATGATAAAGATAATGGTACAGTAACTTTTTCTCCATGTCTTTAATTTGAATAGATGGCTGATTTGTGCAGATGCCTTTGATGCTACTTTCTAGTATCATTTCACATGGAAATGATCACATTTTAGGGCCAAACTAAATGACATCAATATCATACCCTAGTTTTTTTTATTTTTAAGCAACCATGGGAAGGGGAAGGGAATCTGACTGAGGCATGACATTGGGAAAAGTTTTTTTAACCTCCATCCTTACCATTTTTCTGATGTAGATCTCCCCCCAACAAATCCCACTTATATCACTGGGAGAAAGTAAAGTAGATGGTGGGAAGCAATTGTTTACAATGAGAAAATTACAGGGAGAAAACCTCATCCCCAACACTATGATGCTGATGCAATTACTCAACTCCAACACTGGCAATCTTGAATCAAGGACAAAAAAAACCAACTTAGGCATTTATTACTATTCATTTTTTAAAAGCCAAAAGGAAGGTCCAGCAGAACAAATTTACCTATAGTTGTAGCTGCTGTATTCAAAGTCAATAAGCATCAGTTTTTGTTTTTCAGAATCTTCTCTGCCTTCAAGCAGTAAGATATTTCCTGGACAGAAAGGAGGACAAATAAGGGCTTCCAGTAGGACTCTACAATTATGAGATCACTACTCACATATTCTGAACACCAGAAATGATATCAATCCACTGAAATAATCAAGAAAGGAGTGCACTCTGGGTTAGCATTATGGTTGGGGTTAAACATGCTCCCTGCCCTGTTGACCCCACCAAATCAAGAATCAAGCCGGTTCCTGTCTATATATACACCCTTCCATCTTCAAACCCAAGTCTGGATCTACTTGTTGGTCATACTTTGTAATGGAATGTTTGGAACAAGAATCTTACCACTTATATATCCAAAGGCCTACCGTGGCAACAGTACTGTATGGTACATGCTGTATTACATTACCACACTGCGTAACATGACAGGACCTGCTGTATAAAATTGGTGGGGCTACAGAAAACATGGCAATGTTGATACAGCCATAGTTATCTTCCACTCTACCCCATTATATACATTGTTTGGGCCATTCAATCAGCTTGATGTAGTGGTTAAGTGCAGTGTACAGTGGGACTCCAATCTGGAGAACTGAGTTTGATTCCCCACTCCTCTGCTTGAAGCCAGCTGGGTGACCTTGGGTCAGTCACAGATCTTTGGAGCTCTCTCAGCTAAGTCAGTTTTCAGAGGTAGCTGTGCTAAGCAGACTTCAGCCCAGATTTTCATACATGAAGATTCCTGCAGTTATTGCAAGCTTGGCAACGTTATGGAATTTTAAAAGCAAGCTGCCATATTTACACAATGTCATTCTAGACTTCATATAATGTTTGATAATATTTGTCCACAGTCAAACAATAGGTAATTAACCAACAATATCTGATTAGTTAACTGCCTAACATGATACCCCTAGCTGCACAGTATAAAGATATGGCATGACTTAATGTGGTAATTTCTGAGCCCTCACTCCACTCCTAATGCTTTCCCCAGTAAACTCCATGCCACGTCATTCAGAAAGTTCACAATATAACCACCATGGGGTCTAAACCCAGTGCCTCAAATATGAGGGAAAATTAAACAATACTGGCAGACAAGAGGAACTTGCTCAAGTGACACTGTACACATGCAGCTTATTTAAATTAGAACTGAGCAGTTATACATACAATGCTGCTAAATGTGCAACCGTGGAATGCTAGCATAACATCTAGCTAGTCTATGGATCTCTGGCATTATGCAAACACTGTAGGTGAAGCAACTGAAGGCCCATTTATATTAGATGCTGGAACCATGTAAAGTTGTCATCAAGCAAAAAAAAATTAATTGTACATGACATTTAAATGGGGTTAAAGATCCTTTTTACCTTGTGCTAGTAATTTTATTTTAAAACAGACTACATTATTTTCTTGTAAGACAGTAGAAAAGAATATCAGTTATAAAATAAAAGTATGGTACCTTCTTGACAATCGTTATGGCAAAACACAACTGGAGATGAAGTACCTTCAAGTAAGGATCTGGAAATGAAAAGATCAGAGATCAGAATTAAAAACCTGTTTTATCATCAGCTATTCATACAAGAATAGACTGTCAATAAGCAGCAGTGGGTAGAAAGGGCAATTGTGGAAGCTCAGAGGTTCCAAATCAGTTACTGCCTCAAAGTCCCCCAAGCAAGATCTTTCTAGATTCTATTGCAAGTATTGTTTGCTGCAACATATATCCTGACCCTGGTAGAAGGCAAGCTTTTCGTAATTACTTTCAGGTCTTCTCTCATCCTAAAAGCAGTGATAGTCTATGTGCTGACTTTGGCCAATCTAATCTATCTGATCACCACTAAGCAGTCTCCCACCAACATAATTGCTGTGCAAGACTTCTGTAAATGCTTGATGAGAAAATGGAGGTCTCTGAGGCCTTCCAAACATACAGTAAATGTACAGGCTGTCCTGAATACCCTCTGCTGCTATCCATATATAGATGACAATATGTTGTTACACATCTCAAATATTCTTAATAGAGAACATTCTGTTCTAATGTATTCAACCATTAGTCCTGTCACAAAATTGGATTGAGACTTTGCAGCTAACATGGCATGGAAATCCAGGGTATCTAATGTATAATGGAATCCACAAAACAGAGTTGCGCTTACCGTAACTACTGTTCATTGATGTTTTCTGTGCAGACACACTTGGGACTGCGCCTGTGCAGGCCTGCCGATCAGATTTTTCTTTTCTAGCCAACGTCCACTAGGGGGCGCACGTACGCACCAATGCGCATGCGTGGCTTTTCCCGCCCGAGCGACATTGGACGACGTCGCCCCCTTCCCCTCAGTTTCTCCTTTGCCGCCGAATGCCTTCACATTACCTGGAAGAACACAGCGGGGTAGGAGGGAGGGTTGTGTGTCTGCACAGAAGACATAAATGAACAGTAGTTACGGTAAGCGCAACTCTGTTTTCACTGTCCGTCTTCTGTGCAGCCCCACATGGGAGACTCACAAGCCACTTACCCAGGAGGCGGGCATGTGTTCTCATTGAAAAAGAGACTGAAGTACTGCTTGACCAACAGCAGCCTCTTTCCTTTCCCACACATCTAGTGCATAATGCTTAGCAAACGTGTCAGAAGACGACCACGTTGCAGCCCTGCAGATGTCTTGCAAGGGCACGCCCCTAAGGAAGGCCACAGAGGCAGCTTGCGCCCTGGTAGAATGAGCTTTTACTTCCAAAGGGCAAGGTAACTTAGCATGCGAGTAGCAAGCCCTAACAGTCTGAGTAACCCAACGAGAAATTGATTGAGCTGTAGCAGCTTTTCCCTTCCTGGGCCCATAATAGCACACAAACAGTTGTTTGGCACATCTAAACTGTGAAGTACGTTGAAGGTAAAACAAAATAGCCCTTCTCACATCCAAGGAATGTAATGCCCTTTCAGAGTTATCAGAAGGGTCAGGAAAAACGATAGGCAGGACAATGTCTTGTGAGGTATGAAATTGAATGGAGACTTTGGGTCTAAAACGAAGGTCAGGTCTCAGAACTACTTTATTTTGATGGACCTTCAAAAAGGGAGGATCCCACCTGAGGGCCGCCAACTCGCTAACTCTGCGGGCAGATGTAATGGCGATCAAGAAAGCCACTTTCCAGAACAACCATTTTAATTCACAAGTAGCCAGCGGTTCGAAGGGCGATTTCATAAGCCCTGCCAATACTACTTGCAGTGACCATTGGGGAACAATTTCCTTGACTTGTGGAAACATGTTATACAACCCTTTTTAAAAAAGATTTCAACAAACTGTGGGAGAAAACCGTTTTCCCATCTATCTTAGGGTGGAAGGCTGAAATAGCCGCCAAATAAACTTTAATAGAGGAATTAGAGAGTCCCCCATCCTTTAGAGACAGAAGGAACTCAAACACAGACGATAACTTGCAATCCCATACATTCACTCCTTTGTCATTAGCCCATGCTTCAAAACGCTTCCATTTAGCAGAGTATGACCTGCGAGTAGTGTCCCTACGTGCATTCAGCAAAATCTCAGCTACTCTGTCAGACATCCCTTCCGACCTAGAGTGTGCCAAGCAGTGAGGCTCAGTTTGGGTAGGTTGTGATACCAAACCCCTTTGTCGGACAGAAGGTCCGGGTTCAGAGTGAACCGATAATATGACCCCCGTGAAAGCTGCATGACATGTTGGAACCAAGCTTGTCTGGGCCAAAAGGGTGCCACTAGAATCATGTGAGGCCCATCCCTCTGAATTTTGCTGATGACACGAGACAACAGTGGGAACGGAGGGAAGGCATAAAAAAGGTGCCCTGTCCAGTGTATCTGGAACACGTCTCTGAGGGAGTAGTGACCTAGACCTCCCCTGGAGCAAAATCGTGGGGCTTTCTTGTTGTCCTCCGATGCAAAGAGGTCTATGTTTGGGAACCCCCAGTCCAAAAAGATGGCGTTCAGGTAGCCGTCTGCTATGGTCCATTCGTAGCTGTCGGATCGCATGCGACTCAGTTTGTCCGTGATGACATTGGTGGTGCCAGGAATATGGACCGCATGAATGAACACGCCTCTGTCCATGGCCCATTCCCAAATCCGAATGGCCTCGTCGCAGAGGGCCTTGGAGGTAGTGCCCCCTTGTTTGTTCAGGTAGAACATCGTGGTGCAATTGTCCGTGAGTACCTGAACGGACTTCTGCTGCAGCGTGTCTGCAAACGCGATAAGGGCATAACAGACTGCTCTCAATTCTAGCAGGTTAATGTGATCTTCCCTTTCCTGCTCTGACCAAACCCCATGTGCCCTGAGGGCTCCACACTGAGCTCCCCATCCTATCATGGAGGCATCAGTCGAGATTGTGATCTCGGTTTGGATAGACCCAAATGCAACACCCCCAAGGAGATTAGTCTCATTAAACTACCATCGTAAAGCACGGAGAATCCCTCTAGGGATGGAATACCGCTTGTTCTGGGATTCATGTTCAAAATCATTAACAGACAGGAACCACAGCTGGAGAGGTCGCATGTGCAACCGGGCCATAGGGGTAACTGCCGTAGAAGAGGCCATAAGGCCCAGCAGTCTCTGGATAGCCGTTACCGACTGGAACCTACATCTCGAAAAGAGATTCACCATCCTGCCAATCTTTAGTGCAAGTTCTCTGGGCAGAAAACCTCTATTTACATCGCCATCCAGTTCCATACCGATAAACAGTATTCTCCTGGATGGGGTAAGGTTAGATTTTTTGAGGTTAACCAAAAGCCCTAACCGGGCGCAGGTAAACATCACCTTATTAATTTGGGCCAGGAGTGCATCAGCAGAGGGTGCTGCCAAAAGCCAATCATCAAGATAGGGATAGATGGTACAACCTTGTTCCCTCAAGTATGCCACCACAACAGCCATACATTTAGAAAAAACCCGGGGGGGCTGTTGACAATCCAAAAGGGAGTACCTGATAATGGTAGGCCTTACTGTTACAAAGGAACCTAAGGTATTTCCTATGACTAGGGTGGATGGCAATATGGAAGTACGCGTCCCTGAGATCCAGGACGGCGAACCACATGTCCTCAGGCATTAACTGGAGGACTGTATTTAAGGTAAGCATTCTGAACCGTTTAACGAGAACGAATTTATTCAATTCTCTCAGGTCTAAAATGGGTCGTACACCTCCATCCTTTTTGTCTACAAGGAACATCCTAGAGTAAAAACCCAAGAGGGGGTCCTGAGGGAGTACCTCCTGCACGGCTCCCTTCTCCAGAAGTGCTACAACCTCAGTCTGCAACTTATCAGAAGAGGATTGTACTGCATGGTCAGGAAGAGACAACACTGGGTAAACATCAAACTGAATTTTATAACCAACTGTAACAATGTTAAGAACCCAAGTATCAGAGGTAATCTCTGCCCATGCTGAGGCAAACTGAGCCAATCTGTTTCCAAACATGACAGATTGTTCAAATTCTAGTCAGAACTGCTTAGGTTGAGTTGCTGACTCTTTGGCATCATGGGCTTGTTGACCGCGACGTGGGTGGTAGCTAGGCCTCCAGCGCTGGAAAGAGCTCGCAGGCGGCTGGAACTGCCTGTAGGACCCGTAACGTGGATACGGTTGGTATCTCTGCTGTCGACCACGATAGCCCTGCGAGGAACGATAATGGAACCGATTCTCCGTGAATGGCCTGGTTGGGAGAATACCGTAGGAACGGGCTGTCAGCCGATCTTTACGTTTCTGCGACAGGTATTCATCCGTTTTAGATGAGAACAGACTGACCCTCAAAGGGCAGATTTTCCACTTTGTTTCGTGTCTCGACAGGCAGTGCAGTTGTGCGAAGCCACGAGTGTCTGCGGAGCACGATGGATGATGCCAATGCTCTCGCAGAGGTGTCAACCGCGTCGCGGCCAGCATTTATCTGTTGTCGTGACAATCATAGAGCCTCATCAAGCACCACCTTCGCCAACACTCTCTGGTCTGCCGGAAGCTTTTCCATGAAGACCGCCATGCGATTCCATAGGAAAATTTGATAAGCACCCATGATGGCCGAGTAGTTAGAAATTTTGAGTGTCAGGGCAGCAGACGAATATAATTTCTTGCCCAACGAATCGAGCTTCCTGCTCTCCTTGTCGATGGCTACAGCATAGGACCCTTGGTGTTGACGGGTCTGCATCTCCTCAGTAATGAGGGAAGAAGGCGGTGGATGTGCAAAGAGATACGTACAGACGTCATCCCTTGTCTTATACAGAGCTTCTAATTTATGAGATGTCGGGTAAACGGAAGCTGGTTTGTCACAGATTGCAGTAATGATTTCCACCAAACCTTCAGTGAACGGGAATGCAATGGTTGGAGGATTCCCAGACTGGACATACTGCAGGATCTTATCCTTTGGTTTCGGATCTACAGCCGAAATCTCAATGTCCAAAGAACGGGCCATTCGGATCATCTGCTCAGTACAGAGCCGGTAATCTTCCGAAGGCGAGATACGACCAGTCCCAATGATGATGTCATCAGGTGACGGGTCAGATGGAGGGCTAGGGCTGGGACCTTGGTAAGGCTCAGGCTGCCGGTAGGGCGAAACATGCCCAGGAGAACCATAGTGGGAGAACTCACTCCGAGCGTCACCTCAATACTCTCTGCCAAAAGATGGAGAATAGGATCCGTGAGACCTCGCATAAAGGGAGCCCTCCCTGTCATATCCACTTCTAGGCCAGCGATAAGGTAGATCCTCTCTACCAGCGTAGTCACCAGAAGACCGTTTATGGGCCACACGAGGTGGAGCGTCGGGCAGGTCATTGTCACTATCAGTGGAATGGTACGACAGAGATGACAGGTGCGGTGAAGGAGTCGTGGGCTTCTCCCAGAGCACCTCATCAGTCTGGACAGAAGTAGATTGTCTGTGCTTCGACTTCTTTTTTGCCTTCTTCTCGCCCTTGGAGGCTAAGGCCCGATCAGCACTTCGACTCCGGTCCATCGGATCCGGCGGTGTCAAAGTAGGTAATGGATCCGAAGCCTTTGGTTCCGACCTGGCATTAGGCTTCGGAACGAGGCTGGGGCGAGTCGGCTCCGCATGCTTCGGAACCGATGATGTTGGTTCCGGCGTCGGATCCGACGGTTTAGGAGCTGATCTGGCCGGAATGTTCGGATCCAATGAAGTGCTCTGCACCTTCGGAGTCGACGTAGTCGGCGGTTCCAACCTCGAGGGGGACTTGGAGCGATATCGTCACTTCCGAGTCGGATCCGACTGCGGAGGTTTCACATGATCCGAAGTGGAGCCCGAAGCGTCTTTCGGATCCGAGGTCAGAGTTGGAGTTCGTTGGAACCGATCCGAAGAATGGGAGCGAGGGGTGGGAATGGAGCTACGGACAGACTGTACGGCCGAGGGAGCTTCAACTGTCCCGCTTACTGGTGGCGGTCCTTTCTGAGGGGTATCCGGGGCTCCCGATGCCCTCATAGCCCTCCTCCAGAGTAGGGCATTCAATCTATTCGCCCTCTCAGCCCTGGCCTTAGGCGTAAATCGCTGACAATGCTCACATTTCTCAACGATGTGTCCTTCACCCAAGCACTCGAGGCAAACGGAATGGCCATCCGTTCTGGTCATCTTCGTCGAACAAGTTGAACAGCGTTTAAATAAAGCTTTTTCAGCCATCTCTGAAGAAAATGAATGATCTCCTCACAAAATGGCGTTTCTCACAGCGGACAGCTAGATCTTTACCGGTCAGCGGCAAAGAAGAAACTGAGGGGAAGGGGGCGACGTCGCCCAATGTCGCTCGGGCGGGAAAAGCCGCGCATGCACATTGGTGTGTACGTGCGCCCCCTAGTGGACGTTGGCTAGAAAAGAAAAATCCGGTCGGCAGGCCTGCGCAGGCGCAGTCCCATGTGGGGCTGCACAGAAGACGGACAGTGAACAAACCAGTTATCTAAGCTACAATGCAATTATATCCTTACATATGTATAGGTAATAAACATAAAGGAAGTCACAATTAAAACTCAGGCAAAGGAAGAACAATTTCTCCAATTAAATATTATTGATGGAAATATTTATAGGCAATCACATATTAAAGCTAGAAAACCAGGTGATATAAACTAGACTACTACCGCAAGCTTTTCATTTCTTGTGGCAGGTTGTAACCCAGGATCTTGTTCAGTTTTCTAACACGCGACTCCCTGGTAAACTTGATTCTCATCACTTGGTTTAAGTACCTGTGAAAAATGATATACAATTTAGTATTTGTAAACTAGAATGCTATCCCCCATATGCTGTTTTAGAGAAAATTATGACTCTGTAAAGGAATATCTTGTCACCCTGAGATTATTTTAAGGAAAACATCTTCCTATGGTAAAGGGGCCAGCTTGCATGAAATTCTCCCCACTGAGAATAAGAGCCATCCTACTAAAAACCTCGTGCTGTCATGCCAAACTATGGTATTTATAAGATGAAAGTAAAATCAGTTACTTACTTTTCCATGGTTCCAAACAGCCATTTGGGTTCTTTATTAAATGGCATTTTCATACCATGAAATCTAGCCATTTTTTCAGCTATTTCTGCCGATATATCAGGCAAGCTTAGTTCCTCAGTGTCCAGCTTCCTGCTCTGAAACATAGGTGGAAATTGAGGAATGTCAAGTCTCTTGAAAATTCCAAACAGTGATGATTTTTTTTTTGCTAGAACAATGACTGGAATGACAAAGAGCAAATATTAGCTAACTAGGAAGTGGAGAACATTCCCAACTTTTGCTTTTATCACTGCTATACTTTACTACCTTAATGCTCAGTTTCTCTGCTGCTCCAGTGAGAAAGAATGGTACACTGCAGTTTGCATCATCTACTTAGTTGATGCAAAGGATTAAAACCAGGAAACATGAGACAATGGCATATCCGCTCCTCTGCCAAGTCCAATTGTAGCATCAAATTTCAGCAACTATTGCCACAAGATGGTAGCTACTTCATTCCCCATCTTTGTTAGCAATGCAGAAATGACCTGGTCATGTTGAATTACAATATCTTGTGAACTACTCATCATAGTGTTGACTAATTATAGCTGTCACTTACAGGAATAAATTCCTCCAACCGGCCTTGTGGAAAGATTCCATACAGTTTTGGTCCAAGAGATCTCTCTGCAAGAATGGCAAACATAACACTCTCAAGAACAACAGCTTCTGCACCCTAAGGAAAACAAAACAGAACAGTTGGCACCCAGTTTTTAATGAGATATAACAAATCAAATCTGAATGTTCTGAATAAATTAAAAAAATCAAATTATTGTTTGGAATAAATATAACTTACATTATATACAGCTATCAATTAATTAAGTTAAAGATCCTATCTCTGAATTCAATGGGATGCAGTACAGCACTGGAGTGCTTAAAGTTTTACCAAGGGTGCAGTTTAACAGGAACAGGTGCTATCGTCCACTTGAAATCCATGAGATCTCACTAACAATGCCATCCTAAGAACACTTTCCTGGAAGTAAGCCTCAATGAATAGACTTCAGTAAGATTCCAAGCAGACCTGGTTAGGGTTGCTTTTAGGAGTGTGCACAAAAAAAGAAGTACATCTGAATTTTTTTACTGAATCTGAGAAAAAAATCCCTCTGGGGGCTACGCAGTGGACTGAGGGTGCATTTTTCAAGCAAACTCCACCAAATTTTCAGGAGACCTACTCCTGACTGTCCTCTAAGGAGACCATAAGTTTCAGAAAGATTGGACCCTGGGGGCCAATTCTATAGGCATGGTGCCACCAGCCACTCCACTGTTTCCTATGAGGAAAAAGTCAAAACTGATTCCCACTATAGAAAAACACTGGGGCAAGGCTGCCATGGCCAAGACACACTCCCAAACGTAAGGTGAGCTCAGCCCAGAGAAAGCCCAACAGAACCAAATTGAAGCACAGAAATGGAATCCCCCCAGAAACAAAGTGAAGCAAGGAGACCAACATCAGAGAATCACATCCATTCCACCCAAACCAAACTGAAGCAAGGAACACTGTTGCAACTTAGCCCAACAGAAGCAAGAGAATGACTCATGCTTGTGGTTGGAGACTGCATGGTTCTGTTCTGTGGTGTTTCCCCACTGGCTGAACCCAGTGGCTGGCTGCTGTGAATGACACTGGTTCTATTGGGTTAAAGATAAAGTAATGGGCTTCTATGAAAAAGATGAGAATATTGCCATGACAATGTATGGTACTAATGTTAAAATGATAAAGAAAATATATGGTGTACTTCTAAACATAAAACTACAGGGGGAAGAAGTTAAAGATACCATGATAAAATGGGCAGAGAATGTGGCGCATACAATTGAGTTAGAGCAATGGTCGCAAATGTGGAAAGGCAACTTAAGAATGAAAAAATAGGCTTCTCTGAAAGAAAATGTATACAAAATGTTTTACAGATGGCACTTAACTCCCATTAGGATAGCTAAAATGTCTTCAAATATGTCAAATAAATGTTGGAAATGTGAAAGTATGCCGGGTTCATATTTCCATATGTGGTGGACATGTAAAAAAGCAGCAGAGTTCTGGAAGATGGTCCACAGAATGATTCAACAGACACTTAAGATTTGCTTACCCTCGAAACCAGAACTCTTCTTACTAAACTACATATTGGTTCCAGTTAATAAAAACCAAAAACACCTGATTTTGAACATAATTACAACAGCTAGGATTTTATACGCAGGGCTCTGGAAAATGGCAGCTACTTCAACACAAGAAAACCTGATTGAAAAAATACTTGAGACAGCTGAAATGGACAAACTTTCGAGTTTATTGAAAGATATTGATATTATAACACATAATGACATTTGGGAGCCATTGTACACCTGGATACAGAAGAAGATTGAAGAAACCTAGCAAGATAGCATAGTCAAGATGAAGACCTTTATGGACAATAACTAAAAATAAATGGAAAAATAGAAAATAGCTGAGCCGCAGAACATAAAGAGATATCTGTAATTAGAATTATGAGTTTGAAACATATTAGACTAAATGGTGCAATGTGTTTTCTCCCCTCTCAAAAAATAAAAGAAAGAAAAACTAGCTCTGAAGGGAATTGCTACAACAGGGAAGGGAAAAAGAGAACAAAAATCCCTAGGGTAATTGCAACATTGCAGGACTATTGCACTGTTTTCATTGCATACAGCATAGTGATACAATGCAGAAATACAAGACCATTGTAGTGTGTGTGTGTTTTTCCTCCTAGATATATTGTCTCAAAACTATACTGAACCCTTCACTCTCTTCCCTAGCCTACAGAGCAAGCAGACTAGTTAATCATCCCTACATAGGATAAGAAAAAGCACATTAGCGGGAGACAAAAAATTAGGCATAGAGCTAGTATCTGCAGTAGCATCCTCATCAATTGAAGGCTAGTAGCAGGAAACAAGTATGTTTGAAAGAACTGAATATATATTACTGACATGGACATATTATGACAGCTTGATTTGTATACTGTTTAAAAGGCAGAAAAACAATACAACTCTTCCACTCTGTTAAATGAGAAGCTAAAGCAAAGGAAAAGCTTCCAAAAATAGTCTATAGTTTATATAAAGTACTTATTACACTAGAACCAAATCAATGTTTTAACAATACCATATTCAGAAACCTGTACTCTGGACAACAGGCTACTGTTAAGACAGAATATGAGGAAACAGAACGATTTCCAATTGGCAAGGGTGTCAGACAAGGATGCATATTATCTCCCTACCTGTTCAACCTCTATGCAGACAGCATATCGTTAAGGAAAGCTGGATTACATTCAGAAGATGGAGTGAAAATTGCTAGAAGGAACATTAACAATTTGAGATATGCAGATGACACCATGTTACTGGCAGAAAATAGCGAGGACTTGAAACCGGATGAAGGTTAGAGAAAGCACCAAAGCAAGATTACAGCTGAAGATCAAGAAGACTACTGAGGAACTGCCCAATTTTAAAGCTGACAATGAGGAAACCAAAATTGTTCAAAATTTTCTATTCCTTGGCTCAACCAAAAGGGAGACTGCAACCAAGAAATCAGAAGATTGAGACCTGGAAGAGCAGTTTGAGGGAACCAGAAAAGATCCTTAAAGATAAAGAAGTTTCCCTAGGGACCAAGCTCAAGATAATTCAAGTTATAGTATTCCATATTACTATGTACGGATGTGAAATTGGATAATGAAGAAAGCTGACAGGAAGAAAATTGATTGATTTGGTGCTGGAGGAGAGTTTTGCGGATACCATGGATGGCCAAAAAGACATATGTGGATTCTAGATCAAATCAAGTCTGAATTCTCCCTAGAAGCTAAAATGACACAACTGAGGCTATTGTACTTTGGTCACATCATGAGAAGACAAGATTCTCTGGAAAAGTCAATAGTGCTAGAAAAAGTGGAAGGCAGAAGGAAAAGAGGGAGATCTAAAATGAGATGGCTTGATTCAATAAAGGAAAGTAGAGGTCACATCTTTCAGTTTGCAAGATCTGAGCAAGTCTGTTTTGGAGGTCTTTCCTTCATAGAGTCGCCATAGGTCAGAGGCGACTTGACCGCACATAATATACACAAGAAAAGCATATCAAAATGAGCTTAAAAAGGAAACTGCTGAATTACTTCCATTATTCTACAACAAATGGCCAACAGAAGTATTCTGTCTGTTTAGGAACTGAAGGTTGCCAGATAGCAACACATTATGCTGTTTAAATCAGCTTGATACAGAAACTAGTAAAAGGAAATACTTACCTGTAAGTCATTTTCTTTTTGAGCCTGTCCAGAGCCTCCTTTATTACAGGACCTCTATAAATGAGAAAAGTCAACACTTACACTAAGATGCTGAATGGTCAACACAACCAAGAACTTCCAGCCACCACAATCAGGAGAGTTAGGAAAGCCAACTATACTTAAGACTTTTTACTTCCTTTAGTTTGACAGAACATCCTGTACATGAACACAATTCCTTTCTCATTCCACAAGAGACATTATATTCCATATACTTCAAAAGGATGTGCCATTGAATTCTGATTAGACTGCCTATTAGCAACAGGCTAGACAAGGCAACTAGCAACAGATGTGATCTGTGAATACAGCAATTGGGAACCAAACGTTCCCAGCTACAAAAGGTCTAGATGGGGAAGTCCAAGTGTGGTTTTACTACTGAGATGTACCCAACTGGTTAGTGCACACAGTGGAAGAAATTACATGATCCACTTCAATACACAAGACACTTGAAACAAAGCTTTCTCCAGTTTGAAGGATAAAGAAGCAATAGTTTATCCTAGTAGTAACTTGTTACCTAACAGTAGAACCAAAGTTTGCCACTACAATATTTTTAGATATAATCTTATGTCACTTCTCAAAGCAATGTATGTAAGCAAAGCCTTAATCAGTTCCAAACCTAAAGAACTGAAACATGCTCAGCACCCAAGAAAAAGCATTTTCCAAGGTTCCAAGCTGTGATTTAGCTTCCAGACTCAATGGCACATGCTTTTACTGTAACTGCGCAATTTAAAAGGCAGAAGGGATGGAACCTTTGTAGTCCATTAAGGATTTCAGAACTAAGGAAACAAGACTGTTCCATTCACTAGTAGTTTACCATGGCTACTAATGCTGGAATTCTATAATAGAACTCCTTGAACTAACAAAGCAACCTTTGATTAAAATTATGACTTATAATGGAAAAATGGAACTAAGTATGTTCTTCTATTCTAACATTCCTTTAGCAAGGACAAATTGAATAAGCTGCCACTGGTTATTTAGAGTGTCAGCGACGATTCTCAGTAGCTTATTTGCTTCAATGTGAAATAACCCATTTTCCATCTAATGTAGTAATTCTTCCAATTAAACTATTATAATTAACAAGTGTACGTTACTGTAAAGCTACATTAGTTTCAACAAACATAAATTATTTTAAATATTCAACAAGAAAATGTAAACTGCATAAAAATTGTAATATTACACAACTAATATGCCATTGGCACTATTCTAACCTACTTCTTAACCAGCAGTCAAAATTGCTTATCTCTTAGAAATATTTCCTACTTAATGCTCCCTTATAATGGTATAATCTTCCATCAGAAACAAAATGGGTAACAGAGGTTTTTTCCAGGACCTCAAGTAGTATCCCCTTTTAACCTACTTGGATCACACAAGTATCAAAATGGTGGGCAGCAATTTTACACTTCCAGTCTTCAAACATCCAGCAGTTAGCCGTGTTAGTCTGTAGTAGCAAAACAGAAAAGAGTCCAGTAGCACCTTTAAGACTTACCAACTCTACTGTAGCATAAGCTTTCGAGAACCACAGTTCTTTTCTTCATCTGACGAAAAGAACTGTGGTTCTCAAAAGCTTATGCTACAGTAAAGTTGGTTAGTCTTAAAGGTGCTACTGGACTCTTCAAACAGATGCCTATGAAATAAAATTGCACAAACGATTTTAGAAATAACTGGGATGTGAAATTCAAGAGCTTTCAAAGAAAAACAATTCTACAGGGTTCTTTTGCTTATTTTAGTCACTGCGTAACATCTAAGAGGAGACAGGGACTTCAAATAAAAGGGACTTGCTTCTAAATAATTTTGTTTAGAATTGAAGCATCTGTAAGAGAGCTTCATTTTATCTGAGGAGTTGACTTAGTGCTGAAACAGAACAGAGCAGAGGATTCTTTGCACAATATAGGAAGACTGTACTATATCAACTAATACAAAGCTTGAATATTACTTGGAAACTTTAAAACTAATGTACTTGTATAGATTTCCTTAAGTACTTGTGAAGCAAAAATATCAAATATATCTACTTTCCAAATTGAATGTCCAGCTTCCAGGGAGATAACAGAACAGTTGTTGTATAGTCCCTGCTGATAGTTATTGGGGAAGATGTTTTACCAGAAAAGGCTGTTATAATGGTTCGACTGCCTAGAATATAGAGACTACTGATAAGCAGGCATCTATATACCATGCCACCATCTTTGTGAATAGAACATGTTGTCAAATTCCTTTCTGCTTATTAGCTAGAGCTGTCTGATATGCAGATAGCTGGCTGCAACCATAGGTAGCTGCCATCATAGACCTCAATTCTCAAAACAAAGGCAAAGCTACAGCTGACTGTTAAATTAAATCTAGTATTCCTTTGTGGTGACAACTGAAGAAACTGCTGTGACATAAGAAATTTTAATCTTATTTTTACTACTACAGGATAATTTTTAGTTGTATATGATTTTTCTTTTGGAAATGAAATACAGGAATAATTCAACAACCAAAATGAAGTAGTATTGATTACCAGCACAGATCTATGCTGGAAAATATATTTTAATGTTTCAGACTAAAATGATGCTTGGAAAAAAGCAAACTTATGTAGAATAGAGAGAAAGAACTAGAATAGAAATGGTTTAACCACTTACAAATACTGCATGAAACAGATAGATGGAATTTGGTGAGCTTGTGAAACTAGTTACTTTTGTACCGAATTTCAACATATCAACTCCCAGTTCTTAAATACTATATTTATCAATAAATACATAACAAACCTATAGATAAGAATGCATATTATGAATCTAGGGCTTCAATATTAAAAAAATACTAATATTGATGCCTTAAGCACAGTACAAAAGGTCAAGATGCAATTTCACCAAAGTTAGAATGCAAGCCTGACATCTACCACCTTGAAGAGTTTCCAAAAATCTTTACAGGATGGGCAGTTTCATTACTAACCCTTATGATAAGATGACTGCTTACCAATGGCAACCAGGTACGCAAATCTGTGTTTTAATATTAAAATTTGTGTACAAAAGCTGTGATATTGGGAGTCACACTTGCCTGAACAGACAAGCTTTTCAGAACTGAGAAACAAATGTGTGGTGCGAAATATTTTTATTGACAAAACAAGATACTGGGAATTCTGAAACAAACAAAGTTCTATTAGAAAGGGGACAATATAAGAGGCATTACTAATGCAGGTCCTATAAAAACCGAGAACATCCTTTTTTCTTCTGATCAAGTTACCATATTTAAGGGAGCAGAAGGAAGGAGAGATGTTTAATCAGCATTCATAGCTATTATTTAACTGCTCAGACATTAAAAAATATTTGCAAGGTAATTATTTTCATCGTAACTCAACACCCTGAGTCATAAAGAAATGAAACTCGTAGAGAATGCTCCAACTTCAGAGATCTCATACTATACCGTGAATCGTGTCTGTCACCTGGAAACCAGAGTGCTCTAGGCACGATCGCATGGACAAGCCTGCAGCAGAGAACACATGCACATACGACTAAAATGGTACATTACCCCCAAAAGACCTTTAATGCCACCCAACAAAATATATGCCCTTTAACAGGAGTTCAGCTACCAATCTATCTGCCCATATCAGGCATTTGCAGTTCTTCCTTGCTACAAGACATTGAGGGCAAGAATCACATCAATAACAGAATATTACAATTAGAGCATTCTACATTTGCTTAGCACAAGCAGTAAAAAAAAGCAAAGTGAGTATGAAATGCCACAGAATTGCAGTCAATACTCTAAACCTTGTTTTCCAAAATGAAATGACGATCAGAAACTAAATGAATATTAAGTAGTCATTTACCCCCTACTATATACAATATTTTGATCTATTAATAACAACAAACCAAAGGAAATGGAACAACTATATCCAGTCTCCCTTTACATGGGGTATATGGGACTTATGCAACACTGAGGACAACAACCTTGCAAATATTAGCTTTTTTATAAGCTTACAATAGCAAAAAGTTATATTTATTTCACCTCAAATGTAAAAGCTTTTCTTGAAAATTGACATCAGTATTTATAAAATAACTAGAATGAGTTTCTTCACTGCACAGAAAAAACTCTTTTCAAGCAAAATATTCAGTCCAACAGGAAGACAAATATTTACTACATACAACAGGATATATCTGCTGCTATGAAGACATGTCTTTTTAGGTTTTGGGAATCAAGGAAGAGAAGCTTGAATGTGATGTGTGCTTGATAGGCAAATGCACCTATTTGTTTAATTAAAACCGACTCTTCTCAAACAGATATATGTACTCTTAAAAGAGTAGCTCAGCGATATTACCCAAGATTCTCAGTTTATATCAATCCCTGCCAGGCTGACAGCTTATACAAATCAACCCAACTCAGCTTACTTCTGACCTCATATAATACATGTACAAAACGGTGACTTAAAATAAAGCTGTTATGATTAAGGAGGAACCATACCCTTTCTAAATGGCAACTTTAGCCAACTTTAACCATTTATACTGAACAGTGGGTACTGACATTTGTGTCTTCCAGAATTTGATAGGCAAACCGGAGTAATTTTTAATATGGAAATAATAGTTTGAAAACGCTGGTAGCCTCCCATTGCCTTTTTGAATTTTGGTCAATGGGTAAAAAAGTGAAACTTCTTTTGAAAAAGTGGCACCTTCTTCATGTATCTATAAAAGGAAAGTCAAACTCTAGTTGAAAAGCCTTCTGTTTAGATCACAAGATGCAACCATTAAACCATATAAAATGGCAACTGGGAAACAGTAATAAGATAAATAACAATAAGAACAGTTACTGCCCACCTTACTTGTGCCTATAATTTAAACCAGCATTTCAGGCCCTTCTTAAAATATTAATACCTCTAGAAAAGAAATTCTTTATATCCAAGATTAAAAGGTTTGCAACCAGTTCCTTGAAGTCTCAGATAAAAGATCTCCATCTACAGCAAAATCAGTTTGCTTAAGTACTGAAGATAGGTCTAGAAGAGACAAATGTTTATATCGAGACCCTCAATATAATCTGAAAGTTTTACCTTGGAACTTTCTCTGCTTACTTAACCCTTAGTGAACTGCACCAACAAGAGCAGTCATTTCACTGCCACTATGGAAATAAAGGATGTTAGATATCTCAAAAGATCTTAAAAACCAAGAGAAAACAAAGTTATGATGTTAACATTCAAATGATTGGTCAAAAGACCTTAAAGAAAAATTCAGGGCTCACTGGAAAAAATTTTCATGAAATGACACAGAAGGCAGCATGTTAAAAATATGAACATTGAGGGAAAGCATTATGCATCCACATTTTGATTCATGTTTCTATTAGCTTATATGTTATTAGAATTTTTTTCAGAGTATTAAGATTATAACAATTTGAAGCATATCGTTCATTACTAAAAGTAAGATCCTGAAAAAACTCTCTCATTTTTTCCAAGTGGAAAATTAGCAAGTTAGTATATTGCTACTTTTTAAAAAGATAGCCTTTATTTCCAAAACATCTAATCAGTTCATCATCAGAATATTTAATAAAATTAAGTGAAGTTACACTTGAGCAGCTAAATAATTTAAGAAAAGTCCTCAGTGTTACTGCAGCTGCACACATTTCACACCAACTTTACTCCAATACCTTGCCAAGGTGGGCAAGAAGAAGATAGGTTTCAGCCATAGATTTCTAAATCCAAGTATTTTGTATTCTGCAACACAGAAACGAGTGGTCATACATCTGATCACGTTGGTGATCTACTAATACCCTCATGGTATTTGCCAATAATTATATGAAAGTGTGAAACATTATGTACAAAAATGAAAGTATATTAATTGGAGATTTGAATACAAGCAGCCAAAGTTCCCTTGGAGGATCAAATACTTACAGAGAAGGGGTTGAGCAAGAGGGAAACTCTACCCTACTTCTATAAGCATTTAGATATTCGATATGCCCTACTCCCTACTGACAATCTCATCTTCTGGAATGAGAGCAGTATACAAAGAAATTAGTCATCTTCTCTAAGAGGCATTTGTATTTTAAGGAAGAAAGGGAGTACAACTTCTCCAATAAGATCACAACCACTTATGGCTATTGCCATTATTAACTATTTCAATGCACTGTACAACTGATATTCTGCTGGAGCTCCTAGAAGAGCTGCACACATGCTGCTGTAGATATTCAAGTGTATACCACTACAGGAACAAAGGCAATCTTTTGGTTCTTTCTATTGACTACACAGTTGGAAATCCAAGACTGTCAGTATTTACACAGACAGCAAATTTTAACACAAGCTGCTCAGCAACCAAAACTAATTTTATGATGCTGTTACCCCTAGAACTAAAAACCATGTCCTGTGCACTGAAGAGGAACAGAACAACACTATACATTCTTAATCAGAAGCAAGCTGCACCAAGCTAAATGAGACTTGCTCCTGCATAAGCATAGGGATACTTGTATTGTTTGTATTTTAACTAAGCAAACTTTCTTTAAAATAGAAAGCATAGCCTGGCACACTGCAAGCACAATTTGTGTGTGTAAGATTGTGTGTCTGATGCAGCCCTACTCTTCCCTTTCTCCTTTACATATGTGATCGGTCAAGAAAGGAGAGAAAAGAAACAGGACTCGAACAGGAGTTCAAGGGAGTCCCCCAAGAATAGGCAATGTACCTGCAGTGGATCATGCCCCATGTTTTGTAAATTTTCATCTGTTTTAATAGGGATTAATATGCTTGCAGCCAATGGATAACTGTAATACTTTCACAAAGCCATAACATGGGAAAGAAGAAATTGAGGAATTTCTGCTAAATGCTCTGCTAGGTTACTTTATCAGCAGTAAAAGCCTGACACCCACGTTTTGGAAGAATGGTTTTTGAAAAAGACTGGTATAATACTAGTTTCTCAAAGTTAGTGATCTTATTCCCTTCTACTCACAGATAATTTACTACCGATACTGATTTCTCCTTTTCAACTCTACAAAATTTAGAAAGTAGATAAGACAAAACTTGATTATTAAGACTCCAGGTGATACCCAGATGCATTACTGATGAAAATGAAAAGCAAGTCACATTGTAGCTGAAAACTCCAATGGAGGTTTTTGGTTTAAAAAGCCTTGCAAATTCTAAGCACTAGATAATGAACAAATCTAGACTAAAGAGATGCCATTTCTGGACAGTAAGATCATATTTGCAGCAAGGTCAAGTTTCAGTATTTTCAAACCAATACTAATGAAAGTTGTCTCAACTCTTGCCCGCTCCCCACAAATACTTACCATTTGTAGGATTGCACCATATAAACGAAGAAGAACTGTACGTGGTTCATCACCAATAGTTTCTATGGTATCAGGTAATGAGCACTGGAATAACATGTTGCTGAGGCCTCCTCTATCAAAATAAATAAAAAGCAGTACATTTTATGTTAGGTCACTCCACACAGAGGCATACAGCAATTCATATTTCAAAGCCATAAATCTCTGAGCACAAGAACTATTCAACTTAGGCCTCACTTTTCTATTTCTTTTGCTGAGCTAACATTGCTATTTGCTAGATGATTGTCATGTGCTTTACATGAGCCTGACTTTGAAAATAATTCAGAAAACTCAGCTCATCCAAAATGCAACAGCCAGGCTACTGCCACTGCAGCATACAGAGACATTATCACCCCAGTGCTGAAAGATCTACACTGGCTGCCCATTTGTTTCCAGGCACCTTTAAAGCCCAAAATGGCTTGGGACCAGGGTACTTGAAGCACCACCTTCTCCCATATTGTCCAGCCCACACCTTGAGATTTTATCTCACCTACTCTGTGACCCCTGCCTTCAGAAGTGAGGCAAGTGGCAATCAAAGAGAGGGCTTCTTCAGTAATGGCACCTCACTTATGGAATGCCCCTCCCCTTGAGGCTCTCCTGGTACTTAGGTTGCTCTGTTGCCAGGCCAAAAAGTTTATGTCCACTTGAGCTATTAAGGGGCTGATCTTTTAATAGTACTTCAGTCTGGAAACTGTTCATTTTAAGCTGTCAGTGGTCTGTTTTTATGGTCATGTTTTCATGCTGGCCTTCTAATGCTGGATTGTAATCAATATCTATTATTATTGTCTATTATTTTTATTTTGTAATCAACCTCAGACAGGTTACTGGAGAGGCAGCGCAATTTTTTTTCTAAATAAATTTGCAACAACACACAAAGCTACCTTATACTGAATTAGACCACTGGCCATCAAGGTCAATATTATCTGCTATGACTGGCAGCAGCTCTCCATGTTCTCAGGCAAAGGTCTTCTGCATCACTTATTACCAGACATATTTTTTTTACACTGGAGAAGCTGGGTGTGCGTGTGAATGCGCTACCTTCTGCATGCCAAGCAGAATGCTCTACCACTGAGCTACAGCCCCTCCCTGTAAGGTAGTTTTTATTAATAGCTTGTGCTTAGTTGTAATATACAATATCTAAAAATGCATTTTATAATTAAAATTAGTTTAGAAAAAAATTATTAAAAAAATAAGATCAGGCAGAAATGCTGCTGTATGCTTTAAGCATCACAAAAAACACTGTTTAAAGCAGGTTATGATGGGCAGGACCATAATCAGTAGAGTATATGACTAAATTCAAAGCTTGTCTGTTGAGATTAAAGCGGTGGTTCATACAAAAACATTAGCTTGCTGTAACTACAAGAGACAGGTATTGGTTTTATTCAGTACCTTGCACTTCACACTTGATATCACATAAAAGGGAGCTAATTGTATGTATTTGTTTCAAAAAACCATACAGAAGTTTTCCTATTTTATTCCCACAACCACCTTGTGAGATACGTGGGACAGAGAGAGTCATTTGTCTCTATCACATAGTCATTTGTCTGTGGACAATGACTATGGACATCTGTGGATATTTGTCATTTGTCTGTGGGCAATGACTATCCCAAATATCCTGCATTTTCTATTTAGTCACATTTCTCAAATATTACCATCGTCACAACACTTGATACATAAATTAATTTTTGAGGAATGTGCTTTGAATGTACTTCATGCAGCTTCTTAAAGACAGTATTTTGGAGATAGCACTAAACTTAGGAACTAGTTTGGACAAGGGAAACTAAGTGATCACCCTAAGTGATCACCTAACACAAATTATGAACTTTAGAATTCAGAAACAACTCTTACATTTCAAGTTCACTGCCTAGCACAAATATCTAGCAATTTGACATAAACAGGAAAGTATGCTGGTATGTACAGTATGTATGGGAACTGAAAAATCAGAAGTATCACTAAAGTAAATGAGCATAATGAATACTTGGGAAAGTGCCCTGGAAAAACCAAGGTGGTGCATATCCTCTGTAGTAGCTCCCATCTTGTGGAATAGCCTGTCTGAGGTGGTCAGGAAAGCTTCTATTATTCCATATAATGTGCACAACAGCAATGTTCGGGAGAGCATTTTTATAAAGGGATTTGATAAATAACTGTAGTAGAATGGATCAGTTCAGAAAGGCATCTTTACCATGGAATAGGACTGTAATCTACTGCAACAATTATTGTATCATTTTACTTTTACAGCATTGACTTCTACCTTTGTAATTCCATTTTCTGCATTGCTTATAGTATACCTTGCCTCAGATCATTTGTGTTTTCTTCTGCACACCTACCCCTACCCTATTGCATTGTTCACTGACTATCTTATGGTTTCTGAATGCATTGTTTTATATTCTGTAATTTGCCTTGAATCTCAGTGAGAAAGGTTGGCTATAAATAAAGTAAATAAATAAATTTCCCAGGGATCTTATGGCAATGCTATATCAGTGTTCCATGGTTTTAGAGAGGAGCAGAGGCCTCAAAGAGAGGTCTCTTGGGATGCTGCTACCAATAGGTCATTTTTGAAAGAATTTAAAGGAGCACCAAGCCATGGCTTGGGAGCAGCATTTAGTCCATCACACTCCCAGGAGTGCAAATGGGTCACAGATTTGTGAAACTGACTTAAAAATCAAGCTCTGTTCCAAGGGTTTTTTTTTGGAAGGGGGGGGGTCTTCTTTGGCGCTAGCAATTTCAAACTGATCTGAAGGAAGCTTCCCCATCACATGTGTTAATGTGAAGTGTCGACAATCCTAACTGTTCAAGGAAGGGAGGAGTGCTGCAAGTGTAGCTTACGGTTTCTTAGAGACAAATGTTATTCTGAGGGGGGGGGGGCACTACCACAGAGACCTAAGAACAGAGGCTGAGTTCTGGAGAGCAGAAAGCTAATGGCCCACACTCAGTCCCTTTTATCTTGAAATAAAAGGATCTCAGGTGTAAGACCTGGGAAAGATCTTTACACCTGAGACCATGAGCAGCTGCTACAGGTCATAGATAACCAAGATGGACCAATGATCTGATTCAGTATAAAACATGAAGAACAGACAGAAGCCAGGCACAATGACCTTCAAACTTTATTAAGTGTCTTCCTTTTGTTACTTTATGATTGCCTTTTGTTCTCTTCCCTGTTTCTCCTGTCTCCTGCAGTCCAAATGTAAATTGTGGACTCTTAGAACTGCTTTTTATGCTTACAAAACTCTGAAGTTTTGTAGTAAGAAAAAAATGCTTACTACAATCTCACTCTAGCCTGGAAAATGGCTTCTTATCTCAACACAGTCGACCTGGCCACCTGGATTCATGCTATAGTAGCATCATAACTTGACTATTGTAATGCATTATACATTGGTTTCTCATCTAAGTTAACTAGGAGGCTTCAATTGGTGCAAAATGTTGCGGCTCGACTATTATCGGGAGCGAGCAGGAGCTTGAACATCACTCCCCTCCTACAGTCACTCCATTGGCTACCCATCAGTTACTGTGCTCAGTTCAAGGTATTGGTTATTACATACAAAGCTCTTCATGGCCTTGGTACAGCATACCTACGGGACCGCCTCCCTCCCTATGTCCCTCCATGGAAGCTTCGCTAATATGAACAGGGTCTCTAGCAGGTGCCAGGTACATGAGTGAAATCAACAGCAGCCCATACACAGGCTTTCTCTGTGGTGGCCCCTACTCTATGGAACGGCCCACCTGAGGAGGTCAGGAGAGCCCCCACCCTCCTAGCTTTCTGCAAACAATGCAAAACTGAATTATTCTAAAAGACCTTTTTCTCAGCTAAGAGGACAGTATTGTAGGAAAAAGGTCCCAGATGTTCCGCTAATAAGTTAAGAACCATAGATTTCACCATTATGTTGCCTTACATATTATCTGTTGCTTTAAATATGAACTCCTATATACTGCCTGTGCTTCATGCTATTTAATGTAAGTCCTAGAATTGGTTATGTTCTGTTTCAACAATTCTTCAACCCCATATTGGATCCTTGCCAATACTATGTCTTTGTAAACTTGTATTCATTTACCCTATGACACTGTTTATGGAAACGTTCTTGACACTGTATGGAAATGCCGGCCCTTGTCTTTGCCACTGATTGTACTAATCTCACACTAATCCGTCTTGAGTCTCAGTGAGAAAGGCGGAATATAAATGACATAAATCAAATAAATAAAGTGCCATGTACATTGATAGAGTTTAAAACAGCCCCCATCCACTTTCTATCATTACAGTATAGAGATCCCGCCTCTAGTCTTCCATCTAGCTTCAGATCTTATTAATCATACAATTTATACATAATAAGACAATTCTAAAATAGGTAGAAAGAATGTTTCACAAACAGCTTTGGTAAGACTTCCCCCCACCCTCGGAACTTGCCTGAAACAGTGCAGATACTGGCCATGTGTTCACACAGTAAAGAGCTCAAAGGACTTTGCTCTCACTTGCACAATACAATCATGTTTTGGGGGCAGGGTCCTCTCCTCTGAGAAAGTATTATGTTGGAACTTAGAGCAAAGAAGAATTCTGAAAGCTACTTGTAAGACTGTCCCATTTCCTCTTAGGTTCAAAAGCAAAAAAACCCCCAACTTTTATTTACTAAAAAAAAAAAATTCAGAGTAACCGGAACAAGACATGCTACTACTATTCACAATCATCTCACGCTTGCCCCTGAAGATTCCTTCCAGTGGAAAAATTTCATTTCCTTATTAATTTACATAAAGCATAAGGGGAATTCCAAAAAGCCTGTCAGTTGCTTTTGCAACTCCAGAAGTAATGGAGAAATACCCATGACAGAAATCTGTTGTGCTACCATTCATACAATTTAAAGGGCAGAAGGAAACATTCTACAATTTTTAGGCATATACTGGTAAACAATTAAAACAGCTTTCAAAACTTAGTGTTCCATCTACTGGAGGCAGAGTCAGATTTAATTATTAAAGCACAAAGCCCAATACTTACTATATGTCCAGAGCATCAAATTGCTTAAAATTACTGCAACAGCAATCAATGCTACTTTATTTTTATTTACTTCATTTACCATCTTTCCCCCCTAACAGGGACCCAAAGCAGCTTAACTATTCTCCTCTACTCCATTTTATCCTCACAGCAACTCCATGAGGTAGGTCAGGCCACCGCAGCAAGCTTCCATGGCAGAATGAGGATTTGAACCTGAGTCTCTCAGATCCTAGTCTGACACTCTAACCACTATACAACGCTGGCTCTCAATAGGTAACCAATGAGCGACTAACAAAACATGCACATGCCATGACTCATGCACATAGACATCACTTGGGACTTTCTGTATCATAGTTTTGAGAAACAAATGCACAATTGCTCATGTAGCACATAATCTCCATTTTCTTGTTGCACTTTTAATACCAGTCCAGAGTACATTTCCCTATCATTCAAGTCGTAATATACGGTCATTGGAAAGGGAAATTTTTTCCCTAGTAACTTTCAGCTGTTTCAGAGCTAGGATTTACCTTGAACCCAATCTGCATCTTATAGCATCTATTATCAGTCCTTTTCTATCACCTAAAAGAGACATGCACCAAAGCAATGCCAGTTAGCAATCATTATATGACACCTACTAGTCTTTGCTCAGGCTAAAATACGTAAATCTGGTGCTAATCCACAATTCTTTTGGGCATTATTTAATTGCCCATTCTTACCTGAGGTCAAAAGTACCTGGTATATAAATATAATATAACCCAGAAACCATGTACCACTGGCATAACTCTTTCATGTACTGCAGTAGCAAGGGAAACATAAGACATATTAATATGCTAGCTAATAGAAAATAGTTGCAAAGTAATTAAAATATCTTGGTTTCACTTTATATTAGAACCCTATGGAGGCTAGAGGTTTCTGCAGAAGTTAAAACATATATTCAAATTCCTAGTTTATGGGGAAAGCTGAATTTCAGCAAATAATACCTTCAACAATACTGCTGCAATGCTGCCAGGAGAGCAAATGTGAAGCCTGTTTTCTTTAAAGAATAAAAAGAAAAAAGCTCTAACTTTAAAACAAAGAATCCATTTAAAATACACAGATTCTGGATGCAATACTAAGCATACTAAAGAAATACTTGGCAGTTACTATGACCAAATTTACTTGTACAGGATTTACATATTTAGGACTGGGCTGCGAAATCATTCTATATGTTAGTTACACTGTAATGTAACAAATTTTACAGCAATGTAGTTTGGCATGGCTAGAACCACTTGGATTTCATCCCTGAACACACACTGAGTCTGTCAACTTAACTAATTAAATTAAGTGCTATCAAGTCACAACCTACTCAAAGTACCCCCTCATGGGTCTTCAAGGCAAGAGATTGTTAGGTTGTTAAGCATCACCTGCTTCTGCACATTAACCCAGGTCTTCCTTGGTGGTCTCCAATACAAGCACTAATCATGGCTGACCCTGCTTAGTTTCTAAGCTCTCACAAGCTTGACCCAGCCTGGACTATTCAGATGCTACTGTCAGCGTCACTATTTAACTGTAAATTCATTGAAACAAAAAGATAACTCAAAACAGGAGAGCAAGTCTTTTTATGACACAGTAAAAAAATACTTGTTATGAGTAAATGCAATAGTGCTTTCAAAAATAGTTGATTCTTTCGTTAAAATGCAAGTTTATCAAAACAAAATTTATGGCAGTTGACCAAAATGGAACCTTCCACTCCCAATTACCCATACTATATAAAAAACTAGTTATCCACACGAAGTTAATGATATTACTACAGCAAGAAACCTAACAATACAGGAACTTGTTGCCAGATGACTCATACTGCTCATTCAAGAAATCTCATGATCAAAGCTGCACACCAAATTCTCACTGCTCAGAAACCACATTATGACTGGTGCTTAAGCCAAGCTTTAAAGAAATTGCCTCACTGTACATTTTGAACTGTACATTCCTGAAACATCTGTTTAAAGATAGGAACATGAACAATTTCAGTTTATTAATGTTTCAGAACAAGAGGGTACTCCTTGCTGTTAAACTGAAACATATTGCAACAGCCTCTAAGGTGACCAGCAACAGCACATAGTTAATATAGCAATGCATTAGTCTGTTTCACAAAGTGAACTGTATGACTATCACACACTTGAGAAATACATTTCAGTTTACTTTGCCACACTTTCATAGTGCAAAGCCATGCATATTTCTCACACACATGACAAAACAATGTAGCGGTGCAAACCACTTCATAGATTGAAGACAGATTTTTTTTATTTTGAAAGATGTACGAAGCAACACTCACCCTATGCTCTCAAGGAAGGTTTTTAAAAAATGGTTTGACCAGTGATGACAGTGAAATAAAGGTGTACCTTCATGCCTGTGTATCACTAAACAGTAAAAATCTCCAGCACTAGAACACCAAATTTTAGTGATGCTCAGAGAGAAAACATCAGCTCACTTCAGTTATCACATCAAACTATGGCTAAAAATGTCTATTATGTTTTAGTGGGATATCTCAAGTAACAAGCCACAACTTGCAAAGTGGATTTTCAAGCCATGTTTTCTGTTAACTATATGACATACCATGGTTAAAGCCTACCTTTAAAAGCCTGTGAACTACAGAAATGGAAGCACAGAACAGACAGAAAACAAGCCATACTTAAGTTCTAAACCATAATTTGCATGCATATCATAGTTCAGAGTTTCTTTACTGAGCTACTGATTTGCTTGCTTAATTTCTCCTCCAGAATCTTCAAATATTCTGAAAGGCAGGGCAAAGCGTTCCTTCCCATTAACTACCTAAACACAAACTTAGCAGCTGTTTGAGACCACTGGGTTGAATCAACAGTAACAAAACACAAAACGTTCCTAACAACATCCTCCTCCGGGAACCAATCTGCAAACCCACCTTCTGCTCCCACAAGAGAGGCACCGCGGGGTCATCCCTGTGCCAGGGATGGGGCCAACTGCCATATGGCAAGGTAATGGTATAAAGTTTCCTTTGTACGCTAAGCAAACCGAACACTGTGAGGAAGAAACGGATGTGACGGAACGAAGCACCCCACTCGCTTTTCCCAAGAGTCGTGGCTTTATTATTTTTTTTAAGGGAGACATCGGTAGCTTGTTCTAGACCAGCATGAGATGGCGGAAGATTACTGCACGGCTAGAAAAAGCACTCCACACACCCTCCGGAGCAGGTAATGGGTAGTTCTTCCCCTCCCAGAAGGTCTCCTTGATCGTTTTCAGCGTTTTCCGTCCGGCGGGGCCCCTGGCCCAGCCCTCCTCCCAGGAAAAGCACTGACCTGATAGGCGTGATGCGCAGCTGATCCTCCCGCAGCCCCCGCCACGCCCCCGGCAGGAACTCCTTGCACCACAGATACGCCTTGCGGCGAGTGCGGGGGTCGGGCTGTTCCTCCAGCGGCGGAGAGGAAGGGGCGGGCGGCGGCAGGGCGAACGGCTGCTGGCCCCGAACCCCCAGCTCTTTCGCTTCGACCTCGACATGAGAGGCAGCCAACGATGGCGCGGACGATGGCGACTGGGTGATGGCGGGCAAGACGGGGCCCGGGCTGCACCCCAGCAGGAGCCCCAGCGGGGAAGGATCGGCCTCGCCGCCGTTACAGAACTTAGTCTTCATGGTGGGCGGGTGGGCGAGCGCGCGGAGGCAGCAGGAACAACGGCCGGTAATAGGCACTCAGCGTACACCTTCGCCGTTGAAGCGCCGCAAAGTATCTGAGGCGCGCGCAGCACCGCCAGGTTCTTATAGCCTCTCTGCACGCGCCCCCCGCCCCCCACGCGCTCGCCCGCTCCGACCACCCCTTCCCCCGCGGCTCTTCTCTCTTGATTGGCTCGGGAGCGGGGCCAGCCCCAAGGTGGTGGCTGCGCTGCCCTCTGATTGGTCCGAAGGGAAGAAGCGGCGGAGAAAGGCCATTGGCTGCCTCACCGTTGCTTGGTTATTAGCGTGGCTAAGCTATCGCGTTTCCCAGCGATAAAGCGAAGATGGAGCTGCGGGAGCGAGACGATTGTTCGACCCGCGCACGAGAGGCAGCGAGAGGCTCCTTGCCCAGTCCGGCTGCTCCTCCCCCTCCTTCCGAGTCCAGGGTGTTCTTTCCTCTGTCTGTGCTTTCGCTGTTCCTGGTACTCGTCCTCTTCTCGTCTGCTGGCGTTGCGGACTCCATTTTCTTTTCTTACTACGTTCAATGAGCCTTTCTCCTTGCTCCTGCTGGCACGTGGGCACGTGTGTCCCCCCCCCCATCTATACCTCAAACAAAAACGAGGAGAGAGAGCAGTAGAACAGAAAAAAAGCTACTCTGATAAGGAACGAAGGAAGAGGATGTTAAAAGAGACCACAGTTACGGGAACTGCTACTGAACGCAGCTGGAAAGCCATGAGGCGGGGATCAATGCAGCAGGGTGCATTTCATTCCGCATTATTTATTCCCAGTGATACTATTAAGAAAGTACGTTATCCGGCGTTATTTACGATGATGTTAGCAGCAGCTAAAGTCACCTTTCGAGACCACAGCAATCCCATCGCCTTCCAAGCCCAGTAGTCTACAGTGTAAGGTAGTGGTGGCAGGGCTTTGGGGACACTGAACGCTATAGAGAAAAGAAAGGGGGGGGAACGGAAGCTGGGGGAGAAGAAGAGCCTTTGGTTCAAACTTATGGAAAATCACAGTTGAAATTGCAGAATCTATGAGAGCTGACTCATGAGAGTGGAATGAACTGGATCCTTTGTTGCCACAGTGCATAGAGTTACAGGGAAAAGAGGAAGTTGTAGATATGCCTCCTTTTTTGTCTGTTGCCACTGATTTATTTTCATGGCCTTCAAAATGTACAACTTCATCAGCTTCAGATCTGCAATTTGATGGGATGATGATACCATTGCCATGCCAATACAGGTTACTGCAGCCTTCTTGGTCAGGAGGAAGGCGGAAGCGCATGTTGTTTAATAGCAGTCTCTTTTGTCATAAAGTAGTCACATCACCTTTTCCCCTCAAAACATGCTCCCCAAATCTTCAGTTAGCGTTGCTTCTGTATCACCCGAACTGAACACAATGTGCTCCTCCTACCGTGCTTCATCTTGCTAACACAACAATCCTTTTTGTTCACCACTACAGTAAAAGGTTTGTTATTACTCGAATAGAAATTGAAGGATACGCTTTCTGGATGACATATTCTTGCAAAAGAGGTCTGACTAGTTTTACTGGTCATTTTAATCTAGTGTTTCAGAACAGTCTGTTAAGGCAAAAAAAAAGTCAATTTATTCCCCCCTCCCTCTTAAGAATCACTTCATACATGACATGGTTTGAATAGAGGTGTGAAGAAAAGAAGAAACAATCAGACTTTGCTTTCAAACACAAAGGGCTTCAAATCACTATAGTTCCAGAGGAATGCTGTGTTGTAGCAAAATCACATAGGAGTTCAGTAGCACCTTAAAAGATTTTTTAAAATTTCAGCATTTGCTTCTGTGTGTCAGAGTTCACTTCTTCAGATGTAGCAGAAATGAACTGACTCATGAAAGATTTTTTTAGTCTTTAAGGTGCTCCTGTACTCCTGTGTAAAAATCATTGTAGGTTATCTGAAAATGTTAGTATTACAAAGGATGCTATTTTAACAGGCAAAGACAAAGTAAGACCTGTGCAGTTTTGAGTAACATCAAAAGTGACAGTTCTGAGAATGATTTGGAGATGATTCTAGGACAAGCCTGTGGGTAATGCAGAATAGTCTGGAAGCAATATCAAGCATTTATTTTGTGCAATCAGTGTGGGAACAAACAGCAACTGCCAATAGCACTTAAAATGACATGATAGTTGTCTGGACATTACAAAAAGGGGTTTTACTGGGAATTTGGGATAGCATAAGTGAGGCCACCCAACCAGAAAATGTCATAGAAACTTGATTGCGCAACATTTTAATAAATATGCTCCCTCTTTCATAACTACCTTTCCATGAAATTAACTGTGAGTCAGTTATCACTTTGATCTTGTGTACTAAGAGCAGAATGTAACTTTTGACTGCTTGCTGTGAAGGAAGTAGTGAGGCCTGCCTGGCTGTTGTGAGATGCTTGCACAAAGGGAACAAACTAAGCATGCTACACATACTGACTTCCTGAAGCTGCTGTTTACTGGGTTTCTACTCATGATACTCTGTCTGTGCTCTGCACAGCCCTTTGAATACACTCCCTTTGTTTTACTTCAATATATGGGTTGAGATGAAGGGATAGTAGAGATTCTTTCTGAAAAAGAGCCCCCCCCCCCGTCATCGATATATTTAATTCTCAACGTGGCTAAATCATGGCCAGATCAGTGGATACTTATGAACAGACAAGACCGATCTTTCTACAAAGTTGAAAAAAGCTCCTGCTATACAGAAATAGATTAAATCTTTAACAAAATCACTGGTGTTAAAATCCCTCCAAATAATAAAAACAAATGCCTTCTCAGTGGCAATCCCCATTGTGGGATTGCCAGCATGTGTGTAGAAGCTTTGGTTTCTGTCAGTAAAAAGTGGTGGGTGGGCCCTTTCCCAGTTTGCTTTGGCCTTTAAGAGAGGACTCCTAGGAGCCAGTTCAGGTGACCACTGGGTCACTTGATACCATGTAACTTGAATGACTCACCCAGGATTGCTACTGTTCCACAGCAGCCCATGAAAGCATCGTGTAGTGGTTAGAGCTGTAGATTAGGACCTGGGAGACCTGGTTTGAATCTCCACTCTGCTGTGGAAGCTCACCGGGAGACTTTGGGCCAGTCACATGCTCTTAAGATAACCTCTCAGGGTTGTTGGTGATTATAAATGAAAGAGAGAGGAATGGTGTAAGCTGCTTTGGGTCACCATTGTGGAGAAAGGCGGGGTATGAAGTAAAAAAATATAGCTGCATATGTGGGGCTGGTAAAAAGTAGATTCGTTGGAGAGTGCAAAGGATTAAAAAGCAGGGATAGATGAGAATATGGGGCATCTTCTAAGAAGGAAAGAGGAAATACTGTGGGGAAGGGGAAGTGAGGTGCCCTCCCCAATAATCCTTGCAAGTTCCCTGCCATGTAGCTAGCCCTGGCCCAGCAGCCAGTACTGGGCAGCTAGGCCACAGTTTCCCCCCAGCAGAGGCTGCCGGATGGATGGAAGCAAGGAAAGCTGAACACGGGACAGATAAAGGGAGTTTGGCTGGTGGGTGGGAAGGAGAGAAGGAAGCAGGAAAAGGATGCTATGCAGCTTTCGTGGAAGGGATAGATGTAATAGTGGGGAAGGGGAAAATGAGATGCCCCCTACAAGTCCTACACTTTAAGACAAAGTGTCATATTTACTCAGTGGAAAAAAAATAGAAATCTTTAAAAATCCAAATCTGGCATCAGAATTTAATATAGTGGCATGTTAAAATTTTGTTTGAAAGAAAAATATTGTTAGATTTCCATGCAAAAGAGAGGAACCTTCTGCCAATGGAATTCCCCCTATTATAGTGGTTAGTTGTATTCTGAAAAAGAATAGTTGGCAACACTGCCTATCAGGAAATTGAACTGAGCAGCAAGTATTCTTTGTTGCTGTGCTATAGCTTTATCATCAGGTTACATCTGCAAGATAAAAAGAATAGTAAGAGCAGATTCTCTAAGTACTAAAATAATTCTTGGCTCTAGGGTTACATTTGCATTGAACAGTGTTACTATCTTGAAAAGGGAAAAGGTTCTGATTATTTTGGACATGAAAATATAGTTCGGTGTGCCCCATGTGTGCAAGCTGGACCAATTGCCCCTCTTCCCCCTTTTAAAGGACCGGTACTCACCAACTGGACACTATTTGGGAGGGAATAAAATAAACAGAGGTTTTGTGGCACCACTAACTTAACACAATTTCATTCCATCATAAGCTTTCATGGACTAGAGCCTACTTTGGATGGCTGGAGTGTTGATACTAGAGGAAAGTGCTGTATTAGCTTTTCACCTAGACAGTCACCCTTTTTGGTCAGGGAGGTTAGATCTGTAAAGGCAAAGGAAAGTAAAAAAAAAGGAACGAGGCCTGCCTGGCTGCTCTGGACACTGGCATAAAAGGAAGGAAATGATCAGGCTGTGCTGATTGACTTTATCTGAATTTAATGTTACTACTTATGCTCTTCAGTCTTACTCTAATCCTGTTGCACAAGAGGGAAGGTGGAGAGAGAAACTTTGTGGAAAGAGTGGTTTTCAGCTTTTACTAGTCTAGGTCATTCCCAGATTCTCTGCACTCCTTGTTGGTGTGCCCAGCACAGAATAGTACAGAATACTGTGTAGCTTTTTAAAAATAATATTGAATACAAATTTTCTGAAGTAATGTTCTTAAAATGATTGTATTCTGTACCAAAAGTACATTGTTGCTACTCGTTTTTTTATTGTTAATTTCAGATAATAATACAAAGAGCAAAGGGCTATGCCTGTGCCAGGTACAGAGAGTGATGAAATTAAAAGTTTAAGTGGATCCAGTCCCAGAGAGCAGCATTCCCTGGAGATACACAGACTATGGTTATGTAAGAAATGACTCACTATACATGAAGACACATCTGTATTGTCAATGTTACAAATTTCCTAACTTACATAGAAGAATACTTTGCAGGCATCTGATGTACTAAGTATGAAAAACTTACTTCCTACTACAGCTAGACTTTCTAAGATTTTTTAAAAAAATGTTATGATGAGGAAACAAAACATTCAAAATTTGTTGAAGCTCCTGATGCATAGATAGGTGTAATGGAGGAGTCTTTGTCTGTTTTTTCTTACCTCAGAATTGCTGGAATTCAGTTGAAGTGGAAGCTTTTAAATATGTTCCATCTAATTTCAGTCCTGTTCAAAAGTTCTAAAGTTCTTCTGTAGCAGGTGCAATCACCTGCCCAAGCACCTACACAGAAAGAACTTAATACGTACAGAATTCTGGGGGTGAGGCAGACATGGCTCTTTGAAATTGTATAAATAATACAGTAATGTTTTTATGCAACTGTCTTATTTTAATATTGGTAATTTTTATGTTGTTGCTTTTGTGATTTTTATTATTATTATTTTATTATTTTTACTTTGTGAGCCATCTAGAAGTCTCTGGAGAAATAGCATATACAGTTTCTAAATAAATAAATACTAAAGGTTTAATGGGAAGGCAAAAAGCAACAAGAAATGAAGGAAGCCCAACTGACCTCCCTAAGAAGAGGAAGTGCTTTCTACCTGTTCTCTTGTGTTTTAGGGTTTTTTCTCCAGTAGATGTGACAGAGCTAGCAATCATACATATGCCCTGTTCGCATGTGAAATAGAGTAGGACAGGTCTTATGCTGGAGCTAGGAAAGGGGAAGAGTACCTCAAACAACTGATTGGAGCCACTCCCCTGCATGCTTCTATTCTATTGCTGTCCTTTCGCATCAAGGAACCATCCCTGGGTGGGGGGGGAGGGAGGCTCTTGGTAGTTGGTGATTCGATCCTTAGACAAGTAGATAGCTGGGTGGCACAACCGCGTTCTGACCGTATGGTGACTTGCCTGCCTGGTGCGAAGGTAGCGGACATTACGCGTGTTATAGATAGGCTGGTAGATAGTGCTGGGGAAGAGTCAGCGGTCGTGGTCCATGTTGGAACCAACGATGTTGGGAAATGCAGTCGTGAGGTCTTGGAACAAAAATTTAGGCTGTTAGGCAGGAGACTCAAGGCCAGGACCTCCAAGGTAGCCTTCTCAGAAGTGCTACCTGTTCCACGCGCAGGGCCAGAGAGACAAACGCAGATCAGGAGTCTCAATGCGTGGATGAGACGATGGTGTAGGGAGGAAGGGTTCAAGTTTGTTAGGCACTGGGATTCTTTTTGGGACAAGCGGGAGCTGTACAAGAGAGACGGTCTCCACTTGTCCCGAGAAGGAACCCGGCTGCTGGCACTTAAAATCAAAAAGGTGGCAGAGCAGTTTTTAAACTAAATGCTAGGGGAAAGCCGACAAGAGATAAAGTGTCTCTGGTTCAGGATGGTTCATCTCAGAGAGATGAAGGGCTAGGTATAACACTTCTACAGGGAGATAGATTAGAGTTGTCAACTGAGATGGAGACAAACAGTGCAGATGACCTAACTACGTCTCGAGGCAAAGTGTGCCGGGGAAGTTACAGGTGTTTATATACAAATGCTAGAAGTGTCCGAGGTAAAATTGGGGAGCTGGAATGTTTAGTGTTGGGCGAATCCATAGACATTGTGGGCATATCAGAAACTTGGTGGGATGAGGAAAATCAGTGGGACACGGTGATTCCTGGATATAAATTATATCGGAAGGATAGGGAGGGAAGGGTTGGTGGTGGGGTGGCTCTATATGTCAGAGAAGGTATACATTCCAGTAAGATTGAGAAGGTAACTGAATTAGATTCGCTTCTGGAAATGCTATGGGTTGAAATTACGGGCCCAAATGGAAACTTAACTGTGGGAGTTTGTTATCGCCCTCCAGATCAGAAAATAGAGGAGGATTATAAAATGATGACAGGATTAAAGATGGCTGCTAAACAAAAAAACTGTGTTGTAATGGGTGATTTTAACTACCCACACATTGACTGGGCCAATGGGTGTTCGAATCGGGGGAGAGAAAGTGAGTTTCTAGACTGTCTCAATGACTGTGCTATGGAACAGATGGTTACAGAACCTACTAGGGGAGAGGTGATCCTGGATTTGGTCCTCAGTAATGCTGAAGACCTGGTGAGAGATGTAAATGTGATTGCACCGCTTGGGAACAGTGACCATAATGTTATTGAGTACAACATATGTATAAATAGGAAATTGCCAAATAAGACCAACACAGCCATGTTTAACTTCAAAAGGGGTAACTTTTCTGAGATGAGGGGGTACGTGAAGAAGAAACTGAAAGGGAAAGTAAAAAAGGTCAAAACACTTGGGGAATCTTGGAGACTATTTAAAACTACAATCCTGGAAGCTCAAATTAAATATATACCGCTGGTTAGGAAAGGCACAAATAGGTTTAGGAAAAGGCCAGCATGGTTAACAAGCAATGTAATAGAAGCTGTAAAAGGTAAAAAGGATTCTTTTAGGCAGTGGTAAACTAGTCAGAGTGAGGTTGATAAAAAGGAGCATAAGCTGTGGCAAAAAAAAGTGCAAGTCTGTGATCAGACAGGCAAAAAGGGAATATGAGGAGCATATTGCAAAGAACATAAAGAAAAACAATAAACAATTCTTTAAATATATTAGAAGTAGGAAACCAGCTAGGGAGGCCGTGGGGCCCTTGGATGACCAAGGCGTAAAAGGATTACTAAAGGGTGATAGGGAAATGGCCGAGAAGCTGAATGCGTTCTTTGCTTCTGTCTTCACTGTGGAAGATAAGAAGTGCATGCCCACTCCGGAAGCACTGACTTTGGGAGGGGTTTTGAAAGACCTGAGTCACATTGAGGTGACGAGAGAGGAGGTTATGCGACTGCTAGATAATTTAAAAACTGATAAATCACCGGGCCCAGATGGCATACATCCAAGAGTTCTGAAAGAACTCAAGTGTGAACTTGTAGATCTCCTCACAAAAATATGTAATCTGGCATTAAACTCTGCATCTGTTCCTGAGGACTGGAAGGTAGCTAATGTTGTCCCCATCTTTAAAAAAGGGTTCCAGGGGAGATCCGGGAAATTACAGGCCAGTCAGCCTGACGTCAATACCGGGTAAGTTGGTGGAAACTATTATCAAAAATAAAATTAGTGGGCACATTGATGACCAAAAGCTGATGAGGAAAACTCAGCATGGGTTCTGTAAGGGAAGATCTTGTCTCACCAATCTGTTAGAGTTCTTTGAGGGAGTGAACAAACAAGTGGACAAGGGAGACCCGATAGATATTGTTTATCTTGACTTCCAGAAAGCTTTTGACAAAGTTCCTCATCAAAGGCTCCTAAGTAAGCTCAGTAGCTATGGGATAAAGGGCCAAGTCCTCTTGTGGATCGAAAACTGGCTAATTAATAGGAAACAGAGAATGAGCATAAACGGGCACTTCTCACAGTGGAGGGTGGTGAGCAGTGGGGTGCCACAGGGGTCGGTATTGGGTCCAATGCTTTTTAACTTGTTTATTAATGATTTGGAATTGGGATTAAGCAGTGAAGTGGCTAAATTTGCAGATGACACGAAATTGTTCAGGGTGGTGAAAGCCAGAGAGGATTGTGAGGCACTCCAAAGGGATCTGTCGAGGCTAGAAGAGTGGGCATCCATGTGGCAAATGAGGTTCAATGTAGCCAAGTGCAAAGTAATGCACATTGGAACCAAAAATCCAAAATATAAATACAAGTTGATGGGGTCTGAACTGGCGGAGACTGACCAAGAGAGAGATCTTGGAGTCATGATAGATAACTCACTAAAAACGTCAGCACAGTGTGCGACTGCCATAAAAAAAGCTAATGCTATGCTAGGGGTTATTAGGAAAGGGATTGAAAACAAATCAGCCGGTATCATAATGCCTCTGTATAAATCGATGGTGAGGCCTCATTTGGAGTACTGTGTACAGTTCTGGTCGCCACACCTTAAAAAAGATATCATAGCACTGGAAAAAGTACAGAGAAGGGCAACTAAAATGATTAAAGGGTTGGAACACTTTCCCTATGAGGAAAGATTGAGGCGTTTGGGGCTCTTTAGCCTGGAGAAAAGACGACTGAGGGGAGACATGATAGAGGTTTACAAGATAATGCACGGGTTAGAGAAGGTCGAGAAAGATGTGTTTTTCTCCCTTTCTCACAATACAAGAACTCGTGGGCACTCTATGAAATTATTGAGCAGTCGGGTTAGAACAGATAGAAGAAAATACTACTTTACACAAAGGGTGATAAACACATGGAATTCGTTGCCACAGGAGGTGGTGGCAGCTACAAGCATTGCCAGCTTCAAGAGGGGACTGGACAAATATATGGAGCAGAGGTCCATCAGTGGCTATTAGCTACAGGAGATAGATGGTATTCTCTTTGTGGGGAGGTGGTGCTCATCCAAGCACCATGACTAAGCACCATTTTAAAGCTTTATGTGCACTAGAAGCTAAGTTACTGAAACTGAGAGGGGAAGAGACCTTGGGGTCATAGTCAGGGCTAGTGCTACCATTAGGCCAACTAGGCAGACACCTAGGGTGCAGACCTCAGAGGGGCGCAGAACTGACCTGAGGGGCACAGTATTATACAGATTAGTTTCTTGAAAAAATGCAACTGACAATTTACATTTTTTATTTTTATGATACCACAATAGTACTACGGAATACAATTAATTATGAAGTCTTATAAAAGTTTTCTATATACTACACCCCCCCATCACTTGCAAAAGTCCCACTGGCACCAGCTACTGCTGTCTGCCTTCTGGCGTTAGAAGTCAGCAAACAGGCTAATGGGCAAGCAGCAGTGGGAGAGAAAACCTGTTGAGCATCCCCCAACAGGGTAGAGGGAATGGTCCTCTTAACAGACAATCAAGCAGCTCAAAAGCAAACATTAACATTTTTAACAAGACGTTTCCCAATAGGTAAAACAAATACCAAAAAACTATACCATAAATAGGCTAGCTGGTGTAAATTATTAAGGTGAAAAAGGTGCTAATAATTTGTATCCATTGCTCTTTGAATTACAGCAGTATGGTATGGCTTTGTGTAGGCAATATGAGATTATTAACTCTCAAAAAAGGCAAATCTTATAAATTATATCATCCTACTGTGAGATAATGTTGCCAGTCATTGCTGCATCTCAAAATAGTTTAGGAGACTCAAAATTATCCCAGAAGGCTCAATCAACTTGAGAGGGGGTTGCCAGTCCCTCGCTGGGGGTGGGGGATCCCCTGCTCCCACCCTCAACCCCTGGCCCCCGCTTACCTGGCTAGCAGGGGAGGCATGGGCCTCCCAGGGGCACGCTCCCGGGTGGCGTGGTTCAGTCCTGCGGGCCCTATTTGGGCTGCTGCAGAGCGCGGGAGCCTGCCTATGTCAGGTGGCTTGAGTCTTTCGATTTCAACCACTGGTTCTGGTTCAGGAACAACTTCGTCTTCATGTAAAGAGCATTTGTCAGTTAGATCAGTGTCCATCTCTATGTCAAATTCATAGGCAGACATTTGGGAAGCCTAGCTTATGCCATCATTTTCACTTCCTGTATTCACACCAACACTGATACCCAGGGCCGGTGCCAGGGTTTGTGGCACCTGAGGCGAGATACCTACTTGTGCCCCAATTTCTTAAAAATCAATTTTTTAAAAAAGAAGAAATGTAAGAAAAATGAAAAGCACAAAACTTGAAACTTTTTACATTTTAATTTAATTTTTATTTCTTAATTTAAATTTTAAATTTTATTTGTTTAAATAAGTGTGAGAATAACAACAATCTTTGTTTTTCTTATTGTCAGCCAAAAATCTATTTTGTGAGCAGAAACAGCAACTTGCATTGAAGTTTTGAGCACACCTCCTTTTGTGTATGTTGGTAAAAAAGTTTCCCTCTCTCTTCTCACATCTCTCTGAACCCAGAGACTCTTAGCAGTAGAAGGAGGGCTTCTCTTACAGGGCCTGCTTGGAGGAGAGAGATGTTTGGAAGGGGGAGACTGAGCGGAAGCCTTCTCTTTCTCTCTGATCCTCTCCAAGCCTTGAAATATTGATCAACTTTGTCAGAGATCCCTTTCGGGAACAACCCTCCATGATCATCCTTCTCCCCCCCACCTTAGATTTGAAGTGAACGGCAGCTGGCAGCTAAGCATGTGGTGTATAAATATTGAAATAAACTACTGGGGGAGAGTGGGAAGGTGGGGTGATATATGGAAATGAGAGGATGAGAGAAGGGAGGTGATAAAGAGGGGGCGCAGTGCGGGGCGCTGCTCTGCTGGAGAGAAGGGGGAGCAGCATTAAGATCGGAGAATAGCAAAGGGGAGGGAGAACAAAAGGGACAAAGGGGAGGAAATAGAATTTAAAACAACAACTTTAAACCCAACAACACTGATTTGCTCCTACCTGTCGCACAGGAAGGGAATTGTGTGTGTCTCACCTCACTTCCTCCTTCCTCTGTGGTGGTGCACACACAACCAGTCACTCTTTCCACCAAAAGCATCCCCCCCCAAAAAAAAGCCTGAGGAAAGGTGAGAAGTAGAATTGATGCCAGCTGGGGAGGGGAAAAGAGATGTACTAAGAGGAATGACAGGATTGCCCACTGGAAATAATGGGAGAGGCTTGAAGGCCCATTGGAGAAAATGGGAGCCAAGAATGCCAATTTACTTGCATGGGCTACATTGAAATGCATTACAACACAAAAAAAGAGCAAGAGTCCAGTAGTGAAGAAGTGAGCTGTGGCTCGTGAAATCTCATACCCTACCACAAATTTTGTTAGTCTTATAGATGCTACTGGACTCTTGCTTTTTTCTACTGCTACAGATAAACATGGCTACTCATCTTGATCTATCACCACAGGCCCCAGAGTGGAATGACAGTTCCTGGGAGAAGAATCAGTGGTCTGGGACTGGAATGGCAGTGGGTGTGGAATGACAGAGGGTGTAATTCCAGTCCCAGAGCCCTGACCCTATTCCCAGGAGCAGTCGTTCCATTCTTTGGCCTGTCATTCCAGTCCCTGAGCACAGGTTCTATTCCTAGGGGCTGTCATTCCACTCTGGGGCTGTCATTCCAGTCCAAGAACACTTCTGCTACTACCAGGGGCTTAGTTCCATTGTGGTGCCTGTAATTCCACTCCAAGAATGCTTCTCTACTACCAGGGTCTGTCATTCCACTGTGCAACCTGTCATTCCTTCCCAGAGCACAGATTCTGCTCTGAGGGGCTGTCATTGCACTCTGGGAGTTGTCATTCCAGTCCCAGAACACTTCTGCTCCTCTCAAGGTCTGTCATTCCAGTCTGGTGCCTGTCATTCTAGTCCCAGAAACAGTGGGATGTGTTAGAGACACTCCACAACAATATTTTAGAAATGAAAACTCTGGACTGGCACCCTTCAATTAACCCTTTCCATGCCAAAAAGCTCACGGAACAGCACAAAACAGCACAAAACCCTTCCTGTACTTCTTAGTGCCTTTTGATATCGTTGACAATGCCATCCTGTGACAGCACAGCATTCATATTTGCTAACGCTGTGACCTGGAACCAGGTATTTGGGACACAGGGAAGTTTATATCCCAAACATCTGTCTGCCATGCAGCCACAAAGAGGTAGGTAGATAACATGCACAAATGATGTCTTCTTCACCCACTGGTTTGTAAAGTGTGGGTTGGTGAACCCCCAAAAATGGAGTCAGGGCATCCATTGTCGATGTCAGCACTCAAAAGGCAAGGATTGGTGGGGGGGGGGGTTACCTCCCCCTGTCACATATGTGGAAGAGAACAGCTTCTCACATATGTGAAGGACAAAGGCTTTACATTCAGTAGACAAATGGCAGCTTTCTCCCTCCCCCCTCGACGGTATCTGAAGACAGCCCTGATCAGGTGAGCAAAGCTGCTGTGGTGGAACATAGAGGAAGAGGTTGTCCTACCGATATGCCAGGCCAAGGCCATGTCACAGTCAAGACCTTGAACTGAGTTTGATAACTGATGGCAGAGGCGGGGCGGGGGGCTTCGGGGGGGAGCGGCGCAGCTGCGACCCCCGGGGGCCCGGCTGTCTTTGTCTTTGTCTTTGTCTTTGTCAGCACAAAACAGCCCGGAACGGGCACTAAAGAAATGCCAGTGCCACAAAAAACAGTGGGATGTGTTAGAGACACTCCAGAACAATATTTTAGAAATGAAAACTCTGGACTGCCCCGCTTTTATTAACCCGTTCCATGCCAAAAAGCTCCCGGAACAGCACAAAACAGCCCGGAACGGGCACTAAAGAAATGCCAGTGCCACAAAAAGCAGTGGGATGTGTTAGAGACATTCCAGAACAATATTTTAGAAATGAAAACTCTGGACTGCCCCGCTTTTATTAACCTGTTCCATGCCAAAAAGCTCCCGGAACAGCACCAAACAGCCCGGAACGGGCACTAAAGAAATGCCAGTGCCACAAAAAGCAGTGGGATGTGTTAGAGACACTCCAGAACAATATTTTAGAAATGAAAACTCTGGACTGCCCCGCTTTTATTAACCCGGTCCATGCCAAAAAGCTCCCGGAACAGCACCAAACAGCCCGGAACGGGCACTAAAGAAACGCCAGTGCCACAAAAAGCAGTGGGATGTGTTAGAGACACTCCAGAACAATATTTTAGAAATGAAAACTCTGGACTGGCACCCTTCAATTAACCCGTTCCATGCCAAAAAGCTCCCGGAACAGCACAAAACAGCCCGGAACGGGCACTAAAGAAATGCCAGTGCCACAAAAAACAGTGGGATGTGTTAGAGACACTCCAGAACAATATTTTAGAAATGAAAACTCTGGACTGCCCCGTTTTTATTAACCCGTTCCATGCCAAAAAGCTCCCGGAACAGCACCAAACAGTCAAAAAATAACAATCAAAACAATCATAAATAACAATCATAACAATCAAAAAATATGTCCTATTTTTTCAGTTATTTATTTATTTATTTGAAAAAAAAATTAAGAGATGTCCGATTAATATATATAATAAACCAAAAAAAGGAATCCACTTTAAGGATTGCTTCCCATAGACCAATTCAGTTAGAGGGTCAAAATGAAGGTGAGTGCAAAAATGATGTGAAGGGTGTGTGTGTTTGTACAGTGAACAGTGGATTAATGTGAACAAAATCAGTGATGCAAAAATTCGTGACAGCTTGGTTGGAAAGCTGCATGAAGTATTGGTATCTGAAGAGGGTTTTGACTAAAGTGTCAGCAGGTGCTTGAAGAGACGGTTCAAGCATACAGGAGGGAACAGCAGAGCTGATTTGAAGAGAAGGAGACTGGGTAAGGTTGCAACCTCCAGATAGAGCCTGGAGTTCTCCTGGAATTACAGCTGATCTCCAGATAAGAGAGATCAACTCCCCTGGAATAGCTGCTTTGGAGGGAGGACTCTATGACATTATATGCCACCGAGGTTCCTTTCCTTCCTAAACCACACCATCCTCTGATATTACCCCTAAATCTGCTGGCACAAGCAGGAGTCAGCAACTGTAAGACTGGGGAGGCTGAGGATGGTGAAGCAGCAAATATCATACTCTAGAATGTAACAGATAAAGGGCTTCTAAGCAAGATCAGGTTTGCCATTATGGCCTCTAGGAGAAAATTTCCAAGTAACAATCCCCTAACAATGGCCCCTCCTCCGCCATCAGTTATCAAACTCAGTTCAAGGTCTTGACTGTGACATGGCCTTGGCCTGGCATATCGGTAGGACAACCTCTTCCTCTATGTTCCACCAGGAGCATCCAGCCAGGTAACTCCTCTTCGCCTTAGGCTAAGTCCCAGGATACCAACAGATAATTGTTGTGGTGGAGGGAAGCGGAAAACATGGTCTGGGTGTGCTTTCAGTCCCGAGTCTGCAGAAAACTGCAGTCTGTTTTGTGCTGTTCCGTGAGCATATTGGCATAGAAAGGGTTAATTGAAGGGTGCCAGTCCACAGTTTTCATTTCTAAAATATTGTTCTGGAGTGTCTCTAACACATCCCACTGTTTTTTGTAGCACTGGCGTTTCTTTAGTGCTCCGTTCCGGGCTGTTTTGTGCTGTTCCGGGAGCTTTTTGGCATGGAATGGGTTAATAAAAGCAGGGCAGTCCAGAGTTTTCATTTCTAAAATATTGTTCTGGAGTGTCTCTAACACATCCCACTGCTTTTTGTGGCACTGGCGTTTCTTTAGTGCCCGATCCGGGCTGTTTGGTGCTGTTCCGGGAGCTTTTTGGCATGGAACGGGTTAATAAAAGCGAGGCAGTCCAGAGTTTTCATTTCTAAAATATTGTTCTGGAGTGTCTCTAACACATCCCACTGTTTTTTGTGGCACTGGCATTTCTTTAGTGCCCGTTCCGGGCTGTTTTGTGCTGTTCCGGGAGCTTTTTGGCATGGAACGGGTTAGTAAAAGCGGGGCAGTCCAGAGTTTTCATTTCTAAAATATTATTCTGGAGTGTCTCTAACACTTCCCACTGTTTTTTGTGGCACTGGCGTTTCTTTAGTGCCCGTTCCGGGCTGTTTGGTGCTGTTCCGGGAGCTTTTTGGCATGGAATGGGTTAATTAAAGGGTGCCAGTCCAGAGTTTTCATTTCTAAAATATTGTTCTGGAGTGTCTCTAACACATCCCCCTCTTTTTTGTGGCACTGGCATTTCTTTAGTGCCCGTTCCGGCCTGTTCTGTCTCGTTCCGGTTTTTACCCTGTCCCCTTTTTTGTGTTGTGATGCATTTCAATGGAGCCCAGGTAAGTACACTGGCATCCCTGGCTCCCATTATCTCCAATGGGCCTTCAAGCCTCTCCTATTATTTCCAATGGGCAATCCTCCTGTCATTCCTTTTAGTATATGGCAGGGGGAGGGGGCAAGAAAGAAAGGAAGGAACAGGGGGGACAAATGGTCAGATGGGAGCTTGCTGCTCCCCAGCCAGCTAGAGTGTCTCTTGCTCGCAGAAGCTTCACCCAGGGCTTAAATTGAGAGGGGGGGGGGGAAGCAGAGAGAGAAATGTCCCCGCTGATGGGGCTGAACTCAAAGCTCCTCAGGCGCTGGCCGAGCAAGAAGGCAGGGCTGCCCTTCTGCACTCCAGAAGAAATGCCTTGTGCCAAGAGAGGAGAATTCCTGCGTGAACACACGGGAGCACGCACACTGCAAGAAACGCCAGTCGTTGGGGGGCTGGCACGGCACATCCTTCAAAGTTCAACACCCGAGGCAGGGGCCAGCTCTGCCTCAATGGAAGCGCTGGCCCTGCTGATACCCAGTTGAAATGAAGTCTGCTGACCTCTTTTCTCACAGCACAATCATTCTTCCTTTGGTGTAGTGGTTAAGAGCACAGGACTCTAATCTGGAGAGCCGGGTTTGATTCCCCACTCCTCCACGAAGCCAGCTGGGTGACCTTGAGCAAGTCACAGTTCTCTGGAGCTCTCTCAGCCCTACCCACCTCACAGGGTGATTGTTGTGGGGTAATAATAACATTTTGTAAACCGCTCTGAGTGGGCATTAAGTTGTCCTGAAGGGCGGTATATAAATCAAATGTTATTATTATTATGTTATTATTTTCTTTTTGCTTTTGAAATCCTGACTTGCGCTTGTACATGTTGGCTGCCATTTGTTCTTTCAAAAAATGTATAAATAACTGTTTTGGCTGGTTCAAACAGCCCGTGGGAATGTTCGAGCACACGTGATCAAGGTCATGAATAGACTGTATTGCTCATGGAGGTGTAATAAGGGAGGAGACAGCATGCTGTAACAACCCTGACACTAGTGCACTATTGGTCCGCTGTCTCTCCCCCATTGTCTCAAAACAAACCTCAGCTGACTACGAGTTTGCCTTGCAATTTCTCAGTTTTTTTTAATATAATGACTGCTTGTTCAGCATATGGCTGTACAAAAAGGGATCATAGAGATTCTATAACATTCCACAGTTAAGTAGAGAAGTTTATAACAATAAACATTTCATATAGAAATGGACTTAAATAGGTGGAAGAGTATATATGAACTGAAATGAAGCATCTCCCACCTTTTATTACTCTCACCTGAATATTGGAATAGAGATATGAACATTGGAATATTGGAATGGAGATATGGTAAGCAATATGGTATTAAAGTAATGTGTGTTTGTGTGAATGTGTATAGTATACTTATATGAGAGTATATGTGTGTGTGCACGTATTGCTATGATGCAGAGTGCAAAGTGCCTTTAACCATTGGAGCCCTGGGTTCAGGTAACAGTACCTCAGCAAAATAAATTGATGGGTCCCTAGTCCCTGTGGGGCCCCTAGGCTTCAGCCTAGTCATCCTAATGAATAATAAGGCCCTGGGTGAGGTGTGTTCCTAATCTTGCCAGTACAGGTAAAATATGAACTTAATTCCACCAATTCCTTGCTTTGACTTTGCCACAGCCCATTCCCAGGTACACCTGATTTTGATAAGGTCTTCTACAATACTGTACAGAATGCTACACCAGTGGAAAAATTTAACTGTTTGACGGAGTCAATGCCATATTACTGTTCACAGCAGCCATTACATCTGGTCACTTTTAGCCTTCTTCAGTGGACCATAAGCTCATAAGAGTTTGAGAGGATATTGCATTTTTTCAGTTGCTTGTGGAAATGTAGCCATGCTCACCTGATCCAATACTTTCTAGCTAATCAAGTGTTCTAAGGAAGGAATGGGGTCCATTTTCTTAAAAAGAAGTATTATCTCATGAGTAGACTCTTATCAGTCTATTAGGACCAAAAATACTGAAAAAAAGTTAATAATCAAGATTAATCTTTAATTACCAGTTAAATAATAGCTGGTGTTGTATAATTACAATGCAATTAAGGCCATAGCCAGTGTGGGGCGCCTTCCCACCTTTGCCCTACCAGGCCTTGTGACAACCCCATGTAGCGTGTAGGGCAGGCTACAGTCCTTTTTCTTTTTTTATTAAAGTCATTTTATTGAATGGGTTAACATACATTCCTTTAAAATATACAATTTCATTTACCCTTTAAATTGATATATATGCCCCCCATCCCTTCCCCCTCCCCCTTTTCCCTTTTTGACTTCCAACAGCACTAGAACCCCTTTATTTCTTATCATTACCTCTATTCACACTATAGTCCTTATTATCAAAGGTAAAGTTCATATACCTTCTCCACACCTCTTAGTAGTTCTCTAAAGTCCACAATTGTCCTCTCACATCCCACTTATTTTCCAGATAGTCCTTAAATTTCCTCCAATCAGTTAGAAATTCATTTGGATTTTGCTCCCTCAACTTTCTTGTCATTTTGTCCATCTCCGCCATGTACAACAATTTTTGAATCCATTCTTCCACTTCTGGTATGTCTTCTTGTTTCCAGTATTGTGCATACAATATTCTTGCTGCTACAGTCATATAAAATAACAGTGTCCTGTCTCCCATATTTACTTTTTGCATATTTAGTCCTAGCAACAACATTTCCAGGCTCTTCAACAAATTACATTTCATAATTGACAGCATTTCCACGTAAATCTTAGACCAAAAATGTTTGGCCTTATCACAAGTCTACCACATGTGGTAAAAAGAGCCCTCGTGTTTTTTACACTTCCAACATTTATTTGACATGTCACTGTTTGCATTTGCTAATTTTTTCGGCGTTAAATACCATCTGTAAATCATCTTATATCCATTCTCTTTCAAATTGTTACATGTAGATGTCTTCAGTGTGTTCCTCCATCAAAATTCCCAATTCTCCATTGTAACATCTTTGTTAAAGTTTATTGCCCATGTCACCATTTGTGTTTTAACTACCTCATCTTGTGCATACCATTTCAGTAAAATTTTATACATTTTAGAAATCATTTTTGCTCCTTCTCTAAACAAAATTTCTTCTAATTCTGTATTTTTTGTTTTGAAACCCGCTTTTCTTATGTCAGATTCAAATACATCTTTAATTTGTCTATATTGCAACCAACCATACTCCAATGGTAACTCCTCTTTACTTTTTATTTTAAAGGTATCTCTGTCAGCCCATAATAACTCTTTGTAGGTTAACCAATCTTCTCCCTTATAATACATATTTGGGTTCACCACTTCTGCTGGTACAATCCACATGGGCCTCCCCCCCCATAAACTTCTTACATTTTTGCCAAATCATGAAGACATTCCTTCTCACAAAATGATGCTGAAACATACCATCCATTTTATGTTTCTCATACCATAGATATGCATGCCAACCAAACAAATTATTATGCCCTTCCAGTGCTAACAATTTAAGATTAGATAATTTTACCCATTCCCTCAACCAAATTAAACAAATCGCTTCATGGTACAATCTCAAATTTGGTAATTGCAGACCTCCCCTTTCTTTTCCGTCACAGAACACTTTCATCTTAATTCTTGGTTTTTTCCCTGCCCAGACAAAATCTGATATCTTCCTTTGCCATTTGTCAAAATGCTTCTTATCTTTAACAATTGGAATTGTTTGTAACAAAAACATCATTCTGGGTAGTACATTCATTTTTACAACTGAAATACGTCCCAACAGTGACAAATTCATTTTATTCCATTTCAACAAATCCCTCTCTATCTGTGACCACAATTTTTCATAATTGTTTTTAAATAAATCTATATTCTTAGCTGTTAATTCTATTCCCAGGTATTTTGTTTTCTGAACCACTTCACACTTTGTAACGTTCATTAGCTCCTCCTGTTTCCTTTTTGTCATGTTTTTACAGAGCAATTTCGACTTTGTTCTGTTTATACTAAACCCTGCCAGATCTCCAAATTCTTTGATTTTATCTAATAATACTGGTAATGTCTGGATTGGTTCTTCTACTATAAACTTCACATCATCCGCAAACGCTCTGAACTTGTAAGAAAACCCTTTAAGTTTTATGCCTTTGATGCTGTCATCCTCTCTTATTTGCCTTAAAAGTATTTCCAGCACCATAACAAACAATAAAGGTGAAAGTGGACATCCTTGTCTTGTACCTTTTCTTACCTCGAATTTTTCTGTCAAATCACTGTTAATCACTAACGACGCATTTTGCTCAGTGTATATAACTTTCACTGCCTTTATCAATTCTTGCCCCAAATCCATCTTTTCCATAGTCAAGATCATAAAATCCCAGTTTAAATTGTCAAAGGCTTTCTCTGTATCTGCGAAGAACAGGCCTACCTCTTTTTCCGGATGCTTGTCATAATATTCAATGGCGTCCAACACAACTCTCAAGTTATCCCTAATTTGTCTATTTGGTAAAAATCCGGCCTGCTCTTCTCCTACAAATTCCATTACAAATCTCTTAAGCCTTTCAGCTATAATTCTTGCAAAAATTTTATAGTCATTGTTCAGTAGAGATATAGGCCTGTAATTCTTGACATTTGTTAAATCTTGTGACTCCTTTGGAATCAACGAGATATTTGCTCCATTCCAAGTCTTTGGGAGATCTTTTTTCTTCATAATCTCATTCATCAACTTTTGTAGGAGCTGCACCAGGTCTTTTTTCATTACTTTATAAAATTTTGCTGAGATTCCATCTGGACCCGGTGCTTTCCCTATCTTAGATGACTCTACAGCTTCTAGGATTTCTCCCTCTGTAATTGGAACATTTAATGTCTCTTTCATTGTATTTGAAATCTTTGGTAGTTTAACTTTTTCTAAATATGCTTCTATTTTCTCTGGGTCTATCATCTTTTTTTGAAATAGTTTAGCATAATATTTATAGAATGTCCTTTTTATCCCTTGATGTTCCATTATTTCTTTTCCTTCTTCAATTATGTTCCCAATAGCTCTTTTCTCCCTTTTCTTTTTCAGTTGCCAGGCTAAATATTTCCCTGGCTTGTTGGCCCCTTCAAAAGATTTTTGCTGTAAAGACTTTAAATGCCATTCTAACTCTTTATTTGCAAAAGCCCTCAGCTGCTCTTGTAATATCTTTATTTCTTGAATTATTGTTTTATTCCCCAGTCTTTTCTGTAAGTCTTTCTCCTTCTTGGAAATTTTTTCCTGTATCTCTCGAAATTTGCTTTGCTTTTTTTTTCTTTTCCCTGCTGTTCAATGTGATCAAGATCCCTCTCATCACAGCTTTATAAGCATCCCATACTGTATGTGTTGGCACTTTCTGACCACTGTTCTGTTGAAAAAAATATTTTGTCTCTCTTTGGATGACTTCAATATTCTCTTGACTCTGTAAGAGGTCCTCGTTTAGTCTCTATCTAAATTTCCTGAATCCTGTCGAAACTTTCCACATCATTGGATTGTGATCCGAGCTCACCCTTGGCATGATCTCTATTTTCTTTGTGAGCAGACTTAACTCCTTTGTCGCCCAAATCATCAATTCTTGAAAAAGACTGGTGTCTCACAGAACAAAATATAAAGTATTTTATTTTAGGGTTGCAATTTCTCCAAATATCTTCCAAATTTTCTTGTCCAACCAATTCAAAAAATGATCTTGGTAACTTCCCTGCCTTTTTATACAGTAGTTTGGATTTCTTATCTAACTGCAAGTTAACGACACCATTAAAATCCCCAGCCATTATAATTTGCTCTTATGAATATTGATCCAATTTTTGAATCATTTCCTTGTAAAAGTCATCTTTAGCTCCATTCAGCTCATAAATTCCTAAAACCAGGGTCTTCTTAAAATTCAAAAAAATCTCTACTGCCAAATATCTTCCATCTTTATCTTTAAAAATTAATTTAGAGTCCAATTCCTCCTTTACATATATTGCAACCCCTCTTTTCTTTTGCTTGGCAGATTCCCAAAATTCTTGCCCTAATTGTCTATTTTTTAAAAATGTGCAATCTTGTTCTTTAATATGAGTTTCTTGTAAACATATTATATTACAATTTTGCTTCTTTACCCAATGAAAAATTGCTTTACATTTTTAAAGTGAGTTCAGTCCGTTAACATTCCAAGATATTAATTTGTACTCCATGTTACTACTTCTTAACAATTCCTGGAAAGTCTCTTTCATTATCAAGCAAAACCACCGTCATATCCTGTTTTGACTTGATGATCGCTCTTGCAGATTGGAAATTAAAACTCAGACCTTCAGGTATTTCCCACCTATACCTGATGCCCTTCTCTCTCAATTTTCCAGTTAACTCTCGGTATTTTTTTCTCTCTTGCAAAATTTTCCTTGGCAGCTCTTTCATAATTCTGACTCTGCCTCCCCGCATTTCCAATGGGTTTTGAAAATGCCTTCTTAAAATTTCCCCTTTCATTCTTTTAGTTGTCAGTTGTGCAATTATATCTCTAGGTAAATTCTTCTGCTGTGCATAGCTGGAGTTTACTCTATAAACCAAATCCAAATTAGCTTCAATTTCTTCTGGCTGCTTTTCTAAAAATTCTGCCAATATTGCAACTATTTGATCTTGTGTATTTTGCGTCATAGACTCCGGCACTCCTCTAAATCATAGCTGATTTTCTGTAATTTTACATTCCATCACCGCCACACGCTCCTGTAATGCTTGATTTTCCAATTTTAAGCTAGAGGTCTCCTGCTCCACCTCCTGCACTGTTTGGTTTGTTGTCTGAAGTTCCGTTTTTACATCATCTATACTCTTAGCCAACTCTGTCACCTCTGCTTTTATTAGATCTTTTATATTTTTTAGCAAGCTTTCCTCCATTCATTGTATAGATTGGCCCAACTCTTTGTTGCCATCCAACACTTTTTTTTCTAACACTTCTATAGTAGCTTGCCATTCTTTTTCACCTTTCTTCATCGTGCCTGGGCTAGCTTTTGCACCACCCCAAGTATCAGCTCTCTTTCTTAGCTCCGTTTTTGATATCCACTTCTATTTCTCTTATTTTAAAGTCTTATTTTAAAATTTTAAAGTCTTATTTCAAATTCATCTCTTTGACCTTACCAAAATGTTGGGCGCAATTTCTCTATGGTATAATATCCTGTTTGCTTGTTCCTCTTTCCCTTCTAAAAATGGCTAACTTCTGCTTCCTGCTGACCTTTTAATTTCACCTTCTCGCGATGTTTTCTTTGTTTTGCTTCCGCGGTCTTCTCCACTCTTCCCACTTCCTTCTTGAGTTGGTCTCTCTCTAGGCAAAGAAGTTCGCTGTTCTCAATATCCTTTACAATCTCGCGATGCTCAGTCTAGTTCCTCTCAAGCTCCCTCCCCTTTCTCACTGCTGTTATCTTTTGCAAAACCACAGGTATGTGTAAATGAAACCTATTTTTCTCCTTTAGCGCTATATAGTTCCATCCAATTTCGACAATTTCCCCAAAAATGCCTTGCTCCTTTGCTCAGCTAGCAGCCCTGTCTTTTTATTTCGCTCCTTTTACCTCTTTCTTCCACTATTAAGTCCAGAAAATGTGATAGTAATCTTTACCTTCCTTGCTTCACTTAGGTTGTTCGTGCTGTTTCTTCCATTTAGAGATGGTCAAATTCGATACAGAGGCTTGGTTTCTGGCGATCTTATGCCGTAGTTCGACTCCAAAGAGCTCTGAAGAGATCTTAGCTCGCCCTTCCCAGAGGGGACCTCAAGGCGATGGGGGAAATCCTTTATTCAGAACCCCCCCATTGCTGAGATCACACGCTCTCAGGGTCCCATAGCGTTCTGGGCCCTCTCCTACCTGGAGAGGGGTGGCAGCAGGCGATCTATACACCTGGCCTGCCTAAAACAGATGCTCTTGTTTGCCCAGCTCCCCGGGCAATGTCAGGTCGCCATCAGTCCAAACTGGAAGTCCAGGGCAGGCTACAGTCCTGAATGTAAGGTGTGATATATCTTAGGAATGATCTTGAGTCTGATTAAGGAGTGAAAGAAGAGAGTTTATTCAGGAACTACAACTTTGATAGAAAGCAGAGAAACAGACTGCTAAGTACCTTACTAAACTAGGAGAGAGGGACTTCTGGGAAGAAGCAGGAAGTATCCTAAGAATACCAATCTGGTATTTTTGCAATCATGCAAGAAGGACAGAAGAGAGGAAAAAAGAAGGATCCCATCCTGCTATCTATCTAACTGTCAGATTTGCTACCCCGGGCAGGTATTCTGTGTCTTCTGCCTTCTCTGTACACAAGACGGATTTCCAACACCCCTTCTCAAGGTCTACTGTACAGGGTCTACAAGGTTTAACTTCTTGCGTAGACTTTTAAACTTGTCTTTAGGGAGTGACTTAGTGAGTATATAGGCAATCATATCTTTTGTGCGGCAATACTCCAACTCAATAAGCCCATCCTCTTGTATATTTCTCACTAGATGTTGTTTCATATCAATATGTTTGCTTCTAGAGTTAATCTTTTCTGTTTGTGCAAGTTTTGTGCACCCTTGATTGTCCTTGAAGAGTTTTATCAGTTTGGGTTCTTCAGTCCCAGAGTCATTCATCAGCTGCAGCATCCAGTTTAGTTATCTGCATGCCTCTGCTGCTGATACATATTCAGCTTCAGTTGAGGACAGAGCCAGAGTTTCTTGTTTTCTGATGCTCCAGCTCACTGCTCCATTGCCATAAAAGAACAAATGTCCACTGATAGATTTTCTGTCCTTGGTATCTCCTGCCCAATCTGCATCCATATATCCCACCAATATGGAATTATCACTTGTTGGAAACTTCAGTTCCCATTCAGATATTTGGCCTTGACTGCATTCCAGTCTCTTTTGCTTGGTGACTCAACCTTCCTGCACAACATGCCAACTGCTGTTGCTATATCTGGATGTGTCAGGGTACTTAGGTACAATTTTCCAATTGTTTATTGTTGGGTAGGAGTTCATCATTTTCTTGTTGCTTTAGGTAATTTACTTTCATAGGAATATCTGATGGCTTACAATTTTTCATTTGCATATATTCCAGAAACTCTAAGACTTTCTGGTTTTGGCTGAGAAGATAGCTCTCATCTTCTTCTCTTTCTACTTGGTCTCCCAGGTAGTAGGTGTTAACTCCTAACTCTTTCATTTCAACCTCTTGACTCAGATGTTGGACTATTTCATTGTAGTCCTTCTCTTCATAACACAAATCAAATCATTGACATAAACTAGAATATAAGTCCATCTATTGTCTTGGTACCTTGAATAAAGGCATTGTTCAACTGTGCCTTGCTTAAAACCTTCTTTGGTCAACATTTGGTGTAGTTTTTCATTCCAACACCTTGCAGCTTGTTTGAGCCCATATAAGCTCTTTTGCAGTTTACACACAAGACACCTGTCCTGGCATTATTTGAATCCTGATGGCCCTTTCATGTAAACTTCTTATTTTATTTCACTGAGCAGAAAAGTTGTTTTTATGTCTAGATGCTTCACGTGCATCTTTTGCACTGCAGCTATACTCAGGAGCACCCTTATTGAAGTGTGCCTCACCACTGGTGCAAAGGTCTCATTGTAGTCTTCACCATATTTCTGAGTGTAACCTTTGGCAACCAATCTCGCCTTGTATCTTTGCACTTTGCCTTCTGCATTGTGTTTGGTCTTGAAAATCCACTTGCACCCAACTGTTCTCTTCCCTGGAGGCAGTTCTTCAAGGGTCCATGACTAATTTTTGATGAGAGATTCAATCTCTTCCTCTGCAGCTCTTCTCCACTTCTCTGCTTCTTTGGCAGGGGCATTTGTACTGGAAATATTACCAATGCATTTAAATAGTGTCAGGTCCTGTCATGGGCATCACCCTGTGAGATGCTGGCCTGCCTGATTTCAGCCTTACAGGACCTTCAGGGAATATGTGGGATCCCGTTCGGTGGAAGGAGGGGGGGTATACCTCACCCTCACACCCTCTCAGTCCACCCGCAGGTCCCTTCAACCTGACAGAGTCCTGGCTGCCTTCCACAACAGCTGTCTCCATCCAGTTGTCGGTCTGACTCCTTCTCATACTCTCAGTCACACTCCTACACAACCCACCACACCCTGTGGGTGGACTTCCTTTTTATCCCTTCACCATTCCCTTCTCCACCTGCCAGCCATGCCCCCCTTCTGCACTCTAGTCACCCCCCTGGCTGACTCAGGCAGTCACACCTGGGTTTGCTCTGTTGGTTGCATTGGGCAGGCACACCTGTACCTCCTTGGTTGGCTGCCAAGCCTTCCCTGCTGAGCTGGCTGCTTGGGCCAGGCACACCTGTGCTCCCTTGGCTGGCTGCCAAGCTTTTCCTGCAGAGTGCCTCAGGCAGCTCCATCTGAGGTTGTTTGCTCCCAGCTTCGCCTGGACCAGGCTACTGCCTTCTAGCTGGCCTGCAGGCTGGGGCTTGGGTCTGTGCTGCTTTGGTTGCCTTTCCTTTCCGGCTGGTAAGGCTGCTGTCTGACTGTTCTTGCTTTATGCGCCTCCTCCCTCAGGTCTACTCCCCTCCTGGGGGGTCCTTACTCTCCCTGCCTGGCCCCCTTGCCTCCCACCAGATGGTGGGACTAGCTGGCTTCCACCTGCCTCGCCTGACTCTTGGGGCTTGGGTGTTTCTTCCCTGTCCTCTGTTGCTGGGCGTGGCAGGGTCTTGATGTCTGTCTGGGTAGCTGCATGGTGGTCATCTGGCTGTCTCCCCTCCCCTTCTCCTGTTAAGTCCGGGGGCAGAGCTTCAGACCCCGGACAAATAGTTTATTATGTATGGATAAGCAATTTAAATATGGCTTGTGAAGAAGCTTTGTGAAACGGGACATTTTAGTTGCTAGCACACCCATTGCCAACTCTCCTGGATCACTGTTTCTCGTCGGATGAAACTTGGTCCTTCACGTCTGTTATTTGCCTGCAAAAGAAACAAGTAAAAAGATTACATTAATAAAAAGGACTATATTATGTGAACTTACCTTATATTTTTGTACTTACCTGATATACTTACCACATATTGGAGCATTGGTTGGACCTAACAGCTTATTTTCAGGGGTGTCTACCCTAGTGATAGAAAGAAATATATAATAGTTATATATGTAGGATCTATTTTGCACTTAGAGCACCTGCACTTTATTAAAAAATATTGTATTGTTATGTTGGCTGTATTGTTGAGAAAGTTTTTTGAGCCTCCTGGCTCAAAAGAGGACTGGGTTCCTCTTGTTTTTGGACATTAATTGGAGACTTCCCCTCTTGTTTTCTGATAACTTCTGCCTTTGCCAGACAGGAAAGTCTTTCAGTGGTATGTTTTTGTTTACTCTCTCTGATTGCCTGATTCTTGGCTCTTCAGCCCCTTCTGGCTCTGCGGCCCCTTTGGGCTTTGTGGCGCCTTCTGGCTCTGCGGGTTCCACAGCTGTGTCATGTGTGCACTTCATGATAGGTAGTTGTACTGCTCTTTGTTGCTGTTCTTCATTTTCTCCTGTTGGTGCACTTTCACCAATGTCTGCTATCTTCCTTTCATTAACATAGACAATGTGGCAGATTTTTATTATTTCAGTCTTTGGGTTAAGGATTTGGTATCCTCTACATCCTTGTGCATACCCCACAACAATCCCTTCTTTTGCTTGGTCTTAGACCTTTTTTCTTTAGGAACATAACTGTAGGCGTTTGATCCAAAGACTTTCAGGTATGGGCACAAACCAATTTCACACTTGGTTTGTGCCCATACCATAGTTCATATGGGGTACTGCTTGCTCCTTTAGTAGGCAGTCTATTTTGCAGGTAGGTAGCAGTGTTAATTGCTTCTCCCCAGAATGTCTCAGGTAACCCTGCTTCAAGGAGCATGCACCTACCCATTTCAGTGAGAGAGCAATTCTTTCCCAGAGCGACTCTGTTCTGCTCTGGCATGTATGGCACTGTGACTTGATGCCGAATCCCCTGCTCGGCCATGAAATACATATTCACCTCCATTGTCAGTTCAGAATGCCAATGGCCTTCTCTGGAATCTGTTACTGACCATTGCTATATAAGCCTTAAATTTTTCTAGCACTTGATTTTTCTCCCTGATCATGAATGTTACAGTATACTTGGAGAATGCATCAATGAAGGTGAGACTATATTTAGTTGCCAGTTGGTGTTGCTATTCTAATTGGACATCATAGGCCACTGTATATTAAATCTAATAACTACCTTGCATCATTTTCCTCAGGTCCTTTCCCTCTAAACCAGGGTCTGACTGCTTTGCTTTTAATGCAGCATATACATTCCTCCACCCCAAAGACACTTTGTAAATGGCATGCCTTTTGTCAGATTGTTGCTTTAAAGTTGACTGATTGCATTTACATCTCAGTGCCCAAAACGCCTGCGCCAGATTAATGAGCAATTCTTATGTTTACAGGTCTCCATTGCGTTTGCAGAGTCAGCTACTTGCTGGCATGTTTCCAGGGCATACAGACCATTCCGCTTCTTAGCTACAGCTATAACAACAACAACAACAACATTTGATTTATATACCGCCCTTCAGGACAACTTAATGCCCACTCAGAGAAGTTTACAAAGTATGTCATTATTATCCCCACAACAAACACCCTGTGAGGTGGGTGGAGCTGAAAGAGCTCCAGAGATTTGTGACTAGCCCAAGGTCACCCAGCTGGCTTCAAGTGGAGGAGTGGGGAATCAAACCTGGTTCTCCAGATTAGAGTCCCATGTTCTTAACCACTACACCAAACTGGGTCTCACTACACAAAACTGGCTTTCAGTTTCTCTGTCCTGCTTAATGAGACATTGTTTTCCAAAAGATACTTTCACGTTTTTCTCTGAAAGTACACTTACAGAAAGAAGGCTAGTTTCCAAAGTTGGCACATAGAAACACTTTGTTAGCAAGATTTCTCGGGTCTATTTGTTTGGAAATTTGCATCTTAATGTTCCAGATCTTATGCCTGCTATTTCTACAGATCTGTCATCTGGTACACGAAATTGCGCAAAACTCCCGGATAACAGTGTCTTCCTGGCTCGATTTCGCGCGAGAAGACGCTGTCTTCCGGGTCTTTGGCACGATGTTCCGCAGGCAGGTAAGACATGTGGAAATGGCCCCAATGTATTCATTTGATTAAATTTCTAAACTGCCTTTCCCCCTAATTGGACTCAGGACAGTGTAAAACATTTCTAATACAATTCTAACAATACAAAGAAATATGCATAATTTAACGTACAAACAATTATAAATTAAGTTGATCAGTTAAGATTAAAAAATTAAAATAGGGATGCAAGCTGCCTTATACTGGATATGGTGGCAATTACTGCTGACTTCAGCCATCAGCCTGGTGGAACATCTCTTATATGCTCTGCAGAACTGTAGAAGGTCCTGCAGGGCATGGATGTCACCATGCAGAGTGTTCCACCAGGCAGGTGTCAGGGCCGAAAAGGCCCAGGTTCTAGTTGAGGACAGCTGGACATCTTTTAGGCCAGGGATACCACTATTGCACTATAGGAGTTGAATGGGGAAAAGGGACAATCTTTACTGCTTTTTTACACCCACTTTAGGTATGCTTCATACATGTCAACATTCCTACATAGAATGTAGTGGGCAGCTGGAGATTTGACTGCACAAATACGGATTGCATAAGTATACATGAGTTGAGCTGAGTATTAATTTTTTTAAATGGCAAATAACTAAATAAAATGAAATGGAAACCAGGATAATCATATAACTTGGGCTACCACTTAGAACAAAGTTCTAAGCACAGACCATCACCAGTCTGTCTCCCCAAAATTTAACAACAGACCTTGTATAGTCAGAAGGAACCATACAGTTACCAGGCGGCAAGAAAGGAACCATTGAGTAAGAAGAAAAGCACTCTACAGCTTGGGTTGAAGTTGTCAGCCTGTGGCTTAGCCAACAAAGCTTTTCAAATATGCATGTGCTGGATGTTTAATAATCATGTTTAAAGCATACAATAGCAAATTAGAAGCTCAAAGTGCACAATAACAGAGCAGTGAATGAAATATTTTCAGAAGGTATAAGTATCTCTTCTTTCATGAAAATGCAGCCTATGTGGAACTGGAGTTCAACCTTTGAGCTGAAACTCTGATGTACCCTAACCACAGTAAAACACCCACTACTTGGATCTAAGCTGTCCATGCAGCTTCAGGTGGGTATGAACAGTCACACACACTCGCTGCACAAATATATTTTACACTAACCACTTGCTTCTCATTATGCAATAAACACCAACTAACTAATTGCTCATTGCTTCTCACTATGTTATTAACTGATTGGAGTAATAGATGTTAAATATTTGCTGAAGTACATGATTTATATAAATAGGGTAAGAGTCTATCTATTCATTACATTTTTATTCTTCCTTTATTCAAAGAAAGAGAAACGTACAAGTGTCTCCCCTTCTTCTGGGCTTGCCAACCTCCTGGTGGGCCTGGACACCTCCTGGAATTACAACTGATCTCCAGACTAGAGATATTAATTCCCTGGAGAAAATGGATGCTTTGGAGGGTGGACTTTATGGCATTATACCCCACAATGAGGTGCTTTCCCTCCCCAAGACCTGCCCTTCTCAGGCTCCACCCTCAAATATCTAGGAATTTCCCAGCCCAGAATTGGCAAACCTACCTCTTCCATTTTACCCTTGTAACAACCCACAGAGTTAAATTCGATTAAGTAAGGGTGACCGATTCAAGGTCACCCAGTCAGTCTCATGGTTGAGTGGGGATTTGGGGATGAGTCAGTCTCATGGTTGAGTGGGGATTTGGGGATTTCTCAGACCTAATCTAACACTTTAACCACAGCCCCATACTGGGTCTCTAAGGTTGCCAGGTCCAAGTTGGGAAATTCCTGGAGATTTTGGGGGTGGAGGCTGGAAAGAGTGGAGTTTGGGGAGGGGAGGGGCTTCAATGGGGTATAATGCCATAGAGTCCACCCTCCAAAGCAGCCATTTTCTCCAGAGGAACTGATCTTTATGGCCTGGAGATGAGTAGTAATTCCAGGAGATCTCCAGCCACCACCTGGAGGCTGGTAACCCTACTCAAGCCAGATCTTTGCTTGGCTTCTCTGATAAGAGGGTGAATACAGTACTTCTACTCAAAACTATTTGTGTGTGTTTAGCTTTTGGAGAACTGCCCGTTCTTGCTTTTAAACTCATAAAAACTGTCATGGACAAATAGCCATGTCATGTGTTAACTATTTCTGTTGCTCCATTTGTAATAATAGTGTGTGTGTGTGGCGGGGGGGAAGGTGTAGTGAACCCATTTAAGCCACATATTGGGAAACAGTGAGATTATCCTAATAACATTTTGTTAAATGTGGAAGTCACTAACCTTCAAACATCCGTTCAGGGATGCAATCCTCAGCATGGTACCTGCAGATCAGTTTCCTGAGGCCCACTTACTGCCCTGCTTCCTGATTTCTTCTTTACTGTTTCTTTGCCCCTGTTTCTCTTGAGCCTATCTGTCCTTAATGTTCCCACCCCACAGCAGTTCTCCAGATGGCTTTGAGATGTGCTAAAGGGAATGAGTGGGTGCCATGGTGGGGGTGGTTGTAGGTGTGGTTGGATGAGGCAAGATAAGAAAGAGAACCAGCTTAACATTTCATTTAACTGAAAGTTATTTTAAAAACCATGTTAGTGGCAGTGTCCCTGCATAGTCATTTGATGGTGGCACTAGTCTTTTTCTGAATCTCCTTTGGGAATTGTTCTTCCTGAACTTGCTAATGACCTCACTTTCATTCCTACTCATGTTTCCAGAACAGTCTCCTCTAAGGCAATGTGGCCTCAGAACGACTGTTATGAACTTTTTGCCATTTGAGAAAGGAGAACGAACCATCTCTTTCTTCAGCAAGATCCTGGTCCAATAGCACCTTAAAGACCAACTAGATGTTCAAGGTATGAGGTTTCAAGAGTCAGATACAAAGAGTAGAAAAAGAAAGGAATCTTTAAAATCCAAGCAGAGGAAATTAGAGTGTCAGGAAGCTAGCTATAGTACATGTTTTAGTTAGCTTAACAGAGCTTGGGTGCAAAGTGCAGAAAATTAACATCTGTAATGTGAGAAAAATCCTATATTCCAATTCAACCCTTGGAGAATCCGTTAGTCCAAATTTGCAAATAAAGTTAATTTCAACATGTATTGTCGAAGGCTTTCACGGCCGGAGAACGATGGTTGTTGTGGGTTTTCCGGGCTGTATTGCCGTGGTCTTGGCATTGCAGTTCCTGACGTTTCGCCAGCAGCTGTGGCGAAACGGAGGTTGGTGCTACACCTCTGAAGATGCCAGCCACAGCTGCTGGCGAAACGTCAGGAACTGCAATGCCAAGACCACGGCAATACAGCCCGGAAAACCCACAACAACCATTAATTTCAACAATTTCACATTCTAATTTTCCTTTGAAGTTTCTCTGCTTGAGAACTGCTCCTCATAGGTCAGAAATGGAATGTCCTGGCAGATTGAAATGTTCTCCCACTGGTTTTTGAATGTTTTGAATGAATGGGCATAATATCAGATTTATGCCCATTCATTCTTTTGTGAAGGAACTGACCTGTTTGTATAGAGAGTTGAAGGGCATTGCTGGCACTTGATGGCATATATAACGTTGGAAGATGAACAAGTGAATGAGCCTGAGATGCTATAGCTGGTGTTAAGTCCAGTAATTGTTTTGTTGGAGTGAATATGGGGGCAGATTGGCATTTTGGTTTATTGTAGGCCCTGGTCCCAGAATTTGTGTCCATATTGGAAAGTACATTGTTGTGAGTGAGGAGTTGTTTAAGATTGGGGAGCTGTCTGTGGGCAAGAAAAAGGTTTGCCTCCCAATACCGGTGAGAGAACAGTATTATTATCCAGCATAGGTTGCAGGTAATTAATGATGTGTTGAAGTGGTTTGAACTGGGAAGAACTGTATGTGACCACCAGTGGTGTTCTGTTGTTGTTTTGTTTTGGCTTATTTTGCTTTGTTCTGGCTTTGTTGATCTGTTTTCTTACTACATCCCGGGGATATTATAATTCCAGAAATCTCTGTTGTAGATCATACAGGTGAGAATCTCTGCCAGAGGGACTGGAGCATATGCGGCTGAGGCATAGAACTTGGCTATAGCCAATGGATTGTTTGGGATGATGACTGGAAATGGCATGAATGACTAAGAAAATATGCTGTCCAGCTTTCGGCAACTGAAATTCACAGAACACGAGAAACAGAACAGGATGTAAAAACAACCAGTATTTGCAATATTATTGTGCTGCAAGATATCTTTTGTGACATCATTATGACATTCACAGCTTTCTAGCCTTGTATGGAGATTGTTACCTTCCAAGCAAGCTAATTACTAGAGTGATTACAAGTCCAGCTCTATTGTTTTCATATTGAAAACACATTATTTTTAAATAACTAGCAATACATGAAACATAACAAAAGTCATAATGTCTACCATAAAATGGATACAATTCTCATATTACATATGAGATTGTCTCTGCACAACACAATTCCACAATCTCTGTACACAAGTCTTGATTATCAAAAATTCTGTGTTAATCAGATTACTCTAAATCATCTCCATAGCTTTACGCCAATGAAACTTCATGTTTTGCAGGTATCCAGGCTAATTTTACAAATGAGAGTGCTTTTTATGGTCATTTATTTGTGGTCATTTGTAATAGTTCTATTCTATTCTTGTTTGCTTCCATTTTGTCCTTTAGAATTTGCTACAGAAAAGCATGAATAGGCAACAAAGACTCCCAGTATTCCTTCAAGAATTTCAATAAACAGACTTTACCTCTATTGTCTTAATTATAAATTAACTTTAAGATACATTTTCTTTCATATTTTTTCAATAATGGCTGATTCACACTTATGTAGTAAGTAGATATTTATATACATACACCCCCTTAAAATGCATTTGTCTCATGCACATCAGTGTTTGCATTGATGAATTCCATAATGTGAAAAGGTAGGCACATATTGTAAACTAGGGTTGCAAGGTAACCTTACCCTTCTAGTGGGAGGGGGGGACCTGGCACTCACCTATCATCTCTCCTTGCATACGTACATACGCAAAGCAAGTGCGTGTTCCTGGTGTGGCACGATGATGTCACTTCCAGGAGTGACATCATCACATCACACTGGGACCGCCCCTGGGATACCTCTTCCTCCATCTTTCTTTCCGCCAGCCAGGTGAGTGGGGGGAGGGCATGAGGGTGGGAGCAGGGGATTCCCCACCCCCACCAGGGGACTTGTCTGCCCTATTGAAAACTCATAGGAAGAAATACATGCTGGGGAGATTTGACTGGCCTGAGTTTGCTGACATAACTTCACTCACTGATTGTTTCCAAACATACATCTCAATTACTTCATGGTATTTTCTCTTGCAAATGCCAATTATGCAGGCCTGTCTCCTCCCACATGAACAAGTGACATCTACCACTGAGGATCTGTTACATATGCCCATCCCAGTTCACTTAAAGAAGAGAAGAAACAGAGAACACCTTAGCCAGTTGAAGGCTGTGCTGAACACCTGCCCCTCCTTTTTCTTTGCCTGGATGTAGCCAAAGGCTGTTGGCCCTAGATTTGCCAACCTCCTGGATATCTCCTGGAATTACAACTGATCTCATGGAGACGGAGGTCAGTTCCCCTGGAGAAAATGGCTGTTTTGGAGGGTGGACTGTATGGCATTAAGCCCCAGCAAGCTCATTCCTCTCCCCTATGCCTGCTATCCCCAGGCTTCACTTAGGGTTACCAGGTACCCCTAGCCTCACAGTGGGGGGTGGGAGATCTGGTGCTTACCTTTCTGGCCTTCTCATGATCCTTCTTTTGGGAAGTGACATCATTGTGCAAGTGCGGGGGGCCACAGTGAAGCAAAGGACAGTGAGGTAATATCACTCCTGGGAGTGACGTCATTACACCACCCCTGAACATGCCTGGGAAGCCTGTTCCTGTGCATTCTGCCCCCCAGCCAGGTGAGTGGTGACGGGGGGCAGAGAGTGGAAGCAGGGGATCCTCTGCCCCCACCAGGAGAATGGGATCCCTAGCTTCACCTCCCCAAATCTCCAGGAATTTCCCAGTCTAGATCTAGTAACCCTGATTGGCCCTCACCCTGCTGTGATTATAGTGTTGGAAGGGGCCATACAGACCATCTAGTCCAACCTCCTGCCCAGTGCAGGATCAGCCTAAAGCATCTCTTACAAATATTCATCCAGACTCTTCTTGAAAACTGTCAGTGAAGGGGAGCTCACCACCTTCCTAGGCAGCTGATTCCACTTTTGAACTACTCTGACCATGAAAAAGTTCTTCCTAATATCCAGCCGGTACCTTCGTGCATGTAATTTAAGCCCATTGTTTCGGGTCCAACCCTCTGCTGCCAACTGGAACAGCTCCCTGCCCTCCTCCAAATGACAGCCTTTCAAATACTTAAAGAGGACAATCATGTCCCCCCTCAATCTCCTCTTCTCCAAACTAAACATTCCCAAGGCCCTCAGCCTTTCCTCGTAGGGCTCAGTCTCCAGACCCCTGATTATCCTCGTTGCTCTCCTATGCACCCTCTCAATTTTGTCCACATCCTTTTTGAAGTGAGGGCTCCAGATCTGCACACAATACTCCAGGTGTGGCCTGACCAAGGCAGTATAGAGAGGGGCTATGACCTCCAGCAATTTCGACGCTATGGCCCCTTTGATACAACCCAGGATTGAATTGGCCTTTTTTGCCACCACATCACACTGACTGCTCATATTTAGTTTACAGTCCACTCTTACCCCAAGATTTCTTTCACATATACTACTGCCCAGAAGTGTATCCCCCATCCAGTATTGGTGCTTCCCATTTTTGTGGCCCAGATGTAATACTGTGCACTTGTCTTTGTTGAATTGCATCCTATTCACAGCTGCCCACTTCTCCAGAGTATTCAGGTCTTGTTGAATTTTAATTCTATCTTCTTGGGTGTTTGCTACCCCTCCCAATTTGGTATCATCAGCAAATTTAATGAGCAGCCCTTCCACTCCATCCAGATCATTGATAAAAATATTGAAAAGTACTGGGCTCAAAACCAAGCCCTGTGGCACCCCACTTGACACCTCTCTCCAATCTAATGAAACACCGTTGACCACCACTCTTTGGGTGCGGTCCTCTAACCAGTTCCCTATCCACCAAACTGTCCTATAGTCCAGTCCACAGTCTTCCAGTTTGCCCATCAGAATGTCATGGGGGATCTTATCAAAAGCTTTACTGAAATCCAGATAAATCACGTCAACAGAGTTCCCCCAATCCAGTAAGCTGGTCACTTGATCAAAGAAGGAAACCAGGTTGGTCTGGCAAGATCTGTTAGGGACAAAACCATGCTGCCTTCCCCGGATCACTGAGCAGTCCTTCAGATGCTTACAGATTGATCCCTTTAAAATCTGTTCTAATATCTTCCCAGCAACAGAAGTCAGACTGACCAGCCTGTAGTTTCCCTGGTCATCCTTCTTCCCTTTCTTAAAGATTGGGATAACATTAGCTCTTCTCCAATCTTGTGGCACATCCCCAGTCCTCCAGGAGGCCTTGAAGATGATGGACAGGGGTTCTGCAAGTTCTCTAGAAAGTTCTTTCAGCACTCTTGGGTGCACCTCATCCGGCCCAGGGGATTTGTATTCATCCAGTGCAGCCAGATGCCTCTCCACAACCTCACTGTCAATGTCAACTAGCCACTCAGGTGTCCTGTCACATTTTCTACTATCTCTAGATGTGCCTGAGTTCTTCAGGAAGAAAACAGAGGCAAAAAAGTCATTAAGCCTGTCTGCTTTTTCTCTGTCCTGTTTCTCCATCTATTCCCAACAGCGGTCCAACTGCCTCTTTTACCTTGTGTTTGCTTCTCACATATCTGTAGAAGTTTTTCTTATTGTAGCAAGCCCTCCTGGCCAGATCCAGCTCATACTGAGCTTTGGCCTCTCTGATGGCTGATCTGCAGTACCTAATAACCCTCATATACTCCACTTTAGAGGTCTGTCCTTCTCTCCATTTCCTGAACATTTCCTTTTTCTCCCTTAGCTTATTCTGGAACTCTCTGTACATCCACATCAGTTTCTTGGAGCCCTTACCATGTTTCCGTCTTGCTGGAATAGTGAGGGCTTGAGCTTGCAAAAGCTCATGCTTGAAAAGAGCCTACCCTTCACTCGCTCCTTTCCCTTCTAGCACACTCCCCCATGGAATGACTCTCATCAAGCCTCTGAGTTCATCGAAGTTGGCCCTACGAAAATCTAACCTACGAGTCTGGCTACGAACTTCCTTGGCCCCCCACAGCAACTGGAATTCAAGGAAAACTTCCCCCTAAGGTCCCCACCACCTTCACCTCATCTACCAATTCTTTCCTGTTGGTTAATATCAAGTCTAGTATGGCCGAGCCCCTTGTAGTTTCCTCCACCTTTTGAAAAAGGAAGTTATCGGCCAGGCAGGTCAGGAAATTGCGTGATTCATGACGCTTTGCTGAGCCTGTCTCCCAGCACACATTGGGGAAGTTGAAGTCACCCATAATTACAAGGTTCTGATATCTGGATACTCTACCAATCTGTTCAAAGAGGGCAGCATCCATTTCTTCCCGCTGGTCAGGTGGTCTGTAGCAGACTTCAACAATAATACCCTTTGTCCTTCCTCCCCTTATTTCTACCCATATGCTTTCCATTGGGCTGTCCACCCCATTCTCCATAACTTCTTGACAATCAAGCCCTCTCTTCACATACAACGCTACTCCACCTCCTCTTCTACCCTTCCGGTTTTTCTTGAACAACTCATACCCATCCACTAGCACATTCCAGTCATGAGAATCATCCCATCAAGTCTCAGTAATTCCTATTATATTGTAGCCCTCTGTTTGCAATAGAAGCTCAAGCTCTTCTTTCTTATTACCCATACTTTGGGCATTGGTATATAGACACTTGTAGCCTTGTACCTTTGTTTGACCTGTCCTACCCAGGTGGGTCCCCACTGTTTTCACTTCGTCATTGAAATCCCCATTTCGATTGTCTCCTTCCCCTTGTGGCATCAGTTTAAAGCTCTCCTGATGAAGTTCTCCAGGTTCATTCCAAACATTTTCTTCCCTGCCCTTGAGAGGTGAAGCCCATCATGTGCCAGAAGGCCTTCTCTAAGAAAACCCGTCCCATGGTCCCAGAACCCAAAGTGCTCCTGCCGGCACCACCATCGCAGCCAACGATTCACTTCAAGTATGGTCCGCTCCCTGCGCATTCCTCTTCCTATGACTGGAAGGATAGAAGAGAATACCACCTATGCCCCCAATGCCTTCAACTGCCTTCCAAGAGCTTCATAATCCTCTTTAATTCTTGCGACAATATTCGCAGCTGTGTCATTCATTCCCACATGAATCAGCAGAAACGGGTACTTATCAGCAGGCTTGATGAGTTTCGGCAGTCAGTCAGTAATATCCTGAATTCTGGCCCCTGGCAAGCAACACATCTCTCAGAATAGGGGATCTGGCCCAGAGACATGGTGTTCCATACCCCTGAGCAGAGAGTCCCCAACGACCACCGCCTTCCATTTTTTCCCACTTCCATGTGGCCCCATGTCCTCTACACACCCTCTTCCAGGTCTTTGCGGTTCTCCTTCCACTCTCATCTCCATCATCATCTCTAGCACTTCAAAACGATTCTTGAGCTCAAGTGGACCAGAGCGTCTTCTTCATTGACGTCTTTGGGTTTGTACCGTAGATCTGAGAGGGGGCTCAGAAGGGAGATTGGCTCTTTCTTCTTCTCCTTGACTTTCCTCTTCTTGGCTGTGCAGAGCCCCCAGGCTCTTGTCAATAAAATCCTCCCCATCCTTGATCTCCTGAAGGGTGGTGATCCTCTCGTCCAGGCTCTGAATCTTTTCTTCCAAAAGTCTGACCAGCTTACACTTCTGGCAAGTGAACTCCGTCTTTTCTTCTGGGAGGAAAACAAACATGGCACACTCCATGCAGGTGACTGCGAAGGGGGCTTCAGTAGACATGATTGCCTTCCAAATATATACCCAGAGTACTCTCAGCAGAGTTTCAGGTCCCTCAGGCAGATCCCCAGGCTAAGAGCCACAGGCCAAGAGCCCTTTATCTCTCTCCCTCTGGCGAGGAGGAGCCTTTTGTTTCAAAAGGTCACTTCCTGCCTAGCCCAGCAGAGCCCCAGGAAAGTAGGGGGCGGGGCTTGTAACCAAGAGCAACAGCAACCAGCAGCAAACAACAGCAATTCACTCAGCCCCAACAGCCCCATACAGAACCACTCTCTAGCAAGCTACACAGAACCCACTCACCCTCAACTTCTCATACAGTAGCTGGGAAAGGCAAAAGGCAGAAAGACAAAAAACCCTTACCTTCTAGCAGCAGCTCACCACCATGTGCTCTTGCCTCAGCCCAGGTGATGTTCTCTTTTGCTTGGGAATCTGGAATAGGGTACTACTTACTCAGGTTCCTGCTCTTAGCTTTACACAGCAGAGATGAATGTGTTCAAAACAACCACCATTTATTTGCAAAAAGATACAAGGAGGGGAGCAACTGCTTTCAGGACAAGGGAGTCCATGCAGTCTACAATTATAACAAACATACAGTCTAACAACTAACAAACAAGAACTAAGGAGCATGAACTGCACCCCACAAGACTAAACCAACACACACAAATATCAGAGGGGGTTATCTGTTCCGTATTAATGTCTACAATAAATACGCCACTCTTGTGGTTGTTGTCCTGTGCAAACTATGCCGATCGAACCAGCACCAGCACCAGCCCAGGACGTTTTTGTGGCTTCTCTTCTGTTTTAAGTTTGGACTGAGGATTTGTTGGGCTATATATTTTTGTTTCAGATTAAATGTCAATGTTATTTTGCTTTAAAAGCTGTGTTGAGTCACCAATATGGGAGAAAAATGGGATAAATTATTTAATTAACCAAACAACAAGGTTTATCAACTCTGGGTTGTGAAATTTCTGGAAATTTGGGGGTGGAGTCTGGGGAGGGGGGAGCCTAGGGAGGGGAGGGAGCTCTGTGGGGATGTGATGCCATAGATGCTTTCTTCTGAAACTTCCATTTCCTTCAGGGAAACTGATCTCTGTAGTCTGGAGATGTATTGTAGTTCCAGGAGAACTCCAGGCCCCATGTGGAGGTTGGCAACCCTATGGACAGGTGAGGTGGGTGGCTGCTAGGAACAGAGACTTCTATGTAGTGACATTTCACTGGCCCCGCTGATAACCACCTGCTACATTTCTTTTGGCACCACATGAAAGCATTTCGTTCCCTAGGTGTTTAATGTACGTGTGTGTGTGTGACTGCAGACTACAGTTTCTGATGAGATTGTTTTAATCTGTTGCTTAAATGTATATTGTTTTATAGAAGTGGGGGGCCCACAAGAACTTGTGGAGGGCATCTCATTTCCCCCTCCCCCATTAGGGTTGCTAGGGGCCCCAGGGGCCCAAGTAGGGGGGCAGGGGACTGGGGGGCAGGGGGGCAGGGGGATGTTTAGCTTCTGCTCATGCAAAACATACATGCATACTCCCATACTCCCCTATTGCACTGGATATGACATTTTCCAGCATGATGGAGGAGCTGAAGGTCATGCTGAAGCCCAGTTGAATAAAAATCACCCATTTGGAGGTGATTTTTACTGAACTGTCCTTCAGTGTGCCCTGTAGCATGGGTACATTCTCCCCCCCCCCCGTGCCTTCCCCCCTGGGGTTGGGGGAGGCAACAGGTAGGGGTGGGGGTTCCATCATCCCACATGGAGGATGGCAAGCCTATTTCTCACTATTTCCTCTTTCCATTCCTTGAAAACCCCATAGTCTCCCCCTTTTTTCTTACATTTTTTCTGCCCCTCCATCTTCAGCTATATTTATTATTTAGTGACTTCATTTATATTTATATTTATATAACAAAGGTGAACAAAGGCAGCTTAGATCATGTTCCTCTCCTCCATTTTATCCACAGAACATCCATATGAAGTAGGTTAGGCTGAAAATGTGTGTAACTGGCCTACAGTCACCCAGTGAGCTTTCACAGTAAAGTGGAAATTCAAACCTTGGTCTCCCAGGTGCAGGTCTCAAACTGTAACCACTATACTGGCTTTCATGGAGTGGCTGGGCCTGAGTAATCAGCTGTTGTACAGCTAAGCCTGGGTAAATAATGCTAGTTGCATGGTCACAAGTTGCCTGATGGTTGCTGCTTGGCCTGGCACCAGTGAGTTCTCCCTCATAGTTAGGCTTTCCAGTTGCCTGCCGGTGGTGGGCAATCTCCTGGGGGTTTGTCTCGTTGCCCGCTGATCACTGTCGATTCGTGGGAGGTGGCAAGCCCCCACAGAAATTGCCTGCCACTGGCAGGCAACCCAAAAAAGCATGCATGGGTGCACTCTTGGTGGGGCACAATGACATCACTTCCAGAAGTGACATTGTCACGCCAGCTATGGGCAAAGCACAGGAGCACACTCATGGCTGCCATGATGATGTCACTTCCAGGAAGTGACATCATTGTGCAAGCACTGCGAGCACGCAGTGTCACAAGACACAAGGTAAGTGCCAGGTCGTTTCCCCCTCCCCCCCCCCGCCAGGAGGGTATAGGGACCAAGCAATCCTACTCAAAGGCCAACATAGACCTTGAAAGGGCCTATCTCCCTGCCTTTTCCTGAAAGAAATCAAGGCTTGAATACTGTTTTGATTAATAGTCTCTCTTTCTTAAAGCTACTGGCACTCCTTTTTATCATTTGGGGCGATTTTAACATAAACACACACTTTTTTTTAGATTTCAGATTTTTGTGCAAACTTAGGTCTTAGTTCTGGTATGTAGAAAGATCTGTCTTGTCTGTCCATAGTCTCAATCTCCAATTTTAAGTATCTATAGATGGGGTGTGTTGAGGATTAGGTATATTCATATAATAGTCCTATTTGCTCTATTGTATTTTAATCATTGCTGCATTTATTGTTTATAGCTTTACTGCTGTTATTGCTGCTGTTTTTATTGGCTTCTACTGTGCAGATTGATTTTTAAAACATTCATTGCATATTTTATCTATGCACATTGCTTTGAGAGACTATGAGCTGAGAAAGCAATACCTTAAATAACAAACATAAAAGCATCCCAAAAGATGCATAATAGCAACTTGTGGAGGTATTCAATCAATAATAAACTATTATAAAGAGAATTCTACCAAAATAGAATGTAAAAGACTGAAGGCATTTCCCCTGTTGCACTTTGATAATATTTTGAACCAGGTGAACTTACAAATCTGGCCTGTCATTTATTAACCAGATATCTGGGAATCCAAATGAGTAACATGGGTGTTGTTGCAACATTATGATTCCCATATAAATCACCATTAGGCCTTAGGCAAATATTGATTCAGGACAAAAGCAGAATTACTGTTTAAAAGGCTACAGACTTAATCTGAACTACCTGACAATCACCTCTCCTTTTATGCTTGAGTGAAGTCAGTAACAATTTTTTTTGTGCCAAACCCTTTAGGCTGTATCCATGCACACAGAGTGTGCTCTGGGGAAATTGCCTTACTAGAACATGTTGACTTGTCTGCAAAGGAAAAGCTACGTATCTGCTATGAAATCATTGCAGTGTGGCAAAGGATACTGGATACGGTTGCCAAATCTGACTTGGGAAATTCCTGGAGATTTGGGGGTTGAGTCTGGGGAGCACAAAATTTGGGAGAGGAGGAAACTCAGCAGGGGTGAGATACCATAGAGCCTGAAGCTGCCATTTTCTTCAGGGAAACTGATTTCTGTGGTCTGGTGATCACTTGTAATTCTGGGGGAACTCCAGGCCCCACATGGAGGTTGGCAACCCTAACTCTGGGCCATAGCTATGCCTATTTGGCCACACAATTGCGCTGCTTGAAATGGAATTCATTTCTAGAACACATTCAACATGCCCATGGTTGCAAACTGTAGCGGCAAATTGGTTGCAAATTGTAACGATCGGTAGGAATGGCCAAGCCATCTTTCAGGAAAAGTTGTCCTTATTAAGGAACCACTGATAAACTTCTAAGGAAATGTAGAATTTCCAGAACACAGTCTGAAAGCCACTATTGTAGTTTACATGGCTATTTTTCCTGTGGCTCAGTGCACAGGAACAGCTGTGGTTATTGATTTTTCTAATAAATTGGGTTTATTGGGCCCCCCTGCTGGCATCCCTTTTTACCTACATCGACCAAACCGGTCATATTCCTAAGGATTGGGGACTGGCAATTATAGTTCCCCTTTTCAAAAAAGGGAGTAGGGGTGACCCCGCGAACTATAGGCCAATCAGTCTGCTTAGTGTCATCAGCAAATTATATGCGTCCCACCTCCTTGATAAATTTAAAATTTGGCTTGAACAGGAAAATCTGATTGCTGACGAACAGGCAGAATTCAGAGAAGGTAGATGTACTATAGAGCTTGTACTGCATGATCTTGCAACAATTATAGAGAAATACTCATCAACAAGAGTAGTATCTTTATATGTCGCCTATATAGACCTAAAGGCGGCATTTAACTCATTTCCAGAGCTAAGCTCTGGGGTAAGTTGGAGGCCACTAATATTGATCGCAGGCTATTCTTCCTGATCTGTGCCCTACATGAAAATACCTCCATAAAGATCAGGTACAGTAAGCTCAGGCATCTTTCAAATGCTGTTCCTACTTTGAGAGGTGTGAAACAGGGCTGCATTTTAGCACCGACTCTCTTCAACTTCTATATAAATGACTTGGTCAAATCCCTAAGCAACCAAGTTTGCATCCTCCGAAATTACAGCAACACCAGATCTCTATTTTATTATATGCAGATGATGCAGCCATCTTGTCAAGGACCCCAGTTGGGCTCAGAAGAGCCTTAAAGGTTCTAGTACAGCACTGCAAGGAAGACTCTGTTACCATAAATTATCAAAAAACAAAAATAATGGCCTTTGGTAAGAAACAAAAGTCTAGAACCTGGACCATCGATGGCCACTTGATTGAACAGGCACAGACTTTCAAATATCTCGGTGCAGTACTTCATGCCTCTGGCTCAAAAAAAGCACATATTGTCCACGCAGCAGATATTGGGCAAAAGTCACAAATCACAATATACTAAGATTTCTCTGAACAAAGGGTGGACATTAAATCCCTGATGCCCTAAAACGCTTTAAAGCCAAAACTTTGGCCCAACCCCTATATGGAACCATGATAGGGGCAACATCATCTTCTTTTGCCCCCCTTGAGCATGTCCAATCAAAGTTCCTAAGAACGGCTTTGCAAGTCCCCAAATTGTGTACCAAATGCATTGCTACGTCTGGAGACCGGCACTGTCAGAGTGGAAGCTCAGGTGTGCCTTGCCTCTTTAAATTACTGGCTTAAGATCAGCTACTTTCAGCATGGCTTGACCCCACTGCTCCTCCTGGATGAACACCGATCTGTATGGCTTAAGACAGTCCTTTGCAAACTTGTGAGCCTAGGCCTTTCATCTTCCATGATTTTAACCATGGGTTTTGACCAGGCAAAACAGGCCATAAAACAAAGGATATTGGACACTGAACGCCAGCTTGATTTAGGGAGGGTCCCTACTTTCTTGTCCCCTATGAACACCGGATATATAGTCAAGCTGGCAGCATATCTGTCCCACTTGGAGGTGCATAGTCACAGGAGGGCCTTTACACTTGCAAGGTGTGCTGCACTCCCTTCTGCACTGTGTTTAAGATGGGCAGTTTAACAGAATTCCTTATGAGAAAAGGCTTTGCCCCGGCAATGAAGGAGAAATTGAGACTGTAGGTCACGTTCTTCTGTGTTGTTGTCCCTTTTATCAAGATGCTTGCATCAAGCTCATTACTCCTTTGATCAATAGCATACCTGGAAGAATGAGCTTGGAATATGCTAGGCTACTTCTAGAAGATGGAAATCAGACAACTATAGCCTCAGTCGTAACATTTTGTGCCCTAGCCTCTAAAATCCATCAAATGCTCTCATTATCGGAGTTTATGTAAATACCACCCTTTTATATTACTGTTTTAATTAATTATTTTAACTTTGTGCTATTTTTACTAATAATTTTAACTCTGTAATTTTGTAGTATTTCTCTTATGCTGGTCTTTGACCATATAATACATTTGATTGATTGATTGATTGATTGATTGATTGATTGATTGATTTTTCTAATCTAATACTCTCATCTGGAGAAGGAATGACAAACTACCCCGTAACAAAACGTCGTGATGCAAAGAAAAAGAATTCTCATTCTGCGCAAACTTCTCTTCAGCAAATTATTCTTTCCTAATTCTTCTTTGCAGTGCCCAGAGTATGGGAATATATACAAAACATGTAGTTTCTAGTCATGTTGAACACCCAAGGTGCCACACCATACTGCCCCTCTCAGTTCATCAGTTCTATGACATTTCATCCAACAGTGGATTTGCCTATCCAAAGCTGGTTCCTTTCTGCCAATATTTCTAAGATCTTTAATATATGTCTAGGTGCATGATTGAGAATAGTTTTGGCCAAAGCATTTCCTATTCTGAATCTGAAGCTCTTGTGGCATATAAGAAAAAAAGGTCAGATTCTTCTACATAGCATCCCTCCAGGTTTATTTATAAACGCGGGTTTATTTAAACCTCCTGAGTTGTTAGCCAATTTATTAACCAAACTCTTTGGACAGTTTGTTTGATGTGGCCTTCAGTGATGGTGGAGGGGAGGACATCCATGTGCCGTACAGTTCTTTGTCTCTCCACATGGTTAGGAGAAGCAGAACTCATGTTAATTTGCACAAATGCATGCAATTTGTCATTTGCTTATTTATCTGGGTCGCAGCATTTTTTTTTTATGAAAGAGTAGATATTCCTTCCATACAACTCTCATTTTTTCCATACACCACTCATCTTCAAATAGTGAGAAGCGGGATGACCTAAGGTGAGTTGCAATACTGGTGCTGCTACCATTTTCTCTCTTTTTTTTAGCTGACTGTAAGGGGAAAAACAGAAATACAAAGGGAAAAAAATCAAAGGGAGGGGTCTAAAATAGCTACTGTTGAGTACATGTACACATTTGGAGGAAAGCCTTAGAAAGTTGTAAGGGACAGGAAGAGAAAGAAAAATATAATTGTAAAAGCAGGCCCTGTGTTCTGGTATTGAAAAAGGGAAGACTGCTGGTGTACTTGAACTGGAATTGCAACTTTCAGAAATCCTTGCACCAACTTTAATTACATGAACTCTAAAAACAACAACTGACAGTACAGAGAGTTGTCCTGTGAGCAGCAAGAAATCTCCCAATAAGCCACTGTGTCAGGACGAGCTAAAGCAATTTGGGGGAACTGACATTGTGGATTTTCCCAAGACTAGTCTCCAAACAAGCTGTACAAACAAGAGCTCAAGATAAAGGTCTTGGGCAAGAGCTGCGAAAACAAACAGTGTGTGAAATGGCATGCTAGTAGAGTGGTCTCTTCAAGGTTCAGGAGTGGGGTTGGGCTGCAGGGAAATTGTCTGAAAAAATGTGCTCAAAAGGGGGAGAACATTTTTTAAATCTATGTGGAAACATTAGATAATTTGAAGTGATATGCTGAATTAAGTTGTTATTAAACTCAGAAGATGAAAAAGCTCTTCCTGCTCTCATTGAATGGGTTTGTAGCTTGTTAGGAATATGCTCCCTGAGTTAATCAGTTATAGAGGGCCTCCCATCCTGTTTGAATATATGGGCACCTCTAGAATTCTGACACAGGGTGGTGGGTGAAAACACAAAATGTCTGCCACAGGAGGTAGAGCTTGGGATGCCAGGTCTCCTACTGGCACTCTTTGTTGTCCGCTGCTGCTTAGAGTGGTGGTGGGAGAAATTTTAAAAAACAAAAAAAACACTGGTATTGCATGAGGCATGATGTCACCTCTGGGAAAAACCTGGAAGTGATGTCATGTCACTCTAGAAAAGACTGGAAATTCATATGGTTTTTACATGATGCTGTCACCCCCTCACTGTGTCCCCATCCCCAAGCTCCTGGTGGTTGCAAGCAGAGATGGGCACGAACCTGAATACGACCCAAAAAAACCCACGAACCAGCCTGGTTTGTGGGTCACGAACCAGTGGTTCGTGGAAGCTGGTTTCCACGAACGTCCATGAACTGGTCTACTGGTTCATTTAGGTTGTATTTAAATGGCCATTTCCCCGAGGAAATGGCCATTTAAACTTATCCTGCCACTTGCAAGCAACAGGGCCCTTTAAAGGGCCCACAAACCCCAGCCCCAAATCCGCAGCCCTCCAGCCCCAGCCCCACACTTACCTTGGCCTGTGGGCCTGCATCCTCCTCCTCCTCCTCCTCCCACGAGGGGTGGGAGGCCGTGTTCAGCCTCTTCTGCTGCTGCGTGGGCCCGCAAGGCGACAGAAGAGGCCAAAAAGGCTTTGCCACCCCTCAAATGGCCGCTGCGGCGGCCATTTGAAGGGCAAAGAGGCCATTTTCAGCCTCTTCCGCCACTGCATGGGCCCACAGGGTGGGGAAGGATGCTGAAAATGGCCTCGTCGCCCCTCAAATGGCCGTCACAGTGGCCATTTGAGGGGCAGCAAGGCTGTTTTCAGCCTCTTCTGCTGCCCTGCAGGCCCACACAGCAGCGGAAGAGGCCGAACACAGACTTTCCACCGCTCATGGGAAGAGGAGGAAGATGCCGCGGGCCTGCAGGTCAAGGTAAGTGTGGGGTTGGAGCTGGGGGGTGGGGGATGGGGTTTGGGCAGTTTAAAGGGCCCTTTCCTGCCTTGCAAGCAGTAGAGCCCTTTAAACTATCAGCTGGCAGGCGGCAGGGGGGATCCCTCCCTGCCGCCTGCCGGCTGATAGTTTAAAGGGCCCTGCTGCTTGCAAGGCAGGAAAGGGCCCTTTAAACTGTCAAATGCCCCTTTCTCTGCCGCTGCTAAGCGGCCAGAAAGGGGCATTTAAATTCTATGAACCACGAACCATGAACTGGCTCATAACTGGGCCCAGTTCCGTGTTAGTTCGTGGTTTCTGGTTTGTGAAAACTGATGAACCACGAACCTCATGGTTGGTTTTTTTATGGTTCCTGCCCACCTCTACTTGCAAGATGGAGCCAACCATAAAATGGCCACTGCAGAAGCTGGAGCCACACACACACAGATGATGGCCACGTAGAGGGGAGAAGATGGGGAATGTTTAAAATGTGCTGGAAAAGAGGAGAGAGAATAAAGCCAACACTGTGGGGCAGTTGCTGCTGAAACATTATTTTAATCTGCCTAGCCAATTAGACCTCCAGTGGCCAATCAGAAGCCCTGCTGGGTAAAGTGGCTCCTACCCACTTTCTAAAGACATTTGGTGGATGCCAGAAACGGTGACCATGGAGACCATAGAGACAATGCAGTTGAATTTGGGTTTCAAAATCCAGAACCCATTCTTCCATGCCGTTTCCCCCAGGAAGACTGGTAAAGGCTGTGGAGAACCCAACTGGGTTTGTGGGTCAAAGGTAGCTTGTCCAGTGTCCTCCTGCCCAAATAAATAGTATCCTGCCACCAGGTTTCCTTCTAAGTCCTGGCACTGGGGTGGAAACCAAACTTTAGGCATAACTGAACTGCACTTGACCAAAAGTTACAAAAGGTAGCATGGTCCAAATTGGCTTAGATATTGATTCAAATTGAAGCTGTTGAACCAAACAGACATGACACAGGTATAAAATATAATTGATTTATTAATAAGTGAATAAAATGATTATATTAGAAAGCATGTATAAAAGGACAGATAAAACAAGAACGCTAAATATCCTAACACTAAATATACTTGCCAGAGTATTTGATCATCAATGAAAAGTCCAGCATCGGCATCTCCAGGCATGGAAGTCAGATTGTTTCAAATATCCATAGGCCACAAGTAGGGATCCCATTGCCCTGGTGGGGGCAGGGGATCCCTCCCACCTTTCACCCCTCCACCACTTCTTACCTGGCTGGCAGGGTGAAAGGCAGAGAATGAGCCTCTCAGGCACGCTTCTGGGGGTGGCACAATGACGTCTCTCCTGGGAGTGATGTCATTGTGCCACCCTAAGAGCATTCCAGTGCTTTGCAGCCTGCTGTGAAGTGCCTGTGTGCTCCGGCACTGTCATTGTGCAGGAGCACGTGTGCAAGGAACAAAGAGAAGTGCCAGATCTCCCCTCCTGCCAGGAGGGTAAGGGAACCTGACAGCTCTAGCCACGTCCAGACTCCAGTCTCCAATAACAAAGTGGCAAAAGGCATAGCCATGTCAGAGCCAAGGCTAAATGGCCAAAGACCAATACTCAAGTCAAATGCCAGTCCAAGTGCAATTGCATAGCTAATTGAATCAATCTTTATTCTCCAAAGCCCAGGAATAGGGCAAGAAGGATTGACCAATCAGAATATGGCAGTGATGTAAGGGCTTGATTCTCTGCAGCTGAACCAAGTTCTCACAGCAGCACCTTTCCTGCTATGAGAATCGAGGTGGCTCACGATAAGCTTAATGTGATGGAATGTAACACCACTGTGATGGCCTTGGTGCCTGGACTCCGTTCCTTAGCCATTCCAAAGGGGGCTTGCACCTGGTGCTGATAACACTAGAGGCTGAAGATGGCACATCGCATGAAATTATCATTTTCTCACAGGCACAGACCGGCAGTTTTTTTCTAACATGTTTTGCAAACTCTGGTCAAGAAGGCATAATAATTGACATAAGTTAGGCCCACAACAGGCCTGTTTACCACAAAGGCATTTAAAAAAACAACAACAATGTAATAGCTTTTATGGAGACTAATACAAATAACACAAAACATTGTGCAACGTGACCTTCCTCATTGGCTGGAAGAAAGAGAAGGTAGAACAGCTCTATTTCTACTGCATAAAATAACAAGAAAACTGTATTTTCATTGTTCACCTGATTTAGAAGGTCTAAAGGCTTGATTTTTAAAAAAATGAAAGCTGGGAATCTGAGTCAGCTAATGAGCCAGACACGTAATAGGTGGCATGCCTGGATTCTGGACAAAACCCAGCCAATTGGGCAATATGGCAATCATATCTTAGAAGATGCTATCTGATTTCTCAAAATTGTGATTTCAAGATTTCAAACTGCATTTATGAATACTGGAGATTTAAACTATTTTGTATTAAACTTTTATATTAATGTACTTCTCAAAATTATGTGAAGGTATTGGTGGTTGTTGGGTGCTAACTGCACCTATGACTACTCAATTTGTTTTCTGTTGACTCTTTACCCCTAAAATTAATCTCCAGTATTGATAATATAACAAATTGCATTTTTCTTCTCTCACCTTTTTATGCATTTCTAAAAAATATTTGCAATTGGAGGCTGCCATTATCTCTCCCATTTCTTCTTTTGAGAGGGCCAAAAGTACAACCAGATACTAGTTCTTTCAAGCATTATTGGGTTCATGTAAACCCACCTGGTATTCTATACAGAATGCAGAAAAAAATCAGGTGAGAAAAATACCACTGAGAGAGACCCATGTCAGTAACGGCACAAAAATTCTAGAACCCTCTCCCTAGGGACATTCTGACAGTGGGTGAAGCCTTTTTCTTTTGTTTGGCAAAGGCTTATCTGCACACCAGCCTCTGGTGGTGTGCACCAGAGGCTAAAAAAAAAAAACCCTCACAAACCAAAAAATGTCACGTAAGTATTATAACTGGATTTAAAGTAGTTAAATACTGTAGCAAAGGCACAGATATCAAGCTAGTTGTATATATATTTAATCTATTAGCCACCTTGGTAGCCTGATGAGGTCAGAAAGGTAGGGTATACATTTTATAAATAAATAAAATAAATGTCAGATTCTGTCATTTAGGCCATGAAGGAAGCCATGTTTGTTCTTCAGGTATCTGAAGTACTGGTGGGAGTCTTGGTGCCAGGAATATGGGGTGGGGAGTAGGGGTGTGCAAAGGCACAGTGGTTCGGCTTTCCTGATTCGGGTATACCCGGCAAGCCGATTCGGGTATAGCGATTCGGGTATCGATTCGGCTTGATTTGGGGGTTCGGTTAAGCTTTTCAATGAATCAAGCCAAAATTCGTGGGGGCCTTCCTCTAACTCCCCTCTAGCAACCTTCCAAGTTTCAGACCGATTGGACTTTGGGGGGCCATGTTATGGCCCCCCAAACCAGGTCCCCCTATCCTCGCCTATAAAAGGGCATAGCTTTAGATTGCTGCTGCCAATCTCCTATTTTGTGCTTGCTGCTGCTGATCTCCATTATTTCCTATGGGGGGAAAATGAAGAGGCAGGCTTCCTTTGCCAGGGGTGGCATTTTGCATGCAAAATGCCCCCAATTCCCAGGGGCCCTTCTCCCACCTTTCCTCCCACCCCCACCAAGGCTCAGCCTGCTCCCACTTGGGGGGGGCATTTCATTGCCTCCCCAAGTAGGTGACCTTTTCTCTACAACCTACAGCTGGGGGAGGCTTGTCTTGCCAGGGGTGGCATTTTGCATGCAAAATGCCCCCAACCCTCAGGGGCCCTTCTCCCACCTTTCCTCCCACCCCCACCAAGGCTCAGCCTGCTCCCACTTGGGGGGGGCATTTCATGGCCTCCCCAAGTAGGTGACCTTTTCTCTACTACTTACAGCTGGGGGAGGCTTGTCTTGCCAGGGGTGGCATTTTGCATGCAAAATGCCCCCCAACCCTCAGGGGCCCTTCTCCCACCTTTCCTCCCACCCCCCACCAAGGCGCAGCCAGCTCCCACTTGGGGGGGGCATTTCATGGCCTCCCCAAGTAGGTGCTCTCAGCCCCCAAAGTCCACCCCCTACAGCCCCACACATACCCAATACCCCCCCAGCTGCCACACAGACCCAAATTCCCACATTAGCCCCTCACAGACCCAAATCCACCCCCAGTAGCCCCACACCCATAACCCCAGGAACAGGCTTGCCAGCCCTCTCCCTTTGTTCCCTATGCTGGGAACTTCTAAACTCTCTTTCCCAGGGCAATTCTGCACAGCCCAGGGGTGCCACAACGGTGGGCACACTTCTGAGTGCCAGCTTGTCCCTGGGAAAGAGCACCTGAACCACAGACACCCTCCCTCAAATTCCCCCACCACCTACAGAGATGGCTGGCCAGCCAGCCCCATTGTTCCCTATGATGGGAACCAACTGCACAACAAAGAATAAAACACGAACAACACAAAATAAAGGTTTTTAAAAATTATTTTCTCCCTTTCAAAGTACAAGTAGGCAAAGCATTATGACACATTACACCAGCAGTCCCCCACACAGAAAAATTAACACAACTCACTTAACATCAGAGAATCACACAAACACAATTCCTGTCAAAAACACTTTATTTCTTGAACAGCTTTAGGTTACACAGCAGGGGGGCACACCAAAAGGCATGGCAGCAGTATCTTACACAAAAATAACGCAACTCACTTTACATTAAAGACTCACCCCAAAAATTGCTGTCAAAAGCACTTTATTTCTTTAACTACTTTAGGTTACACAGTAGGAAGGCACAACAGGGCATGAAAGCAGTGTACTACACAAAAATAACACAACTCACTTCACATCAGAGAATCACCCAAACACAATTGCTGTCAAAAACGGTGAAGTGGGTTGTATTATTTTGTGTAGTACACTGCTATCATGCCCTGTTGTGCCCTCCTACTGTGTAACCTAAAGCAGTTAAAGAAATAAAGTGTTTTTGACAGGAATTGTTTTTGTGATTCTCTGATGTTAAGTGAGAGTTGTGTTATTTTTCTGTGTGGGGGACTGCTGGTGTAATGTGTCATAATGCTTTGCCTACTTGTACTTTGAAAGGGAGAAAATGATTTTTTAAAAACTGTATTTTGTGTTGTTCGTGTTTTATTCTTTGTTGTGCAGTTGGTTCCCATCATAGGGAACAATGGGGAGCTGGCCAGCCATCTCTGTAGGTGGTGGGGGTGTCAGGGGGTGGTTGTCTGTGTGTCAGGTCAGGTGCTCTTTCCCAGGGACAAGTTGGCACTCAGAAGTTTGCCCACCATTGTGGCACCCCTGGGCTGTGCAGAATTGCCCTGGGAAAGAGAGTTTAGAAGTTCCCAGCATAAGGAACAAAGGGAGAGGGCTGGCCAGCCTGTTCCTGGGGTTATGGGTGTAGGACTGCTGGGGGTGGATTTGGGTCTGTGAGGGGCTAATGTGGGGATTTGGGTCTGTGTGTGGCTGCTGGGGGGGAATTGGGTTTGTGTGGGGCTGTAGGGGGTGGACTTTGGGGGCTGAGAGCACCTACTTGGGGAGGCCATGAAATGCCCCCACCCCAAGTGGGAGCTTGCTGAGCCTTGGTGGTGGTGGGAAGGAAAGGTGGGAGAAGGGCCCCTGAAGGTTGGGGGGCATTTTGCATACAAAATGCCACCCCTGGCAAGACAAGCCTCCCCCAGCTGTAAGTAGTAGAGAAAAGAGCACCTACTTGGGGAGGCAATGAAATGCCCCCCCAAGTGGGAGCAGGCTGAGCCTTGGTGGGGGGTGGGAGGAAAGGTGGGAGAAGGGCCTCTGAGGGTTGGGGGGCATTTTGCATGCAAAATTCCACCCCTGGCAAAGGAAGCCTACCTCTTCATTCCCCCCCCCCATAGGAAATAATGGAGATCAGCAGCAGCAAGCACAAAATAGGAGATTAGCAGCAGCAATCTAAAGCTATGCCCTTTTATATGTGAGGATAGGGGGACCTGGTTTGGGGGGACATAACATGGCCCCCCCCAAAGTCCAATCGGTCTGAAACTTGGGAGGTTGTTAGAGAGGAGTTAGAGGAAGGCTCCCACCAATTTTGGCTTGATTCAGTGGGAAAATGCCTCCCCCAGGCTTCAGAGAAGCCTGGGGGAGGCTTTTTCCCATTGAAAAGCAAGCAAAATGCTGCCCCGAATCGCCCCGAATCGATTCGGGGCATGCCGATTCGGGTTTCCCAAATCGATTCGGGTTTCCCTGAATCACCCCGAATCAGGGTGATTCGGGATTTTTTTGGGTTTCATTAACCCGAACTGCACACCCTTAGTGGCGAGGCTTTTGCACAATGATGTTATTTGACTTCTGGGGAAAACCCAAAAGTTACATCATGCCTCTCTAGGAATCGCCTCAAACTCCATGGTTCCAATGATTAACAATCAGTGTGATGTCTCCTCTGAGTTTTCCTCAGAATTAATGTAACACCATTGTATGAAGGGCTATTTTTGGACACTATTTTTCTTCTGAGCAGCAGCAGGCAAGGGGAACTAGGGCAGGGGGATTTTCTACCCCAGTGGGTAACTGGCAATCCTAGGTATGTGCTTTGTTCATATATAAGTTGAAAGTGGAGGCCTAATGTTTACAGCAAAAGGTGTGTGTGTGTATAGGGTTATCAGGCTACAGCTGGCAACCCCCAGGATCATGTGCCTCATTTCTTCTTGCTGACACTTCAAGCACCAATAGACAAAATAACAGGTTGTATGTGCTGGCAGAGTATCTACACAACAATAGTCACACCCACTGATTAAAAAGTAAAGAAAGTTTATTTAGGAACTAACATACTTGATAAGAAAACTGAGACAGAGATAGACTTAGAATCATAGAGTTCGAAAGGGTCTTACAGACCATCTAGTCCAACCACCTGCCCAATGCAGGAACACCTCCTAAAGCATCCCCAACAAGTATTTGTCCAGCTGTTCCTTGAAGACTGCCTATGAGAGGGAACCACCACATCTCTAGACAGCTGACTCCACTACTGAATTACTTTTAACATGAAGAAAGTTTTCCTAATGTCCAGCTGGTACCTTCCCTCCTGTAGTTTATACCCATTGTTTCGAGTCCTATCCATTATTGCCAACAGGAACAGCTCCCTTCCCTCCTCTAAGTGACAGCCTTTTAAATACTTAAAGAGAGTGATCATGTCACCCCTCAGCCTCCTCTTCTCCAAACTGAACATTCCCAGGTCCCTCAATCTTTCATTGTAGGGCTTGGTCTCCAGGCCCTGATCATCCTGGTTGCTCTCCTCTGCACCCATTCCAATTTGTCTAGATCCCTTTTGAAGTGAAGCCTCCAGAACTGCACACAGTACTCCAGGTGGGGCCTGAACAACATGGTATATAGTGGGATAATGGCATCCTGTGATTTGGTTGTTATGCCTTTATTGATACACCCCAAGATAGCATTCACATTTTTTGCTGCTGCATCAAACTGACTGCTCATATTTATCTTCTCATCTACTTGTATCCCAAGATCTTGTTCGTGCACACTGCTATTCAGAAGTGTATCCCTCATCTGGTAGGCATCCTTTTCATTTTTGTTATCTGGCTGGAGAACCTGGCACATCCGCGTTACATCTTATTCAAATCTGCCCACTTTTCCAGTGTGTTCAGGTCTTATTGAATTCCATCCCTATCTTCAAGGGTGTTTGCTACTCCTCCCAGTTTGGTGTCATCTGAAAATTTAATGAGTAGTCCCTTCACACCCTCATCCCGATCATTTATACAAATATTGAAATGTACTGGGCCCAGAGCCAAACCCTGTGGCACTTCACTAGACACCTCCCTCCAACCAGACATGACGTCATTGACAACTACTGTTTGGGTGCAGTTATCCAGCCAGTTCCCTATCCATCTAATCATCCTAGAGTCCAGTCCACAGTCCACCAGTTTACTCATCAGAACATGAGGAGGAACCTTGTAAAAAGCTAGAAGGGATGATGCGGTGCCCCTGCCACCCAGCCTGCTGGCACTGGGAAATAACCCGGCACCTGTGGGCTTGGGGCTGGCATTCTCCCCTGTAAGGTTGGATGCCATGCACCCCTCCTGCTCCGCTACTGAGATAGGTGGGCAGCTTGCTACCTGTTGGGTGGGTTTTCCTTTGGGTTCCGTATCTCTTTCATTGGCCCCTGAATCCCCACCACCTCTGGCAATCTCAAGTCCTCCTGGGAATTGCCAGAGGTCATGATGGAAAAAATTGACAAGGAAGTATCTGCCAGCTGAGTAGCCGGTCCATTCAAGGCACTCCTCCCTTTGTAACGTGTGGGTTTCTCCTCTCGAGATGGTTCCTAAGAAGGCCCAGGATGAGTTCCGGCTTATCCACCATCAATCCTACCCGTGGGGCTCTTTGGTCAATGAGGCTATTTCCCCCCGAGGTCTGCTTGGTGAGATACACATCTTTTGACCATGTTGTACAGCTGGTCCGTTCCTGCGGCCCTCATGGTCCTTTTTTTTTTTTTTTTGAAAATTTTTTTTATTGGGTTAGGATCATATGTTTACACATTACAATCAATTTTCCCATTTCTCAGTTTCTAACCCCCTCCCTTTCCCCCCCTTTTTTGTTGACTTCCAACAGTTTTCCAACCCTTTGTCCCTTTTCCCTTACTCTTTATTTATTCCTCTATCTAACAAATATATATTCTCCCTTTATTCTAAGCAGTACTTCTTTAACTATTTTTAATACTCTGTACCCTAACTATGAGTCCCTTTTTCCATAATGGATAAACAATTTATCCCATAATTCCATTTTCAAATATTTCTGTATAACGTAAACTATGTAAACCATACATTCATATAAATCAACCAGCTTAACTTATACTCTATATATTATTCATTCTATCTTCTTCTTTCTGTTTTAATTATATTTGTTTACATTAATATTTCTATTCCCTTCAATCATAAATCTATATATGATATCAATCAATTTGACTCATATATACCTTCAGATAAACATGTTCAGTTTGGTACATTGTACAGAATCAGAAAGAAAATATTATTAGTTAATCAATCCCTATATTTAACCCTTATGATTAGTTGTTTTCTCTCAATATTCTATTTATTATTCTATATATATCAATCTAATAACATAACTGCTTAGAGATTTACTTATACCTCTTCTCCCCCCCGGCAAGATCACCCCCCTCTGCGTTTTAATGTACTTCAATAGTTCTCAAACTGCCACAGTTCTCCTCCCACCTCCCATTTCTTCTCCAAATATTGTTTCAGCTTCTCCCAGTCTGTGTTAAACTGTCCTGAGTCCAGATTTCTCAGTTTTCTTGTCATTTTATCCATTTCTGCCATATACAGCAATTTGTAAATCCAATCTTCGATAGTTGGCACTTCTTGTACTTTCCGGCCCTCATGGTCCTAGGGTTGCCTGCTGCCTGTCCATCCCAATGACTTTTGTTTGTTGAGTTTTAAATTTAGGGACAAATGGTACATGAATAAAACCATGCCAATGGGGTGTTCCATTGCCTGTGCTGCCTTTGAGACCTTCAGCAATTTCATAGAGTGGGCTGCTAAGTAATGTATCAGGTGCTCCCACATCACTGATTATTTGGATGATTTCTCTATCATGTCTCCCCCCCCCCCCCCCGTGACTTTAAAAGGATATCCAAGAAATTTCCTCAGGGAAAATAGTCTCATTGACAAAGGAGCCCCGTGGGTAGGATAGATGGTGGATAAGCCGGAGCTCAGTTCAAGTTATTGGTTATCACATACAAAGCTCTTCACGGCCTTGGTCCGTCATTCCTACGGGATTGCCTCCCTCCCTATGTTCCTCCACAGCAGCTTTACTCATCTGAACAGGTCTCCTGCAGGTGCCACCCTGCACATGGGTGAAATCAACTGCAGCCTGTACATGGGCTTTCTCTGTGGTGGCCCCTACCCGGTGGAACGACCTGCCTGAGGAGGTCAGGAGAACCCCCACTCTCCTGGCTTACCACAAACGGTGCAAAACCAATTTATTCAAAAAGGCTTTTTACTCAGATAGGAGAGCTGTATTGCAGGGAGCGGATCTCAGATGCTTCGCTATTGAGTTAGGAACCATAGACTTCACCACTATGTTGCTTGACGTACTATCTGTTGCTTTAAATATGTTTTCCTATGAGCTACCTGTGCTTCATGTTGTCTAATGTCAGTCCTAGAATTGCTCATGCTATGTTTCAGCATTTCTTCAACTCTGTATTGGATTCTTGCTAATGCTATGTCTTTGTAAACTTGTATTTATTTACCCTATGGCATTGTTTATGGAAATGTCCTTGATATTGACTTAACTAATCTCACTCTGTGTAACCTGTCTTGAGTCTCAGTGAGAAAGGTGGACTATAAATGACATAAATAATAAATAAATTGTATTGGCTGGTGTGTGTTTTCTCTCCTTTCCCCCCTTTCTCCTATGGTTGCTGAGTCATCTGACTTTTGAGTAAGGTAAGTCACCTGACTTGAGTTGGGGGTGGGGCTTGCAATTGCAGAGTGATCTGGAGTGAGAAAACAAGACCAGAAAACAGGGAGTTTTGTTGGGGAGTTTGGCAGGGGGGTTTGGGAAAGTCTGGTCAACTTCTTATATGGATCCAAGCAACATGGCTGGTGAGGGAGCTGAAGTAGTGAAGTCTGGGCCATATTTGTCTTCTTACCAAGGAGTAATTAGACTTGTAGCAAGTATAAGTTGGTTGCACTACTAGAGGAGAAGCTACAAGTGTTTGAGGCACGCTTATTCAGCTTATCAGGGATAGTGAAGAGTTCTTAGGAAAAAACACATGAAGCACTTTGGGGAGGGGAACTGGAGGAAGAAGAGCACCAAATATAGGAAGAGGGCAAATGGAAGAACATGACCTACAGGAGCAGGAAAATCAGGAGACATTCTGATCCCTTATTACTTAGCAATTGATTCCAGATCCTCTCCATAGAGAATAACTGTGGATTACTGGAACAAGAATTATTATCCAAGACTCCTCAGATAAAAAAGAGGTTTATCAGGCCCCCATGGCTGAGAGAGCTTATGCTTCTGCCCTCCAAATTAGGAGATGTGTAGTGGTGATTAGGGATTCCCTACTGAGAGAGGTAGAGGCTAAAGTGTGCTGACTAGACCTGTCATCTTGAGAGGTATGTAGTTTACCAGGTGCATGATTCTGATGTGACAGAAAGGCTGGAAAGGCTCATCAAATGCACAAATTATTAGCCCTTCTTGCTCATCCATGTGGGAACAAATGTTACTGCCCAACACAGTTCAGAATGTATTAAAAGAAACTACAAGGCTCTGAGTAGAAAACTGAAGGACTTGGGAGTAGAGGTGGGCATGGACTGGAAAACAGAGTAAAATTTCACACAGACTGGCAGGCCTGCCAGTCAGCTGGAACAAGGGGGTGGGGGGGTTAAAGCACTCCCAGCATCGCTAGCAAGTGTCACAGAGAGCACTTTAACATTTAAATCCTCCCTTGCTCCAGCTGACTGGAGGGCATGGACCCATGAACCAGTCCGTGAACTAGTGCGGGTCTGTGAAAAGTTTGTGGTCCGTGGTCTGTGAAACGGATTTCTCCTGGTTCATGCCCACTTCTGCCTGGGAGCACAGGTTGTGATTTTGTCACTTCTTCCTGTTGAGGGCCATGGTTTAAGAAGAGACAGCAGAATATTGGAAATAAATAACTGGTGACACAGATGGTGTCATTATGAAAGATTTGGTATCCTGGCCCTTGGACTACGCTTCTGGAATGAAGCACTTTTATTGAGACATGATTTGCACCTCACCAGGATCGGAAAAATGTGTTTGGCAGAAGCCTAGCAAATCTAATAAGCAGGGCTTTAAACTAAATCATGCGGGGGAGGGAGAACCCCCCCTCCAACTAGTATGATACCAATTGCTGGAGATAAGAGCACTAATGATCAGCACGTAAGGACAAATATGAAGCACTCCAGGCACATAAACCATGGATTCTGATGTCTCTAATATGCAAAGTATGGGAAACAAGAGGAACTTGAAGTCTTAATACAAGAAGGGAACTATGACGTAATAGGCATTACTGAAATTTGGTGGGATGAGACACACAATTGGAATATTAGGATTGAGGAGTACAACTTGTTTAAAATAGACCAATAAGGGAGGGTGGAGGAGTAGTGCTATATGTCAAGTATGTATATATTTGTGAGGAAATATCTGAATCTGAACATAGAAGGTCAGTTGAGAGCCTCTGGATAAAAATAAAAGGAGAAATAAATAATAGTAATATTATGGTGGGGGCTGCTATAGACCACCAGGCCAGGCAGAGGACTTGGATGATATACTCCTAGACCAGATTACAAAATTTTCAAAGAGATGGAACATAGTCATCGTGGGAGATTTCAATTACCCTGATATCTGCTGAAAGTCTAACTCTGCTAAAAACATAGGGTCTAATAAATTCCTGACTTGTTTTGCTGACAAGTTCATTTTCCAGAAAGTAGAGACGGAAACAAGGGGGTCTGTTATTTTGGACTTGATTCTCGCCAACAGGGAAGAACTGGTTGATGAGGTGAAAGTAGTGGGTACCCTGGGTAGTAGTGACCATGTAATTTTGGAATTTAAGATCTTGGGTAAGGGAAAAGCTGAACATAGTCAGACGAATAGGTTGGATTTTAGAAAAGCTCATTTTAACAAGCTCAAAGTCATGCTGGGGAGAATCCCATGGTTAGAAAAACTCAAGGAGAAAGGAGTTCAAGATGAGTGCTAGTTCCTTAAAAGGGGGATATTGAAGGCACAATCACAAACTATTTCAATGATAAAGAAAAATGGGAGGTACCTAAAGAAGCCAGAGTGGCTCCATAAACACTTTTCTAAAGATTAGAAAATTTAAAATGTCACATGTAAGAAAAGGAAGGAGGGCTGTATAACCAAAGGTGAATATAAACAACTAGCCAGTGTGTATACAGAGAGTGTTAGAAAGGCTTGAGCTTAATATGAGCTTAGGCTAGCGAGAGATGCTAAAAACAACAAAAAAGGGTTCTTTGGTTTATGTTTGGAGCAGTGGCCCACTGTGGGGAGAGGAAAGTGAGATTTTAACAGGTGATATAGAAAGAGCAAAGGGCAAGGAGAACTGGTCTCACCCTGGCAAAAAGAGAACACATGAAGAAGAAATGGAATTGCAGCCTAGGATAGATGTTGGGATGGTACAAAAACACTTAGCTTATTTAAATGAAATCAAGTCCTCAGGACCAGATGAATTGCATGCTTGGGTACTAAAGGAACTTGCTGATGTAATTGTGGAGCCTCTGTCTATCATCTTTGAGAATTCTTGAAGTATAGGTGAGATGCCAGAAGATTGGAGGCCGGCAAATGTCCCCATTTTCAGGAAGGGGAAAGAGGAGGAGCCAGGTAACTATGGACCCATCAGCTTGACATCTGTTCTTGGAATGGTCCTGGGACCAATCATCAAATAGTCAGTCCTTGAGCATTTAGAAAAGACAGCTGAGATTACTAAGAGCTGTTAGTGGTCATGCCCACTCTCACAATAATAAGACAATGTCTGATTATAGAATATCATACGCCGCTCTCCTCATGTGTTTAAAATACAGACAAGCTGCCTGACTAGGCAGGATATGGAAAAGTACTGGAATGTGAACAGTGAGGTAAGACTAGCTCTCAGCCCCACACCCTGGAGAAGTGCAAAACCATAGAACAATGGAGGTCTCCATAAATACTTGAATCAATCCATTCACATACCCTTTCAATCCTCTTCTTATCTGTTCTCCCATTTGGGCCATTCAGGTCTCTGATAGCCTCACCTATCCAGCTATCATGGGCCATCAATCATCTTTTTACACCTTTAGTTACTCTCAGGAAGGCACAATCAATATTTCCTACTTTATTGTCTCGTCTCAGAGACAGCTTCCCAATTCTTTGTCTCACCCTAGAGACTGTTTCTCAATCCTTCGTCTCACCTCCAGAGACAGCCATTATGCCATTGTTTTTGGGTCGGAGATGCAATCCCACCCCAGGGTATGTTCCACAGTATAATTGGATCACCTGCTGTCTCATTCAGTGTGTGTGCTTTGAACCCACTCATGCACCCTCAGACTGCACGTCTGAGCCCCTCTCCCTTTTCTTGCCGCGAAGTGCTGGTCACTGTTCTTCTTTGGACGCTCTCTTCTGGACTGGTAGTTATAGCCCAACCTGGAAACTCTCTCCAATTTTCCTCCCTGTTTTTCTAATTAGCTCTATGTATGTGCTGTGTGTTTTGTGTGCAATTGATCTGTATTATTTTAAATAAAAACTGCTTTTTGATTGAACGCCTGCTTCTTTCCTGAAAGAGTTCTCTAGAGGAACAATCCCCATATACATATGCATAAAAGATCCTTAAATTACCCCTCCTTTTGCTGCGTCTCCTTGTTGCTAATTCCCCCAATTCACAAGGAGACCTCATAGGGTAACAGAGTCAGCATGGGTTTCTCAAGAACAAGTCATGTCAGACTAACCTTATCTCCTTTTTTGAGAGAGTTACTACTCTCAGTTACTACTACAGAGAGTTACTACTACTCGGGAATGGTGTGGACAGAGTTTTTCTTGATTTTAGTAAGGCTTTTGATAAGGTTCCACATGATATTCTGGTTGACAAGTTGGTAACATGTGGCTTGGATCCTATTACAGTTAGATGGATTTGTAACTGGTTGACAGATCACACCCAAAGAGTGCTTGTAAATGATTCCTCATCTTCTTGAAGAAGAGTGACAATGGAGTGCCTCAGGGATTTCTCCTGGGCCCTGTGTTGTTCACCATCTTTATAAATGAATTGGATGAAGGAATAGAGGGGATGCTCCTTAAATTTGCAGATGATACTAAATTGAGAGGGGTTGCGAACACAGTATAAGGCAGAAGCAAAATTCAAGGTGATCTTGACAGGCTGAAAAACTGGGCTAAAACTAACACAATTAATTTCAACAGAGATAAATGTAAAGTTCTGCATTTAGGTAGGAAAAATCAAAGGCACACATAGGATGAGGGAGACTTCTTGGGAGTAGTACATGTGAAAAGGATCTAGAAGTCTTAATAGATCATACATTGAACATGAGTCAGCAATGTGATGCTGTAGCTGAAAAGGCAAATGCAATTTTAGGCTGTATCAACAGAGGTATAGTGTCCAGATCATGTGAGATGATGGTATTGCTTTAATTGGTTCTGGTTAGGCCTTATTTGGAGTATTGTGTACAGGTTTGGGCATCACAATTTAAGAAAGATGTTGACAAGCTGGAATATTTTCAAAGGAAGGTAACAAAGCTGGTAAGGAGTCTGGAGACCAAATTTTATGAGGAAAAGTTGCTGGGTATGTTTATCCTGGAGAGGAGGTGACTGAGAGGTGATATGATAGCCCTCTTTAAGTATTTGATGGGCTGTCACATAGAGGATGGAGCAGAGTTGTTTTCTGTTGCTCCAGCAGGTTGAACCAGAAACAATGGGTTAAAATTAAAGCAAAAGAGTTTTCAGCTAAACATTAGAAAGAACTTGCTGACTAGAGTAGTTCCTCAGTGGAACAGGCTTCCTCAGGAGGTGGTGGGATCTTCTTCCTTGGAGGTATTTAAGAAGAGACTAGATGGTCATCTGACAGCTGTGATGATTCTCTGACTTAATATGAATGTACACAGATCAAGAGAGGGAGTGGATGAAGGGATGAGCTGGTGTTTGGCTCTTGTGGCCCTTTCTTATATGCCCAGAGTAATGCTGATTGCCACTCTCGGGTCAGGAAAGAATTTTCCTCCAGGCCAGATTGGTCAGGTATCCTGGAGGTTCTGTGCCTTCCTCTGGGCATAGAGCAGAGGTCACTGAGGGAGGTGAAGGGGGGATAGCTATGAATTTCCTATGTTGTGTAGGGGGCTAAACTAGATGACCCTTGGGATCCCTTTCAACTCTATGTTTCCACATGGTCCTTAGTAAATGCCCCTGCCTTCTTAAGAAGATCCACCTTCCATGTTCAGAAGTCATTCAGTTTTGTCCAATTAGATTCCTCATAAAGGAACTCCTTATGCTAGTTCTCACTTTTAAAATATATGGTCAGATAATCCATCAGAAAAGTTGATGAATACAGCTTTTCTTTTCTTTTTGCATGGACACAGGAAGCTCTATGAAAACAGGGCTGCACTTACCTGTATCTGTTGTTCTTTGAAGTCTTCTGTGCAGGCACCCATAGGACTACACACATGTAGGCCTACCATATGGTAGGTTCTGTAGCCTTAAATCTTGAAGAGGGGCATCTTCCCCTCCCAGAGTGCCTTTGTGGCTGTTTCCTGCCCAAACAGTCCACGCTCTGGGAGGCGCAGCGCTCATTCCCTCAGTTTCTCCTTAGTCACCACATCCTTTAGATAAGTATTGAAGAACACACAGCAGGGCAGAAAGGAGGGTATATGCACTGGGACGGAAGACTTCCATGAAAAATTGTTACAGGTAAGTGCAACCCTGATTTCATTTTCAGTCTTCAGCACAATTGCATATGGGAGTTTGTTGTAGTAATATAGATTAAAGCGCATTACACACAAAGCGATACAAAGCAATACACTTGTATTCTAAGTGAACTTCTGCACTTTGCATGAACTGTCTTGAGTTTTTTTCAGACTGTTGTGTAACAAAACAGGTGTGTTTTCATCTTTGACAACCAATTAGAAATAGTGGACACTATCTAGATTAATGTTCTCCAATCATAGGATGAACCAATGGTGCTCTACCAACTTAACTCTTTCTGTCATTTCTCACATATAGTTTTGCAAGTTGGATTTAACGCCTCTTTTTGGCTAATTAGAAGGTTATACAATAGAAAATATGAATATTTAATTAAGCATTGAACCAATCATAGTTTATCTATGCTATCATATGAAAAGATCTGAGATATTTGCATAAGATAACCTATAAAACATGCAAATTCAGATAGTATGTTAGATTTCTGACTGGAAGAAATCTCATGAGAATCTAGGTGAGAATTTTACCTTTATATTTGTATGCTATGGGAATCTTAATGCATTTCATAGAAACTTCGATTGTTTTAAACTTAGAGTTAATTAGGAAATGTTAGCAAACCTAATTCTTATTACTTTTCTGTGTATTTCCTGCCCTGTGAGTGTACTGCCATGGTAGCAGCCATCAGGCCAAACTGTGTTTGAATCTTCAAACCAATTGAAATCTCTATCTAGACAAAGAGAGGACTCTAATACTTTTATCTTGTGAGGGGAGGAAGGCTTTATTCTGGTTAGAGTATAATAGGGTCCCTATAAATTGCACCCTCCAGAAGGGGACCAATTTGGACTTTTTCCAGTTGACCACATAGCCTAGCTGCTTACGCATCTGCACATTTAGAACAATGTGACTTTCTAAGGACTCTCAGACTGTGCTGAAATTGACCAGTCATCCAGATACAGTTAAATCGAGCAGCCCTTCATCATTAAATAGGTCAATACAACCACCACATACTTGGTAAATACCCTCGGGGACATCACCAGACTGAATGACAATACCTGATATTGGTAAATCTACCCCACAAACAGTAACCTCAGGGACTTTCTGTGTGATGGATGGATGGATACATGAACATACACATCCTGTAGATCCACGACCACAAACTGGGGACCCTGGGACAGTAGTTGTAAAACTAGGAGGAATGTGACCATTCTGAATTTCTATACCTTAATGAATTTGTTACGGTCTCTAAGATCTAGGATGGGCCTCAACCCTCCATCCTTTTTGTCCAGAAGAAACTGGAATAAAATCCAAATCTAGATTTAGTCTAAGGAAAATGTTGGACTACCCTTTTCTCCAGGAGTTCTAAGAGCTCTCTGGCAAAGTGCTACCAGTAACCTTATTAGAGAGACACAGAGTTTCATTAAATTCAATATTATAGCTATTCTTTCTTTCTTCCAAAACCCAGGCATCTAAGGTGATAGAGTCCCAGCCTGGTGTGAAGTGGGAGAGCCGGTCTCCAAATACTGGCTACCTTTCCTCTAGTCAGAAGAATTGCTTCTGGGTTTGAGGCTGTTCCTTGGAGAGATAGGCTGTTGACCCAGCCTTGACTTGTGGGAAGCCTTCCTTCTCTGTTGCTGCACTAGAGATGCTTGAAATGAGTCATGAGAAGGATACTGCTGGTATTCGTCTATGAGCCTTAGATTCATATTAGAGCTGAGTATTAGAGCTGAGATGGATCTGATGGACTCTGGATGATAGACATCTCCTCAGTCGGAGCTGCTTGATGGAGGCATGCAATAAAGGTGTCATGAGGGGCACCAATGGGAACAACACTTCTGATAAGTCAATCACCTGCAGCTCCAGAGAGTTGGATCCAAGCAAAGATGGACTCGTTTTCCCTCCTCTTCTGAAGAGTATAGCAAAGGTGACCTTGAACAAACCGATGGGGTGTAAGAGATCTCAAAGTAGTTGTTGTTTGACATGAGTTCATTGGCTTTTGGTCCAGGGACAGAGTTTTTGCTTGATGGAGTGCTTCGACTTTGTTTTCACCTTCTTCATGGGCAGCTCTGAAATATTACAACCTGTCTGCTAACATCTGGGGATACTGACCTCTCAGGGTGCAGATCTGATTGTGATCTACCTGGTATCAGAGTTGATGACAGGGCCCTTGATGTTGGTCCAAGGATCTAGACCATTCTTGAATCCAATCCAAAATTGTCAGATCCAACGGTTCCAGGGCACTCTAATTTGATGTTGCTGACTGAGTTTGATATAAATGGTCTGTAAGCTTCAGCCAAGCCAGATGACTTAACTGCAAGGTTGCTGGAACTGGAGAGAGCACTCTTCCACAAGACTTTTGAGTTGGGTATGACACATTAATGGAGCAATGGGAAAATATGTGGTTAAAAGGATTGAGAGTTACATTATTTATTATATTTATTATTTATTTATTATATTCGATTTTTAGTCCGCCCTCCCTGCCAGGCGGGCTCAGGATGGAGTACATCATTTTAATTTATATAAATACAGTTAAAAACAGATAAAACAGATAATTCCCCCAATGCAACAAAGTTAAAATGCTCATTTATTGTAATTCTTGGGGTTTTAACAATTTGCCAAGAGTGGTTTTGATAATGTCTTTTATGGCTTAGTTTTAATCCCTTTCTTGTTTGTACAGTACGGTTTTATCATTTCTTGTATTAAATTTGGATAAATTATTATTAAAATTAAAAAAACAAAACAGTATACAAATAACATTAAAACAACTTTACACAATACAGCTTCTCTTCAGATGGCGATGATAAAATACTGCTTTTCAAGCCCTGGCTCATATGTAGGGTGGTAGACAGATCTTTAGTGTGGCCAGTGGGGGCCCAACCTAGCCTCCACCATATGCCTGGCGGAACATCTCTGTCTTACAGGCCTGGCAGAAAGATAATAAATCCCGCCACGCCCTGGTTTCCTGACAGAGAGTTCCAGTTCGGTGCCAGGACCGAAAAGGCCCTTGCTCTGGTCGAGGCCGGGCGGGCCTCCCTTGGGCCAGGGACCACCAACAGTTGTTTATTTGTTGAATGAAGCATCCTCTGGGGTACATATGGGGAGAGGCGGTCCTGCAGATATGCTGGGCCCAGTCTGCATAGGGCTTTATAGGTCAACACCAAAACCTTGAACCGGACCCGGTACTCAACTGGTAACCAGTGCAGCTGGTGTAGTATAGGTGTTATATGTTCCCTAATTGGGACCCTTGTAATTACTCGTACAGATGCATTTTGGACCAGCTGTAGCCTCCGGATCAGGCCCAGGGGAAGCCCTGCGTAGAGCAAGTTGCAGTAGTCTAATCTAGAGGTGACCATTGCTTGGATCACTGCAGTTAAGTCATGGGTTGATAGGTAGAGGACAAGCTGCTGGGCCTGTCTTAGATAGAAAAATGAACACCAGGCAACTGCTGCGACCTGTGCCTCCATAGTCAGGGAGGCATCCAGGATCACCCCCAGGCTCCTAACACTTGAAACCGGCACAAGTAGCGCTCCATCAAGAGTGGGGAGCCAGAGTCTCGTGCCCATGGCCCCCAGACCCACATGCAGGACCTCCTTCTTTGTGGGATTTAATTTCAACCGACTCTGCTTCAACCATCCAGTCACAGCTTCAAAGGCACGCTCCAAGACACCTGGGGCAGAGTCGGGCCGTCCGTCCATCATCAGATATAGTTGGGTGTCATCAGCATATTGATGACACCCAAGTCCAAAACTCTGCACCAGCTGGGCGAGGGGGCGCATATAAACATTAAACAGTAATGGGGAGAGTATTGCCCCCTGAGGGACACTGCACACCAATGGGTGACGGGATGACAATTTCTCCCGAAGTGCCACCCTCTGTGCCCAACTGTGGAGAAAAGAGACAAGCCACTGTAAGGCAGTCCCTTGTATCCCCACATTGGTAAGGCGGTGGGTCAGTAGATCGTAATCGACCATATCGAATGCTGCTGACAGATCCAGTAATATCAGCAGCGCTGATCTGTCGCGATCCAGCTGCCTGCGGAGATCATCCGTGAGGGCAACTAGCAATGTGTCTACCCCATGTCCCAGGCAGAAGCCAGACTGAAAGGGATCTAGGGATGAGGAATCATTCAGGAAACCCTGTAGCTGCTCCACCACCACCCGTTCAATCACCTTACCCAGAAACAGGGGGTTTGAAACTGGGCGGTAACTGACTGGGTCGGTGGGGTCCAAAGATGGCTTCTTCAAGAGAGGCCTAACCATGGCTTCCTTCAAAGCTTCAGGAAAAATCCCAGAGCTCAAGGACATGTTGACAATGGCCTCCAGAGTAGTCTGTAGCCCATCTACGCTGGCCTTCACCAGCCATGATGGGCACGGGTCCAAGAAGCACGTGGTAGGTCTCATTGCTTGCAGGGTCCTTTCAATCTCATCTCCAGAGAGTGGGTTGAAATGATCTAATATCATCCCAGTAGACGGCCAAGGCGCCTTTAGTTCACGTACTGTGTCAATTGTGGCTGGCAAGTCATGGCGGAGAGACAAGATTTTATCAGCAAAAAAGCTCCCCAAAGCCTCACAGCTAATATCTGAATTCAAAATTTGACAGTCTCCCCCTGATAGGGAGACCAGTGACCAAACCACATTAAACAATTTTGCTGGCTGTGAGCTAGCTGATGCAATGGAAGCTGTGTAGAAATCTTTCTTTGCAGCCTTCACCACCATCTCATAGGCTTTCATAAATGTCCTATAAGATGATCTTGCTTCTTTGTTGTGAGAGCGCCGCCACCCTTGCTCAAGCCGTCTCAGCTCCCACTTCATCCATCGTAGCTCCTCTGTATACCAGGGAGCCAATCTGGTGTGGGGGCGAAGAGGGCGATGGGGGGCAATTTTGTCGATGGCTTCGGAAAGACGGACTTGCCAGTCTTCCACCAGCTCATCCAATGAACCACCAGGGAGTAACGGATCCCGCAGAGCATTCTGGAAACCAATTGGATCCATAAGTCTCTGCGGGCAAGCATAAATAAGCTCACCACCCTTGCAGGGTGGGGGCGGCATATCCAGGCGAGCCTTCAAAACCAAGTGGTCTGACCATGGCACCAGTTCAACTGCTTCCAGATCCACATTTATCCTCACCCCGAAGATCAGATCCAGTGTGTAGCCTGCTCGATGTGTGGGGGTTGAAACAATCTGGGAGAGTCCCAGTGCGGCCATGGAGGATACCAGATCCACAGCCCAAGTACAGGGGGCATCATCGGCGTGGACGTTGAAGTTTCCCAGTATTATCAGTCTGGGATACTCTAAGGCCCACCCTGCTACCGCCTCGAACAGGTGCGACAGGGTATCTGCTGGTACGCTAGACGGTCGATACACCACACAGATAGCCAAACTCTCCTTGGCACCCCACACTAGGCCCACACAATCAATACCAGAGATCTCTGGGGCAGGGAGCGGTCTGAAGAAGAAAGACTCTCGAACAAGGATCGCCACCCCTCCCCCTGACCACCCATTCAGGACTGATGGAGGACTGAAAACCCGGGGTGGGGGGGGGATCAGTTCTTTCAAGGTGACTGTTTCAACCTCCCTTACCCAGGTCTCGGTCACGCACACCAGGTCCATATCATTCGCTGCAATATAATCATGCAGCGTTCTAGTTTTATTATTTATCGACCTGGTATTGCACAACATTAGTGTCAAAGGGGCGCTAAATTTCCTAACTCCACACCCAGCATTTCTCAGGATAGGATGCAGGTTGGAAGGACACCAAGCTCTACCATATCTCCATGTCCTTCTTATCTTGGCCAAAGTTCCGCCGCCATATGTCCCTTGCCTCCAGAGGACTGGGATACCTGACTCCATACTGGCCAATCCTTTATCCACCACCCTTTGGCTTGCTCTATCTGCCCAAGCTACCAGCTCTTAAATAATTACAGCTTAAAAATTCCCAGGCATACAATCAACCATTAAACATCCTAACCACCCGATATCTCACTCTGTCTTATAGGCATTTCAGGCCTATTTAAGTTCTATAGGTGCTTCAGGTTAAATACAGGCCCAATTAAATTCTCTAGAGACTGGTACAGATGACAATTTCAACACAAACTTCCTCAATTTTTGTGGCAATGACTGGTAAACAGGAAGGCAATTAAAAACTTAAACTGGCAAGAGCGGCTACAAGTGCTCCCACTCGCACCACCATCTTAGAAACTCTTAAATGTTCTGATACTGCCCCAAGTGCAGAGGAGGGCAGGGCCGAGCAGCTGGCTCACTCACCACAGCAGGCAGGAGCTTGTTCCTCTTTTCTGCCTCCCTCCCTCTCTGGCAGCACAATGCTCCTGGGCAGTCTTCTTAAAGTGCCCTAGGCACAGAGAAGGGTGGGGCCGAGCAGCTGGCTCACTCAGCACAGCAGGCAGGAGCTTGTTCCTCTTGGCTCTCTCTCTCTCCCTCTCTGGCAGCACAAGGCTCCTGGGCAGTCTTCTTAAAGTGCCCCAGGCACAGAGGAGGGTGGGGCCGAGCAGCTGGCTCACTCAGCACAGCAGGCAGGAGCTTGTTCCTCTTCGCTCTCTCCCTCCCTCTCTGGCAGAGGATTTTTAAGATGATGTATCAATGGTATATGACTCCTGAGAAATTGGCTAAAATGTATAAGGGCACATAGAATGTATGTTGGAAATGTACTCAACATGAAGGATTGTTCTTTCATTGTGGTGGTCTTGTAAGTTAGCAAAAACCTTTTGGAAACAAATACAATTATTGATACAAAAGATTTGAAAGATTAAAGTGCAATTGAAACCTGAGACATTTCTATTGGGAATGATGGGCTTTCAGTTAGAAAAAAGCGCCAGCACCCTCTTTCTATATATGATTACAACAGCGAGACTACTCTGTGCTCAAAACTGGAAGAATTTGACTCTGCCCACAATGGAGGAATGGTTGACAAAGATGATGGAATTGGCTGAGATGGCAAAGCTTACTTCACTGATCAGAACAAAGTCAATAAGTTCATTTGTTGATGAATAGAGACACCCTTGATAGATTATTTATATGAAATAGATAACAATGATTTAATGATTTCTAGATTAAGGGATTTTGACTAAACATGGGCACGATCCAAAAAAAAAATACCGATCAAGCTGTTCATGGATCCATGCTGGTGATGACCCCAGATCACCGATTCACTCCGATCAAGTCCCGTTTCCGATCTGGGATCTGGGATTGGAGGGGCGCCCCCTCCCACGCACACTTAGAGCAGATGGGGAAAAAAGTTTTTAACCCTGTGACGAGCCGCCTCCCCTCAGGGAGGGGATGTTTTCTCTCTCTCACACACACACACATGCACTTAGAGCAGAGGGGGCGGGGTTTAACCCGGCGTTTTCTCTCTCACACACACACATGCACGCACACACTTAGAGCAGAGGGGGAAAAAAATTTTAACCCGTCCCTGCCTCTCCAAATAGAGAGAGAGAGAGACACCCCGTCAACAAGTTTCAGCCAGCTTTTTAAAAAAAGCAGGGATAGAATCCTCCATCCCACCCGATTTTAAAAGCAAGCAGCCAGTCTTCCAAAAGCATATTTTAAACAGAAAGAAAGTAAAACCAGGATTCACATGGATCCTCGTGGATCCTATGGTTTTTTGAATAGGAAAAACACAAATGAAACATCAAATCACATACCAACTTCTTGCAAAAAGCAGGCACTGGGCTGAGAAGCCAGGAGGAGAGAGATATCTTTTCAGTTAACTCTTTCAGCACTGAATGAACTCAGGAGAGGAGCGCAAAACAGCTTGATAGCTGCTCTCAAAGCAAGGGTTTTTTGAAAGAGTTAACACTGAGAAGAGATCTCTTCTTAACTCTTTCAACGGCACTGAATGAACTCAGGACGAGAGAAAGCCAGGGTTTTTTGTTTTCTCTCTCTCTTAACCCCTTCCTCTCCCAATCACTTTGCTTATATTTTTCTCAGGAAGCCACCTTTTCACTCAACTGTTTGCTTTTCCTTGCTAGGGGAAATATTATCAAGTTTCAAACAGAGCTCAGGCATTCCCCTGCCTCCATTGTCAGGGGAACAGATTGTTGGCGCCTGAATGTCTAGCTTCCCGGTCCTATCACGATTGCCCGGGAGTCCCGACTGCTGGATCTTTTGCCGTGGAAGACAATGATCCACCAGGTCACAATTGGGAGATTGCCATTATCGTGGTTTTTTTTTAATTGTAATCCAGATCGTGCCCATCTCTAATTTTGACATTAGAAAAAACAGAGCTGTTAATTATTACTTAGAGAAAGTGTTTGTTTTGGAGAAAATTGGAAACCTTTTAGTTTAGATTGTTTTTGTTGTTTTATTTCTGTTGATTAGTTGTTTTTGTTTGTTTTATAGTATATGTGTAATTGTAGGTTTTTTTGAGTTTGTTTTTAATTATATATATCTACTAAAAACAAGTCTAGTTAAACTCAATGGATTTAAGATAAACAAGTTCAGATGTAGCTGCAGCAGCAGTAAAATGGCCCATTTGTGAGCAGGACAAAAATCTAGTATTGTAGCACAACCTTACATGTGTTCCCACGTTTATGAATTGTTTCACTCTTTTCCATATGCATCCTGAATGCAAACTATACTAAGATATAAAAGCCAAAACATGTTGCTGACAACTCACTTTTTATCCCCACCCAGGCACACTTGTGAGGATAAAAAGTGACTCATTGGCAACAGACTTATCTGGCCGTGAGAGCCAAGAGGTGGAGTCCGCACCCACAGACTCCACTTGGGTGCAGGGGGAAGACACCCGAGCACGGGCCACTGCCAGAGCAGCCAGCAGAGGCACACTAGCCCCTCTTGGGCTTTGACCACCAGCCTGAGTGCAGGGAGGAGTTGTACTGGCCTGAGCACCCACCAGAGCAGCCTGTGGATCCATGCCAGTCCCTCAGCTGCTGGCCTACACAGCACCAGGGATGGCACAGGCCACCCTGAGGGTGGCAGTGGCTGAGGGAACAGCTGGCTGTGTTGTCACCCTCTGAGCTGCAGATGCTGGCCCAAGAGGTAGCAGGGGCAGCAGGAGCCTCGGCAGGGAGGGCCAAACGTGTAGCCAGGGCACCAGGTTTTCTAGAGCCCATTATTTATACAATGAGCCGGGTTACTAGTTGCTCATAAAGAGCTATAGGCTTTCTGCCTAAGTTCAGTACTTTTGGGAACCAGGTCTCCCCCCCCCCCCCGTTTCCTCACAGCATCGTGCTGCTCCTTCCCTGCTGCTATTAACTGGCTTCAGTACAAGGTACTGGTTACCACTAACAGAACCCTTAATGGCCTAAATCACCAGCATTGACTTTGGCAACCCTGCATCTGGTTCTTTAGCACTATGAGAACTCTGCTCATCTCTTGTGTGAAGCTCTTTATCTCCTGTATGAACACCAAGTTCTTTGAACATAAGTGATCTTGCTGCAGGCTGTTGATATTAATAAAATCATTCAATGGATTTTTGAGTTGAGTCCACCTCAGGGAACAGAAGGTGGAAATGTCCCAAGGAGAGCACTTCAAGGAATTAGCTAGAGAAGTGCTTATAATGCTCATGGCTTCACTTTTTTATACATGTGTAGAGAAAGGAGAGGTGGGGAAAGACTTAGGCTGAGAGGTAGAAGGTTAACGAAACAGAGCAGGGAGTCCCATAATCTCTCTCTTAAAAAAAACTCTTTCCACTATACTCCTGTTTGCCAATGACCTCCATTCAGTGCAGCCTTTGAAGAACATGCCAGCTACATTCTGATTGTGTAAAGTTTGGCACCAGGATGAAGCAGCACCATGTCAGGCAGCACAGGCTACGGGTTATGTAGTCATTTGGTACTGGATATTTTGTGGGAAGGGACATGAAGGCTAGCATGCTGATTATAGTTGTTGTACAATGTGCCTCATAATATGCAGGTTTTGAAAACATCCGTACTACAGTTTGGGGTCTTACTTTTTGCTGTTGTGGGTACATATCTGTTAATTCTTCCCAAAGAGCTTGAACAAATTCAGACATGCCACATGTTGGTGTTTGTTATATAAAGATGAGTGGAAGATTTTGTTCCCTGCTTTGTGAGAAAGCAGCTGCTTGGATCTCATAGCATCGTGCCCCACCCATCCTTAATGTTTGGTCTCCCTTTCCAAGGTTTCTTACTTCCTGACACCAACCATTCCTCTACTGTCTCCTGTTTTGCCTCTAATGCTGACCTTGATCTGCTACCATTTTCCTATTGCAGGTGGCAGCACTTTCCTCCCTTCGGGCATCTCTATGTCTTTCCATTCCCAGTCCCGCTCTGAAATAGATGCATGCCAAGAAACCTTACAAAATAGGATGATACTAAAAATAAACCTCTTGTGGTAGAATCAAGGACACTGAAAAAACTGAACCAGAGCAGCAGTTCCATTGCAAACAAAACAGCTAACAGAAGACCAGGACAGAAGATGACATGTATAGTTTTGGCTCAGATGTTTGCAATCTCCTTTCTCTGTCCTTGTCTTCTCTGTTCTCTCCCCTCCCCACCTAGTGAAAATTTGTGGTTACAGACCTGATGTCATGGTCACTTTAGGGGCTCATGGAGCTGGACAAGTTAAAGGATTTGTTTTCATTTTGTCTTTGGGAGGGGTCTGGGTGATATGTGGGGGCCCTGGAAACTTTCAGCAGACCTGAAACCATGCACATTATATAGACATTGCCCCACTGTCATTTAGGGTGGGTATATAAATATGGGGAGTTTTACATATTTCAGTGCTCTCACATAAACCTTGATTCAGTTCCAAAGAACTCTGAGACAATTCTACTTCTGTGCTCTTGTCCAATTTTCCTTTTGTGCCTACCTGCTGCCAGACATTCTAGCATCACCTCAAAATGCTACCAACTATGCCTCCTTCAAATTAATGCAGATAATTGATTATTTAGTTACAAGTGCCATCATTTCCCCTAATAGAACACATAAAACTACTTTAGGCTCTGATGGTGCTATTGTATAACATCTACAATAATTTTCCAGTCGGAGAATGGACCGTATATTCTGTTGAACTGAAATATTATGACTACTCAAAGTTCAGTATAAACCTGCCAGGTTGTTTCAGCAGCTGTTTCTGTGACATGGTGGAATCCTTCCCAAAGTCCATCATGCCCTTTTCTTCTACAGCACATTATTACAGGCCTGCAGAGGATCAGAGTCTAAGGGTCAGTCTACCACAGAAGAAAATTTAAACATGCTCAACTGGCTTTCTGTTGCCCTTTGAAAGGACACATCAACAACTTGACAAAATGCCAGGAATAATTGCCCTGCCCCTTTCCTGTTTATCAATGAAAACTGGAAGCAGACATGACAACTCAGCTGAGCTCTGGCGAACTTTGGTTACAATGCAGACTGTTTGCTTTTGTCAATGAAAAGCTCTAACAATTCACCTCCAAAATCAATATCTTGCTTTTGCTCCATTGAACGCAGTGACCTGGCAGGTTTAAAAATGTTCACTAACAAAGGCAGCCACCCAACACAGAGGTATCTGCCAAATAGCTATTGGGCTGAATGTGGCCTTTCGAAAGTTTTCTTATTGTCTGTGTATGTGTGTGTGAGAGAGAAATGCATAGTGCTTCCTGTGCTTTTGGCTTGCATATAATTTTGAGTATTGCAGTGAAACATTTTATTTATTTATTTAATTCAACTTACAGCCCACCCTTCCCGCTAGTGGGCTCAGGGCAGCTTCCAACAAATATATTATTAAAAATACAATAAAACATTATAAATAGTATAAAAATCAATATTGATACACAATTTTATATCAGCAGCATAAGAATCCAGGCACCACCAAACAAATCTGGTCACTACAGAGTCACCACAACCATGGGTACCGCCATGATGTAACTCCAGGGCGGCTGCAAAAGGAGGGTGTGGCGGTCAGAAGAGGGGACAAAAATGGTATTTTAAATTGAATAGTATAGATTCTGCCATTAAGAATCAATTATGCTGATTAACACAATGTCTTATTTCTTAGTAAAAGAAGTCACAGCCTTCAGTTTGTAAAACTTGAGCAAGGCTGTTAATGATAGGATATTTTGAAAGTCATTGATTCATGAAGTAGTCTTAAGTCAGAAGTGACTGAATTAAGTTAGAATCCTTAATAATAGTACACAATATTTCCCATTTTTTCTTTCTTTTAAAAATAAAATATTCATTTAATTTCATCAGTGCATTATTTATTATTTGTTTCATATTCATTTCTATGTGAAATACAGTTCTGGCTATAATTTTGTTTCCCATCAACTTTGTAAAAAAAAATTAGAAATTGACCTCTGCTGAATTACATTGGTGCCAATGTGCACCAATGACATTGGGAAATGTGGTTGTGTGGACCTGGATGAAAAATTTACATTACAACATGGAAAGTTAACAGCCAGGAGCTCAAAGGTAGCATTCTCAGAATTGCTACCAGTTCCATATGCAGGGACAGCTAGACAGGTACAGACTACGGTCTCAATGCATAGATGAAAAAGTGGTGTCTGGAGGAAGGGTTTAGGCAATGAGAAACTTTCTAGGATATGCCGCAGCTGTACAAAAGGGACAGGCTTCACTTGAACCAAAAGGAAACCACACTGCTGGCAATATTGAAAGAGTGGCAGAGCAGCTCTTAAACTAATACTGGGGGGAAACCAGCAGGAGCAGAGGAGCTTCCAGTTTGAGACAAGTCAGTCCAAAAGGAAAATAGTGTAAACACTTGGAGTAATATTGGTACAAGCACAATGGAACTTGGGAGCAAGAGTAGGATGGCAAAGGAGGGTCATGTGCTGAGAGAGGTGAGGGTTGTTGGAAAGGGAATCACTTTACAGGAGTCTGTATACCAATGCTAGAGGCCTCCAAGTCAAGATGGGGGAGCTGGAGTGCTTGGTGTTAAAATATAATTTAGATATAGTGGGGGTCTCAAAAACATGGTGGAATGGGGAAAATCAATGGGATATGGTCGTCTCTGGGTATAAGCTGTATAGGCAGGATAGGAAGGGATATGTTGAAGATCTTGCAATGTATAATCAAAGAGCCTATAAAATGAAATAAATAAGAAAACATTAAGGAAATGAACCTTCCAACAGAGATGATATGGGTGGAAATACTGGGCCCTAAAGATTACTTAAAAGTGGTGGTGTACTATCACCTGCCTTATCAACCCTTGAGGCTGATCCTGAGATGAAGAAGCAAGTAAGGGAGGTGACTTAAAAGATAATGTTGTGATACTGGGCGACTGCAATTATCCTCACATTGAGTAAAATATGTGCTCAAGTCATGCTCTAGAAATTAGATTTCTAGACTTCATATGACTATGCAATGGAACAGTTGGTGACAGAACCAACCAGAGGGGTAGTGATCTTGGACTTGGTTCTGAGTGCTCAAGATTGGTGAGAGATTGGTGTTGCATCAGTTGGGAGCAGCAACCACAATGCTATTAATTTCAGCTTTCACGTCAGTGGAAAGTTACCCTAAATTCCAAAACAGTAACATTTGATTTCAAAAGAGGGAACTCTACAGGCCAGTTGACCTGATGTTTCTCCCAGGCAAATTAGCAGAAACTATAATGAAAGAGAGAACTGTTAGGCACATAGAGGAACAAAGCCTGCTGAGGGAAAATCAGCATGGCTTCTGCAAAGGGAAGTCCTGCCTTACCAACCTTTTGCAGTTCTTTGAAAAAGTGCACAAACATGTATATAAGGGCGACCCAGTAGTAGTAGTAGCAGGTTTAATTGTATATGGCCAAAGGCCGTCACAATACAGAGTTAAGAACAGTAAAAATAGAAATTTATCATACAAGCATAAAATACAGTTATTAAAATAACAAAAATAAAATACAATTAAAATGGAACCTTAATAAATACCAGATAGTTATGAAAAAAGTTAGTTTTCTGAGGAAACAATCTTGGGGGCGACCCAGTAGACATTATTTACTTGGATTTTCAAAAAGCTTTTGACAGGGTACCTAACCTAAGACTCCTGATCAGTTTTGATCAGGCATCTGATGAAGAGAACTTGATTCTCGAAAGCTTATGCTATAATAAAATTGGTTAGTCTTAAAAGTGCTACTGGACTCTTTTTGATTTTGCTACTACAGACTAACACGGCTAACTCCTCTGGATCTAAGACTCCTGAGTAAGCTTAGCAGTTATGGATAAAGAAGATAGATCATCTTACGGATTAAAAATTGGTTAAACTATAGGAAGCAAAGAGTTGGAATAAATTGACAGTTCTTGCAATGGAGGGACGTCAGCAGTGGCATCCCACAAGGATTGGTTTGGGGGTTGGTGCTATTTAATTTGTTCATAAATGATCTGGAACTGGGTGTGAACCAGATGGTGGCCAAGTTTGCAGATGACACAAAACTATTCAGGATGGTGAAAATCAATGCCAACTGTGAAGAGCTTGAGGAGAATCTCCACAAACTAGGTGAGTAGGCAACAATGTAGTAAATGAAGGACAGTGTAGGTAAGTGTAAGGTGATGCACACACTGAAACGAAAAATTCCAACTTCAAGTATATGCTACTAGGGGCCTGAGCTTGCTGAGATTGACAGGGAATGAGACCTTGGGGTGGTAGTGGATAGCTCAATGAAAGTTGTCAACCCAGTGTATTGCAGCAGTGAAAAAGACAAACTCTATGCTGGGGATTATTAGGGAAGGGATTGGAAAAAAAGCCAGTATTATAATGCCGCTGTATAGATCTATAGTGTGGGCTCATTTGGAAAACTGTGTGCAGTTCTGGCCACCATATCTCCAAATGGACATTGTAGAACTAGAAAAAGTACAGATGAGGGTAGTCAAGATGATAAGGGGTTTAGAGCACCCCTAGGAGGAAAGGCTGAAGAGTCTGGGACTTTTTGGAAAAGAGACAACTAAGAGAGTGGAGGACATGATAGAGATTTATAAAATAATGCACAAGGTAGAGAGACTGGACAGAGAATTTTTTCCTCTCTCCCATAATACTAGAAATCGAGGGCATCCATGACAGGTGATGGGCAGTAGATTCAGGACAGACAAAAGGAAATACTTTATACAATGAGTGATTAAGTTGTGGAATTCACTGACAGACGATGTAGTGATGGCTACAGGCATGCTGGTGGTGGAGAGTGCCATCACGTCATAGCTGACTTATGGCGACCTCTGGTTGGGTTTTCATGGCAAGAGACTAACAGAGGTGGTTTGCCATTGCCTGGCTCTGCAACTCTGGTCTTTGCTGGAGGTTTCTCATCCAATTACTAGTCAAGGCCAATCCTGCTTAGCTTCTGAGATCTAATGATATTAGGCTTGCCTGGGCTATCTAGGTCAGTGTGGCTGTAGACATAGACAGCTTTATTTATTTATTATTTATTTATTTGATTTGATTTATACCTCGCCCTCCCCACAGATGGGCTCAGGGCAGCTAACAACATTCAAAAAATACATTAAAAGTCAATAATTAATTAAAAGTCAAATACATAAAATCAATAATTTTTAAAAAGTCATTAAAATAGTCCAGGAGCAGGCTATTTAAACAAATATTTAGAAGGGGATCAGACAGGTTCATGTACAGGTCTATCAGTGGCTACTTGCTGTGGTGACTTAAGGGAACCTCACATTTAGAAGCAGTAAACCTCTGAATACCAGTGCCAGGAGGCAACATCAGGGGAAGCCCTCGGACTCTGTGCCCTGTTTATGGCCCTCCATAGTAAATGGTTGGCCGCTGTGTGAGACAGGATGCTGTACTAGATGTGCCACTGGTCTGATTCAGCAGGGCTCTTCTTATGTTCTTATATTAGGAAAAGAGCCCAGTTTTATAGGAAGTATACATTTCCAGCAGTAATCACCTTTGTTTTCCATCCAGCTGGGATGAAATGCTACGGGATAAGGGAACTCAGTAATTAATATGCTTGATTTGCAAAATTAGAGAATAACATGAATAATCTGTAAAGTAGGCTACCCATATTTAATAGAAACCTCTTTGCCCACTCTGTCCTCCTGCTTGCCTTGTGGAATGCCAGATGTGATCCTTTGCAATCTGGTTGGGCTAGTTTGAATTTGGTGGTTTGAATCCTGCTACTGCTATGAGCTCAGTAAATGGCCTTGGGTAAGCCACTCCTCTCATCCCCAGCTCCCCAGTTGTATTGTGGGGATAATGATAACACTGATTTTGTTTACTACTCTGTGTGGGCACTAATCTGTCCAGAAGGGCAGTACGTAAGTGCAATTATTATTATTATTATTATTAAATGATTGCTTTGTAAAAGTGAAATCAGTAGCATCAGAAAGAGTCTGGGGTTTTTCATTATCTGGTATTTAGATGAGCTGAACCCACTACTAGGGATGTGCGTTTCGGCATTCAGAATGCCGAAAGAATGCCGAAACAAAAGTGTTTCGGCTTCTTTCGGGGAATGCCGAAACCTTTTGGGGAGTGCCGAAACGTTTCGGGTAGCCGAAAGAAAAAAGCCGAAACGTTTCGGGATTCTTTCGGCTTTCTTTCGGCTTTTCAATGGGAAAATGCCTCCGTCTTCCCGGACGTCTGGGGGAGGCATTTTCCCACCGAATAAGCCCAAAATTGGTGGGGACCTTCCTCTAACCCTTCTCTAACAACCACCCACGTTTCAGACAGATTGGACTTTGGGGGGCCATGTTATGGCCCCCCAAAGCAGGTCCCCCCATCCTCCCATAAGAAAGCGAAGGAGCAGCATATTGTTAGCATGCTGCTACTCATCTTCTTCATTATTTCCTATGGGGAAAAAATGAAGAAGCAGGCTTCCTTTGCCAGGGGTGGCATTTTGCATGCAAAATGCCCCCTCACCCTCAGGGGCCCTTCTCCCACCCCTCCTCCCACCCCCCACCAAGACTCAGCCTGCTCCCACTTGGGGGGGCCATTTCATGGCCTCCCCAAGTAGGTGCTCTTTTCTCTACCACTGACAGCTGGGGAAGGCTTGTCTTGCCAGGGGTGGCATTTTGCATGCAAAATGCCCCCCAGCCCTCAGGGGCCCTTCTCCCACCCTTCCCCCCACCCCCACCCAGGCTCAGACTGCTCCCACTTGGGGGGGCCATTTCATGGCCTCCCCAAGTAGGTGCTCTTTTCTCTACCACTGACAGCTGGGGAAGGCTTGTCTTGCCAGGGGTGGCATTTTGCATGCAAAATGCCCCCCAGCCCTCTGGGGCCCTTCTCCCACCCTTCCTCCCACCCCCCACCAAGGCTCAGACTGCTCCCACTTGGGGGGGCATTTCATGGCCTCCCCAAGTAGGTCCTCTCAGCCCCTAAAGTCCACCCCTTACAGCCCCACACAAACCCAATTCCCCCCCAGCTGCCACACACAGACCCAAATCCCCACATTAGCCCCTCACAGACCCAAATCCACCCCCACCTGCCCCACACCCATAACCCCAGGAACAGGCTGGCAAAGGCCAGCCCTCTCCCTTTGTTCCCTATGCTGGGAACTTCTAAACTCTCTTTCCCTGGGCAATTCTGCACAGCCCAGGGGTGCCACAATGGTGGGCACACTTCTGAGTGCCAGCTGGTCCCTGTGAAAGAGCACCTGAACCACAGACACCCTCCCTCAAATTCCCCCACCACCTACAGAGATGGCTGGCCAGCCAGCCCCATTGTTCCCTATGATGGGAACCAACTGCACAACAAAGAATAAAACAAGAACAACACAAAATAAAGTTTTAAATTTTTTTTTCTCCCTTCCAAAGTACAAGTAGGCAAAGCATTATGACACATTACACCAGCAGTCCCCCACACAGAAAAATAACACAACTCACTTAACATCAGAGAATCACAAAGCATGATTCCTGTCAAAAAACACTTTATTTCTTGAACAGCTTTAGGTTACACAGCAGGGGGGAACACCAAAGGGCATGGCAGCACTATCTTACACAAAAATAACACAACTCACTTAACATCAGAGAATCACAAAGCACAATTCCTGTCAAAAACACTTTATTTCTTGAACAGCTTTAGGTTACACAGTAGGAGGGCACAACAGGGCATGATAGCAATGTACTACAAAAAATAATACAACCCACTTCACCGTTTTTGACAGCAATTGTGTTTGTGTGATTCTCTGATGTGAAGTGAGTTGTGTTATTTTTGTGTAGTACACTGCTTTCCTGCTCTGTGGTGCCTTCCTACTGTGTAACCTAAAGCAGTTACAGAAATAAAGTGCTTTTGACAGCAATTTTTTGGGGTGATTCTTTAATGTGAAGTGAGTTGTGTTATTTTTGTGTAAGATACTGCTTCCATGCCCTTTGGTGTTTCCCCCCCTGCTGTGTAGCCTAAAGCTGTTCAAGAAATAAAGTATTTTTGACAGGAATTGTGCTTTTGTGATTCTCTGGTGTTAAGTGAGTTGTGTTATTTTTGTGTAAGATAGTGCTGCCATGCCCTTTGGTGTTCCCCCCTGCTGTGTAACCTAAAGCTGTTCAAGAAATAAAGTGTTTTTGACAGGAATCGTGTTTTGTGATTCTCTGATGTTAAGTGAGTTTTGTTTTAATTTTTCTGTGTGGGGGACTGCTGGTGTAATGTGTCATAATGCTTTGCCTACTTGTACTTTGGAAGGGAGAAAATAATTTTTTAAAAACTTTATTTTGTGTTGTTCTTGTTTTATTCTTTGTTGTGCAGTTGGTTCCCATCATAGGGAACAATGGGGCTGGCTGGCCAGCCATCTCTGTAGGTGGTGGGGGAATTTGAGGGAGGGTGTCTGTGGTTCAGGTGCTCTTTCACAGGGACCAGCTGGCACTCAGAAGTGTGCCCACCATTGTGGTACCCCTGGGCTGTGCAGAATTGCCCAGGGAAAGAGAGTTTAGAAGTTCCCAGCATAGGGAACAAAGGGAGAGGGCTGGCCTTTGCCAGCCTGTTCCTGGGGTTATGGGTGTGGGGCAGGTGGGGGTGGATTTGGGTCTGTGAGGGGCTAATGTGGGGATTTGGGTCTGTGTGTGGCAGCTGGGGGGGAATTGGGTTTGTGTGGGGCTGTAAGGGGTGGACTTTAGGGGCTGAGAGGACCTACTTGGGGAGGCCATGAAATGCCCCCCCCCAAGTGGGAGCAGTCTGAGCCTTGGTGGGGGGTGGGAGGAAGGGTGGGAGAAGGGCCCCAGAGGGCTGGGGGGCATTTTGCATGCAAAATGCCACCCCTGGCAAGACAAGCCTCCCCCAGCTGTCAGTGGTAGAGATGAGAGCAGAGCACCTACTTGGGGAGGCCATGAAATGCCCCCCCAAGTGGGAGCAGGCTGAGCCTTAGTGGGGGGTGGGAGGAGGGGTGGGAGAAGGGCCCCAGAGGGTTGGGGGGCATTTTGCATGCAAAATGCCACCCCTGGCAACACAAGCCTCCCCCAGCTGTCAGTGGTAGAGATTAGAGCACCTACTTGGGGAGGCCATGAAATGGCCCCCCCAAGTGGGAGCAGGCTGAGCCTTGGTGGGGGGTGGGAGGAGGGGTGGGAGAAGGGCCCCTGAGGGTAAGGGGGCATTTTGCATGCAAAATGCCACCCCTGGCAAAGGAAGCCTGCCTCTTCATTTTTTCCCCATAGGAAATAATGAAGAAAGATGAGCAGCAGCATGCTAACAATATGCTGTTCCTTCGCTTTCTTATGGGAGGATGGGGGGACCTGCTTTGGGGGCCCATAACATGGCCCCCCAAAGTCCAATCTGTCTGAAACGTGGGTGGTTGTTAGAGAAGGGTTAGAGGAAGGTCCCCACCAATTTTGGGCTTATTCGGTGGGAAAATGCCTCCTCCAGGCGTCCTGGAAGACGGAGGCATTTTCCCATAGAAAAAAGCCGAAAGAATGCCGAAATAATGCCGAAAGAATCCCGAAAACCGAAAGCCGAAAGAGATTCTTGTTTCGGCTTTCGGCTTTAACGATAGAGAATCTTCTTTCGGCTTTCTACTTTCGGCTATAGCCGAAAATTTTTGGCTTGCACACCCCTACCCACTACCCATCCTCTCTCTCTCTCTCTCTCTCTCTCACTCTCTCTCTCTCTCACTCACACACACACATGATGCTCATCTTGCATAGAGCGAACTCATCAGGAACTGAAATGGACTGATCTCAGGGAGACATGTAGAGATTTGTATCTTTTTTATCCCCATCAGTAGGACTTGCTGCCAAGATGATGCTTCTTCATACTTTTAATAACAACAACATTCGATTTATATACTGCCCTTCAGGCTGACTTAACACCCACTCAGAGGGGTTTACAAAGTTTGTTATTATTATCCCCACAACAACAATCACCCTGTGAGGTGGGTGGGGCTGAGAGAGCTCCTAGAAACTGTGACTGACCCAACCCAGCTGGCTTCAAGTGGAGGAGTGGGGAATCAAACCCGGTTCTCCAGATTAGAGTCCCGCACTCTTAACTACACCAAACTGGCCCTACCTTGTTTGTGACCGTCTCCACTGCACAGTTTTTACCATCAACTCAGGGGCCAGTGTACTAACAAATGAAGTGATGTCTAAGCTTCCACACAGTATATTTTGATCCAGTGATCTTTCTACCTGTAAAACTGGTTAAGTCATGTAAAAGAGAGAATTTTGGAAGCTATGTAGGTTTTCTGAACAAAGAGGTATTTGAGGGCAGTAAATACCACTGCAGTGCGGGATGATGGAATGAAATGACCCTTGAAGTCTCTTCTAACTGTATGAATCCATTCTGACAGATAGGATCTGGCCTGCTTACTGATCCCAGCTGCCAAGTCAAAATGCTGCCCTTGCAAAGCAACTTCTGACTTGCTTTGCATGGACTTGCCAAATAGACATTTTTTTTCTATTAAGAACTTGCCAAATACCCATAGCTTATCTGTCCAGAACAATAGTGTTCACTGTGCCTTTCAGTTTCAAAATGCTTAATACACTAATGATAAAAGGGCTAAGGCTACCTTTGCAGCCCACCTGTGGGGTGTAGCTCTAGAAGAGAGAAGAGCTTCCTGTTATTTCCAGCTGCATGGAAGAAACTCACATAGTCATTGCACTTGGGCTTGGGTGGGCTTGCTTCCATATTTCTATGTCCCTCTTCTGCCATTCATAAAAATGACAAAGTCTCTGTCCAGTAACAAATGACTTGGATGAGAACGGACAACCACTGGGGGGAAAAAAGCTAGAATCAAAGTACATAAACATGAAATAGGACTCTTTAGAGACATGGCAGCTAATTGTCAAGGGGATGCACTTCCTCCCTCATTCTTCTCAGGGGTTTCTTGACTAAACAGAAAACAAATTGCCAACACTTTGGGCCAATACAGTGTCATATAATATTTTCTAGTCACATGAAATTCTTGTTTTATGATTTTAAAAAACTTTCAGTCCCTGAGCATTTGCAAATCAAACTAAGTTATGACATTTGGCTGAAAGTATCATATAACTTCTCACTATATATTTAAATATATAGGCTGTTTTGGAGGTAGAAGGGCCTGCACAAAGCAGTTTACTATAAAATCATAATATAAATACATAATTGGAATTCATAATACAATATAGTAGCAGTTCATTTCAGATTAAAATAAGTTCTCAGAAATCATGGGGGAAAGAAAACTTCTTTACAGATAACTTAATGATCATAATGGGTGGTAGTGGTGACACTGGTGAAACAAGTGAATTTCCCTAACGGGAAATCAAATTGGGCTTTAGAGTGCTAGCACCACCTGCTGGTAGAGAAAATTAGAACAGTAGAACAACTAAGCTGTAGAGACCGACACAATTTTACTTATACCCTGGAAATTTTTGTTGTTCTCTCAGGTGCTACTGGACTCAATTTTTTTCCAGCAACTACAGATTAGCATGGCTAAGTACTTTTAGAGCAATAGCTTTGTCTGCTTCTTAGGGTTGTTCCACACTTGTTTTTCTTATGTAGAAAATGTATATTATCACTTCTGACGTGTAGCACAGGTGTTTATATTTTTGTGCAAGTATAGGTTTGATTAATCCTTCACCACTCCCCTTTCCAGTGGCTTTAAAATGACATATAGTTATTAATGACTCCACTCCAGAAGTTCCATAGCAGCCTAGCTCCGTGGGCAATAGGTTTCTGGGCACATTTAGACAGAGCAAAAAGCCAACCCTGGCTTTCCTTTGTCTCATTGGAATAAAAAAGGCTTTAGAAAAACTCTGGCACTTAGTTGGCTAGAGGCTTGAAAAGCTGCAGTGTGGGTGCTGATGAACACCTCCCCTCTCCCATGCAAGCCATAACACTGAAGAACACTGCAAGAGTCCAGTGGCACCTATAAGACTAACAAAATTAGTGGTAGGGGATGAGCTTTCGTGAGCCACAGCTCACTTCAGAGGTATCTGAAGAAGTGAGCTGTGGCTACTGGTGCTACCTGGACTCTTGCTCTTTTCCACTGCTACAGACAGACTAACATGGCTACCCATCCTGAAGAACACTGATATGCATCCAAAGAGAGAGGTGGTGGGAATTCTTACATGCTCATTTATATCACACACAAACGCAGTAGTAAAACAGATGAGTTTATTCAGTAATAGAAACAGTGGGGGTTTTGAACAGAATAGGTTCCAACTTTTTGTCCTAGCAGGGCTCCTATGTTTTTAAAGACAGCAGTGACAGACAGAAGAGTACCATTCCCACTGACTAAAGATGGCTGCATCTGTAACCAGATAGTTGGCTACTCTATTGAATAATGTCATGGCCAGCTCAAACGACTGAGCTGCCCCAAGTGCTCTCTTCCCACTGCACCCCAGCAGGGTCCAAGGCAGGATTTCAGACAAGCACTTTGGAGCCAGGCAGCAATGACAGGGGCTGTGCTGACAAGATCCAAGATGGTTGTTGTGGATTTTCCGGGCTGTATAGCCGTGGTCTGTATACAGCTGTGGCTGTATACAGCCCGGAAAATCCACAACAATCATCACTCTCCGGCCGTGAAAGCCTTCGACAAGAAGATCCAAGATGCTTCCTCTGCAGCCCACATGGGATGCTACCAGGTCAGTATTAGAAGAGGCATGCACCTATTCCCAACCTGCAGCTATTAGGGATCCAAGGTAAGCTGCAGTCAGAAGAAGCACCTTCACGGCCTGCCCTGGATCCAAGGGTGGTGGCAGCCACATAAGAAAAGGTATTGTGGGGCAACAATCCACAAACATATCCAGAAAAAGAATCTCATCTGGTTACAGCCAGGGAAAGGAGGATGAGAATGGCTGAACAGACTAGTGCTGGAGGCTTTTAAAAATAAAAGCTTTCATCCCCAGTTTGCTCTTCATGCTCCATCATACTCTTCTTCTTCCTAGCTGAAATCCGAGATCATCTCCAATCTCTTTGGCAAGTTCTACTCCGCTCCAGCAATCAGGATGGGAGAGGAGGAAGGGGAAACAGAACAGCCCACGCACATCTGGGATAAAATCTTTTTTAAAAAATTGTGTCTAGTTGCTCAGCTGTTTCTACCCCCCTCCCCCCATGCAATCAGAGGGAACTTGGCCCTTTTGGGGAACTGCAGCATCATTGCCATTGTTATTTATTTAATTATAGTCCACCTTAGTCTTAGTGGGACTCAAGGTGGATTACACAGTAGAGTTTAATACAATCAACAGCTCGGTCATTCAGTAATCAATAGGGTATAGATTGCAGAAATGTGAAAACAAGCAGAATTCTGATGTAAAACAATCAATCTTGAAACAAAATTTAAGCAATTCAGCATGACAGTAACAGTACAGTACAGTAGTATAGTTTTCAATCCCTATTGCTTTATCAAAGCATCTTTTTGAACTATTTCCTTACAGCAGAGCCCTATTACCTGTATAAGAAAGTCCTCCTGAATAATTCAGTTTTGCAGAGTTTCCCAAAGCCCAGGAAAGTGGGAGCTTTCCTGACATTTTCAGGTAGGCCATTCCATAAAGTGGGGGCTACTATAGAGAATGCATATGGGCAGCTGTTGATTTTGCCCATTTGCAGGGTGGCGCCTGCAGAAGGCCCTGTTCAGATGAGCAAAGCTGCTGTAGCAAAGCATAGGGAGAGAGGTGCTCCCATGGATAGGAGAGGCCAAGTCCATGAATAGAGCCCAGTAACTGATGGGAAGCCAATAGAGCAACTGCAGAACGGAAGTAATATGCATTCTCCACCTAGCTCCTGATAATAATTGTCCTGCAGCATTCTGTACCAACTGAAGTCTCTGAGTTGGCTTTGACGAGAGGTCTGTGTAGAATGCATTACAGTAGTCAAGTCCTGATGTTACTGTGCCATGGATCCAGGTGGCCAGATCAGCCACATCAAGGTAGAGGGCCATCTTTTAGGTTACATATTCAGAAACGCATTTTTTGCAACTGCATTAACTTGTTTAACTCGCAAGATAATGTAGTTGCATCTCCCTTCACTTGGGCATCCTCATGTAATTCATCTTGTGTGATTTAGCTTTGAGAGAATGACTCTAATTGGGTACCTTTCTAATTTCCAATTTCCATCCTCTGCCACCCTTCAATGTTTTCCCTAATATCTACACTTTGAAATTTACTTTTTGAAGAGATAGTGGTATAATAAAGATTAATACCAATTACCTCATCCTACCCTTTATAGGAGGTTGCAATGGAAGTTTTGTTTCACCTGGTGCTTATTGCTGGGTCTTGATCCTGCAAAGAGAGTCTGAGAGCACAAACTAATGCATGCTTACTTAGAAATAAGTTGCAATATTCAGTGAGCTAAGGAGCCATAGGATTTGGTCAGCCAAGGTGTGGTACTTACCAAAGCCAGTGTGTTGTAGTGGCCAGATGGTTGGACTAGGAAACCCAGGCTTGAATTGCTTTTCTGGAGTGGAAGCTTTCTGGGTAACCCTGAGTCAGACAGTGAAGTGGATCTAACCTTCCTGCAAGGAGCTTTCCTCTAACTTAAGTAGCTCTTACGTTGGAGGAAGAACAGCTAAAAAAGCTGGAGGATGGTTCCTTAGGCTGGAGGAAAGCTTCAAATTTTGCTTGGTGGAGTGGCATAATCCACCTCACCCTCAGCCTAATCTCCTTCATAGGGTTGTTGTGAGGATAAATTTGAGGGCAGAATTTGAAAAGTGAGGTACAAATATCTTCTCTCCTTATTAATTTTACTACTGTATGGGGGGGAGTTTATCTGCCTGTGAGGTTTCAGGGACAACAGTTAACCCCTCTAAACAATGCATACTTAGCCTGTGCCCGCTTTGGGGGAGACGATTCTAAGTAGTTGTTCAGAGAAGAGTTTTTATGCCAGTGCATAGTAACCACAGTGGAGGGGGTGGAGATTTTCTGAAGTTATGGGGCATAGTTATCACTCTTACACGCTTACCTGTATAGGATGCATTTTTCTTCCTGGAGAAAGGTTCCTGTTTGGTGTTTGTATCTGGAGTTCTGAAGCGCGAAAACTGTATGAATTCTGAGCAGACAAGTGTTACCAATATGCTTTATCAGTGTCTCTTATTAGTTGATCTGGCGGATGCAGCTGAGCCAGATCACCTCTTGGCCGACCTTCAGTGCTGGATCAACTGGTTCACTTTGCATTAGCCTTGTGCTGCAAGCTCCAGCTCCAAGCTCACTCATAGGCCAGCAGGCTAGGTAACCAGCACCTAAGGAGACCATCCAATCAGGCCCAGGACAAAGATAAGGAAACTGTTGGGGGGATTACATTTGAATGTGCTAGATGGGGGAAATGAAGTAAACTTCTATAACCCAGTTTGATGATCAGGAACTAGATTCCATTATTTTCCCATGGCAGATAGAGATAGAAGCGTGGGGTGGCTAGTGGGGAAAGGGGGCATCAAAGACACTGTTCGGTGGCTCCAGATGCCTTAGAGCACTTAATAGTAAACTGAGGCTTTGGGAAGGAGGATTTGCACAATATTGCAAAGAAAGACCTGAGAAACAGTGAATAATTCAGCAAGCAGCAGAATACTCTGGTCCAATGAAAGGAGTTTAACCATTGCTTCTCATTCTGTACATGGTAGACACAAGGCCCATGGATGGAGCAAACAGTTTAACTTTTGGCCCCTCTCCAATCTATTTTCTGTCTTCCTGAACAGATGGTCTTCTTCAGAGGGAAAATCCTGTATCCGTGACTTAACCTCTCGGATCAGCGCAGTGGGTGCATCCAGGTGTGCAGCCTTAGAGCAACAGCAGTGAACATAATCTTGGGGCTATAGTCAGTCACATAGCAACAGTGATGATCTGCTGCTTGGTAAGGTTCAAAACTTTGTTCTCAAAGACTATCTACCAGTTCTTTGGGGTCTGCAAAAAATGGTTAAGAGTCATCTCCCCATATTAAGTCCAGGCAAGGAAGTTGGCTACTTTCAGGGCAGCACAGCCAATTAGAACTTTTTTAAAAAATCTGTTTTAGCTCCATCTTATTCTGATAACAAAATTAATCAAAAGTCTTACAATCTTTGGATACATGTTGTAAGTCATACATTTCATTTCATCTCTACAATTCCATCATAATTATACTATTTTCACTACGCTATTATCACTATAAGTCTGCATTCTTTAATTCTAGTACTTCTTTACTCTGCTCATTCGATTGTATTCTGCTAACATATAGTTGTGTCTCTATTTTATACTTCCGTTTAACCTATCTATAAAACGGGGTCCATTTTTGTTTTCCATCATGTCCATTTTTTTTTATTAATTCTGTCAGTGTGTCTATTTCTGCCGTCTCTAAGATTTTCTCCATCAATTCTTCTTTTATTGGTATATCTGTTTTTCCAGTATCTGGCATATACTATTCTTGCTGCTGTTATTATATATATTATCAAATATCTATTTTCCCTATTTAACTTCTCTGGTATTATATTTAGTAGGAGCATTTCTGGTTTAAAGGGTATATTGCAACAACTCATGTATCCCTTTCCAGTATCTCTTCGTTTTTTTACATAGCCACCCAGCCTTTATTGGGTACCCAGCCTTTATTGGGTACTTAGCTGTTCATCTTCACTAATTTTTCTGGTGTCACATACCACCTATAGAACATTTTATATAGGTTTTCTTTAAAGGTGATTGATTTTGTTATTTTGATGTTTACTCTCCATGTCTATAGTCATTGCTGCAGATCTATGCTGTGCCCCGGATTTTGTTCCCACTTTGCCATACGAACTTTTAAGGCCTCCTCTTCTGTCTTCAATTGTTTCATGAAGGCATATAATTTTCCTATCAGTTTTCCATCTGTCTCTAACAGCAGCTTATCAAAAGGGCATCATTCCATGTAGAATCCCTGTGTTTTGTCTTTAGCAAATCTGGATTCTATTTGCGCTCTTAGCAACCATCCTGTCTCTATGTTGTGTTCTTTTAGTTCCTCTGTTGACTTTAGCTTACCATTCTCCCCCAATAGCTGTTCATAGGTGTGGGTATTCTCCCACCTTAGCAAATTTGGTTGGGTGACTGCTTCCACTGGTGATATCCATCTTGGTGTTTTGGTATATATTTGAGGTTTTATTTTCTCCCAGACATTCGTCAGGGATTTTCTTATTATGTGATCCTTAAAATATTTATGTGTATCTTTTTTTTGGTACCAGAGGTGGGCATGCCATCCCATTTTAAGGTCATGGCCTTCTAATTTTAAAAGCCTTGGATTACGCAATAAAATCCATTCCTTTATCCATACCAATGTACAGACCTTGTAGTATAACTCCCAGTCAGGTAGGTCACCTCCTGCTTTCTCTTTGGAGTTCTGTAGGACTTTGAATCTTATTCTTGGTCTTTTACCTTGCCATACGAATTTGGAAGTTATTTTATTTAATTTTTGAAAATATTATTGCTTTCTTATAATTGCAATAGTCTGAAATAGGAACATGAGTTTTGGTAGTATGTTCATTCTGATTGTAGCTATTCGGCCCAAGAGAGATATATGCATGTCTTTCCATTTATTCAGATCTTCCTTAACTTCTTTTAGATATTTCTTTTTTATATATAATTTTTTTTATTATATTAATATTTATTATATTATATTAATTATATTATATATTATATTATATTAATATTACACAAATTCCCCATCTTACCTAAATTATATCAACCCCCTTTCCCCCCTCCTTATAGACTTCCAACAGCTTTCCAACCCTTAGCCCATCTTATTATTTAAGTTACTCTTAACTATAATTTTTCTAAATCTTATATATATTATATCACTTATTCTAAGCATATTCAAATTCTTCTATATCTCCAATTTACTGATGTATCTAATCTACATCTCCCTGTTTAACCTATCTATTTTTAATACATTCTTCTTAATACTAATATTAGCTTAGATTAATTAATAACTAAATTTCCCCATTAATGGTAAAGTTACTTCTCTCTCCCCTTTATAAAATCACACATTAATAATTCTCAAACTGCCACAGTCCTCCTTTCACATCCCATTTTTTTTCTAGGTATTGTTTCAATTTCCCCCAGTCTGTGATATATTCTCCTGGATCAAGATATTTCAGTTTTCTTGTCATTTTGTCCATTTCTGCCATGTACAACAATTTATAAATCCAATCTTCTATAGTTGGTATTTCTTGCACTTTCCATTTCTGCGCGTACAGAAGTCTTGCTGCTGTAATCATGTAAAATAGCAATGTTCTATACTGCTTTGGAACATCTTCCATTCCCAAGTTCAGTAGCAGCAATTCTTGGTTCTTATTTATTTGGGTTTGCAAAACCTCATTAATTATTTCTATTATATCTCCCCAGTATTGCTTAGCTACCTCACAAGTCCACCACATATGATACAATGATCCTTCATGCTTTTTACATTTCCAGCATTTATCTGACAGGTTTGCATTTCCAAGCGCAATCTTCTTAGGCGTTAAATACCACCTATACATCATTTTGTAAACGTTCTCTTTAATATTGGTACAAGTTGAAGTCTTCAAAGTATTTTTCCACAAATATTCCCATGATTCCATTGTTATTTCTTTGTGAAAGTTTATTGCCCATTTCACCATCTGGACTTTGACTGTCTCGTCTTCCGTATGCCATTTTAAGAGTATTTTGTATATTTTCGAAATGTCTTTTTTACCTTCTTGTAAGATCACTTCTTCTAGCTCTGAGTTTTTCAGTCTTATTCCTCCCCTTAAACAATCCGAGTTGTAAAGATCCCTGATTTGCCTATATTGAAACCATCCATATTGAGGAGATAACTCGTCTTGTGTCTTTATTTTTAATATTCTATGTTCCGTCGACGTTATCTCTTTGTAAGTTAAACATTGTTGTTCATTATAAACAGCTCTCGGATCTATTACTTCATATGGTACCACCCATGAAGGGATACCACTTTCCATGTAATTCTTGTATTTCTTCCAGATTGTGAAAAGGCTTCTTCTAATGTAATGATGCAAAAACATAGAGTCCGCTTTAACTTTATCATACCACAAATAGGCATGCCATCCAAACAATTTTTTGTGTCCCTCCAAGGCCAGCAATTTACGGTCTTTTAGCGTTATCCAATCTTTTAACCAAGCCAGACAAATTGCTTCATAATACAATCTTATGTTTGGCAGTTGCAGTCCCCCTCTTTCTTTTGAATCTTGTAATACTTTCATTTTCACCCGGGGTTTCCTGCCTGTCCACACGAAGTCTGAAATTTTTCTTTGCCATTTGTCGAATTGTTTGAAGTCTCGGATAATTGGAATAGTTTGCAGCAAAAACATCACGCGTGGTAACACATTCATCTTCACTGCTGCTATTCTTCCCAACCATGACAAATTTAATTTATTCCATTTTATCAAATCTCTTTCTATTTGTTGCCACAGTTTCTCGTAATTATTTTTAAATAAATCTATGTTTTTCGCAGTCAGCTCAATTCCTGAATATTTCACTTTGTTAGTTACCTCGCAGTCTGTTATCTCCATTAATTCTTGCTGTTTTTGCTTCGTCATATTCTTATACAATATCTTCGACTTCTTTTTGTTCACATAGAATCCGGCCAAGTCTCCAAATTCCTTTATTTTATCCATTATTTTTGGCATGTTATCTATTGGATCTTCCACTATCAACATTACATCGTCCGCAAATGCTCTGACTTTGTAGGAAAATTCCTTTATTTTTATGCCACGAATTGTATCGTCCTCTCGAATTTGGATCAGCAAAATTTCCAAAATCAAAATAAACAACAATGGAGACAATGGGCAACCTTGTCTTGTACCTTTACTTATTTTCAATTTTTTAGTCAAATCATCAACTTCTTTTAGCAATTTCTGATAGTTATCTTCCATTAAGGAGGAAACTATTAGTTATGTGAATTCCTAAATATTTCACTTCCCCCCCCATTAAAAACCAGATTTCTCCATTAGCTTCTTGATTTGTATTTTTGTCATATTCTTGGTAATTATTTTTGTTTTTTGGTAATTAAGTCTCATTCCTGCCATTTCGCCAAATCTTCTTAGTTTCTCCATCAAGGGATCTATTGCATCTGTAGGTTCTTCCAAAATGCCTATCAGGTCATCCGCAAATGCTTGTATTTTATATTCTTCTCCTTTTATTTTTGTTCCTGCCAATTAGTAGAACTTTCTATCCATGCTATCCCATTCTCCCCCTCCTCCCTTCATAAATGCCAAAAGGGTTTTTTGGTCTCCCTTTATTGTTGGGAAGCATCCACCATTATGGAATTTTTGTGGAGGACGGACAAAGTTACACCCCTCTTGCTGTTACTTGGGCAGGCTCTCTAACATATTTAGATATGAGAGATGTAGAGGCTGATTTCTCCCAGCAGCCATTTGACATCTGGAGCATCTGTTCACTGGTACCCACAAGGCTAAGGTTCTGAAGATTTGAAAACTACTGTTTTATCTCTGATGGGTTGGGAGAATCTGAAACTTTGTCTTTCACTTCCGAGACTGAGGTGTTATCAAATTCCTTTTGTGAACAAATGGAAGATGCAGAAGAGCTTCATCAACTAGGGAAAGACATATTCAGAGTAGGCAGCTTGGAAAGTCTCTAAATATGCAGCAAGTGATGGTACCAATGATGTGGTAGCCACTTGGGATGCAGGTGTAATAGTGTGGGTTGCCAGTAAGTACAAGGGATTTGCTGCTGGTTTTGAAGGAATGTCCAACTAGCAGGTGAGAGGCTAGAGCTGACTTGACTGAGGATCAGTGATTGATCAAGTGGTAAAATCCAAGGTAATTGCTAGTGTCAGAAGCTCACAGAAGCATAGGGTGAACAGTATTGGCCTCCATGTATTGACTCCAGTCTCTGTGGTAACTTCGCGTTTCCAATTGTAAAGAATGTAGCAAGGAGAGATTGTCCAAAACCAATTCCAAGGATCCAGATACTAAAAAAACCAAGGCTGTCAATGCTGGTTCCAAGTTCCTGGTGATGAATGCTTGAAGGGCCAAAGGTATTGTGACTGGGATGGGGATGTATCCTTAGGAGACCTTGGAGATGGTGGGTCAAGATGCTGTGGAAAATATCCCATCTGTTGGACATCTAGGGATTGAATCTTGTTAGCTGATGGCGTTCGTAAGATTAGGATGTAATTTAGAATCATCTCCTAAATTGCCTTTTTTGAGGTTCTGGCAGTAATGGGACTGAACCTGCCAAAACACACAGGGAAACATCCACACCAAAAGTCAGGACTGAGGATGCAGTGGTCCTCTATTTGTTTACTTTAGGCTGATGTTTCTGTGTTTCTTCTTATTAGATCTACTTCTACCTCAACAACTGGGTCTGCAGTTAATTCACTACTGAGGAACTTAGTATTGATGGTTCTAGCATCAAAAAGATTGGTGGTACTTATACACAGCAGATGAGTCTTTATGTAATTGATGCTAATTTTTCAGCCATCATATCAGAGGCTTAAATGGCTTGGTCCTAGAACGGGAGAGCCTAGAAGATTGGTTGTGCCTTGTCTGTTCAGTAAACTTCAAGCAAAAGATACAGGTCTCCACTGTGTGCTGTTGCGGGGCATAGAAGACTCCATTAGATGGACACTTCCATTTCCAGAGTCCCATTGTTGACTTCTGTATGTTGGTGCAATACTACAGTAAAAATGTCTACACTGCACTGTGTGTTGCAAGAGGAGTTGAAGAATATATTGAACTAAACCAAATTGGAGATACCAATTACTTTATGTCTAGAATGGTAGGCCTATTCTGAGAGAACTGGATTCTTAAAACAACCTGCAATGTCCTTGTGATATGCTCTAGGAGAATCTCAGAAGCTTCAAAAAACGTCACATACTTGAGCTTTGGAACTGTCCAATGGAAAAGAATACCGGGAAGCAGGATATCCCACGTCTTGAGGATGGTATTTATCCACTAGTTTGAGAGCTGACTGAGAAAACTCTTTAAATATTCAAGTATGAGTATAAATATTAATTTATCTCCAATTTTAATCTAATATATTGGGTTCCAGTCATCAAAGGTTTTGGAAGTAACATGCTAGAGCAGGCAAAAATTGTGCGTGTGCATGTGAGAGATAGAATGCCCAAATGGGCTAACATAAACGTGATGACCACAAGCACAGCCCTAAAGAGTATTTAAGTTTTCCCTTTATTTCAAGGGTATCAAAACTTCATAGAACGCATTTTCTAACAGCGGTTCAGAACTGCGTCTACTTGTTTTAGAAATTTTGCTCTGGCAACTTGAAACACTGTTGCCTAAGAATTAAAAGTGCAAGTCAAATAGAGACTAATGAGGAATGTATCACAATTGCAGGAGCTTTTATTGAATTTGAGAAGTACTTCTGGCTTGCTTGCTATTGTGTATGTGCTCTCTTCTATTTTTTGCAGCTGTGCTTACCAGTGTTTAAAAAGCCAAATGAGACGCAATTAAAATGAAGCTATAGTAGAAATTATCCAAACCCCAATTACTTGGCTTGGTGGTCCTTGTGGTCAGTCACATATCCCCACCATCACAATATCTCCAAGATAATAGTATTATTATTTAGTTCTAGTTATTTTATCTGGAAGTCAAACCATTTATGTAAATAAGAAAGTTTGGATACTTCTACCAGTAATGCTGCACTTGACAGTTACCTCTATAATTATCAGTGCACAGATTCATGCCAAAAAGAACAAACACACAGAGCATGACAAACAATCTACAGAATTTACAAGCCACAAAAATGGGTACAATCATAAAAAATATTAAAAAGTAGATAAAAACAAGTCCAGAGCCACCTATCATTTAATGAATTTAAAATTTGCTTCCCCGCCCCCTTTGGTCTCATTTATTTCAAATCAATTTTGGCACTGATAAAAACTGATCGCTGCACACACCAATTCTCTTGCAATACATTTTGAAGGTTCCATTTTATATATTGTTCAGAGCATTTTATATATTGTTCAGAGTTAATACCAATAGCTTACTGCCAAAGTGGAAGAAAATCCTTTTATCATCATCATCATCATCAATATTAAACATATTTACCTGTCATCAACATTACAGATACTTAATTCAATTTTATTTATTGCATTTGGAATGTCTGTGACAAATGTAAGAAATGTCACAAACACATTTCAGTTCCATGATGCTATTTCAACTGAAATGAATTCAAAATGTTAATTGCAATGTACACAACTTGAAACTGAATTTCAGCAACAACTCAGATCTTGCCACTTGAATTCAAGCAGCAAAACTTCCATTTGCCTTTGACTATACAGAGTTTTGTGCCCAACCTCATTAAAGTTAAGTTAAAAGGCATGTGTTTTGAGATGCTTCAGCCTCGGCCAAGTGCAGTCCCTTATTTAGAAAGGGGGTGCTAAGGTTTTGTAACACATGAAGGAGAGAGGCAACTAATGGTGTAGCTCTTCTGGACAGTTAGTAATTGTTCTTCACAAGAATATACTGTGCAGCTTCAATATTTCTACAGAATGAAGCTGAGACTGAGCCATTCCATTGTGCCACCACCTGTTTCCAAAAACACTCTATCTAACATTTTCCTTTGCGATCTTTCCAAGCTAAACGGATTGGATTCTTAGGTTAGCTTTGTAGTGTGGGATCTAAAGCAGAGCTACTCTATCCCATGTTAATGGGATAACACAAGCAGTCCTTATACCTTGCACAAAAGATGGCACCCATCACAAACATCAGCATGGGCTCTTCCCATGAGATCCAAGGTTTCCCCAACATTACTCTAGCAGCATGAGAAGAAGCAGTGATGCTGCAGCTCCCACACTGCAAAAGTGATCCAAGCACTCAGTAACAGCTATTTGTCAAGTTATATCAAAATAAAGAATCCAAATTTATTCCCAGAAAATGTTATACCCCCGTATTATACAACACTAATGAAATTTACTTATTATAGATAAAAAGGAATGTTTTCTTTTAGATAGGATACCTGAATTTTTGCAGAAATTGAACATTTTGACGAACAGTAGTGGTGGAAGCAGGATAAAATGTAAGAGTAATAAAGAGGGTATAGAGGAAGGGGAATATGAATTGAGTTAATGAGGATGGGACAAGAACCCACACACAAGAACTCCTGTCACTAATCATTATAGCGTTCTATAGATGCCCACTCCAATTCAGCAACTATTTCGGATTATGGGAAGTCCAATATGTAAACACAGTTTCTTGTGTCTACAAGTGCTTCCCCATTTATTCCAACTGAAAGCTCAATCTGCATCTTTGGGCACAGAGATGAAACTGGGGAAAAAAACTGCCTATAAACATATTTACTATCATGCAAACTATTTAAACTTGTTAAACTTCTCAGGAATTCTGAATCCTCTAAGATTGTGTGTGAAATTCTGTGCATAAAACTGCAACAGATTTAACAGCCATGGTTACATATATTCCTACTAATTAAAACAGAGATTTTTTTAAAAGGTTAATTTTATAGGATTAAAATTAATTGCTCCTCCACCATTTATTTATCATTTTAGCTTTTAAAAAAGTGCATACAGCAATTATGAAATTTCAAAACCAATACAAAAAAATTCCACTAATCAGAGTTTAAAACTAGGTTTATAATTTCCTATTTATTGGCATGAATGTATTTCTAAACTTAAAAACCCTTCTGGTAAGTTATCAATTTTTTATGACAAAATTTCTCACAACACACAAATATTTACAACATATACATTTTTTCAGTCCTTTACACTGTATCTCAAAAGACAAACATTTTTATAGATTACCACAGAACAAAAGCTGTGAGTTTAGGTATTTCTTTTAAATTTCATAAAACTATCATAAATTAAAGTGAATAGTTTTTTAAAAAATTCCTTGTAGCATTTTACAAGTGCAACAGAAAACAATGAGGATCCAATTAAGATAGCTGCAGTTCATTGGATAAATGTTGCCTGTTGTAATCACATTGTTTCACAGCAAGTTCTTGAAAAAATAAGCACCAATCATTCTTGCAAAGAACAATTTTATCTAAAAGTATTGAAAAAGTGTTAAATACAAGGTGTTTTAATTTACATAACAAGAAATAAATACACCATATCCAAACTTGTATTCTGCATACTGCTACCCTTGTACATATAATGTACTAAAAGTTAGCAAACTGTCAACACCCCCCCTTTTTAAAAAAGAAATCAATTTGACTTCCAACCAACGGTTTGCTACTATAACAAAGGCCACAAACAGTACGTCTGGGGACAGCATACAGTGTTAAAACTGACAAACTCCAAGGGGGGGAAACATCTAGCAAATAAACTGAAAAAGCTGTAGTTCGTTGCTGGTGATATTAACATACTAGAAAACCTTAATATGTTGCTACTATGATTTGTTTTAGAGTATTGTTTAGTCAGATGTAAGAGCAAAATAATGCTCTCACAGATTAAAAAATAATTGTGTAGCCACATTATTGTGATTTAATTATTCTGCATGGAAAAATTTGATGGCAATTTTAAATTTTGCTTGAGCCTTTATTTTACAATAGAGCATTTTCTCTAACTCAGAATTGCACATAAGAAGGCTATTAAAAAGTACAATAAAAATCTGCACAAATGACTTAAGGAGTCAGTATGCTGTACATTTTCTACAATATTATATTGATATAAGTGAATAAACAATAAAGAAGTGCTTCCACTAACATTTCAGAAAGTTCATCAGCTGAAGAATAATTGACTGGAATTTTGTTTTTAAAAAATGGACATCCTATTCAGTAAGACCTGTAAGCTTATGCATTTAGCCTTAAAGACTGATCCTCTCTCCTCCTAGAAGAAATGTCAATGTCTATTGAATCCTTGCCAACAATAAGCCTTAATCGCTTAGCAGGAGGGAGAGGAATAAAATCGTCTTCAAAATCATCCTCATATTCATCCTCTTCCTCTTCCTCCTCCTCTGCAGATGATGATTCATCTACAGTTTCTTCTTCGTATTGACTATAATCCTCTACTTCCATTCGTGACTCTAAGAGAGAAAGAGGATCACTACAACACATTCCATTTTCATGGAGGTCATCTGTGTATGTCCCCCTGGTTTCTTCTTCTCGTTTTAGCTGTATTTTTAATTTTGTTGAACTGTTACTTGATCCTGAGTTAAACCCATTATTAAGCTTTGCTACATATAAGTTATTATCTTTTTCATGGTCTTTACTTAGCTTGATGCTTATTTTTGAAGAATTCATTCCATCATTTTCTTGGTCATTTGTCTTGCTGCTGCTATCATGCCGTCTCCGCAGAGTCAGTTTGGGAATCCCAGAGCTGTTTTCAAGAATTAGTTGTGCATCATACCTTGTAATTCGCCTCTTCTTTTTGTTTTTTGCAGTTCTAAAATGGTCCTTTGCTTTGAAGGTATCTGAATTCACAATGGAGCAACCACCAGATACAGGAATACGATCTTTATATCCAATGGTTGAATCCATTACATGGTTCCTTTCTCCTACATCAGAATGTGAACTGATCAAATCTGGCACTCTGTCTTTGCCCAGCATATCATGTACAGGATCAGTTTCCTCCATTTTTTCAGATGGTTTCACAAGTCTTCTTTGTCGGTATTTCTTTTTGGCCACAACCCTGTCATTCTTCTGATACCGACCCTCTCCCTTATGTGACGTTATATGAGCCTGCTCACCCTCATGCATCACATGAGACTGCTGTTCCAAGCTGTTAGCTCGAGTGCCAGTCAAGTTGTTTTTATAGCTATTCAGCATATTTGGTTCAAGCTTTAAGTCAGAGGTCTCCTTCAGATTCATCCTCGTTCTTACTGACCTCCTTGTTATATATGTACAAGGTGATACTTCTCCAGGTTCATGAGCACCTTTCACAGAATTTAGTTTATATTCTCGTGCTGCATGCCTTGTTAAGCAGCCACTAGAGACTGCTACTTTCACTGGTCCCTCTGTTTCCTTCTCCTTCTTAATGGGCAAGTTTTTATACAGGACTATTTTAGGCTCTTTAAGAACTAAACTTCCCATTTCGAGTTTTCTAGATGCATTTTTCTGTTCTGACCTTTTGCACTGATTCCGTAACTTAATCTTTGAATGTAAAGGCTTTGCAGGCTTTTTCAGTCTCTTTGGTACCCTGGAATTATTTAGATGAGTTAGTTTGGATGAGGTAGAATTGGATGAAGCTGGAATTCTTGAAATAGACTGCCTTGTTAATGTTCTGCTCTTGCTGTTCTTTTTTACACCAATTGAAGATTTACGGTTAGCTGTAAGATTAAATAAAATAAAGTCAATTTTCTTGCAATGTATTCCACCAAATTACTACCAAGTAGTAGTAAGATTTCATTTGAGTATAAACTGGGTTTTATGATGTCTCCCAGAAATATACAGCATAAACACAAAAAAGTGTAAGAAATGAAACAGATCCATAGCAATTATTAAACACTTTCAAATCACTACCTTAAGTAATGTGGATATTAATGCTTTTATAATTACAGTTGAAGCTATACTGGAACAGTTCGACTGCATGTTGTGGACTTGGCGTTCTACAGCCACTTTTAAATTTTCAGGTTCCTGAGCATGGTGATATGTTGATCACAAACACTGGTATAGTTCTATCAATTACAAAAAATACCATACAGATTAGGAACTAACCTCAATCAATTTGTTCTGTTTTCCTTAAGATTTGAAAAGATACGTTCTTCAAGCTCCCAAACCTATGCATTTCCTATGCACTAAGCATTCTCATTTTGGAATGGATTCTAAGTCCTTGGAGATACCATATTGTCTGTATTACCTACATGAATAAAATACAGCATCTATCTGCATAGAAAAAATTGGTGTTTTAAAAATGCACAAACCCTAAAGCAACAAGCTTCAGCATTTGGGTACATATAAGATTTTTCAAGGCTTGCATGCATTTAATTTCATATCCGAAAAGGTTAAAGGTTACTAGACTTTGTCATTGCGGTAGAAGTCACATGAAACCTAAATACTTCAAGAATTCTGCCTCCAACTCAATGGTGATTTAGTAACAGAACAAATTAAAGTAGCATAGAGCTGCCATCCTGACATCAAACAAAAATACAGATCAGTTTGATATCAATGTATCTAATCCTCAAAATGGCTAAATCTAAGGATATTTAAAACCAGAGACTGGAGCCATGAACAGACAAGATAAATCTTTCTACAAACCAAAAAATGTCCCAGGTTTGCAGAAAAATTTGTAATCTAAAAAACAAAACATTAAGGGGTTAAATCCCTCCAAAATAATAAAAGAAGCACGTGTAGCTTTTGCCCTCAGTGGCCTTTGCTAGGCAACCTTCAAACCTTTTCCCTCAGTAAAAGGCAGGGGGAGTAACAGACCCCTTTTCTGGGCTGTTTTGGAGTTTGAAGGAGAACTCATTGGGGTCAGGCTTGGCAGCAACCATAGGACAACCTACTACCACCTGACTTGCAAAACTCAAAAAGTGTGGTGTATTGGCTTTCAGACTAGGATCTGGGAGATCTAGGTTTGAATCCACATTCTTCTATGGATGCTCGCTGGGTGACTTTGGACTAGTTACACATTCTCAGCTTAGCATACCTCACAGAGTTGTTGTAAGGATAAAATGGAGAAGAGAAAAATGATGCAGGCTGCTCTGTATTCCCACTGGGGAGACAGAGGGAGTATAAATTAAATAATAAATATAGTTTAAGAGGGAGTTGAAGGAGAGAAGAAAGCAGGAAAATGTGAGGATATGGAGGTTGCCAAGAGAAGGCAAAGAGAAAATAGTGTGAGGAAGGGGAAACAGGAAAATGGCCCTCACAAGCCCTTGTGGGATCTCCACTGCACGAGTGGGCCTCGTCTGGTGGCTTGCACTGCACAACTGGGCCATAGTTTTCCCAGTTAGAGCCTGTTGGGGGAGGGAAGGAGGGAAAACTGCAGATACGCAAGTAAAGTTAGGTTGGCTGGTGAGGGGGGAGAGGAAAGCAAGAAATGAGGAGATACTATAGGGGCTATGAGGGAAAGGAAAGTGGAAATAGTGGGGGAGGGCAAAATTAGATAAACCCATGTAAGTCCTTGCATGTCTCTCAACTTGTACATATCATAATTTCCTGTTAGGCAATAAAACAATATCCAGACATGCACATGTGTGGCACTCTTATTCCTGTGTATATACAAATGTAAAATATACAAATATCTAACGTCGACATATATTAAAATAGTTTAAAAATATAATATGACTTGCCTTGCAAGTACTATAAACACACGTAAGTCATGACACGAAAGCATTTTGAACATTTTAATAGTTATGCACAAGATGATTTGGGGTGGCAAAAGTGGGGGATTTTTGCATTCAGAAAGCTAAAAACAAAAGGCCTCCATGAAATTTAAATTTTCTGAGTAAACTGATCACTAACAGGTGAATCAACATAACCAAACCCTTTATTGGGTGTCCTTGCTCACAGGATACAATGCATGTAAACTCTGAAAAACTGGATTCAAATTTTTTTTGTTTGATTACTGCTGCATTAGTACTAATTTTGGCTCACTGATTTTAAGCTTCAAAATGGGGCCTTAGTTGCTGATCACATTCTATCACAACATTCACATTCTATCACAACACATTTATGTAAAATATGACCTTGAACCAATTTTTGAAGTCTGGATATATGGCCATAAAACGTTAATTCACACTTTATATAAATTCAAAGCTTTTATAAGTGAATTAAATTATCTTTAGTTTGAGCAGTGAATTGTTGCTATATAATAATTCAAAATAGGATTTATAGCCAATTTACAGAACAAAGGTTGTTGGCTATTTGATATTCCCCCAGCCCATGCCTACCTCTGAAGCACTTGTTGGCTGACATGTGAATTCCAATTCTTGGGTGAAACATCATCAAGAAAATCTATATCCCAATATTGTACCACAAATTTTCCTTGGAAATCATGATTGCACTTACCTGTAACTGTTGCTCATTGAGTGGTTACCTGTGCAATTGCTACTGTGCATGTGCAGGCTTATAGGGGAAAGGTTTTTGAAGCTGAAAACAGCAGAGGGTACTCCTCTCCGCTCCTGCACAATTTTTTCTCACCTTTTTCCAGCATAAGGAGGGAGAGGAGCACCCTCCCCTCAATTCCTCACTGCCACTACAGGAGAAAGGTAGACTCAGTATACTAGAGTTCATAGGAAGGAGCAAAGGATGTGTGACTGCACCAGTAGCCACTTGATGAACAAGTTACAGATAAATGCAATCATGTTTCATTGTTGTAGTACCTGCACAGTCCCACATGGGAATTGCAAGTTGACTTTCCAAGTCCTGGAAGATGGGGGTGACCTCTTAACTGAATAAGGACTGAAGCACAGCTCTTCCAACTCTGCACTTTTCATGGTATCAAGATCCATGAAGTAATGCTTTGCGAATGTGCAGGAGGACCATATAGCAGCCTTACAAACTGCATATATAGAAAGGCTACAACTTATCACAACAGAACACAATTGTGCTTGGGCAGAATGAGCATTAGGCAATAAAGGGCATTCAATCTGCTTAAGTTTGTAACAGAAATGAATGCAAGAGATGATCTATAGGGATATGGACTGGACTGAGAATGTGTAACCTGATTTGGATCCTATGCAGGAAGTTTGAGTATTTTCTGAAGAGTTTAGTTCTGTTCATATAAAATAGCAGAACTCTGAGAACATTTAGTGTGTGAAGAGTACATTCTTGCAATTGAGGGAAAAGGACTGGCAAAGTGGTATCTTGGTTCAGATAGAACACAGAAATCACTTTCGGTAGGAACTCAAGAGGCAGTAGTAAAATTGATCTGGTATTGAACATTTTTAGGAAATGAGGGACTCGTAGGAGAATCTGGTTCTTCTGGCAGAAACTACTGCTACTTGAAATGTAGTCTTTATAGTGAGTAGGCAAAAATGCAGATAGCCGTATTCTCAAATCAATTTTGTCAAAACAATTTTTGTTAAGGGACAGACTCCATGTTGGGCCTGGAAGACGAATAGGGAGGAAATGATTCAATTGTCCTTGCAAGAACAGTTTGGACTCCTTTTGAGCAAAAACTGACTTCCCCTTAATATGGGTATGGAAACAAGTGATAGCTATCAGGTGGACTCTAATGGGGGAGGAGAATAGTCTTCCATGAGCTATATGTAGAAGGTACTCAAAAATCTGCCCTAAAGAGCATGAGACTGGGTTGATGTTCCTTTATTTAGTCAAGAAAAAACATTTCCATTTTGAGGAACACCATGTCACTGGTTTGTCAGCATGCAGTATGGCTTGTTTTACTGGGTCTGAAAAGGAGTGACTTGGGAGTGAAAGAATCATGCTGTCAAATGGAAGCCAGGAATGTTTGGATGTAGGAATGGTCCTTGAAAGAGGAGATTATCCTCTGGTGGGAAGGCATAATACCAACCTCGAGACATTGGTAGGAGTGTGGGGAACCACACCTGCCTCAGCCAAAAAGAGAGCTATGACTAAGGCTCTTGTGTGTTCTGCCTTCATTCTGCACAGGACCTGTGGAATTAGCAGGAATGGGGGAAGGCATAAGTTGACCTTCCATCCAGGATAGCTGAAAAGTATGTCCCAACGACCATAATCCCAGGCTGCTTGGGAGCAAAAGTACCTGCACTTTTTGTTTGCATTGGTGGCAAATAAGGTCTATCATATTTATGCCCACTGCCAGAATATAGAGGAGAGATAATCCCCACTCATTTCCCATTTGAGTGAAGCTAGAGAGGTGCAGTTGAAAAAGTCTACAAATTGCTGGTACTGCTATGTGAAAAACTTGGGACAGTGAGCCGATTGAAGATATACCATTCCTATATGTGGGCCACCAGATGACAGAGGTAACAGGACTGTATCCCCTTATTTATTTAAGTAATACATGGCTGTGAGATAGTTGCTACTTGGATGTTTCCCCCCATCACATGAGAGTGCCAGGCAGGCATCCCTAGCTAAGCAGCCTTTAGTTTCAGGATGTTTATGAGGATAGTTTCTCTTGAGTGGACCAAACACCACTGACTGAGAAGGGTCCTGCATGGGCATCCCAATCTGACGGGTGCATCTGTAGTTAGGATAATTTCTGAAATATACTGTAGGTGCGGACTGCTGCACTGGAAGCAGAGATCTCTTTGAAAATTTGCTTTGTTTTTTACGTGAAAGTAAGCATCTAGGAAGTCCAGAGAGAGAAAGCCTGAACATAACAGGAGGAGGAAAAGAGCGACTGATAACATTTTTAAAAAAATTATGGACAGGAATCCAGGTTTTGCAGATTTGAGAATTAGCCTTACCACCCCACCCATCAGGAAGTATCTTGAATGAAAACCTAGGTACTGTACCTTCACATGCACCCTTGTTATTCTTTTTTTTTTTCCCAAGAGGGAGCTCAACTTTTACCTGAAGTTGAGGGGTGGGTGTATTGGTAAGAGAGTTGCCAAGGGTGGCAGAAACATTATCACATAACCACTGGAAATAATGGCAAGAACCCAAAGTTCCTGACAAATACCCTACCGATTCTCTTCCTCTGAACTTTGTAACTCTAGGTGTGGGCTGCAGTTGTTAAAAGCCCTGCTTGGAAGAAAGGATTGATTTTGGAGATAACGACTTGGATTTTTCCCCTGTATTGGAAGCCTCCTTGGCCAAGAAGGTGGTTGATAGCTAAGCATGGTCAGTACTTGTATGGATAATCATTAGGGAAAACTGCAGAGAAACCACCTCTGCTTCTCGCTTTCCTTGAAAACTCCTTGCTGGGGTACCATAAGTCAGTTGTGACTTGATGGCATGTACATACATATGGAGGTCTATATGTGGAAGAACAGTGTGGAGTTTGATGGCATCTGCTCCTATAACTTGAGTGGTAAGGCTTGAAATATGGAGTGGACCTTTGCAGAGGTGGTGCCAGAGGGTTCACACTCATTTTGTGCAGGACCTCATAAGTTTTGCTACTGAATAAATCTATTCCCTCAAAATGAAGCTCCTCAATCATAGCATGAGTCTCATTTGCAAGTGCTGTTGAGCACAGCCAGAAGCTACAACAAAGGGTGATCACTATTGCAAGGCTGTGGGCTGCACAATGGTTAGCCAAGGAGATTTGATGCTTCAAAAGCTTAGAGACCTCCAGCAGGAGTTTGGCCAACTTGCATTTTTCCTTGGATAGAAGTGCCAAATATGGCACTATTCATTGATAATTGACAGTATTTAAGATTAAAGCAGAAAAGGCATAAATTTTACTGTCCATGCCATTCAGTTTATGGGTCTGTCAATGGACGCTAAATGCTGAAAGTCATTATTCCTATGCTAAATAGTCTTCTGCTATATGGATTGGCTGTAGAGTGTTTTGCTCTGTACTGGTTTTCTACTCTATGGGTTGTCTGTGGACCAAGGCAAGTCTGAGCCAAGGTCCAGTTGTGACCTCCAGTAAGCCATCCACTATTGGAACAGGGACTGGGCCAGTAGATCCTGGGTGCATGACATTAAAAAGTGGATCCAAAGCTCTCAGAGGAGCATAAGAGATGTCAATCTCTAAAGACCATGCCATTCGTATTAAGTGTTCACTATAAAGGCACAAATCCTCATTAAGAGAATATAAAGATGGTTCCAGCACAGTGTCCTCTGGCAAAAGTTCTGAGGCCCAGTTAAAGGCAAGGTCAGCATAGTTGGGCTGGTCATGGCAAAAAAGTGGGGCTCCAAAGGAAGACTGGGATCTTTTCCCACGGCAGGAGAAGGCTTTTGGGTATTAACTGCTGGGTCACAACTAAGGCAAATGTATTTTTTGGTGGTGGCTCTGAGGCTGGAGCAGGCATTGAGGCTTTCTTTCTTTCTTTTTTTATTTATTTATTTGAATCGACTTATACCCCGCCCTTCCCACAAGCGGGCTCAGGGCGGCTTCCAACAAATATACTGTTAAAATACAATAAAAACCTATTAACACATTAAAATTCAGGCACTATCAGACAGATTGGCCACTACAAGATCATCATAGCCCCAGCACCACCATGATATACTCAAGGGCGGCAGCAAAAAGAAGGGGGACAAAAAGCTGGACCCTAGTCAAAGGCCTGGTGGAACAGCTCCATCGTGCAGTCCCTGCGGAACTGTAAAAGGTCTCGCAGGGCCTGGATCTCCATTAGAAGAGTGTTCGCCCTGGCCCTAGCTCAAGCCAGCTGAACGTCCCTCAGGCCGGGGACCACCAGAAGCTGCTTATCTGCAGAGTGCAATGCCCTGCAGGGGACCTAATGGGAGAGGCAGTCCCGTAGGTATGCAGGTCCCAGTCCATGGAGGGTTTTAAATACTAAGACCAGTACCTTGAACTGGATCCAGAACTCAACCGGGAGCCAGTGTGGCTGGCCCAACACAGGGCGGAGATGTGCCCTAAACAGCATCCCTGTAAGGACATGTGCCGCTGCATTCTGGACCAGCTGTAACTTCTGGGTCAAGCTCACAGGCAGCCCAGCGTAGAGCAAGTTGCAGTAGTCTAGTCTAGAGGTGACTGTTGCATGGATTACCGAAGCTAGGTCCTGGGGCGAGAGATAGGGTGCCAATTGCCTGACCTGCCGAAGATTAAAGAATGCAGATCTGGCAACGGCTGTAACCTGGGCCTCCACAGCAAGTGTGGCATCCAGGAGCACACCCAGGTTCCTCACCGTCGATGAAGGCTGTAGCTGCACTCCGTTGAGGGCTGGGAGCCGGATTCCCAATTCCCTTGCCCCACGAACCGGATATAGAACCTCCATCTTCTGGAGATTCAACTTCAGGCAACTCTGACACAACCATTCTGCCACGGCATCCGGACACCGGGCCAAAGAGTCCGGGGCAACGTCTAACTGGCCGTCCATCAACAGACAGAGCTGGGTGTCATCAGCATACTGATGACAACCCAGCCCAAAGCTACAGACAACCTGGGCAAGGGGGCGCATACAGATGTTAAATAACATCGGGGAAAGAATCGCCCCGAGGGATGCCACACACCAAAGAATGCTGGGAAGACATCTGTTCCCCAAACACCACCCTCTGTCCTGAACCATGGAGGAAGGAGCTCAGCCATTGCAAGGCTGTCCTATGGATCCCCACAGCGGCGAGGCGGTCATCGTGGTCGTGGTCAACTGTGTCGAACACTGCTGTAAGATCCAAAAGTATCAGCAGCGCCAACCCGCCTCGATCCAGGTGTTGCCGCAAATCATCCATTAGGGCGGCCAGAGCTGTCTCTGTACCATGGCCAGGCCTGAAGCCAGACTGGAATGGGTCCAGAGTAGAGGAATCTCTACCCTGTTGGAATTATAGCTTGAACTGAAGGCCCCTGAGTCTCTCTTGGAACCATTGGAACTGATTAACTTGGACTCTTCCATCTAGAGTGGGGAGTGGTGGTGTGCTTTGGTGATTTTCCAGAGAAGCGCCAGAGACAGCTTTCTCCCACAAAGGAGCTTTTAAATATAAGGCTCGATCATGCCTCTTTAAAGACCAATTTGGGGCTGCCTCCTCAGAAAAAAAACTTCAGCAAAGGAGCTCTGGGAAAGGGAATCTCTTTCAGTGGTAGTAGAGGAGCAAGCCTTCCTCCACCTCATCACACTGGAAAAATGCATGAAAACAGAGATGGGGAGGGAAAAGGAGCATCCTTTGGGGTTTTCTGAGTTTCAAAAACCTCTCTGTGGCAGGCCTGCACATGCACAGTATCCTTGTGAGACTGTACAGGTAACACAACAATAAACCTAAATTGTATTGCTTGCTCCGCCACTTAATGCTAAAGTCTAACAAAAAGCCCAAATTATATGATTTCTTTTAGATTATTCCACCTTACTTACTTGCATTAACTTTTTCCTGAGTGGTATCTGCATCAGTGTTAGAGCTTACAGACTGGCTGTCTGAGTTTTTACTGCTGTCACCCAACTTTTTAAGCCTGTTTAAACGCTTATCTGTTTCTCTGAGTCCATATTTACTATTGATCACAGGCGCAGGTGCAGGCAGTCCCACTCTTGATTTAAAAGCACCAGTTCCACGTCTATTAAAAGAGAATAATATACATTACAATCCTCTAAAAGTACCAGTAAAAATATGCTATCTTATGAAATAATCTAAATCCCAGATCCATATTGACATGTTTAGATAAAATGTAGTTCAAGAAAATATTTCCACATTGTTAGAAAAGTGTCATTACAATTTTATGGGAAATATGAAAATCAAAATAAGAGGAAATTTACTTTTATACATTTCTGAAATCATCCTCTACCTTTAAATTTAGATTTGTCAGGTGAAACCTGCTTCAAGGAACACTCATATTCAATATAGTATTTACTACGAAAGATTGGTTAAAATACAGGTACTAATAGTTTTCCTTTAAGTAAACTTTTAACTAGTGTAAAGATATTAGTAATAATTAAACTGATACTCTTTCCAATGCTTTTGTGATCTACATCTAACCTGGAAAAATGTAAACATTTAACTGGCTCCTCAGAATGCAATATGATTTGTAACTGGAATTAATGAAGAGTCATCAGATGCTTCCCACCCGGATTTAACAAATATTGCTCTTTTTTTCACAGAAGCTTCCATTCATGCTACTTAATTTTCAGTAAACCAATGTAATACACAAGCACCTTAATAACTGTGCTTTCCTGCTAGAAATAACAAAATGCAAACATAAAAATGGTTGTTGTGGGTTTTCCGGGCTATATTGCCGTGGTCTTGACAATCCGGCCGTGAAAGCCTTCAACAATACATAAAAAGAAATGTTTCTGAAGGAATTACACTTTATTAATAAACTAAAACTCATAAACTAAAAAGTCCCAACTGCAAGCAGACTTCAACTTTACAATACAGCTGCGGTACAATTTGTGATTACTGTTTACATGCTCAGTACATACCTTTCACATGTGTAGCATTCACAGAATTCATTATTTTCTCCAAAAAACCCATCCCCATAGTAACAAGAAATTTCTTCTCCTGGTTCAATATCTCGTAGAGCTTTCACACATGCCGTATCTCGGCCCGTTGACACAAACTATTAAAGAAAAAACAGTATTTTTTTAATGATAAAAATAATGATTTTAAAATATTCATATATTCAAATAGATAGTTGGGATGGTTTCAAAGCACTGATCACTTACCTTACAGTTGGGTCTGCAATCTGAAAAAGGTCCAAAAGATAAAATCAATTAGCTGTTGATAAGACCTGAAACATGAATAGTTACAGATATCTAAAGTAAGGTTTCATACTGATTTCATCACTTATTATAAAAATGAACTGAATAACTGAACATTACACTAAACAAGAAAAATGCAATACATTCTTCATAATCTTGCCTGACTTTTTAAGAACAGCAATATTTTAGATCATTAGAATTAAATTTCGGACACAACCAAATTTCAAGCAACTAAACCCATTAAAAATTACTTCTATATCGTTATCTAATATGTACATATTTATGGCTTACCATGGTTGATGAATGCAGCTGGACCAAGCCACAGCTGAGCACAGTTTTTCCGTGTTGAGTACATAACACTGAAGTCATTTTCTCCATGTCTGAGCAGCATATTTTCTTCTAGATCGGACAGTTCAGCAATACAACCCACTAGCAATTCTATTTTGTCATTTCGTTTCCTTAAAGGCAAAGGAAGGAATAATGTTTTTCAACAGAAACCAAAAAATTATGTGATCTTTTCCCATCAAAAAATATTTTAAAAGATGAAACGTGCACATATAGATTATATCCAGCAAACTAAACCTCAAGTAGACTAACTATGTGAATACTATACATTTGCTTATGCTGTTCTACTTTAGGTACTAGCTGGAATTCTGTGAACTCATGACCTTCTTAATTTAAAGCTATTTCCACCAACATTCAGTTTGACCAAAGATCTGCAAACATGAGCTTGTGCTATGTGACTATCTTTTTTGGGGGGTGGGGGGAACTAAGTTAAATACATTCATCACTACATAAAGTAACACTTCTCAAAAATCAAAAATTTTAACTGAGCAGGAGGATGAGAGGAGCACAAGAAAAAAAAGATCACAGTCCATCTCCCACCTGTGCTTCTTTATGTCAATCCAACGAAGAACATTCAAGCATTTAAGCAAGATTATTAGAACATTCAAGCATTTAAGCAAGATTAAGCAAGATTTAAATGCTCAATCAGGGACTCGGAGTACTGAGATGTACTTCTGAGTGTGAATACCGTCTATCTATAGCATATTGCTTGAGAATATGTGCCAACTGAATAGTTTCCATATTGTTTAATATGTCATATCAAATTACTTATGTTTTATTTCAGCTCTGTATCCGATTTCTGTTTGTTTTCAAATTTCTGCAATCTATACTCTATTGTATTGTTTACTGAATGCTCCAACCATTGATTATACTGATTTACACTGTGCTGAAAGGCAAACTAGAAACAACAGCAGTTTATTCATTTATCTTTCATTTAAAATTAATTTTAATTGCTTTCCACCCAACTTTGAGTCCCCAAGGCAGCAACCAAAAACATCAAAACAATCAAAAACTTTTAAAACATGTAAAAAACACACACATCAATTAAAAATAATTAAACCAAACACACAAACAGGAAAGAGGGTTAGTGGGGGGATGCTAAAAAAACCACAGAAGTCTTCATTTGCTGGCAGAAGATGATAGATGGGGATAGACAAGTCTCCATGGGGAGAGAGTTCCATAATTTTGTCGTCATGACCAAGAAGGCCCCTTTTCAGGTTGCCATCTAGCTAGCCTCAGATGACAGGGGCACCCAAAGCAGGGCTCTGAAGATGACCTTAGTGATGTGAGTAGGTTCAAATGGAAGTAGGAGAATCAAAGTGTTTAACAGGCTCAGGGAAGGCTGAAGTGTTTGAGAGAAACTCATTTTCTTGTGTTATGTTGCACTATGGCTTGCAGGTTAAGGAAGAAAGGAAGATCTTGCAGGTTTGCTTGCAGCAAGCTAGTATCAGCTGAGTTTCATGTGGGCTGAGGTGCAAGAGGTGATGGCGGGTTCATCAATGGCTATTGATCATTTCATTTATTTATTTAAAACAGCAGCCTTTCTACCCAAACAGGATCCCCAAGACAGAGAAGACGGTCACTAAAGGGAGCTGTGACAGATAGGAGGCTGTTCTGACCCTGAAAGTAGGGATGTGCAATCTGGATTTCATAGCTGTATTTTTGCCAATTTGGCAAAATCTGGCTATGCAGGATCAGATCAGAGAATCCTGGGTCAGATCTGGGAAGCCAGATCATGATAGCCAGATTAATCCGGGTTAATCGGGCAAATGCAGCTTCAGCCTGTTGGCTATCTCCTTCCAGGGCTTTCTGAGTCTTCCTGGGCCTTCCAGCAGGGGAGGGGAGTGAGGCAAGGAGGGGGAGTGGTGGCCAATCATTGCAGGAGCTCTCCTTGTCTGGCCAATGGGGATTCTTGAATAGGAGACGGCCTGCAAGGAGTTAAAAAAGCAGGCTTGGCTCAGAGCAGACTCCATTTTGTGTGAATCTCTGAGACTGAGGCTGCTGGCTGCTCTTCTCTTTGCCTTGGATTACTGGATATACCTGCCTGCCCTGCTGCCTAAACTTGCTGTTGCTCTGCTGCCTGGCTGAGGAGGGCCACCTGACTTCATTGGGTTTTTGGGGCCCCTGAGATTCTTTTCCCCCATGGGGGGGGGGGGTTATTGTGTAAACTTGTTAAAGAATTGATTGTTTGCTGTCTGTTCTTGTGTGTAATGTTAACTTTCTTCATTGCAGGGGTGGGAGGGAACAGAATTTCCGGTGATGGAGGGCTGCTACAGCTTGCAGCTCTGTCTTGAGGCTCCTCTGAGCCAGTGAGAGTGGCAGTGTAATGCTGTAGTTCTGGTGCTGTGCGGCTGATGATGTGGGTATTTGCTTGGTTCTGTGGTTCCTCCACTGGTCAGAGTTGTGAAGACTCTCTGATGATGAGCAGACCTCATACCCTTTAAGTCTGAGTCTTGGGAAAAAGCAGGTGGGTGTGGGTGGAAGCCTCTGTGAGAAAGGTACTAACCTGGTGGCTAGTCACTGAAAGCCTAGTTGTACATGAAAGCATTAAAGGGAATTAAAATTACAATCTAAAGCCATAACTATCTCAAATTTATGTGCCTCAGCTAGATTATTCCTGTGAATACTTGGAGACCTGGGCTGCTGATTTGTTCTTTAAAACCAACCTGTACATAAATAAATCTTGGTTATAAAACATTCTGCTTCAGTTATTTCTGAGTTGTTCTTACCACAAAACTTACCTCATGGCAGTGAATCCAAAGCCTTTACACTCACCACCATAAGAACATTTAGCAACTATGGGGAAGGTTTACATTTGAAAACAAACCCAGTTCCCCAAATAGGAGACTTTGTGGGTTTCTTCAGCTGGAAGAAAAGGCCTGTCACAGAAACCTTCATATTCAGAAGCAGTACCTTTCTGAGTACCAGTGTTGGGAAGAAACATCAGTGGGAAGCCTTGGCCTCTATGCTCTGTTTGTTGGCCCTCCAGGGCAAGTGACTGGGGCACTGTATGAAACACAATGTTGGACTAGATGGACCACTGGTTTGATCCAACAAGGTTGTTTTATGTTTTACAAGCCATTGGGTGAAACTGAAAGGCAACAGCCAAACGGCTCTTGGCCCTTGACTTTTAGCCCATGGCTTACAGTTTGAGGTTTGCAGTAGGCAGCCTGGCAGACCAAGACCAGCCCAGGTATGTTTGTATTTCCTTTGTCCTATTTATTTAAATGATTTTATAATTTATAATTTTCTGTCATCTGCTTCACATTCTTCCAGGGAAAAATTGATACAGCAATGTACCAATAAACAAAGAAACACACGAATGCAATACTGCAAGAGGGGGAGTTAGCCAAGATGTACATTGAAATGCATTTCCAATTTGCAATACCTGTTCAAAAGAATACACACTCAAATATGCATTCTAATGTGAATGACGCCTTTGCAAGGGCAACAAACCTTCATTTGTCCTCAATGATGTCATCACACAGTCAAATCTAATTGATTCTGTGCATTAACATATTTAATATATGATTACTAATTGACCTGGATCACTATTAAAACAAGTTTTTTTCAAGTAAAAATAAAACAAAAAGGTGCACCAAAACACCAGCACAACACTGACACTGAACAGGCATAACAAAAGGTACACAAAAGGGTGAAAAATACATTTTTTCCCTTGTAAACCCCACACCAGCAAATTTCACATCAAATATTTACAAAAGTCTGCAGAAGCACTAATATTACTGCAATGCTTACCATTCTTTTGTTGCAACTATTTTAGCTCCATTTTGCTCTGATGAATAGCGGTTGCATGGCAATATTTCAAACCCACTGTCAGTTGCAAACATTCGTAAATAAATAAATACCTACAAAAGAAAAAAAAACAGTTATTTATGCACTACAGGAAAGCATCTCAAATGTCTTCAAAATTGTTTTGAATGAATGCCTACACACACCTCATTTTCAAAATTAAACAGGAGTCCAATTTGAAGGCTAATAAAATTCATACTAGCAAACTTTAATTTTTCTGCAGCAGATAATCCTCATTCTCATAAACTGGATGTCAAGCACATTGTAAATTCATTCCACAACATTTGACAGTGATGATCAACACAAGTTAAATATGTATTTAATAAAATTCCTGACATTTTTTCTTAAATCTTCTTCTCATTCTTATGCTTTGGGGGTTGAGGAATAGCAACGTTTGTTTATACACTTTCATACTGCTTATGTGTGCCTATCACACCTGGAGATGGGCACAAACTGAAATACGAACCAAAGTTCATGACGAACCAAGCTGGTTCATGGCTTGTGAACCAGCGGTTCATCAGAGGCCATTTCTGATGAACCGCCACAAACTTTAGGCTGGTTCGTTTGGTTCGGTTTTTTGGTTCATTACTGCAAGTAGCCTTGCACCAACCAATCAGTTTCCTAGGCAACAGAGGATGGACTTCCTGCAGACCTTCTGCTGACCCGGAAGTGGCCTTCTGCTGGCCCAGAAGTAACTTTCTGCTGACCCGGAAATGATGATTTGCTGACTTGGATGTGATGTTTTCACAAACCAAACGAACCGGTTCACAAACTGGGGCAGGTTTGTGAAAGTTAATGGTTCGTGAAATGCGATGAACCATGAACCGCATGGTTCGGTTTTTTCCGGCCGCTGCAGCGGTGGAGGAAGTGTCATGGGCGGCGGAGGTGCCAGCTCCGGCCTTCTCCACCACTCCACAGACTGCTGCTGTGGCGGAAGAGGTGGCATGGGCAGTGGAAGTGCCGGCTCTGACCTTCCTCACTGCCCCTCTGGCCACCGCAGCAGCGGAGGAAGCGGCATGGGCAACTGCTGAGGCCATCCCCGCTGTCCACTGCAGTGGCGAAGGAGGTGGCGTGGGCAGAGGAGGTGCTGGCTCCGGCCTTCCCTAGCACCCACCTGGTATTGCTCCTGGACAGGTAAGTGGGGGTGGGAGTAAGGGGACGGGGGACAGGAGTGGGCTGGGAGACAGCTTCCCTCCCACTTCGGTACACTCCAAATATTTACGGAGGATACCGAAGCGATTTAAATTCCCAAATTTCAGGTCTTTATGGATCCGGAAAAAATGAATTTTTACCCCCATGCACAGCTCTAGTGCAAATAAACAGTTTCTCATATTTTCTAGTTTTGATTCTACATATTTTGTAACTTTAAATTTAGTTTCACTGTTTGTCTCTTTCTTGAAGTCATTACAGTTATTTTGGGGAAGACCAAGCTATATCTAGCAAGTTCAAATATGACATCATTGTCCAGTACCACCAACAGCCCAATAAGCTCTTTGGGGAAAAGGAAGATATTTTTATTTTTTTAGAATTTTTAAAAAGAAGATAACCACTGAACTTCCTCCTGTGGCATTATGAAAGGTGGGATTGTAGACTACTTCTTAAAACAAAATTGGCGGAAGAAAATTCCTAGTAATTCCAAATGCACATATTGATCCAACCATTCAATTTCACGCTTCCTTAAAAAATTCTGAATCCCTTGAGTACTAAGCCATCTCTTTTTGAAGACTCTCTGTAGAGAATGTTTCCTGGTTTATTGTAGCTTTTCAAGCTCCCAGCCTTATATTGAAAAGTTTACTACTCCCACAATCCCTGCTAGGTCCACTTAAAGCAAATTTGTAAAAATAACGGTTAAGACAAAAACATCTTTACTTTGACTTGGTCTCATGTGAACGTACTTTCAATGTACTGATATAATGTCATGAATATTTCACTTGAATGTACATTCAAAAGAGTCTAAGCCCAGATAACACAACCATTATCAACTAAGATTAAGCTATCAATAACATAGTATCTGCACCACCCCATGCTGACAGTACCAGAGGGAGGCAAACTATCCTCCCGGCCCCCCACTCCCTGTATCATTGTCACAGCTATTGGCTTCTTCCACTTCTTTCTTGTCTCACACATTTATGTCACATCATGCTGTTCCTTGAGCCTTAAATAAAACAGGGTTGCACTTACCTGTAACTGTTGTTCATCAAGTGGTCTTCTGTGCAGGCATATATGCGGAACTGCACATGCGCAGACCTGCTGCAGACATTCCAAAGCTCCTAGACCTGTGAGACACTCACCTAGGCTTTTTGCACACTTTTCCCCCAGGTACAGCTATAAAAAAGGTGGGGCAAGAGGATCCCTCCCCCAGTTCTTTAAACCACTGGTGTAGAAGGAAGGTAAGAAAAAAGAGCACATGGTGGGGAAGGAGGGAAGGATGTATTCCTGCACAGAAGACTACTTGATGAACAACAGTTACAGGTAAATGCAACCCTGTTTTCATCATCATCGTCTTCTGTGCAGTCCCACATGGGAGATTAGTGAATTAACTTACCCAGGAGGTGGATGTGAAACTCTTTAACGGAAGAGACTCTTCAGGACGGCATTGCCCACAGCTGTGTCCCTTCTGGAGTCTATGTTAATGACATAATGTTTGATAAATGAGACAACGAGATCAGGGTCCTTTCGGAAAGGAGCTGTCCTGTCCAAATAGAAGCACAAAGCACATTTAACATCAGGGGTGTGCAAAAGTCTCTCTGTGTCAGTTGTCATTTTAGGGGGAAAAAACTAGTAAGACAATGTCCCGATTTAAGTGAAAGGCAGAGAGGGCCTTTGGCACAAAGAGGAGGCTTGGACGGAGGACAACCTTATCTGTGAATATCTTAATGAAACGAGTGTCATATCTCAGGGTTTGCAATTCACTCACCCTCCTAGCTGAGGTTATAGCCACCAGAAAGATTGTTTTAGCTGTCAGTTTCTTAATGGAGCAGGTAGCTAGGGTCTTGAAAGGTTTATGCATGACTGAAGTAAGAACCAAGTTGAGACTCCACTAGGGAACTAGCCTGAATGCTAGTGGACATAGGTTTGCTAAAACTCTGAGGAAGGACTTGCATTGTAGCTGGGCAAGGAGAGATTTCCCACTTACGTTGTCATGGTACAGCTGCTAGGTGGACTTTGAGTAATTAACCAAACCTTGGTCTTTCATCTGGCCCAAACAGTATAAAACAAATGGCAACAAGGCAGAGATACTGGGTTCAAATTGTTGCCTGAGGCCCAAAGAGAAATTCTTTTCCATTTGGCTAGATATGATTTCCTGGTGGAGGGTTTCCTAGCCTTCAACAGGATCTTTTGGACTGGGGAGGAAAAAACTAATCCAGGGGAGATATGAACTAGGCTGTCAGTTTTAGAATTCCCAGATAATGCTGGAGAACTACGTCGTCCTGTAGCAGGTGTGGGGTTAGAGGAAAATGGTAGATTCTGCCCTGTGCCATTTGAAATAAAGTGGCAAACTAGGCTTGCCTTGGCCAGTAAGGGGCTGTTATTATTACCAAGGAACCTTCTCTCATCATCTTGCTGAATGTTAGTGTCATAAGAGGTAGAAGGAGGAAAGCATATAACAGAGTGCCTGATCAAGAGATCTGAAAAGTGTCCCCGAGAGAGGCCTTCCCCTTACCTGCCCATGAGCAATACTGAATACATTTCCTGTTGAGGTATGTGGCAAACAGATTTATGGTCGGATGCCCCCACTTTGCAAAAACAGAGCAGAGGAAATTCTTGTGGTTAAATCATTTGTACTTCTGAGATTTGGATTGACTCAAGACATCTACAAGAATATTGTCTTTGCTTGTTATGTGTATGGCAAAGACTTGATGCTGACTTGACGCTGGATAGCCCATTCCCATATTAGTGAGCCACCTGCTGAATTGAGCGGAGAGATGTTTGGTGTAGTGGTTAAGAGAGCGAGACTCTAGAGAACCGGGTTTGATTCCCCACTCCTCCCCCTGAAGCCAGCTGGGTGACCTTGGGTCAGTCACAGCTTCTAGGAGCTCTCTTAGCCCCAACCACCTTACAGGGTGATTGTCATGAGGATAATGATAACATACTTTGTAAACTGCTCTAAGTGGGCATTAAATTGTACTGAAGGGCGGTATATAAATCGAATATTATTATTATAAGACATGTCCTTCTTCAGCAGTGGCAAAAGAACTGAGGGAATGGAAGATTTGTTCACTTACCGTGAAGCTTCCTTTCTCGGTGGTCCAGGAGTAGGGCAGTCAGGACTACTGGGTAGCTCCTCCTCCTCTTGAGCAGGGTCGGAACGAATCATCGCGATCCTCGGGGGAGGGGCTCCCAGGCTGCTGCAGTTCCTTTTCAAGCCCACATCAATTCCCCATCCATCCGTATCCAGTCTGCAACTAAATTTCTTCGGACAACCATAACATCAACAAACGAACAATACCACAAACAGAAAAACAAGATAAACACTTCCCCGGTAGAACCTAAGCCGGGTTGAAACTTCTGTCACTACGATCCCCACCTTAGCCGCTGTCTCACCCCTTTACTTGAGTCTCTGGGCGGGATTGTGACTGCCCTACTCCTGGACCACCGAGAAAGGAAACTTCACGGTAAGTGAACAAATCTTCCATTCTCCAGTGGTCTGGTGTAGGGCAGTCAGGACTACTGGGATATATGCATAGCAGTGCTCCCATGGGTGGGCATTCTAGGCCTCTAGGACGTGCTGTAGCACCCTCCGGCCAAAGGCCGCATCGGAAGATGCTATCTGGTCTAATCTGTAGTGCTTAGTGAACATGTGGACTGATTTCCACGTTGCGGCCTTACAAATCTTCTCCAAGGAAGGGAAAGATCTATACGCTGCTGAGGTGGCCGCACTCCGCAGGGAGTGGGCTTTAACCCCTTCCGGGGCGGAAGATTCCTGGCCCTGGAGGCCAGTACAATACACTCCCTGATGCACCTGCTCAGAGTGGAAGGTGTCACTTTCCCTCCCAAGGTGTGTTTTCTAAAGGAAACAAACATGCTCTCACCCTTCCTTATCTGCCTAGTTCTATCGATATAGAAGCTCAGGGACCGTCTAACGTCCAATTTGTGCCATTCCCTTTCCTTATCATGACTTGGGTTTGGACAAAAGGAAGGCAAAACAATATCTTCCCCTCTATGGAAGGCCGAATTTATCTTAGGTATGAAGGCCGGATCTGTTCTCAGAACCACCTTATCCTGATGGAAAACACACAGGTCCTTGTTAACTGAGAGGGCCCCTATCTCAGAAACCCTCCTAGCTGAAGTCAGACCCACCAGGAAAACCGTTTTAAGGGTCAGGTTCTTTAGAGAACAGGTTGCCATTGGTTCAAAGGGTTCCCTAGTGAATGCTTTCAGCACCAGGTTCAAATTCCAGGAAGGGAAGTGGTGAACTGGAGGCGGATTCAGCAACATAGTCCCTCTCAGGAACCTCTTGATGTGGGGGTGTGAGGTGAGAGAAGAACCTGACTTGGCACCCCTAATGGCTGAGATAGCGGCCACCTGTCTCTTCAGCGTACTGGTGCTGAGTCCTTTATCCAGTCCATCCTGCAGGAACAGCAGGATCTGCTTCATGGGGGCCAGAACCGGGTCCCATCCGTTCTTCATGCACCAGTCATTGAAAACTTGCCACGTTCTGCCATAGCTCTTTTTAGTTGATCCTTTCCTCGAGGCTAACATTGTGGCAATAACCTTGTCAGGGTATCCCAGATCTTTTAGCTGACCAAGTTCAACCTCCAGGCCGTCAGTCTTAGGGAGGCTGGATCTGGGTGCCGAATGCTCCCTTGTGTTAGAAGATCTTCCCTGTGTGGCAGAGTCCATGGTTCCTGGCATGACATCCTCATGAGGTCCTGAAACCATGGTCTCCTCGGCCAGAAAGGCGCAATTAGGATGACATCCGCCTTCATGTCGAAGATCCTTTGGAGCACTCTGTGTACTATCTTCGGCGGAGGGAAGGCGTAAAGGAGACCCCTCGGCCACTCCTGAGCCAGCGCATCTACACCCAACGCCTCTGGCTCGCTGCGTCTCGAGAAGAACTGCGTTACCTGTCTGTTCTTTGCCGAGGCAAATAGGTCCACCTCCGGGGTGCCAAACCTCTGGCAGATTGCCGCGAACACCTGACTGTTCAGGGCCCATTCCGAATGGTCGATTCTGTTCCGGCTCAGCCAGTCTGCCGCGACATTCTGTAGGCCGGCGATGTGGCTCGCCTTTATCGATAATATGCTCCTTTCTGCCCAGGAGAAGATCTCTTCTGTCTCCTTGGTCAGAGCCTTGGACTTGGTACCCCCTTGCCTGTTTATGTAGGCCTTCGCTGTCATGTTGTCTGTGAGGATCATCACATGACTGCTTTGCAAGTGGGGTTCGAACTCCGCCAGCCTGTTTTTTATGGCTCTGAGTTCCAGGAGGTTTATGTTTTCTTCTCTTTCCTCGGGCAGTCACTCGCCTTGTGCTACTCTGCCCTTCATGTGTGCTCCCCAGCCCATCAGGCTCGCGTCCGTTGTGATCGATGTCCTGCTCGGTTCCCTTAGTGGGGACCCTTCCGTGAATCTGTGCGGGTCCTGCCACCAGTCCAGGTCCCTGGACAATGACTGAGGGATCTCCACCAGCCTGTGCCATTTGTTGCATATGACCCTCTGGTACAGGCGCAGGAACCTCTGAAGAGGTCTGGTGTGAAACCTGGCCCATTGTAGGGTCTCCTGGCAGGACACCATCATGCCTTGTAGCTTGGCCAGTTGCATCACTTCCACTGGTTTGCCTGCTTGTATTGACTTGATCAGGGATAGAATCATTTGTTGTCTCTCCGTAGACACGAAGGCTTTGTCCAGTACTGTGTCTACTGTCACCCCCAAGTGCACGATTCGCTGGGTGGGTTGTAGTATACTCTTCTGCCGGTTCACGATGAAGCCGTGACCCTTGAGGCAAGCTAAGGTCTTTGCAACCGCCGTCTGTGCCATTTGAAGGGATGGTGCCTTTATGAGGATGTCGTCGAGGTACGGAGACAGGGCTACTCCTTGGACTCTGAGGAAGGCCACTAGTGTCACGAGCACCTTGGTGAAAACTCTTGGAGCCGATTTCAGGCTGAAGGGAAGAGCTCTGTACTGGAAATGCTCCCCATCGTAGGCGAACCGTAGGTACCTCCTGTGTGAAGGGCGTATAGGAACATGCAAGTAGGCCTCCGACAGATCTATGGACGCCAAGAAGTCCCCCTTCTGGATTGCTCCCGTGGTGGACTTCATCGTTTCCATCTTGAACCTTCTTGATCTGATGTGAAGATTCAGCCATTTTAGATCTAGGATGGCCCTGGTCTCCCCGTTCTTCTTTGGGATGATAAAGAAAACTGAATACACCCCTTATTCTTTTAAACGTGGTGGTGCCCGTTCTATTGCCTGGATTTGGAGCAAGTGCTTGATGGCGTCTTTTATCTTCTGATGTTTCTGAAGACACTGACTCTGGGACACCTGGATGAAGCGTTTGGTTGGAACCTTCTCGAATTCCAAGGAATAGCCCTTGGATACTGTTTCCAGCACCCACCTGTCTGACACCGTCCGCTTCCATTGAGGCGCGAAATCTTGGAGGCGACCCCCAATATGAGTCGTCTCCACTTGAGACGGATAGTCACGCCTGACTAGTTTTCTTCTGTTCCTTATGTTGGCCGGTTGGCTTTCTGTAGGCAAAGGGTCTGGCGTCGGATCTAGATTTAGTTTGCCACTTGTTCTTGAATGGTCTATCATTGATTTGTCTGGGGGTTCTTCTGAAGTCCCGAAAGGAATGCCTCCCTTTGTACCTCGAATCCTTTCTTTTTGATGGCAGCACTTTCTTCTTCTCTGCATTTTCCACCAAATATCTGTCCAACACCTCTCCAAAGAGTTTGCCACCTGAATATGGGATTGCTGCCACCCTGCTTCGGGCCTGCTGATCCACATCCCAATTCCTTAACCATGTGTTCCTTCGGGTTGCTACGTTGAAACCCATGGCCCAGGAAGACATTTGGAACGAATCCAGGCTGGCGTCTGCTGCAAAAGCTGCTGCAAGGGCTATTTTCTTCACTTCGTTTTTTATTTCCTTGGGAACTTCTCTACCTGCCGCTGCCAAATCCGAAGCCCAGGTAAAGGCTGCTCTAGTGAATAAGGACGCGGTCGCTGATGCTTTCAGTGACGCCGCTGAGGCCTCAAAGTCCCTGTGCAGGGCCTGTTCGATCTTCTTGTCGGATGGATCCTTAGGCATACCTTCTGCATCCACTGGCAGGACTGACGTTGTTGCCAGGCTTGTAACAGGATCGTCCACGATCGGCAGTTTGATTTTCCTGGAGTCATCCGAACTTAAGGTATAAAATTTGTGAAAGACAGATTGGTACAATTTTAGCTTGGCTGGGTTATCCCATTCTATTTTGAGGACGTCATGAAAAATGGCAGGCAAGGGAACACCTGAATGTTTACCATACATCTCAGATGGAAAAAGCCTAGATTGCATTTGGCTATTATCCACCTCTTCCTCTTCAGACAATTCCCCTTCCTCACTCTCGGATGATCTATGGGATGTCTCAGAACCCTCTAGGAAATCATCTGACTCACTAGATTCTTCATCCTCCCAGTCCCTTATTTTCCTCTTTTTTGGTTTTACTTAGACAGAGGTTTCTGCTTGCCTTTTCCCCTTAGAGGTGCTTGGCTGCTGTTTGTCTTTCTTATGGGAGGCTGTGTACCCTTTTAGGTTCTTAACTGCATCGTCTATTCTTTTTTTGATTTCTGTCTGAAGCCAGGCCAGGATGTTAGCCTTGGCTTCTGGGCCTGTTAGGTCAGGGTCACCTCTTCCTAGACTTTCCCCTTGAGAGGGGTGGTTTTGTCATGGAGGCATGGGAGGCTCCGTGCAAGTTAGGGAAGACTCAGCCCCTTTCAACTCTGCTGCACCAGCCTGTGACATCATTCCCGTCAATTCTTCCCGCCTAAAGTAAAGAGAGGCATGGGCAGGTATTACTTTGTGGCTAGTTCAGCGTCCCCTTTAATGCCCCTTCCAACTGCTGAGATTGGGGGTTTCTAATAAGGAAGCATTGACCCTTCTTAGCTTCCAACTATGCCCCCTTTCCTCCCTGGGATAAGCTCTCCCTCGAGCAAGTTTAACAACCTTTCCCAAGAGAGAAGGGAAGAGGGGGGAAAGAACCCTGTGTCGTTTGCCGCCTTTTTACAACTGCCGGCTGCATCCGTCCTCAAGCCCAGAAGCGGCCTAAAGGGAAACTACCCTATCCCCCCCCACCGCTTCCTCGAGGATCCGAGGCCTCTCCACGGGTCCCATTCTTACTCACGTGTAATGCAAACGGTGAGGCCGCTGCCGTTCCGGAAGCCTCTGCCAGGCTTCTGTGCTTCCCGCGGCTTTTCGCAGCATTCTGGAACGCTTGTGCGACTTGCCTCTGCCGGAGCCGGGTCCTAGCTGACTAGGATCGTCGGCTCCAGTGCTCGCCCCGCGGCATTCTGCCGCCCAGTCCGAAGCTCGGATTGGAGAAGGAGGAGGGGGGGAGGGAGGGGTTGGAGGCACTCGACCTTCCTTTTCCTGGCGAGCTCGCTTGCAAATTCCTTTAGGATTGCTGCTTCTTCAGAGCAAAGTGTTCCGCTTCCACCTAAAAAGCAGGGCCGGAAAAAACTGCAGCAGCCTGGGAGCCCCTCCCCCAAGGATCGCGATGATTCGTTCCGACCCTGCTCAAGAGGAGGAGGAGATACCCAGTAGTCCTGACTGCCCTACTCCGGACCACTGGAGAAGGAGCTACTTTCCCTGCCTTTTATAAGCTCGCCTGGGGGAAAAGCACGTGAAAAGACTAGGCGAGCATACTGTGCCTCTGGGAGCTTTGGAACATCCATGCCTTGCCTGCGCAGTTCCCCATGTGGGGCTGCAGAGAAGATACAATGATGAACTAACTAATTCCATTAGGTCTTTCCCCTTAATGTTTATTTCTATCAAAGTAATTAATCCAGTTTTCAATTCTAAAAATAGAACATCTGTTAAAACTTGAGAGCAAGTAAGACAAGTTAAGCGTTTGTACTTTATTAACATCCACATAAGCCTGCAAAACCACACACACAAACAATCTCAATTAAAATTAAGTATAAACAAACCTACATGTTCCTTGAACAACTTTTCCTGCATTTTGTTCTTGTTAAGAAAATAGTGCCGGGCCCAGTCACCTGACGTCAAGGACTTGAAGGCTTTATCCAAGTGCTCATCTTTTTTAAAACGTTCAATCACCTCCTTCAGTTCCTCCTGCCTTCCTTTTATTGGTCGAAACCTAAAAACAAACAAAATACAAGAAGTCCATCTAGTCAAAAATGCATTTTTTTAATTTACTCACTTCATATTCCTAGAGTAACTGAATTGTTGGGTCAGAAATAGATACTGCTCTCAGCAGATTATGCACAACTGTAAGTACTAAAGGAAATGAATACAACACAAGTACAGATATTAGATTGCTTGCTTACATAGCTAGGAAAGTCTTTACTTACAATGCTGGATTCTAACCAGATTTTCTTGCGGCGGTTACCAATGGGAATGTGGGAAATGTCCTATGAATTGGAATACCTTTTTCCGAGACACTCTGAACTTCTTGTAAGAAGTCAGCTAAGCAAACTGTAAAACATACATTGGTTCTCACCAGTTACGTTGACCAGCAAGAAAGGAAGGTAGACTGAAGTACTTTGTTCATCTGGGCTAGAGAGATCAGAAGCAGTGAAAAAGTAGACTTGACCCTCAAAATCAGAGTACACAGTGCATGCCTTTAAATGCACTAACAAATGTAATAGGCCTGAGAACTGGGTACACCTCTTTTCACATTACATTATGCAGGGACATGGAAACAGATTTTTGTAAAATTGCATATTATCCCACCACCCCACACACCAATCTTGCAACAGCTAAGCAGCAGAGCAAAAATGGGAACAGGTAAACAGACGCTCTTCGTCCTTTCTTGTTGATAGCAGTTTGGGAAAGAAAGATGTTGCATACTAATTTGGTATTCCAAGTGAAGGTTCCAACATCAGGTTACATTTCTAACAGTGCAATCCTAAAAAGAGTTACTCCAGTCTAAGCCCATTCAAATCAATGGGTTTAGACTGGGGTAACTCTTTTTAGGATTGCACTGTAAAGCTTGTCACTTTTCAAAGAAAATACAGAGTAGCACAGAAGGTTACAGAAGTTTTTCGCTGAACCCAGTGCACGGCTGCGAGCATGTAAGGCTACAGCCTTGCTAAAGCCAAGCAGGTACTGATCTGACCGGTCCTTGGGATACGAGACCTCTAGGAACCACATGTAAGCGCAAGATATAATCACATATGTTTTGAAAATGAGAAATTTCAGGAATTTGTAGTTACTACAAACTGGACATAATAAAAAATAAGGCTGGTAATCAGTAGACTTCTCTATCAGGTAGGCAAATGTTTAGTACAGCATCCTAAAACAACTGCAGAAGCAAATCACTTCTCTAGGTGAATGAATGAAAGATACCTTGCGATGTTTTACTTTTAATATTTTGGTGAGGTCTTGCTTCACTTTTGTCTGGAGCAGTAAAGCAGTCAACAGCTGGGTAACCTGAAATTCCCCACCACCACTATCAAAGGGTGAATTTGGGAAGACTTTGTGGATGGAATTTGCTGATGCTGAGTCTGATATCCAATCACAAAGACATACACAATGGAAATGAAATTCTACTTAATAAAATACTTAAAACCTAGTCAAAAATCATACCTCTTCATCAGCCTATAAAATCATTTACAGCTCTAAATATTTTTACCTAATCACCTCAGATATAATCACTATGGACCGGATCCAATGTTTCCATTCCACTAATAGTATAAATGCAAGGAACATTTTACCAGCAGAAGAGGTGTGTTCCACCAACATAAGGGTCCTTGCACTGGCAGAATAATCCTTATATCGAGGAAGGCTTCATCATTAGTGGAAGAGAAGCACAGGATGCAGCTTAATGATTTAGAACAAGAGGTCCATATCCAACCACTGCTCTGTTCCTGAGGTTATGGTGATCCCCAGGAACAACTTTTTAGGCAGTTGGTAGGCTCCACTGGGGAGGAGCAACTGGTGAAAATCACCACTCCCTCTTTTAAAAAGTTAGGATCTCTTAAGTTCTCATAACTGAGTGGTTGGTTACAGACCAGTATTTTTTATTTTATTGTTAATAATCCACACAAAATGTTTTATTATCAAATACTTCTCACATAATGGCAAGCCTTAACTAATTCTGAATAGAGAAAGTATGATTCTATCAAAAACAGCACCAGATCATTTTTCATCTTAGAATATAAAACTGTAACAAATTAAACAATAGGAATGACATTCAACTTTTCAGATCCACTTTACATGAGATTTGCTGCCACTTGTTTCACATTTTCCTTCCAAGTACATTTTGAATATGATCAATTACAAGATGGTTTTCAAACTGCCAAGTACGTTTAACCATCTTAGCAGTGATGAAGAAAATTTGAGGCATTAACCACTACTAAATCCTATGGGCCCATATCTTTGAGTTGTGTGTTTAAAAGACCCCGTGGCTAGGGCTGTGCTATTCGGGTTTCGCTTTGGGTAAAGATACCCAAAGCGGACCCGATTCGGCAAGCTTCAGTATTCCCGAAGCAAAGCTTTCCAAAGCATTCAGAAATGCTTCGGAAAGCTTCGGGGGTTGTTTAAAGGGCCCCGCCGCTGCTTGCAATCAGCAGCGGGGGGCTTTAAACATCAACCCCCCCCACCTACCTTGCTGTGGCTCCAGGCTGGCTCCTCTGCCGCCGCTGTGCCACCGCCCGAGCCTGCGGGGTGGTGGGGAAGGCCGGATCCGCCTCCTCTTGCCCTTCCTGCCCCTCAAATGGCTGCGGCGCAGCGGCAGTGCGGCGGCCATTTGAGGGGCAGGAAGGGCTGGAAGAGGCAGAGAAAGCCCTTCCTGCCCCTCAAATGGCTGGCGCACTGCGGCCATTTGAGGGGCAGGAAGGGCCAGAGGAGGCAGCTCCGGCCTTCCCCACCACCCCGCAGGTTTGGGCGGCAGCAGAGGAGCTGGCTGGCTCCAGGCTGCGCTTCCTTGTGCTGCCGCCGCTGCTACCACAGCGGCAGCAGCCCGCCGCCCAGCTGATGACCATCCCACCACCAGGTAAGTGGGTGGGGGTAGGAAGGGTCTCCCTAGGGTTGGGTGGGGGTGGAGGGGTCTCCCCAGGGGGGTGGAGGGTAGAGGGGTTGCCCCAGGGAGGGTGGGGTGGTGGTGGTAGGGAGTTTTCTCCCCCTCGCTTCAGTATGCTCCAAATCTTCATGGAGCATACTGAAGCGATTCCCGAACTCTGAATCTGAAGTGGCTTGCTGCTTCGAATTTGGGGGTATTCCGAAGCGGGAATACTGAATCTCCCCACCCGTGCACAGCCCTACCCGTGGCCTAATTCCATGGTAGATTAACTACAAGACATAAGAAAACTTAACAAAATAATCAATTGTAAAATCAATTTCCTTAAGCTGCTCGTTTTAATAATATCCAGGCACATAATTCAAAACATGGACAATTATTCAATAACTAGTAAAGCCATTTTGTGGTTTAAATGCAATGGCATATTTCCCTCTTTCTATTCTGTTCTGGCCTTCCTGCAGATAATCTGTTCAAAATTCTACACACTAAAGCAGTGATGGCAAACCTTTTTGAGCCCAAGTGCCCAAACTGCAACACAAAACCAACTTATTTATTTCAAAGTGCCAGCACTGCAATTAAACCTGAATACTGAGGTTTTAATTAAGAAAAAACAACTCATACAGTTGTCCCAACTAATTAACATCTCTCTCTCTCTCTCACTCAGGAGCCACGACTGAAAGTAAAGCAAGTTAAATCAAAGCAATTTGCCCTTCTTTAGACCAGCAGCCCTGCTTGCAAGCACTCTCTCTCTCTCTCTCTCTCTCTCTCACTCAAGAGCCACGACTGAAAGTAAAGCAAGTTAAATCAAAGCAATTTGCCCTTCTTTAGACCAGCAGCCCTGCTTGCAAGCACTCTCTCTCTCTCTCACTCAAGAGCAATGACTGAAAGTAAAGCAAGTTAAATCAATGCAGTTTGCCCTTCTTTAGACCAGCAGCCCTACTTGCAGGCACTCTCTCTCTCTCTCTCTCTCTCTCGAGCCACGACTGAAAGTAAAGCAAGTTAAATCAAAACAGCTTACTCTTCTTTAGAAAGCCAGCCCCAGCAGCATCGCTGCTGCCTCCACTTCCTGCTGCTAAAGAGACGGGCAGCAGGGAGGCAGCCTTGAGAAAAAGGAATCACGTGGGCAGGGCCAAAACCCATGTGATCTCTGCTCAGAGCTACTGGAACGCCGTTGCAGGCGTTCCCCCTCCAAATGAGCCCTGGACCTAGCGATCGGCGACTTGGCACATGCCCACACAGAGGGCTCTGCGTGCCAGCTGTGTCACGTGTGCCATAGGTTCGCCATCGCTGCACTAAAGACTTGATTAATGAAGAATTGTATCCCCCACCATGTACCACCAAATTAGTATTTAAATTATCCTATTATTTGATGCTGGGAACCAGTATTTCCTCAACTGAGATTGGCTGCCAATCAATCTTTTCATACTGCACACATGCACCTTTTCCTGCATGTGTCCTGGTTAGGGGTATGCGCTTCTGATATCTGATTCGGGTATTTTACCGGATTCAGAAAGCTTCGTTACTGAGAGAAAGTTTAGGTATATCTGTGTGACTGAGTCTATGTGAGGAAACTTAAAGAACTGAGAACTATCTTTGAAACCATCAAGCTCAAGTACTAGAGTGAAACCAATATCCGTCCTGTAAAAATAAAAGTTTATTTTTTCCCCCATCCCAGAGTATATGTAATTTCTATATCCCGTTCCTTTCCTCAGGGCTACATAGTCCCACGAAGGAGCCTGATGCTTGGGCATGTTATTAAAAGGGAAATTTAAATTACTTATTTTGGAATACAATTCCTGGTGGCAGCAATCTACCTAGTGGTTGTAATAAGAGAGTTAAAGGAAAAATCTAACTGAGAAAGAAAGGGGCTCATGACAGGCTTCTTAGACAACATTTCCCAGAATATGCAAGTTTTGTCAGTGCTTTCTGTAGATAGCTGTTCCCATTTTAGTATTAGTTCATTTCTCATATAAGAAGTCACAAACTTCTATTTGTGTTTTGATTGTATGGACTCTAATCCAAGCCAGTCTTTGAAATACATCAAATTTAGTGTTTTATTTGTATATGACAGTATTCAGTATTCAGACTATGTTTTTAAACATTATCCTTTATATTCCATGTACAGTTGTAGGGAAATTGCAACCTTTTGACATAAGCAGGGGTATATATAAAGCTTCACCTTAAAAGAAACTGATTAAGTGGATAATATTACAAATTCTGACAATCTTATTTGCAAGGCAGGATTCACTAGCTCATCATGAAGGAGCAAAAATGCTTCATCAGCTGGGTTACAACTTAACTATTTTTACCAGTCGAAGCAGGACTGAGAGGGATAGAGTGGGGTTGGGACCTTTGAAGGGAATCCTGGCCAGCTATGAGGAGCTATTGAATTGTGGCCTGATTTAAATTGCCAGAGGAATTAATGGCATGTGTAACAGTGATAGGATTAGGTCTTGAGTTTCTTTTTTTCGGAGGGTGTGTGTGTAAATGGCTTAACTATATAATTCCTTATGAAAGGATATTATCCCAGTACTAACTGATTGCTGACTCTAATGGGTCCTATTAGAGAATCTCAAGAGGGAGCTTCTCCTGAAATTAGTTGGGGGGGATAATTAAATTAAAAAAGGGGGAGAGAACTTTGCTGCAAATTGGACTTACTGAATTAGATGGAAACTGTTAGAACTGGGAGTTCAGAACTGGAATACGAGGGGGGTAGAGTTATTGAACAGGGTAATTAAACTGAACTATGGAAACTGAATTAAACCCTGACTCCTTAAGGTGCTATTATATAATATGGACCTCATTTAGGTGGTCCCATAAGGGAATTTATCAGCTTAGAATTGTGCAGTTTGCCGCTGCTAGGGGGATATTGCAATGTAGTGATGGTGGATGTGGGGAAGGCTACCAGGAGAGGGACAGGGATCCCAGTCCTCTGGGGACAGGGAAGGTATGGTGGTGGGACTCGGTCAAAGTGGAGAAGGCCACAGAGATATGGTGAGGCTCAGAGTCCTTCTAACCTACGTCCCATCCCGAGACATGTAGGTGCTGGAGCTAGGAAATTAAACCCCCCTCCGACACTGATACTGTGTAATGCCAAGTCCATAAATAATAAGACCAGAGTTCTGCATGATACTTTTGCAGTAGCTAATATGGACCTGGTATGCGTGACTGAGACCTGGGTGAGGGATGGTGAGACAGTTGCCCTGGGTGAGCTGTCCCCCCCCCCAGGATACTCAGTCCTTCATCAGTGGCGAACAGGGTGTTGGGGGGAGGGGTGGCAATCCTTATCCGAGAGCGTTTCTCCTTCAGGCCACTCCCCGTTCTGGAAATCTCTGGCATTGATTGTGTAGGATTGGTGTGGAGTGCCGAGGCAAGTTTGGCGGTCTGTCTGGTGTACAACCGCTCAGTGCACCAGCAGACACCCTGCCATGCCTGCTGGAGGTGGTGGCGTGGTGGGCCTTGGAGTACCCCAAGTTGATGGTACTAGGGGATTTCAATGTCCACGCTGATGATGCCACCTCTGCACAGGCAATGGACCTGGTGTTAGCCATGGCAACACTGGGACTCTCCCAGTTTGTATCGGCCCCCACACATAAAGCAGGCCACACGCTAGATTTGATCTTCAGGATGGGATTGGATGTGGTTCTGGATAAAGTTGAATTTGTGCCATAGTCAGATTACATGGTTCTGGAGGCTCGGCTGGACATGCCACTCCCCCCCTGCAAGGGCGGAGAGCAAATTTATGCTCGCCCACAGAGACTTATGGATCCAATTGGTTTCCAGAGCGCTCTGCGGGAACCAATGCTCCACAACGGCTCATTGGATGAGCTGGTAGAGGACTGGCAGGGCCGGCTCTCTGCGACTATCGATGAAATCGCTCCCCGTCGTCCTCTTTGCCCCCGTAATCGCCAAGCCCCCTGGTATACAGAGGAGCTAAGGCAACGAAAGCGGGAACTAAGACGACTTGAGCGTGTGTGGCGGCGATCTTGCGACGAGGAAACAAGAATATCTTATAGATCGCTTATGAAATCTTATGAGATGGCAGTGAAGACTGCAAAGAAGGAATTTTATGCAGCCTCCATTGCATCAGCTAGCTCACGCCCAGCTAAATTGTTCAATGTGGTTCGTTCATTGGTCTCCCTTCCAGGTAGAGACCAAAAAAATTTGAATTCGGCCATAAGCTGTGAGGCTTTTGCGAGCTTTTTTGCTGATAAAATCTTGTCTCTCCACCGCGATTTACCAGCCACAGTTGACACAGTATGTGAACTAGAGGCCCCTTGGCTGTCTTCGGGGGTGATATTTGATCACTTCAGCCCTCTTTTTGGGGAAGAGGTGGACAGGATTCTGCGGGGAATGAGGCCTACCACATGCCTCCAGGACCCGTGTCCATCATGGCTGGTGAAAGCCAGTGTTGACAGATTATGAGATTCCTTGGAGGCCATTGTCAACCTGTCCCTAGGCTCTGGGATTTTTCCCAGAGCACTTAAGGAGGCTGTGGTGAGGCCTCTTTTAAAGAAGCCATCACTGGATCCAGTTACTGCCCGGTCTTGAACCTCCCGTTTCTGGGTAAGGTGATTGAGCGGGCGGTGGAGAACCAACTGCAGAATTTCCTGAAGGAGACCTCAGCCCTAGATCCCTTCCAGTCTGGGTTCCGCTCAGGACACGGGGTGGAGACACTGCTGGTCGCCTTCACAGACGATCTCCGCAGACACCTGGATCGAGGTGGACCGGGCTTGGGTGCCACCAATATGCGGATGACACTCAACTATATCTGCTGATGGCTGGCTGACCTGGATCTACCCCAGATGTCCTGGAGCAGGCTTTTGAAGCTGCGGCTGGATGGTTGAGACAAAGTCGGCTGAAGCTAAACCTTGTGAAGACGAAGATCCTGTATCTGAGTCGCGGAAATGTGGATTTGGAGCCCCAGCTTCCTGCACTCGATGGGGCGGTGCTTACGCCAGCCCCGAGAGTCAAGAGCCTGGGGGTGATCTTGGATGCCTCATTGACAATGGAGGCTCAGATCATGGCGGTTGCCAGGTCCTCGTTCTTCTATCTTCGACAGGCCAGGCAGTTTGCCCCCTATCTTTCATCCTGTGACTTGACTACAGATGTCCAGGCAATGGTCACCTCTAGGTTAGACTACTGTAACACGCTCTACACAGGGCTTCCCTTGAACCTGATTTGGCGGTTACAGCTGGTGCAGAATGCGGCGGCACATGTCATCACGGGCTTGCCAATGCGTGAACAGATAACACTGGAACTGCGTCAGCTGCACTGGCTACCAGTGGAGTACCGAGTCAGGTTCAAAGTTTTAGTATTAACTTATAAAGCCCTATGCGGACTGGGACTGGCATATCTGCAGGACCGCCTCTCCCCATATGAACGCCAGAGGACTCTCCGTTCTAGTGAGAAACATCTGTTAAAGGTCCCTGGCCCCAGGGAGGCCCGCCTGGTATCAACCAGGGCCAGGGCCTTTTCAGTCCTGGCCCCAGCCTGGTGGGATGCTCTGTCTGAAGAGACTAAGGCCCGGCAAGATTTGTTATCCTTTCGACGGGCTTGCAAGACAGAGCTGTTCCGACAGGCGTATGGGCAGTGCTAGGCGGAGCCCCCCTGGCCGCTTGATGAGAGATTGGGCCCTCCCCACCACCAATACCCCCATTTTTTAAAAAAAAAACTCTTGAATGCAGAGATGCTCTGAAGTTGTTTTAAATTTGATCAGTAGAATTTTGTGCCGCTATGTTGATATATATAATTGTATTTTAACTGTATAAATTGGATGTTTTTAGAATTGTTAATTATAACAACTGTTTTATAATATTTTAACCTGTATGTATTTTGTAATCCGCCCTGAGCCTGCTGGAAATGTGGGGAGGGCGGAATAAAAATCAAAAATAAATAAATAAATACAAAATATAGTGATGGCAAATACTGTTATTTCACCAGGATATTTGCATCCATTTTCAAATCATATACAAAGAAACAGGTTTTCAATGTTTGAAGCAACTTGAGATGTGCTTGGCCCAAGGAAGTTTCCTCATGGACTAAGAAAATACTGTTAAAAAAGAAATGCTGACAAGAAAAAATCCAAAAAACAGGAGAACAATGCTCACAAATATCCCCATTAAAACAAAATGGTAATGGTCTGAAATGTAGAAGATATTATACGTCTTTTAGACAATAGGATCCAGACTAAACTGGCAATTTCCACTGATGCCCCCTCCCCATGTCATTCCTCAGTATCCAATATCAACCAAGAGCAGTATTTTTGTGGCTATCAATGGGCTTCAGTGGAGGGGCAAAGACAGGAAAGTTTAATTCAACTGATGGAAAATTTAGTCTGGATCCAATCCTATGTAGGGAAAGTCTGGAACTTAAATTAAATCGTACTTTTCTAGACTTTGTGCTCCTGTAGAATTTTCAAAAGCAGTTATCATATAATATATACACAATTTTTAAAAACAGAACCAGTTAGAAATGTCTTCTGCACATTTTGGGTCGGCAACCTATTAAAATGACTCCAAATGGCCTATTGTTAGGCCAATTAGAAAGTGGCATGCTATATTCTTATTTTTTAAAATCAACGAGCTCCTGTGGTCACACTAGGAAATTGGCTCAAAGAAGTTATCGAATGAATAAAGATGATAGAAGACCTTTCAGGCACAAGCAGAGAGACAATTATTTTGCTCATAATGAAAATAATTTTATTAGGAGCCAAAAAATTACTCATGAAAAGAAACAGGTATAAGAGATCTGTTGCCTTTGGACTCCCCAAACTGTAAGAAACATTGAAAAACAGAATAGCTGAAATGTTTTGAATCACCGTCACAGTTTTGTACTTGACAAACTGTACTGGGTAGATCTTAATTCATGCTGTCCTGGGAATGAAATTCACTTCAAATACCACTATCATCTCTAATTGCAACTAAAGCTATTGTTTCCTACTCGGACAAAATTCTTACATATGACAAGAAGCGAAGGAGCCAATCAAAAGAAAAGAAATCCCGCAGCTCATTTACAAATTCACTGTACACTGATTCCTCCACAACGGTTCAAACATCCACTAAAAAACAAGGTACAAACCCTTTCTAAAAAGCCTGAACATAGTTTCTTAGATTACTTTGCTTTTATAGCTTCAAACATGTATACATGATTTTTCAAAGTCATCACTGATAAAGGGACAAGGACAAAATCACTAATGATGACAAACTAGGTAAAGGTAAAGGCGCAAGCACTAAGTCATTACTGACCCATGGGGGGGACGTTGCATCATGACGTTTTCTTGGCAGACTTTTTACGGGGTTGTTTGCCATTGCCTTCCCGTGTCATCTACACTTTACCCCAGGAAACTGGGTACTCATTTTACTGACCACGGAAGGATGGAAGGCTGAGTCAACCTTGAGCCGGCTACCTGAACCTGGCTTCCACCAGGATCGAACTCAGGTCGTGAGCAGAGCTTGGGCTGCAGTACCGCAGCTTACCACTCTGTGCCATGGGGCTCTTAAATGACAAAAAGGGGCTTATCTCAATGAAAAAAAAGATTTAAGTTCTAAACTGTTAGTTAGCCATAGGTATATGAAACGTGTTCCTCAGAATCCCTCTATGTTTTCATTTTGCTGAGGGGATACAACACTCCGCATTGTTCAAAATATATTATACTAGACCATGCTTTGTACAGCAGAATCTTCAAGAGATTCACTGGTGTTTTGAGAGAGCCAAAATTTTATGTATAAGAGTTTTCCTGCACTATGTCATAATGCAGAAGGACAAATAACAGAATGCTTCAATCTGACCCACTAAAAGCCTTCTAAGCGTGAAATCCGTATTAAGCAAAATTGGCTTTAAGGTCAAACAAAACCCTCACATTTCTTCTAGGAACTCTTTCTGAATCGATCTCAAAAGTACAGCGCAAAACTTATGAGGCCAGCAAAATATTTTAAAGGCTAGATGTTAATGTGTTAAGTATTTTCCCCAGAAATAACCACTGTGTCTTGTGCTAAGATAGTACATCAAAACAACATGCACTTACCTAAAATATATATTGTGGTTGAAGAAATTAGAAACTACCATGAAGAATTCTAACAAGACAGGACTCTACCTGCAATTATTACTTCTAAAGGAGAGCTCCCATGATCAAGCTGATTGAATCAATCATTACAGATCATTTATTACCTCCAGTAAATTGTCTAACTAGAAGATAATGTGGCTGATGAGGCAGAGATACAGAGATCAAGTAATGATTTTTCATGTTATTAATAAGAAAACCAAATCACTACACAAATAGTAAAATGTGTGAATGCTTATAGTGATTTGATGACATCAAAATTTTGGAAGCACAGTCTTGCACTTCATATATTGTGTAGCCCAAAGTCTTGGAACATGACAATGAGGGTTAAAGGGACCTGAATTAGAAACATTAAAATTTGCTTGGCTAAGCACAGAAAGCTCAAGGTAGCATCCCACTTCTATATTATATTTGAAAGACAACATGTTCATAATTTTGGAGTTGCCAACTCTACATTTATTCTTTAGTTTATCTGGGTAAATAAATTAAAGTAAGTTACCTAGTGTTCATTTTATGTGTTTGAAACCCTAAATAAGGATCAAGAACCAAACTAGTTGCTAGGTCATCGTTCTCACACAGCTCCTTGGCAGACATTCCAGAGGAAGGCACGTAGCGACTTTGGCCTTCAAATCCCGAACCACCACTACCTGCATAAATCAAAAGAAATGTCAGTATTAGCTAAAACAAGACTATTGAATCTCAAGGACTTTCCCTTTCTATGAGGCAACTCCATGAAGGGAAAACAACAGGAGCAGGAACTTAGACTTCTAAATGTTTGGGTGTGAATATATGCCAGTATAAAAGGGGGTGGGAGAATGAGGCCTTTCCTATCAGACTAAAACAACATGCTTTGTTCAGTAGAAAAGCAGCTCCACTTTTTAATTCACACGATTTTTACCTTAGAGAATGAAGGTTTAAAGCAGGGTTAAGCAACCATTTTTCCCACATGACAATCGCCTCTTCCCTTACATCTACCTATGAAGATGTTGTTGTTTAGCAACCCCCCCCCCCCCGCCCCCAGGTGGAGACACAAGGGAGAGTTGTACATGGTCATATTATGCAGAGGTCAAGCTGAGCCCCAGTGGTGCTGCCAGTGCCACATGGGCTCACCCCAGAACCAGCTGGTTGCTACACATATCCAGGAGGCTATGAGGAGCATAAGCCAGATCTGTTGCCTTCTCCCACACCACTAGCCCTAGTGGTGCTGCCAGTGCCTCAGGGGCCTGCCTTTCTTGGGTAGAGAACCAGCTTTGCATGAACAACAGAATGATCTGAAATGCAGTTGTTTGGCATGCATACTGGAGGTTGCTTACTCCTGTAATTTAACCAAGACCCCACACTTTAGCTCTTATTGGCTCAGATCCAGACTAACTTTTCAACAGGCACAAGGACTTCCATTCACAGTGCATGATTTTCCTGCCTCTTCTTTCCTGTAGCAGCACACAATGGTCCCTGAAATCCTGTTCCTAGGGGACAGACAACCCACAGAAACAGGTTTTGGGGAGACATTTCAATTACCACAGGAGGGAGAAGGCAGGAAAATGGCACTCTGTGGGCAGAAATCCCAGCACCCATAGATATGCTGATCTGGATCCAAGCCATTGGGTTAACACTGAGGAATTCAATGGAATTATAACCATCATTAAGGACCAATCAGAGAGCTGTTAGCAGTAGTTCAGTATTTCATTGTACATGGACATTTTTATAAGTGAAATATTTGTAGGATGGCAGCACAGTTGACTATTTAGAAAAAAATTGGGTCCTGTTGTGATTTATTTGCATATGTCCAGACAGCTTATATTTTTACTTTTCTCAGTGAAAATTACCTCACAAGAGACATGCCATACTTTATTATACTACATTTGTCTTGCTGTGTGTTTTCAACTGAAGTGTACAATGTTTGTATTATCTCCAAAAGCCCAAGGGTTGAAGTACTATGGACTCTCTCCTTTACTTGCTCAAAATAACTGCAAAAAATGTCACATATTTAGTGTGCATGATCCCCCCCCCTTGATTTTTAAAATCTGAAATACTTTGGGAATAACAGGTATCTGAAAAAGGCAAGGAAGGATAGAAGGTATGAGCCAACAAAGGTGGCTCACACAAGGCAGCACAAGGTTTAAAGTAGGGTTGCCAGCCTCCAGGTAGTGGCTGGAGATCTCCCGGAATTACAACTGGTCTCCAGGCCACAGAGAACAGTTCACCTGGAGAAAATGGCTACTTTGGGGGGTGGACTCTATGGAATTATGCCATGCCAAAGTCCTTTCCCTCCCCAAACCCCACTTTCTCCAGGTTTCTCTCCCCAGATCTCCAGGAATTTCCCAACTTGGAGCTGGCAACCCTAGTTTAAAGCCAAAGAGAAGAGGCACAGAAATTCTAAAATCTGACAATGGGATAGCTAATCAAGGCTCATATTGTTTAATGAGCATTCAGCAAACACAATTCAAACATCTGAGACAAAATTTCTCCAAGCAGACTCTGCAGTTGCCACTCACCTGCTCGGTTATGTGTGATACGAAAAACCTGCTTCCCAGAAAATCATTTCTGACCTAATAGTCATTTTGTGTATCTCATTTTCCCTTCTAATTTTTCCCTTGACAAATATTTATATAAAAGGAACAGCATGCAACTTCAGTAGCACAGCCCTTTCTAGCACAAGGCCTTTTGAAGTTTGTTCCAATGATACTTTGATGACTGATGTGTCACATCTCACAATAGTATAATAAGGGAGCTGCAGATATATGGGAGATTGTTGTTCCTGCACCATAAAAAGAAAAACCATGCAAACAGACCATTCACACACACAATTTTCTTGCCTAAGGTCAATGACATATTGAAAAAGGTTATGAACCCTTCTAGCCTCATAGTAGCTCTAGAATTGGAAGGGAGACAGAGCACACATTCAAGGTTTACATGGAATGGAGACAGGCTCTTCTCTCCCCACGCAAACTCAGAACTCCCAGGCTCTGAAACTGAAAACGGAAACAGCCTATAAAATGAAGAAGGGATGTAGATCTTCTAATGAATTACTTATGCTATTGCTTTCAGAAAGTTCAACAGAGAACTTCAAGACCAATTCTGCTTGTGACTCAAATCTGCAGTGGCACATGTATAATATAAACATTTCTGGTTGAAATGTAAATTGCAAAAAGGATTCTTCTGCATCGTAAAGCAGCAGATCATCTCCCATACTATGTTCTCATATCTGAAGGCAGAAAATTCTTTTTATTTGGAGCCCCTTGATGCAAAAGAAAGTGATACTATTAGCATGCTTCTATGAGCTTGCAAAAAACAAAATACCGTATCTTCAAAAAGTATATTTATGTACATGTGCAGACAAACAAATGCCACTGTCAACTCAACCTGCAGCTGTTTTATATCCAATTATTTTTTATTTTTTATCAAATCTGCATTTTATCATTTTATTGATATCTGACCACAGTTAAAATAAAAATTAGATTAAATAAGCATGAGAGTACTACAAGAGCTGCAATTAATATCAGTTTTTTATGGTTATACTCACATATTTTTCTTGGATCAAATTCTCTACCACTGCACATTAAACATTAGATACAGATTCTCACATGATTCATATAGAAGAACAGTAAACAGCTCACATTTAAGTGTTAACTGGGATTCAGGTTTATTTGAGAAATAAGAATAAATTATTTTATTACATTGATCTGTTATGAAATAAACTTAATTAGAAACAATGTAAATTTTTACACAAATATACTTAGCAAATACAACCTTTATGAAATTAAAAAATGCACATGAGTTCCATAAGAAAATCAGTTTGACAAATATGACAAATCGTTAAATGAAGTAGTTCCTATCACATTAACTTATACATACATCTGCTTGATCGTCTCTCAACTCCATTTTTGCCAGTCTTTGGATGTTCCTTTCCAGGGTGCTGTAATTTGGACTGATTCTGATGATGATCATTAGATATCCTGCTTCCATTTCTCCGGCCATTCACCACCATGTTCTTGGATTCTCCCAACCACTTCATTCCCACAGGCAATTTGCCCCCGTTGCATTTAGTCCTTCTTCCAAAGGCTTTAAGAAGTCAATTGCAGTTCAGCTTCCTAGCAGAAATAAAATGCACAAACAAAAGGAAACAGTTCAAATACCAGATATAAGAAAAACAAATGCTGTGCAAAAATCAGCAGATAAGTTAACAAACACTGCCATTTAAAATATATGTAAATATTTTGCATTTTTTGTTTCTTCACTAAAACAACTTTCTTCATTAAAACAAGTATTTTTACCTGAAGTGTGTGTAGCAGGCAACTTAAGAGCAGTTTCACCACACCAAGTTTAATAGAAACAGATGTAAGAGTCAATGCAGAAGTCCAAGTATGTCATCTCATGTAAATATCATGTATGATCTTTTTTGCTGCATGTATTTTTTGTCAGCCCTGCAGCCTTAATTTTCTTATAGTACTTTCCCTAGCTTGGTAAAAGAGATTGTGGCTTGGGAAGAACTGGAGCAAATGCATGGGTTTCTCTCTCAGAAGCAGTTCCCAACATTTGCAACCCAATCATTCACAACTATACACCATAAAAGCTTTTAAAGTTTCTCTGCTTTCCTAAAGATTTTTTCCCATCCTCCATCTTCTTTAAAGCAGTATTTTAAAGCACAGAATTTTAATTCTTCTCCTCCCCATTCCTCAAATAATGACATGCGTGCATTAATAATAATAATAATAATAATAATATGTAACAATAAAATGTGATGTACTGTGTGTGTAGACCTTAAGAAAGAACTGTGTACAAACAAAATTAGTACATATGTAATCTATTTATAATGATGGTGCAAAGATGCATTTTTAAACGTTTTTAAAAGAGCAGATTAAAATAATGGACCTGATCCAATCCAGTGAGGTATTTGAAGAAGTGGGTTTTAGGCTTCTTTAAATCTGTTAGCTTTAAGGGGCCACAAGGGGCCTTTTTGTTGTCGATGATGAAGGAGCAGCAGATTAAAGACTGGGGAAAGGGACAATGCAAAGACTTTTAATTCAAACAAATCAAGGGAATTTGGAGCCATGGGGAGGAAGAATTGATGGGGTTTTTGAATCATCTCAACAACATCCACTTGAACATACAATTCACAATGGAGAAAGAAATCAAGGGAAAACTCCCATTTCTGGATACCTTGGTCATCCGCAAAGCAAACTTTCAGTTAGGTCACAAGGTCTACAGGAAACCAACTCACACTGATCGGTACTTACACAAAAACTCCAATCACCACCCCCGACAGAAAAGAGGCATAATGAAAACATTAGTGGATCGTGCAAGACGGATATGTGAGCCGCACTTTCTCAATGAGGCAATTAATCATCTAAGATACAAAGGGAAAACTCCCAGGAACCCCTCAACTGTATACTATATATATCAAAATTTAATTACACTATCATGATCCAAATACAAAGATATACACAATTTCATACAATGTTACAATATTACAAAGACTCATTCCATAAATACAGTCACATATTATACATTTCCAAGGTGCTGTAATAGACAGAAGCCAATTCTGTTGCACAGTTAAATCCTTTCCTATGCCAATGGCTTGAAAGGAAACAAATCACTATAGTCAAAAGAGGTGTGAATTCCAAATAGCTGCAAATTTCATAGTAGAAAATCTAGATGGCAAATTCCGGAGTACACCATCCGGGTCCCTCCCCGGTTCTCCTGGTTGTTGGCAACGAGCCCGCCAGCTAAAACTGCTCGTTTCGGATTCCCTTCTTCTCAGCCTCCTTTATATACATAACGTCCGAAGTCACAGTCTCCAACTTAATGTGCTCACAGCAAGGCTTTCTCCTTCCAATCAGCTGTGTATTATCCACACTGTGACACTGAGAGATCTCTGTCTTTTGGTGCTACACCTCTGAAGATGCCAGCCACAGCTGCTGGCGAAACGTCAGGAACTACAATGCCAAGACCACGGCAATACAGCCCGGAAAACCCACAACAACCATCAAATCAAGGGAATGATTGTATTTTTTAAAATCAGACTACAAGTGATTATGTATAAAAAATAGGAAATAAAGAACTAAAAAGGAGCAAGAGCTATAAGAGTGTACTATCACTTAATGAAGCACCTATAGCACACTGGAAGGAAAATCATATAAAGACCACATAAATGAGCCTTTGATGTACATCATAAATCAAGCACTCAACTTTGTCATACCATAGATACCCATGCCACCCAAATTTTAGATCATGCCCTTCCAGGTCCAGTAATCTTCTATTTTTTAACAGTATCCTTTCCTTCATCGAAACCAAACAGCCGCAAAATATAATCTCAAATCTGGGAGGCCCAAACCTCCTCTTTCTTTTGCATCCTGTAGAACCTTAAATTTAACCCTTGACTTTTTGCCTTGCCATATAAATCTCGACATATCCTTTTGCCATTGCTTAAATAGTGTCTCTGTTGTCAATACAGGAATTGTCTGAAATAGGAATAACATTCTCGGTAAAGCCAACGCAGAATTTAATAATCATTATGTAAGGTGTGCAATCCTGAGAGTACGGAATAAATACAAACTTAGGTTTTGTTTGAAAATACCTCTCTGGCTCTCATCGCAAGAAGCTCATTTTAGAAGGGAAATGGTTAGTCCACCTAAATGGTTAACTTACCAGGATTTATGGGAATTCTCTCAGGACCAAGTTAAAATTAAATCAAGAGAGGACTTAGCAGCAGAAGGGCACACCTGTCAGTGATTTCCATATACGCAAATTTTGGAGAGATTCAAACTAGACAAGAGTCATTATGACTTTGAGAAATCTAAAACTGAATTTGAAATAGCCCTTTGTACAAATGAAGAACATGTTATTTCTAAAATGTATAAACTTTTGTTGAGGTTTGAGACGGAAGAAAAGCAAGTAAAAGAATGTATGATTAAATGGGCGAAAATTAGTGGACATATTAATGGAGCAATGGGAAAATATGTGGACAAGAGGGCTGAAAATTACATTAAGCTCCAGTATTAAAGAAAATTTTTACAAAATGATGTATCGTTGGTATATGACTCCTGAAAAATTGGCTGGAATGTATAAGGGGGCGTCAAATGTATGTTGGAAATGTGCTAAACAAGAAGGGACATTTTTTCATATGTGGTGGACATGTAAGAAAGCAAAGAGGTTTTGGTTGCAGATACAATCATCGATTCAGAAGATTTTGAAGATTAAACTTCAGCTGAAACCAGAGACTCTTCTGTTGGGAATAATAGACAGCCAGTTCGAAAAAATTTTTAGAACACTGTTTTTATACTTTATTACAGCAGCAAGATTACTTTATGCACAAAGTATACAACATTGCCTACAGTGGAGGAATTGTTGACAAAAGTTTTGGAGTTTGCGTTAATGGCAAAATGTATTGCATTAATTAGAGAAAGGACATTAGTTAACTTCTTGACTGAATGGAAACTGTTAATAGACTTTTTGCATGAAATGGATAACAAGGATTTGATGACATCTGGATTTATGGATTAACAGGAACAACAGAAAAAAGGGGCTTTGTGACTAACTTAGAATAAGTGGGACTCTAGAAATGATATATACTTGTTGCAGAGAAAATCAGAACTCAACTTGTAGTGTAATTTAGGGGATTTTTTGTTTTCTTTTTTCTTTTCCTCTTAAATTTATAGATATATGTATTGTTAGTGTGTTATGTTTAGAATTGTTTTTTTTCTTGTTCTCTGTTGTTTATTGTTATGTTGTGTAGTTTATAGTTTAAATAAAGAAAATTTTAATGCAAAATAAATCAAGCACTAAAGGCATTCTCCCTCAATCACCTGGAGACAGTTATTCATCCACTACTTTAAAAAATCCTTGCCCAGATAAAAATTATTTGGCCAATTATCACCCAGTCCCTGTCTGCCCTTTCTAGGCAAAGTGACAGAGAGCAATAGCAGACCAACTCCAGGTCTTCTTGGATAACTTTTGTGTTCTGGACCCTTCTCAATCTAGTTTCATGTAGAGCTACGGGACAGAGATGGCTCGTGTAGCTTTAGCTGGTAGACAAAGGCCATACTTTTTTGTTAGTCCTCCAGGATTTATCTGCAGCTTTTGATACAGTAGATCATGCTATCCTGTTGAGTCTTTTGGATGCAGAAGCAGGTATCAGGGGATGTACCTAGGACTGGTTTAAATTGTTCCTCATGGAAAAGACTCATAAGATTCCTGCAGAAGACCAGCTATCTTCAATGTGGGAATTATTTTGTAGGGTTCCATAGGGGGCAATCTTATCCCACATTATTCAATCTCTACATAAAGCCTTTAGGAGAAATCATCTGTTATGAAATTGGATGCCACCAATATGCATATGACACCCATCTCTATATTTCAGTATCCAAATCCCCTAGCAGTGCAGTACAGCTTTTGAATCACGGCCTGACAGTTGCAGTCAAATGACTGAAGTCGAACAAATCAACACTGAACCCAAACAAAACAGAAGTGATGTTGGTTGAGAAGGTGAAGATTTTGAAGGACTCTGTGCTTCCGACTTTTGATGGAGTTCAGCTGACATTTGCAGACCTGGTTAAGAGCCTAGCAGTTATACTGCATCCAGCATTGCTGCTAAAGAAGCAATTTAATGCTGTTGCAAAAAATGCATTCTACAAACTCGGTCCACCACCAAAGATGGCCCCTACCTTAACATGGCCCATATAACCAGCTGGATCCACACCATGGTAACACGGAGGCTAGACTACTGTAATGCATTCTATACAGGTCTCTGCTTGAGGTCAACTTGGAAAAACCAATTGATGCAGAACACTGCAGCATGGTTATTATCAGGAGCTAGGTGAAGCATACATATTACTTGTATTCTGCAGTCACTATAGTGGTTTCTAACAGTTTCCATTCTCAATTGAAGGCTATCACATACAAGCCCTTCACAACCTTGATCCGTCATATCTCCAGGATAAACCTCTCTCCCTATGCTCTGCAACACAGCTTCACTCATCTGAACAGGGCCTTCTATAGCTACCACTTTGCAAATAGGTGAAATCAACAACTGCCATACATATACATTCTCTGTTGTGGCCCCTCTTTATGGAATGGCCAAGCTGATGAGGTTAGGAGGGCTCCCACCTTCTTAGCTTTCTGCAAACTGTGCAAAACTGAATTATTTAGCAGAGCTTTTTTTCATGGGTAGAAGGGCTGTACTGTAACAGAATAGTTCAAAGGGATGCACTGGAAAAGGGATAGAGACTACAGACTAAACTACAGTATCCTATCTGTTGCTGTATGTTTGTTCCTACTGGTTAGTTTCTGAGCTCTGCAATATACCATGTTTAATTACTTGTTTTGTTTGTTTCCGCATTGTTTGACCTCTATATTGGATTTCTGCTTGTTTTCAGACTTCTGCAAATTTTGTATTTGCATACCTCCCTCTTGTGTTGTTTACTGAATGTCCCAGCTGTTTGTTGTTTTTACTTACACTCTGTAATTCGCCTTGAGTGTCAGTGAGAAAGGTTGATTATAAATGACACTCATAAACAAATAACTATGCTCCCAAAGTGGTACAATGCCACAAATGTGCAAGTAGCATTGGGAAAACATGTAGGCTTTTAAGTGTGGGGAAAAGGTGCTCTTATCCTGCAAGCAACTTCACAAATATTGTTTTTTAAAAACAAAATAAACCATAGCAGTTTTCGTCTGTTAGCAAGATTCTTATTACGGACGTTCTTATGAATATCCAAGGCTAAAATAATTCAGCTTTTATCACTGAACAAATATGCACAAGTATTTGTTGCCATTTGATATTAAGCATTTGTTCACATTAATACCTCTGCCTAGTTCTGACAAGAGCTCACACAGACAGAATTAGATGTGACAAGGACTTCCGGGGTACTTCATCAGTATCCCCTTCTTCACACAATTTCCTCTTTTCCTCCTCCTGGCATGCTCTATATTGCCTTTTATCTGCCCCTATGTTCATCTATATTTATTAATTTATTTCAAAGCAGCTTACATCATTCTCCTTGCCTCCATATTATCTTCACAATAACCTTGTAAGGTAGGTGTGGCTAAGAGTGTGTAACTGGGTCAGTTACCAAGTGAGCTTCCACAACAGAGTGGTGATTCGCGCCTGGGTCTTTTGGATGCTACTCTGATACTCTAACTAGCTTTTGAGGGGGTTCTGCTGTTGAATAGTAGCAAGCAAGCACTCAGGCCTCGGTCAGTCATGCAAGTCATGTGGTATCAAGTCCTCTGCTTGTGGTTGCTGGGCCTGGCCTCAATGAGTCCTCCCTCAAAGGCCAAAACAGTCCTGAAAACGGACCTTTGGACACTTACCATGAAGGGTCCTTCTCCTCTGAGGACAGGAGGACATCTTGGGTGTTTCCCTTCGCCCAATCAGGGAGGCAGGAAGTAGAAAAAAAGATTTTCTTCCTCTTCCTATTGGCGTCTGGAACACCCCACTCTCCAGTTCGGGTGACTCCAACAGCAGCAAAGAATTCACAGAAAACTCAGCCCTGGTAGCAGGAGAGAGGAAAAAACAGATCCCTAAAACATGGGGACATCAGAAACTAGAACAACGTGAGAACACGGAGAATAAACATACAACTTCAAGGGTACAGGACAATGGTACTGTCAGACACAGAGAACAGAGTGATGCAGATAGGGCAAACAAAGGCAGAGGAATTAAGAGAACCCTGGGAGGGCAAGATGTCCTCCTGTCCTCAGAGGAGAAGGACCCTTCACGGTAAGTGTCCAAAGGTCCGTTCTCCCTCTGAGGCGGAGGACATCTTGGGTGCTCCCAAAGCAGTTAATATCCATTGGGTGGGTCAGGGTTCTCATCCAGCATCACATGTTGCAAGACCCTTCTGCCGAACGCGGCGTCCGCAGAGTCGTATAGGTTCAGCCTGTAATGCCTGACGAAGGTGGAGATAGTGGACCATGTGGCCGCTCTGCAAATTTCTTCCACTGAAGCGTTGTTATGTAACGCCACGTTGGTTGCCGCACTTCTGATCGAGTGCGCCGTAATTCCTTGAGGGACATCTCGCTTGCAGGCTTTGTAGGCCTCCGCGATGCAGGTCCGAATGCTCCTGCCAATGGTAGACTTGGACATTCTCTTGCCTACGTTCAGTGGAGAGGTATTGACAAATAGGAAATCCGATTTCCTTATCGGTTCAGTCCTGGTCAGATAAATCTTAATGGTGCGCTTAACATCTAAGTTGTGCCATTCTTTCTCCTTTGGATGAGAAGGATTGGGACAAAATGATGGCAGGTTGATCTCCTGAGATCTGTGGAATGAGGAAATATTCTTGGGCAGGAAGGTGGGGTCCGTGCACAAGACCACCTTGTCCCTATGAAATTCGCAATGTCCAGGTTTGATAGAGAGAGCCCCTAGTTCGGAAATCCGTCTGGCGGATGTGATGGCCACCAGAAAAATCGCCTTAAGCTGCAGCCATTTCATTGGAACTTCTCGCAGAGGTTCGAAGGGTGCCTTGGTCAGTGCTGACAGAACTATGTGTAGCCTCCACGTAGGAAACCGGTGTAACCATTGGAGGACTCAATAGGGCAGCTCCACGCAGGAAGCGGTGAATGTGCGGGTGTCGAGCCAGACTAAGCCCGTCCTGTGAGGACAGTACTGACAATAACGCTGCCACCTGCCTGCGCAAGGTGGCCGGTTTCAGTCCCGAATCAAGTCCCTCCTGCAGAAAGGCCAGCACGAAGTTCAGTTGAGGATGCATGTAGTCCACCTTTTTTCTTTGCCCACCTGACGAAGGCCTTCCAGGCGGTGTTGTAGATTCTCATGGTCGACTTCTTCCTGGAAGACAGCATAGTTTGAACCACTTGTGCGGAATATCCTAATTTGGAAAGCGATTGCCTCTCAATTTTCAGGCGGTCAGACACATCCAGTCCGGATCGGGATGGAGAATGGGTCCCTGGTGTAGCAAGTCTGGAGCAGTAGGCAGTCAAAAGAGTGGTGACACTGCTAGGGACTGTAGGGACGAAAACCAAGGTATCCTCGGCCACCATGGGGCGATTATTATCACTTCCGTGTCTGACTCTGCTATCCTCCATAGTAGTCTCGGGATGACCGGAAGAGGAGGGAAGACATGGAGGAGACCCTCTGGCCAGTGAGCCGAGAGGGCGTCGGTTCCCTCCGCCAGCGGGTGAAAGTACCTCAACAGGAAGCGGGGAGTCTGACAATTCAGATGTGTCGCGAACAGGTCCATGATGGGTTCCCCGAGTCTGTCTGTGACCAGGCGGAACGTCTCCTGTTTTAAGGACCACTCCCCTGGGAGGATGGACTGTCGGCTCAGCCAGTCTGCCTGGAAGTTGGCTGTCCCTTTGATGTGTTCCGCTTGGATGGAAAGTAGATTCGACTCTGCCCACGAGATGATTTCCATCGCTTCCTTGTGCATCCTGGAGGACCTGGTGCCCCCTTGCCTGTTTATGTAGGATTTTGCAGAGATGTTGTCCGTCCTTATCAAGATGTGCTTTCCCCGTATTGAGTTGGAGAAATGAGCTAGAGCCAGGAGGATCGCTCTGATCTCCAGGATGTTGATGGGTAAACGCGACTTCTCTTTGGACCAAAAGCCTTGTTCTGGGTGTTCGTCTAAGGTTGCTCCCCAGCCCGATAGGCTCGCATCCGTGAACAGTTGTATTGACTGGTGATTCAGGAAGGACTTTCCCTGACGTAGGTTCGAGTCCCTGGTCCACCACCTGAGACTCTCCTTGACCTCCCGGGGGACTACCACCGGGCAGTCGAGCTTGGACATGATCCGAAATTGGAATGGACGTAGGAAGTTGAGTAGAATCCGGGAGTGGAAGCGACCCCAATAGATGGCCTCGCACGTGGCTACAAGGGTGCCCATCACTTTGGCCAGCTTTAGTAAGGGCGTGGATCTGTCCTGAATCACTGACCTGATCAAGTCCTTGGTTTTGAGAATCTTCTCCTGAGGCAAGAGGATGAGACCCCTCTTGGTGTCTATTATCATCCCTAAATGTTGGAGCCTTTGTGATGGAACGATGGAGCACTTTTTCATGTTTATCAGGAAACCATGAGCCTGGAGGCAGCGAACAACCGTCCATGTGTCCTGGGTCGCCTTCTCTCTCGAATGTGCCCGTAGGAGGATGTTGTCCAGGTAGGGATGGACGTGAATCCCCGACTCCCGAAGCTGAACAATGGGATTGATCAAGACCTTTGAGAACACCCTGGGCGCCGTGGCCAGACCGAAGGGGAGCGCTCTGAACTGAAAATGACGTCCACCAACGCAGAACCTCAGAAAGCGCCTGTGGGAAGGATGAATGGGTATGTGTAGGTAAGCTTCGGTCAGATCTATCGAGGTCATAAAGTCCCCCTGCCTGAGAGCCTCGGAGATGGAGCGCAACATTTCCATTCTGAAGTGTTTCAGCTGAATGAATTGGTTCACAAACTTTAAGTCCAGGATTGCCCTCCAATCTCCGTTTTTCTTCGGGACCGTGAAAAAGATGGAGTAGACCCCCAGGCCTGCCTCGTGGTGTGCCACTGGCTCTATTGCTTCGATGTCCAGGAGATGCTGTATCGCCTTCATGGTGATTTGTTTTCTTTGCAGTTTCTTGTGAAGAGGGGACTTGAGGAAACGATCCGGTGGTAGGGATTTGAACTCGATGACATACCCTTGGGAGACTACCTTGGTGGTCCACTCGTCCGAGTGAGTCTCTTGCCATACTTGACAGAAGTGCTGTAGTCTCCCCCCCACCGGAATCTGCTCCGAGTCAGGACTTTGGAGCTTTGGGCCCGAATCCTTGTCGGTCCCCTCTGTACTGAGACGCTTTGTAGGATTTGGAACCGAAGGTGCTTTTCCTTTGAGTGGGCTTGGAGGAGCTCCAGGATGGTCGGTTATTTGTTGTCTTGACGAAACCTGGGTAACACATGCTGTGACCGAAAGGACTGGGAGGGATAGCTGCGTTTATCCGACCTTCTGAGTGTCTTAGGGAGCACCCTTTTCTTATCTCTGGTCTCGACCAGGACCTTGTCCAGGGGCTCTCCGAACAGCTTGTCGCCCTGGAAAGGGTAAGCCACGAGAATAAACTTTCAGTGTGGGTCCGCAGGCCAAGCTCTCAGCCAAAGCAGCCTCCTGGCAGTGGTCGCAGAAGCTATCGCCCTGGAAGAGAAAGTCAGAGCGTCCAGAGTGGCATCGGCGGTAAAGGTGTTGGCTTTTAGGACTCTGTTGGCTCCCTCCAACAGACGTTTGCGGTTACCTGGCAGGAGCTAGATAAGCTTACGTATCCATACGATCGCCACCCTGGACACAATGGAGGCAGATGATGCCGCTCGGATGGCCATAGCTGACGCCTTGTGCACCCGTCTGAGTGCAGTCTCCGCCTTCCGATCCAAATTATCTCTAACCGCTCCTTGACCGTCTTCAGTCAGCAGACCGGAGGACTGGAGTGCCGCTACAGGTGCGTCGATCTTAGGTACCTGCAGGAACTCATTGGTGAAAGAAGGTAAGGCATAAAGTTTTTTAACAGAGCTGTGGTATTGTTTGGGAGCTGCTGGTTTCAACCACTCTGCCCTCAATTGCCTTTCAAAGTATTCAGGGAAAGGAAAAACCCTTTCTGGGGTACTATCTCTAGGGAAGAATTCTCTACAGCCTTTGGGCCTTGAAGACCCCTTGACACCTTTGGGGTCCTCCTCCCCCTTTTCCGGAGACTCCTGGAGTTCTAAGGCAGCCAGGGTCTTGGATAGTAAATATTGGTAGTCCTCAGCCTTGAAGAGTCTATTAGTCTGTTCTGGGATAGACATCTCTTCTTCTTCCTCTTCCTCAAAAAGGAAGTCCCCTTGTTCCCCATCCTCACTATCAGAGGACGATGCATCCCCCCAGAAGCGCCCGCTGTCCCTAGCGTACGTTGGGGTAGACTTTTGGGCGGCTTTAGTTGGCCAGTGAACCTCAGTTCTTCTCTGCTTGCTAGGGGGAGAGGCAGAGGTAAGGGGCCGATTGCTAAGGGACCTGGAGGCAGGCTGGTGAAGCTTCCCAACCTCCTCCCTTATCATCTGTCTCAGGAGTGGAATAAAGTCCCCAGCTGGGGGCTCTCCATGGGCCTGCGGCTGCCCAAAATCGATGGGTGCAGTACCTGCTGCTTCTGCGTTTTCAGTAGTCAAGGCAGGTGAGGAAGGTCTGGAATTATTTTCTGCCAAATCTCTCGGCGGGAGGATGGCAAGCACGTTGTTCCCAGCTGCGCAGGTAAAATCGCGAACGCTGCCGCTTTTTCCCGCCTTTTCTGCGGCTGCCTTTTCCCGCCTTTTTCTTCTTCCCGGCGAGCGCGCGATGTCGGTCTTGGCTCCTGAGCTCTTCTGGGTTGCTTCTTTGAAGAGATACACGGCTGGCTAGCCGGAAAGGTGCCGGGATTCCGTTCCAGCCCGAGGGGCAGGACGGTACCGGGAAGGTCACTCAGGGTCTCGGATGGAATCGCTGCTGTCGAGCTTTCCTCCTCGGCGTCCATAAAGCTCCCGTCGGAGTCCCTGGATTCCATCTCAGGGGAAGGGGGACTCAGTAAGGTCGGAGTAAAAAGAAAAAGAAGGAGCAGGACACAGAGAGGAGACTAATGAGACAAGATGAGGAAAGAGAATAGATAGCAAGGGCTTAAAGAGGAAGAAATAGCAGAAATAGCAGATAGGGAAGATAGGCAGAGAGAACTGCCTAAGCAACTGCTCTCCCTGGAGGCAGGAAAGAACTGGAGAGTGGGGTGTTCCAGACCGCCAATAGGAAGAGGAAGAAAATGTTTTTTTCTACTTCCTGCCTCCCTGATTGGGCGAAGGGAAACACCCAAGATGTCCTCCGCCTCAGAGGGAGAACAGCCCTTCCCCTGCCTTTTCTTAACAGAACAAAGTAGAAGGCACAGTTGGGTGGTACCACTTTTGGCTGTGCTGCTTGCCTGCCCAAAAACTGAATGGTGCTATGCCACTGAATGGTGCTATGCCACTTCAGACTTTGGTGGTGGTGGCAGTGGTGGGGTGAATCTCAAGCTGAAAAAGCACAGTCCAGACACGACTGCATACTGGCTGCAGCTGAATCACTGCAGAGCACCTGAGATTTGGCACTGGTTTCTCAGTCAACATTTGCAAACAAAAAAATCAAAGAAATAATCAAACTTGCTCCACCTGCATTCAGAGGCAGAGCGTGTCCCCTGTTCAACATTGCACCACCTTTTCCCCTAAGGAGTCAGCATGGGAATGCAGCTGCCTCAAATTCTTAAACATGCAACTGGGGAGAATGTGTGACTGCTCTGCTCAAACCTGGGGGTGAGGATATGCAGCTACAGCAGTGAGAAGGAAACAAAAGAAGCACACAAACCTTCAATGTGTTGAAATGAAGCAGGAGCAAGACAGCAGAAAGGCTTGAGGAGAGACGGGAACAAACTCGGTTCTCCAACCAATGTGCTGTCCTGCCAATAATAACTTCAGAGTTTTTACATGTACAAAAACAGGCTAACACCAGAACAAGGACTGCTAAAGTGCAATTAATATCTCAGCAAAACAGGCTTCTGGCTAGTAGCCATGCTTTCTCCCTTGACTGCAACTTTTCTAAAAGAACTCTGCCCTCTGCTCTTTTCTCCTGCCCTGCCAGCTGAATGTTTCAGCACCATGGCTAGGCATCCCAGCCAGTAAAGACAAGAGGCTCACTCCTGACTGCTGGCTATTAAAGCCGGCAGGAAAGAGGAAAAAAAGTCCCCCACCTCTGGAGTGCCTCCTTGGTTGGAGTGGGAGAGGAGAAAAGATGGTACCAGCAAAGCTTCATCTACTACACATAGCAGCCCCAGCATGTCCCCCCCCCCCCCAAACATGCTCTGGCTGCAAAAAAGGGCAAGCTGCACTCCAGTATCCTCAACTAGGAGCTCTGGCACCTAGTCCAGAGCAGGAAGTTTTCCTGAGTAAGGCTCAGAGCTGGACAAGGGAAGAGGAAGCTGAACTGATGGACAAAGAGTAGCTGCCTCAGAAGAATTAAGGGTGTTGGGAAAAGGGCAGCTTCTCCACTATAAGCCTGTCTCAGATTTTCTATGGGCTTTTTTCAGTTATTGAAACAAGAGGAAAAACAAAACCCCACAAGAAGTACTCTTAAAGGCAACCATACTAAATTGGAGAATTTTTTTGCCTGCCTCCTTGGAGAGTTAGGTTTGTTTTTGTTTTTTTGGAAGAATACAGCTTGGCTGACACTGCCAGAACCTAATCAGAGGGCAATGGTTGAAATGCCTTGTGACAGGGGAAGTAGACCCTCCGCACCACTCACTCCTAGAGCTGTTCAAGGAGAAAAGAGGGAGGAAAGTTGGAAGATTGGGATTCAAGGTCCTTGAATTGCATGCATGTGCACATATACATGTATTTTCTTTTTTGTTGAACCCTTGATGATGTCCTGCAGAACCCCAGGGTTCCACAGAACCCTGGATAGGAAACATTGCTCTTACCACTACACCAAACTGGCCCTGTGGATCCAGTTTCCCTAGTAAGGGTGATGTTAGATCCAGATGCAGTTTGGAAGGCCAAAGGTGAATTAAAACTGGCATGAGAATGTCAAAGATAGGAACAAGTAGCAGCTCTAGTATAAGTACGAAAGGTCACTTTCTTTCTCCCCAAATTCCTTGTAACTAATTTGGAGCCGTTGTGACATGATTTCTTTGATACTTTCTACACTCAATATAATTTCAGGTGAGTAGCCATGTTGGTATGGAGTAGAAGAGCAAGATTTGGGTCCAGTAGGACATGAAAGACCAACCAAATTGCCTAAAAATGAGACCTTCATTAAGGCTGTAACAACCAGCAAAAATGAGCCTTTATGTAGAAAACTATGATTTGAATCAAATCTTACTGACTAGTGATTTAAAATGGGAATTAAATCAAATTTACCCTGATCTAAAAGCTGCTGATGTTGCAACATTGCTGAAGTGGGTATGTCTTGTCCAGTTCGTTGGGTGTGAGACCATGCCAACATGGGTGAGGGGCAGAAATCTGTCCATATGATGCAGCATATTAAATGATGGGTTGGAAGCAGTATGGAGGAAACCATGCTTCAAATATTTCTATGAGTTCAGCTTCTACAGGATATTTTTCAGTTTTGCACAGGGCTAGTTTCTAAAAATATTTGATACTAAATTCAAAGGTATCCGCATATTTTAAAAGCCATAGCCAAATACTATAGGAACTCCTTCCTCCAAAGAAGCAATTAGCACACACAAAATTGGAAGTGCTAAGCATATACTAAACAGGGCAAATAGATATTAATGGTCCACTGCTGCGCACAACATTTCTACAATGGAGAAAAACCGTTGGCTGTCCAAAACTGCAAAACACAGTAGGTAGTAACAAACATAGTCCTGAGATATAATTGTTTATCTTTTAACTAGATCATTAGTTACACATCCAGAGGAGTTAGCCGTGTTAGTCTGTAGTAGCAAAATCAAACCTTAAACAACTTCTCACACACAATCATGAATCGGCCAGCATAGTCACCAGCACAGGTACCAGGCCCTGCAACAGACCCAGATGCCAGCTCTGCCCTTATATCTACCCAGGGAATACAATTACAGGACCCAATGGCATCAACTACACTGTCTCTGGCTCTTACAGCTGCTCATCCTCCAATCTGATATATGCCCTCATGTGCCAACAATGTCCTTCTGCTCTGTACATTGGACAAACCAGCCAACCTCTACGCAAAAGAATAAATGGACACAAATCTGACATTAGAAATGGAAATGTCCAAAAACCAGTGGGAGAACACTTCAATCTACCAGGACATTCCACCAAAGACTTAAAGGTCGCTGTGGTTCAACAGAAACCTTTCAAAAACAAAATCCAACGGGAGGCCGCTGAAGTGGAATTCATATGCAAATTTGACGCTGTCAAGCTGGGACTGAATAGAGACTATGAATGGTTATCACATTATCACAGGTAACAGATTTCCTTTACAGCGGCGTGGTCTGGGGGAGCCCAGTGACGCCTGGTGTGGGCTTTCAGGGACCACAGTTCTCTTTGTCAGATGCATCTGGCAGGGAGAGCTGTGGTTATCGAGGGCTTATACTACATAGACATTGGATGCTTTTACTGCTGCAAACTAACACGGCCAACTGACTACACACCAAAAGGAGATGTTTACATTTACTAGCAAAGGAATGTTTTGGTTGCCTCCCCCCTAATTGCATCTTGTCCCTCCTCTCCTTCTCTCCCCTCTCCCCCCTCCTCTTCTGTATTTGACCAGTTTGTATCATGCATCTGACGAAGAGAACTTGATTCTCGAAAGCTTATGCTGCAATTAAATTGGTTAGTCTTAAAGGTGCTACTGGACTCTTTTTGATTAGTTACACAGCCAGCAGTAAAAACAGGGGAGATGCACATTGTAAAAAAGCACTCTTCCAAGGAGCCCTTATGTCCTGTTACCTTGACAAAAACACAACACTGTTTCACTACCTCTCCCTTTACTTTCAACTCCGCACATTATTAGTTCAAAACAGACATCAGATTTTGAAAGAACATGTTTATTCTCTGACAAATTCCTAACAGCTACATGATCTAATGCAAAAAACTAGCCTATTATAATTAGTAATAATCTCTTATACTGCAATTTATGAGTACTGTGTAATCCATCTTGAGTTTCAGTAAGAAAGGTAGACTATAAATATAGTAAATATTTATTTGGTCTGTAACTTGCTGTATCCTAAAGGCTTCAGTATATTAAACATAAAAACACTAAATCCTTACTGATATTAAAAAGGTTATGAATAACTTTATTTATGGACATGGCTACCCATATTCCAGCGTATAAATGTTTTAACGTTTGTCATTCAGCTTACAAGTGTCTGCTCTACTTTAAATCAATTTTACTGTTCTAGTCAATTCAAGAGAACAAATCAAAACAAAACACATTTGAGATGACAATCACAATGCCTGCAATTCTAGATAGTTGATTAAATCCTTGAGTCATAGGTAAGGAAGAAGCTCCAAAATGATTTCATCTAAATTCATAATAATTTTTCAAATGAAGTCCTAAATCCACAGTTAAGACTGACTAAAAGCCACAATGGAAGAGTACGGTGGACAGCATCTCAAGCACCCTTCCCATGGCAAACTATACAGACCACTGCACTAAAAATCTCACAACAACATTCGATTTATATATACCGCCCTTCAGGACAACGTAATGCCCACTCAGAGCAGTTTACAAAGTATGTCATTATCATCTCCACAACAAAACAACCCGTGAGGTGGGTGGGGCTGAGAGAGCTCCTAGAAGCTGTGGCTGACCCAAGGTCACCCAGCTGGCTTCAATTGGAGGAGTGGGGAATCAAACCCAGTTCTCCAGATTAGAGTCCCACGCTCTTAACCACTACACCAAACTGGCATTACATTTCAACAATGCATTATTACAGGGCATTCTTCAGCACTTCTGCTTGGAGTGCTCAATGAAGGTAATAAGATTATTTTCTGTTTGCCTGTTCAGTAAGCAAGTAAGAGTGACAGCCTTTTCCTAACCATGTTAAATCTGAAATAAGTCCCAGATTGTAAAACAACTTACTTCCTCATAAATGTGCACAGAATGCCAGCCCATATTTACAAGTCTACACAGCTACCTGAAGCAAACCCTATAAAATGCAAAGAAACTACTTTTAATTAAACACATACTAGTTCAGGCAATAAATAAAAATGACAGTAGCTTCATGTCTTTCTGACTCACAAAATTTAAGTACTGGTAAAAAATTGGACAAACAATGGTCAAGTATTGATTTTATTAGAACAAAACATTGAATCATTAAAATATTATTTTTATTGTTAGAATTGATACTTATGCTAATTCCAAAAGCTTACTTAAAGCAATTAACATTATCTTTTAAAATGTAACCAATTATTATAATTTAACAAAATTAGTTATGGTTTCTATCACTGTGAACAAGGTCCATGAACAGTTCTTCTCTCTGCCTTTTATCCTGGAACGCTCTTCAGTTCCAATTTTTTTCCAACAAACTAAAATTAAAAACCAAGATTAAGCAAAGTAATTATTGTTATTTTAAAAAGGTAGCTCTACTAAGTAAGGAGCAAACCAGTTCTTCAACATCAGAGTCATGTGGTCCTGAGCAACTGATCTTGGCCTCTTGTGAGTTCTTACGTTTCCTGTTTGGAGATGTTTGCAGTCATAGCAAGTGGCCAGTAAGAGAAGCTTTGCTATGCTACTACAGTTGCTCACAACAGCTGCACAATTGCAAAGAAATAACTCATAAGAACCTTGATACCTCAGATCATGCGTCCATTAAGTCCAGCATTCTGTTCCACACAATGGTCAACCAGATGTCTCTGGAAAGCCCACAAATCTGACATGAAATTCTTTCACTGCTGTTCCCAAACAACTAGCATTCAGAGACACACACTGCCTTGCAGTTTTCATTCAGCCACCCCAGATAATTGCTGGTGATAAACCTCAATTAATTTGTTTAGTTCCCTTTTAAACCCATCTAATCTAGTGACCATAACTGTATCTTGTAGTAGTGAATTCCATAAGGTTGATTATACTGGTATCTCTTCCTGTATATTTACACCTCTATTATATTTTTTAAGATGGGATGATCAGGCCTATACACTGTATTCTGAACATGGCTACAACACATTTAAAATCTTATTTCTACCACTCTTAATAATTCCCAACACTAAATGTGCCTTTTGGCAATAATCTATACTTCCTGAAAGATAGTTCAACACTATACCAACACCATACCAGGAGAGCTATCTACAACTAGAAGTACTTCAGGAGACAACAAAAAGTATTTGAAATTTTTTTTCCCTACTAACACTAGCTCTGTTCAGTATTATTTACGTCATTTATAGTCTGCCTTTCTCACTGAGATTAGAGACTGGGTGATAACTGCACATTAGCTATTTCCACACAAAAGTGAAGGAAGCCCTTCCCATGCTTGCAGCAGCTAGCTAAATCCTAAGTAAAGAAAGTATCTTCTCCCCCTTGCAAAAGGATGTTTCATGTTTGTATGCTCCATTGCTGGAACACATAGTAGTATTTGAACTAAGAAAACATGTTCACCCTTGACCCTTTCCTTTCTTCATCCCACTCTACAGTGAATAAAATAGCCATCATGCAACCACCCTTCTCCCTTTAACAATATGGCTACCTTTAGAGTGGCTGGAAAAATGTCACCTTCTGATCCCTTTCCCCCTGCTTATCTAACGATTAATGATTCCCCCCCCCAACAAAGATATGTGCACAATCATATTATATATATATATATATATATATATATATATATATATATATATATATATATATATATATATATATATATATATATATATATATATAAAAAATAAACATTTGTAGGCGGTTGGCATCGGGTCAGATCTCGTTTGGGGGGGCAGGGCCTGCGCGCCCAGCCCCCCCCCCTTAGGGGATTCCCATAAGGAATCTTGGGGGTGAGTTCGGAGGAGCATGCCCAGCTCGGGGGCAGCTAGGAAAACTCACTCCCAGGTGGCTGGGGAGTCCACTCAGGGGTGTACACCCAGGTGACTCCCCGCTAAGGCCACTCCTTGGGTCCCCCCCCCTCAGCCTGGCTGAGGGGGGTGGGTTCATCGGATGGCAGGCGGGCCAGCCAATACGGGCCGGGATCTGACCCTCATGCTGCGCCAATGCTCCTATTGTTATGTTAATAAAGTTGTGGCCTGTTTTACCCCAACACTGGTGTCTCCTGGGTTTGATTGGGGACCGGTTTTACTCCAACACTTGGGTCTGTGGGGTCGGCACCGCGTCCCCTACCCACACTCAGCATAGGCAGCAAATCCTCTCACTGTAAAAATTAAACTGACAGACTTTCTTCAAAATCTCCACAGGAAAGCTGGCAAGAAAAATGCAGTGAGAGTAATAAGCACACAAACAGTTGGGCAGATAAAGCAGAAAGTCAAAGGATATACACCACCATGAATGACTCCTGTATACCAGGTGAGACAACAGCACTATTAAGTTTACACCTGAAAGTCCTGTGCTAATATTCTGATGGTTGCATTAAACAAACAAACAAACCCACATCTTCAAAAATCAAAGGCACCCAGGAATGCAACAGATAGGAAAGAATATCATCTGAGTTCTAAGGAATAAATGAGTACCCAATAGTGCAATCCTATGCAGAGTTAATCCAATCAAAACCTGCTGATTTCAATGGTTTTAGATTGAAGTTAATCTTCACAGGACTATCAATGCTGAGGACCAAGGCTAATATGGTTGTTTTTCTAGTTTTAATCACAGCCAGCAACAAAAGTAAAAGTGCATCTTTATGAGCTACTAGTCCCTGATTCAAGTGGCATCTTAGCCATAAACTCACTGGGAGTACAATCTCTGTCTTCATTTGTAGCATAATATAGTGATACTGGCCTACTTTACAACCACTGTAAAGATTAATGAAATAGCATACATGAAGGATTCTGGGGGTAACAAGGATAGTTAATTGGTACAACTTCCTCTAACCTTAATGTATTGTGCCAAAGTTATTAGTACAGTCACTGATAGGAAATGCCTATTACAAACATCCAATAAATGTTAAAAGTCATTCTAAGGAAGAATAAATCTTTAAACTAAAAGTTTACATAGCTACTTTCATTCACATATCAGAAGATACACCTCAATCTTCTGCTTACCACTTTACTGCATTCATTCTCAACTCTTCTGGTAAGCATGTGTATTGTAACCCCACTGGAAATAAAAAGGCAGAAGTAAAGCAAGCAGTTCACCTGTTGTGGCAGGAAAAAACCTAAAGAAACAGGAGAACATAGGTACATGGAAGCAGTGTACATGGAAACAAGACACTCACTAAAAATAGGAAGGAATAATTAGCCCCCTCTCTCAGATGTGCCTATGCGCACACACCAATAAGTTGAGGTATAAAGGGGAATACTAAACTAAAACTAAAGCCAGCCATTCCTCTTTTAAAAAGTTTGTCTCCCAAAGTGAACATAACACTAACAGAACCTAAAATTCAAGGGTCGTTCTAAGATTCTTTGCTTGCAACACTTCCGTAACTGGGAAAGGCTCAAGTCTTCTTTCTGTTCAGGAAGGGTGTTTCTGCACCAAGAAACTGCTTTACAAAGATATTTACATTTTTAGGATAACCATGTTTACTCTGAAGTATCATTTTTACTTGCACAAATTATGAATATGCTGCTTTTTCTTTATAAAGAACCTGGAAACACACTTAATATTGGATGAGATGCTTAGAAACAACATCCAAATCCAGCAAAGGAAATTCATGTCTGTAAGAAGACTTCCGTGGACTTATCTCATTTGCTGAATTAGGAATCCATGGTCATAACCCCTGATGCGTATCCAAAAGCACATGTAAGTGTATATGCTGTTGGTTATCTTCATTGCTTCGAATGTGATAAACATTTAGATGGGAATTCTGGTGCAGGTGATCACATAACCCACTTTTTTTAACATACCAATTACGGTAGATCAAGAATTCTCCTTACAATTTCAGGAAGAGGATCACAAAATATGCTCTGTTGATCAGATTATTTTCACATGGTGTTGAACTGCACAATCCCTCACTAGTATGTTGTAGTTGAAAAAACTGAACAGCTCAGAAGCACCTTATAAAAACTACTACTACTTATTACTACCACTGCAATCGTAAGTATATACTCCTAGAAACAATTTCCATTGCTTTTAATTAGAATTAAAACACTATCCCAATTCCAAACAATATCTCAATTCCAAAAGCTACTGTATTGGCAAATTTGATTTGTATTCAATTCTGTACACTCACCCCCCCCAACCCAACCACTTTTCTGGCAAATCACAGAGCTGACTAATGTGAAGTGGAAGGCCACCTTTATTAAATCTCAGTGATATGTCCTTGGTTCAGATCTGGTAAATGTGTAACTAGACCTAAGGATGGATAAATTAGATTTAATGATGGTGCTTTTCATGCCACATACAGAGAAATTTAGTAGCATGCACAAAGGCTGCTGCACTAATTTAAGGTCATAACCAGAGTGATGTGCCAGCATATTATCAACAAAGGATATTGCATTTGCCTAGCAGCATGGGTTGATATTATAAGGACAGCAATAGCCATCCCAAGAGTTATTATTAAACAAACAAAATGGTGGAAAGAAGACAGGAATGTGTAAAACAGAATTGTTCAGGATGGCTTTTTAAAAAAATAAATGAATGAGATTGCTATTCAGACCAATTCCATTTTGCTGCATTTCTTATAAAGTGAATAGGGGTTGTAGGAAAACATAAGCGTTTAAACAGAAATGTTTAAGAGGCATTTTTAATAATGTGAATGGGATTTAAATGTACAGTTTGAAAATTTTAGGCAGTTTTCTTTTGTTCTTGCATTGTTTATATATATTATGCAGTTTGTACTGCGTTGTTTTCTCATTTGGTAATCATGGGGGGGTTTGCACAGATTGTAGTATGCATTACACTATTTTATTGCAGTTTGCATATGTTACACTGTTTTATTGTAGTTTGTATACGTTATACAGTTTTTAATACATTGTCTCCTCATTCTCCTAATCCACCTTGATTAGAAGTAATGAGGAAGGTGGACTATAAAAGTAACAAAAACAAACACAGGGTACATGCCTTTTAATCACTATGGAATCTGATGTATCAGTGCAGTTGCACACACCTGGGCTGTTTCCACACAGCTTACCTTTGCTTGTAACGACCTGGAACATCACGCAAAAAACGCGGAAGATCGTATTTTCTCACAAGAAAACACGATCTTCCGCGGTTTTTGCATGATGTTCCGGGTCGTTACGAGCAAAGGTAAGCCATGTGGAAACGGCCCTGGTTAACTGTAGAGTAACAGTCAATATGACAATTTGGACTTGACTCAAACTTGCTTCACGCCAAATTTATCAGTGTTGTGGTGGCACATCACACTATGCACTATCACAGTTTCACACATTTGAAAGATCAGTGTGCCCACTTGCTTAAGATTACACACTTGAAAATACAGGACTGTGAAATAATGTTTTAAGTAACAGCCCTATACCACTTGAATTCAGGAAGGAGTTATAGTAACTGAGAAACACATACTGTGTCTCAAAAAATTAGGTGCCAAACACAAAAAAGAGTCATTCTCACTACTTTTCTAAGTGAAAAAGACAAGTAGATCCTTGAAGACCTACAATGCAGACTAAACTTGCTTATCAGGATTTACATCACAGGCAGTAGTTGCTTTTAAACAGAGCAGGTACTTTGATATGAAGAATATGTAGAGGTACAGTTCTGTAACACCATGAGAGTTACCATTAAGGTGTCAAAATATCCTCCAGTACTTACGAATTCATTTATTTCTATTATCATGGTAATTTAGCAAGAGCTCACTCCCATACACTAAACTAATTACAGTTAGTGACACTGATTTGACAAAAAGAAATTTGGTGCAATTCTCTGTTATTCTGTGAGACTTGTACAAATTAAAAATAGGTATTAAAAAGAACCACTCCAATAACAGATCACATTTTGAAATAGTATTAAGAAGAAAGTGTGTTCATACACACAAGAATTTATAAAGCATTTTAAAATGTTAAAATTAGGATTGGAAACAGTTTTCTTTCATGGTTTTTTTTGGGGGGGGGGTACATCTAAAACTTCACGCAATTCTGTTCTATTAAGTTCCAAGACACACTTGCAACAACCATAGTTTTGGGCTGCAGAAACATTACATATTATTAATCAACATGTCAATTATCAATAATGTTAAGCTGTATATTTACAGTTGCGCAGACAGGCATTCTTATACTGGCTCTTTTTTAAATCTCTTGCTCTGTATTTTGATGCAGTTTGGCTCTTTAATTATAAAACGCTGATGGACTAGACAAAAGCAACACACATTTCTTCCTCTGTAACCCTATCAGTCTTTTATGAATATTTCTATTCAATTCCATCAGCAAAACAAAGAATGCTATTTGAAAAGTATTTTGAAGGGAAATGCCATGTCTTAATAAAATTTAAATGATCAGATATGTGTTCATAAAGGTCAACAACGAGAAGACATTATCTATGATCAAGAATCCCGGTAGGAAAGCTTCAACAAGTTTTCTGAAATAAAAGTTTCAGTCCACAAGGCAAACTGGAGCTTAAATCCTGATCTAGACCAAACTTCGGGGGGTGGGGGTGGGGGTGGGGGAGATTTCTTATACTGCATTCCAACTCTTCCCTGAATCTGCGCTGCCCCCTAGAGGTCACATCTCGCCTTCTTCAGAGGAGAGGAGTAATCAGCTCGCCGGTTCCACTACTCGAGTCATCCTCGCCTGATTCTAGTCGCAGCAGCTTTCCACGCTGGGCACCGCTCCCCAAATCCATTTTTCCCTCCACATATACTGAGAAAACGAGAAACACCCAAAAGCAAGGCGACTTTCAATTATCCTCCAGCAGGAAACCCGTCCCCGATTCTCTTCTTGGAAGATCTATAACCTCTTTAAATACTACAGAATTATAGGAGGATGCCAGCTGTCACAGGCATCAGTCCAAGGGAAGGGTGGATGTCGCTGTCATTATTAGCTCAGCGCCCTCCTCCTTGGATCCTTCGAAAGCCAACTGCAACCTCTTAGCTTGCCCTGGCCACAATTGCCCCTGTACAGGTCTCGGATGGGACTCATGTACAGACTCTCGGACCTACACAGAGATCCCAAGTAAGACTCGGGCCTGGATCGGCAATCACTCACCTCCTCCCCCACATGTCGCTCTAACTCTTACTGAGATACACATATTGTAAGGAAACAAATAACTAACTCAAAGCACGCGGCATCAACATCCGAAGGGGGGGCGCTTTGGGCTCCTGTCATGGGCCGGCAGGATGCCCTCCCAATGCTCCCCCACCACAAGCGGTCTCTACCTCCAGTTGACGCGTACCCTCTCCCTAAACCCAGCAAGGGCTACCTCTCCCTGCCTACCCTACCACTTCCTGAGCATCTCACTCACAGTACCCAACCCGGTCTTTATCTAAGAATCGGCCCCTTCCTCTCACCCTAGCAAAACACCACTTTGGTTCCAATGCCCGTCAGCCCCAACGTTGACCTCGTCTCCGAATAAAGGGGGGAGGGGGTTCACAATTATCTCCCCACCTCTTATTTGACGTCCCTTAGAAAACAGAGACCGTCCCGTCCTCCCCCCCCCACTCCGTTGTCTCCTTAGTCACGAAAGCCCAAGCCCCCCTCTGCCCACCCTGAGGGCCCTCGCTCGTCTCCAGCCCCCTCCCCGGAAGGAGTGAGGCCCCTCCACTGTGCCAATCCCTATCCCCTCCCCTCCGCGAAACTCTCACCTTCTGCCTGCTTCTAGGCCCCGCAGTCTTCGTCGCCACCCGGCACCCCACAAGTCCAAAGCCTCGGTTGACGATGTCCAGAATCCTGGCTGGGGAGGGGGGGGGGAATTAATCATTAAAAAAAATAATAATTCCAAGGGGAAAAATGGCGGATTAAAATCCAAGATGGCGGCGACGAAGGACGGACGATCTCGGGAAAGGTACCTAGAGATTCATCCGCCTTCACTCGTGCGAAAAAGTCCCCGAGTCCCCTCACAACGACCCTGCGGCGCAACAACAACTCAAGTTACGCCTCTATCCTCTGCAAAACGCGCCTGTCATCACAAGTTGGCAACACGGCTGAATCTTCCGGGTAGGAATAAGGTCTTTTGTTTTCGTAGATCTGCCGGCTCCCTCATACAGCCAGTAGAAGCGCCTCCTTGCTTGTGTGCTCAAGAACAGCGGAAGAACACAGAGCGTTGAGTAAAGAACTTTTTTCGAAAGCGGAGGAATACGTCAACCGAAGATGTTCTTACCTTAGCGTTTCAACTCTACAGGCCGAAGTTAGATACAGGAACCTATTCTGTTCTCTTTTGCAATCGCTATACCTCTGGTTTGCCGCGGAGGAACATCGTCAAGATTATCTGCATGTTGCTAGAGCACTCTATGCGGAGGGATCTACATATAAATACGTTCAGCATAGTATAGTTTCAGAATCCGAAAGAAACCTTTTTCTAAGGAATCAATCCGCCCCCCCCCAAGCCCTTTAAATAAACTAGAGCCGTAACGGTGGCTGTTAGGGTAGTTTGAATTGAGTGTACATTAGGTGTGGTTTTGGTTCTACATATTGGGCACATAAGCATTTGTTACTGCAGGCCTGCACGTTTTGTGACCAGCCATATCGCGCGCAGACCACCACCTATATATGGAAACCCCGCGGAGACTCAGAGAAACTTGTATTTATTGGCTGCCTAGGAATTAAAAGAGTCCAAGCACCTGACAGACTACAATACATAGCTGTCTTTGTGGCCCCGCTTCTTCCTTCGATCACACACCACAAGCTTTGGCGAGAGAAACATCATGTAGACTAGATGCTCCGGTTTAACGCCTGCATGTATCCAGTTCTTTCAGTTAGAATAAAAGCTTTCTTCCTTATAACCCCTCCTCAATTATGTTAGTTTGTACTCTTACACAAAACATTTCTATTATAAATAAAACTGTTCTTCTGTTAAGATAATAAAAGGGTTTATGAGACGGGTGTTAGAAGAGTCAGGTTTGTTCTGTCAGTACACGAAGTATCCATTTATGTGGGATCTGGACTGGGAAACAAATTGCAAAATGTGTATGATGTGAAGGGGAAAGGGCTTGAGAGGATTTTCCTAACACAAAATATGCTATTTGGTACCCCTTCATACGATTTCCAAGCAAAATAATAATAGTAACAAGGATTCCTGCAAATTACCTTCCTTGTAGGTGGACTTTTCTTGTCCTGCTCTTATTAAAACATAGTATTAAAAGCAGAAAGCATTTTTCTTTTATGTTGCTTCCTTTTGTTTTCATGAGTTTTTTGAGTCCTTTTCTTGCTAGCATCATTTGCAGCAATTTTGAATCTCTACAGACATGTTGGAAAAGTTATATTTACTATTTATATAAATTAACATCTAGATTGGAGTAGTTACTTTCATTATTAAAATTCCAAGTTACTACAGAAAATAATTTTGCAAGTCTTTCAATATCATTTTTCTCCTACATCTGGCCCATGGTGGAGTTTCATACAAGAAAATAGCAAATGAATCTTTCCCACTGTATGGGGCAAGCTTCATCTAATACATTACTGTATATACTAGGCTGCTGTCAAAAGAACAGGAATAAAATTGGCTAATGGTCAAATGCTGAACTATACTAGAAAGTTATACGACTCATTATCATCTTGTTGCTGACTCTTGGCAATGTAACTGTAAATGGGTATCTACCTAATCTGTCGTTTTGAAGATGTCCACATCATTTTTTTGAACAGGGGTAAGTAAAAGTCTCTTTATACACTTTATTGTGGCTAAGAAAGAAAGTAAGCTGAGAAGAGTGATACAAGATAATTGTATGCTGAAAGAAATTTTGAGAATATGGTCTAGACATAAATTATTCTTGGCTGGTTTCTCACTGGCTTTGGCAATTAGAATCAACGAATATAAGTTTGCTTTTGAGATGAGTCGCTTTAAATTTGGGGAGGGTAAAATTCCAGTCAGATATTGTGACCTGTTCCAGAATAATACCTTTTCTAGCATCTACATGAAGCAAGTTAGTATTGTTTTTCTCCAGTATTTACAGATGTAAAGCCTTCTAACTTCAAAATTGAGTAGACTGAAGTTTGAGGAATCTGACAATTTTTAAGAAGCTATTTGTACAAGAGGGTACAAATCTAACAATTATATAAATGCCTAGAATAGAGCTCTTGATTATAATGTTGGCAATTATGTGTGGAAACATCTGTTTACAAAAAAGTCCTACTTTTCATGAGCTTAGCATTAAAAATGAATGTCTTTAAGATTTTACTTACTTACTTACTTATATGAGCTTTTGTGGCTCATAAGGATCACAAAGGTAGCTGACAAGTTAAAATATACATAGATGGCAGTCCAATGCCATTTATCACCACTTAAAATTGCAGATATACAACATGAACACTAGTCATTGCTGTTATTGTAGCGAGGGCAATACCTCATTTTTACACTTGAGAGTTTGAGAGTTTGACCATTCTGGAGTACAGTAGCCAGAAAGCCCTTCAACAGTTAAATGAGGGCTGTAAACCTCAGGGTGGGGGCAGAGGGGCTCAGGGCTCCTCCAGGATTTCTAGGTGAAGGCAATGCCCCCCCGCCGAAGCTGACAGGTAGTATCATGAAGCTGCTCTGGCTGTTGAATTCAACCAGTCTTTTTTTAAATAATATTTTTTATTTTTAATTACTAACATCCAGACTACAACCAAACTACAAACAGAAAAAGGAAAAAGGAAACAAGGGGAAAGGTAAAAAAACAACATAAGAACATAAACTACAACTACAAGTATTGAACTCCCTTCATAATACAATTCTTTAAAGTTAAACTTTCTCATATGCTATTAGATTGGCAGATCTTATAAAATACAAACTACAGTCAGGATCAGGTCTTCTCCCCCCACCCCCTGCATCTTGGTCTCAATTCTCTCTGAACAGCTGAATTCAACCAGTCTTGTTTATCTTTGTAGCAACTTACCAAGTCCATAGGCACAGGGATAGTTTTCTCTGTTTCTTTTTGTAAAGATGCGGGGGGGGGGGGCATTAGTGGATAATACTGACCCTTTCTGCTTCTATTAATTTTGCTGGTTTATTCCCCCAACTGCATTGATTTATTTGCAGCACTCTGAACCCCTTTTTGTGCCATTAGTAGACTTGCCCCCTGACTTTTTAAAAAGACCTTTTCCCAGTCAGTGCTTTTCCCCATGCATAATCTTTATTGTGGCTTTTAGTGTCTCACACTCTTCTGCCCCCTCTCCAACCCCCTGCCAGCCCACTGCTTTGTGATTGGCCACTCTCATCTATCCCTCTCCTTTCCATCCCTTCCACTTCCCCTCCCTCCTCTTTTTTCTTTATTTTTTAAATTTTTAAAAATAAATCTAGCATTGGATTGATGCACTGATGGTTTGCAAGCATCTTGGAGAAGCGCAATTCCCCATTGCTTTAAGAAGAGCAGAACCCAAATCAGCCAATCAAGTAAACAAAGACAGGGGCAGAGAGGAAGATATTCTGGGAATAGAGACACACATACACCCAGCATTCCAGCGATGTATCAATTTAGCATGCTCAAAAAAAATAATAATTAAAGGGCCGGCACTGTAATGCCACCAATAACGCCATTGGCAACAATAACACCAGCACTCAGTCCTGAGTATGGAGCTGAATAAATAAACTGATGCCATACCACCATTATATGGAAGAGGTGCGATGGGAATGTGGCCAAGCCAACTGCATTGGTTTCAGCTTAACTTCTTGAAAAATGAGGAGTAAGTCTGGCATGCAGAAGGGATCACTGTCTGTAAAGAAACAATAACAAGATAGAAAGACTCTGGAGGGGAAGGAAGGGGAAGATTAACATAACTAATGTATATAATCCATTGAGCAATCAGAAGGTCTCAATGGTTGAACTGAAGCATATATTTTCTGTAGACTGCAACGAAAGCTCTGATGTAAGTAATGGATCTAAAGAATTCTGTTTTGTTTTTGTGACGGGATAGTAATAATTGCAATATTACTGTGTCCTGGTGGGCCCTGCATTAGACAAAGAAATGGTCCCATCCCATTTCCATTTTATTTTTAGCTAAGGGCTGGGGTGGGGGCAAGGGCAAAGGTGGCAAGGTTATTCTACTACCTAGAACCTCCTTTAAATAAATAAATATTTCCATTTCTATTTTATATTTAGCCTGGTATATTTAGGGGGTGCAAAATGCTGTTGCCTAAATACTGGATATTGTGTTGGGGGGCTCAGAGGTTTTTGGCTCCAATGGTGGAAGTTAAGTTGATTTGGGTATCCTAGGACCTGGTTTAGAGAAAAAAGAAATAGAAGAGATGGGGATATTTCCATCTTTAGTCTTTTTTGTTCGTCTTTCTGCACCTGTACTTGGGGGAGGTGGAGGGATATAAAGCTGGTTCCTCAAACATGGAAACGGAGGTGCTTCTGTCCTGGACCCTACTTCAATAAAACAAATGTCCCTGTATTTTCAAGCCAGGGTATCTGAGAAGCCAGTATTTACTCTGGATTCTGAGATTCATGTGGAAATTCATACTGAGTGTCCAGTATGTGAGTGGTGTAGTTTTTAGAGTGTTGGTCTAAGACTGGGGAGCGCAGGTTGTGTTTTCATCAGTTCTTCTTGTTGAAGGCCATGGTTTAGGAAGGGAAAGGAGAATACTGCAAATAAATGACTGGCTACATAGACGGTGTCATCAGGAAAGGTTTTGTTTTTTGGACCATGGCTGTCGTCACACGGCCATAAATTTAGCGCCAAACTAGCACCATCTCCCGCTGAATGCTCACCTTATTCTGGCTCTCTTGTGATTTCGCCATTCTCCCCAATTTACACTTTGTGACTCTTTATGTCATCTTTATCCGCTTCCATGTGAATGCCCTGGATTGACTATGAACAATTTGCAACACCAAAACGCTCACTCTCCCCAATCATCTGTCTCACCTAACACTGATTCTCCTGCCCTACACTCCCACAAGCCCCAACACGACCCGCAATTAAGCCTCAAAGTTTTTTTTTTTTTAAAGTCAGCCTTATAGCGCTATAGCAATATTCTGCCATGGGCGGGAAACCTCTGCTACCTACTATGGTTGGCTTTTGGGTTGGCCCAGCACAACATTGGTATAATAGAAGAGCGATATAGCGCAAATATGCGAATTTTTTTTTTTAAAAAGGGAGCAGAATTTTTAGGGCCCCGTTTCCAGAGGCACTTTGACTGACCGTCAAATTGTGCTTTTCCCTTTTAATGTGACTGACTGGAAGCGCAAGCAGTCATCAAAAGATGTGAGAATCCGTTCTAATAACGGTAACAGAAAAAACGATTTCTAGTGCAAAGCTGACGAAATAAGGGTCCGTGTGACGATGGCCCCTGGCTTACACTTCCCAAATGAAGCTCTTCTGTCAAGAGATGTTTTGTACCTCACAAGGGTAGGAAAAATGTGTTTGGTAAGAATCTTGCAAACCTGATAAGGAGGGCTTTAAACTAAATCCTATGGGTGAGGGGAGAGACAAAAATTCAAAGCCTATAATTGGTGATGAGAACACTGAAGATTTGCAGGAGTGGAACTCATGCTAGGAAACATTAACTCGCAGGTAAGCGCAGAAACAAAATCCTCAGGGCATACAACTCATGGTTTCCAATGTGTCTCTGTGCAGAGTATAGAAAACAAGCTGGAGGAACTTGAAGTCCTAATACAGGAAGGGGACTGTGACATAATAGTCATTACTGAAACTTGGTGGAATGACACTCACAATTGGAATACTAGGATTGAGGAGTACAACTTGTTCAAAAGGGATAGACAAATAACGAAGGGGGGAGTAGCATTATATGTAAAGGAAGTATCTACGTGTGAGGAAATACATGGAAGTACAGAAGAGAGTCTCTGGGTAAAAATAAAAGAAGTAAGAAATAATAGTGAGATTATGGTAGTGGTCTGCTAGAGACCACTAAGCCAGGCAGAGGACTTGGATGAGAAACTCCTAGAATAACTTACACAGTTCACAAAAAGACAGGACACAGTAGTCACGGGAGATTTCAATCACCCGGATATCTATTGGAAGTCGAACTCTGCTAAAAATGAAACGTCAAATAAATTGCTGACTTGTCTTGCTGATGACTTCATTTTTCAGAAAGAGGAGAGAGAAACAAGGGGTTCGGCTATCTTGGACCTGACCCTCACCAACAGGCAAGAACTGGTTGACGAGCTGCAAGTAGTGGGCACCCTGGGTGGCAGTGACCATGTAATCTTGGAATGTACAGTCCTGGGGAAGGGAAAAGCTGTACATAGTCAGACATATGAGCTGGACTTCAGGAAAGCAAATTTTAACAAGCTGAAAGTTATGCTTCTTACATGCCCAGGGTAAGGCTGATTGCCACTTTGGGGTCAGGTAGCAATTTTCTCCAGGCCAGTTTGGCTAGGGATCCTTACAGTGTTTTGCCATGTGTGTGCGGGGGGGGAGATATTTGTGAATTTCCTGCATTGTGCAGGGGGTTGGACTAGATGACCCTAGAGGTACCTTCCAACTCTATGATTCTACGGAGCATGCTGAAGGTGAGATCAGTAGAAATTGCCTCCAAATGGGGGATTTTTACTGAGCTTGGCTTCACTATGGTCAGCTACTCCTCTTGCTGATGCAACAGGGGAGCACAGGAGCATGTGCACATGCTTCCCCCTCTATGTCATCCCCCCCAGATGAGGATCTGGGAGACAACACATGGGGTGGGAGGATGGCCTGCCTAGGGAGGGACCAAGGTCATTTCTGGGACTGTTTTGGCCTTTAAGGGAGGACTCATTGGGGCTAGGCCTCACAGCAATTAGTATACCACATGCTACCACTTAACTCACATGACTCACCTAGGCCTGCCTGCTTGCAACTGTTCAACAGTAACGTCCCCAGAAAGCCAGTATGGTGTAGTGGTTTGATTTTCAGGCTAGGATTTTGAATCCCTATTCTGTTGTGAAAACTCACAGGGTGACCTTGAGCCAGTTACACATTCTCAGCCTAATTTACTTCACAGACAAGGGAGGATTGGACATTAACAGCACTGGGATGCCTCCTAGTGGACTGATGGCATCCCCTCTTCTGGGCTGGAAAAGCCCTGTGACAATCCTGTGGGAAGCAGGGGAGGCGACACTGGAGACCCACATAGGCAAGGGAGGTGGCATGCCCAGGTAACCACGTGCAAGATGAGGAAGGACTCAAGGCAGCAGCACCTGTTTTGGCCCACACAAGGCAAGAGATGCCATGCTCCTTGCCTGTGAAATTGAAAAGTCTATGCCCCTGGTTACAACATTATAGTGTCATAGGCTCACTCTTTTTCTCTTTAACTCTGTAGTAGAACTTACAAGACAGTTCCAGCTGATAATGTTAAATGTAATAAATAAATAATTATTGTACCTCAGCTGGTCTTTGCAAGGCACTGGAGGAAGAAAACTGAGCCTCAAGAAAGGAAATGGTTGGAGAAGGCCACAGAGTTACATATTTTATTTAGCCATATTTATTTGTTTTATTCAGCTTATACCCCACCTAGGGTTGCAAGTCCCTCACTGGGACCCCACTCCACCCTGTACCCTCCACCCCCTGCCCCCACTTAACTGGCTGGCAGGGGGGAACATGCCTCCCAGGGCATACTGCCATGTGACATGCTCCTGCACACCACAGCAGCCCAATTTGGGCCAGATTCAGGCCAAATCGGGCTGTTGTGGAGTGTAGGAGCACTCCAGGGCCCATTCAGCTGGCTTTGACTAGGGCCAGGGCCTTTTCTGCCCTGGTCCAGGCTTGGTGGAACGCTCTCCCAATCGAGATCTGGGCCCTGCGGAACTAGGATTGCCAGGTCCCTATATCCTCTCTCTGGGAAGGGGGGGAACGGGCAGTTACCTTGTGCGAGCAGCGAGGTCCCGTTCACACGCATGCTCCAGTGCCTTTGCAATGATGTCATCACTGGAAGTGATGTCATTGTGCTGGCCACGGGAGTGCTCCTGCACTCCATGTAGGCCTGATTCGGCCCGTTTGGAGCCCAAATCAGCCCCAAATGAAGCACAGGAACGCTTCTGTGGCCGGTGCAATAACACTGTTGGGAGCGTGCACAAAGTATACATTCCAGAGGTGCCTTCTGGTGGTGGGCAACCTCCGGGAGCTTGCCACCTACCACCTCCCACTGACAGGTCGGCCGGCAAGGTGGTAAATCCCAGGGAGTTTGCCCACCATCAGCGGGTACCTGGCAACCCTATGTGGAACTGTCCTGCGGGGCCTGGATGGTTCTCCAAAAGACTCAGAATGTAACACAGTCAGTTATGTATCGTAAAAGGCTATTGGAATGGGGAATATTTAGTAAGCAAATTAGTTTCAAGTTAATAACTGGAAAATTAGATGATTCTTTGTGAAAAATATACAAGTTTGCAGTATGTTACAGTTTCTAATATGAATGTGCTTTTATTCTTCAGTTTCTCTTTAAAAAATCATTCTTTTGCCTATGATAGGCTGCCTAAATTGGTGATCTTTAATAAAGCAGTCTTAGGACTCGGGAGGCAAGCAAGATTTAGAGGTGTGTGTTTAATACCTGTTAATGCAATGTTGACACCTCACTCCTATGGACTTGCTGGAACCGCAGATAAACAAATAGAAGTACAATAGTCTTCAATCACAATTATGCCACACATGTAAGCAAGGGAGAAAAACACGAACATAATCTGATCAGAGCTTGCATCCTAGAGAGAAGGGACATCTTACCTGGTGTACAATCATTCTTGTCATGCTGTGGTTTTCAGTCTGTATAGCTTCAGAGAATCCATATTGGCATCAGCTATGGCTCAAGAGAACTGGACCAACAGGAAATGTTGCACCAGTAACTGCTTCTTTGCTTTTGACAATTTTTAATGCTCTGCAGCCCATATATTTGCTGTGATTCTGTCTATTGACTGATGAAAAAACTGATCCTTCTGTATCTTATCAGAAATCACTATATTAGGTTATCAAACCAGGAACCCAGGCAACACACATTCTTCCTATGGACATATTCAGGGTTGTGTTGCTGTGTCATGATGGGTTTGGATCTTGATAGGCTTCTGGACTGTAGGATGTTAAATCTTAGGGTTGGTGATCATAGTAGGAATTCTTATGGCTGCAAAAGAGTCTCACAAACTTTGGGATCTCCAGCCTTTGATGACTTGGACGCTAGTGAGTGACAATTTCTTTTATTTATTTATGTCATTTATAGTCTGCTTTCTCACTGAGACTCAAAGCAGATTACACAGTGTGACATTAGTACAGTCAATATCAAGGACATTTCCATAAACAATGCTATAGGGTAAATAAACACAATTTTACAAAGAAATAGCATTAGCAAGAATCAAATACAGAGCTGAAGAAATGCTGAAATAGAACATAAGCAATTCTAGGGCTGACATTACACAACATGAAGCACAGGTAGCTCATGGGAGCACATGTTTAAAACAACAGATAGTATGTAAGGCAATATAGTGAAGAAGTCTATGGTCCCTTACTGATTAGCAAAGCTTCTGAGACCCCCTCCCTACAATACATAAGCCTTTTTGAATAATTCAGTTTTGCATCATTTGTGGAAAGCTAGGAGAGTGGGGGATCTCCTGACCTCCTCAGGCAGGCCGTTCCACAGAGTAGGGGGCTACCACAGAGAAAGCCCATGTACAGGCTGCTGTTGATTTCGCCCATGTGCAGGGTGGCACTTGCAGGATGAGTGAAGTTGCTCATTTTCCTATTCCCCTGTTCTGTCTGCTGTTTCAAAGGGAAGGGCTCTCTTGCATTTGAGGAAGTAGTAGAGGACATGACACATAACTGGGCAGGCTCATTACACCTGCCTAGCTGGTTTCAGTCTGACTCCTCTCCAGCAGCATAGTAAACTGATCCTTGTATGTGATGCAAGCATTCTGCTGTATGTTGCGTTTGCATAACATAATGTTGTGAGTTTTGGATCTGGTTACTGTGGGTTGGTCTACAGCAGGGGTACCCAGTTACAGGGTTGTTGTGAGGATAAAATGCAGAAGAGAATTATGGAAGCCGCTTTAGGTCTGCACTGCGGAGAAAGGTAGGGTATAAATGAAGTATAATATATAAACATGTTGCATCTTTGTGCACTTGTGGAGTTTTAAGAAAGATTAGTGGGCACCACCAAAAAATGACTGCCATGGGGGGCAGGGCCAAGTCATGAAATAGTGTTACCACATCCCTGCACACATGTAAACATGCTTTTTCAGACTGGCATGGGAATTAGCTTGTTTGTTTGTGCAGGGAGTGGGAACAGGGATCTTTACCTAATGAGCAGTAGGATTTGAGTCCAGTGGCATCTTAGAAACCAACAAGGTTTTGGGGATGTGAGCTTTTGAGAGTCAAAGCTCCCTTCTTCAGATATGAGTAGGCATGGAGATCTCTGAGCCTTTATACCCCAGGTACAATGCAGCTTGATTAGACCAGAAATTAGCATCTGTAGTGAGATAAGAATCCTATCTCTCTCTTCAACTCCAGGGTGGTCCATTGGTCTGAATTTGTGCACAAACTCAATTTCATAAATCTCACAATGTAACCTCCCCTCAAAGTTTCACTGTTTGAGGCTAGCCACTTTTAGGTAAGCAGTGGAATGTCCTGGAAGATTAAAATATTCTTCCACTGGTTTTTGAGTATTGTGATTTTTAATATCAGATTTATGTGCATGTATTCTTTTACATAGGGACTGACCTGTTTGTCTAATATAGAGAGTGGAAGGGCATTGCTGACATTTAATAGCTTATATAACATTGGAAGATGGACAAGTGAATGATCCTGAGAAAGTATAACTGGTGTTGATAGATCCAGTTATTGTATTATTGGAATGAATATGGGGACAAAGTTGGCATTTTGTTTTCTGTGTCAGTGTTGGGAACTACATTATGAATGACAAGTTGTTTAAGGTTAGGGGGCAGTCTGTGGGCAAGAAAAGGTTTGCCTCCCAATGCTTATCAGGGGAAAGTATTATTGTCCAGCATAGCTTGCAAGTTGAACTTGTTTGAGCTGAGAGTTGGATGTGACCACCAGTGGCATTCTATTGTTGTTGTGTTTGGGCCTATCTTGTAACAGGTTGTCCCTGGGTCTCATTCTGGCTTTGTTAATCTGTTTCTTTACTACATTAGGTGGGTACTATGATTCCAAAAATGTCTGTTGTAGATCCTGCAAGTGAGAATCTCTGTCAGAGGGATTAGAACAGATATGGCTATTATGTAAAGTTTGGCTGTAGATGATGGATTTTTTTTGTTGTTTCTTTAGGATGGTGACTGGTGGTGTTGGTTGATTGTTGGGATTCTGGTATAAGGTTCCATCATGTATTTGTACAGCAGTGTCTAGAAAATATACTTACTGTGTGGATTGATTCTTGATCAAGTAGCTAGTGGGGTGGAAGTTGCTGGAGGTCTGTTGAAATTCTTCTAGTGCTTCTTTCTCATGTGTCCAGATGATGAAAAAAATGTCATCAATAAATTTCAACTATAGGGTGGGAGCTAAGAAAGTGCTGCTCCAAGTCAGCCATGAAAATGTTGTAGAGTTGCCAAGTCCCTTTACCCACTTGGAGGAAGGGGAGGACCTGGTACTTACATTCTTCTTCTGGGAAGTGACATCATTGCACTGCCTGGGAGTGCTCCTGCACTTCACACCAGGCCGATTTGTGCTCCAAACAGGCAACGAACAGGAGCGCTCCCAGGGCGATGTGATGATGTGACTCCCAGGAGTGATGTCATTGCACCACTCTGGGAGTGTACCCTGGAGGCCTGTTCCCCTGCCTTCCCCCCCCCCATCAGCCAGGTGAATGGTGGTGGGTGGCAGAAGGTGGGAGCGGGGGATCCCTTGCCCCCACTGAGGGAATGGTATCAGAAAGAACGTGACCAACTAACTAAGAAGGTGTAATAAATAATACAGTCAATATAAATCTACAAACAATGAATTTATAGAATTAACACGAAAAGCAATCAAACACAACAATCAAAAAGCTCTTAAAGGGAGCCTCGGCTAAGCCAGACCGCCCCATTGCAACGTAGCTCCAACAGGTAGCGACGCGCAGAACCGAGGGGGGGGGAGGCAACCCAAGAGTCAAAAAAACCTAAGCTGTGACCATAGCCAAACACTTAGTAATGAAATAAATCAATGAATACAAAAAACAACATTCAAACAAAAACCACCAACTTGTGCAACAAGAAATCCATGTAGAAGTAACAAAGCCAATAAATGGTCTATAATAATAAACTCAATGAATAAGCTGCTGAAATAAGTATTCAAAATGTAACCGCAACGGGTTAGCTAGCAATTGACCATCCCGTATCGGATTCTCCTTCTTCCAAGCAGTTACAACTGTAAGACATAAAAATTACAATCAATACAAATTTCAAAGTTTGCACACAATCCCGTAGTTTCTAATGACATAATCATCACATGTCAGAAAACAGTTCTAAACACATTCAAAGCAGGTACATAGTAACGGCTCGCTCTCAGGCGTAAGCACAGCCGATTAGAAAACTCATTCTTAAGTACCATCAACCATCGAATCTTTTAAAGTGCCAGAGTCTCAGATAGTCCTCATAAAAATGCTGTAAAGTCGCAATTTATATTCAGTCCCTTTGGTTCCACAGTACAAAGTCTGTGGATCCACCATGCTTCCTTTCTTCGGAGATCCCTTTGTGCAAGAAGAGGGTCCTTGAAATTACTCACATGAAGTACAGAATAAAGAAAGTCCGTATCCTTGTGCTTTTTTTCTTTGAAGTGCGAAACCAGCGGAGCTTCTTCCACTTCGCGGTGCAATCTGGAACGATGTTCTTGAATCCTTGTCTTTATTTGTCTGCTTGTACACCCTATATACATTAGTTTACACACACACACAATCATATATACCACATTCAGTGTATTACAAGTAGAAAAAGCCTACCAATATAGTCCCATGGCTTTAAACTGATGGGGTGACATAACAAAATCACATGTGTTACATCTACCACACTTGAAATGACCCACCGGTAAGTTAGTGGATGGTTTCACTTTAAGAAAGTCAGTCTGTATTAGGTGGTCCATAAAGCTCCTAGTTTTCCTTAATGCTACTAATGGTCTTCCTTGGCATCCTGGTAAATCCTCAACTGGGGCCCCTAATGTGTAAATCCTGGTAAATCCTCAACTAGGGGCCCCTAATGTGTAAACTAATGTATACTAATGTATACATTAATGTATACTAATGTATTCATTGAGTTTATTATTATAGACCATTTATTGGCTTTGTTACTTCTACATGGATTTCTTTATTGGCTTTGTTACTTCTACATGGATTTCTTGTTGCACAAGTTGGTGGTTTTTGTTTGAATGTTGTTTTTTGTATTCATTGATTTATTTCATTACTAAGTGTTTGGCTATGGTCACAGCTTAGGGTTTTTTGACTCCTGGGTTGCCTTCCCCCCCCCCTCGGTTCTGCGCGTCGCTACCTGTTGGAGCTACGTTGCAACGGGGCGGTCTGGCTTAGCTGCGACTCCCTTTAAGTGCTTTTTGATTGTTGTGTTTGATTGCTTTTCGTGTTAATTCTATGAATTCATTGTTTGTAGATTTATATTGACTGTATTATTTATTACACCTTCTTAGTTAGTTGGTCACGTTCTTTCCGATACCATTTGCTTTACATGACTCTCTCTTTTGGGCTTATTTCACCCACTGAGGGAATGGCAACCCTAAAATATTGGCATATTGTGGTGCCATGCAAATACCCATAGCTATGTGGTTGGTCTGAAGAAATAAATATTCATCAGATCTGAAGTAATTGTAGGTGAGGACAAACTGGCAGAGCTTGGAAGCAAGGTCAGATGTGTTAGAGATGATGTTACCTAATAAGGTTGCTATGAGTAACTGTAAGGAATGTGATTCAGCAGGAAAAGTACAATAGAAATAGGTTTAAAGAGAAATATGGAGTTTATTGAGGGATTGGGTACAATATTAGGAAGTGGAGAGGAAGAAACTTATTCTGAATAAATACTAGCAGTGCAAATATCAAACAAAGCCCAAGCAAATAGCACACTTCTTAACAACATCCAGAAAATATCAACCTGAGGTATTCCAATTTGGACCAAGAGTTACGTTTAAGCTTAAGGTGTAAACGTGGAGGGAAAATGGGAAACAGGATAGAAGAGAAACAAGTGTCTAGTATTTCTAACTAGCAGAGAGAAACAGAATGCCAGCTGTCTTTGTAGTGCAGTGTGAACTGGAAAATAAGGAGGGATAGATAAGATGAGGAGCTAAGCTATACCTTTCCTATTCTGCATAGTAATCATCAGGAAGAAGGAAGGATCCAGTGAGTTGGAAGCCTGTTACAGTCTGTGGGGAGCCCAGAGAGTAAGTGATTTCAAAAAGAGTAGACCTACTATTGGGTTGGGGTAGCAGGTAGGATTCCGAAACCAGCTACCAAAGTTTGGAGGCTGAGAGGTTGCTTTTATGCATCTTTAGCTGCACTAAAAGAAGGACAATGTGTCTGCTGTGATGGGGTTGGGGTCCAGGGAAAAAACTTTTAATCTGATCAGAAGATTTGAATTTTAGGGGAGAGGAAGGGGGAGACAGCTCCAGATACAAGCATGATTTAAAAGTATGGGGAAAGTATGGAAAAGTCAGCCTGGGACGATTAGTTTACCTGACAAGTGGCCAGCAAAGGCCTGTTGGGCAAAGTCTGGGGAGTGACTTGATTAATTTACCTGAAAGGCAAGTCTATTTAACAAAGGCCAGGGGATGACTGATGTCCTAGCCTTCCTTATGATTACATTTTCAGGGAATGCTGCATTGTAAAGCAGATTCCTTGATGGTCAGTTATTGCTCAGCAAATTCTGATCTTTAAACATGACCTGAATTTTGATGAGCCTCGGGAAGCCAAAGGATAGAACTTTTATCAAGTGAGTGTCCAGGCCCCCAGGGGAGCCTGGTTATGTTTCTGTCAGTGAGTCGGCGTTTGTGTTCCTGCAGCCTGATCTTATTGTCTCAGTTTAATATGAAACATGGCCTTTCTTTCTCCTGCAATCCTAGATAGCATATGGCCTGAAAAGTCATGGTGGTGATCAGAAAACATGGCTCCTGCCTTGAGGTTACTCTTGTTAAAGATAGCACAGTGTGTGTGTGTGTATGTGTGTGTGTGTGTGTGTGAGAGAGAGAGAGAGAGAGAGAGAGAGAGAGATGAAGGCCTCCACTGGAATAATATTAAACGTCTGTAATACTAAAACTACCAAATTTGCTATTAAATTCTTATTAAAATTATCAAACAGTCATCAAGTGTGTCTGCACAACCAATCATAAATGAACAGGTAATTCTGATTAAAACACATACTAGAAAATTGCACAGAGAAAATCTTTCAGCAAAAAGTCTGGTTGAGCTAGCCAGAGTTCAGAATACCAGGGATTGGTATAGAGACAGCATTACAAAACTGAAGGTATGACACTGATCAATATTTGTGGCAACAATTTTGGAAAGAATGGGAAGAACTAAATTGGGGATCCTCAGCACTTAACAGCCAGATTACATTAATGGTCAGTGATTGCATATCATGTACAAGATAAATACAGGAATAGGAGGTTTTATCTTCCAGTCTGGTGGGGCTTAATTTGTTCTGCTTTGCACCTTGCCCTTCCTAGTTTCTTCTCCCAGTTTTTTCTTCAAGTTGTCACTGCTACAAGATTATTGCTATTGCTGGCATTATAACTGCAAGATCCATTTTGAAACACAAAACATGGTGTTTGCTCCCCAGGTTCTCTGCCTGCCTCTCAGGGACTGAACCTTGCTCGGTGTTTCGCAGGCAATACTTACATTCAGGCTGAGAGCTGGGTAAGTCCAGGAGGAGCTGGCAATAATGGTTGCTCTGGGGGAAAGCGAGTTAGGAGGTCTCAAGTCACACATTCTCCTGCAATGGGGGCAGCAATTTCAAAATGAGTAGTTCCTGAGAAACCAAAGATATCAAACAAAGCCCAAGCAAATAGCACACTTTTTAACAACATCCAGAAAATATCAACCAAAGGTATTCCAATTTGGATCAAGAGTTACATCTAAGCTTAAGGTGTACATGTGGAGGGGAAATGGGATACAGGATAGATGAGAAACAAGTGTCTAGTATTTCTAACTTTGCAGGAAGATATGCTTTGGGAAAGAAGGAAGTGGATACCATGAAACACACGGACGGATTCCAAAGTGCCAATAAATGCCATTTTGGGGATCACTTGTCTACGCTTGGCCTAAAGTAATATGCGTGAGGGTAACCAGAACCTACAACAAAAGGAATTGTAATGTTTCTAAGCCATTGTAGATGTTTCCTTAATAGTCCTTAGCAATTGGCCCTACCGAAGTACTAACCAGGTAATCCTCTCCCAACTGAAAGAAGGGGATGTATTGTGAAGAACCAGCAGTTTAGATTCAGGAAGACAAAGAGAGAGAAACAGACAGACACTGTGAATGATTGAAGCACCCTGGAAGTGCAGACTCTCTTTCTCTGGGGATCTGATATATGTAGCAGATCACCTGCCCTGCAGGAGTGCCACTTACACCTTACCTGTATGTCTATAAAATAAAGCAGGTGCTCCAAAAATGCTGAAAATCACTGGTGCTTTCCTCCAAATCAAACTAGGCCAGATAATCACTGCCCCTGGAAATCTGCAACAGCTGGAGAAGGAGGGAAAGCACATAACAATGAGTAATAAATGTATATGTACCATGTATTCAGTTGGTGTCTGACATGCTCTGCCTGGTCATACAAACAGGAAAGACTAAGAACCATTTCTGTTTTGCATTAAAAGGCTTATTTTAATTGACATCTGCACACACAAATAAGAATAACTGCCAAATGTAAAAATGAATAAAAGTAAAAACACTTTGCATTGAAATGTAATATATTTATTTTAAAAATATAATAACAGATGGTCAATACTAAATGATAGATCACCTTTAAATAAATGGTTGTAATTCATTTAAGGGCTTTGCTGATGTCGTAAATTGCAATGTGCAATTATTGCAATTATCTCATGGCAGCTATCTCATGGTGAATTACACTAATGGTGAATTACTGCAGCTATCTCATGGTGAATTACACTAATGTACTGGAATACTGCATGTACTGTAATGTTGTCTTTAAGGGTTTTCATTTTGTTTTGTTTTGGTCAGTATATGTGATTTTAATGCTTAGGTGACAATTTTGGAGAATGAATGCCCTGTGTCCAAAAAACCAGACACAGCAAAAGCAATAAAAGTGCATTTCCTTATGTTCCAATATGTATGAATCTTTGCATTTCTAATTTATTATAGTTGCTAATATGTGGGTTTATTTTTTATGTACATCTGTCTCATGACACTAGCAAACTTATTCATTGTTGTAATGATTTGCTGTTTGTTTTAAACTTAAGCCTTTGCCTTTGGACCTTTAGTTCAGCTCCTCCTTACGTTACCTTAAACTTTTACCACAGGAGTAGAGATGGGCACGAACCACATTACGAACTTCAAAAACCCACGAAATTGGTGATCGCGCAATCACAATCCAGTTGTTCGTAATTGTCCATGGCCTGGTTCGGTGCGTTCGGCCGCAGTTCGGGAAGTCAGACAGTCAGGCGCCAGCAATCAATTCCCCTGGCAACGGAGCCGGGGGAATGTCTGAACTCTGTCTGTGCTCCTTCTGTTGCCCTGGAAAACCGAATGGAAGCCCAGCTTACCTTGATTGGCAGGTCTTCCTTCCAACCACAGAGCTGCAAAGCAGTTACAAGAGGGAGGGAGGGGGAAGGGGGTGTCCTGTCACCATGGGCACTCTAATCTCATCCCTGCAAACCCTGATAGGCAGCTCTGATGGCCAAACACAAACCTCCTGCATTGCTCAATGGGACCTGTGCTTATAAATAGCCGTGGGCTCCCAGGCTGGGTTTCACTTTCAGCAAGCAGTGGAGTGGGACAGAGCTCTTGCTTGCCACTTGTTAGCCTTTGGGGAGAGAAACTGAGAGTATAATTCATCTTGGATTTGGGGGATTGGGATCAATCTCCTCTGGTTCCAGGGCTGCTGCCTGGCTCTGGGGCCAAGCTCAGTGGGCACCTCGGCCGAGGGCTCACATTTATTATTGATCAGTGCCTGATTGAATCAGGTCTGTGGGAGTGGTGGGCTAGGGCTCTAGTCCCTCCCTCCCTCTGGTGCCAGGGCTGCTGCCAGGCCCTGGGGCCAAGCTCGGTGGACACAGCTGAGGGCTCACATAAGTACCTGATCTGTTAAGGCCTGTGGGAGTGGTGGGCTAGGGCTCTAGTCCCTCCCTCCTTCTGGTGCCAGGGCTGCTGCCAGGCCCAGGGGCCAAGCTCGGTGGGCACCTGGGTTGAGGGCTCACCAAATGATTCTTATTATTATCACAATCCTTATCATTTTAACCATGATTCTTATTATTACTATTATTATTCTTAGTCTCTGTGCCTGTTCTGTCCAGGCATCTTGGTGTGCTGGGCTATGGCTGTAGCTGCAGCGTCTGGTTCCAGTGCTGCTGCCAGGCCCTGGGGCCAAGCTCAGTGGGGACCTTGGCTGAGGACTCACACAGTGTTATTAGTGCCTGATCTGTTCAGATCTGTGGGAGTGGTGGGCTAGGGCTCTAGTCCCTCCCTCCCTCTTGTGCCAGGGCTGCTGCCAGGCCCTGGGGCCAAGCTCGGTGGGCACCTCGGCTGAGGGCTCTCATTGATTATTATTAATCAGTGCCTGATCGGGTCAGGTCTGTGGGAGTGGTGGGCTACAGCTCTAGTCCCTCCCTCCCTCTTGTGCCAGGGCTGCTGCCAGGCCCTGGGGCCAAGCTCAGTGGGGACCTCAGCTGAGGGCTCACACAATGTTATTAGTGCCTGATCTGTTCAGATCTGTGGGAGTGGTGGGCTAGGGCTCTAGTCCCTCCCTCCCTCTTGTGCCAGGGCTGCTGCCAGGCCCTGGGGCCAAGCTCGGTGGGCACCTCGGCTGAGGGCTCTCATTGATTATTATTAATCAGTGCCTGATCGGGTCAGGTCTGTGGGAGTGGTGGGCTACAGCTCTAGTCCCTCCCTCCCTCTTGTGCCAGGGCTGCTGCCAGGCCCTGGGGCCAAGCTCAGTGGGGACCTCAGCTGAGGGCTCACACAGTATTATTAGTGCCTGATCTGGTCAGGTCTGTGGGAGTGGTGGGCTAGGGCTGTAGTCCCTCCCTCCCTCTGGTGCCAGGGCTGCTGCCAAGCCCTGGGGCCAAGCTCAGTGGGCACCGCGGCGGAGGGCACACAGAGTCATCTTCTTTCCTGTCCTCCTTAATTTTAGTTTGGTGGCACAATAAGTCTTCCTCTTGTGTTGGCTGCCAAGGGTGGTTGTGGGGTGAAGTGCGATGGCAGTCCTCCTGGTTCAGTGGTGGAAAGCAGTATTGGGTGTAGCTTGGGGACCGCAGAGAGTCCTCCCGCTCCCCCCAATTCAGCTGTGTGGGCTGTGGAGGAGGCCAAAGAGGTCTTTCCTCAGGGGGGAGAGAATCTCTCTCAACATTTTGAGGAGGGGTGGGTGGGAGATGGATCCCTGGAGGAATGGTATGTGTGTTATGAAAGATCCCTCCCATCCCCATCCCAAACTCTCAGTGGTGTCCCTGCCTGCAGTCCACCCCTCACCTTATCATCCATGTCCAGCCCCACAGTGCAGCCTGTAACCATTCGTCCTCCTTCCCCTGGGACAGTTAGCGGTCGACTTTTCAATGCCTCCATATGGAGGCACTTTTGGGCCCTTCCTGATGACCCCCGTGTGGTGCGGTGCCGTGCCTGTGATGTCCTGGTGCGCAGGGGCAAAAACCCGAAGCGCCTGTCTTCGACGGCCCTGACTCGGCACTTGAAGAAGCACCACCCGAGCCTGTCTCCCTCCTCACCCAGTGAAATCCATTGGGGGGAGAAAGGGGGCCACCAGCTCTTCTGAGTGGGGGTCAGTGGGAGGGTCACTTTGCCCTGAGGGTGATGCTGGTGGGAGCAGAGCACTCCAGCAGGCCGCGCTCACGGAGGTTGTCCCCTCGGGGTCTGGGACAGTACCACTTAGAACCTCGAGGCTGATGGCTTAGGAGGCAGCTGCTGCCGCACTGTTCCTCAGTGAGACCCTTGGATGAGGACCCGCAGTGGCTGGGGGATCAGGCCCCTGGTCCGAATGTCATGTTCTCTCCCTCCCATGCCGGGAATACCTGTGCGCTCCTCTTTGGCCTGGAGGGTGGGGGGGAATTTTCCCACTTACCCCCCACATGACAGGTCCTATCCCATCCTTTCCAGCAAGGCAGGAAGGTGGGTGATGCTGATGGCAGCCTCCTTTGGGCACTTGTGCAGCAGCTCAGGAACTGTTTCACATATAGTTTAGCCACACGGTGCCCCCATCGATCGCAAACACTGAGCCCTCTGAGCAGGGGGGAATGGGTCGCTTGACTCATGTCCTTCCCGCAAAGGCAGGAAGGTGGCCGATGTCAGCTGCTGCTGCTGCTGTCTACGTTTCTGTCTCCCCCTCTCAGGAACCACTCTGACCTGTCCAAGCAATGTCTCCTGTCCTGCCCATCCCCTACTTTCTGCAAAGGCAGGACAGCGGATCAGGTCAGCCCCTGTTTCACGAGGGACTATCCTGTTACTGCTCCCTCCTTGGTTACACAGCTCGGTTGTGCAGCCGATTGTATTGTATAGGGATACAGTCGGCTGACAACGTGGCAGCTCCCCTGTCAATGGGACTGATGGGACCCCTTTCAGCTGGGTGGGAATGTGTCCCGCAACTCCCGTCCTTTCTGTCAAGGCAGGAAGGTGGGTACTGTCGGCTGCCATTGTATTACTCCTCAGTGGGACCCTCAGGTGAGGACCCGAGGCTGCTGGGAGATCTTCCCCCTCCCCCTCCTCATGTTGGACAGAACAAGACAGAGCGACAGACAGAAAGATGTATTGAAAAACAAAAACAAAACCATTGGAAAAAGATGGACACACAAGCCTACATATGGATGATGATAAAGTATAGAAAACGATATAGTTATAGAAAGAGAAAAAAAGACAGCTAGAGATGGAAAGAAATAATAAAGGACAGATATATACGTAGAAAGAGATAGATTCAGATAAATAGTGGTGGAATCACATAGGAAGAGGCAGAGACAGATAGAAAGTTGCAAATAGACAGTGAGAGGGAGAAATAGAGAAACAGATAGAACGGGGCACACAGATATCAACCGTTCTAGAAGTAGAAATAGAATGCGAATGCATCAAGGAGATATAGAATCGAACAGAACACGCCACATCCATGGAGAAAAGGATTGAAAATCAAAAACAGAGAGACAAACAGTTCAGAATGTATCAGTATAATGAAAAAGACACTAGAATGTATGCACAAACATTAGAGAATGAAGGTTGTTGTGGATTTTCCGGGCTATATAGCCGTGGTCTTGGCATTGTAGTTCCTGATGTTTCGCCAGCAGCTGTGGCTGGCATCTTCAGAGGTGTAGCACCAAAAGACAGAGATCTATCAGTGTGACACTGAGAGATCTCTGTCTTTTGGTGCTACACCTCTGAAGATGCCAGCCACAGCTGTTGGTGAAACGTCAGGAACTACAATGCCAAGACCACGGCTATACAGCCTGGAAAATCCACAACAACCATTGTTCTCCGGCCATGAAAGCGTTCGACAATATATTAGAGAATGAATGTTAACAGTTAGAGAATGGTATATGGTTGGAGAACTGTATGTAGAGACAGATAGAGATTCCCGGCCCCTCCGCGCCAGGAATACCAGAGCACTCCTCTTTGGCCTGGCAGTTGCAGGGGGATCTTCCCACTTACCCCCCACATGACAGGTCCTCTCACTCCCATCCTTTCCGGCAAGGCAGAAAGGTGGGTACTGTTGGCTGCCGCCGCCGCTGCACTGTTCCTCAGTGGGACCCTCAAGTGAGGATCTGCGGATGCTGGGGGATCAGGCCCCCGTCCGAATGTAATGTCCTCTCCCACCCACTCTGGGAATACCAGCGTGCTCCTCCTGTGGGATCTTCCCCCTCCCCCTCCCCCTGATAACATGTCCTCTCCCTCCCATCCTTTCCGGCAAGGCAGGAAGGTGGGTACTGTCAGCTGTTGTCAAAATTTTCCTTAGTGGGACCCCAAGGTGAGGACCCGCAGTTGCTGGGGGATCAGGCCCCCGTCTGAATGTCATGTCCTCTCCCACCCACGCCGGGAATACCAGCGTGCTCCTCTTTGGCCTGGCGGGCGGGCACATGGGAGGTGCCGCCAGCGAGCAGCCAGACCCCCTGCCCCCTGAGGGGAGGCAGCTCACCCCTGCCTCCCCGTGCCTGCCAGGTCTGGCAGCGGCCGCCAGTACCCACCTTCCTACATTGCTGGGAATACCAGTGAGCTCCTTGTTGGCCTGGCGTTCGCTCACATGGGGGGTGCTGCCGGCGAGCGGTCAGACCCCCTGCCCCCTGAGGGGAGGCGGCTCACCACCACCTCCCCATGCCCGCCAGGCCCGGCGTCTGCCGTCAGCACCCACCTTCTGTACACTGGGACAACATCAACCGGTGTCTCTAATTGTATTGAGTGTCAGGTTCTGGTTCTGTTTAAGCCAAAGAGACTCCATTTTAACTTTGTCAGTTTGTCAAGTGTGCTTCTTGCAGGTGGGAAGACCGCTGCTGGGAGCCTAGCAGAGGGAGAGGAATTGTTATCGTCTGCATACCTCTGCCTTCCTGCCGCCCTTGGGAAACTTTCCTTTTCTCACCCTCAGGCCGTTTGTTTTGAGAACTAAGGGGTGTCAGACTGTGGCTTATTAAAAGTTGCAATCCAGACTATCTCTTGCAATTAGACATGAGTCCATTGGTTTCAAAAGATTTTACTGAATATAAACAACCATTATAGTCCACAGACCAAGATGCAATATCTTGTCTGGTACACGGGTATTGTTACGAATGAAGGTAAATGTTAAGGTACAGAATAGCATAGCCCAGCAATTCCCATCCTCCCCCCACAGTTCTCAAAACAAACGGCTTGAAGCTGAGAGAGTGCAGCTTTCCCAGGGCTGGAAAGACTGTAGGAAAAACATTCCTCTTCTTCGAGATAACTGTTGCTGGACTGCTTGTCACCTGCAAAAGAAGAGCTTAAACACTGACAGGATTAAAATGGAGTCTCTCTGGTTAGAACATACAAGGAACTTATGTCAGACCTGACAAGGGGGAGGATGGGGCCTGAGGGAAACTGCATATTCTGTACCTATTCCTTTGCTTGGCATTTGTAACAATTCTACAGTTCAGCTAAGATCAATGTATCTTAGAATGTGTACTCCAGTCGTTGACAATCTTCAGTAAAGCCTTTTGAAATCAATGGACTTTTGTCTTATTGCAAGAGGTGGGCTAAGTTGCAACTTTTGGTAAGCCACAGTCTGACATTTTGTTACGAATCACCTCTGTTCCAATGCCTTGGCCGGAGGAGACGGATACCAAGGCCGTACCCGACAGGGACCCTTTGTTTGATCCGTATGTCTCCAGCCCGGGAGGCGAGGAAACTGCTACAACAAATCAACCCGTTCCGGGGGGAACGGAGTCGGGTCCTGCTACAGTGTATCCCCTCGCAGCCGCACGAGCTGGCACCCACGATGTCCAGAGGGAGTTGGGAGCTCGACTGTGGGCGATGGCGGAACCCCTGATATCCCTGCCTACGCCGAGGCAGTGGGGCTCCAGACCTAGGGAAAAGAGAGAGAGGAGAGCAAGTACAATGTTCTCCCAGTCGCTCATCGACGTGAGACGGACAGTTGGTTCGTCAATGGAAAAAGAACCTAGTATCATTTGGGAATTGCCCAAACAGTCCAGGACGCTGATCGAGGTGTGGGCCAGCAATCAACCCTGGTTTGTGTGGAACAAAGAATCCGATCAATTGGAAGAGTGGGACCCCAGAGGCGCCGACAACACCCAGGATTGGGAGACCTCTCGGCGTGATTTAATGAGTTGGGACTATACCGAAGTGGCTATATGGAATGTACCACAGACGGGACAGCGGGGGTCGACTGATCAAAGTTGGCAGCAACTACAGAGTCGAACCCAAGCAGCAGATGCGGGGATCTCCGCGGTGACGGGCTTAACTAAAGGAATCCTTGCTGGAATATTGGAGGAAGAAGAAGAGGCAGGTGCTACGGGAATGGGCATAATCTGGCCCTGGTCCCGAGCTACCACCTCCTCCAAGGAATATGTGGATACAGTACAATTTCCGGGCGAGATGCCCCAAGATCTACCGTATGAGGACATCGATACGTCAGTGCCAGCTCATGTCCAGAAACTTGAGGATAGAATTGGGACCATGGAGGAAAGTCTGGCCCATGCAGTTCATCTATTATCGGTGTTAGTCATGGAGAGAAGGAGTGAAGGACCACTACAACCTGCTGGTGAGCACCCTGGAGCTTCAGTGAGTCAAGGGGTGGCAGCCCTACAACAGCTAATGCAACAATGAACGACGCCTGTTCCGAGGGACTCCCCCATCTTGACGCCAGCTCAGGGACAAGTCCCCCCTCGACTCGTAGAGCTTCCGATAGCGCCGGAGGATGATCGGCAAAGGCCAGCGACGACGACGCCCGATCCCCCGCAAGGCCCACCAGATGTTCTGCCAGACGACCTCCCGCAAGGACCTCCTCCACCTCCTCAAGATGACAATTGTCAACCAGCGGGACCCCCAGAGGTAAGAGGGGTGTTGGGTCAAGAGAGACCTCGGGAGCTGCCTCGACCGCTACTTCAACCACGAGAGCAGCCGCCTCCCTTGCAACCTCAACCACAAGGACAACCCCCAAGGCTTCCGCCACCACAGGAGCAACCGCCTCGTCATCCCCTACCAAGGGGCCCGGCACCGCAGCCATTCCGGCCCTATCAAGTACCTCCAGTCCCGCTATGCCCTCCTTAGCCAAGGCCTTGGCAAGTACCGCCCGCACAGCCTATCCCGAGGCACCCAGATCCACAGCCAAGACCAAGGCAAACACCCTTACAGTATGTACCTTTACCAGCTCCAACCCCAGTCGCTCGACAACCAGAATTACCGATGGGATGGGTGAAGTTGGAGGCTATGTTTGACGGAGATCCTGCTAAGCTAGGATTTTTCTTAGTACAAGCTCTGCAATTTTTTAATCATTGGGGACATTTGTTCGAGGACGAGGCGAGTCAAATCGAACATCTGGGATCCAGGTTGCAAGGAAAAGCAGCGGAATGGTATGTAACCTTATATGAGTTGGGGGCTCCAGAACTAGACACCTTGCAAGGCTTGGTGGCAGCTCTCAGAGCACAATACGAAGACCCGTTAGAAGAAGATAGAGCCCATATGGAATTGGAAACCATAAGGCAAGGCAATATGTCTGCCAGAGACTATGTTACCAAATTCCGTCAATTAGCGGCTAAATGCCCCAGATGTGAAGAGTCAACTAAAATAATCCTGTTTAAACAAGGCATGAATCCGAAATCTCTGGATAGAGCACTCATGCAAGATAACCCTCCAACCTTATTAGGCTGGATACAATTAGCCTGTGAGGTGGAAAACCGTATGCAGGAAGTGCATCTCGTAGAGCAACAACAGGCCACTGGGCACCGAAGAACATCGGTTATTATTCGAGGGGGAAGAGGTGCAGGATCCGCAAGCAGAGGAGTGAGAGAAGTTAGATGGCGACAAGGATTGTGCCTGCATTGTGGTCAAAGTGGCCATTACGCAGCGCAGTGCCCATACAAGCTGCTTCAACGAGCTCCACTCCCACCTGCGCGTACAACCTCCGCCGCCCTTCCCCCACCGTATCGCCCAATGCCCGCTCCCAGAACTTCTAGAGGTCGAGGCGCAGCACGCAAAAACCCCCTAGAGAAAGGTTTGGAGTTAGAAGAAGTCATGGACATAGACTTGCCAGCCTTAATAGGGGAGGAAGACCCAGCCAGCCCGAATTTGGGAAACAAAATGGATCTGTCGTAAAAGGACCCAAACGGCAGATCAAAAACCCTTCCCTCTCAGTGGTGGAAAGAGTAAGAGGGTCCACTTTATTCATGCCTGTCACACTAGTGAACTCAGACAGAAAAACACATATTCGAGTACAGGCGCTCATTGATTCTGGATGCTCCAGAGATATCATTGCACCCGCTCTAGTTAATGGACTAGCACTCTGAGTAAGAGACCTAGAAATACCCGTTATTTTTGAACAAATGGATGGCTCCAATATGAATCCAGTCACCACTGAAACTGAGCCCATAATCACTGGATTAGGGCAACATTGGGAAATGAGATCGTTTGTAATTAGCCCCACCACCAAATACCCCTTAATCCTGGGCAGCCGATGGTTGTGGGACCACAACCCGGATATTGACTGGGCGGTTGGGAGCATCACATTCTGGCAGGAAGACTGCAGAAAACACCAATGGAACCAAAATTGGGGCAAGAGCCCTCCTCGAATGGAGGACGCCCTATTATCCAAGGAGGAGATCAACCAAATACCGAAAGAATACCGGGCGTTTTTGCAAGCTTTCACAGAAGAAGAGGCAAACGCCCTGCCTCCCCATAGGAGGACGGACTGTGCAGTAGAAATCCTTCCGGGGGCCACATTACCCAAGGGGAGATTATATCCAATGAGTCCCTTAGAGAGGGAAGAACTACGCAAATTTATTGACACCAACTTGGAAAGAGGATTTATCAGACCAACTAACAGCCCTCACGCAGCACCCGTACTTTTTGTGAAAAAGAAGGATGGAGGACTAAGACTGTGTACTGATTTTAGAGGTCTCAATGTGGTATCTTCCACAAATGCATACCCAATTCCACTCATTAGAGATCTTCTCAACGTCATGGCACAAGGTAAGATCTTTACGAAATTGGACTTAAAAGATGTCTACTTTCATGTTCATATAAAAGAAGGGGATGAGTGGAAAACCGCGTTCAATATGCCTCTCAGACAATATGAATATTTAATTATGCCATTTGGCCTGTCTGGAGCATCTTCGGTTTTCATGTCCATGATCAATGAAGTTTTGCATGATTTCTTATATAAAGGGGTAGTGGTTTACCTAGATGATGTGTTAATTTATTCAGAAACAGAAGAAGAACATGTGAAATTAGTACAACAAGTTTTAACCATCCTCATGTACAACAAACTACCCATTAAACTGTCCAAATGTGAATTTCACAAAACAGAACTGAATTATTTAGGATATTGCATCTCCAAAGAAGGGCTAAAAATGGATCCAGCCAAGATTCAAGCAGTACAAAGCTGGCAACCCCCCACTACACATAAAGAACTACAGTCCTTTTTGGGGTTCACCAATTTTTATCGAGAGTTTACTTTGCCCAAATAACGCTTCCCCTCACAGAACTGTTAAAAACAAAAAATAAGGGGGAACAGGCTAAAAAACCCTCATCCAAATTAATTTGGACCCCAGACTGCAAAGTTGCTTTTAACCTTTTAAAACAGCAATTTGTCTCAGAACCCGTATTACAACATCCTGACGAAACTCGCCCATTTATTGTACAAGTGGACGCCAGCGATACAGCGATAGGAGGGGTGCTTCTGCAAAGAGGGGAGGACAATAGCCTTAAGCCCTGTGCCTATCTATCCAGAAAGTTTTCAGAATCAGAAAGAAATTGGAATGTCTGGGAAAAGGAAGCGTTCGCAGTTAAAGCAGCGCTTTCCACTTGGAGGCATTGGCTGGAAGGGGCGCAACACCCCTTCAAAGTGTGGACAGACCATAAAAACTTAGAAGCTTTACATAGTCCCAGAAGACTAAATGCTAAGCAACTGAGATGGGCAGAATTCTTCTCCAAATTTAATTTCACCTTAAAGTTTTTACCAGGCAAAACGAACTTTTTAGCTGATGCTTTTTCATGCATGCCCCAACTAAAAAGCAAGCGGGAGGAAACAAGACACAGTATTTTCACCGACGCAACTAGGGGGCGTGGTTACGACACATAGCCGTGCGGCACGACATAATCAGGAAGAAAAGGGGTGGAGGCAAAAACTGAAAAGCGAGGTGGAGAAGGAGGGGGAGGATATACCCAAAGAAAAACTGTCTCAATCCGAGCAAGGAGAATGGCTGTGGAATGATCGCTTTTATGTCCCAGCTAGCATGAGAAAAGAAGTACTGCAACGTTGTCATGATGCTCCGACTGCTGGCCACTATGGGTACTTAAAGACACTTCATTTAATACAAAAACAGTTTTGGTGGCCAAGCTTAAGGAAGGACGTCTCGCAATATGTGGCTTCCTGTCCAACTTGCATAAGTGCCAAAACTAGAAAAGGGAAGCCTCTGGGACTATTACAGCCCCTTGAAACCCCGAGCAGACCTTGGGAGGTTATTTCAATGGACTTTATTACAGATCTTCCTCCCTCCAAAGGCCATACGTGCATACTAGTAGTGGTGGATTTATTTTCAAAACAAGCTCATTTCATCCCTTGCACAACAGTGCCTTCAGCAAAGAAACTAGTGGACATTTTCATGAAACATATTGTAAAATTGCACTCTTTTCCATTGAAGGTAATTTCTGGCCGCGGCGGGCAATTCGTTGCCAACTTCTGGCGGGAGCTTCTGCAACTACTGGGCATGGAACAAGGTATTGGCTCTGCCCACCATCCACAAATGGACGGGCAATCCGAAAAAACAAATCAGATATTAGAACAATTCCTACGTTGCTATATTAATTTCCAGCAAGATAACTGGATCGATCTTTTGCACCTAGCAGAATTTTCCTACAATAACAGTGTACACGGATCTACTGGAGAAACGCCCTTTAAAGTAATATATGGCTATGACTCTAAACCGTTCCTGTTTGACGCTTCACCCACTCCAACAATGTCCAAAGATGTGAAAGATTGGTGGGGGGACGCCGAGAAGCAGTGGACTTTAATTCAGTCAAATTTGGATAAAGCTAAACGGGACTATAAAAAATACGCAGATCGCCATCGTGTGGCTGAATGGGAATTACACCCAGGAGATCTTGTTTACCTTTCCACAAAAAATTTGAGAATCGATCAAACCAGTCGTAAATTGGCTCTAAAATTTGTGGGACCTTTCCCTGTTCGTAAAATAATTAATAGAGTGACCGTAGAACTCGATTTGCCAAAGAACTTACGTCACGTCCATCCAACATTCCATGTCAGCCTACAAAAAAGAGCTCCCCCTCCAAATCAATGGCATGCATCTACTCCACCTATCCCTACCCTGATTGATGAACAGATACATTATGAAGTGGAGGAGATTCTAGATTCCAAGATCCGACAAAACAAGTTGTACTACCTTATCAGATAGAAGGACTTTGAACATGGCCATAATGAATGGGTGGAAGCCGTCCACATTCGTGCCCCTAGATTACTGAAAATTTTCCATACTCAGTATCCTCATAAACCTGGGGGAGGGACATCTTAGACGGGGCAGAATGTCAGGTTCTGGTTCTGTTTAAGCCAAAGAGACTCCATTTTAACTTTGTCAGTTTGTCAAGTGTGCTTCTTGCAGGTGGGAAGACCGCTGCTGGGAGCCTAGCAGAGGGAGAGGAATTGTTATCGTCTGCATACCTCTGCCTTCCTGCCGCCCTTGGGAAACTTTCCTTTTCTCACCCTCTGGCCGTTTGTTTTGAGAACTAAGGGGGAGGATGGGGCCCGAGGGAAACTGCATATTCTGTACCTATTCCTTTGGTTGGCATTCGTAACAATTCTACAGTTCAGCTAAGATTAATGTATCTTAGAATGTGTACTCCAGTCGTTGACAATCTTCAGTAAAGCCTTTTGAAATCAATGGACTTTTGTCTTATTGCAAGAGGTGGGCTAAGTTGCAACTTTTGGTAAGCCACAGTCTGACATTGAGTGGGAGTTTCCTGGGGCCCTTGGATTGGAGAGGGTATAACTCTAAGATCCCTTTTGCAATCTTGTCCAAGCTTGGGTGATGGCTGTAGGAGAGCCTGCAAAAGACTCCCCGGGAATATGGGCTCTCTAAGGGCAACGGGGACCGTTCCGCACCCAACAAACCGTGAACCGGTTCGGCAACGTAAAATGTTCGTTGCGGTTCGCGACCTCGGGATCGTCGTCAGCACCGAACCGCGAACCGCTGGTTCATTAAATTTTTATGGTTCGTGCCCATGTCTACTCAGGAGGGCCCTGGTCCCACTCAACACTCCTAATACTTCCACATCCACAGAGTTTGGGGTATTCTCTACTTTACCCAGGCTTATATCTCAAAAACATCTTCCCTTTTTTGTTTGTAAGATATATATTGCTGCCTCCCCAAAAGGTTTTCACAGCCAGCCTTTGCCTTAGATCTCTTCTGCTTAACTGGTACAACAGGAAGGCTTTGTTATAGATGGTAGCGTGACAGAAACAGTGTTTGAGGGTGCTTGAGATGTAAACAAGGGATTTTTTTTCTTAAACAGAAATAGATTTTAATAAGTACATAAGCATGATGGTTGCAGAGTTTTGATAAGCATATTGGTTTCATTATAGTTCTTAAGCCTGGCAGTATATAATTACATCTACTTAAAGGTATTTTCACAGACTCAGTCTCACAGACTGATTTTTCACACAGATCTTCACTAACAGACTAAACTCTCGTTTCAGCCACACAGACATAAATTTATTCAGGCCTTTCCATGCAGCTTGCTTGACCTAGATAGAATAATCCCTCTTTCAGATATACACAGACTGCCCAGGCTCACACAGTTTTCCTGACTTAGATAGAATTGAGTTCTCAGGCTTCTACATAATTTGACAGATTTAGCCAGAATCTTTTCTCTAAGTAGGTTTGCGAGTCCCCCAGTGGTGGTGGGGAATCCCTCCCCCCAGCCTCCATTCCCCCATCCATGGGGAGGGAGGTGCGGGAACACGCTGGTGGAGACAAAGCATGCTCCCACACTCTCTGGACCGCCCCCGCATTGCACTGGGAATAACATCATTCCTAGCACTACACAGAAGTTATGGGGCATGCCAGGGGCCAATTGAGTAAAAATTGGCTCCCATTTTAGAGTTTGGGGCTGATTTTTACTCCATCAGTACCTGGCACAACCCATTACCTGCACATTGTGCCAGGAATGACTTTATTCCCAGTGTGACATGGAGTACTCTGGAGCATGTGCAAGAGAACCAGTTTGGTGTAGTGGTTAAGAGCAATGGGGCTCTAATCTGGAGAACTGGGCTTGATTCCCCACTCCTCCACTTGAAGCCAGCTGGGTGATCTTGGGTTAGTCACAGCTCTCTGAAGCTCTCTCAGCCCCACCCACCTCACAGGGTAATTGTTGTGGGGATGATAACAACATACTTTATAAACCGCTCTGAGTAGGTGTTAAGTTTTCCTGAAGGGCGGTATATAAATCAAATGTAAATGTAAAAAAGAGGGAAGTTTCCCCCCATTACCACCCATCCCCTGATTTTGCCACTAGGGGACCTAGCAACCCTATCTCTGAGACACCCAAAGACTGACTCAGGCACACACACAGTCTGTCTAGGGTTGCCAGCCTCCAGGTAGTGGCTGGAGATCTCCAGGAACTACAGCTGGTCTCCAGGCCACAGAGATCAGTTCACCTGGAGAAAATGGCTACTTTGCGGGGGAGGGGGTAGACTCTATGGAATTATGCCATGCCAAGGTCCTTTCCCTCCCCAAACCCTGGTTTCTCCAGGTTTCACTCCCCAGAGCTCTAGGAATGTTCCAACTTGGGGCTGGCAACCCTAAGTCTGCCTGACTTAGTTAGAATAACCTCTCTGAGATATACAAAGGCTGAATGAAAAACTTTCCCCTCAGTTCACTCTACCACCTAGGGTAAAGTTGCCAGCCAATCATATTATAACTCACCCATCCAGCCCCCTCCTTCTTTCCTCAACGCCCTACATTTAAACCTACAATAACAAATATTTAGAAACTCTACATTAATAAGCAGAAATAATGCAAAACATTACAATGCTGTTTAAAAATGAAATAAAGAAATAGAAGAGATGTCTACCACATGGTGAAATGTTAGCCAAGCTACTGAATTGCTGTTTTCCATTGTTCCTGAAAAAGTACCTATTAAAAAGATATGCTAGTCTGAACTTCTCTTACAATAATCATGAGGAAAAAGAGAAGCAAACATGAATTCTAGAGATGCCTAATCATGCAGCAATGTTATTCAAGTAATTGGTCGCTTCCACACATCGTTAATGGGACAGCCTGCCAACAGAACTCTGGCGGGTTATCTTACTCATTACACATGTCATTGTTTCCCATGCGTGAGCAGGTCATGATGATCCTGTGTTTAAAGTGTTTTTTGTGAGACCTGCTTTGGTCCATCTTTATTTTTGATGCCGTTTTTTCCATGCGATTATCTACCATATCAATGCATGTGGAGGCTTTTTTGCACTTTTGAAGTGCCCTCTTGCAAATCTCCAACCCCTCCTCTTGCCATTACCCCCCTCCTACACATGTGTCTGGCTCGCATGCATGATCATATAATTCCTCCCCCCCCCCTTTTTTTTTACTTTTTTAAATGGTCCTTGTGCTATTACAATATCTATGTATACAAAGGTACTCATATTGCAGTGCTTGCTACACTGGATCCCTCAGCAATCAGACTATCAGTCTAAGAACAACTCTGAGAACAGAATGCCATTTCTGATTTTATTTTAAACTAGCAATGAGGCCTGTTGTTTAGGAAAATACAACGGGCCCTAGCAACACTTCCCCCCATGCCTCCCCCCTGCGGCATGAGTCAAAGGGGGGATCGGGAAAGAAAGTGGGGGCTCTCTCTTCCTCCAACCCCTTGGCTGCCACTTGGCTTGTGCACAGTCCCCTCAAGGCCCCATGGAGGCAGTGGTGAGCCCTGCCCCCGCTGTTGTGGCAACTCGGGAGGGCCTTGCCACTGCATTGAGCCTTCCCGCAGCCATGCTGAGCCCTTCTGGGCCTCTGGAGGCCCTAAGGAGGCAGTAGGGAGGCAAACCATTTTGACCCCACTCACTTCTTATCCCTGTGTACTGCACCTCTGCAAGGATAAGGAATGAATGATGGGGAACATGGTTTGCCTTTTATATAGTAGGATATGGAATCACGTGATCACGTTACTCTACTGTTCACATTAGGGTTGCCAGCTCCAACTTGGGAAATTCCTGGAAATCTGGGGAGTGAAACCTGGAGAAACCTGGAGAAAGTGGGATTTGGGGAGGGAAAGGACCTTGGCATGGCATAATTCCATAGAGTCCACCTGCCAAAGTAGCCATTTTCTCCAGGTGAACTGATCTCTGTGGCCTGGAGACTAGTTGTAATTCCGGGAGATCTCCAGCCACTACCTGGAGGCTGGCAACCCTAGTTCACATATTTATTAAACACTTTTGCATTTAAAACTTTGAGCAGGAAATCAATGGTAGAGAACGAAGTACTATATATGCCTAGTTTCTACAGAAGCTGAAAGACAGGACAACGGTATAGCACAAGTCTGCATGCACTAAAAAAAAAGGAAATTTGGGTGGGAAAGCGCCAACGTCATTAGTGACAGGGCGCAAATAAAGAACACATTTTCGGTTTTGAGACCTTTTTTTCTGCAACAAACACCCACACAACACGCATGAGGACAAGGCATGTGAAAGGTGAGTTCTCGAAGCAGATCAGGAAGATGTGGCTTTGGGACAAGGGCCGATTCCAGACGGCCCGCCCCATTGCGAAATGTCATGCGTCGTCGCGCAGAAAACGCGAAATATCGTGTTTTCTCGCGCGAGTTTTGCATGACGTTGCGCAAAACTCGCGTGAGAAAACGCAATATTTCGCGTTTTCTGCGCGATGACGCACGACGTTTTGCAATGGGGAGGGCCGTCTGGAATCGGCCATCGAAAACCCAAAAGAATTGGAACGTATGGAAGCGGCCATTGTTTTGTAGTAAGTGGCTTTTTCAGGCATCCCTGTTCATTATATTTCTTTATACAGATGAACACCTCACATCCTAAAATGAGTGGCTGAACCATCAGACAAGTTATTTACCACAATTAAGTTTGATATTTTACCATCTTCAGTATCAGTGAGCAGATCAGTGAAGGCTTCTGAGGAAGAGCTCTCTGACAATATATCAGTCTGGAATGCAAGTTGATAACTACCCACTGAACCTCACAGGCTTTGTCAGATGTTATGATAATCTTTGGGACAAAGTCTGTCTAGTGGTACAAATTCAACTACAACACTGATTGCTGATTGTCTTTGCTACTGACTTATGGGAAACAAGTGCCATGTTTCCAAACTATTTTTGCTCCTTTTACACTGTGCACACTCTTTTTTTTCTTAATGGCTAATTTATTAAATTATTAAAATATATAATATGCCCAACCTTTCCAGTAGATTTATGGTGGCTTATGGTGATCATTACAACATTACAAGTTGAAACCAAAATAAATACTCCCCCCTCCCAAGATGCTAACTATTCATAGCCCATGAAAAGGCCTAGCAAATATGCAGGTCTTGCAGTGCCTTCTAAAGATCTCCACAGAGTATTTGCTATGATGGAAAAGCCCCAGCCTCTGGTTGATACCAGGTGCACCATTCCAAATAGGGGAACATCCACAGGTAGCAGCCTAGAGACCATAGTTGGTGCATGGGAACATATAGGAGGAGGCAGTCCTTTAGATATTTGGCCCCAGGCCATGAAGGGCTTTAAAGATCATAAACAACAGCGTGAATTATACAAACCAGCAGCCCAGGTAGTTGTTTCAAAATGGTCAACATATGCTCACATAGGCTCTTCCCTGACAATAGTCAGGCTGCCACATTCTGGACCAGTTGCAGTTTCCAAGTTGTCTTCAAGGGCATCCCAAGACAGAAATCTAAACATGATTGTTCGGAGACAGGGAACCCCCTTTCCCTGGTTTTATCTCCCGAGAAGAGGATGCCAGCGAGGGAGGCAGTGATTGGGGGGTGAGCCAGGACCAACAGAATGGCGGAGGACAACCCTGGACCTGGCAGAGCAATGGAGGGCAACGGGACGAACCACGCTGCCCGTGCTGCCTCCAATGCCCACAGCAGTGCCGCCTCTACTGCCAGCAGATCCCTTCTGAGAGCAGCCAGAGTGATGGACTGGCAGGAGCAGCATCAGCCAAATCAGAACAGCGGTGGCTGGAATGCCTGCCAAGCCATGCAGGACTCAGCTGGCCTGGCAGGGCCCTGCCAGCCCCACCCTGTAGGCAATTCCCCATTGGGCACAAGGAGCAAGGGCAGGGGAGGCGGGCCAGGCAGACACCCTCTGGTTGGGCCCATCACCAGCCTGGCAAAGGAGGATGGTGGTGATGGGTCAGAGCTTGGGAGGAGGGCAGGCTAACTCTGAGGGCAGCCCCATAAAAGCAGGCTAAGAGAGCAGGCTGAGGAGGAGAGTGGTGAAGCTTCATCAAAGTGGAGAGGCAGAGAGAGAGAGAGAGAGAGAGAGAGAGAGAGAGAGGGTGCTGTAACTCCCCCCTCCCCCCATTCTGAGGCCTGTCCCACAGCCTATAGCTGGGAAGAGGCCAACCTGGAGAACGAGTCCCCCCCCCCCCAGGCTCCAACTACCCTGAGACGGACCCTGACAATAATGTTAGAGAAGCATGGATCAACATGGCCAGATCAGCTGAGTTAAAGAAATTTTCTTTTAAGAGGTCTTTACACAGTAAAAACTATACATTTGTTTGTTTGTCTGTCTATTTATTTATATCATGATACCCTTTTGGCCACTTCCTCTGTCTTAGGGCTGCATGCATTTCTGCTCCTTCCTATAATCAACATTTATTCCAAGGTTCCACATCCATCACTGAGAAAATGTGGTATTTCTATTTATCACTACTTTTCCTTGCAGTATGCATCACAGAAAAAATTCCCCAAGTTACCACCTTAATGTCTACTTTAAAGTAGTAAAATAACAGCACATGATTGGTTATCTTACTGCAGTGCTTATTTCTATTGTTATAAGTAAAACCAATCTTGCTAGTAAATCTTCAAGGTGTGCAATCAGATTAGAAGGCTATTGACGTAATTGTTGCAACTAAACGGTAGCCTCAGATGGTGGCAGCACCTGAAGATCTCACCTGGATCTGGGTAAGACAAAACAAGTTCAGAAACCAGCTGTCACATGGCTCTGGACAACACAAAAATACACGGACAACCAGCTTCCACCTGGTATAGACAAACATCAGAATGGTATACCTCCATCCTCCCTCCTGAACAGAATGGTGGCCCAGGCTCAGCTTTTCTCCACATGCAGGAAACAGGATTCTCCAGTTCACTGAAGCTTGTCACATCCAAGGTTTTGTAGCTCATCCAGTTCCCAGGCTGCAATCCCCAGGGCAAGAGCCCTTCAGCTCATGCCTCAGCCCAAGCACCTGTTTTAAATAGGCCAGATACCTATGGCAGAACCCAGAGCTTCAGTGAGTCAGCAGGTTGTGCCATCCTAAAGGGCCAGGTCATAAAATGTAGGTGGCACCCCTGATTATGTCAGTTGGCTTCTTAATCTTGATATAATGTCTGGAGGCAGCTTTGGAAAACACTCAAAAATTCATTGAGCAACAATAGTTTATATTTTGGCATATTGAAGGGAAAGAAAGAAATCAAAATATCATAAACGATGTTGATACACACCTTGAGCCCATTTGTGGTGAGGGCAGGCTAGAGATTTAATAAATCAAATCAAATTAATAAATTATTTACAAAGGAAGAAAGAAAGAAAAGGACAATAGGAGCATATTTTGCTTGGAGAAAATACCAGGTTTATATGCACACTACCTCAAATATCTCATTTATATGCACACTAACTACACAGCAGGATTTACTTCTAAGTAAACATGTTTTAGGATTACTGTAAATCCCTGGCACCTTCAGTGAAAAGGATCTCTGTTTAAAGGGCTGGCAACAGATACATGCCTAAGATTTTGGAGAGCATCTACCAAGATAAGAAACTACTCAGCTTGATAGTCTATGCTTTATAAAGTTGCTTCCGGGTTTACTAATGGAAACATGGGAGGTGTGTAGATGGTTATGACCTATGCTTGCTTACAAAAGAAGTGCAGGCAGAAAATTTGGAAGAGAATCCTTGAAATGTTAAACTAAAATCTGAAAGGGGAGTTAAACATCCAGAATTTGGAAGAAAACCTGAAGAGGTGTGGGGCCAAAAGCGGCAAAAATCACTCATGCAAAAAAGGTCTTTAGTGAAGCTAGGGGAAAGTCTGAAACATATAACATTTTCTCTCAGGGCATTTATCTATTGAACTAACACATATATGTGTTCAAGATGTAAAAGAAACACTAATTTGCATTTTTAAAATAACGTGTACAGATTTACTAAAATGACCTAAAGATTTGCTGAAACATGGGCCGTTTTCACATGTCTTACCAGCCACCAGAACATCGTGCAAAACACCCGGAAGACAGCGTCTTCTTGTGCAAAATCGCACCAGGAAGACATTGTCTTTTGGGAATTTTGTGTGAAATCGCATCTTCCTAGTGTGATTTCGTGCAAAAAGACGTTGTCTTCCGGGTGTTTTGCACGATGTTCCGGTGGCAGGTAAGACGTGTGAAAACGGCTATGGTATCTAGTGTAGAACTTCCAACCCATCAACTTTGGAGGGGGAAAGGTTTCATTTGTCCTCAGAAAGTTACAGTTCTATCCTAGTTGTTATTCTTCATTTGGCTGACAAGTAATGCTTTGTTTCTGCTTCATCTGTAAATAAATCAAGAAATTTATCAGTGTATGGTTTCTACTTGAAAAATAAAATGCGAGAAGGAAAATGTGTCAATATAAAGCAACTGAAGTTTGTGAGTGGAGCTTTAGGAGAATGAAACTGAGATTTCAGAATGTTTGTAAAGTGGTGACTTTCAAAGATTACTGAAGATCAGAATGGCCATGTTGGTTTCAAGTAACTAATTGTTCACACCTACAAATTCCGACTGTATTATTTGTAATTCCTAATCTATTTTGTGTCATGGGTAGACAAACCTAAACCAAAATTTCTGTCCATTATTCTAGGTCCTCTGTGTTCTGGGCATCTGAGATTCATCTTCTCTCTTTCTTTCCTGAGGTTTCTCAGCTTTCTTCCTATTGCTTTGTACTTTGCTTAATTCTGGTTGCCCAAACTCTTCAGTTCCCTCTTTCTTCTCCCAATTAGGAATGCATATGTAAATATTAATTAATCAGAATCTCAACTGGAAATTCCCCTTTTGTTAATATGGTCGTCATAATTAATCTGCACTGAAAAGTTCATGACAGATGGTAATGTAGGGAAATCTTCTCTGGTCACAGTCAGGAGAGAGAGTGAGAAGAGAGTAACTCCGCAGATATATAGGTGACAGGCCTGTTTAAGAATCAGCAAAGTTATGCACAGAACTTGCCGCTGAACAAGATTCTGCTGGTAGGTCTTGCTTTCTGAAGTGGTGGTTTACATCAATCACGTGGTTGGTGGCTTGGGGATGATTTGTTTTCATCCAAGCGGTAGAGGTTTTTTGCTTGCTGTCCTTTCTAATGTTGAGTTTGCTATGCACGAGACAAACTTTTTGCTTGTAGACACTGGCATACAGGCAGACAATTCTCCATACTGGGATATGGGAGCAAATGGAGCAAATACTAGACATGGGCCTGACAATAGGCAATGATGTTGCTGGGGAGGAACAAAAAGAGACAAATGGTTTACTTAAGCAAAGCCATGTTGGATCAGGCCAGTGGCCCATCCAGTCCAACATTCTGTCACACACAGTGGCTAGAAATCCAGTGCCATCTAAAGGACTGTCAGTGAGGCCAGGACACCAGAAGCCCTCCCACTGCCTTCCTTCCAGCACCAAGACAACAGAGCACCACCTCCCCACAAAGAGAATACCATCTATCTCCTGTGGCTAATAGCCACTGATGGACCTCTGCTCCATATATTGGTCCAGTCCCCTCTTGAAGCTGGCAATGCTTGTAGCTGCCACCACCTCCTGTGGCAACGAATTCCATGTGTTTATCACCCTTTGTGTAAAGTAGTATTTTCTTCTATCTGTTCTAACCCGACTGCTCAATAATTTCATAGAGTGCCCACGAGTTCTTGTATTGTGAGAAAGGGAGAAAAACACATCTTTCTCTACCTTCTGTAACCCGTGCATTATCTTGTAAACCTCTATCATGTCTCCCCTCAGTCGTCTTTTCTCCAGGCTAAAGAGCCCCAAGCGCCTCAATCTTTCCTCATAGGGAAAGTGTTCCAACCCTTTAATCATTTTAGTTGCCCTTCTCTGTACTTTTTCCAGTGCTATGATATCTTTTTTAAGGTGTGGCGACCAGAACTGTACACAGTACTCCAAATGAGGCCTCACCATCGATTTATACAGAGGCATTATGATACCGGCTGATTTGTTTTCAATCCCTTTCCTAATAACCCCTAGCATAGCATTAGCTTTTTTTATGGCAGTCGCACACTGTGCTGACGTTTTTAGTGAGTTATCTATCATGACTCCAAGATCTCTCTCTTGGTCAGTCTCCGCCAGTTCAGACCCCATCAACTTGTATTTATATTTTGGATTTTTGGATTTTTGGTTCCAATGTGCATTACTTGGCTACTTGTATAAGTAGCCATGCAGTACTGCTGATGGAGTGAGAGTGGGTGGAGGCAAACACTCCAATGACACGTACCCAGGACAACTGGCAGCATCTTCCATGGTATCTTCATATGTGTGCTCTGCAATCAATAACAGAAGAGACATACACAGACTTTAGGACTGAAGCAGACGAGGTTATGAACAGGGCTTTTTGTGATAGTACACACCAGTACTGGGTCCCAGTGCCTTTCTTGGGGGCTCTCCAAAGTCCTCAGAGGAGAATTGGTGGCAGTCAGTGCAGCTTTATATACGAGTGCCAGCATTTTTTTTTATACAAAAAAGGCACTGGCTATGAGGATCTGAGATGTCCTTAAAGTTCTGTAAAAGTAGCGGCAGAGTGGACCATTTGGGCAGGAGATTAACATTTCCCTCATATAGTTTTACACTAAAATCATCCCTCCTAGGAGTTATTAACCATGTTGGCAGGTGGGAATTCCCTTTTTGGTTAATAAAACTAAGAACCATACTAGATATGATGGAGTGAAGGTCTTCATGTATTTATACATCCATTGACATAAAAAGCAGGGGTTGTACAGAGCATTTTGGCAAGGAGAGCTAAAGCCTGGCTTCCTCACATGCCTCACTGCGTTCCCTTCCTTTCAGCATTTTCTCCCAGCCCAGCTCATTTCTGGTATCAAAGCAGGGCTGGGGGAAAATGCTTCGCATGCCAGGGTACAGTGAGGTAAGGCACAGGAAAGGGCAAGGTTTCATTCTTCTTGCCCCCACCTCTGGCCCTGTTTTCTTTGCATAAGAACCGATAGACTCATGTAAATACTCTAAGCCCTATTTATTATATTGTTTTTGTGCTCGCTGCCTGCTTTTTGGACTGATCAATATCTCCGTGTATTTGCTCTTTGAATGAGAATTTTAATAGCCTATCATAGTGTGATGCTTTCCTATTAGCCTGAAATATGTTGTGGAGGATCTGGGAAAACCAGTGGAACAGAATAAAATACAATAAAGTGAACAAAGATGTGTAATAGCAAAAATAAAGAGAACGTGTTTTAGAAACCAAAATGTACTGAAGAGAAAATAATTGTACATATCCCTACTCCCTACAAAGTTGGATTTGGATATTATACAGATGCTGGGAGTGGGGTGGGAGAGGAAGCATGAGTGACAGAAGGAAGGCTGTGTGCACTAAATGTAAGTACAGCTGACACATCTGCTCACACATTACATTGAAAATGCACAGTGTGAGTCACTCACTATTGACACTTCTGGTTCTGTGTAATATCCAATGGCAGGTCTACATGCTATCTGATCAACATAATAAGCTGCTTCTCCATAGTGACTGTCTATATCCTGTTACTTTGTAGCACAGCTTCTAATGTAGACACTGTCAAGGAAAGGACAGTGTTGGATGTTCTTAGAGATGTCCTTTGCTGGCAAGGAAGCTCTCCCGGTCATCAGAATTTAATGTGAAGTAGTGCTATCTGCTGCAGCAGGATGGGGAGACTGATTTTTTTTCCAGTACTGGATGTGGCCACCTTCCTCTCCCCTGGCTTTTGCAATTTGCACCATGTCAAATGCCTTCAAAATTCTTCATTAGCTTGCCATACTTTATAAGGACAACTAAATCCTGCCCCCTCGTGTGTGTGTGTATGTGCCATCAAGTCATCTCCAACCTATGGCGACCCTATGAATGAAAGACCTTCAAAACGTTTCACAGACTTGCTCAGATCCTGCAAACTGGAGGACGTGGCTTCTTTTATTGAGTCCAGCCATCTTGTTTTAGGTCTTCCTCTTTTTCTGCTGCCTTCCACTTTTCCTAGCATTATTGACTTTTCAAGAGAATCTTGTCTTCCCATGATGTGACCAAAGTATGATAGCTTTAGTCTTGTCATTTTAGCTTCTAAGGAGAATTCTGGCTTGATTTGATCTAGTACCCACTTATTTTTGGCTGTCCATGTTATCTGCAAAACTCTCCTGCAGCACCACATGATAACTGTCCATTATAGCATGTTCATCAATAAGCTAAATGACCACCAAAGGTTTTTTAGCTCTTATTTAATCCCACTTGTACCATTCTGGTAGGTGGCATGCAACAGTAATAGAGCCTTGCTCTGATTATAATTCCACTTTATTCTGTCTCATCTCTGGTCCATTTCATACATCTTTGCAATGTGGAGATGGCTGTTTCAAACAGCATTTACATCCATTTATGAACCGCATGTGAAGTGCTATGTCTCTTTCAAACTGTGTCTCTTTTTACTGTTGCTGGAAGTGGCCGCTTCTCCCTCCCCTAGGCCACCAGAGCGTTTGCAATTTTTAAAATATTGGCACTAGAATATTATTACACTGATAAACCATTGTAATGAAAGGTTTAGCAGGTTCTCTGAATTCCCAGCTTTCAGGGTTTTTTTTTAAAAAGTAAGTTTCTAGCCCCTTCACTTCACTGTGGCAAAAGGCGTATCTCCACAAGAGATGAGACTAGAGATTTAGAATAAATAAATCTGGGAATCCAGAGAACCAGCTAAAACAATTGTTATGATGATCTATCAATATATCGAGATAAGGGTTGAATTTAAAAAGGTCAAAAACAAAACCACTCATCTTTTGGTGGGGGGGGGGACTGATTTGATGATAATGACAACCCAGTTATTGAAAGGTGGGTTGGAGTTGGGTAGGAGTAGGTGGGGCAAAGAAAACCAAAAGAAACACTATGCATGAGGGGAAACGTTGAGTCAAAATCAGTTTCCAGAAGCAGAAAAAGACTGGGGTAAAAGTGGACACAAAAGAACTGAGAAACATAAAAACCCTGAAGTGAAAACGAAAGGTATGAAAATGCTTGCAAAAATCAGGGGATAAACCAAAGCAGTATGGAGGCAGAACCAGGAAAAAAAACATGCTGAAAAGTCCTTTATATAATAATAAAGTGTTCGTTATTAAGAGGATGCAAGATTCTGTTAGCTACACTGCAACAAACTCATATGGCTACCTCACTGGAATCCAGTGAAAGTTAGCTGTAAAGTACTATTAAAAATGAAATCAATGGGCCTATGTGAGTTTTGTTAAAAAGCAGCTTTGAAATCCTGTTATGTGAATATTTGAAGTTAAAGTATGGACTGAGGTTGCAAAGAAAACAAAAGAGAGACAATGTTTTTCAAGAAGGAATGTATTTGCATTATATGTATACCCATGAAGCATGGAAGCCTGTTTTTTGATGTGTAAAAACTCTTACTCTGAGAATCTCAGTGCTTCCATTGAGCACCTTAGAAATAGCAGATTATCCCTTGTAAATGAGGGTGTGAGATCACATAAAATTCACTTTGAACTTTTATATTAAACAGAGTTCCCGGAACCTAAATCTTGTTTTACTTTATATAAAACCACCTGACTATCTGAGTCTGCCAGATTTAGTCTTCATTCCACGATTTGTGTGAAATGTTTAAACATCAAGGTTCGAGTGGAGGAGAGAATTCAGTGTGTTATGGCAATGCTGTGTTGCTATTATGGAGTCTTGTGCTCCAGCATCTGCATAGTGAGTGGGAGGGTGCTGTGGATGGAGCTTCTTTCCTGCTTCTCTCACCAATGGCACCTGTGGCTGATTTTCTTCATGGGCCCCATAAGCCTGTACTCTGTGTGTGTAGGTAGGTGGGTGGATCCTGAAAACATACTATAGTTCCCCTGATACTTGCACATTCAGATAGATTATCTCATCCCCTAGTGGTTCCAGATCTAGAAATGATTGTGTCAGGCTCTGCTCCCCAGAGGTAAGAGTTTGGTGTAGGTTTGCCATCCAGGATGCCCTTCCAGTCAGGATTACATGTGAGGAGGCCTCAGAAAAGGGGAGGAGGGTTTACAGCATCCACACACCCTCTCTCCCCTTGGAACAGCCTGGTTTCTTCTTTATGGTGCCCACCAGAGCTGTCTGTCCGGGGTCCGCAACCCAGCCCCTGGACTTACCTGGAGAAAAGGATGGGAGACCCTCAGGAGACATCCACCCAGCTGCTTCCACAGGCACTTGTCCAGGGGGGAACAGTCACAGCACTCCAGCAGCAGAGCCAGGGGGCTGGAGCAGCCACAGCACCCCAGCAGCAGAGTCAGGGGGCTGGAGCAGCCACAGCACCCCAGCAGCAGAGTCAGGGGGCTGGAACAGGCACAGCACCCCAGCAGCAGAGTCAGGGGGCTGGAGCAGCCACAGCACCCCAGCAGCAGAGTCAGGGGGCTGGAGCAGCCACAGCACCCCAGCAGCAGAGTCAGGGGGCTGGAACAGGCACAGCACTCCAGCAGCAGAGCCAGGGGGCTGGAGCAGCCACAGCACCCCAGCAGCAGAGTCAGGGGGCTGGAGCAGCCACAGCACCCCAGCAGCGGAGTCAGGGGGCTGGAACAGGCACAGCACCCCAGCAGCAGAGTCAGGGGGCTGGAGCAGCCACAGCACCCCAGCAGCAGAGTCAGGGGGCTGGAGCAGTCACAGCACCCCAGCAGCAGAGTCAGGGGGCTGGAACAGGCACAGCACTCCAGCAGCAGAGCCAGGGGGCTGGAGCAGCCACAGCACCCCAGCAGCAGAGTCAGGGGGCTGGAGCAGCCACAGCACCCCAGCAGCAGAGTCAGGGGGCTGGAACAGGCACAGCACCCCAGTAGCAGAGTCAGGGGACCCAGAGGCTCCAGGGAAGGCAACACAGCCAGCAGCAAGTATGGGAGGGGAAGAGCCAGAGGGGGAAGCCTGCCAGGGAAGGGCAGCCGCACCCAGCTTCAAGGGACAGGCCAGCAGCAGTGGACAGGCAGCCCAGATACCAGGAGGAGTTAATGGAAGAGAAGGAACACCTGAGAGCAGACACAGCTATACAGCCTCAGGAGAGAGAAGGAGCTGGGAAGGAAGGGTGGAGGCAGCCAAGGGAAACCCTATAAAAGCTGGCTCAGGAGAGCATTCAGGGTGGGTTGATTGAGTAGGAGTGATGGAGGCCGTTTCCACATGGCTTACCTGAAGCTGCGCCATGCTGCAATGTTGGTGTCATGGCCCAGTCTGAGAGTGAGGTCTCCTCTGGAGGAGAGGAGCCTCATGTAGCCAGCCAGGACTCCTCTGGAGAAGAGGAACCCTGTGTAGCCAGCCCTAGCCCTGATTCAGCAGAAGCCAGCAATCAGGAGCAACACCTGCTGGCTGATCAGAGCTTGCAGCCAGCAACTGAGACACCAGCACCCTCTAGCTCCAATACCACAGGGGAAGCTCAGCCAAGGACCTCTACAGGTGCAGCGCAGCCAAGAGCCTCCACCCCCCCAGGTTCACCCATGCCCAAGGAACGCCGCAGGCAGCACCAGAGACTGGAACTGCAGGAGAGACAGCGCAGTGCTCGCCTCTTGAGCCAACGCCAGCTGCTGGAGAGTGACGATGAGTAGCATCAGGATGGAGCCCCAGCAGCTGGCTGAAAACCATGCCTGGCTATAAGAGCCAGTCTGGAGGAACTGCCGGTGTCTACTGCCTGCAACCACGCTGTGTTCTGTGAATCTTGCCCGTGCCTGCTTTTGGACCTGACGCTATCGGTGACTGACCTTGGACTGTGCCTGACCTTGCTCTTGGACTCTGGACTCACTCCTGGCTTTATCTCGTGCTCTGACCACCGGTTTGACTTGGCTTTCGCTCTTGGAACTCCCCTTTGACTTTGGCCTTAAGGTTTGGACTTGAACCACCCTGCTTGGGCTAGCCCAGCCCGTGACAGTTGCAGATCGTGCCGGGGAAAATGCGAAATATCGTGTTTTCTCACATGAGTTTTGTGCGCCGTTGTGCAAAACTCGCGCTAGAAAACGTGATATTTCACGTTTTCCCTGGCACGATCCACAACGTTGAGGCATGGTGCGGCTTCAGGTAAGCCATGTGGAAACGGCCGGAGTGGCGTGGGAGCGGGAGCAGGAGCAGGAGTGGAGGCAAGGAGGAAAGTTGATGGAAGAGGAGGAGATGGCGGAGGTCAAAAGGGATGAGTGGCGCAGGCTGAGCAGGCCAGCGAGTGGACTGAGAGGGAGTCTGGGTGAGGTATACCACCCCTCCTTCCACAGAGCAGGGTGGAAGCAGAGCAGCCCTTTGATGTCAGCCCTTCCACAGAGCAGCCCTTTGATGTCAGGGCTGGACATGCTGGGGCCCCGCCCAGCGGCGGCCGCCGCAAGCCCTGACACTGTCTTGTGCTTCCTCCTTGGCTTCCGTCACCATTCCCTGTTTTGTAGGGCTTTTCTGAATGTCTGTCTTCACTGCCAGCCTCCACTCCCTCCTGGAACTGCTCCCTCTCTTGCCCCAGGATCGAGTGGTGGACCAGAGAGCCAATCACTGCACCGGGGGATTTCTCCTTGCTGCCCAGTGACCATTCTGAGCTCACCTGCAGGGTGGGGCTGGCCAGCCTCCTCCACATGATGTGGGGCAGACACTGTGCTTGCATTATGGGCTGTGGCCATGCCCTGGCGTCTTGCCCAGCTGATGTGGCCTGGAGCCTTTCCACAGCCCAACAGCTCCTGTCCTCCTAGTTGGGTGGATCAGTGGACTTGGCTGTGGCCACTGGGGCTGCCTTGGTGGCATGGAAGGGCTGTTTGAGGCCACTGTCCCAGGGACCCTCGGGAGGCACGGGCTCTTCCGCCCCAGTGGCATCCACCACTGCTCTGGCTGGGCTACCTGCTGGGATGCCTTCCAGATTCTCTGGGCTTGAAGCAACACCATTCTGGACCATCAGTAAGTCCAGAGGCCCCTCCAACCCCTCCAACAGAATTCATGTTGGGAATTGAAATAAGGCTTGCTTGTCTGGAGTCAATCCAAAGTTCCCCAGCTGGCCAGAAAAGATCTTGGGTCAAGATATGAAAAGACACTTAGGCATATTCAATTGTTTCCACATGGGGCTCTGTTTTGGTTTTGAAACCACAATCTTGTACCGCTAGCTAGTGGTACATCCTGGGCAAGTTTCATGAGTTGTGCTTTCTGTGGCTGGTCACTCCCACTGTGGTGGCCCAAAGTTATTCCAGCTTGCTTATGCTTATATTTGCCAAGTTGGCTGTACGTTCGGGCATCCTCTGAAGTTACAGGACTCCATTCTTCACCTCCTTCTGGATCTCCAATGTTTACATTTGAGCAAGCTGGTTGTGCACAGCGCCATCAAGGGTCCTCTGAGGGAACGGCACCTGTGCCCTCTTCCAAGCTATGCCTAAGGAAGCTTTAGGGTTGCCAGCCTCCAGGTAGTGGTTGGTGATCTCCCAGAATTACAATTGATCGCCAGATGACAGAGATCATTCTCCTGGAGAAAACGGTTCATTTGGAGGGTGGACTCCATGACGTTATACTCCACTGAGGCTCCTCCTCTCCCTAAACACTACCTTCTCCAAGCTCCACTTCCCAAATCTCCAGGAATGTCCCAACCAAGAACTGGTTTGCCTTCCTTTGCCTTAAGACTGCCTGCAGGGGCAGTCTTAGTCAATCAGCAACAGGAGCAGCTGTTCTGAACTCGATACTTGGGTCAGCAACCACTTACAGTCCCCACCCCAAAGGAAGAGGGGAAAGAAGAAGAAAAGCAGGGCCAGATCTAGGGCTGCCGGCACCCAGGGCAACCCCAATCCGTCCCCCTGTGCACAAATGCACACAGCATGCACTCCCGGTGCTGCATGATGATGTCATTTCTGTGACATCATCATGCAGGGTGGAGCATGCCGCCAGCGCGGCAAGCCAGTTGCCCGGGCGCACGTTGCGCTGTGGAGCTGGTGGCGGCAGCCATTTGCCTGCCCCACTGAGGGAGCGGCTGGCTTGGCACCGCACTCCCAGTCCTGCAAGGCAGGCGAGTGGTGCGGGCGGCCTCCCCCCCTCAAAACTGAAGATTGGGGAAGAGAAAGAGTCATACTTAAGAATCTCAGTGAGACACAAAGGCGATCTCACTAACCACGAAACCACGAAAGCCTCACAAAATCAGTTTTACTGCTGGAAAGTCTCTAATGGCTGATGCCTTCTGATCTACCAAACCAAGGCCCTCCAGGAGCTAAGTTATTGGGGGCTATAGAACAGGTTCTGTTTCTTCCCTTAGCTACAATCTGCTAGAGCCTTTTGCAAATTCTGAAATCTAGAGAGTTGTTTATTTCCTCTCATCACAGTTCATCAAACCTCTAGTAAACTGCAGAGGTAACCAACATCAAGGGGAAGATGCATTAATAAATCTCATTAAATCAATCTAAAATTGAGATCAAAGTCCTCATACCTGGAAGCAAGTTTGGATCAATGAGATTTACTGAAAGTGGTTTTTGTCCCCCTACTTCCCAAATGTCAGTCGACTAGTTTACACAAGAAGCAATATAGATGGCAGATATGAGTAAACTTGAGTGCCATACTCAGTTCTGTGAGACCCCAGTTCAAATCACTACTGCTATGCAAGCTTGCTAGGTGACTTGGGCCAAACTTTGGGGGAAGAATTGTTGCTATAGAGTTTGTTTTATTACCTCCTCTTTTATGGCTGCAATCTGAAACCTGATTCTTCTTTGCCTTTCAGAAAATCCATCATATGCTGGCAAGAAGTCTTCTTAACACTTTGATCCATAGGTGTAAACTACAGGGAGGGGTTATTAAGAATTTATAATTTAAAAAAAGGAATTGCTGTTTATATAAACAATTTACAAATAAATGTTACAGCAGAATTAAGATACTCTGATGGAAGATATATGATTTTGAAAATCAGGCTCCTGGAAGGCAAGATTTACACACTAACAACAATATATATGCCAAACAATGCAAAAGAAAATGTGTTTGGATAAAAAGCTATAAAACACTTGGGTGAATTTGAAATGCTATTACAAAAAGTTAGAAGCTGCACAGATTACACCCTTCCTGCACAACCCAGGTAAGCCTGTCCCAGCAGACATTCACACCTATTTGCCAAGGACCAAAATAGAACATCTAATGTGTACAGGCCAGAATATTCAGACAAGGAAAATGTCTGCAGAATTAGCTAAACTTATCAGAACAGGCCTTACCATACCTGTTTCCTCCTGCACCTCAAAAAGGTCATTCTCATGCCTTTGTAGATACCACTATAACCACTGGCCAACTCCCACCTTTTCCTAGATTTGGCCCAGCCCAGGGGCATTGTTAGGGGGATCCCTATGGGTGCCCAGGGTGCCCTAAGTTTGTGGGGAGCCGCTCCCTAAATACCCCATGGCCACACCTCCATAGATGGTGGCAATGGAAGCCCCTCCCTGTGATGTCACTGGCTTCTCCCTGTGATGTCACTGGGCCCTGGTTCTTTTCAGGACCTGGCATAGCAATGCCTCTGGCCCAGCCCCCCACCCCTGGGAAATTGGAAAGTCTACACCCCTGCCATGATCTTTAAAAAATCTGCTTGGAATCTACTTTCCTCCTATTATTTTTCTTTTTTAACATCCAAACTGAAGAAGAGTTCTGGAAAACTTGAAAGCTTACACTGAAGGGAGCTCTTACTCTTGGAAGCTTAAAACCTGAAAATCTTGCAGTCTTTAAGTTGCCACTGGACTCAAATTCTGCTGTTCTACTGCGTACCTTTACAGCTACCCACCTAAAACTGCACATTGTTGTGTGTCATTGGATTGGTCTTAATAAAGGTATTATGTTCATAAACCAATTGTATACTTTCAGCCTTATCTATCTCACAGGGTTGTTGTAAGGATAAAATGGAGGAGAGGAGAAAGATGTAAGCTGCTTTGGTTCCCCACTGGGGAGAAAAGCAGGGTATAAATGAAGTAAACAAACCTTGGTAAAAATTTTGCCATATTTGTTCAGTAGGTGTAGATTATATGTAATTCTTTATACCTGGTTGAAAATCTGGATTGGCTTTGTATGGTAACAACTTCCCTTTGCTTCTACTAGCAAGTTCTCTTTTCTGCTTATATTGATTCAGAAGTTATGACTGTGTCTTTTCTCCAATATTACAAAAAAATGGCAGGTGCAAATGAAGGGACTGCACAGCCTTTGCACATTTCTTAATGTGCATACCTGATGTCATTACTAGTGACATTAAAAGCAAGAGATTAGCTTGTTGCTGGCTTCCCAGTTTGGCTCCCTCTGTACAACCAAGAAAAAGCTCAACTTATTACAAAAGTATGAAGAGATTCTTCTATTCTATTTTCTTAGTTGTAACAGACTTTAAACAATTGTAAAAAGGAGTCACAAGCAAAATGACACAACCAATCTGAGAGGTGTTACAGGTCTTTGAACATAAATTAGACCAGGGGAATCACTGATTTCACTACTTGATCTGTTAGTAGATATTTGGTTTTGAGTATATCATGTTATACTTTAGTGTGCATTCAGAACACCAAACTCTTTAGTTTTAAATTAACTAATCCAAACTAAAATCAGGAGGCTAGAATTGCTGAGATGAGATTTGTGGCAACTGGTACAATATACACACAGGAAGAATCCCCAGAATCATGTATGTGTTTTTCATCAAAATTCATTTTTGATCCCATAGTAGATGATGCTTGAGTGGATCTGCAATATACACTTGGTGTTCTTTTTCTACTTGTCCTTTTCTACTAAATGCAGTGGTTGTAGGTTAGCCAGGTTCTTACTACATTTAGCAAAACTAGCTACATAGGAATCTAGAAACATTTAGTTACATGTTTTAGAAGAATACAGCTCTTCCTGCAAACTGTATCCCACTTCCTACCCATTCCTTTCCCTTCATTGTTGTTGAGACAATCCTGAGAACTACCAACATATCACTCTGAAAACTGTGACCTCACTTCAGGTTCTTAACTGCAATAATCTCTGATCCCTTTGCCAAAGGAGGCATCTCCCAATAGCAGCTTTGCTGATGAAGGGATGGGGCTGCAGAGCCAATGAGACAGAAAGGAAATAGGCACAAAAAATTATGTGTAGCTCTGCTTGGTTGCCCATCAATGTCTAGCAAGGCTGCATAATTAGTAGGATTATAATGTCCTTCACTTCCCTTGCTTTTTTTGTCTCCAAATCAGGAGAAAACTTCCCTTATAATTTTCTTCTGAAATATTCTGCTAATGGTAGACCCTTCTTCCAGTGAGGAACTGCTTTAGCAAGCAATCTAGTGCTAGTATTATCTCTTGCAACCCAGTTCTCTAAATGGGCATTTTCCTTCCAGTTTAAGTACTCAGCTTTTACTCACAAGACCAGAATGTGCATTTCAGACAGCACACTTTGCATTTCCATAGAAACCTGGAATGCCTTTCATGGCATCATTTCTTTCCAGCCCTTGCGTTCTGGAGACAAAATGCATGCTGACAGCTTGTTGGGCACATCTTGTCACCTGAAGTTCAAAAGAAATCCACAGAATGAATCAAACTGTATCTTTAAAAGAGGCCTGCAGTGGACTTTCCTGACAAGTCAAATGTCATTATATTTTCTCCAGAAGCAGAGCAGGAAGTTTCTTGTCATTTCCCCATAGGACTGAATGCATTTCTTCTTAGAAGAGGGGAGAGAAAACAAAGGTCTGGAGCAGCCCCCTTGCTTTCGCTATGTAGCTATGTATGTAGGTAAAGGTAGTCCCCTATGCAAGCACCAAGTCATTATTGACCCATGGGGGGGGGGCGTCACATCACGTTTTCTTGGCAGACTTTTTGTTATGGGGTGGTTTGCCATTGCCTTCCCCAGTCATCTACACTTTACCTCCAGGAAACTGGGTACTCATTTTACCAACCTTGGAAGGATGGAAGGCTGAGTCAACCTTGAGTCAGCTATATATGTACAACTGATTAAATGCTAGCCTGTTTTACATAACTTCCTCTAATATTATAGAATGTATCAGAACTTGGTCTGAACTATTTTGTGTAAATCCATCTGGCACTTCTTGTTTCTTCTTAACGTATCTCTTTGTTTTTATGACACATCATCCAGGAACTCCTTGTCTGCAATCTTGCACTCAAATAGACCTACTTGAACCCATCTGATTTCAGTGTAGGAGTTCAGCTTATGGTAACTTGCAGTGCAATACTATGCATGTTTACTCAGAAATAAGTCCTCCGTTATTCAATGGGTCTTACACCCAGGTAAGTGTTCTTAGGACTGTGCCCTAAGTGTAGGAATTGTGGCAATCTCTTTCAATTGCTCTACAGGAGACATCTTATGCAGGGACGCTCAAGTGTAGGGAGATGTAATGTTAGCTGGGAAGTGTAGTTTATGATTTCTGTTAATTTCACCTCTCTATACATTGGATGGGTTTGAGCTGGGAACTATAGGTGACAACCAGTGGTGGTCTGTTGTTAGTTCCTTTAGGCTGTTTCTGTGTACAGCCTGCTCCAGGACAAACCTAAAGGAATGTGAACTGTGCACCATTATCAGACACAATGGTGTCTGGGATGCTGTGTGTAGCAATCAGGTGCTGGAGGGCAAAAGTAAAAAATGGCACCCCCTTATATTTTTCTTTATATATACGTATATGATCAATGTTTTTAATATAGATATATAATAAACAACTCTTTTAAACAACAAAATAAATTGTGTTGACTTCTATGAATTGTTAATAATAACACTTTTACATTATCTTATCCATCATTAGCTAAGCATTCCTCCTAGAATTCCTTTTGTTGTAGGGAGCGAAGGGAGTTCATAGGCAGATATGCATGTTAGATATTAGGAAGACAGACTTTAAGGAACTCAGAGGCATGATGAGAGTCATTCCACGGCAAAAAATACCAGAAGGGAGAGGAGCAAGTGAAGGGTGGGCTCTTGTAAGCTATTGCAAGCTCAAACTGTCAATATTCCAGTAAGACAAATGTGGTAGGGAACTCACTATGATGGGGGAAATTTAAACTCCAACGAAGGAAGCCCAGTACCCAAATAAAGAAAACAGATTTGAATTCTTTATTCTAAAAAAATAACATTTGTTGGTTAGCTAAGACAAGTTCCTGACACCCAAAAGAATCGACAGCAGATGCAAAGCAAAGATATAAGAAAAGTAAACTCTCTTGTTAGGGCATCATGTCCTTAGGAGAAAATACAGATAAAATAGCACAGCATGTAAGGGCGTTTCTTTCTTGAATAAAATTAAGCATTAGTAATAAGGCATATATTGAATATAAACCATAATCTCCCCTTCAACAAAATGTGAACTTTTCTGGGGGACGGGGGGAGTTTCCTGCAAAACTTCTCACTGCATCAACATAATTTATAGTATTTGCCACATCAGTTTCAATAGACAGTATAGCCAGGCTTGATAAACGCCTCTGGTACTTTGCTGACCTGAGATAGGTTTTTATAAGCTTCATTTTGCTAAATTTCATTTTGCTTCATTTCTCTCACAGGATGCTGATGTTGTTGGTAGAGTGGCATACATTCTTAACACTATACACAAATTAGGAAATGCATCATGTAAATCATTTGTGTAAATCATAGATAATAAATCTAGGCAGCTCATTTGTTCTGTATTTTTAGAAAAATTATGAGTTTGATCTCTGAATGTTTCAAGTTCACATTTAAATTCATCAATATTTAAGTCCTCTGAGTATTTTTTTGCCAAATGTTCTGCAGCTACCATTAAGTCTGCGCTACTCATTTTCATTAATTTTTCACCACCAAGGAAAGAAAAATCTGTGTTTAGTCTTTTGGTGTTTTCAAGTCTTGTATGCAATTGTTGTATTCTGTCAAAAACCAAGTTCATCTCATGCCTGAATTGTTCTGTTGAAAATGTACAAGACTCATCACTTGCAAGTTCATCTGCCATTTTCTTTTTCTTGGATCTTCTCTCTGGTAATCTTCTTCTCTCCACAGACATTGTAGTGGTGATATTTGTTGCATCTTCAAGCCAGCCTTCAAAGCCAGATTTTCGCAGTCACTGTAACGTAGTGATCAAACCTTCCATCAAGGAAACTGATCCGTTCAGTATGATTTCACTCTTCTGAATTTCTGTATTTACACGATTAATCTCTCTCAAAATACTGTTCCATATTACCAGATTCAGAGTAAACCTAAAATCCATTATTGAATGTAAAAGGCTTCCTGCATCAGACTTAGTTTTGGAGGAAAATCTCCACCTTTAATTTTTTCCAATGCTAGAGCTACTTTACTCAAGTTTTTTTTAAGGGCACTCATAGCCTCCGACTTTTCAGACCACCTTGTCTGGCTGGTTCCCTTTAAAGTGCTGTCTGTATACTTTTTCATAATTTCCCCACGTATTGTAGATGATACAAAAAAACACTCTCTGCACAATTCCAAATAGATGCGATGCTTCTGGACACACTGAAGAAGCATGGGCACCTATTAGGTTAAGTGAGTGAGCTAGGCATGGCACAAACACAGTCAACTTATTTTTTTCTTGAATTCTTGCCTGAACTCCTTTTAAATTCCCACCATATTAGATCCATTGTCATATGACTGTCCTCGACAATTATTTATATTAAGGCCATCACTCTCTAATTTTCTTAGAATTTGACTAGCAATGTAGTCTCCAGTCTTTCCATGTCATTCTATAAAGTCAACAAAACTTTCCTTTATTTCACATTTCCCACCTTCATTGATTTTCACAAAACGAATGATTTGACTCATCTGCTCACAGTGAGATATATCAGGTGTACAATCAAACATGACAGTGAAGTATTTTGCAGATATAATATCCCTCAATATTTTTTCACGGACTTTCTGAGCCATGAGTTCTATTATCTCGTTTTGAGTGGTACTTGATAAGTAAGACACTTGCCCTTTATTTAAGTTATCCAACGTGTTCTTTAATGTAGAATTGTGCTTTGCTAAAAGAGCTATCAAGTTCAGGAAATTTCCTTGTTTTCTTGAAGCACAAGTCATGGTATGTGTAGATTCTCAAGAGAACCTCAAAAGGGAAGACAATTTGTTGCCAGGAACAGGACTGCATCAATTACAATGTGACTAATTTGGGCCCACTTTTGCTTTTCTGCCTCTGTTGATGTTTCTAATGCCACTGCAACTTTTGATAGTTTTAAAAAGAGTTTTCCACTTAACTACACACACCTTGTGCACTGATGATGATTTGTGCTGGGGTAATTTTTCTGTGATCTTCGTCCAGTTTGTAAACCCCATGGTTTGTAAGGTGGACAACGTTCCTGCAGTGCTTGCTGCATCAAGAAACAGCTTGCATGGAGCACAAAAAAGAGCATTCTCAAGTTTTGAATACATTAACCAGCTTCTTTTGGTTTTCTCACCATTTGGTAGCTGTTTATACCATACTGAAGATGTTAAACGCCTGTTTTGCCTTTCTGTTGACCTGAAGTCAACACAGTTTGGATATTCTCCAGCTTGTGTGGCAACCATTTCAGTTAGAAAGCACCGAGTTTTGCCATCTATTTTATTAACAGCTGGCCAAGTGCTAGGGTCTGAGTATTCTTTTGATAACTTTGATGACTGCAGAATTCCTTCACAATCAGTTGAGGTTTCTTTTTCTGCACAGCTACTAGAAACAGCAGATGAACATGAAGGTCCAGAAGAATCTTCAGTAATTTCCTGGCTTTCAGATTCTGTCTCTTGTTGTGGAGCAACCGTATCACATGACTTTTAAAATCATTTTTTCATTGATGCAGCAGTTTGAGCAGCCAAATGTTCCTTCTCTTTCATTCACTTTCTGAACTGTGCACCCAAGGGTTTCTGCCTTGGATTACTCCTCATGACTGCCACATGCTTGGGAGATGCCGCCAGTATGCAGGCAAATTTCACCTTTTAAATTAGCTAAAAATAAATCAAACCTGGTCAGAGGCCTGAATATAGTCCAGGAGGCACAGAATACTGAGATCAGCTGAGAATCAAAAGGGAGAAAGGGGTGGGTGGGAATCAGGGATCAACCCTAAACAGGTCCCACTTTCTTCAATGGGGCTTATTCACAGGAAAGTATTATTAGGCTTGCACTGTCACGCCTGGGAGAGATTAGGGAATCCTGAAGGGGGAGATACCTAGGGGATGGTACACTTTTGCTTTGAATTCTGGTCATTTCCTCAATGTGAGGAATGTGCGTTTTTTGTGGGGCTGAAGCCAACGGCCTCCCCCACCCCTTACCTTCCAGTCTTGGTAATGATTGTCTCCATGTGGATCTCATGGAAGCACTGAACCCCTGAACCATGGCTCCACGCAAGACTGATGCTTCAAAAGTCAAGGGTATGGAAAAGCAAATGGTTTGCTTCCAAATAGCAGCTCTAGCTGTGGCCAAGAACTTAGAATAATAGAGCTGGAAGGGACCCTAAGAGTCATCTAATCCAATTCCTTGCATAATGCAGGAAGTTCACAGCTATCTGCCCTTTCCCCCACTGACCCTCGCTCAGTGCCAGAGGAAGGCAAAAAAACCTCCAGGATCCCTGGCCAATCCAGCCTGGAGGAAAAGTTGGGATTCTGTCTGCCATCTTCAGAAATTAACCATTTAAACACTGAGTTTCCCCAATGTAAGATTTTGTGTTTTACACCAAGGAAAGCCAATCTAAGTGGCATCTTGAGCTAAGGAAGCTCCTACCAAAGGACATCAATAGTTTTTTCCTAATGTTTTGAATTTGGTTAACTGTTCTTCATTAACCCTTTTAAATCATTCATTGATATGCAATATGATAGAAATTGTATAATTAATTTTTTTTAGACACAGAAAAAACAGTATTTCTGGGGCTTGTCCTACAAAATAGAACACACAGATTTACACTCTAGGATCAGTATTAATAAGAACAGCTTAGAGTTACACTGATCTCACCACAAAGCCATTACCTTAAAATGAAATGTAGACCTGTTGAGTGGCTTTCCAAGTTTTGCCAGTGTGTAAACACCCTTTTTGGAAACTACCACTAATGTATGTGTTATGCGTTTTAAAATGATTTGCAAAATCAAGTGGACTGATTTGACTGGATTTGTTTGCACCCAGGTCACAACGCCATTTGAAATTAACTTCTATTCTAGCGAACAAGTTTATGTTAACATATGTAACAAGTCTATGTAGCACAGACTTCCAAGTCTATGTTATTAAGAATGGGGTATAAACTGAAAGTCGTCAGCCTTGCTGCATTGGGGCCATCCCCTTTTTTCTGGGAAGACACTGAGCTCTACCTTTCACTTTGAATTCTGGTCAGTTCCTCAATGTGAGGAATGTGCATTTTTTGTGAGGCCGAGGCCAACAGCCTCCCCTGCCCCTTACCTTCCAGCCTTGGTAATGATCATCTCCATGCCGATCTTGTGGAAGCGCTTCCAGAGCTCCGCACCCTGCAGGTCCACCCGAGGTACTTGTTGGGCAAGCAGAGGAGAAGTGGGCCTCGAACCAGCAGCCTTGGCAGAGCCTCTGGGTGACAGCAGGGATGACACTGCCCTCAAGAAACTCTCTTTGCAGTGCAGCCGCCTGCCAGGAGAGTCAAGAGGAAGAGAGTGTGTCATGCCACAACCTCCAAGGTGCCAAGGCTCGGGCCAGGTGAAGGAGGTGAAGCTTCAGGCCTTCTGAGCAATTAGAGGCACCTGCCGGGGAGGTGGCAGTGGGGTCCTTCCCTTCCCCCTCCCCCTCTGCATGCATGTGCCTTCCCACTTTTTGGTGTGCCTCAAGCTCTTCTTGCCAGAGACAAAAAAAAACGCAAGTGGCTGGGCTGGGCATGAGCATCTATTTGCTGGGGAATAGGCAAAAGTGGGTCTCCCTCCTTGCCAGCGCCCTCTCTTTGGTGGCACCCAGGGCAAGCTACCCCCCCTACCCCTCCCCTAAATCTGGCCCTGTTTCCTAGGGTTGCCAACCTCCAACTAGCCCATAGAGATCTTCTTTGACTACAACTGATCTGCAGAGATTTGTTCCCCCAGGGGAAATGGCTGCTTTGCAGGTGGGCTTTATGGCATTATTCCCCACTGAAGTTCCTCCCCAGGCTGCACCCCCATATCTCCAACCCTAGCATTACCCTACCACATTTTCATTGTTGCAAAATGGAGGAAAATGTTTCACTCATATGTGAACAATTTAAAAGAACTGGGATAGTCATTCTTAGTTTTGATTGAACATAGTTTAGTTGCATATACCAGTTTATGAGAAAAAATTTTTTTTTAAATGGCTGATATGCCTCAAGATGTCTGTGAGGCCATTGATAACATGGTTAATGAAGCCTTGCTTTTATGCATTGCTTGCTTTGCATTTTTGCTGCATTGGCAACAGTACTAGTCCTGCTTTCTTGGACTCCTTTCAACCAGATTACAGTTCTAGAGATCAGCTGCACAGAATTGCATTAGTTTCAGCTCTCTTCTTCCCCTTCCCCACCAAACACAAGGTGGTGATGGACAAACAACAGATTAGTGTGGGTTTATTCTATATTGGCTGCTGGTATTTCTGCCATTGCACACTGTACAATGCAGTCCTTTCTTCAGTTTACTTTTCAATAGCTGGTATTTTCCTTGTTTTTGCTTTCAAATGTCATTTCTGTGCTAAAGCACAAGTGAGGAAAGATTTTTAAGAATAAGCAAATGTTCAGCTTTTTGCTACAAGTTGCTGTGGTTGGCACAATAATGTGTACATGTTGCCTATTTTGCCTTTGCCAGGTGGATGGGCATTGCTGAATGCTTTAGAACAAAGATAACATTGTGCCATGTGGAATCACAGTCATAGACCCTCTTCCTGCTGATTTGTGCAAGAGCATATCAGCAGCACAAAAGGTTTCATGTGTAGGAGGAGCCATGGCCTGCAGTTTTCTGTCTGACAGCTTAGTCTGGAGAAGAATGCAGATATAATTTGTATGTTAAAGCTATTGAGTGCCATTTGTAAAGGGTCGGATGTTCTGAACTGGGGTATGCAATGTTTTCAGTGAGAGAGCTTTCCACTTCCTACTGCAGAGTTGTCTCTCCATTTTCTATTGTGAACTATACTGCAGTTGAACTTGCGTAATTGTTCTAAATAAAGAATAACACACTCATGGCAAGAGACATTATAATAAACCAACTCATCTACATCTCTAAACAAAGTTTTCTCCCATTACCTTTTGCATTTTCCTTGAAATTGAAATCTGCAAAGCAGCTCTTCATCAATGACATGAAATGATGTCTGCACGTTTGCCTAGAATACTCAGGATGTATCTAGGGCTGAAGGGGCTTGGAGAGCCAAACCACACCCTGCCATGAGATGCTCCTGCTGCCACCTAATTCTGCGCCGGGTCTGGCTGTCTTCAGATAGGCCAGTCACCCCAGTGTAAAATCTTTTGAGTTGGGCATTGGGCTGCACTGACAGAACCCCACATCAATATAAGGATGGGCTTTGATGGACTATAACGGCCTGACTTGTTATAAAACAGCTTCATGTGTTCAATTTGTACTGGAAATGTAGGGAATTTTGTTTTAAATCCTACTTTCTATTACTTTAATATTGGTGAACAAAATTTGAATCCAGTAGCACCTTAAAGATTAACAAAACTTTCCAGGGTATAGGCTTTCCTAAGTCAAAACTCACTTTATCAGAGAGGCACATTTCATACTGGTGCTTCAAGATCAAACCCCAAAAATCTTGCTAGTCTCTAAGGTGCCACCAGACTCAAATCCTGCCATCCTTCTGCAGACCAACATAGCTACCCACTGAAAATGTTTCATATTGTTATTTCACCACTTAACTTTTCATTTATTCACTGATATGCACTATATTCTTGGTTTGTCTGAACTTTATACACACTCTTTGCACAGTTTGGTTGCACCTGGCTGCCATGCAGCGTGCACTCAAGTGCTGCCTCTGTGCTCGCCCACCAGCTTGCACATCCACCAAGCACCAGGCGAGCCTTTGGCTGGTGAGACAGGTGAGTGGCCCCTTACCTCTTTAGTGGCCGGAGCACCGCTGGAGTGCAGCCTCTAGTTCCTTGCACACTGAGGGCAGGATGGATTCAAAAGGCCAGGCTGCTGCTCTTGGCACTGCACTGCAGCATGGCAGCCAAGGGTGCAGGAGAGCTCCTCCGGCCCTCAAAGCCTCACCGCTGGCATTGGCAATTCTCCTCAGCCGCTAGCAGAAGCCCATGGGAAGGCTTCTGCGCTCTGGGCTCCCACTTGCCTTCCTGCGGCTCTGAGCAGCAGTGGCTGGCCAGAACCGGGTGGGCTTGGAACAGCCTCCAGTGGGTGGTGCAACAAGCTGCACGGGGTGGAACTGGCTCGTTCTAGCTGCTTTCCCACTGCCTCCACCTGCAGCAGTGCCATAGACCCTCCAGAGGGCAGTGTTGCCTGGCAACTCATTTTTTATCCCTGCAAGTGTTCCTGTACAGGGATAAAAAGTGCATCGTTGTCAATACGGCTTGGCTTTTATATGGTAGGATTCCTAATTGCCAGCTTCAAATAACTGTAAGTGTTGCACTGAGGGGCACAAGAAGGTGATGGAGGGCAAAACAAAACAAAACCCCTCTCACAACCATACTGCTAAGCAATCATTCATCTGCCAGCAGCTATCAGGCATACCATGTGGAGGGACTAGTGCAGTGCAATCTCACTACATGCTTGGTAAGCAGTGGAATACTTCTTTTTTCTTTTTTTTTTTAGTTAATAATTTTTTTATTGGATGGGTCAATATATATTCAGATTAAAACACCAATATAATCCAATTCAATTCCCACAAGTATATTTCCCCACCCCCTCCCCTGCCCCTTTTCAGTGTTGACTTCCAACAGCACTCGAACCCCCCGCTATTAATATCACATTATTTCTATATTATAGTTGTTCTTATCTTGTTATTGGTAAAGATCTTAACTATATCTTATCTTACTTGGTATCATTAAAACCCTTCAAAAGACCATAGTTGTCCCTTAATATCCCATTTCAGCAGTGGAATACTTCTTTGAGGGGAAAAGGGGCCTGAGGATTTTAGAACCACACAGAGACAAGATCACTTGAAGAAAGGCCATGACTCAGTGGTAGGACATCTGCTTGACATGTCAAAGGTCCCGGGTTCAATCCCCAGAATAGCCAGTAAGGATCAGATCCGAGGTGATGAGGAAGACCTCTGCCTTAGACCCCGGAGAGCTGCTGCCAGTCTAAGTAGACAATATTGACATTGATGGACCAATGGTCTGATTCAGTACAAGGCAGCCTCATATGTGTTCCTGTGAAGGTAGTTCATAAAAAGGAGCTAACTGTATACATGAAAGTCCACTTGTGCTGTGAGCAATGCCAGCTACAGAAATAAATTCACAATAATTTGTATTACATGCATAAACAAATCTGGGCAAGTAAAATGCAGAAGCTCTCAAATGTCCCTCTCCTGTTTTAATTGTTCAGCTTCACCATTGCTGCAAAATAATGATGAGATTGTGCAACATGATATCTTATCTTATATGAGTAAACTTATATTTCACTTTGAATTCCTGTATACTGTGAGCCAGCATTGGTTTTATTGCCACAGAGCTGTTCTTTTATGTGGCTTGTGAAACTGGTAAAACACATTACTCCAATAGCAAGTTCCAAGATGCAGTGGCTTGGGAGGATGGTTTTGTGGGCTTTCTAAAGGACAAAGAAGGGTGGTGCTGGAGTACAAAATTCCTCCATTACAACGTACCTAAAACATGTTGAGAGTAAAGCTGAAAAAATCCGAGAGCACCTTGCTATTCCCCTACTTCTGTCTCAAAGAGTAAGATTTGGGTCCAATAGCACCAATTGTTGGTCTTTAAGGTGCTATTGGAGCTGGTCTTGCTCTTTGACTGCAGACCAACACAGCTACCCACTTAAAACTTCGGTCTCAAAGTTGCCTTCTAAAGAAGTACAACATTTACAAACCTGGACCAGCAAGCAAAAGTATAATAAAACTGGAGTTCCTTTGGAGTGGTCCCAGTGGTTCTGCAAGCCAACACTGCTGATAGACATCAGCTCACCCATTCCCTCTGGTGGTGTGGCAGGAGGATGCAATGGGTGAGCTGATAATGATGTAGCCAGTTATCGCCCAGTCTCTAATCTGCCCTTTCTGGGCAAAGTGATTGAGAGAGTAGTAGCTGAGCAACCCTAGGCCTTCTTAGATAACTCTTGTGCTCTGGACTTGTTTCAGTCTGGTTTCAGATTGAAACTAAAGCCACCAGATGGCTCTGGTGGCTTTAGTTGATGATCTCTGATTGAATATAGACAAAGACCATGTATCTTTGATACTCCTCTTGGACCTATCTGCAGCTTTTGATACAGTAGTCCATGACATTCTGTTGAGGTGTTTGGAGGCAGAAATGGGTATCAAGGGATGTGACTTGGACTATTTTAAATCATTCCTTGTGTAACAGATTCAAAGAGTTGCTGTTGGAGATCAGCTATCTTAAGTGTGGGAATGATCTTGCAGGACTCCACAAGGCACATATTCAACCTCTTTGTAAAGATTTAGGAGAAAACATTCATAGCTATGGAACTGGATGCCATTAATATGCAGTTGATACTCAACTCTATATCTCAGTATCTAAATCCCTAGGTAATATAGTAGATGTCCAGGGTTGCTGCCTGACAGCTGTGGTCAAATAGCTGAAAGGAAACAGCTGAAATTAAACCCAGACAAGACAGAAGTGGTGCTGGTTAAGAAGGCAGAGATCTTGAAGGACAGTGTCTTTCTGAACTTTGATGGTGTCCAGCTGCCCCTGGCTGACTCAGGTAAGAGGCTAGGGGTCACACTTGTCTCAGCACTGCTGCTAGAGAAGCAAGTAAATGCAGCTACAAAAAAAGGCCTTCTCCCAACTCATTCTAGCCTGGAAGATGGCCACCTACCTTGACACAGCCAATCAGTCCACCTAAATTCATGCCATGATAACATCAAGACTAGACTACTGGGGGCGGGGTGTTGTGAGCGTGCATACCAGACACGTGAACTTCAGGCTCCTGACTCAAACTCCCTCCCGACCGATTTAAGCAGCTTTTAACCCAAGCTCTTCATAGCAAATCATGGGCAAAACAGGAGGTTATAAAAATAAGGCTTCAGAATTGACCATACAAACGGTTAAAACCTTTTTCTCACCATCTGAATCAAAGAATGGGGTTGAGATGGAGCCACATGCTGCAACCAAGATGGCCGCCCCCCCCCCCCCCCCCGTCATTCGGAAGGCAGATGACACAGAAATCCAGGTACTGGAAGCCCATATTAATCTCAAACTAGATCAACTTGAGGAGAAATTTGCTAATCGGATGGAAAAGTTGCTTAAGCCTATGAATGAGCAGCTAACCCTCATTAATGAAACTCTTCAGCAAGTTACTAAAACAGCTGACTCAGCGTTAGACCTCAGCCTGTCTTTGCAAAAAGACACGCGCGTAATGCAAGCAAATGAATCCTGGCTGAAAAATAAAATCATGGATCTAGAGAATAAAATAAAATACAATAATTTGAAATACCGCGGATTTACAGAGTCGGAAGAAGGCACAGCAGATTTAACTGCGTTCTTATCAGGCTGGCTTGCTCATGAGCTGCAGTTGGAGAAGGGGGTGGCACCAACCATATTGTCTGCTTACAGGCTGGGTTCCCCTCGAAATCTGAGAGCAAATGCTAACAGAGACATTATTGTCCGCTTTTTGGATTCCTGTACCAAAGAAAAAATCATTCAAGAAGCAAGGAAAAGAGGCACATTTTCTTTTCAAGGGAAAAAAATACAAGTCTTCCAGGACCTGTCGAATGAAACGCTGCTGCATAGGAAAGAGCTTAAGCCTGTCACCTCAACGCTAACTAAAGCGAATATCAGATACAAATGGGTGTCATCGACTAAGCTACAGGTCGCACATCAAGGCAGAGTTCTTTATGCAGTGGATATAGTCTCTGGCCTGAAACTTCTCACTGATTTGAACTTGCCAACCCAAGATTTGATCGTCAACCCACCAGAAAACATCTCAGCTCAAAACCTTCCCACTCAGGAGAGATGGATCACGATCCCCACGAAATCATCTTCTTGAGCTAGAGATTGTTCACCAATGTCTCCTGTTTGGCTCTGCTTTTGATTCAAAGAGCTTGCAAGGAATAAGGGGGGTGGGGGAGGGGGGAAGGAAAAGAGGGGGGAAATTTTGGCTTGTTTCTTTTTTGTCTGAGAACTGACTGTTCTCTTCTGTCGCTACCCTTATCTTTTTTCTTTCTTTCTCTTGCTGCCCTTCACCCTTTCATCTCCAGCTATTGTTTCATCTTTTTTTTGCCAATCTGCGGTCGGCGGGGGGGGAGTGGGAGTTACCTGTTTTTCATTATAGTTCCCAAATTTCTTAGGGACCTCCAGATATAGGGAGGTAAAGATTTCTTTTCTCCCTATTAGTTGTACAGGAAATTTCTTTCTGTGCTTCTGGAGGAGTTAGCTCTTTGGTTCCAAGGAGCTATAGTTTAGGTTAGTTATGTCTAAGCTGTTACTGGTTGGGGGGTGTTTTGGGTTAATTGGTACTGTTAATGTTTTCCCCTGGAAGGTCTAGTCATTCTTAGCTTCCTATGGTAAGCCGTGCAAGGTAAAGGAAGAAGCAATTCTTCATTCTAGAGCTATATTTCTTTTGTCTGAGTTTATTACTTGTACACTGCATCAGCTTAGCCTCTTCACAATGTTAAGTCATGACAGGGAAAATTAAAATTGTTACTTTCAACTGCAGAGGCTTAAATAACCCCATTAAGCTCAAACGTGTTTCCACAGCTTTAGCACAGCAGAATGCAGATATATTATTTTTACAGGAGACCCATTATAAAAAGGAAATGCCTCAGATATTGAAATCTATTAGATTTAATTTGCAGTTCCAAGCTCCTGGCTCCTCAAACTCAAGGGGGGTTGTAACTGTATTTTCGAAAAATACCAAATTTCAATGGGTAGACTCTGAAGTGGACCCTAGAGGAAGGTTCATATTTATCAAAGGGAACCTGGAGGGGACAAGGGTAACCCTAGCTTTGATTTATACGCCTAATGATAAGCGACTTGATTTTTTGCATGAAACCTTTTCCAACCTATGTATGTTTGCTGAAGGTGAAATTCTGATTGGGGGGGGGACTTTAATTGTATAGCTGATTTAAATCTGGATCAGTCCCAGAGAGATGGGAGACATTGCAAGAAAATACCACGTCAACTGAAACTACAAATGTTGTTTGATAAATTTGCTTTTAAGGATGTCTGGCGAGCTCACCATGGAGTAGAGAAAGATTTTACTTATTTTTCAGCCCGGCATCAAGTTCATACCAGAATCGATTTTATTCTGGCCTCCAGTAAACTTTATCAAAATTTAATTTCTTCTAACATTGGGAGTAAAATCTGGTCGGACCATGCCTGGGTGGAAAGTCACTTGAATTTAGATGATAAAATAAAACAAGAAACTCATTGGCTATTAGATAAATCCCTTTTATTAAACCCATCTATACATAAAGAAATAGAGAAAATACTTGAAAATTATTTTAAAGAGAACATTGCAGGGGAGGTCTCCCAGGCAACAATTTGGGATGCTATGAAGGCAGTGGTTAGAGGGAAAATCATCTCAGTAGCCTCCTTCTACAAGAAAGAAAGGGAGAAATTCAGATTGGACATTTTAAGCAAAATCCAAGCACTAGAAATTAAGCATAAAAAATGTAATAATAAAAAAGTTTACAAACAACTTCTGCTTGAAAGAAAGAAGTTGGACTCTCTATAGAGTCCTCTAAAATCAAGAAGAACTTACTTTTCTTAAAACAGAAATTTTGGCACAGAGGTCCTGGAACACTTCGCTTGCTTGCTTCGAAAGTGAAAATAAAGATCTCAGCCCACCAAATTAATCTTTTTTTTGTTGAAAATTTTATTTTTTTATTATCTACATTAACTAACAATACAAAGGGAAAGGAGGGGGGCAGGGGAAGGAAAGGAAAAAAAACAGCAACATATAACAACACTACACTACAAATAATGTTTTCCCTTCATACTGCCATTATTAAAAAATTAAAACTTTGTAAAATATTGATGGAGTGGTTGACCTTGCAAAATACAGATTACAATCCAAATTAAGTCTTCCTCCCCCCCCCCCGGGCCTCGGACGCAGTTCTCTCTGAGCAACTGCAACCGCAGTGCTCGTTCCCTCCCCCCCCTTCAGACTTCAAATCCTTTTCTTCTTACTTGGTGTCTTGCTGAAATTCTTGGTTTTTGTCCTCAAAATCACTTAGTTGATCTTCTGATGTTATCTTGTAAGCTTGATCTTTGTAACTAAACCAGATACCTTCCGGAAATAGCCATTTATACTTTATTCCACGTTCCCTCAGAAGAGCTGTGAACTTTTTATACTTAAATCTTCTTTTCCGAACTAAAAATGGAACGTCCTTCAGTATCTTAACTTTAGTACGCAGAAAGTCAAGATCCGCATTGTATGAGTTGTATAGGATAGTGTCTCGGATCCTCTTAGATGAAAAATCGATGATGATCTCGCGAGGCAGCTGACGCTTCGTTGCATATTTTGAAGAAGCCCGACGGACTTCCAAAATGGCGCTTTTTACCTCTTCTTTAGTTGCCCTCGCGTGTGTCGCCAATAGTTCCGAGGCCAGATCCCATAAATCCTTATTTTCCTCCTCTTTCACATTCTGGATGCGCAAAATTGTCTGTGTTCGTTCCTCTTGTAGCCCGATCAGCTGGTTCTCCACCAGCTTTAACTCTTTATTCGTTGCCCTCACGAGTGACGCATTTTCCCGAGCAGACTTCTCTGCCCCCCCCCCCGCTGCTTCCTTAATGGTTTTCACTTCGCTCTCAATTAAGCCCACCCTTTGATCTGTTTCATTCAGCTTGTCAACAAAGGGCTTTATGGCTTCGATAACCGACCTCTTCACCAAGTCCTCGAGCGACTCTCCTTTCCCCTGCAGGGCAGCCGAGATTGACTTGCCCAAAGTGGGACTCTGCTTTTTCGCTGGCATTTTAGGCAGGGTGGACCGCCGGCCAAATTCTGAAACTCAGCGAGGGGGAAGAACGAACCTTCTTAGCTTCAGATCCCACCACTCCTTCGCATGCGCCTGTAATAACAGAAGGGATTCGCTTACTTACAGGCTTCCGCCTAGTTCTGCTCTTTGCCGTTTTCTATGGCCCGGCAGCACTCGAGGAGCCGCGCACATCTGCCGGCCTCCATAGGAACAAACGGGCAATTTACCCCCTGCATCAATTTCAAGGGGCTCTTCCCGCCGCGTTCCGAACCCTGCCTCCCTCACTGGGAGTTCTGGGGGCTAATCTTCGCAGATCAGCCGCCCGGTCAGGCTGCTCGGGCGCTTCCTCTCGGACCTGCGGAGAGGAGCATCCGACATGGCCGAGAAAACGAAACCGAATCCCAGCCCACCAAATTAATCTGATTAAAAAAGGCAATAAGGATTATACTTCCAATAACAGGGAAATATTGGGAGTATTTTACAACTTCTACTCTAAGCTCTATAGAACCACAAACCCTTTTATATCTGATATTGACAACTTCTTAGCATCCTGCACCTCCCTAAAAAGTCTTAGGCCAGCGCATAGGGAATTCTTGGAGTTGCCCATTTCTCTCCAAGAAATCACAGAGATTATCAAGAAGCTTAAACTTAACAAAAGGGATGGTTTTCCTGCCGAATTTTATAAAAGCTTCACACATAGCTTAGCAGAACCACTCAGGCTGACTTGCAATGCAATTCTTACCCAGGGCATCTTCCCTCAGTCATGGAATGAAGCCTCGGTCATTGTGATCCCCAAAAAAGGTAAAGATGTCACCCTCCCATCATCCTATCGTCCGATTTCTTTGCTGAATCAGGATGCTAAAATCTTTACAGCTATATTGGCCAACAGATTAAACAAAATCATTAATCATTACGTTCACCCCGACCAAACCGGCTTCATTCTACACAGAAACATGGCAGACAATGTGTGTAAATCTCTTAATATAATCAATCATTGCATTACCTATCAAATGGAGGCTTTCTTGTTGTCACTTGATGCAGAAAAAGCGTTTGACAGCTTGGAAACTAATTACCTTCTGAGACTCCTGTCAAAAATGGGTTTTGGCCAAACTTTTATACGATCAATCAGCTTACTTTATGCCAACCCTACGGCCCGGTTAAAAATAAATGGTATAAATTCAAAGGATATTAAACTTACAAGAGGGACCAGGCAGGGCTGCCCCTTGTCACCACTACTGTTCGCCCTTGCCATAGAACCTCTGGCGGAATCCATAAGACAATCAGCTGAGATCAAAGGCATTAGAATAAAAAGTCATGAATATAAAATTTCTCTCTTTGCTGATGATATGGTTCTGTATATCACCCTTCTGCTTCATTACCTCCCTTGGAAGACAAGTTACATACCTTTGGTCAACTATCGGTCTTAAAATTAATAAATCTAAATCTGAAATTTACCCTATTAATTTAGCCCCAGACACACAAGCTCAGATAGCTTCCAATTATGAATACCAATGGATCAGCAAGAACTGGGTCTATTTAGGAATCACGATCCCTGTCAACCTAGCAAATTTAAAGGAATCTAATTTTAAAACCCTAGAACTCAAAGTTATAGGTGAATTTAAAGAATGGAGCAAGTTGACTTTATCCTGGGCTGAAAGAATACAACTGGTCAAAACCATGATTTTACCACTTTTCTTATTTAATTTTCGTATGCTGCCTATTAATCTCACTGATCAAGATATCCAAAAGTGGCAAACTCTTATAAATAAATTTATTTGGGCTAATAAACGTCCTAGAATTAATTTTTCAACCATGAAACGTTCAACTAAAAAGGGTGGCTTGGCTATTCCAGACCTAAAATGTTATTATATGGCAGCGCAGCTAGCAAACATAGTGCTTCTTTTGCATTCCTTAGATAGTTCAGACTGGACATATGCTGAAACTGCACATCTTCTTCCCCATGATATAAAGGATATAATTTGGACAGACCCTAAACACAGGCCTACCCAAACTCTTGCCAATCCATTTTTGAAATCTACTATATCTGTATGGGACAGGGTAAGAAACTATCTAGCTCCTACACCCTCACCCCTATCATCCTTCCTGGACCAAGCGTGGTTTCCACCAGGTCAGGATTTAATTTCATTTCAGCAATGGAAGGTAATTAAGAAATCTAGGATCATTGACATCACCAAACATGGGGCCATCCTAACTAAGGAGCAAATAGAAGGGGATACAGAGGTTGTGGTCCCTTGGTATCAATACTTACAATTATCTCATCTTATAGGCAGCCAACTATTTGTCGACTCCTTGAAACGGGAGTTAACAGATTTTGAACGTTTACTTAAAAAAATACAACCTCATCGTAAAGGCCTCATAGCTAGCATCTATGCTAATTTAAACTCACAGAATGATCAATCCTTATTAAGGTACCAATTGAAATGGAATAGGGACTGCAGTACCCCCTTAACAGAGGAGCAATGGTCCACAATATGGTCTGGCAAGCCCCTAAATTCAAACGCAATCAACATCAAAATGTCTTCTTTTAAATTGTTGTCGAGATGGTACATGACTCCTCAATTGCTACACCAAATTAATCCCAATTTAACACCGCTCTGTTGGGAAAAGTGCAGTCAAATTGGTGACTATATCCATTTGTGGTGGTCTTGCCCCAAGATCCAATCATTCAGGGACTTAATTTCAAGGAAAATTTCAAGGATTACAGATTATGAACTGTGCATGACTCCAAAATCAATTTTGCTGGGTCTTTGGGAAGACCCTGCCATACCAAAGGTGCGAAAAAATTTAATATTTATGTTACTTGCTGCTGCAAAAATGCTTCTAGCAGCACACTGGAAATCAGGCAAACTTCCGAAACTACAACAGTGGGTTCGGAAAGCATGGGATATTTTTACTATGGAAAAAATAGCAGACCACCTTCATTCTACCGATAAACCACAGTATCAGTCATCATTCTTTACGCAATGGTTGCCCTTTTTAAATTACTTACACAATACTAATCAACTGCCTAATGCTGACATCAATACTTTTAGCTTCTTAGCTATATTATGAGAATACTCACTGTTCCCCCTTGCACTGTTTTTGTAGTCTATTACATTGGCTTTGTTATTGTTATTGACCGTTCCAAGGTTTGTTTCTTGTATTATTGTTATGTGTATTTATTAATATTGTAAATTGTAAAATGAAAAATAAATAATAAAAAAAAGACTAGACTACTGTAATGCACTCTATATAGGCCTTCCCTCAAAGTCAACTCAGAGACTCCAGCTAGTGCAGAACATCACAGCTCATTTACTATCATCAGCTAAGTAGAAGATGCTTTTCTGCCAGAGGCAGGGGTTCTTTAGAAGATTTAGAAGGTCAAAGGTGTTACCAGAATTGCTATTTTAATGGGGGAATTAGCTTGCAGTCTGGATTTGAATTAGTGCGGATCTTAACCAGCTATACCAGAGTCCTTCTTTCAGAACACTTGTGCAATAAAGAGGCGAGACTAATAAAGATAAAACGTGTTTTTACTAATAATGTTGCATATGCCTAAACTAGCACACACAGACAATGTACACACAGGAGGCTAAGAAATAAAGAGTAGGAAAAACAGAGCCGGTTGCATTTGCAGGAGAGCCACTTGAGATCGACGGAACTGGGTATACTCATCTGGTCATGGCATGGAAGAAAGATGCAGCAGTGAAGCATGGTGGTATCTAATGCCTGCACTAGACCCGTAGAGAGAGGCAGCGGAGGTTCAGGATAGGAATGGCACACACCCCTAATGGCTGGGGAGGCTGGCTTAAATACCCCAAAACGTAGCCTGGGGCAGGTGCCTTTCCCTGTGGTTCTCAAAGGGGGAACAAAGCCTTAATGGCTATACAACTACCCTAGATGGGCCACTTTAGGGTCTGATTATATGATTGTGACACCTCAGGAAGAGGGGACAAAGGAGGGGGAGGGAGTGCCAGGTGGGTTGACTGGATCGGCCAGGAAGGTGCCATTGTCTTGACGGCATCAGTTCTGGAATGCGGTGGCTGCATTGAGCTGCATCCATTAGCTGTTCTGGACAGTCGGCACTTAGCTTCCATTCCGGGGTGGCTTCTGAGATATGCAGAGCGGGGCCAGGTCGACCACTGCGGACATGACTGGCTCGCTTCCACGAAATGGCAGCCTAAAAGTAAACTGTCCAGGCTGGCTCTTTACCGCTTGGGAACATGGCTTCTTCCTTGGCACAGCTTGGGCTTGCTATCAGGCTGCCCCGTGGCAAGGGCAGACTCAGTGACCAGCCTGCAAGGGGCTCTCCACGGGAACTGACCAGGGGGTGCCTGGCCAGGCTCGTGGAGACTCCCTCTGGCTGGCACTGTGCTGCTGGCAGCGTGGCTCTGGGCCCAGGTGAGATAGGTGCCCAAGGAGGCAGGAGGCAGACATGGATGGCACAGTCCATTGCAGCAAGGAGACCAGGAAATAGGCACGGGCAATGCTGCCCTAAAACAGAGTCTTTGGTAGATCTTTAGGCAGCAACACAGGAAACTGACACAGTTCATGGCAGGCCTCATAACAGGAGGAGGAGGGGGTCCTTGGCGACAAAGGAACCCACAGAGTCAAGATACTCTGACAGGATAAAACAGGGCTGTAATTGAGGGAAACAGGCAGTCCACAGTATAGCAATCCTTTAACACAGGGTAAACAAAATCAATAATAAATACCAACAACAGTATGTTACTACCCTTCTGGACAGATTAGTGCCACACTCAGAGTGTTGAACAAAATCAGTGTTGTTATTATTCCCACAATATAGCTGGGCTGAGAGGAGTAGCTTACCCAAGGCCACCTGCAGTGTTCATGGCAGTAGTGGGAATTGAACTAGCAGCATACTGATTCTGAGCTCAGCCACTTAACCACTATGCTACAACAGCTATGCTACAGCAATCCCTTATGTACTGTATGGGTGGTGGCTCCATATAACAACCCATGAGCACCTCCGATGCAAGCTTTCCAGGTCTTTTCCTTCTGCTCTTATATACTGGGCCTCTGCTTACTATGCACAACTTCCCATGACCAGCAAAACCTAGCTATCTGTTAGGTCATGGGCCTGGAACTACTGTCCTGCAGTTCCTTTAACCCTTTATTTGAAGGTTGCAGGAAGACATAATCCTGCAATTACTTGCAGCTATAGATAGCTAGTGCTGATATGCTTGAAGCCAGAGTAGAGTCACCTGAAAACACCATTCCCTATTCCTCTTGTAGGTTCTTCTATGATGGTACTACACATGCATATTATTCCTATTCTGCAGTCACTCCACTGGCAACCCATTTGTTAACTGAATTCAAGGTTTTGACTATCATGGCTTTGGCCTCTCATATCTGTAGGGCAGCCTCTTCCCATATGCTCCACCACTGCAGCTTCACTCATCTGGTTCGGGTTTTCTACAGATACTACCCTGCAATCAGGCAAAATCTACAGCTGCCTACACATGCACTTTCTCTGTGACAGCCCCCACCTTGTGGAATGTCCTGCCTGAGTAAATTAGGAAAGCTCCCACTCTCCTGGTTTTCTACAAACTATGCAAATCTGAATTATTCAGAAGGGCTTTTTAACTCAGGTAATAAAGGTATTCTATGAGGAATGGCCCAGAGAGACATCTTAGTAAGGGACAGGGAGTGTGGACTACTTTGCTGGGTATTATCTGATGATATAGATATGGTTCTACTGGGTAGTTTTTGCATTGTTGAAGAGATTGCAAGCCCTTGGGTGGGGCCCACCTTTTGGCCTTCCACTGTATTATCCTAAATCCCCCAGGGGTCCTTGTGGACTCACACTGAGAAGGCAGCACAGTGGTTAATTCACCCTTGACCAAAGCTGCTCCCTCAGGGTGTGGCTCCTTGCTTGGCTCTTACTGCCTCTCTTGCTCCTGATAACCTTTGCCAAACCTCTACCCCTCCTCCCTGGCCACTTTGCGGCCCCTTCCCTTTATACCTGCAGCTATTCCCCCACCCCCAACTCCTTGGCCCCACCTCCAGTGCCTGTGCCAATCCAGGCACAGTTGCAGCACACTTGGTGTGAGCTGTGCCCTATGGCCACACCCCCACCAGTCATTGGCTGGCCAAGCCTCAGGTGCGGGCTGATTGGGCATCTGAGCTCTTCCTGAATCGGATACAGGATACTGTGCCTGGATCCCTGGGGATGGGCGGTATATAACTTGAAATATAAATAAATATAAATAAAATAGCCCATTTGGTCTCTGAGACAGTGAGGTGGAGGGTGAGCCCTCTGATGGTCTCAGCATCAGAATTTCCTGTGCCAGCCACAGACGGTGCAGGGTGGTTTTCCCACCCTGCTGTGTGGCAAGAGAAAAGATAAATGAAAACAATAACCTCCCAATAACCTCATGATGGAGCATCATACCTCAGGCTTGTGGGTGCTGCAGGGGTCGCCCCCGCTGGCTGTTCCACATCAGTGCTGGCTGCCAGCAACATCACTCAGCTCTTCCTTGCCATGGAAGGAATTCTCACGGTTGCTGGGACTGCCAGAGGATGTGACTAACAGCAACCTGAGGAGCTTGGGGCAGCTTCCCTCCCTGCACTAAGGTGATTTGGGCTCCTGGGGCTGACTGAGGGCTTTCCCCTCTGGGCTGTCAACCCCAGCCACAGGTCATGTTAATTACTTTTGTTTCAGAAATGTTTCATCTCTGTGTTTGGATTTATGCTTGTTTTCAAATTTGTGCAACCTGTACCCTATTGTATTTTTTTCTTAAATGTCCTAATTGTTGAGCATATCAACTTGCTCTGTATAATCCATCTTGGGTCTCAGTGAGAAAGGAGGACTATACATAAATAAATAGTTGCTGCTGAAAGGCCTGAGCCAAGAGACTCCTGCAGTGTTGGTGGAGCTACTGGGGATGGGCTGTCCTCGTTCTTGACTATCAGAGGCTTTCCAGAACAGTGGCTTATGGGAGCTTTCCTAATTATTTAAATGGCCAGTCTCTCCCTGGGTAAGAGAGCAGGTTAATTATTCCAGCTTTTATGTCTGGGGAAAAATAACCATAAACTAGTACCTGCTATTTCCTGTCAGATTCTTTATTTACCATAAACTCTGGAAATTGCCAGTCAGTTATAATCAATTTACATTCTATATCTGTGCCTTGTGTACTGACTTTTAGCCTCTCCCTTTTCTAGTCTCTATCAGCACTACCCTGTAGAACTCTTTTCTCACCAGTTCAGACAATGACTGTGTTTTCATTAGTGCATGTAAGACTTACATTTGATGTCTTCTAGTATGAAATTTGCCTTCTGGAAACTAAATTATGCAACAGATTCCCCCGTGCAGTCTGCATGATAGATAAGATTGTTGGTTTGCTCGGAATTTGGAGGCCAGCATGAGGCTAGAAGCACTTTGGATGGTCAGATTGTCCTAGACCACTTCCTTTTTGAAAGGATCGTTTGCCTTGATCTCTCTTCCAGCCTCCTGCTCTTTTCTGACCATGCAGACACGGCCTGGCCATTTTCAGTGCTCAGAAGCAAAGTTACATTGCATGGCAAAAGTGCCTGACAGTTTCTGGGAGGTTATTGTTTTCATTTATCTTTTCTCTTGCCACACAGCAGCCATCCACTTTAGCACACAATCCTTTTTACAAGGCTTGTGTCACTAATATCACGAAGTTGCCATACTATCTGTTGATAGCCTCCCTCTTTAAAATTCCTGTAGTATAGCTGAAAACTAGAAAGAATGTCCAGTGAGAACTCTAGGAAATCATTTTACAAGCAGAAGTTTCCAAAGCCTGGTCCCAGAGGAACATTCCAGTTTAAAAAGGAGTTAATTATTCCACTTTTACATCGGTCAAAATTGCAACTTAATGGAGTAATTTTTTAAATTTCCTTTTCTTAGCTCATAAGCAGCTACACACACACACTATTCAAATGAGTTATTTGTTTCATCTTCTACATTTTACAGGCTTGTTCATACCACCCTTCCAGCTGATACCTTATCTAAGCAGTTCTTGCTTATGGCACAAATTTGCAAGATTTTTTTTTAAAGGAAGACTTTCTTCCTATATCTGTGCCTTGTGTGGGGTGGCCATGGGGAGCCCTCTCAGCCCAGTTATAGCAAACTTCTACATGGAACATTTTGAAAAAACAGCTCTAGAATCAGCACCCCACAAACCTAGTGTATGGTTCCGGTTTGTGGATGATACATTTATCATTTGGAGCCATGGGGAGGAAGAATTGATGGGGTTTTTGAATCATCTCAACAACATCCACTTGAACATACAATTCACAATGGAGAAAGAAATTGAGGGGAAAATCCCATTTCTGGATACCTTGGTCATCCGCAAAGCAAACTTTCAGTTAGGTCACAAGGTCTACAGGAAACCAACTCACACTGATCGGTACTTACACAAAAACTCCAATCACCACCCCCGACAGAAAAGAGGCATAATGAAAACATTAGTGGATCGTGCAAGACGGATATGTGAGCCGCACTTTCTCAATGAGGCAATTAATCATCTAAACCATGCACTTCAGGCAAATGGCTACTCCAGAAATGAAATCTGAAGAGCAATCAAACCCAGGATGAATCAAACAAGCAAGGAAAAACAGTCTCCTACAGGAAAAGTGTTTTTGCCATATATCAAAGGAATTACTGATCAGATGGGAAAGCTTATGAAAAAGCATAACCTTCAAGCAGTATTCAGACCCACCCAAAAAATACAACAGATGCTACGATCAGCAAAAGACAGTAGAGACCCCCTCACCTCTGCAGGAGTATACCGTATACCCTGCAGCTGTGGACAAGTTTACATCGGGACCACAAAGCGTAGCATCCAGACAAGAATAAAAGAACATGAAAGACACTGCAGACTTGGACAACTTGAAAAATCAGCAGTGGCTGAACATAGCCTAACTCAAACAGGGCACAGTATCTTATTCCAGGACACCAAAATACTGGACAACACTTCCAACTACTTTGTCAGACTGCACGGGGAAGCCATTGAAATTCACAAGCATAAGCAAAACTTCAACAGGAAAGAAGAAACCTTAAGAATGAACAGAGCATGGTTTCCAGTTCTGAAAAACACCAGGCTAACAAAACACTCTATGCCCGACAATAGCCCTGCAGAGAAGATTAGCACATCAAGCACCAATCCATATGCAAAAGAACCTCCTCAGGATACAGTGAAGCCTCCCGCCATTAGCATTCCACACCCTGGGAAACTCTTACAGGATGACTCAGCTCAACCCCCCCCCCTCCTATGTAGATATAAATGACCTGCCAACATCTTTTCCACACTGTGACACTGAGAGATCTCTGTCTTTTGGTGCTACACCTCTGAAGATGCCAGCCACAGCTGCTGGCGAAACGTCAGGAACTACAATGCCAAGACCACGGCAATACAGCCCGGAAAACCCACAACAACCATCGTTCTCCGGCCGTGAAAGCCTTCGACAATACATCGACTTTCCTATTGTTTCCTTCAAGTCATGTCTTGACAAAACAGCACGTTTTCTCAGTCAGGGGCATTGTGGCTCCCCACCCCCACCCTGTGGTAGAGCTCCTCCTCTTGTTTAATAAACACAGCAGCAACACTTCTTTCCTTTAAGAACCCCCTAAGAAAACCAAGAGTAAATTACTGAGTGACCTACTTACTAGGGTTGTTTAAATAAGCTGCAGTGTAATTCATTGTTTTACCAATGAAGCACATATGGGCCGTCGTCACATGGGCTTTTTTTTAGCGCTAAAATGGCTCTATTTCCCGGCAAACACCCACCTTATTCCAACACTGATGCGATTTCCTCATTGCTGTTTTTTGCTTGATAGTTGCGATATTTTGCGCCTCAGTGTGAATGCCTCACATCGATGTATTTCATCTCGCAACGTCCTATGCCCTCCCTTCAATCCCAGAATCCATTTCTTCCTGCGACTCCCCTTTTTTAAAATTTTATTATGTCCTTATAACGCCATAACGACATAACACAATGCAAACTTTCTGCTGAAGTAAAAATGACTCAATTGCCATGGCAGAGTCTTCAGCGATGGGGATCACGTCGGACAGGGAGTTTTCTGCGGGCAAAGGGCTATTTATATAATTTCAAAGTTGGAAAAACAAAAGGGTCATAATGTTTATATGCGGTTATTCCGTTATAGCGGAATTAAACGCCAGAATAATTAAAAAAAAGGGGGGGGAGGAGCTGCTTCTGCACGGTTAGAGAGAACAGAACAGAGTGCTTCGGTGTGGACAGCTGGTGGCGCGAAGAGCCGTTAGGTGACCCAAAGAAACGTTACTGTGCCGATAACAGGTAGGACGCTATATGCTGTAAATTTAACGGAAGAGATGCCCGTGTGACGACGGCCATGGATTTCATGTTAGTGTAACATTTTAGTGAAGGAAAAGGGATTTTAGAAGCAAAAAATTTTTAAAAATCAAAATAGCTGTTTTAAGTGAAAACATTTTCTTATTTTGCTTTAGCAGCCACATTGTGTTTATGTATCATATAATTTAAATCCATTATTGAGTCTGTTGAAAAATTCAAAATGAAATTAGTTGGTTGCATTGTACCATTTTGCAGCATCATTTTATGGGAGGCCATACAGTTGGCTTGTATTAATGATAGTTCAGTTTGAGAATCCAGGGGAGTCACCTTAACAGGAAAAAAGCCACTAGTAGAGAATCTCAGGAACAGCACTGTGATTATCCAGTTACAAGTGCTGAAGTGGGACAGAGACATGGTGTCCAAAAAGCCCCATGGGATCCCAGGCAAGGATTCCCTCTGCCTTCCTCTTCTGCAGATGAAAACAAATCACATGACTTGCTGTTAGCAGGAAAAGATGAATAATTGCTAGGTAAGTAAAATCCTGATCTGGGTAGTCCAGATAGCTTGATCTTATCAGATCTTGGAAGCTAGGCAGGGTCAGTCCTGAGCACTTCTTGCCTTGAAGACCCTATGGGGTCACCATAAGTCTGCTGTGACTTGACAGCACTGTAAAAAAATTAGAGGACAGATCTGCAAAGAACAGACTTTAGTTACTAGTAACGTACACTATGCACATTATGATAGTTACAGTACTAGAATGCCACCTTACAAATGACAACCAATTAACCCAGGTCAATGAATCTGTAATGAAGGTTGGAAAGAAACTCCTGCTAGCATTGCATCATCACCTGATGTGATTTGTTCCAGCAGTGTTCTGACTCTGAGGCAGCCTGCCTCCGTACACAGAAACAATGGCAAACAGACTCAAAATCAGTTCCAATGCTGGAATCTTGTTAAGGAGCTGATTGCCAGATGCTTGTCATGCAGTCCAGTTCTATGCAAGGATATAACATGCTCCCAGGGCAGAACAGAGAAAGAGAATAAAAACAGGCAGATGGCTACAATCCCTATGTATGCTTACCTGGAAATAAGCACCCCCCCATGAATATGTTTTAAACCTTAGTTCTGAATAAACATGTATAGGATAACATAAGTAAATAGTTTCAAAAAGCATATTTACACAGTGCTGAGTAAGAATCTGTAAAGCTGAATTTACTTTACTTTTTTTTTTTTTTGGTCCTCTGAGGAGTGGCAGATGTGAAGCGGGAAAATGTGGCCACTTCATTTTATCAAACTCTCAAAGCAGCATAGGAGTGCCCCTCTTCCCCTGAGTTCCTCCCTTCCTCCTCATCTCATGTCTGTTTTACAATGTGCCCATGTCACTTAGGGTTGCCAACAATCTGGAGAAAAAATGTCTCTCCCCTTTAAATGAGACTTAATGTGTGGAAATGAGCACTTGAAGCTTTTAATGGTGCAGAGGTAAGTAATGTCATCTGGTAAATAATATCCCATTAAACCTTTGTTAAAGGGGCAAGGGACTTTTGCTCTAAGTTGTTGGTAACCCTACATGTCCGCTCACCAATTCTTGTGCATGAAACCAAAATGAGGTGGATGGATGCTCCAGAGGCGGCCCCTTGAAATTTTGTGCTCCCCTTCTTTAATTATAAATAATTATAAAATATTTTAATATAGAGGCTCTGGGGCTGTATAGTAGACCCAGAAACTCTGCTTCTATATTGTCCTAGTCTTTAGATCTACAGTTACTTCAGATCACACACTACTATAGTTTCTTTGCTGTAACAAACAGAAGAAAATATATTTTCTTATCTAACAAAATTCTACTACATCCCTAATAACATTTATCTGGGAATATGTCCCACTGACCATATAGCCTTTCCACTATATTTACCCCCAAAGGCCACCGTGAACAGTCTCCTATGTATTTCCTTTACGATAATTTATTCTAGACAAATTACAGTGTATTTGTAACTGCCTTTTAGATGTCTTTAAAATGTTTGTTTTCAACATGAACGGAAGCTGTTCTGGCTGAATTAAGTAAGCCTCAGATTCCAAAAACATTGAGACTGTTATAAGCCATTAAATGTGTTGCAGCTGTTGAACGCTATAGCGTTAGTACACAAAGCTTTAGGGATTACATACTGAATCCTCTCTGCCTTTCTACTATTCCAAGAAATCAAGTGTTCCGCTTTTCAAGACAGCAGCAAGCGGCAATTGATATTTCTCAGATCTCTCATTGGCTTTCAACCTGATATTCTAATTGACTGGAGGTCCTATATAAACCTCAGTATGCTGCTTAGCTGGAGACAGTTCTTTTGTAATAGGTGACTCAGCATGTCAAGGAAGGGAATACTGTATGTCTTTTTGAATTTATATATTATTTTCCTGATTAGTAAGATACTTCACTTTGTCCAAGGTGGGAATATGTTCCTGAGTCCTGACTCCTTCTCGGCCTTTCTTTTGTGAGAGAATCTCTTTTCTTGTGGCTTGCAAATATACAGAATGTACCTAGATCTCTTTTCTGCCATGGAGGTCTAATCCACATACCTATGTGCAAGCATGATGCTAGAATAGCTGGCCATGCCCAACAGGGAAAGATCATTTTAGACTAGAATTATTTTGTCCATCTTTCACAAAAAATGCTGTGAATGGAACTTCAATAAAATACAAGTTCTGTCTTTTATACAATTTACTTGTCTGAACATTGATTTCTGTATTTTGGGTTCATGAAGTAACTCTACTGAACTTAACTAATATAAGTAACTATTTCCAATAATTTCTGGCAAAAGTCTTGTTTTCATTTCCACAAGACTTCATATTTGTCTCCTCTTCCAGCTCCTCTGGGCCTGACATCCACTTCCCTTGTCTCTAGCTCATGCAGATTTCCCCCCATCATGTCAGTATGACATATATCAAGCATGTGCCTTTTCATCAGGTGACTGCAGTTAAGTAATAGTGAAAATACACCACAATAAGCTGGTTTCTTTTATCTTATCGTTTAACCACTAGATGGCTGCACTCTGTACAGCATTCTGGCTAGGGTGTGGTCCCTTGGAAACAGGAAATATAATTGAACTTGTAGTGCATGGAGGCCTATTCATGATGATGTGGCAAACTGAGGTAAGCCCAATTGATCGACTTTGTGAAGAATACTTCCTTATTTAGAGCTGGTACAGTTCGAGCAGTTATTGGGATGAATCTTTTAAGCAGGAGCACTCACTTTCTCATCCCACCAGTCCTGTGCTATGAAAGTCCAAATTATGGATAAAGGAAATTTATGGACTCAGAACAATTACGCACATTTGTTAAAAGGTGAGTATAATGACATTCAAAGAATTAGGGCTGTTTTTTTAGTTACCAGAAATAACCCAGTAAATAATGCATGGAAGGTTTTGAACAGATGGGAATAGGATTCAAGTCTGGAAACCAGGCCCAGAAACCAAGATCTGCCCCAAGGACCCAGTAGGCTCTGAGTGACCACTTGTGTCAACCTCCTCTTTTAAATATTTTTCTCTGATTTCTTTGATTCTAAGGGCCTTTTGTTCGATATAGTGCAGATGTCATATTTGTTCTGAATATAAGCGAATGACCAAAAGTCGTCTAAAGATAAACAGACATGCCATTTCAACTCTCCGCCCCACTGAGTAAAGTTTCCCCTAACTGATTAACTAAAATTTAGTTGAATGATCTATCAGTTAAACTGATTAAAGAATGCAGCTTTATCCATAAAACAATCATGTTAGAATTCACTCTTATTGCTAGAGCTGTAGCTAGCATTGCCTTCTTAATCTGCACCTTTATAAAATGCAATGATCAGTCCTCATATAGCGGGAGTCCTATTACAAGCTACAAGAGAGTAATGGAGACTGTGTGTAATAGTCTCCATGTGATTGACATGCTGGCAGCGATGAGCCTAAACATGTTATGGGAGAACCTTGTATTTGCTCTGATCTAATTGCTTGAGCTCAACAGCCAAGTGATTTAATTTTGCAGTTGGGAGAAAGTGAGGAGTGTTTTATAGCTGGAGCCAAATTAATATTAAAAAAATAGACTCCTAGTTGTTGGCTGCAGAATGCAGACAAAACTTGGGGGCAGGCAGAGAGCAATTGAAAACTTTTACTGTTTGTGAAAGCAGATCTGCAGATAAGCCAAAAAAAAAAAAGAAGAAATGTTTACAAAAATCTTTCTTTTACTTTTAACAAACTGTTTCTTAAAAAGGCATCAGCTGAACTTAATCTCACATTCTGATCTTTTAGAAACGCCCCGAATAACAATAGATAGATCTGTAGAAAAAGCAGTCTAAAAACACAAAAGGGAGTTACAGAACAAGGATAGCAAGATCACTAGGGGACAGAATAGAGCAGAACTGTATGGAGTTGTGATACCAAGATAGAATGTTTTTATTTTGCAGAAGCCCAGAGATCATGTTTTGTTTGTACGTCTAGGATTTAAATTATTGCTATATATTCTGTTTCTCTTTTTATGTATTGCTATTGTCTTTTTCTTTTCCAATAAACTTTTTTATTTTATTTTTCCAATAAACTTTTTTATTTTTTATCTTTATAGGAGACAGGGAAGGAATCTTCCCTATGAGATTAACATGATCTAGGGTTTTTTAAAAAAACTCTCTATTGGATATGGTCTAGCTCTTTTGCTTGAGCCATCCATGTGTGCTTTACTAATCATATTCTAATTACAGCTGGTGTGATCTACCTTGCCCAAGTAAATAAGTAAAGCAGAGCAATTCATAAAGCAAAGGTAAAGGTTTGTGTGTGCGTGCTGATGAGGCAATAAACTCATACACAGTCCACTTACTTCAATAAAGAAAATAAAAGTACTTTGATTTAGAAACTCCACTCAGTATAAAAAAGAGGAGAATATAATCTATCTAAGCTAGGATGCTGGTGGATACAGGGAGCAAGCCCTCTGTCCTCCATGGTAGCAAGATAGAGAGTGTATGTGCATGTGAGGGAGATGAAGAAGATCTGCTTTCTGAAGTCAGTGTAGGTAGGAAGTACTTCAATTGCATTTGCTGAGGAGGTTTCTCAGAATATTTGCTCATGTATCCCCCCTTTTTTTTCTCTTGAAGAAAATTGAGAAAAATCCAAAAATATAAAAACCATCATCATAAGCTACCTGATTTGGTTTCACTTTTTAGAAGCTCAGCGAGAAGAGAAGCAGAGGAAATGTTAAGACTTCTTACCATGATGAGGTTTCTCTGTTTCTAAACAGCTCTGGGGAAAAAGATAAAAGAAAATTCTGTACCACATTTCACCACACACTGATTATGGTATAATAAAAAAACAGATCAGTTTCTTGCTGCATCAGACCAAAGAATGTGGCATTCTGTTTGTAACAGCAGCCAACCAGATGCCTTGGGTGAGCTCACAAACAAGTCATTCTTTGTTGTTTGCCCCAAGCAAACACCTGTACCTCTATATTTGCCCAAATCGGTACTAGTATGTTTGCCTGTCAGGCAAATAGCTGATTCAGGCTGGGAAGACACCATAAAAACACAAGAAGGACCGGTGGTCCATCTAGACCAGCATCTGGGTTCTCCCAGCAGCCAGCCAGTTGCCCTGGAGGGTAAACAAGCCACAGAGACTGAGGCCTTCCTCTACTGCTTCCTCCCAGTACTGGTATTCAGAGGTTTGCTGCCTCTGTTTATGGAGCCTCCCTTCAGTTACCATGGCTAGTAGCCACTGATGGACCTATCCTGTGCACCTGTTTTTAAAAAGAAAACTGCATCTTGTGTAGTTTATCCCAAAGATTCTAGGTATCCATGTTGTTCACAAAATTCCAAAAACAACACGTGTGTCCTTTTCATCAAGACCAATCAAAATGTCTCAGAACAGCAATTGATCTTTTGAGGGTTCACAATCAGCTAATCAGAGGAACATACTGACTTAAACAGGCTACCCACATGTGCCAATTTCACTGATGCCTCTACAATACACCTTAATAGTTTAAATGCAAAATACAAGCTATATACCGTAGAAAGAGCAGAGATACTCAGTGTGACTTTGCAACCCCAACCGGAAAGAAGAGGCAGACACAGGCTTGGATTAAAGGGCCGTTTATTAACATGACCAAAACTTAACAAGGCAAGGGCCAACTAAGCGGTACAGGTCAAGCCCTGGGGTCAACTCTGGACCTCCGCCTTGACCTGCCTGGGCGAGCCCCATCGCCCCGGGTATAGGCCATTCTATGAATGGCTGCAACCCGGCCAGCCAGGCAATGGATCCCCCCATCAAGCACCTAACGCCGCAGCCGTACGGCATGAGGGGAGGCCTTGTGTTTGGGGATCCCCGCAGGCTTCTGCCAATGTTACGGTAGCCGTCAACAAGCATACCGCAATAACTGGCAGACCCTGTTCCCCACCCTTGGGGAAGCACCACTGGGTGCTCACCATCCCGCACCCTATTCCCAAAATCTCCTGCCAACGCCAGGGCCAAGCTTCGGCTTAGACCCTCGCGCCCCACAGGTGGCCTAAAGCCAACCGAAGCCCTTGCCGCAGGTCATCTATGAATAATTCATTGCCCTCCGGTGACATTTGTACACCGTCATCTCTATAGAGGTGGGCAAATTCAGCCCTAATCCTGGGGTGTGGCAAATAAATGCCCAAGCCTTGCCCCAAAGACCTCTTAATGGCATGGTTAGCCTTGCGTCGGGCCCTCTCTATCACCCTGGGATCTAAGGCTTCCCACCAAACCCGTCTCTGTAGCGTCTCTGACCACATTATAAGCACGCCCGGCCATCGGCTGCCTATAAATTTCAGGTCCTCAGCTAAAGGCTCCTGGCTCCACCCCCCGGCCAAAGCCCCGTATGCCCGGGAGGAAGGGAGCCTGCCTCCTTTCCTACGGCAGGGCTGCAAACCTGACTCCCTGCTTGAGCTGCAAGCAGCCGCAGGGTGAGTCATATTCTCTCTCCACCCCAATGTAGAACAGAGACTGCAAACCTATTCCTCTTCCTACTGACTTGGTAGCAAGCTCAAAGGCACTTACTATGGTCACTTCATATTTATTTATTTATTTATTTATATTATCAGCTGCCTTTCTCACTGAGACTCAAGGCAGCTTACAAAGTGTAAGTCAGTGTAGTTAATAGGATGTGGCATCCAATAAGCAATGGAATAGGGTTAGGATGTGGAAGTAAAAACCAAATAAACAGGTGGAACAAACATAAGTACTAACATGTCATATTTAATGATACAGAAGCTACAGAATTGATCAACATAGTAGTTCAGTCCACAATCTCTTTCCCTTTATTAAATCATTCTTCCTGAATCATTCCATTACAATAAAGTTCTAAATACCTTTCTAAAAATTGCTATGCCAGAACCACAAGTTAACAAAATGCCCTCTTGAATAATTCAGTTTTCTATAGTTTGTGAAATTCCAGGAAAGTGGGAGCTTTCCAGACCTCATCAGGTAGGCCATACCATAAGGAGGAGGCCACTACAGAGAATGTGTGTGTGTGGGCAGTTGTTGATTTTGCCCATTTGTAAGGTGGCACCTACAGAAGGCCCTGTTCAAATGAGTGAAGCTGCCATGGTGACACATAGGGAAATAGGCAGTCCAGTAGATATGAAGGATGAAGGCCATGAAGGGCTTTGTATGTTATAGTCAAAATTGTGAATTGAGCCTGGTAACTGATGGGTAACTAACGGAGTGACTGCAGAATAGGAGTAATATGCATGTTCCATCTTAGTCCTGTTAATAATCAAGCTGTGATATTCTTCACCAACTGGAGTCTCCTAATTGAGTTTGAGAGACTTATATAGAGTGCATTATAGCAGTCTTGTCTTGATGTCACCATGGCATGGATCCAGGTGGTATGATGTACTAAGTCAAGATAGAAGGACATCTTCTGGGGTAAACTAAGTCAGTAGAAAGCAGTTTTTTGCAACTCTAGTATAATCCCTAAGCTCTTGACTGAGTCAGCAAGGGTCAGCTGAACTCCCTCAAAGGTTGGAAGCAAAATGTCCTTCAAGATTTTTTCCCTTATGAACCAACATTACCTCTGTCTTGTCAACCGTTTGAGTCCAGTCTGTGAGAAATGATTTGAACCAGGCCAGAGCACATCCCATTATACTTACTTATATTTCCGAACACCTCAACAAGATGGCATGATCAAAGATTGCAGATAAACAACAGAGGCATGGCTATGATGTAATGTCCCTTTAATAGGGGCAGTCTCTCGGCATAGGTGTAAAGTATTTATTATTTTAGTGTTTTTTTGGCTGCCAGTTGTCAGTTGTCATCAGAGTCTGTGAGTAGCCTTCATTTAGGAGACTTCTACAGATGCCATTAACATGGTTGTTTACTGTGTGGGATGCCTGAGTTTTTTATGAATATCCTCCATACCGGGCTGTATTGCCGTGGTCTTGGCATTGTAGTTCCTGACGTTTCGCCAGCAGCTGTGGCTGGCATCTTCAGAGGTGTAGCACCAAAAGACAGAGATCTCTCAGTGTGGATCTCTCAGTGTGGATCTCTCACACTGAGAGATCTCTGTCTTTTGGTGCTACACCTCTGAAGATGCCAGCCACAGCTGCTGGCGAAACGTCAGGAACTACAATGCCAAGACCACGGCAATACAGCCCGGAAAACCCCCAACAACCATCGTTCTCCGGCCGTGAAAGCCTTCGACAATACATCCTCCATACCCTTATCTGATACAGCATTATTACAGTAGCCTTTGTCTATGTTCAGGTGGAAGTCATCAGCTAAAGCCACCAGACCATCGCTGTTCCATAGTCCAGCATGAAGCCAGACTGGAAAGGGCTCAGACTAGATGATTTATCCAAGAAGACTTGGAGTTAGACAGCTACTCCAGTCTCAATCACTTTGCCCAATAAGTGTACATTAGAGACTGGGCAGGGCAATAACTGGTCACATCATTTTTTCTGCAGGGATTTTTTTAAAGTAGTGAATGGATAACATCCTCTTTGAGTGGCCAGGAGAAGATGCCCTGTGTTAGCAATAGATTTATGATGGACACCAAGGGCTCATTAATGTGGTCTTACATTTTTAGCAGCCAGGATGGTCAAGGATCCAGGGCAGAGGTAGTAGCCTTTGCAGATTGCAGAATTCTATCAATATCCATCATAGTGACTGGGTTACAATGGTTTATAAACAGACTAGATGATGTATTATACATTTCTTCTGAGTGACCTATAAAAAGGTAAAGGTAGTCCCCTGTGCAAGCACTGAGTCATTATTGACCCATGTGGGGATGTCACATCATGACGTTTTCTTGGCAGACTTTTTGTTATGGGGTGGTTTGCCATTGCCTTCCCTAGTCATCTACACTTTACCTACAGGAAACTGGGTACTCATTTTACCGACCTCGTAAGGATGGAAGGCTGAGTCAATCTTGAGCCAGCTACCTGAACCCGGCTTCCACTGGGATCGAACTCAGGTCATGAGCAGGGCTTGGGCTGCAGTATTGCAGCTTACCACTCTGCACCATGAGGCTCCTGAGTGACCTATAACCAGCATCCAAATCAGCATTTATTCATAGTATTTTGTCAGCAAAAAATATTGCATAACTGTCACCACTAACTGGGTTCCTGAGTCAATAAAGACAGATTTAGGAATCAGAAGAAGCCAAGATACCTTAAACAACTGAGATGGTTGTGAACTTGCTGATGCAATGGTAGCAGTGAAGTAACAGTTCTTTTCCGTTGTCACCACCACAATGGGCTCTGTAGCACACTCTGCCAGATATAGTGTGAGTTTCCTGCCAGCACTGTTCTAGACATCTCTCAGCTCTTTTCAGATCACCCAGCTCTGTGGTAAATCAGGGAGCTGGGTTCTGCCCCAAGCACAGAAGAGATTGGCAGGGGGCAAACTTGTATATAGCTTGAAAGAGCAACCATTCCAAGCTCCCACTTCATCCTCAACAGTGTACTTGTTTGAAATCTTAAAATCCCCCAGAGCATTCTGGAATCTAGTAGGATCCACAAGCCTCTGTAGGTGGACTGTTTTAACTGACGCCCTTTCCTTGTGGGGTGTTGCGGCCACATTCACCTTTACCTAGAGTAGGTAGAGGTCAGTCCAGAACAAATCACTTGAGCACTTTTCTCAGCAAAATACAGGAAGTGATTATTTGGAAAGGATCACCACTTTATTGCATTTGCTAAAAAAATGATGATTTCAGAATATGCACAATGTTCATAGTCAGGGCTTTTTTCTGGGAAAAGAAATGGTGGAAATCCATGGATCAGTGTGAGTTGCCAGCATCTGGGGCAACTCCCGGCAGGAGGTGGTGCCCCTGGCACCCCACGCATACAGAAAAAGCACATGTGTGCTCCTGAGACCACGCGATGATGTCACTTCCAGGGAGTGATGTCATCTTGCAGGGTGCGGCCACCCCTCAGGAGCGCTCCCGTAATTCGGGCCTGCTCGCCTCCCCGCTCCTTACCTGGCAGCCCTTCAGTGCAGCGGCCCATGCCGCTGGCTTGGCATGCTCCTCAGCCAGCAGCCGCTGCAGGAGGGCCAACTCGGCGCCCAGCAAGCCGGCCGTCCTGTTGGCATGGTAGGTGATGTGGACGGCCTCCTGTGGATGCAGCGTAGGCTCTCCTTTGCACGGTGCCCCCTAACAAATTTGTGCCCGGGGCCACCGCCCCTCTGGACCACCCACAATATGCCACTGGCCCAAGCAAGCCCATGATCTCCGGTTGCCTGGGTGCAGGGCTGGAGTGGAGGAGTAACTGGAATGGGAAGTGCCAGTGCCTGGTCTCCGTGCCCAGGACAGGAACTCTCCAGCGCTGACTGGCCATGCCTGCTGCTTGGCCACCCAGCCTGCCCTCACGGACGGGGACGCTCCCTTCTGTTTTCGGCCAGGGGGGAGCTGGGGTGCAAGGCTGGCTCCTGTTTCACCAGCACTGAGGCTCAGCGTGCTGTGAAAGAGTTGGGTGGCTTGGGCTGTGTGCGGGTAGGAAACAGGATCAGGGGGCGGGGCCACCAAACACGTGATTACTTTCAAGAGGTGCCAGAACTGTGTTCCACCGCATTCCTGCTGAAAAAAAGCCTTATTCATAGTTGATGCAAGATGTGGATCTTTTGTACTTGATTATCCGAACACTATAAATGAGGCAGCTCTTAGACTTTGTTGTCACTATAGTTAGTAATTCAGCTTTTAGCATCTCTCCATGCTGTTCCATTTGTATGTACTCATTTTTAAAGCCTTCACTCTCTTCTGGTGTGCAGAAGACATCATAGGCACAAGAACAGTATATGCCTACTTGATTGAGAAGAGACTTCTGTACAAAGAGGGAATTTTAGAACAATTAACATTCCAAGGAAGTATAGCTGAGAAGGTGGGGTCCTACCATACTTTTGAATTAATCAGGATATCCTCTCCCAGCAAGGGAACAGGCTTGTGGGATAATGTTTTATTCATGAGTTATCCTGAAAGTATTTCTGTAGAATTTCTGTTCAAAGGTTCCAAAGGAAGTTGCAAAGCCAGCTCTGTCATAATATTTAGCACAGACAAGATGTTTCCTGAGAACAATTCTATTCCATTCAGTAAAAAACAAACAAAAAAACAGTTGTATATGTCATAGTGGTTTCTAAACTACACAGGCTGTTTCCAGCCATGAAGGATTGTTATTAATTCTGAACACATTCTGAATATCCAAAACTGTGGATGTATGCTAATGACATTGACAATGACTTAGAGGTGGTCCTTCCAAGAGACAAGGTGAGGCAGCATTCCTGGGAAGCAGATTTGAATGATCCAATAATGGAATGTCAGGTTGGGCTTGATGAGTCCTCTTAGGAGAATAAGGACATCATGATGACTGATCCAATGGTGGTCAAAACCCTGGCAGACTCAGAGGTTCCTGGACCTTCTGACTATCATGGGCTGTCATGGGTATGCAACCAGCTTTGTCTACTGGGTCAGAAGCCCGGGTGGCTCATGAGCAGAAGCCAAGCTCCAAAACTGGGAGTGCTAAGGAAACCACTAGGGAGACTTGTCTCCTGCCAGGGACCCCACAGTTACCCCCAGAACCCCAGCAGTGGAAAAGTGGAAATCCCAGGCAGACATTCAGTTCACACTGCTGAATATTTCAGGGCCTCTCCGATGGCCACTTTGCAGGATACTGGACGAAGTCCTGCTGTAAGTTTCTTCAGACTTCAGCCCACTATTACAGCTGTGGACACTCAGTCCTATAAAGATCTTCTGATCAGCTCTGGCTGTTGTGGCTGTTGTGCTTTGATAATGTCTGCCTGTGGGAAAAGGAACAGAGGGCCAAGCTAGATGTGCTTGTTTTAAATTAATTGGGTCCAGGTTCCCTGCAGCCACACTGTAGCTGCAATGAATGGCTTTTTAAAAATTAAGTAAAGCCCTTTTGAGCTCAGAATGTCTCTGTAGGCAGAGCCCCCCAGCTGTTTTCCCATGACAAAACAGCACTCCGGGAGTTATTTCTCTGTTTTTGCTGCCCCATGTAGAGCCCAACTAAACTCTCCTTAATTTTTTAAAAAACTATTCCTTGCAGCTGCTGTGTGACTGTGGGGAATCCAAGTTGGGTCCAGGGAACTCTGACCAAGCTTTTTAAAAACAAGCACATTTAGTTTGCCCCAGAGTGGGCAACAGAAGAATATGATCAGTGGACACAATCCATTGGGATGTTTAGCAGCAAGTGTCCCACCTAAATGAGCAGGAGCTACAATCATCAGAGCCATGCAGTGATCATTCAGTCATGGTCCATATTTAGTTGTCTTTCTGTTTTAGTGGACATTCATATGTTTATATTAGTGGGCATTCACCAGAAAGGTGAAATTCCTTGGGATTGTTATCCATAGTATAGATATTCACTGTTGCATGCATTCCAGTGGAAATGACTCTACCTACCGTTCCATGGATGCTAATTATTTTGTCTGAATTCAGTCTGTTTTAAAGGTTAGAGCATGCTGCATGGGAGAGCCCTACGATTCCAGTTCAGAAACTAGAAGAAAGCTAAAGAAAGGAAAAGAACCAAGTCTCCCGACATATTGCTGGGGGTTTAGGCACTCTTTATCTATTATTTTCCAGGCCTGTTGAACATTGGCAAGATTTCAGCAGTCTGTGCATGGGTATTGTCTAACTTGCAGGGATCAATGTGCTGCATCTAAGTGGATGTGGCCTGAAAATTATTTCCCACAGGAGGCAAATATCTGTCAAATTGCAGCAGCTCTTAATATCAATTTGAATCTCTCTACAGGAGGATGCTCAAGTATAGGGGAATGTAATGTTAGAAGGAAGTGAAATTAACAGAACCTTAAGGGAGGTGAAGATGAAATTAACAAACCCTCTGAGGAGCAATCTCTGCAAGCTCTGTCTTTTAAAACTACCCTTCTGTAGACAGGTGAAATTGATAGGGCCTTGGCTCTGTCTTTAAAAACTATGCTTCCCTGGCCTCCCTACACTGGAGCATCCTCGTGTAAGAGGTCTTGTGCAGAGAGACCTCATGGCTGCTTGTATACTAGGACAATTTTGTACCAGTCGGCCCTTTTCATCACCAACTGCAAGCAGAATTGAAACTGGGGTACTGCCCACTTAATATAGTATTATATTTCCCCTAAAATGTAACAATTTGCTCACTATGACCCTATTCTGTTTACTCAGAAGTAAGCCACATTCAGCCACAGTCCTGCTTCTGCCTGTAATGTGTTCTCCTTCTGTACTTTTGTTTTATAGCCTAATTAATTACTTTCTATTTTCCCAGGGCCAGCCACAGCAGTCATGAATCAATTGTACTGGAGATGCTAGGAACTGGATGTGGGACCTTTTGTATGCAAAGCATGTGCTTGAGTTCCCCTACTAATAACTGGGTGCCAAAGTATGTGATGTTGGAAGCAGATGTACTCTGCCTTCCCTTTCCCTTTCTAGCAGCACATTATTGGTGAATTGCAGCTGCTGAATGAGCAAAGAAGCTTCCTGTATTTTGTTCACAGCAGCTTGTGCATGCAAAAGACAGAGTTTGCTCCCCTCCACACCTATATTATTCTTTCCCTCTCCACCCCTCACCAACATTCCATCAGTACCCATGATCCTGGCTCTTCACATTCACTCAAATAATGGGTGTAATTAGCCCAACGACCATATACAATACATTGCAGAACTGGTCTTTCATGGCAGGTTTCATTGGAAGCAAATTCCAATGATCTTAGCAAGACTTGCTTCCATGTAAATATTCATTTAAAACATTTGTATGCCACCTTTCCACTTCAGTGGAAAGTCATCATGGCAAGAAATCAAATCAAACTCCACAAATTCCAAGTCTCAGAACGGCAGAGGAAAGTGCTGTCAAGTCATACCTGACTTATGGCACCCCCTACTGGGGTTTTCAAGGCAAGAGACTAACAGAGGTGGTTTGCCCTAGCCTACCTTTTCAACTTTGGTTTCATTGGCGGTCTCCCATCCAATCACTAACCAAGGCCAACCCTGCTTAGCTTCTAAGATTTAATGTGATTGGGCTTGCTTGGGCTATCCAGCTCAGGAACACCATACTAGAAAACAGCCCAAAGAGACATTGTTTCTGAGATGTCAAATATCCACCATTGTGATAAAAAAAAATGATAAATGAAATCTATTGATGTTGGAAATGCAATAGAAAAAGGTACTTTTTTCACCTTTGGTGGACTTTTGTGTCAGTACAGAAATTCTGGAATTTAATATACAGAGCTAGTGAATATATTAGGTTATTCTTTAATTTATCACCAATGACCTATCTATTAGATTCAACTGGAATGAAAAAACACCTTGAAGGTCTGTGAAAACATTACTGCAGCCGGAATAATATTGGCTCGAATTTGGAAGCAGCAAAAAAATTCTTTTAATTAGACAATGGTGACATAAGGTTCAGTAAACAATGATTATGAACACAATCACAGCGCTTAAATATATGCATATATGGAAAGTATGGTCACTACAGAAACTTGTACAAACATGGTTACCATGTATAAACTATTGGAATTATTACAATCCATCCTGCAAGAAAGTTGTTAGAATGTATTTCGGAGACCCTTCTATTGAATTTTTACCCCTGGAATTCATAAAGGTGTTTATGAACAATTTGAGAATGACAATTTGTAAAGATGAGAGCATGTGTCTTATTGCTATTTTAATTATGCATTACATTCAGAACAACTGTGTGTTATGCCTGCTGTTAGATGAAATGTTAGTTTGTTATAATAATTTTAAAAAATATAAAACAAAAAAACCAATTAACTATATACATTTCTGAATGAAATTTTTCAAAAATGTAGTTGTTTTTGTTATGGCAAAGTCACAATAAAGTTTCTCCTGTCATTAAAAAAAATGAAAAAATTGACAATTTGCTACCCTTTAACTATATGGCAACATCAACCTCTGGCGATAAGCCACATCACCCTGCTTAATAGTAAGGCTGGCTCTGACACACACAATAGCACGGCAGTCATGAGCTCTGCAGAGTGCTGATTTACAGCCCAACTCCTTAACCATAAGCTGCAGCAACTCTTCCAACTTCCCTGAGTGGTGAGATGTCCAGGGCAGAACTTCCCCTTTAGCTTCCTTTAGACTGGAGCACCGTAGAGTCATTGTGGCAGCCCCCATCTTCAGATGAACAGCAGCTTCAGCAAAGTTCACCCCAGAGTGCTCTCTCTCTATAATATTCAGCTTGCAAAACTGACTCCAAACTGTTTCTCTGTTCCCCCACCCCCACCCCCGCTATAGCTGGAAAGTAGTACCTTGAGGTGTATGATACATTCCAAAGGCTGAAAAGAGATTTGCAGTTATCACAGAACATTATTATTCTTTAGTAAAGTGCCTTGGCTTCTCATTGGTTGCCCATTCACAGCAATCAAGGCACCAAACTTATGACAGAGCATAGGCTGATTCTGCTGAGTTTAGTAAGGCAAGGATTAATTTTGGAAAGTGAGACCACTGCCATGTTCGTAGACATCACTTGTTGCCCCAGCTGCACTAGATACTAGCAAGCTGAAGAAGATAGATGGTTGCTGTGGGAGATCTGGACTCATGTTGCAGTGAAATATTACATATTCATGGAGATCTTTACTGTCTACAAAAAAAGATAGCATGATGAAATGTTTTTATACTTTGCAGCTTCAATATAGGTCAAAATGACCTGTTTTACAATCACCAAAGTGCTGGGAAGTGGTTACGTAGCATATTATATCACCAGGACATATGACTCCATTCATTTAAAGGTGAGAGGGCACAACATTCATTTGTTGCTCTCAGGCTTTCAATAAAGAGGTAAGTGGCCCTCTCAACTGTTTTGCATTTGATTGCATATTGTGTTCTGTTTTCTAGTGTCCGGTCAATTGCATAGTATTTGTGTCTTGCAATGAATGTTCTGAATTAGCACTCTAGAATTTTTTTTAAAGGTGAGTGTTATTTGCTCTTATTTGTATACTTCAACTTACACATGTGCTATTTTTTCCCAACATACAATGGATAAAGCCTACAGACGCAAGTTCGTGCCATGTAAAATTAGTGATCTCTGGGGTGTCACAGCAATTTTTATAAAGTTGATATGAGGTTCTGTTTCCTTGAGCTAGTTATCCAGTCATCCCCCATCCCACCCCCAGTATCCCTTGTATCTTCTTCAGCAGCAGTCAGTATTGATCTTTGCCCATTCTGACTGGCACAGAACCAAGGTGCAGCAATAACCCCAGGGCATAACCTAGACAAAAACATAAATGGGCAAAGTTCATGTAATACATAGACAGCTATTAAAATGACATTATGTTACATAAAGTTCTTTTTTGAGTATGGAATAATTAAGTCTATATTCAAGATGGCAGATAACAAAAATGAGATCATTTTGCTCAGAGGCTTAATGAAGGCAGGCAGGGTGACTCCATTACAGTCTCCTGCTGGAGCTATACATGCAGCCTAACTCAATAAAGAATATCCAACCATTAACTGTGTAGTGCAGACCCAGCTTCAAATTTTCACTATTCCGTGAAGCTTGAGGGTAACTGTGGACTATTTGTATTTCTCTTGGCCTAAGACAGCTTACAGGATTGTGGTGAGGATAAAATAGGAGGGGAAGTGTGTGTGATGCACAGAACTGCTTGGGAAAAGGGCAAGATGAAAAGGTGATCAATAAATTAATTGCAGCAGGTGGGAAGAAGAACAATTAGAATTGCCAGGTGGTGGCTAGGATCTCCTGGAACTACAACTGATTTCCAGGCCACAAAAATCAGTTGCAGGCCAGTGCTGTATGGGGGAGGAGAGCGGTGGGAGGCAAGGCGATAAAAACACAACAGACAACAGTGTTGGAGTTGAAAGAGGCCACAATTTTATTGATATTGCAGCTCATGGAGCATTGGCGCAGCTGACCTACCTGCCAGCCAATGACCCCCAATCCCCCTTAGACCCCAGCTGAGGGAGAGGACCATGGGATGACAGTTAGGGGAATACCATGTGAGTGTACACCCCTGTGTGGATCCCCTGCCTCCTGGAAGTGAGGCAGATCTGACAGCCCCCGAGCTGGGCATGTACTTGCCATGCCTCACTCCCCAGACCCCTTAAGGGGATCCCCATAAGAGGGAAACTGAGCTTGTGGGCCATGTTTCCCCCCAAACAGATCAGTGCCCAATGCCCAATCTGCCACAAGAGCCACAAAACGGCTCCCACCAATGCTCCTAGAGCTGAAAAAGCAAACCCAATAGGCCCCTCAAATATCTTACAACCACACATCCAGACCCCAGCTGGACAGGCCTCACCAGGCAAGAACATGGCTGCCACTCCACAAGAGACGACCAGGTGAGGAATCACCAACACTCCCTTGGGTCTTGATAGACTGCCCCACAGCCTTGGACTGCTGCTTCCTGTCAAATCGAGAGCCAGGCACCACAACAACGCTCCTGCCAGCTGTACCACAGGAGGCTCATCCTGGGCAAGGGCCCCCTGAGGAGTCCCAAAATGGCCCTGAAAGAATGTCTCAGGCTGTCCGTAGAGGGCCACTTTTGGTACCAAGCTGGAGCACCCCTCCCCCGAGGTTCTAGCCCCTTTGACGCCAAGGACCTGGAGCATCCGTCCCCATCCAATAATGCCACAAAGGAACCACCTCAGCACCTGAAACTAGAGAGAACCAGTGAGGAGCCTGGGCTCTGATAATGTAATTCAGTGCCACCGGCTGCATGAACCCACCAATTTGCAGGAGGGGAGCCCACAATCCACCATGCTGATGACCACCTCACTTCTGAAAGAGCAGACACAGACTGATAAGCAAGAACAGGCAGCTTGAAGGGTTCCTGCAAGGGAAATCTAACCTCATCTCCAGTGACCCTCTATGCCCAGAGGAAGGTGAAAAACCTCCAGGACCCCAGGGCCAATTGGGCCTGTAGGAAAATTTCTTCCTGACCTCAAATCGGCATTACCCTGGGCATGTGAAAAGGGGCCACCTGACCCAACTTGATGCACCCTCCCACCAGCCAGCCAGCAGAAAGTCCATAGTGACCAGCCAACCAGTAACAGAAATGACTCATACTGGGCCAGGTGGTGGCCGGTGGGTGACTTCCAGATTGGTACCCTCAGAGCCATACCTGGGAGTGAGCCACAGGTCTGCCCAAGAGGAGGCAGTGCCATCCTTCAGAACTATATCCAGGGCTGAGGCACAGGTCCCAACTGAGGGGGAACCAGTGCCAAATGATCCTAGATCCATTTTCTCCAGTGAGACCAGAACATGCCTGGTTGTGGCCATGGCTGACTGCAGCACAAACTGGGAGATGAGAGGGGTAGCAGGGCGAAGGTTCAACCACCCAAGAAACCCCTTTGAACTCTTGGGAGGCCACCAGCTTCCCCAAATCACTGGAAGTAGGTCCAGGCCATGACTCCTGAGTGGCCACAAACTTCCCCAGTTCAATGGAAGCAAGACCAGGCTGTGACTCTATCTGGGAATGGGGATGTCGAAGACCTGTTCCTCAGGGTCTGCAGAGCTTCTTCCAAAACCTGCTACACACAGGCTAAGAGACAACAGCAGACAGGTACATTTCCACCCTAGAGGGCCCATGCAGCAGGGCTCATGCCCAAGGGTAGCTGAAGCAGCACCCCTGTGCGGCCCTACTTGGCCTCTGCTCCCACATCCACCACCAGGGCCCACGTGAGGGCGAAGCGCCCGGCCCACTTGATCCCCCCCCCACTGGTGCAGCAGCCCTCACACAGCCCTCTCGCTGGCACAACGGCCCTCGCATGGCCCTCTCTTCATTGTAGCCACCACATCCTTGACATGGCCTTGTGTGGCCTGCAGCCCCCTTGCTGCCGCCTCACAGCCTCGGACAGCCCTCTCTTCGTCGCTGCTGGGGCCTCGCATATCCTTCTCATTGCCACCATGATGTGTGCTTGCCACTGCTGCTGCTCCACACAGCTATCTTGCTGCCACCTTGTGGCCTGCACAGCCTTCTCACTGCTGCCTCACAGCCTCGTGTGGCTCTCTCACCACCACTGCCGCCTCACTTGGCTCTCACACATCTGGCTCCAATGCTGGCCAACAGCCAAATGCTGAGCAGCAGGGGCCAGCTCCCACAACCAGGGCTTGCAGCGGATGTGCGTGGACTTGCCCCCCAGGTCCTCCACGCTTCCCTGCCTCTCGCTGCACATGTTGGCCACCATGCCCTCTCCACCCTCCTCCCCCATGTGGCCTGCAACCTGGGCCTCCAACCTGGAGCTGCAGAAAGAGCCTTCTCCCAACTCAGACTAGCCTGGAAGATGGCCCCCTACCTTGACATAGTTTATCTGGCTGCCTGGATTTATGCCATGGTAACACTGAGACTAGACTACTGTAATGCAGTCTACATAGGTCTCCCCTCAAAGTCAACTCAGAGAATCCAGTTGGTGCAGAGTGCCACAGCTCGGCTGTTATCAGGAGCTAGGCAGAGCATGAATATTACTTCCATTCTGCAGTCACTCCATTAGCTACCCATCTGTAATGGTCTATGTGGAAGACAACTGAGAACTCGAGGAGTCAGGTCACAGTTCCTCCATCTTGCACCCCGATTGTTCTTCAGGCCATATCTGAACATCCTTTGCTCTTTTGGCAATACGGTTTTCTCTTAAAAACATGTTAGTCAACTTAATATCCATGTTATATAAACATGGTGTCCTGTTATTGCATTTGGGAGTAGGATGTTGATGAGTTTGATTTATGCACCTGGTTTAGAGAGACTAGTAGCTCTCTTCATATTAAACACTTGCCACCTACTGCTTGTCAACTGGCCTTGAACACATCACTCCTTTCCCAGGTCAATTAGGGGAAAACAAGTGTATAAGTGTGACCAAGTAACTTCTATAAAAGTTTCACAGAACCTCTCCACTGAAGAACCGCAGAAGCAGAGCTGATCAGAACCAGAGGTCCACCCTTTGTCATTCCTTGGCATTCCCAGCAACAGTATTCAGGCATAACCTATCCTCTGTTCTGTACTTGTCCATTTCTATAAATTATCAGGATTTAATTAATCTATTTCCCTTCAACACTTGTGTGTTTGTTGCTTTCAAATCCAAAAGAACATTTGCACCTTGCCAGCACACCATCAGGTACTGGGCTCAATTCCAGGTTTGGGCTATCACATACAAAGCCCTCTATGACCTTGGCCCCTTATATTTGCAGGATCACCTCTCTCCCTATGGTCTGCCATGGCAGCTTCCCTCATCTGAACAGGGCCTTAGACTGATACCCCCTTGCAATTCTGCAAAATCAGTTGCAATCCATACATGTGCATTCTGTCTTGTAGCTCCCATCTTGTAGAATGGCCTGCCTGAAGAGTTCTGGAGAGCTCCTATTTTCTTGGCTTTCCATAAACTTTGCAAAACTGAATGATTCAGGGGGTCTTTTTCACTCAGATAAGGCTGTGCTGTAAGAAATGGCTCAGAGAAATCTTTTGGTAAAGGGACAGGGACTGTAGACTATACTACTGGGTACTGTCTGCTGATGTAGATATTCTCCTACTGGGCAGTTTCTACATCATTTAATATGTCATGTCAAATTACTTTTTCCAGCAATATTTCATCTCTGTATTTGGAATTATGCTTGTTTTCAAATTTCTGCAATCCATAACCTATTGTATTGTTTATTGAATGTCCCAATCGTTGATTGTGTTGATTTACACTGTGTAATCTGCCTTGAGTCTCAGTGAGAATGTCAGATTATAAATAATTTAAATAAAAAAATAAATAAAATAAGAACACTGAACATATGAGACACTGAAACACCACATGTCTGTTTATCTTGGGTTTCTTGGTTTTTTCTCTTCTACTGCACAACAGCTTCTACACAGGAATTGTCGTGAGTAGAAAGAACTTTTAATTTCAGGAGGCTACAGCCATTCTTAATTTATTCTGGTGCCAATTCTCAGAGGAGGCACATCGAATTGTGAGTCTGACTTGGGCAAAGAAATAGAGTCTGGTGGATAAACAACTGGTCCTAGATTGGTCTAATTCCTACTCAGCTGTGAACTCACCCATTTTATTTAGCAAATCACATATTCTCAGCCTCTGCTAATAACTGTAAAATGGGAACAAGATAAATTTGTTATAGGATTAACCATTATAAAATACTTTACACATAATGATAATACAAAAATTAACAAATGTCTGATATAGGATTTTTACAAGATGGATTAATGGTCTGTTCCAGTATAACATTTATTATTAGAAACCTAGTTAGGCGCTAAGCAGATGTTTCCCATGTTCCAGCAATGAGATTCTCTCTTTTTTCAACAGCATACATGACAACAAACACCCAGAAATAAATCCACTGGTGTGTGACTTCATAGGCCAATGCTGGCGAGATTAGAAAAACTTCAATTTAACAATTTGACACTAATGAAGCCGTATAGATCTCATTTTAAAGTATGCTATTTGGGTGGCGTTTTTCGGTGTTTTTTTGACAATTCAGAATGAATCATAATAGTAAGAAAGATACAAGGGAACAAGGAAAGCATCTGTATCGTTTATTAGCTAGAGATCCCCTACACCTTCTCCAGAAATACTGCAGCATCTAAATGATTTCTGACAGTTCATCCATATCTAATAATTACTGCAAGCTGTGGGATGATCTAAGGGGAGATTGAAGAGATTATACTTGTAGGAAGTATTGACTGCCTCCAGTTTAGCCAGGGTCAGCCCAGACCTCTGACCCACAGTGGGGAGGAAAGCATAATTTCATTGAAATATTGGAAATCCTAAATATATCTTTCACCAGGTGAAAACACAGAATAACCTGCTAGCATTTTCTCTTCCTTTGTTTTAGCTCCAAATCATCTATTTACCACTTCTGTACTTCATTTTATACATCTGTCTTTTCTCAGCTATCCAAAGCATTGAGTCCTTCTAACCCCGGAATCAGACTCACCTCCTGTGCGATCACTTGAGGTAGGTTTGTCCAGTAAATAAAGAAGAGTTAGGTGTCCTCCAGCCCCAGGCTGGTTAAGGGTCTCTGTGTTGCCATTTTGGTTCATTCTGTGTGGAACCTGGCCTGGTCAGAAGCACTGTTTCCTTTATCTCTGTTTTACATATACACAACCCCTTTTAATTTTATTAATTTTCTTAATAGCAAAACAATGAAAAAAGGCAAATAATTTCAGAAGTATAATATCATACAACATTAACAGTGCATTGCCAGGCAGATCTACTCAAAGTCCTACTCAAGCCTATTCAGTGGGGCTTTTGCTTAATTTAATTTTAAATGGACAAGTCACTGGATTTATATTTAACTTCACCCAGGTAGCAAAAAACAGAGGGATATTTATTCTTGAACATGAGTAGCAACATTGTTTTTATTTACCCCAACAAATAACCAAAGAGTTCAAGGGTATATTCCTAACTAGGAATTTACCACTAGTTTCTAAAATTGTATGATTACATACAGCTATACCACATATGAAAACAATTTTTGTTACAATATTTCCAGCTGTTATTAGGCATCAAATGCATTTTTTACTAGTGTTGCAGTTCTATACAACATATAAAAATGTTTCTTTTCTTTCAGTTCATATAGTTCTTACTTACCCAAGTTATTTTTCCCACATTTCATCACCCACATCTCTTTACCATATTGGCCCAGACTTCTTTTATGTTAACAAAATAAAGTCACCCTAATGAGATAAAAGACCCTTACCACCCAATGCTGAACATAGCTACTCAGAAGTAAATCTCACAAAGTTTAATATGATTTAGGACTGAACCTTAGTTCCTTTCATTGATGTGAGTGTGCATGGTATCTGACCTTAGCAAACATTGCACGTCACCAAATACCCTGTGGCAGTGCACAACCCTCTGAGATAGTCTGTTGGAGTGAAGACAAATGTACCTTTTACAGAACTATGACTGTGGCTTCTCTTCTGCAGTGTGAGCTGGGTTCATGTACACATGGCAGAAGTCTGAACCCTCCTCTCGTGAGTCAGTCTTTTTCAGTGGCACAGGTATATTTTAATATGTATGGTGTTTCATCTTTAACAATATACACATACACAAATGTTGCCAATTTCCAAGTGGGGCCTTGAGTTCTCCCAGAATTAAAACTGATCTCCAGACTACAGGGATCATTTTCCCTGGAGGAAAAGGCAATTTCAGAGGCATCATATCCATGCTGAGCTCCCCCCCTCCCTAAACTAGGCCTTCCCAGGGCACAACCGCCAAATCTCCAGGAAGTCCAAAAGACAGAGTTAGCAACCCTAATTCTCACACACAAACATTAAGAGACATTTTGAAAAACTTATCTAGGGATTAGAAGGGTTCATGCCATCAATACAACCAGCAAACAGGTGTCCTCCACAGGCAGATTTTCCTCATTCACTTTCTGGCATGCTAAAAACAGAATATTTAAGATTCTTTCCTGGGGGTAAGATTATAAGTACATTGATTTAAAAAGCAGTAAAATTCTATTAGCCACTCACAATAGTATTGTGTATCCAGCCCTCAGCTTCCAGGCTTCATTTTTCTCTGCACTACCCCCACCAAGCCATGGTCCTTCTGGCAGTTCTAGATCAGAGACTGGGGGGCGGGGTAGGGTTACAGGGTCCCCTGGGGTCCAAACCAGGAGATGGGGGGTGTCTTGGGAGGCATACTTAGGGGGGTACTTCTCTTCCTTGTTGCACCTGAAATGACATCATTCCTGGAGTGACAATGAAGGGTCTGGAGCATGCTCCAGAGCTCTCAGGCCCATTCCCCACACCTTTCCTCCTCCCTCCAGCCAGGTGGGGGTGGCAGATGCTAGGGGACTGGGAACCCTATGTGGAGGACCTCAGTAACTGAGTGTAAACAGAAAGAGAAGGAATTGTACAGACTAGAGATGAGCACGAACCGGGTTCATTGCGGTTCGTGGTTTGTCACGTTTCACGAACCAGCGTGAAATTGCCTGGTTCGCGAACAGGTTCATTTGGTTCATGAAAACATCACTTCCAGGGCAGCAGAAGGTCTGCAGAAAGCCTATCCCGACCCCCCCACCCCCGTTGCCTAGGAAACTGATTGATTGGCACCAGGCTGTCTGCAGTGACAAACCAAAAAACAAATCAAATGAACTGGGATAAAAATCATAGCAGTCCATTGCAGGTTGTCAGAAATGCCTTCCAATGAACTACTGGTTTGCAAACTGAAAAACGGCCCAGTTTGTGATGAACTTTGGTTCTTATTTTGGTTTGTGCCCGTCTCTAGTACAGACAAAAACATCTGTCATCCTGCCTCTGATTCTCTTGGATACTTTCTGTCATGAAAAAATGGTGTTATTTGGATCTTTTTCCAGTCTTGTGGGCTTGAAAAATGCCCAACCTCACTATTCTCGGAGTCAGTTCTAACGCCTGTATGCTTAAGAGGTCATTTTGCAGAAAATGTTCTGAAGATCTACCCAATAGTTGGGGTCAGGGAGAGCAAAAGTGCACCTGTTGTTGCAAGCCTGACCCCTGAACAAGTTTTACTGGATTAGGCCTTGTAAACTTGTTCTATCCTGTTTAAAATATTTATTGCATGTTTGGCTGCTTATGATATCATTCCCCCTTTGGCCATTGGTGGTGCACAAACTGACCAGACATCCAGATAGGTGTAAGATTTACTGCTGTTTCAATTCAATTCTTAACACATTTCAAAAGAATTTACCATCAGGCCCAAGATGACTCCAGGCCTGAGAATTAGTCTCATCAGCCTCTGTCTGACTTCCTGGGAGCAGATTCCTGGAAATATATTTCAAGACTGTCTTCAGTGTTTCTTTTAAAAGCATCTTATAAGTGTGTCCTTAAACTGGCTGAATCTTGCTCTGGGATTTTGTCTCCAAAAGCAGCTGTGTGCCACAACAGTAGGAGAAACATCTGTGTCTTTAACATATAATCATGCATCCATGATTACAACTGGATGGCTAAATGCTGTAGACACCCAACATCCATGCATTCACAGGGCAACTCATTTTACTGCCTTGATTCAATAATACTGCACTGATCCTTCCTGAATATAGTATAATATAGTGTTAGCTTCCATGGCAGAGTGGGGATTCTTATCTTGGGTCTCCGATCCTCAGCCAACACTAACAAGTACACCACACTGACATTGCAGTAATGTAATCTAGATGTTACCATGGCACCCCTGGCCACCACTGCCACCTGTTTTCCAACAGAACGCCTTGGTCCAGCAACACCCCAAGTGAGTTCCTTAGCCATTCTACATCCTGGGTTTCCTCTCAGCTTTGTAATTGACAGGACAGATTTGCATACCAATAAATGGAATCATGTCTCAGCCATCAGTCTTGCCTCTTCTCTGTGCTTCATGTGGCCTGTCCACCATTTGCTTTTTGAAAGTACAATATTCACAATTTTATTTATTTATTTATTTGACTTATACCCCACCCTTCCTGCAAGTGGGCTCAGGGCGGCTTCCAACAATATTTCAATAAATACAATAAAAACATTAAAACCATTTAATCCAGGTAAAAAGTTCAGGCACCACTGATCAAACCAGGCTACTATAAAACCACTACAAGCCACAGGCACCACCATGATGTAAATCTGCAAAAAGAGGGCAGATGGTCAGAAAAGGGGGACACAAAGCTAGCCCCTAATCAAAGTCCTGACAGAACATTTCCGTCTTGCAGGCCCTGCGGAACTGTAACAGGTCCTGCAGGGCCCGGATCTTCAGTGGGAGAGCACTCCACCAGGCCTGGGCCAGGGCAGAAAATGCCCTGGCCCTGGTCAAGGCCAGCCGGATGTCCCTTGGGCCGGGGACCACCAGGAGCTGCTTATCCACAGAGCGCAAGGCCATGCAGGGGACATAATAGAAGAGGCGGTCCCACAGATATGCAGGTCCTAGTCCGTGAAGGCTTTAAATACTAGAACCAATACCTTGAACTGGATCCGGAACTCAACCGGGAGCCAGCGCAGCCGGCATAACCCAGGATGGATGTGTGCCCTAAATGGCATCCCCATGAGGATGTGTGCTGCTGCATTCTGGACCAGTTGTAACTTCTGGGTCAAGCCCACAGGCAGCCCAGTGTAGAGCGAGTTGTAAGTTGCAGTAGTCTAGTCTAGAGGTGACTGTTGCATGGATTACTGAAGCTAGGTCCTGGGATGAGAGATAGCGTGCCAATTGTCATTGTTTTAGCAAAAAACAATTACTTGGTGACATGACATCATCATGAGATCCAGCCAATCTGCATCACATGTCATCATCTGCTACTGGAAACCTGCACAGTCATCCCCACCCCCCCCGCTCCCCACGCCGCCATTCATCCTTGGAAGGTGGTAAAACCATCTTCTAATCGGGAATGTGTAATTTTTTAAAAATTATTGCTGTATTGAGAAACAAAATTCCAGAGCCATTTTCAAAACACATGTGCATTGTAGGCAATGTAGCCTTTTCATTTAATTTGAATAAATATTTTTTTAAAGAAAAGATGCAATCACTTATGTGAAAGTAGTTACAAGTCTTGTGAGGTGAGGTTGCTAACACTATAAGATAAACCTCACCTTCTGAACAAGCTTTTGTATGTTGAAATCGTGGCCTTCAGATGAAGCATCAGAACTCCACCTTCTCTTCCTATGCAAAGGGGAACAGAAGAATCAAGCAAGTATCACCTGCACACTTCGTTATATTACTTAACCTCTCTGACTTTTACTTCTACAAGACCACCTTTTCCTTACTGACAGAGTGGAGACTGATGAGAGAACCAAGATCCATCCTACAGATCCATCCAGCAATGACTATACCTGGAGACAGATGGAGCCTGGAGGCTCCTTTGCAATAATTAACAGACACATAGAATATGATGCTCTCATCACTTCATGCAGGGGAAGAAGAGTAGGGCTGGAGCCAGTATTCCATGTTTATTGCGACATCCAGGCTGGGAACGGCTTGCACGCCATCCTCTCAGCACATTTGATACTATCATCAGCATGATTAAGCATAAATTATATCAAGCTGTTCATGAGTCAATCCATACAGCATGCTCTTTTCATACAGTACAATAGGTCTCTCTAGTGGCGGATAGTGGTCCCTTAAAACGCCCCTGAAGAAGTCCAGCTGACGAAACACCAAGTCCTGTTGCCAGCCCTGTGTTGGGAGGAAGAGTTCCTTGCCCTGGAGGGCAGTCTGGCTTTCTGGCATCACCTACGGAAGGAAAGAGATAAGACTTTACTATACTCATTTTGACTTTTGTGGATACTTACCTTGGACATTAACTGTCTGGATGGTCTTCTCATATCTTCCTCTCAACTGCTTTGAAAGAAAAATGATAAAACATACTAGATTTTCAGTAAAGACTGTACCCTTTTGCAGCTGGCAATATCTGGTTTGGCGGTTCCATATTGTTTACATAACATGATCTGTATTTATAAGCACTTTGGCGTTTCCATATTGTTTTTCATAACATGATCTGTATTTATAAGCACTTTCATACTTATTTATGAATTCATTTAATTAGAGCATTGATTACTTTAAATATATTAGAAAACACTACTTATATCCATATTTATTACTTGACTGTTTTCCTCCTTCTATTGTGATTTTCCACCCTTTTTTTGTTTTTGTCTGGTGTAGGAGGTGTCCCTTTTTGGATATTGAACATTTCAAAGGAAGCAATGTTAAAAGGAAGCAATGTTAAAAGCTATAGATCATTATGACATGTTAGCTGAGTAAATAGTAATAACGACAACAACATTCAATTTATATACCGCCCTTCAGGATGACTTAACACCTACTAAGAGAAGTTTACAAAGTATGTTGTTATTATCCCCACAACAAAACATCCTGTGAGGTGGGTGGGGCTGAGAGAGCTAGAAGCTGTGACTGACCCAAGGTCAGCTAGCTGGCTTCAGGTGGAGGAGTGAGGAATCAAACCCGGTTCTCCAGATTAGAGTCCCATGCTCTTAACCACTACACCAAACTGGCTCTGAGATACATGGGGTGTAGGAGTTTGTGATGCAGAGTGTGCGTGAGAGAGAGAAACAAACTTGCACGCAGAGCCTTGGTTAAGCTTTAGAAAAAAAATAGAGTTTTTTACTGTGTGAACTTCATACATGATAGGAAAGATGAGAGATTACTATCTAGCTGCCTAGTCCAAGGATGCCAGTGGATGGCAGGATGAGTCCTGCATCCATGGTGCAAGGTGGAGAGGAAAGTTGGTGTGACACAGAGAAGAAGATTAGAGTCATGAAGAGGAAATCCCTGAGAATAGCATTCTACACAGCAAAAGGATAGTGCCAGGGCAGTAAAGAGCAAAGTATAAGCAGATCCCCGACCTCTCTAACTCTTTGGTTTGTCCCCCTTTGAAACATGAGTAAGGGATACCATTAGTTCTCCTCTTCTTACATGACAGTCCATTCTCTCTGGCCTCCAGAATAGGAAGAGCTTTCCAAGTACAGCCTTCTATAGGACATGAAAGGGATCAAGTGCACATTAGGGGCAAAGTGCAGAAACAGGAGTATTTAAATTTTGATGAGTGCTACAGACATTGACAGGTGTATATAATTCAAGATGAGGTAGAATAAGTATTTTTAAAATACTGTTTTCTATATGCATTCTAACAGGCTAAGCATTTGTTTAGAAGTTTCATAGGGTGCTTCCTCACTTTAATGTGATGAGCAGCAGTGGCTGGGAAACAGGAAGTGAGACAGGAAGCACACCAAGAGTTGCCACATTCCACTTCCAAATCTAGACAGCCTAATTGCACTTGACGTGCATTATTAGCTAATTAAGCAAGTCAGCATTGCCAGCTGCTTGCATCTGTTCTTGGTAAAAAGAAAAAAGGGAGAGAGATCACGATACAAAGAAGAGAAGATTAAGGAATAACCGCCATGATAATATAACTACTACTATAACAACTACTACTACAATTTAATCAAAGTTCTCTTATGAAATACAACTGTAACTTCTTTGTGTGAATGTACAAAATTGCCTTCTTATCATATACCTATTCAAAAGCTGCTAACATTATCATAACCAATTGAGATTGACAAAAACTATATAAATCCTAACGATTTCTTAAAGGCTGCATTTATTGTATTCTGATTGTTTTCCTCAGTGGGCGAGTTCCCCTCTGTGATATGGCTTCTTTGATTAAAACTGTTACTTCTGTGTTAAATGATGGGGAGGTAGCAGGGGTGTGTGTGCATATGCATGCACCCCCAAGTCTTTCCAGATCAGTATTCCACGTGGAAGGACCAATCTGGTCAGATTTTTTATTTTCTGGCACAGGAACGGAACTCTTGTTGGTTATCCTCCTGGGATTTCTCCTTTTTCCTTTTCATTTAAGTCTGGGTTAACGGTTTTAATCGGAAAGGGAGACTGGCAGCCAGCGACCTGTCCAGTCTCCCACTTTTACAAGTAAAAAATAGGGAGGGAAAAGGGCCATTCTCCCTCTACTTCCCTTCCCATGAAGGAAAAAACAACATCTAGCCCACACAGGGCAAGGACAGGTTTAAACAGGTTTATACAGGGAGTCCCAGTCTGCTGGAAATCAGATTAAGGTGAGAAGAATTCACCTGTCATCGTGGAAATGAAACTACAAGGCACAGGGAAAATGGTATAACAGCATGATTCAAAGGTAAAATTTATTGTCCTTGACACTAAAGCAAGATTTTTTTCTTATTTCAGTGTGCTGGTCTGGTTGGCAATGGAGTGCTCTCCTGTTTACATGCTGCGCTGGTGCAGCTTGTTTCCCACCATTGTGTTTGCCTGGCCACCACCAACACTCTCCTTCTTTGGGGTCCATTGTTGTGTGAATTTTCATGGACTTGAGGAGAAACTCATTGGATCAACATGTCTTTGAATGATGCAAAAAGAACAGTGTGCACGCACACGCACGTCTGCCCAACACACCTTGATGCACGCGTTCCCCATTCCTCAGGGTCCATAAACAGAGAGCTCCATTGTTGCATGCTCTTAAACTCAGTGGGTTGTGTTTTCTGTGTGATTTTGGTGCCATTGCAAGCAAAACCAGCTGCCACAGAGCCTTGCCCCTTTGGAAAGAACATGCCTTTGCACATGCACAGCTAACACTTGCACAAGGGGCTGAAACGCATGAAACACACACACACACACCCAATGGATCAGTTCTGAGCTAGCACTGCCCCAGCGGAAACAAACTGGTAATGAGACGTGATTGTTGCATAGCCCCTGGAACCCAAATTGAAACAGAAACTTTCTAGATGCACACCCTTACCCAGTGCCTTTCCACTCTTGCCTGTTTATGCTTCAGGCCTAGCCCCTTGTGGCTGGTGGTGATGTTAGGGCTGTAGTAGAATGCCTACTACCTGATGGCATGCCTCTTTTCCATCTGCCTACTTGGCCACCTGCCATGCCTGGCTGGGCCAGCAGCCTCCCAGCCCTCCCGCCCAGCCACCTGCCGCCCCACAGTTCGGGTGCACGTGCACGCTCTGCGCGTGGGGCCAGGAGCAGTCCTGAATCTGCCCCCCCCCCAGCCTCATTGGCCAGAAACCCTGGCTCCAGACCTGGGAATGTCCATAGGTAAGGATGCCAAATCCAAGGCAGGAAATTCTGGAAATTTGGGGGGTGGAGCCTAGGGAAGGTGGGTGAAACCGTATGCTGTGGATAGACACCAAGGAAAGGCTTGTGCTTTTGTGTCTTGTAGATTTCCTAGAGGAATCTGTCTGACCACTAGTGGAAACAGAATGTTGCACTAGATGGACTTTGGACCAATACAGCAGGATTTTTCTTCTGTTGTTTTCTGCTACCACTCCCTGTCCTCCCTGCTGATCCTGACCAGATAAACAGGCTGTTTTTATGCAGGCTGACTGCTGCCTTGTTTTTTCAGTCATGTTGATGAGGCAGATATACGGACACCCTGTGCTATTTTTGGACTCTTGTGGCATTTCTGGTTTGGACTCACCCTGTGGCTAGTAATGCCTTCTGGTTTTGCATTGCTTATGGATAGATATGCACTGGTATACCATGCTGGGGTTTCCTCTAATTTAAAAGGCTCATTAGGACACAGAACAGGAAGAGGGCAAAGACTTTGCATCATCACAAACATACAAATGATATGTTCTGTGCACAATGTATAATCTTGATCATGGAGTAAAAGGTGGTGTCTTATCTGCAGCCTGATTTAAACTGAGGCTGGTGAGGCAAAAGCGTTCATGCATGGGACTCTGCACTCACACAGTGTCTCATTTAAACTGAACTGCTACCCTATGCTAGCTGATTTGCACAGGAAACAGCCCACTGCAGGAGTGCAAAGTCCCACAAGTGAGTGCTTTTGCTATGTAAGCATCATGTTTCAAGCAAGCTTGATTGTATAGCTAGCATCTAAAGCATGGGTAAATAAATAGAACACTTGCAAACCATGCACATACTCCATTTCCTTAACACTGTGCTATCTGGGAACTAATCTCTATAGAACAGCATATGCTTTTTTTGTGTGCCAAGTCACAAAGTCACAAAGGGACGCCAAATAGGAAAAGAGAAACAGGAAATTAGCTCAAAACAGAGCTTAACCCTCTGAACTTTCTCCTCATTTAACACACAGGCAGAAGACAGATGAGTAGCCTGAAAGCAGAGGACTGGCCACTGAGGATGTATTTCAATGCTCTCACAGTTCAGATTTGGTACATAAGAGGCATCATCAACCATAAAGACTGCAAGAAGGACATGATTAGATACATGGGTCCGAAGCCATTTAAGGCATATTAAGGCAATTTTCTTTCCATACAGGGCACTTGCAGCCATGTAGAAGCCCTTTTGCCACTGTGCTGTATTAACAGCAGCAAGAGGGAAACTACACAATATGTGGAAATCACTCATGTTAGAGCAACACTTTGAACTGTGTTTGGAATGCTCTAGAAAGTTGACCCTCATTTCAAGACGTACAGAGCATCTTCCCCAAAAGTGGCCCCAAGTTTAAAGTAGGGTCATCTTTGAATGAATGAATGAATGAATGAATGAATGAATGAATGAATGAAACATTTCCCTTTACCTGCAACCAGGCTTGCATCCACTAGGAGTAAGATCTTTTCAGTAGCATGGAATTAGGATGGCCACCTCTTGGTTGGTAAATTCCTGGAGATTTGGGAGAGGAGCCTTGAGAGAGCAGGGTTTAGGGAGGAGAGGGACTTCAATGGGATATAATTCCATAGAGACCACCCTCCAAAGCAGCTATTTTCTCCAGGTGAATTGATCTATGTTGTCTGAAGATAAATTGTAATTCCACGAGATCCCCAGGCATCACCTGGAGGTTGACAGCCCTATGGAATGAACTCACTAGGAGTTGTGCTTTCCCCCTCATTTAGAACTTTTTTAAAAAGTGGCAAAGCAAATAAAGAAGGCCGTCATTTGTTCACTTCCTTGTTCTTTTTCAGCAGCCAGGTTTCCCTTTGCTAATGTAAATCATTGTTTTGTTTTGTTTTTCAGTTCAAGCTATCCAAGTACCTATTCTGCACACTGCAAACATGCTTGCCACATAAAGTACTCTACTCATTTCAACACATATATTTTGGAACGGCCCGAGAACATCAATGATCTTAAAAGCCATTAAGAGATTTATGTCTTTGAGAACCTTCTGATGAGGCAAACAATGAGCACATGGCTTGTAGAAAATTGTCATTTTTGCTCCCCCTGCTGGTTGACTGTTTTAACAAGTATTGATAGTGATTTATCAAAAAAGTCAAAAGTAATTTCTAAAAAAAATGTTCTCGTTAGATAAATAATCACAAAGCAGAAACCACAATCATATCCCTTAGGCTGTTGGTACATATCAGATGATCTGTCAAAATATATATTTAGCTTACCCATTGGTATTTTTCACATTTTGTGGAGAGCCATTTCACACATTACATTTTCCACATATCCTGTAAAATGATTTAAGTGTAGGCCTAAAATTGTGTAAAAGCAACAGACATTCTTGGAAACATGCAATGTACTGGTATGCTTGCTTATTAGGAAGCCATAGTGGCAAACATAAATTTGCTGCAGCATAATGTGCGAAATGACCTTCTGACTGATTTCAGGCAAAAGGATAAAGATAAATAATAATGATAGAATGCGAATTGGTATCCTTGGGTTTATATAGAAGTCAACAAGATGTTTAGAAGCACATGTGCTTATTTCGTTGAGATCTGCTGCTGTGCCTGCCCCCCTGCCTAAGATATTTTAAAATAATTTCTTCCAAATATTTTTCTGTACAGCTTGAAAAACACAGGTTGTTTGTATAGCATAAACTAGTACATTTATATTGCCATGAAGAGCCCCATGGCACAGAGTGGTAAGCTGCAGTACTGCAGCCCAAGCTCTGCTCACAACCTAAGTTCGATCCTGGTGGAAGCCGGGTTCAGGTAGCCGGGTCAAGGTTGACTCAGCCTTCCATCCTTCTGAGGTTGGTAAAATGAGTACCCAGTTTCCTGGGGGTAAAGTGTGGATGACTGGGGAAGGCAATGGCCAACCACCCCATAACAAAAAGTCTGGCAAGAAAATGTCATGATGTGACATTCCGCCATGGGTCAGTAATGACTCAGTGCTTGTACAGGGGACTATTTTTACCTTTGTATTGCCATACAAATCTTATTTCTAATATTTTCAGAATCTTAACATTCAGTACGCACTAGCAAAATAGTTGGATCTAGTTCCTAATAAGCACTTTTGAAGTGGATATGGGTAGCAGCCAAGCACTCATATTAAAAAGTTTTGTACCCTTCACACAGAGAAAACAAGGATTATACCTATAAAACAGACATGGACTAGAGGATTTGAAAACTAAAAACTTTTGAGAAGGCAGCTGCTGCAAACCTACACCCCATTACTTAGGAAGAACTGCCTTCGAAATCAGTAAGTCTCACTCCTTAATATAGTTGAATTGTACTTGGATTAGAAATTGCCATGTTTAGATCATCAGGGATATTTATTTTTAAAAAATAAAAAATGGTACATGTCCAGAGCGGCTCCCTGCAGCTCTGGACTTTGGCCCAAACTCCACACACCCCATGCCGGGATGGAGCTGGGTGTGGATGCCGACCCCTGGCCTGAGCTCCTTACCTAAGGAAGGGGCGAAGCAGGAGCAGATGATGGCGCGACGGACACTGGTGGGGGAAGCAGTATTGCGAAGCCATGTGGCAGCACAGCAGCAACCCACCACCCAGCTGAGCTCTTCGGCAATGCAGTGGAGCGCAGAGGAGATGAAGATGCCGACTGGCGGCTCCAAGGCTGCTTGGATGCTGCCGCCGTGGTCAGCAGCACAGGCAGTGGGGAAAGAGCCCAGGATAGCTGCCCTTAACCCCAAGATGGCTGCACAGTCTGGCCAGGTGCGGCCAGGAAGAAGGGCGGGGCAGCTGGGCTGGGAGGTGGGACTCAGAGCCAGCAAAGGCAGGAGATTAATAGGGCAACTGCCACGGAGGGAGGAGGGACACAAGATGGATGGGCCAGAGCAGACTCAGTCCATAAGAGGAGACACAGGTGGAGGTGATGGGGAGAATTGGGAATGGGACAAGGAAGAGGCAGATTGGCTGCCCTAGGAGGGGGTGGGGAGTTAGAGCACTATAAAAGAGAGAGCTCCCAATGACGCTGGGGAGGAGAAGGCTGGAGTAACTTGAGAGAGCATCAGAGAGAGCAAGAGAGAGTGATTGTCCAGCAGGCAAAGGGAGGACCAGGTGACTAAAAAAAACCCCCTTCCTAGTTCTGAGGCTGAGGGAAGCCCTCAATGAGGCACCCGGGAAGATGGCTGAGGGTGGGGCCAGTGGCACAGGTGGGGTGCCGGCTCACAAACTAGTGGAGAATGCGGGCACAGGACAACCCATGAGCTGGGCCTTTCCCCAACTTCCCCCCCACAGGCTGGAGCAGCAGTCATCCCCTCTCCGCCCACCAGTACTTCAGGTGTCAGGGGAGACCTTGCTGGGGGTGGGAACACCCACTACCACAGCCATGGACTTCACTCAGTTCAGCCAGTGGCTGGCTGAAGGACAATTGCTGCTGGAGGTGACCCAGCAGCAGCAAGAGGCCCAGGCAGCTTTCGCCCAGCAGCAGTTCGACACCCAGGCCGCTCTGTTTTGAGACCTAAGACAGGCCTTGGAAGGAGCTCGGGCCACAGGGACGGGGACAGGTGGATCCGGGGTCAGGGCCCAGAGAGACAGCCAGACACCACCCTTCCATTTGGCCAAGCTAGGGCCAGAGGATGATGTTGATGCTGACCTCAATGCTTTCAAGAGAACTGCTGAAGGTGGCCCGATGGCCCTGGGCCCAGTGGGCTTTTATAATTGGCCCTTACCTAATGGGGGAAGCCCAAGTGGCCCTGAAGGTGCTAGCCAAAGCTGAGAGCGCCAACTATGATAAGTTGAAAGAAGCCATCCTGGACCGGTATGAGGTTACTCCAGAATCATACCACCAGAAGTTCTGGGCGCTGACCTACCAGAAGAACGACTGACCATGGACCCTGGTGGCCACCCTAGGTGACGCAGCCTACAGGTGGCTTAAACCTACAACGGATGAAAGGCGGTGCATCGTTGACTAAGTGGTACTGGAGCACTCTCACAAGTCATCCTGCCTCGGGCCCGTAACTGTGTGGCCTGCAATAATCTTGCCACTCTGGAGGAAGCTACTGCACTGTGGGAAAATGTTATGGCCACGGAACCAAAAGAGGCACCTAGGCCAGAACCCAAGGCCATGGTGAGTGGAAGCAGCAACCCAGGCAGTGGTGGGGCCCCAGGCGGCCGGGGGCAGCATGGCCTTCGACCCAAAAAACCCCCTCTCTTTCCGGGCCAGGGTCTGCCCCCTCAACAAGAGGGACCCCATGGCCACGTGCCCCACCCGGCGGGGCAAGGGTCAAAGCCCCCAGGTAGCACCTCGGTAGGGGAGAACCGCAGGCCCTGCTTTACGTGCGGGAAGTGGGGGCACTGGAAGAAAGAATGCCCCCTGATTAGTGCGACCTAGGGTGGGATGTTACCATGCAGGTCACCTCATGGCCCTCCTGACCACCGCCGGTGCTGGTGGTAGTAATGGTGATGGGTAGACAACTGACAGCCCTTCTGGACAGTGGAAACTCAGTCTCTATGATCAGGACTTACTCCTACCCCCGGACCTCCCAGTGGTCAGACAGGCCACCATCTCCTGTTACCATCAGCATGTGGAGGAGTGCCCAGTGGTGTGGGTGCTCATGATATATCAGGGGCAAACCCAGCAAACCAACCTTGCGCGAGTATGAACCTTGCCCTACCCACTGCTCCTGGGGAGGGATGCCCCCCACTTCTACTTGGCCGCGCAAGCTCAGACCGAGCTGGCGGATGGCCTCCCGGAGCAGGCCCTGTGGGGAGGAGACGATAATCCAGGTGAGGGCCCAGCCAGTTCCCCTCCAGAGGAAAACCCCCATGGCCAGGACCCCAGTGACCAGCTACACACCAACTGGCAAACCGACCCCCAGTTCGTAGCGGACCAGGCTCATGATGAATCACTGGCGGCACTCCAAAAGTTGATAGCGGTAAGTGAAGGGGTTATCCAAGATGTACGACAGGCCAGTCGGCTGCCATGGGTCATCCAAGGGAGGGGATTATGGTACCACCTGGTAAAGGGGCCTACGGGGGAAACATGCCAGTTACTGGTGCCTACCAGGTATCTCCAGGAGGTACTTACAGCGGCCCACAGCCATCCCTGGGTGGGACACCAGGGGGCACCAAGTACCACTGCGAGGGTGACGTCCCAGTTTTTCTGGCCCATCCTACCTAAGGAAGTAAAGCAATACTGCTGGGCCTGTTCATTGTGCCAGCGCACAACTACCTGGCCACCACCAAGGACCCCTCTGGCCCCCCTGCCAGTGATTCAAGAACCCTTCTCCCGGGTCACCATGGACTTCGTGGGGCCACTGTCCCGGACTCCATGGGGGGCGCAGTACCTCCTGGTGCTGATGGATTACGCCACCAGGTACCCAGAGGCCATTCCCCTCCAGGACATGAAAGCCCCTGGGGTAGCCTGCGTCTTGATGCACTTCTTCGCCCAGGTGGGGCTTCCCCAGGAGAGCTCAACAGACTGTGGCAAGCCCTTCATGGCTCATCTGACAAAACAACTCTGTCAGATGCTTCAATTACACCAGATCTTCACCAGCATTTACCACCCCCGGACCGATGGACTGGTGGATTCAACCAGACCTTGAAAGCGATGTTGTGCAAATTGGCTCATGACCGGCCCAGCCAGTGGGACCTCTACATGACCCCCTTATGTTTGCGGTACGGGAGACACCACAGGCATCCACAGGCTTTACCCCCCTTTGAATTGGTCTATGGGCGGAAACCACGGGGGATACTGCAGTTAGTGGAGGGCCCCGGGTCAGGAGGAAGCCCGCCCTGCCACACCATATGTTTGCGATCTACAGACCGGCCTGGAGGCCGCGAGGACGGTGGCCTGTTGTCACCTGGAAACAGCGCAAGAGGCACAAAAGAAATACTATGACAGGAGAACAAAAGGCTGTGAATTGCAAGTCGGAGGCCGGGTGTTGGTGAGCCAGCAGGCAATGGCACCAGGTTCTGGGGACCCCTGGCGGGGTCCCTTCCCAGTCACAAAAGTCCTGGGCCCTCTTTCCTACGAAGTTCAGTGTGGGCCTCTAAGACGCCACAAGAAGAGGCTGCGTATGAACCACCTCAAGGCCTGGCAAGACCCCAGCCCGCTACACTGCAGCCTGCCAGAAGATCCCTTGGACTTACCTGATGGGGACCTGCCCTGGACAAATGCACCCCATGGGGTGGAGGAACCCCAACTCAATGAAGGGCTGTCCGAAGACCAATGCGAGTAAGTCCGGAAGGCACTCAGGTGGCACCCTCACGTCTTTTCCCTACAGCTGGACCGGACGTCGGTAATATCCCACGCCATCTCGACCCCGCTGGGGAAGGTGGCCCGGGCTCCCTGGAGACCTTTGCCCCAGAAAGCGTGGGAGGTGAACAATATGCTCCAGCTCGGGGACATAGAGTCCTCCCAGAGCGCGTGGAGCAGTCCCATCATGTTCTATATGCCCAGAATTACCTGGGGAAAACATCTTTACAGAGAATTTGTGTTCTTCCAATTCTCAATAGTTCCCTTATTTGTTTACTTTAAGAGAGGGGAACCCTGGCTTTCACAATGACATCTGAAGTCCCATTATACACACACTTGTGCGCACACGCACACACACACATTGTAGGAAAATATAGCAGAGTTTTTGCAAAGATTGCTCATTGGAAGTAATGAGAATAGACTCTCACACACACTCCAGTGTAGCGCTGTAAGAATACTTTACTAAAGGATAAAAAATTAGGGTTACATTTGAGAAAATAATAAATTGCTAAGCTGACTACATCTTGCTAGATTAGTGACTTACAGAAGAGTAGAGGCAAGAAGAAGTGAAGTGAAGCGAGTGAACAAAGAGCAATAAAACTTCAGTACATAGCATCAATTAACTGCCCCCAATAAATAAACTGCCCAATAGAAAATCCTAATCCTACTTCATTATGCTTAGTGACTCCCCTTTCTATGGCGGGAATCTTATTCGAAGCTCTAATGGTTACATTCAAAGTATGTTTACTAATTAAGTAGGTAACACAAACAGTTTAACTCTTTCATGACTGAAATGAAAACACTTGCTAAATTCCCACAATCCCCTTCTCAAGTGTTGGAGTGGAAGTCATGAAGGTTCATCTTCTTGCGTAGGTGTTCAAGCTTTGCTTTGTTGAGCGGCTTGGTCAGTATGTCAGCAACCATCTCATCAGAAGGACAATATTTAATGTCTATTAGTCCTTGCTGTTGCAGCTGTCTTACTTTGAGATGTTTCACTACTACGTGTTTGGTTTTTCCTTTGATGTTTTCACTCTTGGTCAATGCATGCAAGCTAAGTTGTCTTCAAATAGAGTGATGGGTCTTGGTTCCTCTATTCCAAAGTCTTTCAGTAGGTTGATAATCCATCCAAGCTCATCACAGGCTTGTGCAGCAGACACATATTCAGCTTCAGTGGTTGATGTGGCAATGAGAGTTTGTTTCTGGCTTGTCCAGCTGATCAAGTTGTTTCTATAGAAGAAAAGGTATCCACTGGTTGACTTGTAGTCATCTATCTCCTCAGCAAAGCTGGCATCCATGTATCCCACTAGGATAGGGTGATCACATGGTGAAAATTCTAGTTTCAGGTTTGCTGATCCAATCAAGTATCTGACTACCCTTTTGACTGCTTCCCAGTCAGCTTTGTTGGGTGCACTTGTTTTTCTGCTCAGGATCCTAACCGCTGCGCATATATCTGGTCTTGACATTTTACTCAGGTAGAGAAGCTTTCCAATTATTTCTCTGTATTTGACATTGTCTCTTAGTGGCACTCCATCATGGTATTTGATGTAATTTTGATCAAGTGGTGTTCCTTTTGGTCTGGTATCTTGCATCTCTAGTGATTCCACAAGTTCCACGATCTTGTGTCTCTGGCTTAGAAGAAAACTTCCATTCTGGGTTCTCTCGATGAGCATTCCCAAATAACTGCTGGGTTCACCCAGCTGCTTAATCTCAATGTCCTTATTTAGTTGATTAACAATTTCTTTGGCTTGTTCACTGCTGTCACAACATAGTATCAAATCATCCACAAAAGAAAGCAAATACTGATATTGTCCATTTATAATCCTTGTAAATAGGCAAGGTTCAGCTTTACCTTGTTTAAAATTCAGTTGTGATAGTAGCTTTCTTAATTTCTCATTCCAAGCTCTGGCAGATTGACGTAGTCCATAGACGCTTTTGTTGAGTTTGCAAACTAAAGTCTCTTTGCCTTTTTCTTTAAATCCTTCTGGTTGAGTCATGTAGATTTCTTCATCCAGTTCTCCATTGAGAAAGGCTGTTTTAACATCAAAGTGTTCAATATGTAATCCTCTGAAGCTGCTATGCTTTGTAGGATTCTTATTGTTGACTGCTTTGTAACTGGTGCAAAAGTTTCAGAAAAGTCGATTCCAGGTTTCTGTGCATATCCTTTGGCAATGAGGCGTGCTTTGTACTTGTCAATGCTTCCATCTGCATTGTGTTTCACTTTGAATACCCATTTGCACCCAATGGGTTTCCTTCCAAGTGGCAGTTTTGTAAGAGTCCAGGTTTGGTTCCTATGAAGTGAGTTGAACTCTTCCTTTGCAGCATTAATCCATTTGCCTTTTTCATGTTCAGGCAGTTCAAGCATCTCAGCCCAGTCTGCTGGTTCACATGCAGTTTGCACTTTAGCACAAGATTCGTATCTCACTGGTGGCACACCTTGGTTTTCTCTTGCTGAGCGCCTCACCTTGGTCTCTGTCTCTGTGTCATCTGGCCAGGTTTCACCTGTCTCTCCTTCTGGTGACAGGACCCCTGCCTCTGCCCCTTCTGATGGTGAAGCTTCTCTGGGTCCCTCCAGGAGATTGGCATCAGCATCAGCAACAGGCAACTTCGAAACCAGATCACAGAAGAATGGACCTTCTATTTCACAGTTTAGTGGCGCTGCTGAGTCAGGTTCTTTGTTCCCTGTGAACACATGCTTCTCATCAAAGAATATAGCGTTAGCAACTTTTATTTCAAAGGTTTTGGGGTTTAGGATTCTGTACCCTCTTGGTGCATATCCCACAAGGATTCCGAGTTCTGCTCTGGGTTCCAACTTGCCCCTTCTTTCCCTAGGGATGAATGAATAAGCTTTAGCACCAAATGATTTAATATGCTTTAATCCTGGATTTTTCTCATACCAGTGAAACAATGGAGTTTGTCCAGTTACTCTGTGTAGCATTCTGTTATACAAGTAAGCTGAAGTCATTACTGCTTCTGACCAGCACAAGTCAGGGAGCTTTGATTGAAATAAAAGACTTCTGGCCATATTTTGCAGAGTCTTATTGAATCTCTCTATTGCCCCATTTTCGTATGGGCTAAATGGAACAGTTCTCTCATGTCTTATTCCTTCTAGCTCAAGAAATTTCTGGAATTCAGTGTTACAGTATTCACTTCCATTATCAGTATGCAAGATTTCTGGAGCTTTCCCAAATTGATTTCCCACAGTAGCCACAAAGTTCTTAAATTTATATATTGTTTGATCTTTAGTCTTTAACAGGTAAACACTTGCAAAATGACTGTGGTCATCCAAAAAGGTTAAAATATATCTGTGTCCATCTATTGAACTCTTAAATGGACCAGTTAAGTCTGAATCAACTCTCTGCAGGAGTCTGGTAGCCTCAACTTTCTGATGCGGCTTGCTTTTTGGCTTGGTGGCCTTTGCCTGTAGGCAAATCTCACAGGTTTCCTCAATAGCCTTGCAATCATCATATACAATTCCATTGTTCTCTAACAACTTTTGAATAGAGTTAACATTCTTATGAGTGAAACGATGATGCCAACCAAAAATGCAGTTCTTATGCTGACGATCTTTCTCTTTCAGGCTTGCAACTTTATCAACTTCTGTTCTCAAGTACAAACAATTTTGCAATTTCACAATAGGAATCTCAGCATCATGTCCTCTTAAAATAACCTTTGAGGTTCTGGTACTGTTCGTTTGCATCCGGATTTTAGCATTGAGCATCTTGCCAAGCGAGATAATTTTCTCGGTGGCTTAGAGCACATATAGTCAGTCTTTGAGAGTTAGGAAATTAACATGCCCATTAAGACCAATTAGCCTTAAATTCACAGTACCAGTGGCTTCCACCTTGAGCATACTTCCATCAACTTGGTAGAGACTATTTGGGTTGATCATTAAAATTAATAAAGCAATTAAGGTCTGGGCATAAGTGACGGGCAGATCCACTGTCCAGTAATCACACATTGCTCAAATCAGCATCATATTCATCATTAATCATACAAACATTGTGTCTAGAATTAGAATTCCATCTTTCTTTGCTCACAGAAAAGCTTTCTCTGCTTGTCCCTCTGCCAGCATTGCGACTTCTAGCTCTCAACGACCCTCGACCACATGGCTTTCTGTAGTGATAATGGCTGCCTCTTTGTTCTCTAGACGCATCTTGGCCTCTGGGCAAATTGTCTCTCATTCTGCATTCTCTTGCAAAATGCCCTTTTCTCTTGCAGATATTACAAATTACATCGTCTCTATTTCCTCTCTGACACTCTGAAAGCACGAAAACTTCCGCTCAAGCTGCTAGCTTCCTTTTTCCTTGCAACATCCATCAGACTCTTAGTAAGAGATGGAATGGTCAAATTTGGAATATTTTTCAAGACTGTAATATGGCTCTCATATGACTCTGGGAGATTTCCCATTATAGCAGCAAAAATTTCAGATTTAGGCACAATACTGCCTGCAGCCTGAAGTTGACTAACAATATGGAGTATTCTATTAATATGTGACTCCATGTCTTCTCCATGTTTATATCTGATCGTGTACAAAGTTAATCTCAGGTCTCTAATTTGGTCATCAGTTTTGCCAAGATTTTTCTCTCGGATTGCTTCATACAGCTCCTTTGCAGTTTCACACTGATCAACTAATGGACTGTAAGTCTCATTTAGGGAGGTAACAATCATAAACATTACTTTTGCATTTTTCATTAAGTATTCCTCAAATTGAGGGTCATCGCTGGGAGGCGGATCTTTAGTTAAAAGATCAAGCATTTTATTTGCCTTGAGGGCGAGCTTTAAACTATTGTTCCAAATTGTAAAGTTGGTTTGATTCAAATTAGGTATTTTAAAGGAATTCATCTTCTCACCAGTCTTTGAAGTGGTGGAAGCGGCAGCGGCAGTGGCTCTGGTACTCATCTTTCCCTTTGATGTGGACGCCTTAGATGTCCTTTCTTTTCAGATGCACTTTTCTTTCCTTCTTTCCTCGGGGCTGAAGTTGTCAGTGTGATTCCTCAAGTTAGCTCCAAAAAGCTCCACAGCGAGAGGGAGTGAGCGCAAAAGAGAGGAGACCTTCAAACTTACAAAAGCCAAGAAGGAATAGAATATTTCTTCTTTTTTAGCTAACACATGGATTTATTCTCATTATTATATCTGGAGCCCATAACCTTGTAGGAAAATATAGCAGAGTTTGTGCAAAGATTGCGCATTGGAAGTAATGAGAATAGACTCTCACACATACTCCAGTGTAGCTCTGTAAGAATACTTTACTAAAGGATAAAAATTAGGGTTACATTTGAGAAAATAATAAATTGCTAAGCTGACTACATCTTGGTAGATTAGTGATTTATAGAAGAGTAGAGGCAAGAAGAAGTGAAGAAGTGAACAAAGAGCAATAAAACTTCAGTACATTAATTGCCCCCAATAAACAAACTGCCCAATAGAAAATCCTAATCCTACTTCATTATGCTTAGTGACTCCTCTTTCTATGGTGGGAATCTTATTCGAAGCTCTAATGGTTACATTCAAAGTATGTTTACTAATTAAGTAGGTAACACAAACAGTTTAACTCTTTCATGACTGAAATGAAAACACGTGCTAAATTCCCACACACATTCCATACACCTGTTCCCTGCACATTATATCACCTGCCCTTTGAACCATTTGCTTTCAGTTAATAGACTTTAACTGATCTTCATCTCAAGTGTAGCATTTTCACATTCATTCTCTAAATAGGAAAAGGAAAGAAATTTTGCATTCATTTGTCAAATTTGTCAGAGTGTTGGAGAAAAAACAGACAGAGAGTAAAAAACTATACATCTTGTCAAGCTGTAGAACTGACATCTGCACTCTCTACACCCTTTTTCCCTCATGAGATTTCAGGATTTTCAGGAGACCTAATTTAATTAGGTGTAAATGAAGATAAAACAGATGCCAATTTTGTTATTTGAGAAAAATCTCACAACTCTTTAACATGCTAGATGCTTCTAACAATTTGACAATAAGAGAATGATGGGAAAGAAAGAAAGAGATGATTTCTAGTCCATATGTCACCATTTGTTCCACTGCAATATCTAATGTGAGTTAGAGTATTTAATTGATATAGAAAGGTTAATATCCTAAATGGCAGTCTCCAAAATTGGTACATACATGTGAAGATAAAGAACCAGACAAGCCTCTAAAGCACCACTGCAGATTTCAGTATTGGGGGGCTTTTCCATTGAGGGACTTCCTTCCCTGTACTCAGCTCAGTTTCAGAAACTATCTGACTTTCCATAGAGGCATTACAAAGACCACATAGCCATGATATATTCCCAGACTGCTGGCTTTGTGTGTTACGAGTCTTACTTCATTGTTGTCTGTTTATAAGGCCCAGGTGCTGAGAACCAGCCTGTTTGCCTTTAAACTGACCACACTCCCTGTTCATCTAGCAATTTCACCTTACTGAAGAGCATGCAACTCCTTCATTTTTAAAATGCTCAGTGTGCTGTGAGCTGGGATGAGTTGTGTCCTCATCATCATTAGTCATGCCACAGTCAGTATTTAAAAGGTACCATGATGGGAGTTGTTCAGCTGCATGCTATAGTAATAATATTTGATTGGACTGAAGAAACTGAGGGAAGCTAAGCTTTTGCTCAGCAACGATTGCTAATCAGCTGCAGGAAAGCACAGCCTTGACTTTCCAGAGACCTGCCAGAACAAAAGAGTGACTGTTATGCATATATTACATAAAGTCTGGATAGCATCTGAAGGCCTTCTGAGTCTTGGCCTCCCAGAAAACTTGAGAGAAGGACAGAGGGACAAACAGAAATGGAAATAAGAAAGGTGCAAGAAAAATAGAGCATGGGCAGGCATGTCCAACTGCTTAACTCTTCCCCTGCCTGCCAATTTCCTCCTTCCAATATCACCTCCAGGCAGTTTTTAGCTCTTCCTTTTGCTCGCTAGGCTTCCAGATTATTTCTGCCAAGCAGGGCTAGAGAAGACGCATGCAGTCCTGCCTTTACCCACTCCACTTTGCTTAGGTCACAAGTGCTTCTCAGCTTACTTAATTGGAATTACACTTCAGAAATAGGAAGTGCATTAACTCCTACCAGGGCAATCAACTAATTGCCAAGTGGGCACAGGGGCTGGAACAGAAAAGGCAGCTGCTGTGTGGGATGAAAAAGGTGTTCCTTGTCTCAGCACAAGTGTCCTCTCCATTGCTTCTTTTTCAGTTTGAATTCTGGCTGTGCGCAGATCTGTTGGTTTGACCTTGTCCCCCTTCCACTGTTCATCCATGTAAGAAATCCAATAAGACTCCTAAACAGAGAAAATGAGAGAAACACGCCTAACACAACTTACCAACTATGCTCCATAGTAATCCTCTTTAGATCACAAGCTGCAATGGAAACAGGACATGTTTATGCAGTAAAGAATACAAACACTCCAGATCTATGAAGGACTGATCAACTTGCCCCTCTTGGTTTCACCAAGAAACCTCTTCCCACCAACCCTGGAGCAATTTTGCACCTTTCAAAATATTTGTATAAAATTAATAAGGTAACAAATGAATGGGTAAAAAGACAAGTGCAATGTGGGTGGACAGTCCCCTTGAAACGCAGGGTAGGAGCAAGATGGGCAGCTGAACTAGCATTTGATTTGCTACTATACACTGCTGTATTTCTGTTTGTGAGCCAGAGGAATGCCAGTCTCATTCTAAATCTCAAAAAAATTCCCCAGGATTCACATTAAATTGGTCTGTCCATTCACTATGGTATTTAGTATAATTTAATACAGAGGGCATGTTCAGGAATTGTAGGCAAACTTTTATTCTTTAATACTTTGTTTTGGCTACACAGTCATCCCTAGCATGGGAAGAGAAAATGTATACAAGAGTGGACTATTTGTTGTCAGTGATTCGTCTGGATTTGAAATAAGAGAGAAAATTTTACACACATCTGAATTCTTCAAAGTCAAAAACAAAACTGTAATTTTCAGATTTCATTTTGAATACCAGCGTATAGATGAATCTGCAGTCTTGTGGACAAAGGAAGTAATGCCACACTCCAAGCACAATAATGCACAATTCAATGGCATGCATAATTATGAGCACGGCTTTAAAAGCTGCATATTAACTATCCAATTTCCTGTTTGAAAGGCTTTATTTTAAAGGGCTTGCAAAGGACAGGAAGGGAAACTAAGCCAACAAAAGATGAGATTATTGTCTCTGAATCCTAAACACAAAAGAATTCATAATTGCGAATATTGTTACTATGAATAACCTCAGCTATCAAAGACAGAGTAGTGAAACTAACTTAGAGGAATGGTATGTACTATCTACTATCTACTACCAAAGAAAGCTGCATAGCTATTGCAGGAAAAAATGTAGAATAACACTTAACTGGTAGAGTTTGTGTGCTTTCTAACATCCTTCCTTTCCCCTTATACTAGCTGGAGGCTTTAGCTGCCAAGAGGTGCAACACCTTTAGAGCATTAGGGCTATTCTTGAAGTGACTTTACTGGGCTCAGTCCAACCATATCATTTCTGTCCAGGGTTAAATTCTTGGGAAAAAGCATGAAAAGAACCATTCTACAATCCCCAAAGGATTTTGTACTTTTTAAAAAAACCCACTTTAAAATGTATAAGATGATGATGTTCATGCAGACCCTTTAAAAGATAAAATGTGGATAGCCCAGCTAAAGCCCGGGGGGGGGGGGGGATAAAACTAATGGCTGAGCCAGGATCAACCTGCAGCTGAGGTAGATGCTATGAGCTTTTCAAAAACTTTTTTGTTTTCATCTTTTCTGTGTTGCCTCATTTGCCACATTTACATTTAATATCTTGGACATTTCTGGACTTTAACCACTAGGTGTCATCAGTATTGTTCGCTACAAAATATTCTTTTTATTTTTTTTTCATGGTCCAGCACTAACTGAACCTAAAGCGGTGTGGTTTTCAATAGGAGGTGTGTCTGCTCATGACATTCCGAAACAAAAGTGACATGAAACCACTGATCTCTAACCATCAAAGGTAATAAAAATTCTATGCATACTTACTTTAGAATAAGTTTTGTTGTTGATTTTCTGTGGGACATGTCTCTGAGTAAACACACAGGAGGGCCTGATTGTGCTAGTATGATAGTTTTTAAGTATCAAGGATCTTGGTTAGTTAGAGCACTCAGGTCTCAGGCTTCCACCAAACTTTAAGCTAACAGAAGTGGAAACCACAAATGAAGGCAAACAGCAACAAAGTGAACTGCAGTAAATTATATCAATGTGTGAAAAAAGTAAATAACAGTAATGAACTCAATGCACAAAATAGTCAATAATCAAAATAAATTAGTCAGTTTTGCACATAAATCCCTGGACCCACAAACAATAAATGAGTTGGTGCCTAAGCTATAACAAAAGACAAAGTGAGGGGGAAAGTCCATCCACAGATAAGACAGTCAAATCAGTCAATCACGCAGATGCTGTACCTCCTCAATACAAAGACTGACAATGACAAAATAGGCAACCTGTACAACCTACTGAATCCCTTCAGACTCTCATTGTTGCTAAATAGGCATTGGACAGGCATTTAGGGAATTCTCAGATGTCAAAAAAAAGCAGCTCTTGAAAGTATGGAATTGCTGGAACCACTCCTTGTTCAGAAAGATGATCCACTGGGAGCCAAAATTCTTGGAAAGATCTTTGATATGTTTCCAAATTTGGCCTAGTTGAAGAACTCATAATTTTGCTTTGGATGAAATGCTCCCGCAAGCTATTATGCCACATTTGTAGTGTCAGGCCCTGATTCTCCTTCCATTTTTTCGTAATTGCAATTCTAGCGATGGCTAGGAGAGTTGTAATTAATGCAGTTTTTCATTTGGAGCAATTCAACATTGGACAGTAAGATAGCAAAACTGTTTCAGGTTGGGCCAGCAAGTTACATCTTGTAATTTTCTTTATCTCCAATAAAATTTGTCCCCAAAATAGTTGGATAACCGGCCAGTGCCACCAGTAATATAAAAAATCACCCACCTGACCACAGTCCTTCCAACATTTAGGGCTAACAGTTGAATGGATTCTATCAAGTCTGGTTGGGGGTAAGTACCATCTGTTTAAAACCTTAAACGAATTAAAACATATGCTGAAAATTTTTGATTTATAATTTGGAGCACGTGTAATTTTTGGCCATTCAGTTTCCAGGATTCTGTGTTGGCAGTCCATTTGCCAAAGCACTTGGCAATTCATCCTTTGTTCTGTTTTCTGCTTCACCGGGATTTTACAAATACAGGATATAAGACCTTTGATATTACTATCAGTATTCCTAATAAGACACTCAAACTTAGTAGAGGGCTTCCCAAAAGTGTCAACCAGTTGAACAGACCGCATCAGATGTTGTATTTGTAGAAAACAAAAACAAGGTATTCTTTCCCCTAATTTTTCTTCGATGACCTCCTTATCTAGAGGCCTTCCATCTTTCATTAACTTGGTGAGTCGTGTAATGCCTGCCTGCCTCCACTTAGTGAATGCAGCCCTTTCTTGCCATGGGGTAAACCAGGGTTGATTCAAGAAGGAAGAACTTTTGGAGATACTTATTGAAACAATCAGAAAAAGAAACCTACAATATTTGTATATAAGAAACTGGTGTTAGTCAATAAATATGATACACAGAGTCTCAGAGATGAATGGAATAATGAGCCAAAGTGTCCAATTCTGCCAAAGCAATAGGATAAGGCTTTAAGCCTTATACCTGTTGCTGCTATGGAACTGAATCTGCAACCTTTTCAGGAAAAAATTATGTTTAGGGTATATTGGACACCACAGTGCCTTTTTAATAATGCTTTAAGTATTAAGTATTTACTAATGTATTTATTAAGTATTTACTAATGCTTTAAGTATTATTAAGTCTAATTGTTGGTGTTGTAATTTACAAGATGTGTCTTTTGACCACATGCTTTGGATACGTCCAATGATTCAGCCCTTTGGGGAGGAAATCATTACCCATATTAATTTTGAATTAGAATACTCATTTATTTTTGAGGATGTTAATGTACTGTTAAACTATTCGCCTGTCTCTTGGAATCTGATGGTCAATGGAAATGGACTCTTCATGCCCTTACAATCTCTAAAAAACTTATACTACAATTCTGGAAAGACAAAAAAACACTTCCTGTAATTCATTGGATTGAGGACTTCATAAACTTATCAACATTTGAATGTATGGCATATAGATGGCAATTGATTATGGATTTTATTTTTAGATATTTCAAAATCCTTTATTGAATCATATGTCTAGATTTGCCAATAGTATTTTTGCTGCCAGCATTGTTTTTTCTTCCTTTTTTTTTGGTACTAATAAGAATTTTTTTTAAAAAAGTTTTGTTAGTCTTTAAGGTGCCTCAGAACTTCTGTTTATTTTTGTTGCAACAGACTAACATAGCTACCCCCTCTGGAATAACTACCATGGAAAACATCCTAACCAGCTCTTTGTTCCTCTTCGAAGAGATTCACAGAAAGACCTTGTAGGTGACTGCAACTGTGTTTAAAAGTGTGGTGTGGAATGTTACATACAGCCTACTCCAAACAAGGATTGATGAAACCTTTGAAGCTGCAGTTTGACAGGAGGAGGGGGTGATAATCTGGTCTGCTGGAAGCCATCTTTCTCTCTCTGCTAAGGTAGCAGGAAGATGGGTGATGAGTAACATCTCCCATCCTCTAGGAGTAGCTTTTGCATGTAGCCCTCCAAATTAAGGGTCTCATTAGATATGTTAAATGCACATTGGATTAGAGGAAACCCAGACCCTTCTCATGTCTAAGGGGTGACTTGATATTCACTTTTAAAATAGTTAAGGGGGGTGCGAACCTTAAAAATGGGGGGGGGGTTGCACCGTGCAAATTGGATACTGAGTGTATGTGGAGGCAGGAGGAGCATCATAATTCCCTTCCTTCCACCCTGCACACTTTCACTAGCAGAAAATGGCTGTGGGGGAGGGCTATTTGTCTTATTCTAGGTTCCAAGTGTCTGCTAGGCTGTTTTAAAGTTAATTAAGCATGGATTGGGTTGGGTATTCTTCATTTGAAGGAATGAACTGTGCAATGTAGCTGCTGTAGCACAGTGGTTTGGCTGCAAATCAGCACTCTACTTGTTTGAATCCCACTACTGCCATGAGCTCAGTAGGTGGCCTTGGGTAAGCCACCTCTCTCAGCCTCATGTCCCTACCTGTATTGTGCAGATAATAATAACACTGACCTTGTTCACTGCTCTGTGTGGGGCACTAATCTATCTAAAAGAATGGTATATAAGCGCAGTTGTTGTTATTAATGTTGCTTAATGCTAACACAGACATTGGAGTCTCAAGGGAGGACAATAGAGAATAAAGGCTAGATAGGCTGCTTCCTGATGTTTCCTTTGTCTACTCCTGCAGCTGTCCCTTTGTTACCCAGAATGCTATTCTTAGGATTTCCTTCCTTCTGGTCACTCTTTATTTCTCTGTCTTCTACCATGAGGGCTGGACATGCTTTCTACAATCTCTCTCCATCCTAACTTAGATCCATCTTTATTCTGTCCTTCCTTTCTAGCATGGAAATCTCTTATAATAAAGAACTTCTATTTCTTTTCTAAGTGATAAGCCTCAATGTGTCCTTACTCCCTCAAGCAGCCGGACTCTAGAATTCTGCTGAACAAAGACTCACCTCTGCTTTCAACCTCAACACAACTTGTGTTTAACATATCATAGAATCAGACCCTAGAAGACATGTAGCATGATCCTGTGTGTGGCTACTAAGAAATAACTTTCATTGAGTTCAGTAAGATTTTGCTCCCAAACCTGCTTAGAATTGCAGCCTTAGGGACAAACCCCAGGTCCAATCAGTGGATGATACTGCCACTTGAAAGCTGAACTTAGGCCATTTAAAAATGTTGCAAGGACCTGATCCTGATCAGATGCAGCACAGCAAGACTGCAAGCTCATCCTCCTGCACCTTTTCCAATGCCTAAACAGCGGAAAGGGTCTATTTCTGCAATTTAAGAGGGAGGGGAGGGAAATCACTTGGTCCTGCTGTACTGTTGGCCCGATCGGGAACAGGCCATTGTGGCACTTTTAAATAGCTCAAGTTCAGCTCTAAAATGGCAGCTGCATCCATATGTTGGACCCAAGGATGCTGTAGCATCTAGTTTGGCCTTTAGTTACTCATCTCAATGCATTCCACTTATTATTGGCTTTGGTGATGGGCAACGCAAAACAGGAAAGAAACAGGAAATGCATGTTTTACTCTTCAGCAAATGAGACCAGTGTTTGAGGTGGACCAGGGATACCAAAGTAAGACATTAGTCCAAAGACAATTGTGATACGTTACTGAAACATACTTATTCTGAGGAACCAACAATGGCAACTCCAGGTATAAACTAGCTATGAACAAGGAACTAGGAAACAAGTTAACCAGTCTATGAACAATACCTGTAATAAGACCCAAATATTTTTAAAGATGAAAAAATAACCTTGAGAATCTACCATTTTAAGCAAAACATACAATGAGCTGCTAATCTGCTTCTGTGCACCTTTCCCCAAAATATAGGCACATGTCCCTCTTTAAAAGACAATTACATAACTGAGGCTAAAATAAAAAGGGTAGGTAGGTAGCTGCACTGGCAAAAAAGTTGGTAGCCACCAAAGTCCAAAAACAGAAACTATGCAATACAGTGCGTTAAGACAAGTCAAAATAATTTAACATGCTGTGTTAGCTTTCAGGATCTCCAGAACCCTTAATCAGGCTGGATATTGGGGGGGGGGGACACAGAGGGAAAAAATATGTCAGATCTTTTATGCAGCATCTTGTAGGCTTTGTTGACTTTACTAAGCACGGGTGTGGTTAGTATCAGGTTGCATGTTTGGCATGCTGAGAACAGGAACCAAAATATGGAAGTAATCCAACTGAAAATATAACTAATAGCTGATCAAATGTCTCTGTGTCACAACAGCTGAAAAAGGTATCCCAGGAGCCCCTCCCCCTCCGCTGCCCACACGGCTGCCTAGTTTGCCTCTATGGTTGGACAGGCCCCCTAAAGCATGTAGCAGAGGGAAGAAATCTGTGAATAAGGAAAGGGAAGCCAACCACTCTGCCACCAGGACACTGACTCTTGTGCTTTTAGAATCCTTTTCTTCCACTCTCTTATTTACAAGAGGAAGTTAATGTGGTACCAAAAGTGACATCAGCTAGTCCACACACACCCTCACTCTCCCATGGAGCAGCAGAGACATGCTCTGATAAACAGCATTTGACCAGTTAACTTCTCTGACGGTTGTATCACCATCTGATAATCATCAGACATCAGATATCTTTGCACTGAAGAGTTTGCCAGCCTTTAATCTAAGGATTATTCATGCCATAAAGGATTGCAAACCTCCCAACTTCATTTTAACCTCTGCACAATAGTCCTAATTTAAGGCAACCGCACAATATCCAGACCTATAAAGGGTTGTCAAGCTGAGGCAAGGAATCACAAAGAGGCTTGTACCCACTTTTAAAATAAAATTAGGATGGATCTATGATCCAGTGTTGTAAAGAAATGCACAGTTTCCAAAGGACAAAATAAAATACATTCAAAAGTAAAAAATAATAATCACGAAATAGTATAGCACAGCTTCAGTTTATTAATTGTTGTTGTTGTTGATGATGATGATGATATGCCTTTCTCACTGAGATCTAAGGTGGATTACACACTTTGAGTAAAAATACAATATAATCAAACAGCTGGGACATTCACTGAGCAAGGTACAATAATGAACAACAGTATCTCTGTTTTTTAAGGCTTAGATGATGCTCACTGGAGTGGTAAGGTAGGTGCAGGGCAGTGGTCAACTTCTAACGTGTTTTAAAAAATGTATTTTAACGTTATAAAATGGAGCAGGCACGGTTGTGGCAATATCTGGAAAAGAATAGCCTAATCTGAAATAGTGCACTATGAGCGCTCGGAAAATGCCATATTTTCATAGCAGAAGCATTATCTTAGAGGAGGACATTGGATCTCATGCAACAAATCAATGATAATTTCATATTTGGCAAGGGGCTGTGGCTCGGTGGTAGTTCACATGTGTTGTGTGCAGAACGCCCCATGTTCAGTCCCTGACATCTCAGAAAATATCTTGGGTACCTAGTTGGGACACACCTTTCTCCGACTGAGATTTTGGAGAGCTGCTGCCAAAGTAGATACTGCTGAGCAGAATGGACTAATGGTCTGAAAAGGCACCCCATGTTCACCTTAACTGTACAATTCCATGCCCCACCCCCGATCATCCCCTCTCCAAATATGCTGGATAAAGAAGAGATAGACAGAACTATCGAATTACATGTGGGCTGCCAACCAGGACTCTATTGTTGCATTAATTGGCTCCCTTTTCCCTGAACATATTCTGATGCCATGACAAACAACAGATAAACTGTTTCACTGCCCATCATCCCATGTATAAGTTACTAGGGGTGCTCAAAGTGGTCTGGTGTATAGAAGCAACTAGACACAACCATGTAACAATCAGGAAACAACCAATCAATGTAGCAGCAATTCCCTTCCATGCACTCAGTAGGGATTCATGAGTCATCCAAGCTTGCTGACAAGAATACCTGTACAATACATATTTTCAAGCAATATTGGTCATACTAGTTCTTTATGTTATTGATGTGCATGTAAAGACACCTTAAGACTATCGCTGCTGGATACCGTGTCACTTGAACATATCAGTCAGAAAGCAACCAGAAATTTAAGTGCTTGATTTTCAAATATAAAATGGGATTACCACTCTTTATCCATCTGTCAATTTAAAAGAGGGCAGGGGATTCCAAGTTATATTGATTGTCTTTCCCACTCATGTGTACACAGCCTACATTATCTCAACATGTTCAGTCTCCACAGGCAGAGGAGAGTTCATGATGATTCCCTTTGTCTTGTTTCATTTCTAATGCAAGTAGTGTGCCAAGGGACTCTGGAGGATTTCTGCCATTTTAATGCAGGCTCCCTGCAAGTTCTGAACCACCTTTTGTGGTGTAGCTGCCATGTTTATCATTGTGTATAGTCATTCACTACTGAAGAATGAATCCAGAATTGGCTGTAATCCCAGACTAGGTTTCTCTTCAGTAAATAAAGGGAAACAGCCAGGTCACTGGGGTTATTTACTCCTTAGCACAAAAAAAAGCATATAAATCTCCACTAACAATGGTTTTCATTAACAGCACACAAGAGTAAGTGACAATCTGAAGGTACATTTGTGAAAGTGCAGCTGCTGATGAGCACAGAATTATTAGACTGCACATGGGAAAGAGCTCTTGTATCTAGATTAGTTGCTCCAATGATGCAGCTTTTCCTATCATAGCACTGTAGGTGTTGCAGATGTTGAAACTCTTTATCTTCCCTCCCCCCCCCCAACATTGATTCAGTGTTCAAACAGAAATCCATCGGGCTCAGCATTTCCTACCTCTGCATGAATGGAAAAGCTTTGCCTGTTTACTTTCTGCCTGATGGACAATTGTTAAAGGTATAGAGCCAATGTTTATTTGCAAGATGGGTATAAAGCTTGAATAGGGGGACTGGATTCAAGCTCATACTGCTTTGTCTCACTTGGATTGAAAGGCACATTACCAATTATGACCGATTGGTCCTCATCTGGAGAGGGTGCCTTTGTTACCAGAACTGCTCTTATTAATGGGGGAAATTAGCTATAGCAGTCTGTAACTTAAAATTAGCGCGGATCTTAACCTATGTCTACGGAGGTCCCGATTCCAGACACTCTAGTGAAAAAGAGGCAGACTACAAATAAGTTCCAAACACGTGTATTTAGTGTGGCGTAAGCCTAAACTTGCACAAGCATACAAGAGAACACACAGGATCTAGGAAATACAGAGTAGGAAATACAGAGACTTTCGCATTAGCTGGTTCCCAACGATGGTGGGGAATACTCACAATCCTGGAGCGAAGCAAAGACACAACAGCGAGGTGGCCCAATGCCAGCACTGGGACCACAGACGGACAGCAAGGGGTTCTGGATAGGATGGCACGAGCACCGAGTGGTCTGGGAGACCAGCTTAAATACCCCAAAACGTACCCCGGGGCTGGTGCTGTACTTGGTGGTTCTCACAGTTTAAAACAAAGGTTCTAATGGGTTACTGAATGGCTTGGATGGGCCACTTTGGTAATCAGATTGTGGTAAGTGACACCTCAGGAAGAGGGGACAAAAGAGGGAGGGGGAAATCCAAGTGGGCTGAAAGGATGTTCCAGCGGACAGGGCTGATGTCATCAGCTCTGGAATGCGGAGGTTTCTTTGAGATGCATTCTCTAAGTGCTTGGGATGGTCGGCACTTAGTTCCTTCTCCGGGGCGGCTCCTAAGATATGCAGAGCGGGGCGAGGTACTCTCGCTGCGGACGTGGTGTGCCCGCTTCGCCGAAATGGCTTCTCAAAGCAGTCTTCTTCCCTGGGTCTTCTGGCTGTCTGAGAACATGGATGCCGGCTGGGCATAGCTGGGGCTGGATAGCAGGCTGCCCGGTAGCGTGGGCGAGCTTGGGGACCGACCCGCGGGAGACTCCAGGCGGGGACTGACCAGGGAGCGCCTAGCCAAGCTCGCTGGAGGTTTCCCCGGCCGTCTCCCGGCTGCTAGCAGCGGCTTGGGCCCATATGAGGCAGGCTTCCATGGAGGCAGGGGGAACAGCACTTTAAACACAGTCCAAAGCAGGGAACAGGCACGGTCCGTGGCAGATGGCACTGCAGGCACGGGGCATACTTGTAATAAAGTCCAAACACACACTGGGAAGTCCAGATACAGGTCAAGGCAGGGTTGCCCAGGAAAAGCGTTCTTTGTGCAGTTATCCAAACATGGAGTCAGGGAACTACACAGTCTATTGCAGCAGCGAGGTAATTAACAAGCAAGCAGGAAACTGACACGTGTATCAGAGCACACACGTGCAAAGCAGTCTTTGTGTAGCAGCAGTGAAACAGCAATGCAGGAAACTTTAACACAGTTCATGGCAGGCCTTAAAGCAGGGGAGGGGGCCTACTTGGCAACACCTTCTACCTTCAAGTCCTCTGAGAAACCTCTGTGCCTCCTGCCCTGGTCTTCTACCAACTGCCTCTTTTCTGGCCAGCATGAAATTTTGTTCCAGAATACCGAAGGAAGGGACATGTAAAGGAACAGGACAGAAGGCGCAACAGGTGCATCTTGTCTTTAAGGTATTATCACTTCTATCAACAATGACTTGGCAACCCTAACACCTCAACAGTGAAAAAGGGAATGAACTTGGTTGCTTACTCAAAGTCTTTTCCAAGTATTAGTCCAGAAAAAATAGGGACTGTTCCAGGAAGAATCAATTAATGGAAATACAATCAAAAGAAGTCCTAAAGTATATATGGCCTGTATTTTTCAAAGGTGAAGGCTCAGAATGGGAGGATGTGGATGGAGCAAATTCTTTCCATCGCCAACATATTTACAAGTATGCCAACTGAGCTAATTTGTATAATCTACCAGGAACGTCTTTGGATTTCAGTTGATTGAATCCCATTGATTTCAAAAGAATCATGCTAGAAAAGTTTAGCTATATAATTTCTCACATCATCAAGTACTGTGTTGACTAGTTTGGACTGTAAGTAAAACTGTTAACAGCCTCTGCAATTCAGCTTATCTCACTTGGATGTAGAAGACTCTCTGTGCCAGAATAAATAACTAACATCAATTAACTTGAATATTTATTTCTTGATTTTTAAGCAGAGTTAATGTACCACATAATTAAAAGAACCATCCCAGCTCCAGTCCAGTAAAGAAGGGTGGTGGTGGTTGTGAAAAGAACAAAATTGGTAGTGAGCTAAGAGTATGAAGCAGAAATTACAGGGGCTTTTAAAGTAGCTGAGTTGCTCCAAAGAGGTAGGTGTTATTTCCCTGAGTGCAGTTTATCTGCTAGATTCCCTAGAACACTGTATAATTTTTGTAGCACTGGGCAACTAATATACATTACTAGAGTTCTATATGTTGAAAACTGCAGCATGGGGCCCTACCATGAAGTATGGTGCAGTTAGCTCCAGTTAACAGTCTGGAATTGTTGTATTTTAAGAAACAGCACACTTTACAGTTATCCAAAATGTTCTGCTTCTTAAATGTATCCAGCTGTGTACACAGGCCTGTTCTTTCTGTGGTGAGATGATGCTTTCAAAACAGTGCAAGAATGTATGTATACACACAGGTAGCCAGAGCAGTTATATGAGAGTATGCTACCATGTTAGACGCAGTATGATCTACTTTCATCTACAGATTGTTTTTTCTAGACTTGATTATTGAACGGTTGATAGCAGTTAGAAGAAGTTAAAGGCACCGTCAAGATGGCCAACTATCATTGGGACTAATGGACAGACAGAAAATAAACATGGTATCTTATTTTTATATATGACAATGGCGGCAAGGCTACTATATGCTCAAAAGTGAAGAACACAATAGGGGTTCAATAGGGGAGTGGATTGTGAAGAGGACAGAGTTAGTCGAGGTGGCTAAACTTACAGCTTTGATTGGAGAGAAGACATCGTCCACATTTATAGCAAATTGGAAACATTGTGCATGAAACTGAAAAAAATGAATTGATGAATTGTGGCTTCGAATTATAAGGGTGGGGAGGGATTATGGAAATTGAGAAGCTTATGCTGATAACAAGAGTACAAGTGTGAAATCTGTAACCATGCCAATATCTGTCATAGAAAAAAATCAAGTGTTTCCTATATATTTTTCTTCTCCCCCTCCCCTTCTTTTTTCCTTATTAATTAAAAAAGACAGCCAACAGTCGTAAAGGTGTTTTGAATATCAATAGATTCAGAGGCGTTAGCTGTGTTAGTCTGTAGAAGCAAAATAGTAAAGAGTCCAGTAGCACCTTTAAGACTAACCAACTGTATTGTAGCATAAGCTTTCAAGAACCACAGTTCTCTTTGTCAGATGCATCTTAAAGGTGCTACTGGACTCTTGAATGTTTCATCAGAGATAAGTTATTTATCACTTTTTAAAATCCTACATAATGAATTTCTTTTTCTGTTTAGAAGATAAAATGTGAACCAGCAAAAGCAGCATTCAGTGTGTAGAACAAAATAATTTGGTGTGCTGCAGCATGACTCAACTTGATCAATGAGGTCAACTGTGCTGCTTCCCACAAGTATTTTGCTCTACTTTGGCTTTCAAATGGGATCATTTCCTCCTGCAGCAGTCCACTTTCTGCTGTGTTCAATGTTTCCCTGTCCTCTGAAGTTTAGAGGGTGGCTGCATGGAGCAGGGTTTTTTTCTGCATAATCCCAACTCGGGCACTTTTCCCCAAGAAGCTTGCTCTGCATCATCTGTTAATTTTTGGAATGGGGTAAGGAGGACCACAAGATTTTCATGTCAGTTTAATCTGTCATTGGTTTGTGTTCTTTTCTGCAGCTGGTTATATTTGGCTATTTCACTCCCCTGTTAATGCTACATTTACTCTCTGATTGTGTTTTTTTGGGGGGGGGGGAAGAATGTGGTGGGGGAAAAGGAATGAAATATGCTTGCTTCTTCATTCGTTGTTGGTCTGTAGACTTGATGCTGTCTTCCACTTTTTCTGCCTTCAAAAAGGCCTATATATCCACGTGACAATTACAGCATACATGAGTGCATGGTTTGTAATGTTACTGTAAAAGTAGGTTAGCTGATGCATGTACCCCTCTCCACACCAACACTATCATTATCCCATTATCACAAAGATGTGCATAACCACTTTTTTTTAAAAAATGAAGTAGTTCTACTCTTGCTGTAAGCAGCAAATGGCATGAATGTATTGACAATGGTTCTGCATTTTGTAAGTTACAGGAAACTCAATAGGCAAATCATGAAATTCCTGCTTAGAGACCATGGCCTCTTCCACATAGCAAACTTTACATCGGGCTTTCTGCATATTCAACCTACGAGGATTGGATCTGCTTTATCCATCAGTTCTGGCCCTGTACTGCTTTGTACACTTTGAGGGAGTTGAACCAAAATGGTGTCTGTTTTTTATTTTTGCTGCTCTGTTTCTGCTGCGGGCTTTGAGGACATGTTGGTTTCATTAGATGATCAAGGTAGGACTTGTCATTTTTCTCAGTCGATTGCTGAGGAAACTTACAAGGTTCCCCCCGCCTCTTTTTTTATGGTACCAATGTTGCAATGTTGGTGTTTTGTTTTTTTTTAGGGCCTAGCCTCGCTCCGAAGAAAGCATTCTGCACATCAAAAAAGCCCTGGTTTAACTCCGAAGAAAGCATTCTGCATGTCAAAAAAGCCCTGGTTTAAAATCTGGGTATGTGCACAGGGAGAAAAGCTGCAAAAATGCCGGGGAAAGATTGATTCTGCAGCAGATGCAGCCTTTCTCTGTGTGGAATGCAAAAAAGTCTGGGAAGCAATTTGGAAATTGAATCAGGGTACTTTAACCATGTGTGCAGAGCTCTGGAGAAAAATCGATGCAGTATGAGGCCAGAACCGATGAAAAAGCCCCGTGTGGAAAAGATCAATGTTTGTATGCTTCTTATAAACCATTCAGAAACATGCATTCTAACCCCTGCTATAGTTTTGTCTCCAGTATTTTAGAAATTAACAGAACAGCTCTTGAATCAATTTGCCAGAACTTAAAAGTTTACATTAAACCTTATTATCTGTTCTGCATCTCAGTTGTCAGCACAAATCAGAGGAAGAGTAGCACAGCACCATGAGCAAATGGCATAACTTGGAGAAGTGCACACGTACTATTTGTTTTTGAGTAAACTTTTTTTCCTTTTTCTTACATGCATATACAATCTTCCTCCTGCTGAAGAAAAACCATGAAAGCTGTAAGTTTTTCTTCTTTTTTATACCACTATGCCATTTTTATATTTCAGTAATTTCTAGTTTATGTTAATTAGTTTACTATATGTATTACTATAAATACTATACTATAGTATAATACTTTTAAAAACCATAGATTATTTCACAAGCAAACACAATGCTTCTTATTAACCATTCAGAAACATGCATTCTAACCCCTGCTATAGTTTTGTCTCCAGTATTTTAGAAATTAACAGAACAGCTCTTGAATCGATTTTGAGAAATAATAATCTACCAGCCAGAAGCTTCCTACTCCAGTGACAGTACAAAGGGGAGGAGGGAACAAAACTCCTTTGTGTTTTATTTTATAGAGCACCATATGCTCATGGTCTGATGGGTGGTACAGAAGATGCTACTCTTCCCCCTGCCCTCCTGTGGTGACAGGGAGAACTGTTGTTTACAAGATAATCTGAACTGACATTTCATTGTCTGAGACAAAGGGAACAGCTGCCTCTGAAAGTCCACTGTCCCTTCCTGTCCTAGCCCCTCAAGCTTGCATCACAGAGAAAGTAGGTAATGGAAAATTGGAAATGAACTATTTCCCCAAGAATGCACCTTACAGTTCCCCCTTCTCTGAAGCTTACCAGTGAAAACATAAGCCACATGAAAAGAAAGGGAATAGCTTTCAATCTAAAATGGCCATTGGCAGAAAATGACAAGGAAGACAGGGGGAGGGGCGGTTCTTGAGGAAGGCTGTGTAGCGGTTTGGCAAGGAAACTAGAGAAAGAAAAGACTTGCACAGACACTACTGCTTAGTTGCTACTTCTACCTGCTCTTACCTTCTTGCCACTATTGTTATAGCACAGTGTTAGTCTCTGACTTTTCTAACAAGTGAGCTATAAGGCCAGAGGAAAGGAGGTAGAACAGGGAGAGCTGGGAAAGGAGGCTCTGGGAGGGATTAATGGCAAATTTGGGTCTCACACATTTGTATAATTTTGAAAATGGCATAAAAACCCAATGTTCAATAATGCTGTAAGTACCAAAAATGAAAAATGGACTTGTTCATTGTTAGCTGATGCGAGAATCTTGTGTTTTACATAGAAGATGAGGAAAGTAGCATGGAATTATTTTGCAAGTGGCTCCCAAAAGGTAAAGTAACCTTTACTGCTGTTGCATGTTGAATTGCCTGAACTTAGTCGGTGCTTTTCTTTTTAAAAAAGTATGATTCCATATCAAGCTAAACCAAAAGTTGTGCCAATGAAGCTGAACTCTGCAACCTGTATATTATTTTAAAAAATCAATTTGCATGCACGTGCTTATTTTACATAACTTATTCTAGTCATGATAAGGGGTAAAGAACTATGTAGCATCCTCAAGCCAAAGCCTCACACCAGTAGGAACCCCCTGAGCTGCTATTGGCTTCTAAGATTTCACCAGATGTGGCCCACACATGTTCTGGATCCAAAGATGGGCTTGAGTTAGAAAATTGCTTTTTTAAAAAAAGAAAAGCTGGGATTCCCATGATGTTGAATTCTGCTCCTAATCCTAAACATTGTCCCAACTTTCACAGGACACATGCAGTTCTGTTTATACCTCACCAAACCTTATTTTACTCATCATCTAAAAAACAGTATGCTCTATTAGGCTACCAGTTATCCTGTCAAGGTAGGAACTCAGCCTGAGAGTCAAGCTAGATGTGCAGGTTTTTAAAGGTGGGTTCCCTGTTTTTAAAGGTGGGTCCACAACAGTTTTGGGGAATGGCTGTTAAAATATAAAGGTGAGCCCAAACGGCTTCAGAATGCCTCTGCGGGGGGAGGACAGGCTTCTCTCCCCCCCCCCATGCTATTTTGACATAGGGAAACAGCTTGAGTGGGGAGGAAGGAGCTCTTCCTTCCCCTGCGGAGTCCTGCATACATGGTAGTTTTCCTGCACAGAGGGAAAATCACTTCACATTTGTCTCAAAACTTTACAATTTCTTAATGTAGAACATTATCTTTTTACAAGAAATTAGAATTTACACTCTTCACATACATCTGATAATTTTTCATACAGGATTTTAAGCATTTGTCTACAAGCAATCTTTGTATCTCATAAAATTGGCAAGCATAAAGTTTAAGAGAAGAATGACAAGTACGTTCCCAAGGGGAAAACACCTGTTCAAAATTGGCTCTGATTTGCAATGTGGCTATTTTCATTGAAGCTTCATTTTACTTACCTTTGTATCTTGCCTAAAGCTCACCGTGGCTAGCAGAATTTTAAACCTGATAAATATACAATAACACAGCAATTAATTAATATTTAAAAGTATTCTTTAAAAGTATTCTTTTAAATATTCTCCAGAATATTTAAATACATAAGACAGACCCAAAGAAATAACAATGGAACAGCACAGGTTGTCACCTAGAGGTTGCAGTTCAAAACCGTCCAACTTGTTATCTATGACCTGCTGTCTATCCTACTTAATGTTTCTCTGGCAGAAGCATTTTCTTGCTTACAGGCTGCCCTCTAATCTAAAACAACTTCTTAACTACAGCAATGGACCACTAACAGGCTGGTTTTTTCCACATGGTGGAAAGGTGCCCATTTCAGAAGCAGTATTGAGAGGCAGGAAACAGGTGTGAATAGTGCCTGCATACCCCATCTATTTGTTGTTTACTGCTTTTGCCACCCCACTTGTCAGGCTTGCCATTTGCCCACTACTAGCGAATGATCTCCCATCCCACTAACACTCAATTAAGCAGCAGAGGGAATGCTGGCAACAAGTCAATCTCACTTTCAGCTGGAACCTGGAAATGTTGTTGATGCTCTAGAAATGTTTCTGATTTCTATTGCTTTAACATAGAGATCAGCCAAAATCCTAGAGGATCAGTGGTATCACTTCCAGGTTCTAGCTGGAAGTGACATTGATGCTTTGCCTTTATCCTTTTCCCTGCCCCACCCTAAAAAACCTTCTGAAGATTCCAGGCAACACTACTGCCCCTCCCACTTTCTCTCTACCATATCAGCACAAATGTAATGACAATCATGTCAGGGCCTCTATAGCCCTGCAAGCCCTCCTTCCTAGATGAGCCTTTAAAGGGCTGAAAAGGGGGCAAAGAAAGCTTAGCTCTGTCCTCTCCTCATATGGGCTGTGGACAGTGTCCTCATGAATGGTCCACTCACTAACACCCCACTTTTCCCCTTATGGTTGAAGAACATTAAGTTTTTATTTTTTTCTGGTTCATCCAGGAAATATATGGGAACCAAACCAGTTGTGCTTGGATTGGGCAGGAAGTGGATGCTCTCAAATATAGCAGGGGCTTCCTGCAGTCATCACAGCAAAAAATGTGGCAAAAGAAGTTCAACATAGGTGATGTACAATGGAACAAAAATGTCCTAATTTTAAATAAATGCTGATGGGACTGAGAACAGAATGAGGTCGGTATTAAAAGAGATCAGTGAAAGAGTGCTTGATGAAAATGTCAACTCAGTGTGTGGCAGCAATGACAAAGGCAAACTCCATGCAAGGCATGATTAGGAAAGGGACTAAAAATAAACAGGCCAATATTATAAGGCCCTTGTATAGATCTATGGTGTGGCCTCATTTGTAATATTGTGTGTAGTTTTGTTTTCTGTACCACTAAAATGATGTTGCAGAGCACCCAGCTCTATATCTCACTGTCAAAATCACGATGGGATGCAGTAGAGATCTTAGGTCACTGTTTGACAGCTGTGATTAAATGGCTGAAAGCAAACAAATTGAACCCAGACAAGATGGAAGTGACACTGGTTGGGAAGGCAGAGCTCTTGAAGGACATCATGCTTCCCAATTTCAATGGGGTTCATCTGACCTTTGCAGACTCAGTCAAGAGCCTAGAGGTTATACTGGATCCATTGCTACCGCCAGAAAAGCAAATTAAGGCGCCTACAAAAAAATGCTTTCCACTGGGAAGTCAGTTTGGTATAGTGGTTAGGAGTAGACATGGGCACGATCGAAAAAATAATCCCTATTTAGTTGATCGTGATTCTGCGCCGCTGCCGAACCCTGGTTCCCGAACCTCACCGATCAAGTTCCGTTTCCGATGCAGAATCAGGAATCGGGAAGGCCAACGCGGGAGGGCGCCCCGCGGTTTCCAGCGCTAAAGGAATGGTGGGTGACAGCGGCCGCCAGGCCCAGCAGGCCCGGGGAGGCGGCGGTGAGCCACCTCCCCTGCGGGGGTGGGGAGTCTGGCTGCTCGCCGGCGGCACCCCCCATGTGCCCGGCCGCCGGGCCAAAGTGGAGCGGGGCGTATTCCCCACCAAGGAAGGGAGGTAGGTGAGGAGATTCGAGGAGATTCGAGTGCCCATGGCTACAGAAGAACACCCCCTTCCCCCGCCCTCCCCTCTCTTCTCCCAAATGGACAAGACGGGCGCGCACTTTTCTGGCTGCTCCGTGGTTGGAAGGAAGCCCTGCTGATCAAGGAAAGCTGGGCTTCCATTTGCGTTTCCAGGGCGACAGAAGGAGGGCAAACAGCTCCGGCATTCCCCAGGCTCTGTTTCCACTGGGCTCCGTTCCCTCGGGAACAGATGGCTGGCGCAAGACTGTCTGCTGACTGCAATCCCGAACGTAAACCGATCGATCCGATCGAGACCCGATAGAGCGCCCCACCCGAGCGCTGAACTGGGAGCCGTGGACGGAACCAATCAGCCCGGTCCCGATGGTGCAAACACCAAAATCAGGGCAATTTTCAGACTAATTTCGATCGTCCCCATGTCTAGTTAGGAGTGCAGGACTCTAATCTGGAGAACCAGGTTAGATTCCTGGGATATAAGCTAATATATATATAAGCCCAAAATATGTATATTTTAAAGTGTGGGACAAAAGGAATTTAAGATTATACCCAGAGACACGCTACCAGAGGCTGCCCAGCCACAGCAAGTAATCTTGACCATTTTGGAGAGAAAATCTGCCTTCCAGTGGGGGAGTGAGTGGGTCTTACATCATAGTCCCCTACTTCAACACTGCCGATCAAGCCACCTGGATCCACGCTGTGGTAACATCGAGACTTGACTACTGCAGTGCACTGTACATTGGTCTCCCCTCTAAGTTAACTCAGAGACTTCAGTTGGTGCAGAACACTGCAGCTCAGCTATTATTGGGAGCTAGAAGAACCATGAATATTACTCCCATTCTACAGTCACTCCATTGGCTTCCTATCAGTTTCCAAGCCTAATTTAAGGTATTGGCTATCTCCTACAAAGCTCTCCACAACCTTAGTTCATCTTAACTATGGAACCGCCTCTCTTCCTATTTTCCAACTTCACTCATTTGAACAGGCCTTATGCAGATACCACTCCTCACATGAGCAAAATCAACAGCTGCCCATACATGGGTATTCCTATGGTGACCCCCATTTTTATCAAATGGCCTACCTGAGGAGGTTAAGAAAGCTCCTGCTCTCCTGGCCTTCGTAAATGACTCAAAACTGAATTGTTCAAGAGGGACTTTTGCTTAGATGGGAGGGCTGTGCTATAAGAAAGGAGCCTCAAGTGGTCCATCAATAAAGGGATAGGGAACCCATCATTAAAGGGATAAAGAGGTACCAAAGACCTCACTACTATTTCCGTAAACAGTGAGGGATCATAGAGTTCAGTACAATTGTTGTAAATGGTGAGGGACCATAGACTTCACTACAAGTACTATAAGTATGCTCTTAATGGGTAGATGCTATGTCAATCATGGAATTTGTCTATGCTCTGTGTCTTTGCTCTGTTTCAACACTGTTACATCTTTAAACCTTTTTCTTTCTTTTCTTTCTTTCTCTCTCTTGAATTGCATGCATATACACATTACACGTATATTGAAATACATACTCTAGGACAGATATGTGCTGGGTATCAAAAACTGCATTAATAAATTTAAAGAAGGCAGAGATACAACCGAAAATTTACGCAGATCATAATCCCTTACTGATTGGCAAGAGGGTGGATTTAAGGAAAGAAGATGGAAACTGAATGATAATATTTTACTGCAAGATGGTATTATAAAGAAGTGCAAGAGAGACTTATAACAGTTCTTCAAACTGAACTGCACCAATGGCACCTCCATCACTACAATTTTGGAAGCAAGTAAAGCTTCAGAGGGAAGCTTTAACTTCCAAAAAAAAAAAAGGAAAGAGAAAGCAAAACAAATGAATGAAATTACAGCCAATTCAACTTTTGGAATTCAAGATTCAAAAAATCTCTTAAGAAGATAACATTAGCTGAAATTAAGCAACTAAGAAACCAACTGAATCTATTGCAAGTTGAAGAAATGCAGAAGAAATTAAGTTTCATGAAGCAGAAACATTTTGAACATGCAAATAAACCAGGTCGCTTTCTGGCCAATTGTTTAAGGAAAGAATCTGAAAGAAAGATAATAGGAGTCAAAAACCAGATGGAGTCACACATATAGAAAAAGAAAATACATCAACAATTTTATTTCCTTTTTTTCCAAATTATATAAGAAAGAAATCCCTAAAGAACAAGGCATGGAAGATTATATTAAAGGTACACTAATTCCAAAGTTTAAATCAGAAGATAAGGAGGTGAAGAATCATAATATCACAGTACAAGAGATCTCACAAGCAATAAGAAAAATGAAACAAGATAAAGCTCCAGGCCCGGATGGGTTAACAGCCATGTATTGTAAATGCTTGGAAGAAGAATTGATACTGCCACTTCAACAAGTGATGAATAAAATACATGAAGATAAGATTTTACCTCCAACGTGGCAAGAGGCCCATATAACGCTGATTCATAAAGAAGGAAATGACCTAATGTTACCTCAGTCATATAGACCTATCTTGTTATTGAGTGTGGACTACAAATTGTTTACTTCTATATTGGCAGAAAGGCTCAGAAAATGCATAACAAATATAATGCATCCAGATTAAATGGGCTTTGTCTCAAAGAGATACATGAAAGAAAATGTTCGATTTGTAATTGACAGAATGGAATAATTAGTAGGGAGGGGGGAGGACATAAGATGGCATTTATTTTTTTGGACGCTCAAAAAGCATTTGACAACATCTCTAGAACTTTCTTACAAAAAGTAGTATAGAATTTAAATTGTGGCCCAAAACTTGAGAATAGGATACAAGGAATTTATACAAAGCAAAAGGCTAAGATTTTAATCAACAGAAGAATTACAAACAAAAAAGGGCACTAGGCAAGGCTGTCCAGTGTCACCAAAATTATTCATCTTTGCTTCAAAGTTAAGACAAGACTCCAAAATTAAAGGTTTAAAAGTGGATGACAAAGAATTTAAACTGAAATGTTATGCAGATGATGTTGTTTTGATTATTTTGAACCCATATGAGACATTACAACATGTTATGGAACACCTTGTGAGTTTTGGAAATTTTTCAGGATTTAAAGTTAATAGAAAAAAACTAAAATAATTCCCAAGTTTTTAACAAGGCAAGAAGAAAAAAAATTGAGGAACTGTGGAGATGTGAAATAGCAGTAAATCCAGTGAAATACTTGGGCATAAATTTAACAGGACAAAAGGAAACACTATTTAAAGACAATTATGAAGTATTATGGAGGAAGATTCGAAAAGATTTAAGGTACTACAAGATGAAAAAAGAAGAGGAGGATTGGTGGTACCAAACATTAAATTATATTATGAAGCAGCTGGTTTGGTTTGGATTACAGATTGGATTAAAAACCCAAAGGACAGATTAATATGATTAGAACATTTTAATCTTCCAGGGCATTTTGTTGATGATCAAAAATCATCATTCTCCTATGCAGGGCTCCGTTCAGGGCAGAACGTGCTGGAGCGCCGTTCCGGTAGCTCGGAAAAGAAATCATGTGGGTGGCCCCGCCCACATGATTCCTTTTTCTCCCCGCAGCAGCAGCAGGAGCAGGAGCAGCAACGAGAGAGCACCCACCTGGATTACCTGGTGAGTTAGTTAGGAAGCGGGGGGCGGGGGGGCCTCTGGAGCCAGCCCCACGGCCAGCCGGGCCACTCGGGCCTGCGCGGTCTGGCCTCCCGGCTTGCAAGCTGGTCAAGGCAGCAAGCGGTGGCCTCTGAAGCTGGCCCCACAGCCAGTCGGGGCGCTCGGGCCTGCGCTGGTTGGCCTTAAGCAGGCCATAGCAGCCATGGAGCTGGTCCTGCACCTGCCCTGCAAACTTCAATGGGTGAGTGCAATGTTTTTTTTTATCTCTGGTTTTGATCTCCATGATGCTGCTGTACATTATCTCTGCTTTGCTTGCTTTGTCCTCTGTGGTGGTGTTGCTGAGGGATATCTGTGTTATGCCGGCTTTATCTGTGGTGAGAAGGCAGTGCTGCTTTAGTATAGAAAACAGGGTTATTATGCCCCCCACCCGGATGTGCTGTATAATTTCTACAAATCTGGCTTTGTTGTCTGTGGTGACCGAGGATATCACTACAGAAAACATTCGTTACTGTTATTTCCCCCTCCCCAGATGTGCTATGTGCACATTAATTTCTAAAAACCTGTGCTTTGCTGGCTTTGTTATCTACAATGAGACTAATAGCAGCAGCACTACAGAAAACAGTTGTTACTGTTGTTATGTCCCCCCTCCCCAGATGTGCTGTGTGCACATTAATTTCTAAAAACCTGTGTTTTGCTGGCTTTGTTATCTGCAATGAGACTAAGGGCAGCAGCACTATAGAAAACAGTTATTACTGTTGTTATGTCCCCCCTTCCCAGATGTGCAGTGTGCACTTGCAACATCAATTTCTAAAAATCTGTATTTTGCTGGCTTTGTTCTCTGTGGTGAGAGAGGGCACTACTGTTTAGAAAAGCACTATAGAAACACACTGCTAAAGAGGTCTGTAGCATTGTTATCAATTTTGCTATTAATTATGGCAGTAATATTTTAAGATGGTCTAAAATGGTGCATTGGGCTGCAGCTGGACAAGCAAGGCCAGAGCTGAAAAAACAGGTATCAGGGTGTGTGTGTGGGGGGGTGCATTTCCGGCCTTTCAAAGGACGGGGGCCTCCAGAGAATGCAGAGGCCTGCACGCTAAGTTCACAGAGCAAGGACACCTTTTTTTAGATCCTTTCTGACCACCTTAGCTTAGCTTCCAGTGCAGCAGCGTGCTTTAACTGGGCATTTGCATGGGGATGCAAATACTTTGACAATTTCTTTACTTTTTAGAGCTGACTGTTCAAATTGTTAGCGTTCCCATTTCCATTCAGTCTTGCAGTTACATGCCTGTAAAAGGTGCAAGGTACCAGAGACAGGAGGCCACCAGAGCACTTGCCCAGGCCGCTTGGCTGGTACTGGGAAGCAGAGGGGTTTATTTGTTTTGAAAATCAAGTCTTTCATTTTCATCTATACATGCGTCTGTGAACCATGTAAAGGAAGAGTATTTCTGACTACTATGTTGGGGCCACAGTGAAATGTGCAGTTACTGAAGATCATCGCTCAACATCAAGGGAATCATCAAGCAATCCAGATGACATCAGAACTCCTGACACTAATCAAGGTTTGGAACTTGAAAATCCAAGGACTGGCGAGTCAAGCCATTGCATTTCTGCCTCTCCAGTTGATGAGAGCTTGTGGCCCACTTGTTGGACTGTAGAGCAGAAGGATGAGCATCTCCAAAAAAATGAGTGGTTATTTTTCAGTGGTGGCAAGTTAGGTTGCTCAGTGTGTAAAAATGTTGGAACCTTAGGGACAGAGAGGATGACTGTGGGTGTGCATCTTTCTAAAGAGTGGATACATGGTGGTGTATCATTTAATGGTGAATCGAGGAAACAGCAGCTAACATCTCTCAGGAAAAACATTTTTTAGCATAAAGTATAGGGCATAAAGCTGCAGTTAAAATCACAGCTGAAGCAAAGAACGAAACACTGAAAACAGTATGTTTGAGGTCCCAAGAAAAAGAGATGGAAATCACCAAGAAAATATTCTGCACTGCATATAAAATGGCTAGAAAGAACCAGTCTTTTAATGATTTTGAGGGTGACATTGATTTGCAAGAATTAAATGGTGTTGATGTGGGGAGAATTTTGCACTCAGCTACTTCTTGTGCACATATTATAGATCACATTGGCTATGAAATGAGAATCACATTGGTCAAGAAGATTATTGATTCCAAGAGTAAAATAGCACTGATTATTGATGAATATACTACTGTGAGTCAGAAATCATTCACACCTACATTGAAGACCTGGACATGCAGGACCATATGAATCACTTCATTGGCTTGATAGAGCTGGATGATGTAACAGCAAATGGAATATTCAAAAGTTTGATGTCTACCCTTGAGTCACTAGGAATCACTGAGGAATTCTTAAAGGAAAATTTGGTTTCGTTGACTTGTGATGGGGCTGCAGTGATGATAGGATCCCGTGGAGGAGTTGCAAAACTTTTAAAGGACAGATTCCCTTCCATTGTTGTATGGCATTGTGCTAGCGATAGGCTGGAATTATCAGTCCACAATGTCGTGAAAGAGATGTGTGGCATCAATAGATTTAAGAGTTTTATGGACAAGTTATCTCCAAAAAATGCAAGGGAGCTCAAGGCATGTGTGGCCATGTTAGAGATGGAGATTTTGAAAATTGGAAGGATCCTGTCTACAAGATGGGTTGCATCTAGTTACAGAACTGTTATGGCTGACTGGAAGGATTACAAAGCCCTAGTGCTTCATTTTGAAAACGGTAAAACCGAGAATGGTCGAGATAGAAAGGAGAAGTGCACATATCTTCTTCATAAGAAGATTACATCAGCAGAATTCGTTTTGGATCTCGGATTACTTTGCGATGCTTTCCAAGAGCTCTCAGAATTAAGTGTACAGAGCCCATGGCAAGATTGAGACTCTTGTTCAAATTTGTAGGAAGAGAGGCACTGCTCCAGGTCCTTACTATACAGAAGCACTTGAGGCAACAGAAAAGATGCAATTTAAGGATGTCCAGTTGCATAGAAGAAATAGAATTGGTGACTCGTCGATCTCCCCAGCTGCATTCTATGAGCAACTTTAAAAATCTCTTCAAAAAGGACTGCTTTTGAAAGAAGACACAGAATTGTCAAGGTGTGGAAGAGTTCTGGATTCTAAGAAATGGCCAGCAAACTTCAGTGACTGTATTCTCTATGGGGAAGCAGAAATAAGCACATTGGCAAGAAAGTTTAAGCTCAGTGAAAAAGAGGCCATTCGGGCCTTCAGAGAGCATCTAAAATATAGAGAAGGAATGCCCAAGGAACTGTCTCAGCTCCGCCGCATTCTCAATACAGTTGCTATTTCCTCCAGTGAGTGTGAAAGGGGATTTTCCCAGATGAATTTGATTGTCACTCCAGAAAGGTCCTCCTTGAAAGTCAAAACAATAACATCTTTATTGTTTATAAGAATTGTTGGACCACCTCTAACAGTCTTCGATCCAACAAAGTTTGTAAAGACATGGTTGTTTCAAGGTCATCATTCAGCTTTAGACACCCAAAGCAAGACACAAAAAAGAACAGAGGAGTCTGGTGACAGGACTAAACTTTGGAAACTCCTATGCTAAGGTAAGTTGTTCTCTATGTGCACTCTGTTCTAGAGCAAAGCATGCTGTCTTTTCCTTTTTGCAATGATTGTTGGATCCCCTTTAACAGATTGTGGATGCTTCTTTAACAGAACTGCAAAGAGGTGAAAGGTTTGTAGAGATGTTTTTACTTCAAGTCAATTGTTCATCACTGGATGCTCAAGAGCCCAAAGAGAATAGAGGAATTTGGTGACATCTCCAAAGTTTGGCACCACCACCAGATCCTTCAAAGTTGAGCTAAAGTTTAAAGTCAAAAGTCTTTACCAGCAGGAGAGAAGCCCCATAAACCGCTAATCTCTTTGCAGGCCCAAACCAGAGGAAGATCTGCAACAGCAGAATCATGTGGAGCAGCAAGCATGTGATGAAGAAGCAGCCTTCAATTTCTTTAACATTTGGAAAAATAGAAAAGAGTCCAGTAGCACCTTTAAGACTAACCAACTTTACTGTAGCATAAGCTTTCGAGAATCACAGTTCTCTTCGTCAGATGCATGGAGGGTAAGAAGAAACTGGTCAGATATATAGGTGGAGAGGGGAGGGGGGAGGAGATGCAAATCAGTTTACTTCTGATAATGAAATCAGTTACTTCTGATAATGAGATAACCATTCATAGTCCCTATTCAATCCAAGCCTGACTGAGTCAAATTTACATATGAATTCCAATTCAGCAGCTTCCTGTTGGATTCTGTTTTTGAAAGGTTTCTGTTGAACTAAAGTGACCTTTAAGTCCTTGATGGAATGTCCTGATAGATTGTTCTTCCACTGGTTTCTGGATGTTGCCATTTTTAATGTCAGATTTGTGTCCATTTATTCTTTTGTGCAGAGGTTGGCTCATTTGTCCAATGTACAGAGCAGATGGACATTGTTGGCACATGAGGGCATATATCACATTGGAAGAAGAGCAGCTGTAAGAGCCAGAGATAGTGTCGTTGACACCATTGGGTCCTGTAATTGTATTTCCTAGGTAGATATGGGGGCAGAGCTGGCATCTGGGTCTGTTGCAGGGTCTGGTACCTGTGTTGGTGACTCCGCTAGCCAGTTCATGGTTGTAGGTAAGAAGACGTTTAAGGTTGGGTCTGTAGACAAGGAGAGATCTTCCACCCAGGGCTTGTGAGAGTGAGGCATCATTTTCCAGGATGGGTTGTAGGTCACTGATGATACGTTGGATGGGTTTGAGCTGGGAACTGTAGGTGACAACCAGTGATGTTCTGTTGTTAGTTTCTTTAGGTTTGTCCTGGAGCAAGCTGTTTCTGGGTACTAGTCTGGCCCTGTCGATTTTTTTCCTCACTTCATTAGGTGGGTACTGTAGCCCCAAAAATGCTTGTTGTAAATCTCTTAAGTGGGAGTCCCAATCAAGAGCATTGGAGCAGATATGATTGTAACGTAAGGCTTGGCTGTAGACAATCGACTGAGTAGTATGTTTAGGGTGGTAGCTGGAGGCATGTAGATATGAGTATCGGTTGGTGGGTTTCTGGTATAAGGTGGTATTTATCTGTCCATTATGTAGTTGTACAGTGGTCTGATCCTATTATCAGAAGCTACTGATTGCATCTATTCCCCCCTCCACCTATATATCTGACCAGTTTCTTCTTACCCTCCATGCATCTGACGAAGAGAACTGTGATTCTCAAAAGCTTATGCTACAGTAAAGTTGGTTAGTCTTAAAGGTGCTACTGGACTCTTTTCTATTTTGCTACTACAGACTAACACGGTTAACTCCTCTGGATCTTTAACATTTGGGACTTTCTTATCTTTCTTCTTGCCAATGGATGCTGTTGCTAGAATTGCCTTTGTTCTGAGTATACTGTACTATGCAGTTTAATCATTAATTGTAGAGTTGTTGATTTTATAATAAAACCATTTAAAATCTTGACCACTTTCTCTGTGCTTTTGAAGCAATTTTTCTCCAGGAAGGCTTGCCAGCTCTGAGTTGGGAAATACCTGGAGATTTTTGGGGTGGCGCCTGGGGGGGGGATTGCCTTCTGACACACTTCCGGTGATGTCAGGGGGTGTGGCATATGCAAATCAGTCATGCCAATGACACACTTCCGGTGATGTTGAGTGGCATGGCATATGCTAATAAGTCTTGCTAATGAGTTCCTGCAGCTCTTTTCCTACGAAATGACCCCTGCTCCTATGAAATAACATCAACGAGAGAATCCAACATAAAACTGCAAATTAGAATAAAATCACAAAGTTTAACCCCACCCACTTCCATCTCATCAAGGGCTTTAAATTTCTCACTAACTTTATGTTCTAATATCTTGTGCATCCCACTCCTTACAGATTAATTACTTCAGCTACACATTTATAACTTTCTAGTAGTATCTGCTTTTCTTTTTTTTAAAAAGAATTTTTATTGGTGAGTTTAAACTTTAAAATTTAGTACATACATTCCCTTCGTATCTAATTAGTCCTACTCCCCACCCTTTTCCTCCCCCCTCCCTATTGACTTCCAACCGCTTTCCAACCCTTACCTTTAAAAATTCTCAAACTGCCATAATTCTCCTTTCACATCCCATTTTTTCTCTAAGTATTGTTTCTCTAAGTATTTTCTCTAAGTATTCTCTAAGTATTTCCCCCAGTCAGCAATATATTGTCCTAGGTCAAGATCTTTAAGCTTCCTTGTCATTTTGTCCATTTCTGCCATGTACAGCAATTTGTAAATCCAGTCTTCTATAGCTGGTATTTCTTGTACTTTCCACTTCTGCGCATACAAAAGTCTTGCCGCTGTAGTCATGTAAAATAACAATGTTCTATACTGCTTTGGTACAGCTTCCATCCCCAAGTTCAGTAGCAACAATTCTGGGTTCTTATTTATTTTAATTTGTAAAATCTCATTAATTCCTTCAATTATATCTCCCCAATATTGCTTGGCTACTTCACAAGTCCACCACATATGATACAGTGATCCTTCATGATTTTTACATTTCCAGCATTTATCTGACATATTTGTATTCCCTAGCGCAATTTTCTTTGGCGTTAAATACCATCTGTAGATCATTTTATATCCATTCTCTTTAATATTCGTACAAGTTGAAATCTTCAATGTGTTTTTCCACAGGTATTCCCATGCCTCCATTGTTATCTCTTTGTGAAAATTTATTGCCCACTTCACCATCTGGGTTTTAACTGTTTCATCCTCTGTATACCATTTCAGAAGTAGTTTATAAATTTTAGATATTTCTTTCTTGCCTTCTTGTAACATCACTTCTTCTAATTCAGAGTTTTCCATTCTTATACCTCCTCTTAAACAGTCCGAGTTGTAAAGATCTCTAATCTGTCTATATTGGAACCATCCATAACAAGGAGACAACTCTTCTTCTGTTTTTATTTTTAGCACTGAGTGTTGTATTTGTGTTATCTCCTTGTATGTTAGGCACTGCTTCTCATTATCAACGGTTCTCGGATCTATTACTTCATATGGAACCACCCATGAAGGAATTCCGTCTTCCATGTAAACCTTATATTTTTTCCAGACTGTGAAGAGACTTCTTCGAATGTAGTGGTGCAAAAACATCGAGTCCGCTTTTACTTTATCATACCACATGTATGCATGCCATCCAAATAATCTTTTATGTCCCTCCAAGGCCAGCAATTTACGATTTTTTAACGTTATCCAGTCTTTTAACCAAACCAGACATTGCTTCATAATATAGTCTTATATAGGGCAGTTGGAAGCCACCTCTTTCTTTCGCATCTTGTAGTACTTTCATTTTCACACGTGGCTTCTTACCTGCCCACACAAAGTCTGAAATTGTCCTTTGCCATTTGTCAAACTGTTTTGAGTCTCTAATAATTGGAATTGTCTGCAACAAGAACATCACTCGTGGTAAAACATTCATCTTTACTGCTGCTATTCTTCCCAACCATGATAAGTTCAATTTATTCAATTTTATCAAGTCTCTTTCTATTTGTATCCACAATTTCTCATAGTTGTTTTTAAATAAATCAATATTTTTTGCAGTCAGTTCAACACCCAAATACTTTACTTTATTAGTTACTTCACAGTCCGTTATCCCTATCAGTTCTTGTTGCTTTTGTTTAATCATATTCTTACATAGTATTTTAGACTTCTTTTTATTAACATAAAATCCAGCTAGATCTCCAAATTGTTTTATTTTCTCTATTACCTTTGGCATGTTTTCGATTGGATCTTCTACTATTAACATTATGTCATCCGCAAATGCTCTGACCTTGTAGGAAAATTCTTTTATTTTTATACCTCGAATTGTGTCATCCTCTCGTATTTGAACAATCAATATTTCCAAAACCAAAATAAACAACAATGGAGACAATGGGCACCCCTGTCTTGTTCCTTTACTTATTTTCAACTTTTTAGTTAAATTGTCATTCACTACAATCGCTGCACTTTGGTCTTTGTAAATTTCTCTAACCGCTTGTATAAACCTTTCTCCCATTTGCAACTTTTCCATGGTGGCAAACATAAAGTCCCAGTTCAAATTGTCAAAAGCTTTTTCTGCATCCACGAAAAAGAAACCAACTTCCCTATCACAATGCTTGTCATAGTATTCAATAGCATTTATTACTGTCCTTAAGTTGTCTTTAATTTGTCTATCAGGTAAAAATCCTGCTTGTTCCTCTGCGATAAATTCCACCAGCCATCCTTTTATTCTTTCTGCCAAAACTTTTGCAAATATTTTGTAATCATTGTTCAGTAACGAAATTGGCCTATAATTTTTAACATTGGTCAAGTCCAGTCCATCTTTCGGAATCAATGATATATTAGCTTCGTTCCATGAATCAGGAATTTTTTGGCCTTGCATAGTTTCATTCATTACCTCTTTCAAAAAAGGTGCCAATTCGTTAGCCATCGCTTTATAGAACTTTGCTGTTAGTCCATCCGGTCCCGGTGCTTTCCCCAATTTCGTTGACTGGATGGCCTCTTTTATTTCTTCCTCTGTTACTTCTCTATTTAATTTTTCTTTCCATTCCTCCAACATCTTTGGTAATTTCATTTTCTCCAAGTATTCCTCTATTAAATCTCTGTTCACGTCTTTTTTCTGGTACAGTTTTGCATAGAATTTGTAAAAGGCTTTACTGATGGCTATTTGATCTAATAATGTTCTATCTTCCTCTCGAATTTTAATTATAGTTTTCTTCTCTTTTTTCTTTTTCAATTGCCAAGCAAGATATTTGCCAGGTTTATTAGCCCCTTCAAATGTCTTTTGGTTCATTTTTTTCAAATTCCACTCTAATTCTTTGTTACTCATTGCCGTCAATTGTTCCTGCAATATTTTTATATCCTGATATATCCGCTTCTTCCCTGGCCTTTTCTTAAGTTGCCCCTCTTTGGCTTTAATTTTTTCCATTATTTCTTTTCTTTTTTCCTCTTTTCTCCTTCTATCTCTCCCATTTAACTCCATCAGTATTCCTCTAATTACCGCTTTATAAGTGTCCCATACCTTATAAGTTGACACGTCCTTGTTCATATTGTATTGTATAAAAAATGTGGTCTCCTTTCGCAGCAACGTCATGTTGTCTTCTGTCTGCAGCAAGTCTTCATTTATCCTCCATCCTCTTTTTTTTATTTTTTCCAAATCTCCACATGATTGGACTATGATCTGAGCTTACCTTAGGCATAATTTCCACATCTCTAGTCCACAACGTCAATTCTTTGGAAGCCCAGATCATGTCAATTCTTGATAGTGTAGAATGTCTTGCAGAGTAAAAGGTGAATTGTCTATTTTTAGGATTTTGTCTCCTCCATACATCCTCCAGATCTTCTTGCTCTTTAATCACAAAAAATGACTTTGGCAAAAGTCCTCTTTTTTTTCTGTGCAATTTTAGATTTCTTGTCTTCTTCTAAGCTTACAACTCCATTAAAATCACCAGCCATAATTATTTGATCATAAGTCAGCTCCTCTAATTGTCCTTGCAAGTCCTTAAAAAAAATTTCTTTTGCACCATTTGGTGCATGAATTCCAATCACCAGGATCTTTTTTGAATTCCAAATTATTTCCACCGCTAAATATCTGGCTTCTACATCACTTAAAATTAATTTGGGCTGCAGCTCCTCCTTTATATACAATGCAACTCCTCTCTTCTTCTTTTTGGAGGCGGCTGCAAATTCATTTCCCAATTTTGCCAGTTTTAAATACTTTAAGTCCTGTTTCCTAATATGTGTCTCTTGCAGGCATACTATGTTGCATTTTTGTTTTAGAAGCCAATGGAAAATGGCCTTATGCTTACAAGGTGAATTAAGTCCATTTACATTCCAAGATATAATTTTACACTCCATGTTTACATTCGTGTACTTTTTGGTAAGTCCTTTTCGTTGTCCCTAATAAACACTTCCATCTCGTGACCGGATCTGATGTTCTTCCTTGTTCCGCCAAATTCAAATGCCAGTCCTTCCGGTATTTCCCATCTATATCTAATTTTCAAATCCTTTAACATTTGGACCAGCTCTCTGTATTTTTTCCGCTCCACCAACACCGATCTGGGCAGTTCTTTCATGATTCTCACCACCTTCCCATCGACTTCTAGTGGTTCTTGGAATTGTTTACTTACAATTGTCTCTCTTATGCTTCTGGTCGTAAATTGCACAATCATATCTCTTGGTAGCTTCCTCTGTGCTGCAAATTTTGAGTTGATTCTGTATGCCATGTCCAGGAAAGCTGCAATCTCCTCCTCTTCTCTTCCCAGGTAACCTGCCAAAATTTCTGAAATCTGTTCTTGGGCCGATTTTCCTGTAATATCCGGAACTCCGCGCATTCTAAGTTGTTTTTCCATTTGTTTACATTCCGCTACAGCCATTCTTCCCTTCATTCCTCTCAACTCTGTTCTCTGCACATCAGCTAAAGTATCAACTGTATTCTCTACTACATTTACTCTCTGCTGTGTAGCTTGCAGTTCGTTCTGTACTTGATCAATTTTCTTTGTGATTTCTGCCATCTCCGATTTGAGTGCCTCTTTAAAGTCTTTAAAGTTCTCTTGCATCATTTCTTTTAACTCTTTATTTCCTTCTGAAACTTTTTTGTCCAAGTTTTCCAGCGCGGTTTGCCACTCCTTCTTTGACATCGTGGGGCTAGATTTACCTCGCTCCCACGAGTCCGCCCTTTTCCTCAACTCCGTGGCGCTAGTTTGCTCCTTTCTATTATTTTTAAGTGTCTCAGTTCGGCTTATTTTTTAAAAGTTTATGCTTATGCGGTCCAAAATGTCGGGCGTCTTTTCTCTATGGTTTTATATTGAGGTAATTGCCCTTACCCTCATCCAAGATGGCCTACTTCCGTTTTCTTTGAAGCCACAGCTTTACCCTTCTTCAAAATGGCGGCTCCCTACTTCCGCTTTTGGCAAACTGCTTCTCTCCAGTCTCTCTATGATTTGACGCACTTCCTGTTCCTGCTTTCTTCACGGCAGTTCTCACGATGTTAAAACTTTCTCACAGTTCATTATCTCCTCTCAGCCGCAGGTATATAAACAATAATCAGTTTTCCGCGTTTAGTTCTCTTTATAATGTCACTTTTTAAAAATTTAACTTGCCGGAGTTCTCTCCTATATGCAACAAGTCCCTTGCAGTTTTTAAATTGTCTTTATCTCTTTACTCCTTTTTATAATCTGTCCCGTACTGAAAGATAGCAATCTTTACCTTCTTAGACGTTTCTCTTGGGTTGTAATCGCTGCTTCAATTATCCAGTCAATTCCAATTCCCTTCCTGGTTTACTGAAGCTTGGGCATGTAGGTCTTATGCCAGAAACTGACTCCAGAGCCACTGCAGAGATCTTAGCAAACCTTTCTTCGGGTGGGACCGCAAGAGTGGAAGGGGGCTCGTTGTGTAGAACCCCCCTCGCACCCGAGATCGACACACCCTCAGGTCCTTGAGCGTACTTGCCTGTTACCCGCCTGGGAACAGGGGGCTGCGGGCAGTTTGCGCCCCTCCAGCCTCCACAAACAGCAGCACGGACAGCTCAGCTCTTTGAGCTGCATTAGACCTCCATGAATCCCAAACCGGAAGTCAGTAATATCTGCTTTTCATGTTTCATCCTGCATTTTCCTGTTTTAAATTTTTTACTAAGCCTACTTTGCCTATCTATCAACAGTTGAGAGTAATCATATCCCATTCTGAGCGGACTGATTATTCTTCCACCACTTGATAGCTGGTGGAAAGAAAATGGGGAAGTAGAATGGAAGTGACATCACAATATTGTGGGTCACTGTGATTCCCTAAAACTATGCCATAGAGTTAAATGAAAATCCCAGAGCATCTCACAACTCAATGACATCATCAAATGGTATCAAAATTGAAAGGACAAATAGAGATTCGGTTTTGTTTTCCCGGCCATGTCGGACGCTCCTCTCTGCAGGTACGGGAGGAAGCGCCCGAGCAGCCTGACCGAGTCGTTGACCTGTGAGGGTTAACCCCCAGGACTCCCAGTAAGGGGGCCAGGGTCCGGAGCGCTGCGGGAAGAGCCCCCTGAAGTCAATGCAGGGGGTAAATTGCCTGTTTGCTCCCATGGAGGCCGTCAGACTTGCGCAGCACATCACGTGCTGCCAGGCCATGGAGAATGGCAACAAGCAGATTTAAGGTGAAAACCTGTAAGTAGCAAATCCCTTCTGTCATTCCAAGCGTATGCGAAGGATTGGTGGGAATTGAAACTAAGAAGGTTCGGATATCTTCCCCTTCATTGAGTTTTGGAACTTAGTTGGCGGATTCCCCCCCCCCCTAAGATGGCGAAGAAAAAGCAGAGCCCTGCTGTGGGCAAATCTGTTTCGGCTGCTTTGCAGGGGAAAGGAGAGTCTCTTGAAGAAGTGGTTAAACGGTCGGTCATTGAAGCTATGAAGCCCTTTGTTGATAAGCTAAATGAAATCAGTCAAAGGGTTGGCTCAGTTGAGAACGAAGTGAAAACCATTAAAGACGTAGCGTCTGGGGCAGAGCAGTCTGCTCGGGAAAACGCAGTACTCATGAAAGCAACAAACAAAGAAGTAAAGCTTTTGGAGAATCAATTGATAGGGTTACAAGTGGATCGTGCTCAGAGGGTATTGCGTCTTCAGAATGTGAAGGAGGAGGAAAGTGAAAATTTAAAGGATTTGGTGTCGGAATTTTTGGCGTCATCCGCGAAGGCAACTAAAGAAGAGTTAAAAAGCGATATTCTGGAAGTCCGTCGGACATCTTCAAAATATGCAACGAAGTGTCAGCTGCCTCATGAGATTATTATCGATTTTTCATCTAAAAAGACTCGGGACACCATCTTATATAATTCGTACAATGTGGACTTGGACTTTCTGGGTAACAAGGTTAAGATATTGAAGGACGTTCCATTTTTAGCTCGGAAAAGAAGATTCAAATATAAAAGGTTTGCAGCTCTTCTGAGGAAGCGTGGAATAAAATACAAATGGTTATTTCCGGAAGGTATCTGGTTCAGTTATAAAGACCAAGCCTACAAGATAACATTGGAAGTACAGCTGAGGGACTTTGTGTTTAATCATCAAGAGTTCCAGCAAGGAGAGGATTTAGAATCTGAAGGGGGGAATGGGGAGGAGGGAGTGAGCGCAGCCACTGTAGCTGTTCAGAGAGAGCTGCGACCGAGACGCGGGGGGGGGGGGGGGGACAAGATCTGATCCTGACTGTAGTTCGTATTTTATAAGATCTACCAATCTAATAGCATATTAGAAAGTTTAACTTTAAATAATTGTATTATGAAGGGAATGCAATACTTGTAGATGTAGTGTGTGTTTTTCATATGTTGTTTCTTCCCTTTCCCCCGTTCCCTTTTTCCCTTCTTGTAATTTTTGATGTAATTAAAAATAAAAAAAAATTATAAAAAAAAATTGAAAGGACAAATAGCTAAAGAGAGGGGCTGACTAAGAAAGAAAATGACTTTTGAACAATTAATCACTGGAGATTTAAGACACCTATTGAGAAAAATGTATAAAATATTATTAAAATATGACACTGAAACAGAACAAGTAAAAATTGTGACAAAATGGATACAAAATTTTGGAGAAATACACAAGTCAGTGAGAAAATCTTTGGATGAAAGAAATTAAGTTTCCTGAATGTCAAATATTAAGGGAGAACTGGTACCAAATGTTTTATAGATGGTGTATTATGTCTAAAGAAATAGCAAAAACAAAGAATATAATGAAAAGTGTTGGAAATGTCAGAATAGAGATGTGGTAGACATTAAAAAAGCAAGAAAATATTGGATAGAGATACATGAAGAAATGCCGAAAATATTAAAAGTTAAGTTTGTGATGGATCTGAAAAACATGCTGTTAACTATCTTACCAAGAAATATAACCAAAATACACAGTGAATTATTTAAGCATATGGTGACGGCAGCAAGAGTAATATTTGCAGCAAAATGGAAGGCAGTGAAATGTCCAGATTTGAAGGAATGGAAGAATAAACTGAATGAATATGAGGCAATGGCAAAATTAACATCTTTTATACACAACAAACTGATTTCAGAATTCCAAGAAAAATTGCAAGTTTTTAATTATATAGCTGAAAATCAAGATTAAAATTAAAACAGAGAATGACAATAAGAAAGACTTGGGTAATGTATATCATAATATATTTTTATTAGTTTTAGGTACTTTAGGTTTAAACAAAGATCTTGCATTTTTTGCTGCATGTTATATAACATGTATTTCATTCCATCTCTACAATTTCATCATACTTTTATTAGCTATTCACAAGCTATTGTCACTATAAGTCTACTTTCTTGCCTTTCCTCATTCATCTAGCTGTGTTTTGCTACCGAGCAATTAAGTCCCTATTTTATAGTTTCGTTCAATCCATCTGTAAAGCAGGGTCCATTTTTGCTTCTCATTATGTCTATTTTTTTATTAATTCTGTCATGTATATCAATAGATATGAAGACAGATGGGAAAATAGATTAAAGGTTTTTAAATAGAAGTGAAATATTAAAAAATAAATGTAAGTTCTATAACATATGACTTGATTATAAAAATTAGATTATGAATGTTGTTTGTAAAATAACATAAAATAAATATGAGATCACTTCCAGTTACAAAGTATATCCCCAGTCTTTATATCCTTATGGATGCACACTTCATGCATCTGAAAAAGTGAGTTTTGACATCATATCCCATGTTGCAGTTATCATTTGTACTGGAAATCAATTGGTTTTTCAAGAGAACTACACTGCCTTGCTGTTTCAAGGAGCAGCTGCAAACAGCTGGCACCAGATAAATACTATATAATTGTAAAGGTATGGAAGAAGCTAAAAATTGCTTGAATTTAAAATCTGTTAATACAATTTGATTTTATGTGATTATACATTTTAATTTGGCTCTGATTAGTAGCCATCCAGAATTTTTCAAGATTGGGCAGGATTTCTTGTCTGCATTTTTTACCAGGACTAAAAGGCAAGTAAATTATGATTTTAAAAACTTTCAATCAGTAGGCAGATTATAAAATATGATAATATCAGCAAATGGATTACAAGATATGGTAACATCTGAAGGGGTACAGAAATAAAAAGTGAATTAATTCTTATGAATCGGTGGTTTCCGCGTTACTGCTGCAGTCAATACAACACAGCAACCACGGGGTTCCGCATGGCAGGTTGTCCCCCCCTTCCCGTTTCTCCCCCCACCCCGAGGCCAATTACCCCTCTCTGAGCAACACTGAAAGCTGCAGGTGAAAGTGCTTTTCTTTGCGTGCATCGACACATGCCCTAGAGAAGCCGAAAAAGCACAACAAAGTGGATGCAGAGAAAAAGAAGGGAAAAAAAGAATCCAGCACCATGGCCACCCTGCCCCCTGCCTATGAACTGCTGTAAGGCGCATTCCTTACGTCACAAAACGCGACTCACATCACGCACTAGCAAATGGGGCGGTAGCACAAAAAAAAGACTTTTCAGTAGGAATTCCGCCCTTCCAGTGACTTCCGGTCTCTGAGGGATGACGAAAGTTAGGGCATGGCCGGAGACCGCTGCGGCCGCAAGATGGGCGGGTCACCTCAGGCGGTGCCTCTGCTGAAAGGGCTCGCGGGCGTGGTTTCAGGGCCTGCGGGCGGAGCCAAGCGAGTCAGGGGCGGGAATTCGCTAAGACATGTGGCGGCCTGTGCGGGGGGGGAGGAGGGAGGGAGTTCCTTCTCCGTCCATTGGCTTCGGCAGCTGCGCTCGAAGCGGGCCCGGTGGGCTGCAGCTGCCTCGGGGCGGGTAATGAAGCCTTTCTCTAGGGAGGGCGCGTCGCAATTCTTCTGTCTTACAGCCGGTGGAAGGGATGGGGTGAGTTAGATACCTTCCTGGGAGAGACGAAAGAAGCGGGTCGGTGGGTCCCGTGGCAGTTTGCTGAGTTATGATATACCGGGGGAAGGGATTGTTTCTTCTGCCCCGGGTGTCCCCGACGCCCCGCTTGGTGAAGAGGTCCCGGCATCCTCGAGGTCAGTGCCTCACGGCAGTTGCGAAATGTCAGCGCCCCCCTTCCCGCCCCGACTCTGCCCTGCTGAGCTGGCCGCCCTTTATCATTTTAGTCTGCGAGGGATGGAGTTGCCGCTGGAATTTGCCCTATTCGGTTCCTGCGTTGGCAGAGGGTGGAGTCCAAGGGAGGCTGGGTACCGCCGCTGTTTTCTTCCCGCCGGCGCTACTCACGAGCTCAGAGGTGCGAGCTTCTTCACTTCTTTCTTAAAGCTACTTACAAAAGTGAACTTAAAATGAGGGAGAGAGGATATTGTTTGGAAAGCTGGTAGGCCTGCAGATTGGAGTTCTTTGCCCACAGCTGTTCAGGCAGCTCCTGCTTGAGCATTCTTGCGCTGCCTCGCAAGCGTGTCGCCGAAGCTCTAAAAGTAGCATATCAAATCACAGGTCTCAATACAGCTGGGAATTTGTCTTCCCGGTGGGGCTTTTGAAGTAGTCTTGAAAGGTGGATGTTGGTTGAGATGGAGAGGTGACCTGCTTAGAGGCTTCTCCCTTGTCTCAGTAGGTTTAAGAGATCTGAGCATTTTGACTGTTAATGAAAACTTTGTAATATCTTAAAGAAACCTACTGAAAGACCTCTGTTTATTATGTTTTCCTCTCTATGTTCTTTCTCCTTTAAAATTTATTTTAAAAAAGCATTATAAATGGCAATCCAAAGCAAATCACTCTTTATAAAATATACTATGTATGATGGGCTCAAGTGGAAACGTTTGTTAGTCTTTAAGATGCCATAGGATTTTTCTTTATTTACAACTGTCCACTTTTGCACTTGCACCAGACTCTCAGGGGGGAGAGAGGTAACACCATTGCTGATGGGATGAGCTCTCAGTGCCCCTGCAGTTTTGGTGTCACAGTCAGTTCTTACCTGTAGCTCTGATCAGCACCTCTAAATTGAGGTCTGGATTACCTAACTCCTATTAGAAGAACTAGCGTTAACTGCTTTGTATCCAGTTCACAAGGTATTTGTTGCAACTCCACTTGTCCCCTGCTTGCTTTTCTGTCTAGATAGGAAGTATTGTATGATGTATTGGCCACGTGAGCCATTTTCATGATGGTCTTAAGTTTTTACATAGTGCTGACAAATTTCCTGAAGTGAATTGACCAGCTCTGTGGAATGCTTTGACCTGCACTGATGCTGATCCTCCACCATGTAGCCCAGGATGGCCTTTGAAACTCAACTATATGGAGAAATGAATGTGTGAAGCAAAGACTGGGGATATAGGCAATAGTTATTCCTTTGATTGTGGCAGCTGGAAAAAGGCCTGTAGTCATGGATGCTGCTGGCCTCATCTGCGGCTGAATGGTCAGCATGTTGCATTTCTACACAGAAGTTGGGATGTACATATGGGTAAAGTCTGATCAGGATTGCTCATGTTTACTTGGAGCTGTTTGAATCACTCCAAACTGGGTACATCTGGAATTCAGACTGAAAATTACAGCAAGGAGTTGTACTATAGGAAGCCTGCTTGTTTACTTTGCGTATGAACTGGCTTTTGTACATAATAGTAAAGAGTGAAATTATTCTTGTTAGTAACTCCTTATCATCTAAAGAAACTATCTGCTTCCCAGCTTGAAGACTGCCTCTTGACTATTTTTTAAGGTACTTTGCTTGTATTATCCACCCACCAAGCTTGCCTGCGGTGAATCAGTTTTTTTCCTGAAGCATGTGGCTTGGTTTGCTTACTTGAGTCATCTGAGGATGTTTGTTAAACAGACAGCTTTCTGCCAGACAGAGCAGTACATTTGGGCATGACTTACATAAAGTGATCCACAGGCTACAGTATTGGTATGGTAATTACCCTTTTTTTTGTTTGTTTATGTATCTTTCTTTCATCTTTTCCTCTACTTTTATGACTAATCACGAGTATCAACAATATAGAAGATCAGAAAGCAATTATAATGATAATAGCAAGTAATGCTATTAATACCGATGGATATAACCAACACTACGCAGCTGGAACACCAAATTGTCCAGATCCTGCTATCTGTTAGATTCAATCACATACAAGAATTTGGCAACTGCCAGAGTAATACTATGATCACTTCCAGCCAAAGGATCTGTAGCTTATAGTGGACGGGGACACAGGCCAAACCCTTTACAAAGGGAGAAACAAACTTAGAGTCTCTCTACACAAGACATCCGGCACATGTTCTTCAAGTGTCAGGTGATGCAGTGTTTCCTGGGGAACTGTAGTTGTAAAAGAGTCATTTGGGATTGCTGTGGAGAAGAAGGTTGAAGATACAAGCAAAATTAAGTTAGAAACATTTTTCTAGTGTCGTTTATGGGTGCAAGACTTTAGTGTCGTCCCCCCCCCCTCCAGGTGGAATCTGCCAGGTCTCAAAAGTTTTCAAAGATCTCTGGGGGAAAGGAACTTTGTAATTCCACCCAGTGTAGGGGTGGGGAGGGACTTGCACTTGCAAGTTAAAGCTGTTTGTCAGGATTTTTACAACCCCCCCCCCAATTATGTCACTGGGCATTGAAAATGTCTGAAACTTCTGAAGAGTATTATAGTATTCAAGAGTTTTGTGTGTGTGTAAATGTATCCTGTTCTAAATGAGAGGCACAAAAATCTATTTATAGCACCAACTCACAAAATAACTTGTTCCTAAAGCTATGTTAGGGTGTACAAATATTTTCCTGTCAAAAGATGAATGAACTTAATCATCTTAATTTCAGACTTCAAAAAATTTGGAACAAATTTGGGGGGTCTTCAGGCACCCAAAGAGTCATGTTTTTACTTGTGATTAGCAGTGCGTGTTTTGTGGCTTGTGACACAGCGTGCAGTGCTCAAAAGAAGATTGTGTAACTTCCAAGATATAGCTCCCCATGCACAGTGCTGTCAGCTAGGAAGCAGGTAGAGAAAGAACCTCCTATTCCTGTTGGGCACACTGTGTGTAGTGATGCATGAAGGACAGTGATTAGAATGTTAGCCTTGGACATGGGAACCTAATTTCAAGCTCCTGCTTAAAACTATAAAGCTGACTAAACCCAAGTATTGTTCCACTTAATCTAACTCATGAGGTTTTTATAACACAAAATTACCATTCTGATTTCTGCAAAAGAAGAATGGGACACAAATGTAGCAATATGTTGCCATGTGGTGTAGCCATGCTGCTTCCTAACCTGAAGGCTGCCTCTTGACTGTCCTCCAGGCTGCTCCATTGGTATTATCCACCCACCAAGCCTGCCTGCGGTGATGTATTGATTAGAGAGTAGGATCTGGAAGATCCAAGTTCAAATCCCGACTCTGCATGGAAGCTTTGAAACCTACTTGTCGAAAGGATTGCAAGAATGCATTGCCAACATGTGGGGAAACTAAATTGTTTTAAAAAGGGGCTACATAAGAAGACCAAGGAAAATGTATTTCATTTATACTTCACCTTTCTCTTCAGTGGGGACCCAAAGCAGCTTACATTGTACTTCTGTCCTCCATTTTATCCTCACAACAATCCTGAAGTAGGTTAGGTATGTGACAGGTCTAAGATCACCTAGCAAGGTTTCATGGCAGAGTCAAGTTTTTAATTTGGGTCTCCTATATCCTAGTCTGACACTATGAGTACTACATCATGCTAGCTATAAACATTTGTAACATCTGAATGTAGTCATAGTATACTTTTTGCCTTAGAACTACCATTGTAGTCATATATAAATATAATAAATATGTAATATAATAATAAATATAAATATAAAATGGAAGAGAGGAGAATTATGTAAGCCACCTTAGGTCCCTGCTGAGGCTAAAGGTAGAGTATAAATAAATCCATTGACTACAGTTGCTTCCACATAGGGACAACTTTTGGTTGTGTTTTCATTGTTGCTGCAAATGCAAAGGCATTTGTAGTGGAAAGTGAACCTTCTCCTGGGGATATATTCCATGCATTTCCCCTGCACCTGTCTCTTGCCACTGGTGGGCTTTGTGCTAACTTCATAAAAATATGTTACTATAGCATTATGATGATATAACAGTCTTCGTACCAACAATAACAAAAGTGAAAATACCACCAGTGATGGAGGGGAGGATAGCTGGTATGGTTGGAACTGGATGTTCGTGGGGATTTCTGTGCCCTTCCTTCCACACTGACCAAACCACCTTTGAGTATGATCTTTCAGGAAATGGTGTACTGTGTAGCAGAGCTGGGGAAACTCCACAAGATTAACAGTTGTATGATAGTATTGCTGCAGACCTGGAGGGGAGGGTAGAGCAGAAGCTCCACGTGGAAGCAACTTCAACTTCATATGGCTAATCAACACACCTCTACATCAATATAGTGACAGCCTTAGTACAAGGTTTGTTAATGCTAAAGGCATCTGATGCTGAAATTATTATTGAGCCATATGGCTTGTACTTAACACAACCACAAATACGCTTGTCACATTAGAAATAGTTGTCATGTGAGAATCTGTTCTTGATCATCTTTAACACAATTTTAAGCAGTTCTTCAGAGTATGCAGACAAACTCGTACAAAAAGAACTGTGGTTTACCATTACATGAACAAATGGGAGGATCCTCAGGCTTATACATTCTTTCTGTTTGTCTTTCTGTCCTCCCATGGCAAGTGGCTTCATGATGAAAAGCTTCTGCTTTGATGTGTAGTAATAGTTTGAGGTTGTGTATAAACCACAAGTACAGTTTTCCCCCCCTCTTTTTTCCAAATCAGGGTTCTGAATTCTCACTTAATTCTGGTTTGAAGGGGAGAGTTATACAGGTATAATCACAAACTATGGTTATTCAGAAAAGCGGAGCTCTCATCACCAAGCTGGTGCAAAGAGCACACGTACCTGAGTATCCCCTAAGTTTGTTCCCCTGATGTCAGCCTGTGTCTTGTCACAGGTGAACCGTGTCACAGTATATGGGGGAAAGGGAGCAAATGGTAGCCGAATGCAAGCTCTTGATGTGTTGAGAATTCTGTTGTATTTGACGCATTTGGTTTCAAGAGTCCTGTTGCGTCAGCAAAACTTTTTTCCAGAGTAGGGACAGCAACCAACATTCTTTACCAACATGAAGAGGCTTTATTCCCCCAACATGTGTTAACAGAGCTTTCTTGTCCCCTGAAGAATGTCTGAAACAGTTTCTTCTATCCTTCCATTCAAAATGGTCTCCAGCCACCCACACACATCTGGTGTTTGTATCTGTGAGCCTGAGCCTGCTTTGCAGAAGCCAGGGTATTTTTGTACTGTGATCTTTAGATATCCACATTACAATGCAGTGTTAAGAAAATAATCCCCTGCAATTTATAAAGCCTTTTTCTTTTTAAGGTGCATAGTTTTGCATGTCATGATCATCATTAAGTCTTTCTCAGCTAAGAGGTTCCATGAGCAAAAGTGTTAGAGAATTAGGTTTGATGAGTCAAAATACCACAGTTGGAGGCCCACTCATAGATTACAACTTTCCTGTCTGCCCTCCCACTGCAGCCCCTTGCACCTCCTGAAAATTATGAAAATCTGCCCACCCCACTTGCCAGTAGAAATATCCATTGATGAGTAGAAAATGAGATTTCACCAGACCTTTGACAAGAGACCATTCAACTAGTTCTTTTAAAAAATATATATATATTTTTTTATAGTAAACGGGGGGGTTACAACAAGACATAAACATTTAGCAGATTCATATACAAGACACATATCCATCCGTCCAGATACAAAAAGCCACCATATATGTAATATACCTTCAAAATATACCCATATACCTTCAAAATTCCCTTTTATTTTCTATAGTCTTTATTTAATTTCTATACTTTTTAATCCACTTACTCTGCTCCTTATATCATTTCTAATAATTTTTTCTTTTGTGCATCTTATAGATAGATCACATTTCACCTCTTTTACCTTTTAATCAGGGATCTTAAATCCTTAATCATTCCAGGAGTGGGAGATGGAAATAGCAAAACATAAAATATCAGAAGGACAGTAGTATACATTAACATAAAGAAAAGAGCCATTTTTATGCTAATTTCCCCTCTTTCTTGTATCTGTTCTGGCCATGCCTTCCAAACTTGTCTACTTGAATTTTCATAATAGTAATGGTGGAGAGGCCAAATCAATATTTAGTTTAAAGACAATTTTATATTCTATAAAAAATACCTCTTTCATCTATTTTGTTCCAGCCAAACTTATTTGCTTGAGTTTTCATATTGATAAGGCTACGGTGACCACATAACTATATAGCTAAAACACAGTTTTGCATTTTAAAAATAGTAGCTCCTTCATCTGTTTTATTTTGACCATCTGCACTTGTTTACTTGGATTCTCATACTCGTGAGGTTAAGAAGAGCAGATGGTTATTTAGCTTAACCGCTAGTTTGTATTCTGAGAAGGAGGACAGTCTAAGAACAATTAATAAATTCCAAAGGCCCATTTATCACATTATCACTATCACTTTAACAGTAGATATACAAAGTCTGTTATAATATAGAGCCTTCAAAATTTTCACTAAATCTGTATTGCATATCTTTAAACATATAGAGGAAGTCTAAATCATAATCCATATTTCCCCTTCTTTCTTACTTTCAAAATAAAAAAGGAAAAGAGAGAACAGTAGTAAAACCAGAGAGCTCTATAATTCCATCAATCTCCCTCTCTCAACTCTTCAAAACATATACAGAATATATAGTGTTTTATATATATATATATATATATATATATATAAAAAAGAAGGGAAGAGCTATAAAAGTAAGAGGTTAGGTCTGCATTATTGGATCCTAATCTGATTCTGATTCTTCTTTTTTCTTTTTTCTTCCTGTAAAGTAGTACGTCCAATCCTTAATCCATCTGGGCCACCAAAGGTAGATTCCCTTGTCTTCCAGCCATTTCTGAAGGGGGTCAATATGAATGTTGTTACTCCTCTGCTTGTTTTTCTGCTTTAAGATCTGCTGCACTCTTTTTTTCCCCTTTCAGTAGTGACATGCTGAGTCTGCTCTCCGTGCAGGTCTGCTTCGTGGCTCCACCTTTTTTTTTTTTTTTTGCTAATGCTTTGTGTCTTCAAGGAGACGTCCTGGTAGAATCGTCCGTTTTGTAGACTGTTGCAGACTGTTTTTCCCCTCATTTGGCTCTATTTTTCTTTCAGTTAGATCTGTCCCTTTAGAAATTTTTTCTGCATTGTCGTTTCTTGTCATCCTTTTATCCTTTTCCACTCCAAATATCCCATCTGCTTTAATTAGTAATTCAGTCATTAATTTAGATATTTCTTGCAAATTAGAGAGTACTTCTTCTTCCCAAGAAGCCATTTCAAAAGTGGTTAAAAGCTTTGTTTTGGTTAATTATGTTCAAAGATTTGTAGCTTTCCAGCAATCTGCTGAGAGAGTCTCTTTATAATTCCTCTCCTGTCTCTGCCCCTCCCAGCTCGCTCGGGCAGCCGTCTCGCAATCAAGCTGGATTGCCCTCATAAAACCTTAAAATAATCTGCTTACTTGATGGAAAGTTGTGGGATCACTTGAGCTGTCTTAAAGTTGTTTTTTATCTGTCTTGTTAAGAATCTGCTTTTCGCTGTGGTTCATTTTGGATTGCTGGACTCTCGGTTTTGCAGCTTTGTAGCCATATTGGCTCCTTCGTTGGTCATTGCTTTCAGAACCAGTATTGGGGCTTCTGGGGGTTTGCCAGACCCCCTAAGCTCTTCCACGTTGTTCCAGCCTGCCTCCCCTCTCTGGGGGGAGAGCTTGAGGGCCCGATCTCTCGGGTCCCAAGGAACCAGGAAGGTCACGGCAGGGAGCTCATAAACTCCCCTGTCATAATTTCACTGCCTCACCCCGGAAGTCAACTAGTTCTCTGGTATTTAAAACAATAACAAAGATTTTTAAAATGTTCATATATAACATAGATCTCTTAATCCACAGATATGATACTTAGGCTGATTACAAAATTAAATTTATTGTTAGGAAATAGAGAAATTAGCATTTTAAAAATTCAGCCATCTAAATGTGAACAGTTCACTCTGTTTCTTCTTTGGCTTTATCCTTGAACACCAGAGTCTGCAAGAACTGCCATTTTTGGATATTTTTTTCGTTTACCTAAAAGTACTGTCAAGTATAATTCTTTAATATGCTAAACTGAGATCACCAAGCCCTTGGGTAAAGAGATTAATTCAGGATAAGTATTTATTTGTGATTTTAAATAATAATAAATAAACATGTCAACGTATAAAGAACACTAAGCAAGGAAAGTAAAAGAAGAAATGCATCCCTAAATTTAAACTATAACTTCTGTCGCTAAGATTTCTATACTCAAATGTAGAACTCCTATATGCACTCTTTGAAATCTCTCTTTCATACATTTGTGAACCAGTGTGGTGTAGTGGTTAGTGTGTCAGTCTAGGATCTGGGATATCTGGGTTCAAATCCATACTGTGTCGAGGAAGCTTGCTGGATCACTGTAGTCACAGGGCTTTTCTGCACACTTGATTGTACTTGATTTATTTAGCAAACAATCACCAAGCGTTGGAATCATTTTGGGTATGGTTCTTCCACATGTTTGCCCTCCCTTTGCATTTTTATACTTGGGGAATCATCTTATTTTGTTTTGCACATGCCTTAAATAATCATGATTTTCTAGTGAGGGTGCTGCTGTCATCAGTGGCATCATTGGTGATGTCACAGCACCACACCCTTTAAAAACATCTTTGCACATTCTTACAACATTATACTGATATAAGGACTGATTTTTTTAAAAAAAATAACACATGGGGAAGTCTTTGTATGGGGAGCCGATACTTAAGTCCCACCCCTGCCATGGTCCAAACCGGAGAGCTCTACCTGGGCTGACTACAAACTACAAGTGACTCCTGATACAGGTTGGACACTTATCAGCTTCCCTCAAGTTTTGATGGGAAATGTAGGCAGCTCAGCGGAATGTTGAACAAGTGACAGTTGAAAAGTCCATTGGACAGCAGTCGGAGAGCCAAACTGCAAGACCAGGACGCCTACATTTCCCATCAAAACTTGAGGGAAGCTGACCAGTGTCCAACCTGTGTCAGGCATCACTTGTAGCTTAGCTCTCAGAGCTAGGAGGCAAAGACCAGCACAGTCAGGGAAAACTGGCCTCTGTTGGGACGGAGCTCAGAGCAGCAGCAGCTCTGTGCTTTTCAAATTGTGCTGCTTTTTCTGGCACCAGAAGTGGCCACCTCATCTCCCCTTGGTCCCCAGAGTTTGGCAGTTTTTTAAATCATCATTTTCATAGTGTTATATTGACCAAACATTGTAACAATACATGCGCACCAGATTCTCTGAATTCCCCACTTCCATTTTTTAAAAAGTCTCTAGCCCCTTTCCTTATGGAGATACAAGGAAAAAGTCATATCGCCACAATGGAACAGACTAGAGACTTACTTAATTTAAAAAGGACAGCTGGAGATTCAGCTGTTGCAATGGTAGGTTGATATAATGCTATGAAAATAAAGAGAGAGAGACAACAAAACCAGGAAAGGGGGGAGGAAGGTGGGGAAGAGGTCTAGTTCAATGATGATGAACATTGAAAAGTGGGTTGGAGGTGGGTGGGAATGGATGGGACAAATGAAAACAAAAGAAACATGTTCACAGGGTAAAAATTGACTCAAAATAAGCTTCCAGGAAAAGATTGGTATAAAGCAGTCTCAAATGAAGTAGAAAAAAAATGGGAAGAAACCAAAAAGTGAAAAGTAAAGGCAAAAAAAAATGTGTACGGGGCCCAAATCGGCAGAAGAAAACCCTGTGGAAAACCCCACATAATCTCAGCCTGAGAGCAGAACTAAACGAGATGAGTTACTCAAGTTCTACACATGTCTGCTTACCTCAAGGTTTGATGGGAAGTGAAAGAAGTGTAGGCATCCTTGCAGCTTTAATTTTAACATTTACAGAGCGGCAGGGAGAGGAGTGCCAGCGTTGGGCTCTTGCCGGCAGCGATGCTACAGCCCAACACTGCTCTGGCCCGAGCGCACATGCTGCATCACTTTATCTCCCCCTCCCCACTTGCCCAGCCGCCACCTGAAGCCGCGCAGCATGGCCCAGAGCTTCATAGCCCGGCGTCGCTCTGCAGGGGCTGGGCGAGTGGGGGGAGAGATGCAGCGATGCTCTGGGCATCCTGTCTGCTGATGTCATGGCCCAGTCTGATAGTGAGGTCTCCTCTGGAGGAGAGGAGCCTCGTGTAGCCAGCCAAGACTCCTCAGGAGAAGAGGAGCCCTGTGTAGCCAGCCCTAGCCCTGATTCAGCAGAACCCAGCAATCAGGAGCAACAGCTGCTGGCTGATCAGAGCTTGCAGCCAGCAGCTGAGACACCAGCACCCTCTAGCTCCAACACCACAGGGGAAGCTCAGCCAGGGACTTCTACAAGTGCAGCGCAGCCAAGAGCCTCCACCCCCCCAGGTTCACCCACGCCCAAGGAACGCCACAGGCAGCGCCAGAGACTGGAACTGCAGGAGAGACAGCGCAGTGCTCGCCTCTTGAGCCAACGCCAGCTGCAGGAGAGTGACGATGAGTAGCATCAGGATGGAGCCCCAGCAGCTGGCTGAAAACCACGCCTGGCTATAAGAGCCAGTCTGGAGGAACTGCTGGGTGTGGAAGCAACGTGTCTACTGCCTGCAACCACTCCGTGTTCCTTGCCCGTGACCGTGCCTGCTTTTGGACCTGACACTACCGGTAAATGACCTTGGATTGTACCTGACCTTGCTCTTGGACTCTGGACTCACTCCTGGCATTATCTGGTGCTCTGACCACTGGTTTGACCTGGCTTTTGCTCTTGGAACTCCCCTCAGACTCTGGCATTAAGGTTTGGACTTGAACCACCCTGCTTGGGCTGGCCCAGCCCGTGACAGCTGACCTCTTTGCCCGGCCCCTGCCCAAAGCCGCACTAGCAGCTAGCAGCAGCCAGGCACCCTGTCTGCTGTGCAGGGAAGGGGGGGAGGAGAGGGCCCCTGAAACCCCCACACACACCCAGCGGAGGGGAAGAGGGTGCCCAGCAAGAGCCCGACGCTGGCACTCCCCTCCCTGTCGCTCTGTAAACATTAAACTTAAAGCTGCAAGGACGCCTACACTTCCCATCAAACCTTGAGGTAAGTAGACACATGTAGAACTTGAGTAACTCGTCTCGTTTAGTTCGGCTCTAACTTGCCGACACACTCTGCAGCACTGGCTTCTAGTGCCAGAAGCTCTGCTCAGTGTGATTTTTTCCCAGGGCTATTTTGCCTTCCCAGTTTGCTCCTGATTGCAAAGATATAATGAAGGCGAGGAAAACGATGTAAGCAGCTTCGAGTTCCCATTGTGGAGTAAGGAGAGAGATAAATAACCTAATCCAGTAAATTTCTATCTAAGCCATATATTCTTTCTTTATATAAGAGTGGGAAATCCCACCCGGGAATTAACAATATCAAGTCTTTTGCCTTCAATATATATTAAAGTGATCAGTGCTCAACCAATTATATTCACTACAGGAAAACCTGTTTCATTATATTCATACAATGCCAACAAATTATTTCTATTAAATGCATCCCATATATACAAAAGACATAATCAATGACAAATGGAACACTCCCCTCCTGTATTTTCAATAGGAATCAATGGACCACCGTGTCCTTCTTTATTCACTCATGGGATCCGGAGGGTGACGCCGATACAGTCTATCTAGTCCCATGAGTGAATAAAGAAGAACACGGTGGTCCATTGATGCCCCTGAGGAAGTCCATGAGACGAAATCTGTGGTTTTGACAGCCGGGCCCAGTTTGGGCTTTGTATTTTTGGATCTCCAGCTTTCCACTGAGTCAGCTAAAGATCTTTGAAAGAGACTCTAAAGAAAAGAAAAAAGACATTTACTTTGAGAACTTGCAAGAATCTTCTGATACTTACCTTTATGTGGTCCCGGAGCAACAACCCTGATTCCTATTGAAAATACAGAAGGGGAGTGTTTTCAGAATCAGCCTTGGTTTTTACCATCCTAAATAAGTTTATATCATTGCAGACTGATTGCTACACTCCTCCCAGTTCCAGATCATTTATGAACAAATTAAATAGTGCTTACCTCAATAGTGATTCTTGTGGGACCCCACCGCTTACTTTCCTCCATTGTGAGAACTGTCCATTTATTCCTCCTCTCTGCTTCCTTCTGTTTAACCAATTTCTAATCCGTAAGAAGTCCTGTCTGCTTGTTCACTGACCGCTAAACTTACTCAGATGCTGGTTGTTGTGGGTTTTCCGGGCTGTATTGCTGTGGTCTTGGCATTGTAGTTCCTGACATTTCGCCAGCAGCTGTGGCTGGCATCTTCAGAGGTGTAGCACCAAAAGACAGAGATCTCTCAGTGTCACAGTGTCACAGTGTGGAAAAGGTGTTGGCAGGTCATTTATATCTACTCAGGAGGGGTGGGGTTGAGCTGAGTCATCCTGTAAGAGTTTCCCAGGGTGTGGAATGCTAATGGCAGGAGGCTTCACTGTATCCTGAGGAGGTTCTTTTGCATATGGATTGGTGCTTGATGTGCTAATCTTCTCCGCAGGGCTATTGTCGGGTGTAGAGTGTTTTGTTAGCCTGGTGTTTTTCAGAACTGGAAACCATGCTCTGTTCATTCTTAAGGTTTCTTCTTTCCTGTTGAAGTTTTGCTTATGCTTGTGAATTTCAATGGCTTCCCTGTACATGCCGACACACACAGAAAACTATGCAAGACAGAAGCACAGCCACCTAGACTATATGGATTCCCTAAAATACATAAGGATTCAGTCCCACTCCGACCCATTGTGAGTGCCATTGGTTCACCAACATATGAATTAGCTAGACATCTGGCCCATCTCCTGCAAGACCACATCGGGAAAACCTTGTCTTACATCAAAGATTCAGCAGATTTCATCAACAAAATCAGTTCTCTGAAACTCAATCCACAAGACATACTTGTCAGTTTTGATGTTGTATCCCTGTTTACCAAGGTTCCAGTAAAAGACACTATTGCACTTATTAATCAGATTTTCCCAGAGGATGTAACAGCCTTATTCCATCATTGTCTGACAACCAGTTACTTCCAATGGGATAACAAATTCTATGAACAGATGGATGGGGTGGCCATGGGGAGCCCTCTCAGCCCAGTTATAGCAAACTTCTACATGGAACATTTTGAAAAAACAGCTCTAGAATCAGCACCCCACAAACCTAGTGTCTGGTTTCGGTTTGTGGATGATACATTTATCATTTGGAGCCATGGGGAGGAAGAATTGATGGGGTTTTTGAATCATTTCAACAACATCCACCTGAACATACAATTCACTATGGAGAAAGAAATCGAGGGAAAACTCCCATTCCTGGATACCTTGGTCATCCGCAAAGCAAACGTTCAGTTAGGTCACAAGGTCTACAGGAAACCAACTCACACTGATCGGTACTTACACAAAAACTCCAATCACCACCCCCGACAGAAAAGAGGCATAATGAAAACATTAGTGGATCGTGCAAGATGGATATGTGAGCCGCACTTTCTTAATGAGGAAATTAATAATCTAAACCACGCACTTCAGGCAAATGGCTACTCCAGAAATGAAATCCGAAGAGCAATCAAACCCAGGATGAATCAAACAAGCAAGGAAAAACAGTCTCCTACAGGAAAAGTGTTTTTGCCATATATCAAAGGAATTACTGATCAGATGGGAAAGCTTATGAAAAAGCATAAACTTCAAGCAGTATTCAGACCCACCCAAAAATACAACAGATGCTACGATCAGCAAAAGACAGTAGTGACCCCCTCACCTCTGCAGGAGTATACCGTATACCCTGCAGCTGTGGACAAGTGTACATCGGGACCACAAAGCGTAGCATCCAGACAAGAATAAAAGAACATGAAAGACACTGCAGACTTGGACAACCTGAAAAATCAGCAGTGGCTGAACATAGCCTAACACAAACAGAGCACAGTATCTTATTCCAGGACACCAAAATACTGGACAACACTTCCAACTACTGTGTCAGACTGCACAGGGAAGCCATTGAAATTCACAAGCATAAGCAAAACTTCAACAGGAAAGAAGAAACCTTAAGAATGAACAGAGCATGGTTTCCAGTTCTGAAAAACACCAGGCTAACAAAACACTCTACACCCGACAATAGCCCTGTGGAGAAGATTAGCACATCAAGCACCAATCCATATGCAAAAGAACCTCCTCAGGATACAGTGAAGCCTCCCGCCATTAGCATTCCACACCCTGGGAAACTCTTACAGGATGATTCAGGTCAACCCCACCCCTCCTGAGTAGATATAAATGACCTGCCAACACCTTTTCCACACTGTGACACTGAGAGATCTCTGTCTTTTGGTGCTACACCTCTGAAGATGCAGCCACAGCTGCTGGCGAAATGTCAGGAACTACAATGCCAAGACCACGGCAATACAGCCTGGAAAACCCACAACAACCATCGTTCTCCGGCCGTGAAAGCCTTCGACAATACATTACTCAGATGCCTTTGAAATACTTCGTTTAAAAAAAACCCAAACTTTTGGAAATATAGGATGTCTGCTGGGTCATTGTCATCTTCACAGTTCACTTTCTCAAAGAACTCCTAATGGTTGGTGAGGCAGGACTTCCCTTGGCAGAAACCATACTTATTTTCCCTCAGCAGGCTTTGTTTCTCTATATGCTTAATAAGTATTTATTTAATAACAGTTTCTACTGGGATGAACATTAGGCTAGCTGATAGCATTGCCAGGTTCCTATACGCTCCTGACTGGAAGAGGGGACTTGGCACTAAAGTGTGTGCACGCTCCCGGCACATGCACAATAACGTCACTTTCGGGAGTTATGTCATCGTGCTGGCCATGGGTGAGCTCCCAATTTTTCACACAGGCCTAAGTCTGGCTTTTAGGGGTCAAAATTGGCCACAGTGAAGCTTGGGAACATGTCAATGGCCAGCGTGACAATGTCACTTTAGGAAGTGACGTCATGCCTCCTGGGATCATGCACACTGTGCGTGTTCTCAGGGTACCTGCTGGTGGCGGGTGACCTCTGGCGGGGGGGTTGCCATCTCCCACCAGTCACTGGAAGATCCGTGGGTAATGGGCCAACCCCTCCGGTACCTGGAAACCCTACTAACTGACCAGTAATGTCCTGGATTCCCTATGGATGCCTTTTTAAAAACTTTTGTAATGTTTATTACTCTCAGATTTTCTGGTACAGAAGCTGGTTTTATCTACAAGTTACATATACAGATTAATATATCAACAGTTTTGCATTTGAGTTCCTTAAGAACCCTGGGGTATACGCCACCTGGACCCAGAGACATACTGGTTTTTAATTTACAAAATCATACCAGAACTTCAACTTTTATCACCTCAATTTGACTCAGTTCTTCAGACTTCCTTCCAGAAAATAGCTGTTCCAGTGACCAGCACAGGTTGAATCAGGTGAGATATTTGGAATGTGGAAGTCTGGTGTGTTTTAAAAGCATACCAAGTCCCTCAGTGCAGACTCATCAGTGTAAGAAAAGTAATAACTTCATTGTCTCTTTTGGATTGCTGCAATAAAGGAAAAATTTCTAAGATTCCTTGTTTAAAATCTCTCCCTGCTGCTTATCTGTGCAGTAGGATGCTTTCTAATGTATGAAGTTCTCTTTGTAACTATAGCAAATTAGCCTTAATGCAGTTGGCTAAAGCAAAAGCCAACCAGTCATTTTAGGAACATTCAAGAAGGATGTTAAAAGCCTTCTAATAACAAAAAATAATTGCAGTTAAACAGGCCTTCAAAATGAACACTGGGAGGCAGCTTTGAACCTTACATATTCAACAAGCGACAGGAAGTGCAGGGCAATTTTGCAATATGGGTTAGTGCTGTGTTGCCCTGCTGTAGGAGTGCCATTTCTATCTGTATGGAAGAGGCTTAAAAGGGTGCTTTCAGTAGCTCACAAAATGCTTCAAATATTGTCCCTAGATAGTGTGTGCTTTTTCTCCATGTTATGAATCAGCTCTACATGCTATGTAGAAGAGAGTGAGGGTGTGCAAGTGGCGGGGGGGGGGGATTTGACCCTTCTCCCTTTTACCTTGCTGCACTCCATTGTTCTGTAGCTTTTCAGCTAAAGTCTGATACTGGAAGCGAGCTGGGCTGGAAGGGGTTGTGGAAAGAAACAAGGTACAGAAAGGTAGGCAGCCGCCAAGATTTAGATCCCCTCTAGTGATGGTTCAGAATATTTTGGTACCAGTGGTGGCACTGCAAGACTTACTTCAGACCTGGTTGAGTGCAGTCTGGATTTAGGAGGCTATAGCTGATTCCGCACACGTTGGACAATGTACTTTCAATGCACATTATCAATTGTTTGAGGTGGATTTTTTGTTCCGCACACAAAAAAATCCGTTCCAAATGATCTATAAAGAGGATTGGAAGTGCATTATCCAACATGTGCGGAATCACTCAATGACAGGTGCTGCTTGCCTGCCTAGGCTAGCTTGTTGTCTTGTCCTGTGCTTCTAGGAGCAAACAGAGTCTCTGCTGGGCTGCCAAGGGTGCTTTGGACCAAGCTGATAGCTGAGAAGGGATAGTAGGCATAAGCCATGCCTATCAGCTCATGCTGCCAGCCAAGAGCAAAGTAGGCCCCTGCAGAGTGTTGGTGCCCTTCTAATGGTACTGCCCAAACAACTGCTGGGTTGCTTGGCTAGATAACCAGCTCTAACCCTTTCAGCCAGAGGCTCTTCTTTGTTTTTTAAAAAATAGACCGCCTTATCATTACTTTAAACATGAGCAGGCAAACATAAATAAACATGTGTGGACCCCCCCCTCCCTAATTCATTTACTTCAGCTCTTAGCTGGCTTGAATCAGCTGAACTGCAGGAACCTATGTTCTACTTGTGATATGCTGGTCTGTGTTTATCTTACTGTGGGGTAGTCAGTGGACGATTCTACTATACCACAGCTGGTTACGCTTAGTCCAAAAGGGCATCTCATCTAGTATATGCTTTGCTGTGGGCTTCCATGGGCAAGCTTTTTCCAAAGCAGTCTTTAGGCAAGGGATAGAACTGGGTTTGTATGACTGGTGGTAGTGGCAATAATAGGCAATGCATGGAAACTTGCTGCTTATTAGCAGTCTTGTTGCAACTGAAAAGGAAAAGAAGGGAGCGTGATACTGTAAGGAACTATCCTAATTGCTCTGCAGCTGTCCTGAAAGATCAAGATGTTTGGGTACGTGTGTGTTTGTTTTCATTCCTTCCAGCAATAGACTGCTGGTTGCAGCCATTGATTTGGCTGCATTGGATAGATGCATTCCCACCGCAAACCTGTATGGAACCTCTAGAGATGGAGAAGAGATTACACCTTTAAAGCAACTACCCATTATAAGACATCCATTACACACACAATCTCTCACTTTCTGGAAAATGACTTCAGTATGTCATTCTAATTGCTTTTAAAAATGTGCCCCTCTTTAATCTGTACTGCAGAAATTGAAAGCCTTCAGAACGTAGCTCTTGCAAGATTGACTTGTGTTTTTTGTTTTTTTTGTTGCAGGACCAATAGTTCCTTCTACAAGTGGGAATATTTTTACAAGTGCTGATGTGGTAAGGCATATGTGTAAGTCTCTTCCATCCATCCAACATACCAGACTTCTCTGCAGTATATACAGACTTGACAAGGATGGTAGAAAATGAGTAAAAGAAGTTTGCCTAATCCAGAAAAAAATATGATTCTCTTTAAAGAGAGCTGTGTGTTTGCTAGAGGGAATTCCTGCTTGGTTAGAGAGATGAAAAATATTCTCAGCAGGGAAGGGGAAAGCCTGAAGTGAAAGGTATAATGGCTCGTATTAAGGATCGATAGTCACATGAGTATCTGCAAACTGTCTACAATAGGGAGCCACAGCTAATTCTGACTCTCTGAGTAGTTTACCTGTATATATATGTGTAATGATTTCAAGAAATAGGTGCATGTGTCTTTAAATGTTTGTTGAGATAGGTGAAGAGTGGGGGTGAAAGAGAGATGAGTGAGTGATATGATTGGTTGATGACAGAGTGGGCGGAGTGAAGGCAGTTTTCAGTTACTGAGGGAGAGAAAAAGATTCAGTTAGGGCAAGAGAGGCGAGCTGTGTGCAGCCTGAGTGTGTTCATGTATTTGTGAGGGAAAGGCAACCTGAGTGGAAGCCTGAACTGAGTGTGTCTGTGAGACTATATATTCATTCTATTTGAAACAGGCAAACTGTGTGTGCGCCTGAGAGAGAGAGAATTGAGAGTGAAAAGAAAACAGGCTAGCTGTGTGCTGTCTGAGGAGTTCTCTGTGAGAGAAATATAGAGCCTAGAGAAAGAGGCTAACTGTGCGTGAAGCCTTACAAGAGATCTGTGTGAATGAGTTTGGATGAAGCAACTAGAAGAACTAAGAACTACTTTTATGTAACCAATACGCTTCTTAAAAAATAAACTTTTATTTTGTTTTGTTATATCCCAGAGTAGCAGTCATTGTTATCTCCCATTCCTATCCTCAGGACCACATAGAACCACGAAGGAGCCTGAAGCATAAACACGTTACCAAAGGGAAAACTTAAATAAAATATATTGGAATTTAATATTCCTGGTGGCAGCTAACTACCCAGAGGGTGTGAAGGGAAAGATTAAAGCAAAATCCACCCTAAAGAAAGTGAAGATCATAACAATATGTTTGTGTTAAATACATTTGTCCTATTACTATGTATTTTTAGAATCATATCATATCATATATAGAGAGTTGGAAGGGACCTCCAGGGTTATCCAACCCCCTCCACAGTGCAGGACATTCACAACTACTCCTCCCCTCAATTTTGCCCTTTGGGATCATGAACTGCAACCTTTTAGATGAACATCCAGTCCCTCCTTATTCCCTTGCCCTTGCCTTTTTTCTGCCATACTTTTTGCTCTTTAATTAGGAACTCCAAAGTAAGCTTTTTGTCTGGTCCATGTTTTGTAAGCTGCAGAACTCCCATTTGGCACATATACAAGATGTCGCTCTTCTTTTTCCCTATTGGACTGATTTGCTGCCCAGGAGCCAGTTCCCTGCACCAATGTTGGATTCTCATTGGGCCAAAGGATTGTGTTCTCTCTCCCCATCCCACCCCCACTTCTTCTCTGCTTGAGAAAAATGACATGATCATATCCTGGGTGCTTTGAACCTTTATCTAGGCTACTGCTTTGATGTTTGTGCGGTTTGCCCAGAAATAAACTTTGCTTCTAATAGTCAGCCCTGTCTGAGTTCTCAGAATTCATTCCAAGTTTGTAGTGATTCATCACTTAGAGCCAACCTACAAGAGACAAATTCCACGAAGAGGAACACATGAAGGGAGTTGCAATGTTAGCTGGGAAGTTGAGTTTTAAAAGAGATCAGAAGGCTTGTCAATTTCCCTTCTCTACAGAACCGGGGAGATCACTGCTCAGAGGGTTTGTTAATTTTCTCTTTGCCTCCCAGTTTCACTTCCCCTTTCAAAAGGACCTGGGGTAATGGAAATCTTTTCAGCATGCAAAAGAGCATATTTTAAAAAGGTGACTTTAATATCCCAGTCAGGAGGTTTGTGGACTGAAGCAAAGAAGGAAGTCAGTGTAAAAGTATAGTGCAGTTGATTAAAGCAAAAATTAGCATCTGTAATGAAATAAGAATCCTGTGTCTCTATTCAGCTTTGGGGGTGGGATGTTCCATTGTTCTGAACTTGTAAATGAATTCAAGTTCAAATATCTCATATTGTAATTTGTCCTTGAAGCCTCTATATTTGAGGACAGTCACTTTTAGGCCAGCATTGGAATGTCATGGAAGATTAAAATGGTTTCTGAGTCTTGTAAGTCTTAATGTCAGATTTATGCCCATTTATTCTTTTGTGTAGAGACTAGAGATGGGCATGAACCAGGAAAATGTCACAAACCACAGTTCGTGGTTCGTTGTGTTTCACAAACCATGAACTTTCACAAACTTGCCCCGGTTCACGAACTGGTTCATTTGGTTTGTGGTTCATCACTTCCAGGGGCTGTAGAATGGCTCCCTTGACAGTCAGAGATACCAAACTCACAGGGAGTCTTCAGCATGCTCCCCTCCAATCACCCTCCAGGTTTGGTGAAGATTGGATTTTGTATGTCTGAGTTATATACCCACAAAGTGGCTGCCCCCAGGAAAGTTCCATTGCAAATTGACTTGCATTGGCACCATTGAAATGCATTGCAGCACCAAAAAGTTACAATGAAAACATTGGATGAAGAGGAAGATTCTGTAACTCCATCCTATGTTTTTATTGAAGACTCCCTGTGAGTTTGGCATCTCTGACTGTCAAGGAGGCCATTCTATGATCCCTGGAAGTGATATGAACCAAATGAACCGCTTTAAAGTTTGTCACGGTTCACCAGAAATGTGCTACCATGAACCAGCCCAGTTTGTCTTTGAAATATGAACTTTGGTTCATATTTCGGTTCGTGCCCATCTCTAGTAGATACTTACCTGTTTATCTAATGTAGAGAGTGGAAAGGCACTGACATTTTATAGCATATATAACACTGGAAGATGAACGAGTGAATGAACCTGAGATGGTATAACTGGTGTTGTTAGGTCCAGTAATTGTGTTGTTGGAATGAATTGGCATCTTGGTCTACTGCAGGCTTTGGTCCCAGAGTCTGTGTTAGGAAGTACGTTATTGTGGGTGAGAAGTTGTTTAAAATTAGGGAGCAGTCTGTGGGCAAGAAAAGGTTTGCCTCCCAATATTTGTTAGAGAAGAGTATCATGGTCCAGAATAGGTTGCAAGTCATTAATGATATGTTGAACTGGTTTGAGCTGAGAGCTGTATGTAACCACCAGTGGTCACAAACAGAACAACAGAATGGCACTGTCAGATTTATATCCCCTTATTCCGTTGCACGGGACTGACTTGTTTGTCCAGTGTAGAGAGTGGAAGGGCATTGCTGACACTTCATAGCATATGTTACAAGCATATCAGGAAAAAGAATATCAAAGGTTTTGACTGTCTGCTTACACTTTCCAAGGTGTGGCTGACCTGGTTTTTCCATAACTGGGAGATTGTTACCCGAAAAATCTGAGTTCTGACTCCTGCCAATCATCCACCCAGGTTACGCATTACAGTTCATTACAGTGCTACCCTTGCTGTTTTCTTTCTCTTTCCTGTCCCTCCACCTTCTCAGGCATTGCAGAATGTTCAGACTCTGCTGGAAAAGTGGGCAATAGAGGAAATCCCTGCCTCCCTGTGGATCGTGTGTGTTCACCTTACTTCCACATAGACAACAAGTTGGGGGCAAATGCCCTATTGTAGACCTGCATCTGCCAAACCAGTTTGTAGTTTAGTCTTCATCTAAATCGAAACTTGGTACTGCCAGTCTTCGTTCCATCACTCAAAGATGACACAAAGGGCCGTACACTTCTTAAACCTAAAGCACTCCCTCTTCTTCTACTTGCAAGGACAGAGCAATTTAGGAAGGTTAGAAACCTCTTTATTGTCTTAGGGCCTCCCCAAAAGGTTGTAATTTCTGCCTGTGTTCATCATTTGTATAAAATTTTATTGGATTAGAATATATCATCATTCAATACAAACATTCCCCCTTTGTAAATATCTACTTCTAACCCCCTCCCTTTCCTCCCCCCTTTTGTTTGACTTCCAACAGTTTTCCAACCCTTTGTCTATCTTATTACTTACTTACTTATTACCTCATATAATCTATTAAACATACATTTAAACTCTCTTCTAAGCTTGTTATTTTTTTTTATAACACAGAGTTACCTTTAACCCCTCCTTTACTAAATCCTATATTCTAAATAACACATTGCTAGCATATATTACCAAACTTTATATTATTAGTATAACATTTTATCCATTTTCTATTCCCTTACTTAATCTCTTTATTCTCCCCCATATAAGTTAATCAATTTAACTTATATTCTGTATATTTCTTTAAACATTTCTTATTCTCAATCGATCTTAATTATATGAAATATCTGTTATACTAAAAACTTAACTACATTAAAAATACCTAGCTAGCATGCTCATATATATTCATAATATATATTCATAATAATACATCTATTATTTGATACTATGAATAATAAAACAAAATTTCCATCTTAACCCTAATAATAGCTTAGAATTTAATAATTAAATCCCCCTTTCCCGGTAAAGCCGCTTCTCTCTTCTTTTATAGAGTCTCAGTAATTCTCAAACTGCCACAGTTCCCCTTCCACATCCCATTTTTTCTCCAAGTATTGCTTCAGTTTCCCCCAATCCATATTAAACTGTCCTGGATCAAGGTCTCTCAGCTTCCTTGTCATTTTGTCCATCTCAGCCATGTACAGCAATTTGTAAATCCAATCTTCAATAGTTGGTACTTCTTGCAATTTCCACTTCTGCGCGTATAAAAGTCTAGCTGCTGTTGTCATATAAAATAACAATGTTCTGTGTTGTGCTGGAATATCTTCCATTCCCAAGTTCAGTAGCAGCAATTCTGGGTTTCTATTAACTTGAAACTGTAAAATCTCATTAATCACTTCTATTATTCCTCCCCAGTATTGCTTAGCTACCTCGCAAGTCCACCACATATGATACAAAGATCCTTCATGCTTTTTACATTTCCAGCATTTATTTGACATATTAATATTTCCTAGCGCAATTTTCTTTGGTGTCAGGTACCAACGATATATCATTTTATAAACGTTCTCTTTAATATTTGTACATGTCGTGATCTTCAAAGTCGTTTTCCACAGGTATTCCCACGCCTCCATTGTTATCTCTTTATGAAAATTTATCGCCCACTTCACCATTTGAACTTTAACTGTCTCATCTTCTGTATACCATTTTAAAAGTACTTTATAGATCTTTGAAATTTCTTTTTTACCCTCTTGAAAGATTACCTCTTCTAATTCTGAATTCTCCATTCTTAGTCCTCCTTTTATACAGTCCAAATTATAAAGATCTCTTATCTGTCTATATTGAAACCATCCATAACTTGAGGACAGCTCCTCTTCCGTCTTTATTCTCAATTTAGAGGATTCCAATAATGTTATCTCCTTGTATGTTAAACACTGTTGTTCATTTTCGACAGTTCTTGGATCTATTACCTCGAACGGAACCACCCACAGGGGAATTCCGTCCTTCAGGTAATTTTTATACTTCTTCCAGACAGTAAAAAGGCTTCTCTGAATATAATGGTGTGAGAACATAGAGTCAGCTTTTACTTTATCATACCACAGGTATGCATGCCATCCGAATATTTTTTTGTATCCCTCCAGAGCCAATAGCTTGCAATTCTTCAACGTCATCCACTCTTTTATCCAAGTCAGGCAGATTGCTTCATAATATAGTCTTAAATTGGGCAGCTGCATTCCACCTCTCTCTTTAGCATCCTGTAATACTTTCATTTTCACCCGAGGCTTCTTGCCTGCCCACACAAAGTCCGATATTTTCCTTTGCCATTTTTCAAATTGTTTAGAGTCACGAATAATTGGAATTGTTTGTAGCAGGAACATAACTCTCGGCAGTACATTCATCTTTACTGCTGCAATTCTTCCCAACCACGACAAATTCAGCCTATTCCATTTAATCAAATCTTGCTCTATTTGAGTCCACAGTTTCTCATAGTTATTCTTGAATAGGTCTATGTTCTTCGCGGTTAGTTCGACTCCCAAATATTTTACCTTATTTGTTACTTCACAATCTGTTATTTCCTCTAGTTCCTGCTGTTTCTGTTTAGTCATATTCTTACATAGTATCTTTGACTTCTTTTTATTTACATAAAATCCAGCCAAATCTCCGAATTCCCTAATTTTCTCCATTACTTTTGGCATATTCTCAATAGGATCATCCACAATTAACATTATATCGTCCGCAAATGCTCTGATCTTGTAAGAAAACTCTCTTATTTTTATTCCTCGGATTGCATCATCCTCTCGAATTTGAATCATCAATATTTCCAAAACTAAAATAAACAACAATGGAGACAGCGGGCAACCCTGTCTAGTACCTTTACCTATTGTCAATTTCTTAGTCACATCTTCATTCACCACAATTGCTGCACTCTGGTCTCTATACATTTCTTTCACTGCACGAATGAACTTTTCTCCCATTTGCAGCTTCTCCATTGTGGCAAACATAAAGTCCCAGTTCAAATTATCAAATGCTTTCTCAGCGTCCACGAAGAAGAAACCAACTTCTCTATCACAACGTTTGTCATAATATTCAATAGCATTTATAACTGTCCTTAAGTTGTCCTTAATCTGTCTGTTTGGCAAAAATCCAGCTTGCTCCTCTACAATAAATTCAGACATCCATCCCTTTATTCTCTCAGCCAAAATCTTCGCAAAGATTTTGTAGTCATTATTCAGCAACGAAATTGGTCTATAGTTTTTGACACTAGTCAAGTCTTGTCCCTCTTTAGGAATCAGTGATATATTAGCTTCGCTCCAAGTAGCTGGAGTCCTTTGATCTCGCATAACTCCATTGATCACCTCTTTCAGAAAGGGCGCCAGCTCATTTGCCAATACTTTATAAAATTTAGCTGTAAGTCCATCCGGACCTGGCGCCTTTCCTAATTTTGTCGACCGTATTGCCTCTTTTATTTCTTCTTCCGTCACTTCTCTATTCAATTTATCTCTCCATCCTTCAGAAATTGCAGGGAGCTTCATTTTTCCCAAATAGCTCATTATTAAATCTTTATCAACTTCTTTTTTTTGGTACAACTTTGCGTAAAATTTAAAAAAGGCTCTACTAATGGCTGTCTGTTCCAAATGTGTTTTATTCTCCTCGCAAATTTTGTTTATGGTTCTTTTCTCCTTTCTTTTTTTTAATTGCCATGCCAGATATTTCCCAGGTTTATTTGCACCCTCAAACGACTTTTGGTTCATTCTCTTAAGATTCCATTCCATTTCTTTATTATTCATTGCCGTCAACTGTTCTTGAAGGATTTTAATCTCCTGGTATAACTTCTTTTTCCCTGGTCTCTTCTTTAATTGAGTCTCTTTGGCTTTTATTTTTTCCATAATCTCCAATCTCTTCTCCTCTCTTTTCTTCCTGGCTCTAGCATTTAAGTCCATTAGTATGCTTCTAGTCACTGCCTTATAAGTGTCCCATACCTTGTTTGTTGGTACTTCGTTGTTCATGTTGTATTGTATAAAATACTTAGTCTCTCTTCGCAACAATTCAATATTTGCCTCTTCTTGCAATATATCTTCGTTTACTCTCCAACCTCTTCTTTTTATTCTTTTCCCAAACCTCCACATGATTGGATTATGATCTGAGCCTACCATAGGCATTATTTCCACGTCCTTAGTCCAAAGCACTAAGTCTTTGGAGGCCCAGATCATATCAATTCGTGACAAAGTGGAGTGTCTTGCAGAATAAAATGTAAATTGTCTACTTTTAGGATTCTGTCTCCTCCATACATCTTCCAAAGTTTCTTGTTCTTTTATTGCAAAAAAAGACTTTGGTAATAGTCCTCTTTTCTTTTGTGCAGTAGCAGATTTCTTGTCTTCATCCAAGTTAGTAACGCCATTGAAGTCTCCAGCTAAGATCATCTGGTCATAAGATAGTCCATCTAGTTGTTTACTCAAGTCATCAAAAAAACTTTCTTTTGCTCCATTAGGTGCATATATTCCAATCACCAACAGTTTCTTTAAATTCCATATAATTTCCACTGCTAGGTATCTAGCTTCGACATCACACATCACTAATTTTGGCTGCAATTCCTCTTTTATATACAACACCACCCCTTTTTTCTTCTTTTTTGAAGCAGCCACGAATTCACTTCCCAATTTTGCAAATTTTAGATATTTTATGTCCTGCTTTTTAATATGAGTTTCTTGCAAACAAACAGTGTCACATTTTTGTTTTAATAGCCAATGGAAAATATTTTTTCTCTTACTGGGAGAATTAAGTCCATTTACATTCCACGATAAAATTTTACACTCCATATTCATGATCTTGCTGTTGGTAAGTCCTTTTCATTGTCCCTAATAAACTTCCATCTCCAGTTCAGATCTGATATGCTTTTTAACACCACCAAATTCAAAGGACACTCTCTCAGGCATTTCCCATCTGTATCTTATTTTCATATCCTTCAGAATCTGGACTAGATTTTTATATTTTTTCCGGTCTAGCAGCACCGATCTGGGCAATTCCTTCATAATGATAACAGTCTTGCCGTCGACTTCTAATGGATCTTGAAACTGTTTACTCACAATCAATTCTCTTGTGTTGCTGGTCGTAAACTGCACAATTACATCTCTTGGCAATTTCCTCTGGGTAGCAAGTCTTGAGTTTATTCTGTAAACCACATCTAGGATAGCCGCAACTTCCCCCTCCTCTTTCCCCAGGTATTCAGCCAACACTTCTACAATCTGTTCTTGGGCAGTCTTTCCTTCAGTTTCCGGCAAGCCATGAAACCTTAACTGCTTCTCCATGTGTTTACTTTCCGCAACTGCCATTCTACCTCTCATCACCCTCATCTCAGTTTGTTGCGTGTCTGCTAGAGTATCCACCGCGCTTTCTACTACATTAATTCTTTGCTGCGTGGCTTGCAAGTCGTTTTGTATCTTTTCCATACCTTTCGTCACTTCCGCCAATTCTTTTCTAAGTGTCTCTTTAAACTCTTTCGCCGTCTCTGGTATCATGTCTTTAAGCTCCTTAATTCCTTCTGAAACTTTTTTATCTAAGCTTTCAATTGCCGCCTGCCACTCCTTTTTCGACATCGTGGGGCTAGCTTTGCCTCGCTCCCACGTGTCTGCCCTTTTCCTCAACTCCATGGCGTTTTACTTTCTATACTCTATATTTTCTTGCCGGGATTTCCCCTCCTTATACTCAGTCTGTCGCAGTTTTAAAATTAACTTTAATACTTCGTTTGTTAAGTTAATCTGTCCCGTTTCAAGAGATAGTGATCTTTACCTTCTTAGTCGATTTCTCGGGTTGTAATCACTGTTCCAATCTTCCATTCACATCAGTTCCCTTTGCCCCTGTTTGAAGCTTGGGCATGTAGGTCTTATGCCAACCGAATTGGCTCCGGAGCTACTGCAGAGATCTTGGCAAAACCTGTCTTCGGGTGGGACCTCAAGGGACGGGAGAGAGTCCGTTGCGCAGGACCCCCCCTCGCCCGAGATCAACACGCCCGAAGGTTGTACTAGGCCTGCTCTCCGCCTGAGAGCAGTTGGCTGCGGGCGATTTCGGCCCCTCCAGCCCTCAAAGCATTCCGGACAGCTCAGCTTTAAGAGCTGCGTTAGACCTCCATGGATCCCAAACCGGAAGTCTGTGTTCATCATTTGTAGATGGCTATGAAAAGGCTAATGTTTTCCTTCTGGGAATCACAGCCCATTCCAGCAGGACGCAGGCTTTCTCTTCCACTTTCCATAGAGGATCCTCTCTGCTGGATGTCTGCAGGGCGGCCACCTGGTCTATACCATCTATGTACATCAAGTACTATGCTATTGATGGGGACCCCAGGAATGATTCTGCTGTAGGCAAAGCAGTTGTCCACAACCAGTTTTCTTAAGGGCTTTACACCCACCTCCTCTGGTAAGCTAGCTTCCCACTCTCCCTTATGGGTCTACATGGAAGATACAACGATGAAAACATAGTCTGCCGTCCAAGTCGCACTTACATTTAACTGATGTTCATTGAGTGTTTTGTGCAGGCACACAACCCTTCTTTCATCCCTGCTGTGAGCTCTCAGGAAGTATTCCTGTTTTGGGTCCTCTTCTCTAGCAGCAGACTCAGCAAATGGAAAGAGGAAGGTGCTCTGCCCCCCTTAATATAGGCACTGTTGGGAACTGCACTAAAGAGTGAAAAAGAGCCTCACACTGTCAGAACTTTTGGAATGTCCACAGCAGGCCTGCTCATGTACAGTTCCTCATGTGTACCTGTTGATGCTTCTTCTATCCCCACAAATCTCTTTGCACTAGAAGAAAGCTCTTCTAGTGGAAGAGAGTCATAAAGTCCAATCCAGTGGCACCAGCACTGTGCAACAAAAGAGCTATGCGTATCTTCCAATATTAGTTCGTTAAATATTGTGGCTATACTTTTCAGTTTTGTAAATGGTTCCAAACATATAGAAGTATAAAAGTTGGAATGCAGAACTAATATTCAGTTAAAGAGGTGATTAATGCTTTTGTGAGACAACAAGCTCCTCACTTGGATGAAGGTCTTTCTGAAGCGTTAAACTGTGTCTGGACTGTGTGGTAAAACAGCTCCTGCAGCTGCCTCTTGTCCTGTTTGGGAAATACACACAGCTGTCTCAAGGTATCGCCACACGAAACTTTTCTACATGGCCTGTGTACAAAAACAGCGTGTGGTAGAGAATTATTTTGCCAACTCTGCTGCTCCGTGTGGAAAATTTGTACACAGATTCTCCACATGGAACTGCAAAATCAGTGAAATAACTCCCCTTGCATGCAGTTTTCATATGAAAAAATGGCATTGAGGGCAGGGCAGGAGTCTTTCCTCCCCCTGCAACACTGTTCTGAGCTCATTTAGTCTCTCATCTTCAAAAAAGAAACAGTTCCCCTCAGTTGATGTGTGTCTGTAGGGAGCATGTTAAAACCTGTGCATGGCTGTGCAGAAACGTATTGTATATGGAACCCTAAGATCTGCAATTACCAGACTTTTCCAGCTTTATTCCACAATGCCAACAGAAAGGAGATCCTTTCATTGCTTCCCAGGTACTAGAAGTTTCTATAAGTACATATGTTTTTCAGGAAACTAAACTATCTCTATTGAAAAGATTCTTCTTCAAATAAAGGGCTGCAGGCATTTCCTGGCCACTTTGTCCAATTTACCCTGAAAATAGAGGCAGTATTAGGAATCCAGCATGTTTCAGTAATTCAAAGCCATGCAGTAGTTTCTCAGCTTGTCTTGCAAAAATGGTAATTATGTACCAATTGTAGGCTTTCATGTAGAGCAGAATAACGTATCTATTGTGGGGAGGGGGAAATATAACTTGTCATTAAGAGTGGCTAATGTCAAAACGCTGGGGGGGGGACAAGCAAATGTCTAACTGCTGAGCAAAGAATAAATAAAATGAACAGTGAGCACCATCTTCTTTCTCTAAAAGTTATTTTCTGCATTTGTGAACTGAAAGAAGTGAAATAATCTTAGTGTTATCCTTTTTTTGTTCTGGTTAGGAGTTCATTCTTCTCCTGAAGCTATGCTTTTTCCTGGTGGTCACATAGCCATTCTCCTCTAGCTTGACCAGATGCTCCTTCCCCTTCTTACTTTTCAGTTCCTTCACAATGGAATTCTGTTTTAGTCACATTAGACCACACCTCCTCTACCTGGTGGAATACTAGTTTCCTGGCTTCTAATGTTACATGGAAGGGCAAAGTTTATCTGTCCGCTTTGCCACAAGGTTTCATCATAGATGGTACTGTTAGAGACTGCAGGTGGCAACTTACACGGCTGAATGCTCCTCTCTCCAAAGTAATTCTTTCCACACAAGCAGCCATGTCAGGAAGAGAAGTTCTAGCCTCTGTGATAGGCTGGGTTTCTATGTATAAGAATATTGGGGGGGGGGACGGAATTATGGTTGCCAGGTCTGCATTGGGAAATTCCCTGAGATCTGAGGGGTGGAGCCTGGAAAGGGTGAGCAGCCATTTTCTCCAGGAGAACTGATCTCTGTGGCCTGGAGATGACCTGTAATTCCAGGAGACCTCCAGCCACCACTTGGAGGCTGGCAACCCTAGGGGGATGCAACCCAGTATGTGAACTTATACCTGACTTAAGCGGTACAGTCAAGATACAAATTTAGGCATTTAACTGTTCAAATAGTTACTGAATGTTTTTCAAAACATTAACCTTTTAAGATCAGCTGAATTGATAATATGCTAATTACAAAGAGAAAAGAATGTAAATCAATGAAATTTTAGAATTAAAACCTTGTTCTTCCTCTTTTTGTGTTTAGTGACAGTTGTGAGTCTCCCACCTGGGAAGGAGAAGGGAAGGTGAGAAAATGGAAATATAGAAATATATAGAGCATACCTGACAGGGATATTAACACTTTTTCTTTTGTACCAAGGCGGCAGTGAAAATGGGAGCTGTCCAGAATTAAGGGGAAAGTGTTAGGCAAACAAAAGCTGGCCCCTCAGTCTATTTTCTCCATACATTTAATCAAAGCCTTCTCTCCACAGACTCCTAAGGTATGAGATCCTTGTCTGCACTTTCTTCAGCTCCACAGCCAATTATAGGCTGCTAGCTATCAAAAGAAGGGGCTATAAATACAAGAGCTAATTGGCTGCTGTATGAGTAGAGGAAATTACCAATTGTGGGGCTGGGGTGGGGGGAGAGAAAAGCATTGTGTGCTTTGGGAACAACAAAATAAGTTGGCCCTTCAAGCTGCACTTTGTTGAAGAGCTGCATTTTGCTCCAAAGCCAAAGTTTGGTCACCCCTAACTTAAAGTTATTAATACTGTTACTACTCATGGTATCAGAACACCCTCAGGCAGGGCTGCTGCCAAGGTACAAGACTTCTGGCAGGGCCCATGATCACCAATGCTCCCCCCACTCACATATTCCTTCCCCTGCCACCCACCCATATACCCTTCCCTCTTCCACTCATGAGTACTCTGCCACTGCCACCTTTGCTCCTGGCTTGAGTGTGCTGCCCAGCACCAGCATGGAAGGGGTGCAAGTGGCTGTGAGCAAGGGAGTGGGAAGGCTTGTGAGCACATTGGGGAACCCAGGCTGGAGGGCATGTGGGTGGGTGGACTGGAAGAGAAGTGCAAGCAGAGCACTGGAGTGAAGGGCCCCCCTAATAGCTGAAGTTGGTCCTTTTCATGTTACTAAAACTCCAGGTTTGTAATATTTTGTCAGTAGTTTATTCACCCACCCCCTTCTTTTGTCATCTTCCATCAGTGGGTGAAGACTTTTTTGTTTGGGATGGTATTCCCTCAATTATTCTTCTTCCTTCCACAATGTTATAACTGTTTCTGTCTTTTGTATTCATTTTAAGCTTTTGTTTTAAACTGTTTTATGAATGTACATGTGTGCTGGTTTTAACGGTTTTTAAGCTGATCTTTTAATTTGTTAGCCACTTTGGTGGTCCTGTGAGGGCAGAAAGACAGCATAAAAATCTTTTAAAATTAAAAATAAATATTTTAATATCTCACTCATAAGAAAGGAAAAGTCCATGTTAGGGGGAGGTGCATTATTGTGAGTAAGAAGTTGCTTAAGGTTGGGGGCTGTCTGTGGGTAAGAAAAGTTTCCCTCCCAGTGCTTGTTCGAGAAAAAGTATCATTGTCCAGCACAGGTTGCAAGTAATTAATGATGTGTTGAACTGTTTTGAGCTGAGAGCTGTATGTTACCTCTAGCAGTGTTCTGTTTGGTTTGGCCTGTCCTGTGGCAGGTCCATTCTAGCTTTGTCATTCCGTTTCCTTGCTACATCATAGGGGTATTGTAATTTCAAAATGTTTGTAAATCCTGTAGGTGAGAATCTCTGTCAGAGAGAATGGAACAGATGCAGCTGTAGTGTAGAGCTTAGTTGTAGATAGTGAATTGTTTGGTATGTTTAACATGGTGACTGGAGGCATGTAGACAGTCCACAGGCATCCTAACCTTAAACAACTTCTCACACAGAATAGTGCACTTCCTAACATGGACACAGGCCCTGGGACCAGGGCCTACAATAAAACAAGATGCCAACTCTGTCCTCATATTCACCCTAGTAGCATAATGACCAGCCATACCATCTCAGGTTCATTCACTTATTCATCCATCTTCCAACATTATATATGCTATCAAGTGTCTGCAATGCCCTTCCATAATCTACATCAGATGAACAGGTCAGGCCCTACGCAAAAAAATTAATGGGCATAAATTTGACATTAAAAATCACAACACTCAAAAACCAGTGGGAGAAACTTTTAATCTTCCAGGACATTCCATTGCCAACCTAAGAATGGCAATCCACAAAGTCGCTTCAAGGAAGATTACAACATGAGGCTGCTGAACTTGAGTCCATTCACATATTCAAAACAATGGACTCCCCATGGCTGAATAGGGACATAGATTCTTCTTTCACTACAGCTGCTAATTTTCTGCATTTCGTCTGTTGCACTAATCAAGCATTTTGCATTGTACTTTTGCATCCTGATTCCGTTGTTTGCAACACTCCTCTCACCTTTTGCCTGGGATATAAAGGTTCAGAAATCTCCATTCCTGATAATGGGAGTTTGACTTATGACCTGGAAATATTGTTGGTCTTTAAGGTGCTACTGGACTGAAATCTTGCTCTGAATACCAACATGGCTACCCACCTGACACTCAGTGTAGATTCAGAATTTCATGGAAGTCAGTAAGTTTTGAGTGAGTTAAAAACAATGATTGATTAGATTTTTAGCCCGTCCTCCCCGCAAGCAGGCTCAGGGCGGGTTAGAATCACAAACAAATTACAATGGATAAAAATAAAATAACATCCCAGTACAAACATGAATTTCAGTATTCCAGATGGGGCACCCTTCCTTGTTTCCCTGCCCACCACACATCAAGGAAGAAAAGGGTGGAGGTGTGGGTTGGTGAAATTCTAACTCCCCAAGCATAGCATGGGGGGGGGGGTAGATGAACCATATGCCTCCCCCATTGGTAGGAGACCGGCAGGGAGGCTAATTAGACGGATCCCGTGCTGGCCTCAACCATATGCCTGGCGGAACATCTCTGTCTTACAGGCCCGCCGAAAAGATATAAGATCTTGGCAGGTCCAAGTGTCTTCTGACAGAGAGTTCCTCCAGGTTGGGGCCAGGACAGAGAACGCCCTGGCCCTGGTTGAGGCCAGCCGAGCCTCCCTGGGGCCAGGGACCACCAGTAGGTGTTTACCTGCAGACCTAAGAGCTCTCCGAGGTACATACGGGGAGAGGCAGTACCTCAGGTATGCTGGTTCCAGTCCGTTTAGGGCTTTATTGGTAAGAACCAAAACCTTGAACCTGATCCAGAACTCCACGGGGCCACTGCAGCTGCTGCAGAGTTGGAGTCACATTTGCCCTGAATGGAATTCCTGTCAGGACACAAGCAGCAGCATTTTCGACCCACTACAGTTTTTGGGTCAGACCCAAGGGAAGCCCTGCATAGAGCGAGTTACAGTAATCTAATCTGGAGGTGACCATTGCATGGATCACTGTCATTAGGACATTGTCGTTAGTCCTCCATTGACAAGGAGGAATCCAGTGTCACACCAATTTAATTTAATTGACCTGACCAATGGAACGGGCACAAGTGGTGCCCCCTCAAAGGCCGGGAGCTGGATCCCCATATCTATCCCACATGGCCCAAGTACAGGACCTCCGTCTTCGTGGGGTTCAACTTCAGTCTGCTCTGCTTCACCCATCCAGACACGGCCACCAATGCTCTAATTAGGGTCTCGGGAGCAGAGCCAGGCTGGCCGTCCATCAACAGGTACAACTGGGTGTCATCCACATATTGATGGCAACCCAGTCCGAAACTCCATGCCAGCTGGGTGAGAGGGCACATGTAGAGATTAAACAACAATGGAGAGAGTAACGCCCCCTGTAGGACGCCACACACCAAGGATTGGCATGCTGATAACCTCTCCCCCAGCGCCACTCTCTGTCCCCGACCATGGAGAAAAGAGACAAGCCACTGCAGGGCAGTCCCTCAGATCCCCACATCAGCAAGGCGGTGGGTCAACAATTCATGTTCAACTATGTCGAACACTGCTGAGAGATCTAGCAACACCAGCAGCGCTGACCCACCTCGATCCAGATGCCTACGTAGATCGTCTCACTGGGCAACCAACACTGTCTCAGTCCTGTGGCCCTGGCAGAAACTGGACTGGAATGGGTCCAGGACTGATGCATCTTCCAGAAAACCCTGCAGCTGCTCCGCCACCACGCACTCAATCACCTTACCCAGAAACTGGAGGTTCGAGACTGGGCAGTAACTGGATGGATCCTTGGGGTCCAAGGTTGGCTTTTTCAGGAGGTGCCTCACTACGGCTTCCTTTAATGCCCCAGGAAAAACCCTGGAGCTCAGTGATAAATTAATAATGGCTTCCAACAGGGCCCTCAGCCCATTGATACTGGCCTTAACCAGCCACGAGGGGCAGGAGTCCAAGGGGCACATAATGGGCTTCACCAGCTGCAGGATCCTGTCAACATCCTCCTGGGAGACCAGACTGAAGTGATCTAAAATTGGACCAGAAGACGGCCAAGGGGTCTCCAGTTCCCTTACTGTATCAACCGTGACCGGCAGGTTGCAGCGGAGAGACGACTTTATCCACAAAAAAGCTCCCAAAAACCTCACAGCTAATAGCTGAATTTCTAATTTGGCAGTCTCCCAGAGAGAGGGAGACCAAGGACCAAAGTACCTACAATAATTTCGCTGGATGTGAGCTAGCAGACGCTATGGAGGCGGCATAATACTCCTTCTTTGCCGCCTTCACAGCCACCAAATAGGCCTTCATAAACGCTCTATAAGATGATCTTGCCTCTTTGCTCTGATTCTGCTGCCACCCTTGCTCCAGACGTCTCAGCTCCCGCTTCAACTGTCATAGCTCCTCCGTGTGCCAGGGGGCTAGTCTGGCACAGGAACAGAGAGGGCGACGGGGCAATTTCATTGATAGCTTCAGAGAGATGGCCATACCAGTCCTCCACCAGCTCATCTAACGAACCACCGGGGGCATTGGATCCCACAGAGCATTTTGGAAACCAATTGGATCCATTAGTCTCTGCAGACGAGCATAAATCAGCTCACCGCCTATGCAAGAAGGGGCTGGCACTCCCAGACGGGCCTTCCGGACAAAGTGGTCTGACCATGGCACCACCTCAATGGCATCAAGGTCCACCTGAATCCCCATCCCAAAGATCAAATCTAGCTTGTGGCCCGCTTGATGCATGGGAGCTGAAACAAATTGGGAGAGCCCTAGTGCTGCCATGGATGACACCAGGTCCACAGCCTGTGAGGAGGAGGCATCATCTGTCAGAGTCTGTTGTTCTAGAGAAATGCAACCTGTGTAACGCCATACTTATTTCTGTAGTTGTTTAGTCTTCCCCTGTCTCTCTAGGCCCGTGGGATGCCAGGAGCCATTTCCATGGGAGAGGATACTGCATCTTATCTGTTCTCTACTCAGCCAACCTTGGCTGGCCAGTGTTCCCACCGAGAAGTTTCCTGCTATGTGAACTCTGGGGGGAAGCTGGGCTCTGAGGGTTTGATGTGTAACAACTTTCGTTCTGTATCTCATTCCTAACAAAGCTTTGCTCAGCCAAGATCTGCTTGGTCCTGGAATGTGGACACCTGGGCCTGAATTCTGTCTTTCTAATAAAGCCTTTTGAAATCAAAAAGACCTTGTCTTCTTGCAAAAGGGAGGAAGGCAGACTCTAGCCAACTGGAATGCCATAGTCTGAAATTTTGTTAGGAATCCTTTTTATTTTTTCCCCGATGCCTCATCCAGGGAGGATGGATACCAAGGGCAACTTGATTGATCTGTCTGAACTTGGCATTGAGGATGGGGGACTTCCCGATCAGTCTCACATGGTACCCGACGGTGGATCCGAGACTGTACCTGATCCTGTTCTTAACGTCGTTCCTACCCAAGGAGCGGAGCCTGTTCCGGACAACAGGACTGATCCCGTGCCCGACAGAAGGGGGAAACCAACCGACCCAGCTACAGGAGGTGCCCGGCCGAAGGTGTGCAGAGTTGCCGGGGAGAACCATTTAATTTCGCTGCCAACGCCGCGGCAGTGGGGCTCCCGACCTCGAGAGACTAGGGAGAGATGAGCGGGCACCATGTTTTCCCGGTCGATGATCGATGTGAGGCGAACCATCGGGTCGACGGAGCAGGAGGGCCCAAGCATTGTGTGGGATTTAACTAGGGCCGCCCGCACTCCGGAGGACACTCTGGCCAGCACTCAGCCTTGGTATAAGTGGGATGCAGAGGCTGGCCGCCTGGAAGAGTGGGACCCCCGAAGGGGGACTGAAGATACCCAGGATTGGGAAACCACATGTCACGAGCTCATGAGCTGGGATTATACGGATGTAAATTCAGCCAGGGCTTGGGAACGAGGGTGCACGCAGCAGTTGGAGTATCGAGCTAGGCAGTGGAATCCGGAATTTTGGCCATTACCAGTTTGTCTAAAGGAATACACGCCAGCATGACCATTGAGGAGGAGCAGTTATTGCAAGGCAGAGGAGAGGAAGGTCCGATACAGGGAGTTTTCATGATTGGAGGTCGGTTGGAGGTGCAGAAGGGCCAACAAGACCCTGGCCCAGAGAATACATTCCTCCGAGGTCGAGAGAGCCGTTGGAAGTAAGTGACCGCGGGGAAGACGGAACGTCCAATGGAGTTCCGAACCACTATTGTCGGTTGGAAGATAGAATGGGGGCTATGGAGGAAGACCTAGCCCAGGCCATCTATCTCATTGGACTATTGGTAAGGGAGCAGCGGGAGGCGTGAGCAGTGGCGGGACAAGCAATAGCCCCGCTTGCTCCGTCAGCGTCACAGGGCCAAGTTCCAGCACTGACCCAAGTTCCGCTGGGAACTCAGTCCACTCCAGGATCGGGGGCCGGCCCATCACCGACTCCTCTACAGCTGCTGCCGGTCCAGACAATGCCAACAGCACCAGCTCCGCAACCACTGATCCCACCGGTACTACCGACCCCCCCCCCCGCAGCAGCCACAGCCTCCACCTCAACCAACAACGCCTGGCTAAGTAGCCTCGCCACCGACACCTCCACAGCAAGTGCCTCCACCACCTCCTCCTCAGCAAATTCCACCTCCTCCTCCTCCTCCTAGACAAGTTCCTCCACCACCCCCTCCTCAACAAGTGCCCCCTCAACGGGTGGTATCTCAGCAACCACCACCTCCGAGGCAGCCGCCTCCTGTGCAGCCTGCGCCGATCCCACAACCGGTCCCACAGCCAATCCCAGGACCCCTTCCGCAGGGTCCACCGGGGCAAGGCCCAAGAATTCCACCCCCTGGAGCACCCCAGCCCAGGCCGCAAGGGATTGTAGGACATATACCCCTTCCCCGAGGGCCACAAGACCGTCCCCGAGGACTGGTGCAGGGGCTCCTACCAGCTGGACCTCCTCCGGCCCCATGGCCAGCACAGCCGGATAGGCAAGGGGCGCCTGAGTTGCCATGAGGGTGGATTAAACTAGAAGCCACGTTTGACGGGGATACGCAAAAACTAGGGTTCTTCGTAGTCCAAGCTCTTCAATTTTTCAACCGGTGGGAACATCTGTTCCCAGATGAGGAAAGCCGGATTGATCACTTGGCCTCTAGGCTGGAAGGCAAAGCAGCTGAATGGTATGTGACTTTATATGATTCGGGAGCTCCCGAGTTGGACACGCTACAGAATTTTGTCTCCGCTTTACGTGCCCAATATGAGGATCCGTTAGAAGAAGACCGCGCTCGCACAGAATTGCAAACGCTCCGACAAGGTGCGCAACTGATCAGAGAGTATGTGGCCAAGTTCCGTCAACTAGCGGCTAAATGTCCCCATTGTGAAGAAGGAACTAAAATAGTAATGTTTAAAAGTGGCATGAACCCTAGACTCCTAGATCGTTCTTTAATGCAAGATGACCCCCCAACGCTGTTGGGCTGGATACAATTGGCCTGTGAAGTGGAAAACCGCATCCAACAGGTGAGATTAGTGGAACAACAACAAGCCCTAGGAACAAGAACAACTCCGGTGATACCCAAGGGGGGACGAGCAGGTTCACCAAGCCGCGGTGCGCGAGAAACTCCTTGGCGACAAGGACTATGTCTTCAATGCGGCCGCAGTGGACACTTCGCTGCTCAATGCCCCTTTCGCATACCCATTTCTACCCCCGCTACCCCTTCTCGCCCTATTCCAGCGCCGAGGTCTAGCCGCGGACGGAGAGTCCAAAAGCGCACTCAACCGGAGAAGGGCCTGAAAGCGGAAGAGGTGTTAATGGACTTAGATATGCAGCCCACCGAAAGCGAAGAAGAGGCACCCAGTCCCCAGTCGGGAAACGAGAGGGATCTGTCGTAAAGGGACCCGACTGGCAGATCGAAAAAAGAATCACTCAGAAAGAGGTGAGAGAAAAAGGGTCTGTATTGTTTCTTCCAGTTATTCTATTAAATCCCAAAAGAGGAACTCATATCTGTGTAGAAGCCCTAATTGATTCCGGTTGCTCCAGAGACATTATAGCACCTGCGTTAGTGAACGTCTTGGGATTAGAAACCAAAGAGTTAGACACCCCCATCATTTTTGAACAGATGGACGGATCTAATATGAACCCAGTAACTCTGGAAACTGAACAAATACCCACTGGTATGGAGGAACATTGGGAGAGCCGAAGTTTTGTAATCAGTCAAGCAGCTAAATACCCCCTTATCCTAGGCAGTTGTTGGCTATGGGATCATAACCCTTACATAGACTGGGCTAAAGGAATTGTCATGTTTAACAAAGAATATTGCGAACAGCATTTTTGGCAAGTAGATTGGGGGAGAGCCAAACCACCCTTAGTTGATGTGGCTCTCTTAACCCAAGAAGAAATCAGTTGCATTCCAAAGGAATATAGAAATCTCAAACAAGCCTTCAGTGAAGAGGAAGCTGATAGCCTTCCCCCCCATCGGGCCACGGATTGCGCCATCAAAATAATTCCAGGAGAAAGTCTGCCCAAAGGCAAATTATACTCCATGAACCCATTAGAAAGAGAGGAGCTACGGAAATTCATCGACAAAAACTTGGAAAGAGGTTTCATCCGTCCTGCAAACAGCCCACATGCAGCCCCCATACTTTTTGTCAAGAAAAAGGATGGAGGTCTAAGGCTATGCACTGACTTCAGAGGGATCAATGCTGTGTCGGCAACCAATGCCTATCCCATCCCACTGATACGAGATCTACTCAACGTTGTGGCTCAAGGTAAGATCTTTTCAAAATTGGACCTTAAAGATGCTTATTTCCATGTAAAAATCAAGGAAGGGGACGAATGGAAAACAGCGTTCAATACGCCCTTGGGACAATATGAATACCTTGTCATGCCATTTGGCTTATCTGGAGCTCCATCAGTATACATATCCATGATCAATGAAGTGTTGCACAAATATTTATATAAAGGAGTGGTCGTTTACCTAGATGACGTGTTAATTTATTCAAAAACGAAAGAGGAACATGTAAAATTAGTGCGAGAAGTGCTGACCACTTTAATGTGCCACAAGCTCCCTATCAAACTCTCTAAATGTGGGTTTCATAAAACAGAACTGGATTACTTAGGCTACCGTATATCTGGGCAAGGGCTAAAAATGGATCCCGCCAAGATACGGGCGGTACAAGATTGGCAAACTCCATCTACTCGTAAACAATTACAATTCTTCCTGGGTTTTGCCAACTTCTACAGAGACTTCATAGAAGGATTTGCTCAAATTGTCCTTCCTCTGACTGAGCTCCTAAAAACTAAAGATAAAGGGGAGCAAGCAAGAAAACCCACCTCCAAATTAGAGTGGAGCCCACAATGCCAACTGGCCTTTGAAAAGCTCAAAGCTAAATTCACTTCCGAGCCAGTTTTACAGCACCCCGATGAACATCGCCCCTTCATAGTACAAGTCGATGCCAGCAATACAGTGATTGGGGGGGGGGTGCTTTTGCCGAAAGGGGACGATGGCAAAGCCAGACCATGTGCGTATTTGTCCTGAAAATTTTCGGAATCAGAAAGAAATTGGAATATTTGGGGAAAAGAAGCTTTTGCCGTTAAAACAGCTCTCACAGTATGGCGGCACTGGCTGGAGGGGGCGCAGCATCCGTTTGAAGTTTGGACGGACCATAAAAACTTAGAAGCCCCAGACGTCTTAATGCCAAACAGCTCAGATGGGCAGAATTCTTTTCTAAATTTAACTTCACACTCAACTTTCTGCCGGGGAAAACTTAACTTTTTGGCTGACGCACTATCACACATGCTCCAACATCAGAGCAAGAGCGAGGAAACCATTGACACTGTATTCTCCCCCCATCAACTAGGAGGTGCGGTCACCACTCGCAGCCAAACAGCTAAGAGCCAAACAGAGGAAAAGAGGTGGAGAGCAAAAGTGAAAAGCGAGGTGGAAAAAGAAGGGGAGGGAGCGCCCAAAGCAAAAATGTCTCAAACGGAAGAAGGAGACTGGGTTAAAAATGACCGATTGTATATACCAGCCAGGCTTAGAAGGCAAGTCCTGCACCGTTGTCACGATGCCCGTACCGCTGGTCATTTCGGCTACTTAAAAACCCTCCACCTGATACAGAGACAGTTTTGGTGGCCAGGAGTCCGGAAGGATGTATCCCAATACGTATCCTCCTGCCCAACTTGTGTAAGTGCCAAAACACGGAAAGGGAAACCACCTGGACTTTTACAACCTTTAGAGACCCCCAATTGGCCTTGGGAAGTAATATCCATGGATTTTATTACAGATTTACCTCCCTCTAAGGGGTGTCCCTGTATTTTAGTGGTGGTGGATTTATTCTCTAAGGAAACACATTTTATTCCATGCACAACCATTCCGACAGCCAGAAAACTAGCTAAAATATTTATGAAACACATTGTGAAGCTGCATTCTTTTCCCTCTAAGGTAATTTCGGATCGAGGTGGGCAATTCGTTGCCAACTTTTGGCGGGAGCTGCTCCAGATAACTGGAATAGAACAAGGAATTAGCTCCGCTTTCCATCCGCAAAGCAATGGACAGTCAGAAAAAACAAATCAAATTTTGGAGCAGTTCCTACGCTGCTATATTAACTTCCAACAAGACAATTGGACAGATCTTCTTCATTTCGCAGAATACGCATACAACAAAGCAGTCCATAGTTCAACAGGTGAAGCACCTTTCAAAATTGTACATGGGTATGATGGCAAGGCATTCCCTTTTGAAATGCAGTTGGGAAATCAACCCACCGGGGACCTTCAGCAGTGGTAGCAGACTATAAAAAATATGCAGATTGCTACCATGCGGCGCAGTGGGAACTACACCCTGGAGACAAAGTTTACATCTCCACAAAAAACCTCAAAGTGGAGCAATCCAGCAGAAAATTAGCTCTGAAATATCTGGGACCATTTCCTATCAAACGAGTAATCAATCAAGTAACTGCAGAAATAACCCTTCCAAAGAATCTACGCCACATCCACCCAATGTTCCATATCAGCTTACTGAAAAAGGCCCCTGCACCGGATACATGGCATCCTTCAACAACAAATCCCATTCCCACCATGATCAATGATCAAATACATTATGAAATTGAAGAAATCTTGGACTCCAAACTTATAAGCTGTACTACTTAGTTCGCTGGAAAGACTTTGAGGAGGGGTATAGGGAGTGGGTAGACGCCATCCATGTGAGAGCCCCCTGGCTCCTGAAACAGTTCCATCAACGGTATCCTGAGAAACCGGGTGGAGGAGGTGGAGGGGGGTCTTAAGAGGGGCAGAATGTCAGAGTCTGTTGTTCTAGAGAAATGCAACCTGAGTAACGCCATACTTATTTCTGTAGTTGTTTAGTCTTCCCCTCTCTCTCTAGGCCCATGGGATGCCAGGAGCCGTTTCCATGGGAGAGGATACTGCATCTTATCTGTTCTCTACTCAGCCAACCTTGGCTGGCCAGTGTTCCCACCGAGAAGTTTCCTGCTATGTGAACTCTGGGGGGAGGCTGGGCTCTGAGGGTTTGATGTGTAACAACTTTCGTTCTGTATCTCATTCCTAACAAAGCTTTGCTCAGCCAAGATCTGCTTGGTCCTGGAATGTGGACACCTGGGCCTGAATGCTGTCTTTCTAATAAAGCCTTTTGATATCAAAAAGACCTTGTCTTCTTGCAGAAGGGAGGAAGGCAGACTCTATCCAACTGGAATGCCATAGTCTGACTTCAACGTGGACATTGAAGTCACCCAAGACTAATAGCCTAGAGTGCTCCAAAGCCCACCTTGCCACCACCTGCAACAGGCTCAACAGGGTAGCTGCTGGTGCGCTAGGCGGTTGGAACACCAGACAGATAGCCAAGCTCTCCTTAGCATTCCACATCAGGCCAACACAATCAATGCCAGTGATCTTTGGTGTGGGGAACGGCCTGAAGGAGAAAGACTCCTGAATGAGAATAGCCACTTCCCCCCTCCAACCATCTGTCTGGAACTGGTGAAGGACCAAGAAACCTGGGGGGGGGGCAGTTCTTTCAAGGCGACTGTTTCGCCATCCATCACCCAGGTCTCAGTCACACACACCAGGTCCACATTTTCCACTGCAAAGAAATCTTGCAGTGTCTTGGTCTTATTATTGATGGACCTGGTGTTACACAACATCAGTGCTGGAGGGAGGTAATTCATCTTCCTAGCCCCACAACCAACATGCCTCGGGATGGGATGAAGGTTGGAAGGACACCGAGCCCTACCACGTCTCCGTGGCCTTCCCTTCCAAAACCACATCCCACTGCCATACCTCCCTCAACCCTGGAGCACTGGGATCCCTGGCTCCATCCCGGTCTCCTTTCTCACCACCCACCCACAACCTCCATCCCCTAGCATACCCTGCAACAATACAGCACAGCAACAGAACTCAGTTCCCCTCAATTACTTCAATATGCATCTCAATATAGTCATATTTCTCCATACCCCCAATCACATTTATCAGGCACAGAATTCATTTCTATCCCAATTTAATCACATCACCCTTTCAACTAATTCCAACCTGCATGTAATTAATTAAATTATCACTAATTAAGTGGGTATTAGCCCTTCTTCACTTAGCTTTGCTCAATTTGAATAGGCTATCTCAGCTGAATCATTGAAAGTGTGGAGATGGAATGGCTCTTCTCCAATGTCTTCCTGAAGCACATCCATCCATCCTCTAATAACAATGCAAACATGCTTTTTTTTTTTTACAGTTATTGGATTGTTCTCTTATGAAGACTTATACAGACCTAATGAATCAACAAAAACTCACAGGGGTCACTGAGATGTCTTTTAATAGGATGTCAGCCTTACATTAGATGATTTCTTTATCAGAACCGTCTGGGGGCCTTGAAAGAATATGGATACAGTGGGTTTGCACTGCTAGAGCTACACAGAGGTGTGAGTAGTAGTTCGAGCACTTTTAACCTGCTTTTTTCTGCTCTGTGTGAACCATGGCTTACAATATCAAAAGAACAACAACAGAAGACCGATTCTGCAAGAAACAGGAACACAAATAACCAGGGCTCATTTCGAGGGGAATGCGCAGGAACACAGTTCTGGCAGTTCCCCGAAGAGGTCACATGTCAGGTGGCCCTGCCCACCTGACTCTTGGCCATTTGGGGCCTGTTTTGTCCTGGATTGGGGCCAAAATGGCCCGGAATGGGCCTCTGACGGGGGTGGATCACTCTCTTGCTCAGCAGTGACCCAATCCTGACCATTTTGGGCCCCTTTTCGGCCATTTTCAGCCCCTTTTTGGGCCCAATTTTGGCCCTGAATGGCCAGGATTGGGTCCAAAACAACCAGGATAGGTGATGTCTGCAGGTGTGGCACATGCAAATCAGTTGTGCTAATGACACATTTCCGGTGATGGCAAGGGGCATAGCATATGCTAATGAGTTATGCTAATGAATTCCTCCAGCTCTTTTTCTATGAAATGACCCCTGCAAATAACCGAACAAATCCATTAACAATTAACTAATCCATGGGTGAAAATGGGGGTGGAGCAGGTGGTACTTCCATCATTCCAGCCAGCAAGTCCTCAAGGATTAGGTATACTTAAAAAAAAAAACACCCAACTCTATAAATTGCAAGCCTATTTAATAATAATATTTGATTTACCGCCCGTCAGGATGACTTAACACCCACTAAGAGTGTTTTACAAACTATGTCATTATTATCCCCACAACAAAACACCCTGTGAGATGGGTGGGGCTGAGAGACCTAGAAGCTGTGACTGACCCAAGGTCACCCAGCTGGCTTCAAGTGGAGGAGTGAGGAATCAAACCTGGTTCTCCAGATTAGAGTCCCGCACTCTTAACCACTACACCAAACTGGCACTTGTTATTTGCACTGATAGTCTATTTGCACTGATAGTTTGTTTTCACTGACTATTTGCACTGATAGTCTGTTTTCATACATGCCGAAATATTGGCAGCATGATATTGCCACACAGTTGAGTAGTTGACTTGGCAATTCAGAAGTGAAAGAAGCAAGTTGTGAGAAGGCTGCCTTACCCTTCTCCCTCTGAAATTTTAATGGGATTGAATGCAGAGTTCACACAGGGGTCAGTTGGTAACTAAAGTTTGAGCTGTAGCTTTATAAAGTTAATCTATAGCACTACGTGGCCGGGGGGGGGGGGCTCCTTATTCCCGCATGGAAATTGTCCATTTACAATTTTTGCTTGAGCCTTTCAGTCATGATTAGACCATGGAAAGCAGCCATCAGTTTGAGGCACTTTTATTCCTCAGAGGTGTTTTCATTGACAGGTTTTGTTTGCCAGTTCAAGTTTTGATGCAGTTGGTGTGTGGCAGTTCATTTTCCTTTCCTTTATATTTAAACTGGAATTTTAAAATATTCAGACCAAGTGACATATCATAAATGAAACAGCTGCCTAGTCATTTTTCATAGGGAACCCTTCAAAGAGCAATGCAGTCTACCGTAGCAGCTTCTAGAGTCCACTGGCAATAAAACAACTATGTGCGCATGAATGTTATTTTGAACAAAGTTAAAGCTTGACATTTGCAAAGTCTAACAAATGCATGTGTTCGCTGCTAACATAAGCAGAGGTCCCATAGGATCCACATATATACTGATGATTTTATTCCCTTTGATTCTGTTTCACTTTCTTGTTTGTATGCTTTGTTCATGAGTCCCTTAATGGGGAGGCTGTCAGTCATGTTCCTGTGTTCCTGTTTTCCATGTACTTTCTAGGACAAAACTTGTTCATATCATTTCCCTCAGCAAACTGTTAACTGTTTCTCAAACTTTCTGACTTCAAGAAGTCCATGTAAACAGTATGGTAGGAAACACCTGAATAGCTGCTGTGGAAACAGAGTGCATTGTAGAGGATTCTAAGGTGTGTTCTAGGAGGAGCGCTCCTTTGATTTTGTGAATTGAGTAGGCACTAGAATATACCTAATGACATGAATGTCACTGATCACTCCCCTGTACTTAATGCTGCAGTTGTACTAGTCAGTTCACACTTGATAGGTCTATACTGCAATTGGATTCGATACTTTTTTTTAATGCCACAAACCAGTACTTGGGAGGAGGGCAAGATAATAATGAAGCTACTGGAATTGAATGGTTTGGGAGATGAATGGTTTGGGTTCTCAGTAAGTTAGGGAATAGTGTCTTATCAGAGGAAGGCTAACATGAAAGCACCCACTATTAATAAGGAAGTTAAGATTCAAGCTGATATGTAAGTTGTGGTCTTGAGACATGCTTCTCTTATGAGAGTGACTACTTTTACAGTAGTGGACACTATCTAGAAAATCTCTAGGTGTGTCCCAAGAAGTGGCAGTTTGAAAAATAAGGGAAACGGGTTTAGTAGTCTTGAAGAAAAAGGCAGCTGTGGGTGAATTGGTGCCTGGTGTGGGCCAGCCCCTTCCACCACGAAGGAAATCTAAAAGAAGCATTCTTTGAAAGAGAGGATCCTCATGAATTCACCAAATTATTGGTTGTATCTTCTGACTGTAACTTCAGAATGAAAGGTGCAAGCTGCAGTGTTTGTCACAATCTCTTTGAATTTTTACAGCTACAAGAAGATTGTTCAGATTACACATTTTTTTATTCATATGTGTATAAGATTCACATGTATACTGATGATTTTATTCCCTTTGGAATAATTGACAAGGTCAATTTACTCTATCTACCCCTTTGTATTTGCTATCACTGAGGAAAGCAGCTATGTTTACTTAGAAGGTTGTGGATATCATAGAATTGTGCAGTAATGTCTTAGAATCGTAATGAGAAGGAACAAAAAGCCCATCCATTTCTTGAACCTGCATGTGAGCTCCACTTTATTTTTTCAAATAATTATTACGTCATTTTAAATAATGAATAAATAGATACAAAAGGTTTGGCCACTTCATGTAATCAGATACATATTGTGCCATGTTATATGGCCAGTTATTTTATTTTTTTTAAAAAAAACAATACTGATTTTTACAGACCATGTAAATACATGTTCAACAATAATCTTCTAGCAGCTGTTCCATAAAATTGCTTAAATATTAAGCCTTAAATTATGATTCTCAGTAGATATAACTCGGAATATTTTAGATTCCATATCAAACAGTCAAAAGATATATACCCACTTATAAACAATTAAACCAAATCCAGGATGATATTAATTTCCAACAACTGAAATAATATCACCTTATGTCCTTATGCATCTTTCTGTGTATTGTTTCAGCATCTGAATTTATAATATGTTTAACAGCTAAATATTACTTTTCTACTGTTCTGCGGAATTTTCTTTGAAACATTCTGGATATAACGGCTCTATTTTAGATCACCCTACACAATCCAGACCTTAATAAGTCAAACTTGGAGAGCAGGTCTGTCACATAATGAAGCCAACAAAGCATGCAAGTTCTTGTGCTATAAACAACTTAGCCAAACCCCATTGGAAGGAATGGTATAAAGGAAGTAAAACCTTGTTCAGTTTTTGATGTGTTAACTTGACACCACTGGTGTAAACAGAGGGAAACTCTATCTTTACCCAATTCTCTGTATCTTGTGTTCCCCTCAAATGTTCCAAAACAGAACATCCTTTATAGCGCCCCGCCCCCCAAGCCCGGGAACTGGGATCCCATCCAGCTCAGTAGTCATGGAGTTCTGCTATTCCAAAAGCCTTGTTTCATGCAAACTGATGAGTATTTGCTGCTATGGCCTCAGTTATTTAGTGCTGCACTTGTCATGCTCCCTTTTTGAAATAGTTTATCTTCCATTTTAACCCAGCCACATGAAATATAGAGTTGGAGCTGTCATAGCAGAATCCACTCCCCATATGTATGAGTAGTTCCAGATACTGGGGATTCATTTTCCTATTTAAAGCAATATTCCTTTTACCAATTATAGACATAACAGGCATGACACTTTTCACTAACATAATACTGTATATGGCTACCTTGCTTTGCTAACCTAATCCTGACTTTGTCATTAGTTTTGTTCATATGTTACCGTGAATGCATGTACATGTGTATATTGGTTTTTAAAGAAACAGCCAGTGTACGTTCTCTTCGCTATTGAATCTGGGGACCAATAGTTAGATAAACATGAGATTTGTATCACAAGTTCATCTGTACATGCATTGAATGTAGCATGAGAATCAATATTGATTGAATCTTTTTAAAAAATCAAGTGTACACTGTGTGCAGATTATGTGTTCACTGTAACTTGTGAACAGGGCTGGTGTTGACTCATGGAAGCACTATCTCAGCCTTTTCCCCAATACATAAGCTTTATTTCCTGTGGACTGGAAAAGAGTTGCTAACAATTTATTTTTAAAATCCCTCATTAGCATAGACAGATGTTCTCTTCAGTCAGAGGACTGAAAGAGTATTGCTTAGTTTAGAGCTTTTTGGAAAGCTTTTCAGGGCTATTTATGGTATGTAAACTGAATCTTCCAGAAGACTTTTCACGTTGTGTTACACACAGAAGCCCAGTTCAGTAAATGTAGGAAATAATGGTATAACCCATTCTTCACATGGGTGTTCGAAATATCTTGGGCAGCTGTTAGATTCTGCAATGTGGAACCAGATTCCTATGTAGTCTTGTTGCTACTTTTTTAGGACTGACATTCCTTAGGAACTTCCCAGGGGTAATATTAATTCCATTTGTTCATCAACTTGACTATTTCACCTTTTCTACTGTAGGTAGCTTCTGTACTGAGCTGAGTATGAAAAATATGTGATGTCTTTTTTGAGAGGAGAAAGCATGAATTACCTCTGTTGTGACTGTTCTGTATTTTAACCCATCTACTACTTATAAAAGAGCTAAGTTGGTAATACTGTAAAAATCTTGAAATGGGATATAATGGTGTTTTGAAAATATCAGCACTCAAAATGTGAAGCTCTGTTGCATCTTAAAAAGTGGGTTTAGTTCATAAAAATTTTATGCAGAAATAAAGTGTCTTTAAGGTACAACACAGCTCTTGGGGGTTTTTATTGCAACTCTGCACTGTTAGAGTGAACCTAGATTCTCTTTCAATCACTTAGGATGGCAACTTAGCTTTGTGCTGGCATGTCACAGAGATATGCTGATGCCAAGCCATGCTGGGTCAGTTTTGTGCCTGTTTAGCATTGGGTGGCATCAAGGGTGCACTGTGGGTGGAGCATGGATGCCAGCACCATTACACCACCAACCCCCCTCCCCCATTTATCTTTACAACAGCCCCTGTTTGCCAATACAATGAAAAATCAGTGCCCACCCCCAGGTCCTTGGCTACATACTTCATCAGTATCCTATCAGAGTCCTTGAAAGCATGATGTAAATCCCAGCCTGTAGCTTAGATAATAGGGTACACAGCATATATATCTCTGGATTCAGGTTGAGCATACTGAGAACACATGGGGAGGGGGGATTTGGTGATGGGAACTCCATAGAAAGGGTGCTTTGCACAACCATGGGGGCACTAAGCACAAACTGCCACCGGAGATAACATAACTTGCAGTGTATGGTCAGTACTTCTCCACTTGGAACCCTTACAAATTATACCCATGGGAGCCTCTGCTCCTCCAGCTGGGAATGCAGGGGAAATACGCCCCACAGAGGTAAATCATAGAATCATAGAGTTGGAAGGGGCCATACAGACCATCTAGTCCAACCCCCTGCCCAGTGCAGGATCAGCCTAAAGCATCTCTGACAAGTATTCATCCAGCCTCTTCTTGAAAACTGCCAGTAAAGGGGAGCTCACCACCTCCCTAGGCAGCTGATTCCACTTTTGAACTACTCTGACCGTGAAAAAGTTTTTCCTAATATCCAGTCGGTACCTTTGTGCATGTAGTTTTAGCCCATTGCTTCGCGTCCTACCCTCTGCTGCCAACTGGAACAGCTCTTTGCCCTCCTCCAAATGACAGCCTTACAAATATTTAAAGAGAGCAATCATGTCCCCCCTCAACCTCCTCTTCTCCAAACTAAACATTCCCAAGGCCCTCAGCCTTTCCTCGTAGGGCTCAGTCTCCAGACCCCTGATCATTCTTGTCGCTCTCCTCTGCACCCTTTCGATTTTGTGCACATCCTTTTTGAAGTGAGGCCTCCAGAACTGCACACAATACTCCAGGTGTGGCCTGACCAAGGCAGTATAGAGAGGGGCTATGACCTCCTGCGATTTCGAAGCTATGGCCCCTTTGATACAACCCAGGATTGAATTAGCCTTTTTTGCCACCGCATCACATTGACTGCTCATATTCAGTTTACAGTCCACTCTTACCCCAAGATCCCTTTCACATATACTACTGCCCAGAAGTGTATCCCCCATCCAGTATTTGTGCTTCCCATTTTTGTGGCCCAGATGTAATACTGTGCACTTGTCTTTGTTGAATTGCATCCTATTCACAGCTGCCTTCTCCAGAGTATTCGGGTCTTGTTGAATTTTAATTCTATCTTTTTGGGTGTTTGCTACTGCTCCCAATTTGGTATCATCAGCAAATTTAATGAGCAGCCCTTCCACTCCTTCATCCAGATCATTGATAAAAATATTGAAAAGTACCGGGCACAAAACCGAGCCCTGCGGCACCCCACTGGATACCTCCCTCCAATCTGATGAAACGCCGTTGACCACCACTCTTTGAGTGCGGTCCTCCAACCAGTTCCCTATCCACCGAACTGTCCTATAGTCTACTCCACAGTCTTCCAGTTTGCCCATCAGAATGTCATGGGGGACCTTATCAAAAGCTTTACTGAAATCCAGATAAATCATGTCAACAGAGTTCCCCCGATCAAGTAAGCTGGTCACTCGATCAAAGAAGGAAACCAGGTTGGTCTGGCAAGATCTGTTAGGAACAAAACCATGCTGACTTCCCCGGATCACTGAGTGGTCCTTCAGATGCTTACAGATTGATCCTTTTAAAATCTGTTCTAATATCTTCCCAGCAACAGAAGTCAGACTGACTGGCCTGTAGTTTCCCGGGTCATCCTTCCTCCCTTTCTTAAAGATTGGGATAACATTCGCTCTTCTCCAATCTTGTGGCACATCCCCAGTCCTCCAGGAGGTCTTGAAGATGATGGACAGGGGTTCTGCAAGTTCTCTGGAAAGTTCTGTCAGCACTCTTGGGTGCACCCCATCCGGCCCAGGGGATTTGTATTCATCCAGTGTAGCCAGATGCCTCTCCACTACCTCTCTGTCAATGTCAATTAGCCACTCAGGTGTCCTGCCACATTTTCTACTATCTCTAGATGTGCCTGAGTTCTTCAGGGAGAAAACAGAGGTAAAAAAGTCATTAAGCCTGTCTGCTTTTTCTCTGTCCTGCATCAGAGTTTCTCCATCTACTCCCAACAGCGGTCCAATTGCCTCTTTTACCTTGCGTTTGCTTCTCACATATCTGTAGAAGTTTTTCTTACTGTAGCGAGCCCTCCTGGCCAGGCCCAGCTCGTACTGAGCTTTGGCCTCTCTGCAGTACCTAGTAACCCTCATATACTCCTCTTTAGAGGTCTGTCCTTCTCTCCATTTCCTGAACATTTCCTTTTTCTCCCTTAGCTTATTCTGGAGCTCTCTGTGCATCCACGTCGGTTTCTTGGAGCCCTTACCATGTTTCCGTCTTGCTGGGATAGTGAGGGCTTGAGCTTGCAAAAGCTCGTGTTTGAGAATGGCCCACCCTTCACTCGCTCCTTTTCCTTCCAGCACACTCCCCCACGGAATGACTCTCATCAAGCCTCTGAGTTCATCGAAGTTGGCCCTACGAAAATCTAACCTACGAGTCTGGCTACGAACTTCCTTGGCTCCCCACAGCAACTGGAATTCAAGAAGGACATGGTCACTTACCCCTAAGGTCCCCACCACCTTTATCTCATCTACCAATTCTTCCCTGTTGGTTAATATCAAGTCTAGTATGGCCGAACCCCTTGTAGCTTCCTCCACCTTTTGATGGGAAGGTGGGCTGACTGAAAATGGTGCAGCTACAGCTGGTCATGTTTCCCCACCAGCCCTCCCTCCTCAGTTGCTAGCAGTGAGTGTGTACAGTGCAGACTGTCAGTGCCTGCAAATGAGGGACACAAGGAGCACAACTCCAGTATGCAGTACAAAAATTCCATTGTCATTCCTTGCAAGGGATGGGTAAATGTTGGCTTAGTGGATACATCACGTCTTCCAACAGGCTCAGCACACCATGGGGGAACCCCAAATATAAAGCAGGGATCTGCTGACCTTGCAAGAGAACTATGTGTAAAACTTTAAAGTCTACCTGCTGCTACTATGAAACTTTGCTCATTAATGTCCTTCTATCTCTGCAGGCAGCTGTCTCACAGGGAGAGCAGCCAGGGTTGACTCTGCATAATTCAATCTCAACCATGTACCAACCATAACATAACCAACAGCTTTAGTGACCAATGTGCCTCTAAGCTGCTCTGTGATGAGGCTGCCAACTCTTATTCTAGCCTAGCCCCTGCACCAATACTAACTGTATAGCAGAGACTTCTTTGAACAGAAGAGCTGTCTTTTCTCAGAGGAGGAGGCAGTGACTACATATGTGTTCCAGGTTGTCTAAATTCCCAGATTTTTTATGTCTCTAGCCCATTCTTTTCCAGAGAGGTTAGGGACAGGCATATCTTCCCGACAGAAAGGACTAGAGGCGGTCTGGAGATGCAGATTTTAAATGGATTTTAAGGAGCTGGTTTTGATAATGAATAGCAAATCTGCGTTTTACTCTTCCATGCAATCTTAATATGATCAGTGAACAATCCCAGAGAGCTGCATAAAACATTGAAATGATGGGGAATTAAATGATAAAGACCTGCTGGTCATAGCACATTCTTCATGTTTCCCAGCTACTAAGGAGGGTTCTATGCAGCTGTTTTTCACACTGTGAGATAATTTTGCTCCCTGGTAGACCACCTACAAAACTCATTCTGCAACATTTTTCAGCCAACTACTACACTTTTAGCATTCCAAAAGAGTACAGATCTGCTGAAGCTAGGCTAAATTAATAAACAATCCTATCGGTACCATGTGAGATGGGATGGCAGCTCTACTCTCCCCCTACCCTGATGTCTGTACACATAACATGGCTCAGTTGAATTTGTCCCTGAGCCCAAAGATCAAGTGACTAATGCCATCTTGCTCACATTGAATCACCTGGAACAAAAGACTTCCAAATATGTGTTAAAAATTTCTTGAGTCCTATGTGGTATTCCTAAGCAGTGAAGAATGACACCAGCCCAAGTAGTCTTGTGTTTCTTTTGTTTTGCTCTCCATCCAAGTAATCTTATTTCCTGAAACATACTAATGAGTTGTTAAATTTTTAATCTGTTCTTTGAGTTTTTAAAATCTTGATCTGAGAAAAATGAGGCGCCTTCCAAATGGAATGGAGAAATAGGAAAGTGCATTTAGTATGGTGAATATTACTCAGGGAACTGATGAAAGGTATATGTTGGGCTTTAAAAAAAAAACTTGTTTGGCCCTAGTTTTCTCAAATTTGGTCTCTAGTGAGCCTTAAATTGTCAGAGATGTGGTCTCCTCACTCTCGTTCTCCAGCTACTTAAGGTCCCTGTGATCAAACTTAGTATGGCTGTAAAAATACGGATGTAATAAGTTTTCTGAAAGGACAACTTCAGTCTGAACCAGCTGAAACCTCTGAGTAGCTTTCAGGAGTAATCTTCCACAGAAGAGCCAAAGCCAACAAAGAGGTCACAACTTCCCCACTAGCTGAAGTGGTACAAAGAGTAGTCATTCATTACCAGAAGTAATCTGAGCCCAGACTGTTCTATGCCTACAAACTTGAGAGACATGGTTATGGGAATATCTTTCTTTCTCTACTTCCTTGTGAAGAAGGTAGGCTGAGAGTGAGGACTGCCACAATGAGGCTATCCAGTGGGGTTCCCATGTCCTAGCCCATGATATTATTGGTTAACTCTGTAGCCTTCTGTGAGTGGCTATGTTTTTCTGATTCTTTTTACTCTTCTTGCCACTCAAGAAAATGTTGAAATGTATGTAGTTCTAACAATTTAGCTAGGGATGGTAGGAAATTGAGTTGTACTTAGAAAATTATGTTATGCTGTAATTTGCAGCAGAATATACCTAGAATATTGTGTACTTCCTTCAAGCAACTCAGAGCAGACTACCTATAGTTTCCAGTGAGCTCCCATCTAAGAACTATTCTGGGCCAGACTCCTTTAACTTCAAAAAGTTGAAGCCTATAATGTGTAGAGTTGTAAAATTTCTGGAAATTTGGAAGCCAAGTGTGTGGGCCACGGATGATATTTTTCTGTTTTGGGGGGACAGAATCAGAAATTTGATACTATCCTATCAAATATAACTGATTTTGATTGTTGTGGATTTTCCAGGCTGTATTGCCGTGGTCTTGGCATTGTAGTTCCTGACATTTCGCCAGCAGCTGTGGCTGGCATCTTCAGAGGTGTCGTCATAACGTAGCATATAAAATTTCAGTATTTGATGTATTCATTTAATTTAAAAGTTATAAATGCTTTAGTTTTCTACAAGCAAAATTGCAAATATACCCAATACTTGGGAGAGAATTGCAAGCTGATGCATCTTTTACTACTTTAGCAAACATACCTTAATTTTTCCTATCTGAAAAGTAGAAAAAATAGAAGTCAAACAGAAAATGCAGGCTTTGTGGTAAATAACATAAAATATATTATTCAGAAATACATATTCAGAAAAAGGGTCACACACTCAAAACTAGTAGCATATTTTGATATGTAGTTAAATTTTATAACATTAAAGCGTTAAACTATTCACTAGTGTATTATCAGCATACAAACTATATAATTTTAATTCTGTACAAAATTAGTCCCATTTAAAAATAAAAGTATCAGCATTTAATGTCTCCTATCAGAATCAGTTTCTGAAAATTCTGATTCTTTCTGAGCCTTCATTTTTATACTCATGCAACTCTTTGGAAAACCTGAGGTTTGCACAAATGGAAACAAACCTCTCTACTCTGTCACATGTTAGTTTGTTTCTTGATATGGTGTGTGTTTCCAAACATGGACCAGTTCCTTTCCCATGCTGCAGAAGATGGAGGAATCTGAAACAGGTATGGAATAAGAAGAGGCAGAGGCAGTGTTATGCATAGGTCTTGCCACCATGTTGCAGGAGAAATATGTTTGTCAGAGTCTCAGATTGCACTCCTGGACTAAATTGCTAATGATGCCCTGTATTAGAAAGAACCTTTCTAATGTCAAGTCCCAAGTGTGTTGCTTGTTTGCTAATCCAGTCAAATGCAGCAGGAATGGTATCATCACTGACCTGAGTACCTTGGAATCTCAGATCCAAGTGATTTACAGCTGCATGAATTGACTAGCAACAAAATTCTTCTCAAAATAGTAAAGAGTCCAGTAGCACCTTTAAGAGTAACCAACTTTATTGTAGCATAGGCTTTTAAGAACCACAACTCTGTTTGTCAGATGCATCTGACGAAGAGAACTGTGGTTCTCGAAAGCCTATGCTACAATAAAGTTGGTTAGTCTTAAAGGTGCTACTGGACTCTTTACTGTTTTGCAACTACAGACTAACAAGGCTAACTCCTCTGGATCTATGACCAGGGAAAGCACAAAATTCTTCTTGGTTTTGAACTAAATCTTGCACCTTTCTTTCTTTCATACTTGTAAGTGATGATATGCTTACAGTGGATTTTATCTATGCAATAAGGTAAAGAATGTCTGACCACAGTGATTTTTGAAGAAACTTGATGTAGAGTCTTTGAAGAGTGCTGCAGCTGAATCCAGAAGATACCTGTAGGTTTCAAACCCCCTCACCTCCTACTCCAGGCACTGAAAACAGCCACACCGACAGTTAAACAGGAGTGGTGCTTGACCCTTTTACTTAATTTGGGCTGAGAGCTCTGCCTTCCCTGAGGTCCTGACTCTCCAACCCCTGGGTTCGTCTTTGGGATGTACTCAAGTCTCAGTAAATCCAGAGACTGCTTCAATATATTTTATTAGTTTTTAAAGAGTATTGCAAAGCATGAAGGCACTCAAACAAACAGGCAACAGACATAAAACAAATGACCTTACTGTTGCTAAACTAAAATCTGTCTATCTAAAATTTCAAGAGCTGATGAATTTAAGCTTCTCTGGTTGGCGTCCAATAGCTGTTCATCTTACCTATCTGATAGCAAGTAGGCACTCTTCATGCTGAGTTGGTGCAGCATGTAGGTTTGCCAAGGTGAAGAAGAAAGAATGGTAGGTGTCTGATGTGTACTCAGAAGCCATCTTTTTTAACCCTCAGCACATCACTAGGCGACACAGGAGCCAATCAGGGCAAAGCAGCTAATTGACATTTCTGCTATGAGAACGTTCATGGAGGCTAGATAGAACTCTCTGAGACTGGTATTCAAGGCCGTTTCACTAGAGACTCACAGACTGCTTGCAAGTGTTGTTAATTAGCTGAGCCAACATGTTTCAGCTAGGCCTGGGCCTGCAAACACTTCCTACCTTGACCCACATTGAACCACTTCCTACCTTGACCCACATTGAACCAATTCCTTCCTGGAATCTTATGCATTAGGTCCAACTTCCACACAATTCCTTCATCCACCGCCCTGAGCCTGTCTGACGGGGAGGGCGGTCTTGAAGTGTAATTAAAGAAAGAAAGAAAGAAAGAACAGAGTTCCATACACTCCTTGCTACTTTGAGATCTTCAATTATAACTGTTTCTTGAGGAACAACTTCATTTTTTTAGTAAATCTTCAAATGAGATTACATCACTCCACCTAGATTTACTTCACTGTTGCTATTCTATTCTTACCATTCTTCTTGCTGCTTCTTAATGACTGCAGCTACAGTGAGTAGACTTTACAAATATAATTTCTTTTGCTCTTCTGTAGATCTTTTCCACTGTTTCCAATTTCATGAAATCATTAAGAAATAGGTTTAGGAGGGATTCGGTTTCGTTTTCTCCGCCATGTCGGACGCTCCTCTTCGCTGGCTCGAGAGGAAGCGGCCGAGCACCCTGTCCGGGCGGCTGATCTGCGAAGATTAGCCCCCAAAACTCCCAGTGAGGGAGGCTGGGTCCGGGACGCTGCGGGAAGAGCCCCCCGGAATCGATGCGGGGGGTTAATTGCCCGTTTGTCCCTACGGAGGCCGGCGGACGTGCGCGGCGCCTCGAGTGCTGCCGGGCCATGAGAAACGGCAAAGAGCAGAACTAGGCGAGAGCCTACAAGTAAGCGAATTCCTTCTGTTATTACAAGCGTACGTGAAGGAGAGGTGAGATCTGAAGCTAAGAAGGCTCACTCTTCCCCTTTGCTGAGTCTCAAAATTTGGTTGGCGCCCCCCCCCCCCAAAATGGCAACAAAAAAACAAAGTCCTGCCCTTGGCAAGTCAGTTTCGGCTGCCTTAAAGGGAGAATCGCTGGAGGAAATTGTACGGAGGGCAGTTGGTGAAGCTATAAAACCCTTTGTTGACAAGCTGAATGAAACAGATCAAAGGGTGGGCTTAATTGAGAGCGAAGTGAAAACCATCAAGGAAGCAGCGGGGGGGGCAGAGAAGTCTGCTCGGGAAAGTGCGTCACTCGTGAAGGCTACGAATAAAGAGCTTAAACTGGTGGAGAATCAGTTGATCGGGCTACAAGTGGAACGAACACAGACAATTTTGCGCCTCCAGAATGTGAAAGAGGAGGAAAACGAGGACTTACGGGGTCTTGTCTCGGAACTATTGGCGATACCCGCGAGGGCAACTAAAGAAGAAGTTAAAAGCGCCATTTTGGAAGCCCGTCGGGCTACTTCAAAGTATGCAATGAAGCGTCAGTTGCCGCGCGAGATCATCATCGATTTTTCATCTAAGAGGATCCGGGACACTATCCTATACAATTCATATAATGCGGATTTGGACTTTTTGGGCAATAAAATTAAGATATTGAAAGACGTCCCATTTCTAGTCCGGAAAAGACGTTTTAAGTATAAAAAGTTCGCAGCTCTTCTGAGAGAACGTGGAATAAAGTACAAATGGTTATTTCCAGAAGGAATCTGGTTCACCCATAAAGATCAAGCCTTTAAGATATTATCAGAAGATCAACTAAGGGATTTTGAGGACAGGAACCCAGAATTCCAGTGCACCAAGCTAGACGAAAAGGAGAAGCCTGAGGGGGAGGGGGAGGAAACGAGCACTGCGGCTGCAGTTGCGCAGAGAGAACTCCGTCGGGGACCCAGGAGGGGAAGAAAAATCTAACTTGAAATTAAATTGTAATTTGCATTTAGTAAGGTCAACCACTCCATCAATATAATATAAAGCTTTAACTTTTGAATAATGGCAGTATGAAGGGAAAACAGAAATGTAGTGTTTAGTGTTTAGTGTTTGTAGGGTACCTTCCCCTTTTCTCCACCCCTCCCTCCCTCTCTCTTTTTTCTCTCTTCTTTCCTACCCCTTGTGCTATTGTAGTCTTTTGTAGTTACTGTTTTGTAGGGTATGTATGTATGTAGTAGTTGTATGTTAGATATTGAAAATAAAAAAACTATTATAAAAAAAAAAAGAAATAGGTTTAGGACATGGGAAGTACATCCAATTGCAGTATTATGTGGAAATTTATTTCCTATGATTTTCCGTGCTGCTTTCATACTGCATTGTCAGTCACTAAAGCAAATAATTTACCTCTTCCAACCTTTTCTGCAATTTTGCAAATTTTATTACTAATATATCCTGAAATTTGTGTATTCTTGCCTGTTTCGAAGCTTTTGTAAAACAGTGGTTGCGGTGTAGGGTTGTCAGGTCCCCAACTGCCCCCCCTCCCCAGGTGGGAGATTGGATGACCGGCATCTACCTTCTGTCTGCCCTTGTTGCATGTGCAGAGCATGCATGCGCACTCCTGGCCTGTGTGATGATGTCACTTCTGGGAAGTGATGCCATTGCGCGGATTACATTGCTACCCTGGAACACTTCCGCGCTCCCCAAGGGGCTAATTGGCCCAAATCCGGCTGCTGCAGAGCGCAGAAGTGCTCCACTGCTTGGGCCCCTGTGGCACGCGGGAGCTCACCCCGGAAGGTGTGTCCTCCCCCCCCGCTGGCCAGGGAAATGGAGGTGGGGGTGGGAGCAGGGGATCCACTGCCCCTGGTGGGGCACTGGCATCCCTATTGCGGTGTTACCACAAAATGTATGATTCCTTCTCCCAAAACATTTGTCTAGTCATCTGTAAGTACTGCAAGACACAATACTTTATTGATTTTTTTCTTGCATAGATTGCAGTACACATTCATATTTGGATTCTAGAATAGGCTTGCTCAAAAAATATCTTCTGGGCAAATAATATGATGGTCATAATTTACATACTTCTGCCGTATATATTTTCAGTGGTCAATAATGACGTCCTAGAGAAATATATTGTTCTTGCAAGTGCTTGGTCAGTTTTTTTCTTGCTCCCTTGCCAGAGGGAGGCCATCAAATTTTGAATTCAGATATTAGTTGTGAGGCTTTTGGGAGCTTTTTTGCTGATAAAATCTTGTCTTTCCACCGTGACTTGCCAGCCACAGTTGATTCAGTGAATGAGCTGGAGACCCTTTGGCCATCTTCGGGGCCGATATTTGGTCATTTCAGCCCACTCTCTGGGGAGGAAATTGACAGGACCCTGCGATCAGTTAGGCCCACCACATGTCCCTTGGACCCATGCCCATCGTGGCTGGTAAAGGCCAGTGCCGAGGGGCTGCGGTCCTCACTGGAGGCCATTGTCAACCTATCCTTAGGCTCTGGGGTTTTTCCTGGGCCATTAAAGGAAGCTGTGGTGAGGCCTCTTTTAAAGAAACCATCGCTGGACCCCACTGACCTGGTCAGTTACCACCCGGTTTCGAACCTCCCGTTTTTGGGAAAGGTGATTGAGCAGGCGGTGGTGAAACAGCTGCAGGGCTTCCTGAAGGATGTCTCAGCCCTAGACCCCTTCCGGTCCGGGTTCCGTCCAGGACATGGGACTGAGATGTTGCTGGTTGCCCTCACAGACGATCTTCGTAGACATCTGGATCGAGGCGGCTCGGCGCTGCTGATATTATTGGATCTGTCAGCAGCGTTCGATACAGTTGATTATGATCTTCTGACTCACCGCCTCGCCGATATGGGGATATGAGGGACTGCCTTACAGTGGCTTGTCTCTTTTCTCCATGGTCGGGGACAGAGGGTGGCACTTGGGGAGAAATTGCCATCCCGCCACCCTTTGGTGTGTGGGGTCCCACAGGGAGCAATACTCTCCCCTTTATTGTTTAACATCTATATGTGCCCCCTTGCTCAGTTGGTGCGAAGTTTCGGACTTGGGTGTCATCAATATGCAGATGACACCCAGTTGTATCTGATGATGGACGGCCGGCCCAGCTCAGCCCCAGATGTCCTGGAACATGCTTTTGCAGCCTTGACTGGTTGGTTGAAGCAGAGTTGGCTGAAACTGAACCTGACGAAGACGGAGGTCCTATACTTGAGCCACGGGGGATTAGGTTCAGGACTCCGGCTCCCGGCCCTCGATGGGGCACCATTAGTGCCAGTTCCAAGGGTTAAGAGCCTGGGGGTGATCTTGGATGCCTCCCTGAAAATGGAGGCACAGGTCACAGCGGTTGTCAGGTCCTCTTTTTTCCATCAGCAGCAGACCTGGCAACTTGTCCCTTACCTGTCAACCCGTGACTTAACTACAGTGATCCAAGCAATGGTCATCTCTAGGCTAGATTACTGTAACTCGCTGTACGCAGGGCTGCCTTTGAGCCTGACCTGGAGATTACAGCTAGTACAAAATGCAGCAGCGCGTGTTATTACGAGAGTGCCAAATAAGGCGCATATAACACCATTCTTATGCAAGCTGCATTGGTTGCCAGTGGAGTACCGGATCAGATTCAAGGTTCTGGTATTGACCTATAAGGCCCTATGCGGACTGGGACCAGCGTATCTACAGGACCGTCTCTCCCCATATATTCCCCAGAGGACACTCCAATCAGGGGACAAACAGCTGTTGGTGGTCCCTGGCCCCAAGGAGGCCTGCCTAGCCTCGACTAGAGCCAGGGCCTTTTCGGTCCTGGCTCCCACGTGGTGGAATGCCCTGTCTGCTGAAATCAGGGCCTGGCAGGACTTGCTATCTTTTCGCCAGGCCTGCAAGACAGAGTTGTTCCGCCAGACATATGGCTGAGGCTGGGCCTCCTGGAAAAAAGGGGTGTATAAAACCCTCCCTGTGAAGGCTGTCCACCATCTTGTTTTAAATGTGTTGTTTTTAATTAATACGAATTTTTAACTGTATTTTAATTGTATTTTAATATGTTATCCGCCCTGAGCCCGCTTGCAGGGAGGGCGGAATACAAATTTTAAATAAATAACTAGAAGGTTTTTTGCATGCAGTTGATGGAGATACTAGTTCATCACCAGATAAAGTTGACTGGACATGTATGATACAGATGTCACAGAAGAAACAGGACTTCTGGATTGACACCGTTTGGTGCTACTTCCACCTCACTTATACTCATGTAAGATTTTTTAAATGTCTGTAGGGTATTTTCCGCATGTAAGGATGTGTTTGGTCATCCTGGTAGCATAGAGAAATACATATTTTATTGGCAAGTATTTGCACAACACGGGGGGGGGAGGGGGGTTCTCTCAGAAAGATCTGAAGTGTGGAAACGCTTTTAGAAGATTGCCACACCATTTTGCTGAGAAAAGGGGAGGTATATTAATGATTCCATGCCTATATGAACATTACAGTGTTGATGTCGCATGTCACCAAATTTGTAATAGGAGCCACCCCGAAAAGATTGACTGTGAAACCCCTTAACTCAGACCTCACTGCTAAAGGTAAGGAGTGATTTGTTCAGAAAGCATTAGAGATAGAAATTAAAATTGCAAATTATATAAAGCTACAGTGATTAAACTACGGTGGTTAAAATATGAATACAGTGATATATTAAATTCACAATAAACTGAAACTCTTATGTTTCAGTAATAATGTCTGTACAGCTAGATGAAGTTCCAGCTAGATGCTTCTTTTTCCTTCTGTTGTTACTGGTTAGACCTCAGTTCTCAATGGAACTTTCAGAATTTTCCTCGGAGGCTTTTGTGCAGTTTCTGTCCTACCTCCTTCTGATCTTTTCCCCTTCAATTATAAGCTACTTATTACTAGAGATGGGCACGAACCACAAGATGAACTAAAGTTCATCACGAACCGGGCCGGTTTGTGCTTCGTGAACCAACGATTCATGGAAGCCCGTTTTCCACGAACTTCCATGAACTGTTCTGCCAGTTCGTTTGGTTCATGTTAAAATATTCCTTTCCCCCACCCCCACATTTCCACCCCCAGAACAGCTGCTTGTCAGGGAGCTCCCCGACAAGCAGCTGATCCAAGCCTGTGGGGGTGAAATGCCCCTTTCCGTGCCACTTCGCAGCAGCAGGGAAAGGGGCATTTCCACCCCCAGATCAGCTGCTTGTTGGGGAGATCCCTGATAAGCAGCTGATCCAAGCCTTTCGGGGATGAAATGCTCCTTCCTGTGCCGCTTTGCAGCAGCAGGGAAAGGGGCATTTTCACCCCCGGATCAGCTGCTTGTCAGGGATCTCCCTGACAAGCAGCTGATCCGAGCCTGTGGAGGTGAAATGCCCCTTTCCGTGATGCTTTGTAGCATCATGGAAATGGGCATTTAAACCCCACAAACCACAAACCAGTTCACAAACTGGGGCAAGTTCATGAAAGTTTGTGGTTCGTGGTTCGTGAAATGGACGAACCACGAACCGCATGGTTCATTTTTTTCCTGATTCGTGCCCACCTCTACCTGTTACTCAATCTGTGGGAATATGTATCCCAGTGGTTTGAAGGAGAGGTAAAAAGGTCAATCCCAAGGGGAGAGTCCGGTCAAAAAGACAACAAAATGCATGCAACAGCTATGAAAGCCCTGCATGCTCCCCTTATGAAGATTCTTCTTGGTGTAGAAATGCTTCTTGCATTTAAGAGCTGTATATAACTACAGCATGTCCACCTAGTCTTTAAAAGCATTTCACTCATTCTAAAAAAGAAAGTATTTCATAAATGTTTTCCCCCAAAATTTCCAATTTGAATTTTTTTCAATCTCAATTGAAAAATTGGGGTGTGACCTTAGGGGAAAATGGAGGGGGGACCTTTTCCCCGTAGAATTTTTTTTCTCCATGCCTTCATATCTCTAGACCCATCCAAAAAGGATTATGGAAAATATTCTGGTTTAATTGCTTGTTGTTGTATTGTCTTAGGAACGCTTACAGCTCTGCAAACAGTTGGAAAGGTTAGCATAGTTTTGAGATCCACAGAAAGAGAGCCTTAGCAAACAGGCAAATATTTGAATGTCATAAAAGTATTTGGTAAATATAAGCTTGTAATTTTGTACTTTTGCAGATATGTCACTTAAGGTCTGACAGTGGTAAATCCTGGAGGACATCATCTGGAAGAGTTGACTTCCTTCCGAGGCAAGCTCCAAGATGAGGACAGCTGTTGTGTTTTTCCTGTTGATTTCCTTATGCATATCTGAAAACAAGGATTCCATCTTAAAATGGAGTGGGGCTCAAATAGCAAGGATAAACCTTCTCAGCAGTGAAAAACATTGCAAGCAAGCTTGTAGAGGCACAACAGTTTCAGGTAGAGCTCTGCCTACATTTTCTCAGCATTTATAGTTATGCCTTATAGAAGCAGTAGCTAAACAACTTCAGAGCTTTATTTAAAACAGACCATCAGTTTCCTAGGCACTGGTCTTTGTGAATGCTGCTAATGTGGAAATTGTTGCAATATTGCTCGGGTGTCTCTGGATTTGATGTTTTACATTCTTATGTGACTTTGTTGCCTTGTGGTCTTGGAATATGTTTAGAATCAAATTTGAAATGAGCTTCAAGGGTCACTTAATCCAGCCCCTACAACCTTTTAGCTTTAAATCACCTTTTACAGAGGCCTATCTGTTCCTTACTTTAAAAGCATTCAAGGAAGGGGATCTCACTTTTTTCTACTGCAGCTTTTTACATTGTCAGCCAAAATTCCTTAAGTGATGATGTGCAGATGTCTTACTAGTAAGTGCTGACATTCACTGCACCCAATTTTCCTGCCAGGATAGTTATGAGGATAAATGAATTTAAGTTGGGTATAGGGGTGTTACTTTTGGAAAGAAGGATCAACCAAAAGGCCCCCACCCAGCATCTTGCTGTCTTGTCTTGAAATTTAAACCAGAACAGTATGTCTTTCAGCTTTGCAAAGTTCTCTTCTAGTAGATTATACTGCACTGGGTTCATTTTACTAAAAGAAAGATGATTTTTCTCCATGTGTGGTGTTCTAGGTAATCACTCTTGCTGGTCAGTGTTTTATCAAAACCGCTGTGTCCTCCTGCGTTGTCCTCAACTGAGTACGTGTCAGAATGCCAGTACTCAGGACATCAAAGAACTAATGGGAGGTAATGTGGACTCTTGGTAAACTTTAATTGGTTCATTCACATGGTAAAATTCTCTTTCCCTACCCATCTTCCAGATGTTATGTTTTAAAGGGGCTTCAGCAGGCTGCCAGAAGTTTTAACAGAGAGATGGGTCCTAGAGGCCTGTTAAGTGCTGAGCCAGCAGGGAAATGCATTGGTTAGGGGTTTATATGCTTTGGAAGGTAAGCAAGGTACTACAAAAAAGTTGGTTGGTTGTACTGGTAAGCAAGGTATTACAAAAAGTTAGTTAGTTGTACTGAGAGTTTTTAGCCTTTGCTTGCTGGGTAGGTTAAGAGTGAAACATTGGTAAACTGAATTTGCAGCAAATGCTTCTCCCTTTAAGACTATTGGCTGGAGCCAGTTTGGTGTAGTGGTTAAGAGTGGCAGATCTCTAATCTGGAGAACCATGTTTGATTCCCCACTCCTCCACTTGAAGCCAGCTGGGTGACCTAGGGTCAGTCACAGCTCTTCCAGAGCTCTCTCAGCTGCACCCACCTCAGAGGGTGATTGTCATGAGGATAATAGTAACACACTTTGTAAACCACTCTGAGTGGGCATTAAGTTGTCCTGAAGGGTGGCATATAAATCAATTATGATTATCATTATCATTATCATATTATCATTATCATTATCATTATTAAATTTTATAATTGCAGAATGAAACTTTCCCTCCCCCTACAGCTCACTGATCTCCACAGAATGCTGTTTCTGGAGGATAGAAGACCCTGAAAAATGGCATGAGGAGAGTCTACAAGGGGAAGGGGAATTGGTGGGAATTGCCAAATTAGTCTGGATCCAAGCCATGTCTGGTCAACTAGTCACCTTGGAAAAGGATAGCTTAAAATGAACAATGAATTTTGTACTATTTGTGGAAAGAATGGGATCCTGTAGCCCACACAAATATCTGGCAAGATCTGGATAGTGCCAGGGATTATTGATGTTTGATAGGCCCACTAAATTAAGATCCTGAGGCCATCCTCTAATCCACTGTTTGATGCCTTGAAGATGAGCAGGAAGAGTAGATTAAACATTCAGGCATTGAGCTGCTGTTGTGTTGGGGCGGCAGCAGCACTACATGCCTCTTGCCAAAACCTGGAGGCTTTCACATCTAACATGGAGACTCTAGTGCCCCCTCTTTGCATTTGGGAATCTGTCCAGTGAAGAAAATAGAATTATGCAGTTCTGGAAAACCATTTGGTTTAGGTTGTCAGCATTTTAAAAGTGGCTGTGCACTTCCTGTTGTGTACTGTTGTGTCTTTTTGTTTTTGTATTTATTTATCCTTATACCCATATCTTTTTGGAGGAAGTCTTGGCATTGTTTGGCTGTCAATATGAGAAAACTGAAGTCTGGATGTGTAATCAGTATGTTTTAGCATCTGGTACTAGCAATGATTTTTAAACCAGCAGGGTTTTCTGTACTAATTAAAAGTGACACCATAACAAAATAGAGCAAGTTAAGAACTATGGAAACAGACTTGTACAGGACAATTCTCACACACCCTTTACATATTTTTTTTAAAGGGCAACTTTCCATGGTGGCCCTCAAAGGAAGGCTTTTTCAAGGATTTGGTAGTCATGTTCAGTCAAACAGGGTCTTACAGCCATGAACTAGTAATGCTAATGAGAAATATGTCTCAGCATTCTAATTTGAGCGTGTGCTTGTTTTTATTTAAATGTTTGGGAGAGTTGAATTGTGTGTGTTTTAAAAAAATGTTTTTCAGATATTTTTTGAAAGTGAATGGTAGGGATAACCAGGGGCTAATATCCTGGGGCTACAATCCAGCCCCTGTTTTCTCCAGAATAGGTCCTGATCTCAAGCCTTCCACTGAATTATATACCTTGGTCACTGCCTACAGTACAAGTAGAGGCACAAGCTAAGGGATCTTGTACTCCTCACGTGTGGATGACAGGAGCTTTAGCAAAGCCATCCTCTTGCATATTTCAACTGTATGCTGTGAACAACTGAGGTATATGGCGGGGGGAGGGGTGGATTCCAGTAATGTTGCTTGCTGTTCACACTAGAGTGGGGTGGGTAAAAGGTCCATCTCAGCTAGCATGAGAGTCAGTTGATGGAACCAATGTTATTGCTTTTTCAGTCCTTGCTATTAAAATTGTGTTACCAGTCAGCTGTATCCCACTATGGTAGACTGGAACATAAGCAGCACAGGTTGTAATGAAGTTACAGCACTAGAGTTGTTCACTTCTGTTTTGTGCAGTGTAGTTGTTGCCACCTGTAAGCAGTTTATAACTACCCTGAAAGATCTATGCGGCTAATGCTATTCTTTTCTGCAAGCAGCATTTGTGCATATAGAACCATGGAGTCACATACTAGAAACCAAACAAAATAGCATGTTCTCAGATCAATGCTATATGCAAGATGTTAGTTCCAAATAGATGTTGACTGTGTAATGTTTTTTCTCAATCACAGTGAATAAATTGAAGGTTGCCCTATAAAAGTAAATTGCCTCTCATGTACCACTACCATTTTTTAGTCCTGATCATATCTTTTTGTTATTGTTGTTGTTGTTTGTTTTGTTTAAGGATTCATGATCCGTAAAAGAAGAGAGACTGGAATACCCTTACAGCCCAATAACACAGAAGAGACTAATGGAAAACTAGAGATGAAGACTAATAAAAACCTTGTTAATACCAGTAATATAGAAGTGCCTATTTCATTAACTCAAGCAAGTAAGATCTCTGGTGATAGTGGGGTCAGCCCACCTCTAATGACTGTGAAGACCATTACTACTTTCACCTCTCAACTTACAGCAGGAACTGCAGACCTAAGTGGAATTCATAACAATATAACCCCAAGTAGTAATAAACCAGCGGCTATAGTCCCAATCACCTCTTTAGTTCCCACCATCTCCCCTCATATAAAAGAATCTGCCACATATTTCCATATTGTTAAGAGTACAGCAGGTTCAAAAGGAACAGGTAACAAGGAGCCAACATTTGGACCAACTGAGAACATGACATCAATAGAACTTCTTTCTAGCAGGTCTGAATCCATAAAAGGGAACCATTTAGTGTCCCCCCTATCCTCAACTACTAATCCCAAAATTTCTGTACTAACGAGCTCTGTAAGAAGTCGCTCACAACCAGCAAGCTTTGTTGTGGAAACTACCCATAGTCCACAGACATTGGAAACTCATTCAACAGTTACAAATACATCTCTAACAACTGCTAGAGCAACCCAGAGTCTATCAACTGCTCATTCAACAATTATCAACATGACTCTGACAACTGCAGGAGCAACACAAATGCCATCAGTGACAAGACCCCATTCAACAGTCATCAGCACAGCTCTGACAACTGCAGGAGCAACACAAATGCCATCAGTGACAAGACCCCATTCAACAGTCATCAGCACAGCTCTGACAACTGCAGGAGCAACTACTGCAACAACAAAGTCAGATGATAAGACAACTCTGATAGACAGGGCAAAATCTAATCCAGTTACGGTAACTCCCATAGTCTCTACAAAGGATTCTGAAACCTCCATTACTACACAGCAAACAAAGACTACCAGCCAACTTGTTATGGCACCAACTCACACCACTCCATCAGTGCTTACAGTTACAAGCCCAGCAACATTGCCCAAATCAGCAACTGTACAAGGAAAAGATCAGCAAGGCTTAAGTAGTGAGAGTATCTATCAGCAGGTAGATGTCAGTTTGCTCTTAGCACTTCTTTTTGGAGTCCTATTTTTCATAACAGTTTTAGTTTTATTTGCCATACAGGCCTATGAGAGCTACAGGAAGAAAGACTACACTCAAGTGGACTATTTAATCAATGGGATGTATGCAGACTCAGAAATGTGAAAGCAGTAGAGTTGCAAAGGGAGATTCTTATTACACACTCTCTCTCTCTCTCAGATTTGAAAGCCCGCAATGGCTTGGCTTTCAGTGCCCTGTTTTGCCTCAAAGATCAATTGAAAGTGCTTCCAAATTACTTCTGGTGCAATGTAGGAGAAATGCCATGCATTCTACTGTAAAGTATTTTTTTTTAAACTCACCATTACAGGTTGCCATGGATATATTATTTCTAAAACTACAGTATCACTTTTGTTGTGCCAGTTTAGTTTGCCATTGCAAAGCAGCATTAATGTTGCAAGCAACCTTCATATAAGGACTTTGTGGCTTCCTAGGCCGAGTTCCTCAGGTTTTGTTAACATTATACCTTTTCCTGTGACACAAATAATGGAAAAGGAGTGATTCCATGTTTTTTGGAGTTCCAGCATGCCTGATGCCGAAAGTTGCACAGAGACTGTGATAGCAGCTGCTACTCCAAATGGTGTACAGAGTAGCAAATCAGATGCTGGTAGCAATGCCCAAAGTAGTATCAAGGGCAAACCTTTTTACACAGCTTGGTACCTCTTTGTAATGGTACGTTTCACTTTGCTACTTGCTACAGCACTAAATCAGCCATGAGGGATGCTGCTAGTTCAAGAGCATCTAAACGAACTATTTGTTTACAGAACAGAAAGGTTTGGATAAAAAGCTGTTTAGAATTACTAAGCATTCCTATTACCCTCTGTTGGGGGTAATTTTAGTGGAACAGCCATCTTGTTTTCCTGAGTTCCTTGATTATTTAAAGGAAAACACAGCTGTTTACTAGCCCCTATTAATGCTGTGCTATTTCCTAATCATGATGGCTTTTTCCTGAGGTACCTCTGCACCTCTATATGATTTTATTTTTGTACTCACTGAATAAATGAAATGGTAGAGCGTGTTTAAAAGTCAATGGCTCTGTTTTTGGTTCACTCACCTTTTTTTTCTTCTTCCATACCTGCCTTTGACCACAGAACTCACAAAGTTCCAAAGCACATCTGTCACTAAGAGTGGGGTGGATACATGGGGAACATGAGGACTTTGTAAAGCATAGTTATGCCCTTTTAGACTGTGTTAATGGAAATGGTTTAACCAGTGATTATTTAAAAAGAACCCACACATACCTACTGCCCCATTTTCTCTCAGTGGAGGACTGAAAGAGCAATGGACCTTTGACTTTTTCTTCCATGTGTGTGTTTGTCCCTTAAAGAACGTATAAACTATATGTGCTCTTACTCTTTAATATTAGCTTAATTTTATGCTTGATATTTTTTCAAAATCATTCAAATGTTTATCAGATGAGTTCAAGTATGCAAATATATGGTGGTTTTTCTCACACGAGCATGGTGTAGGAAAGAGAAGGGAACTTCACCAATACTTTTAAAAAAAATTATTAAGAATTTTTAGAGCCAAAGGTAAAAAATTAACAAAAAAATGAAAAAAGAAAAGTAGAAATACAAAGCTGACAAAAGGAAAATAAAAAATATAAAGAAGTGACTTCTGATTTTCTCTATGTTAAACACAAGTAAAATCACAAGCTTAACACTCTATAATTACAAAAAGTAAGGGTCTTCTTTTTCTGTTATCCAATTTCTCCCCCCTAATCATCAAATCCACAAATCATTAGCTCTTTTTTTTCTGTTTATGCAAAAAGTCTGTAAGTGGTTTCCAGTTAGCAATAAATGTAGATAAAGTCTTTTCTCTAATCAAAGAAGTAAGTTTAGCCATCTCTGCAAGTTCTATCATCACCAACTGTTCCTCTGTTGTGGTTAATGTCAAAATTTTCCATTTTTGTGTGTATAATAATCTACCATACTTTTAATATTTCCTGGATCAATTCAGCAAGCAGCAGCAGAGCTACATTGAATGTATCTCTGGTGACCAAAGATGCAAAGGAAGTTAGCTTGGCACAAATTGAATGGGCTACCCTTAAAAATTCAGCTTAATAAAGTAAAGATGTAGATAGATAATTGTGCAAGAGAAAGAATCAGAGGGTTTGGAATAAGACTTCATGAATAAGTAAAAGTAGCAGCTACAAGAGCATATTGCTCTTTGATAAGTAATTTGATAACACTTTTATTAACAGGAAGGGGGTTGTCAGCTCAGACATCTGAAACTATGGTTTGTTTAAATAATGGTGAATGTGATGATCTGAACATATATATATATATATATATATATATATATATATATATATATATATATATATATATATATATATATATATATATATATATATATATATATATATAAGTGTCCTGACTGACTCATCAACACCCAGCCCCCACCCCTGGACCTAGCAACATGAAATTTGGGGAGAACATTGCTTTCATGATATAAACACCCACTAAGAATGGATTTTAAGAAATTCATCCCCTAAGGGGGTAAAAAGAGGTCAAATATGTTTTCCCAAAGGAATACAGCTTCCCTGTGTGGCTGGCAGGCTACTGCCTGCTTACACCCCCGCCCACTGCCAGCTCAGCCACTCTTCCCTGATTGGGTCATCCTTTCAAGGTCATTTGCATATGCAAGCTGATTGGGGCTCACCACATTCCACACTTCATCCCCCTCCCCCCGAGACAGTTAGAACACAGATGTCATTTGCGTATGTGGCCTAGGGTTGCCAGGCCCCCTCAACCTCCTGGCGGGGCATAGGGGCCTGGCACTTACCTTGGGGGAGAGGGGGGTGCACACGGGAGCATGCAGCACCACGGGGGAGCACGCAGGGAAGGTGCCCCCCCTGCTGGTTAGGTAAGTGGAGGCGGGGTGTGGGGAGCGGGGAAGGGGATCCCCCACCCCCGCCGGAGGTCTGGCATCCCTAAACAGTAGGCAGTTGCTATTGGGAGTCATTGAATGTGTCCTGAGGTAAAATGCACCTCCCAGTCTTCCCCACAAAGGTCACCAGGATTACCAATCTCCCTGCAGGACCTGGCTTTCCTGTGTGGCTGACAGGCTCCTGCCGGCTTGCACCCCCCTCTCTCTGAGAACTAAGCTACAAGAGACACATTACACAAGGATAAGCACATGAAAAGAGTCACAATGTTAGCCGGGAAGCTGAGTTTTAAAAGAGATTGGAAGGCTTTGTCAATTTCCCCTCTCTACAGAGCCAGGGAGATCCCAGCTTACATGGGATCTCTTCACATGCTTATCCTTGTGTAATTCATCTCTTGTAGCTTAGCTCTGATTGGTCAGCTGTGGAACTCTGTGTTCTAAAGTAAAAATCAGGAAAAGAAAACTGCAGACAGTTGAAGAAAGACGGTACAAGACTCCTGAATAGGGGTAACACGCATCGCTTTAGTCAAACACCTTTATGAAGCTCGAGTACTATGCTATTATACTACAAAACCAACTCAAGAAAATAAACACAAACCAAAAAATGTTATAGATCAATAAGTACTATAACTGGATTTAAAGTAGTTAAATACAATAGCGAAGCATGGGTATCAAGCCAGTTAAGTATAAATAGTTAAGGTATGTCAGACCAGGATCTGAAAGCATGGTTTGAAGTTGTTTATTAATGACAGGCTTAACTAAGGCTTTCAAAGTGTACTAATGTTGACATCTTATACACTAATAATTAAGTAGAAAAGATCTGAGGATACTTAAATCTGGAGACTGGAGCCATAAACAGACAAGACAAATTACCCTACACATCTAAAAAAAATACCCCAAGTCTGCAGACAATCTCAAATCTTTAAAAAAAAAATACATTGAGGGTTTCAAAAACTTTAAAATGATAAAAAAGTGCCTGTAGCTTTAACCAGATGTCCTCAGTGGCTGAAGCTAGGCAACCATAAGAGTTCAGCCAGTATTCCAGGCTTGGGTTCTGTCGGTAAAAGACAGGGGGAGGGGCAGGGCCTTTTCAGGGTGTTTCAGACTTTGAGGGGGGACTTATTGGGACCAGGCCTGGCACCAACCATAGGGTAACTTGCATGATTCACCCAGGCCTGGCTACTTGCTACTTTTCAACAGCAGCACCCCCACCCCACAAGCCAGTGTTGTGTAGTGTCAGGGCTAGCAGCAGCCGCCACTGGGCAGGGCGCTGGGCGGTCTGCTCCTGACATCAAAGGGGGGCCAGGGATTCTACAGGACCCTGCTCTGTGGGAGGAGGGGCGGTATACATCACCCGGACTCCCTCTCAGCCCACTCGCTGGCCTGCTCAACCTGGCCTGCTTACCATCTGCATCCTCCATCACCTTCGCCTCCCAGAACTCTCCTCCAAGCCTCCACTCTTGCATTGCTCTGCTCTCACTCCACATCCTCACTCCTTACTCACACCCACCACCCCAGAGCTCTTCCCAGCCACCCTTTATAGGGCTTCCTGTCTCCACCCCGCCCTCCTTCCAGGCTTGTTCCCTCTCCTGACCAGGCCCAGGTGTTTCCCTCCAACCACTAATCCCTTCTGGGCTCCTTTGCCTAGATGGCAGGGTGGGGTTGAGTGTGAGCCATCCCCAGCTGAGGGCTTCTTGGCCTTGCTCACGAGGGGCTGCCCCAGCCAGCCTCTGAGCTACTGAACTTGCCTGGCCTTGCTCACGAGGAGCTGCCTTAGCCAGCTTCCGTGCTGCCTGCTTGGCAATGCTGGGCGGGGCTACCCATCTCCTCCCCCAAAATGCCTGTGGCAGCCCCCCCTGTAGAGGCTTGGCTTCTAGCAACTCCTGAGCCAGGCTGCTGTCTTCTAGCCCTGGCGTGGCCCTGGGCTGTCTCAAGCTGCTGCAGCAGGGGTAGCTGGCTGGGCTGCCGGGATCAGCCGCAGCTGCACCATGTTGGCTGGCTACTGGGCTTCTCTGGCTGAGCTGATTAGGGAAGCTGGGCCCAGCTGCGGCCCGTTGGCTGGCTGCCCAGCTCTTCCCACAGAGTGCCCTCAGCAGCTCCACCTGGAGGGGCTGGCTTCTGAGCACCTCCTGAGTCAGGTTGCCCTCTTCAAGCTGGGGTGGATGCTGGGGCGTGGCTCTGAGTTGCTGTGGCTGCTTCTCCCCCTTTGCAGGTAAGGGCCCTGTTTGGGCTGCTGCTGGGTCCCAATTCTTCCTGCCTCTGCCCTCTCCCTTTGGTGTAGGCAGGTTCCGGCCCTGGCTGCTGGCTGAGGTGGCAGGACTGCTGTCTCCTGGCTGCCTCCCCCTGCTTCCTCTTGTTGAGGCCGGGGGCTGTGCCTCAAACCCGGACATGTAGTGGTTAGAGTTTCAGAGAAGGATGTGGGAGACCCAGGTTCAAATCACCACTCTGCTGTGGAAGCTCATTGGGTGATTTTGATAGAGTCACACACTCTCAGCCTAACCTGCCTCTCAGGGTGTTATGAGGACAATAAGGAGGCAAGGAGAATGATCCAAGATGCTTTTTGGAGAAAGGCACTATATAAATGAAGTAAATTAAGAAATGTAAGTGAATATAGGGAGACAGATAAAAGGTAAGTTTTTAGTGGGTTTGAAAGAGAGAAGGATGTAGGGAAAGGTGAGCATATGGAGGCTGCCAGGAAGGAAAGAGGAAATAGTGTGGGGAAGGCAATTCAGGAAAAAGTGAAGTACCCCTGCAAGTTCCTTGCTGGTTCCCCACAATGCAACTGTGTCTGGCTCAGCTGGTACCACTCAACTGGGCCATAGAGGAAAGGCTGCTGGGAGGGGAAGGGGTAAAGGTGAAGATGAAGATAGACAAAGGTGGATGGAAAGGAGAGGAGAAATCAGGAAAAGGGGAAGAGGCTATGAGGAGGCAGGGAAGAGAAAAAAGGCATCGTTGGGGAGGGAAAATTAGATCCTCCCTTGCAAATCCTTGTGGGTCCCCACTTGTCATATATCTAATTCCAAACTGGATCATAGAGTGTGGATTAATAGATCATCAAAATGGAGTTAGGGACAGGTAGGAAGATTTCACAATAAACCTGAAGGCCCAAATTTACAGAAAAATCCCCCAAAAATTAAAAATTGGGACACTAAAGCTCGCCTAAATAATAGAAACACTGGTAACTTTAAGAAGAGAATGCCCACTTAGCTTTCAGTTGCCATTTTCAAAGTCACTAGACAACAACACTGCTGAGCTTCAAAGCCTTGGTTTCTGTAAAGCAAAACTGCAAGGGTGGACTTGGAGGCCAAAACATCCTTGCAAATTCTGTCCCCCTTCCCTGTCATGGCCTGTGATTTGGGAAGACTCAGCAGTGACCACCAGAGACTCACTACCCACAATGTTTGACCCAGTGGCCATTGTAAAACCAGGCCCAACTTGGTGGTCACTGTACCAATCAACCAGACTTTTCTTGGGAGAAGCTGCCAGGGGCAGGGGGGAAGGAGGGAAAGATGAAGATGGGAGCAAACAGAGGTAGATAGGCTGGTGTGTGGGAAGAAAAGAAGGAAGCAGGAAGATGGTGGCAGCTACCGGGGAAGAGAAAAAGGGAAACAGGAAAATGAGATGCCCCTGTATATCCCTGCAAGTCCCCTGCTTGTCCTGATTTAATCCTTGTTCCCTGACACCCTGCTTACTACAGTGCAAACTGGGAAGCCAGCTGGGTCTTTGCGATTGAAAGAGCAAAGATGGTTTAAGCCAGTATTTGTCAAGGAGCTGAATTTTGATTTCAGAAAATAACCATATTTAAAATGAAAGCATGGTTTTGGGGTATTTCTGGTGAAATTTACTTTCCAGATTGAATGAGAATCAGCAGAGACTTACCATGTCTGCTTCAACAAACAGAATTAAGGGGAATGGACCCTGAGCCTTCATGAAGTTTGGAGAGCAGGACAGGTGGCAAGTCCCTCCTCCTCTTGCTTTTAAAAAATGAGACAAAGGGTTCAGTTCGCATCCTGCTCTCAGCACAAGAGTACGGGGGTGAAACTGCATCTTCTAATGCAGCTGTCCATGTGTGTCTGCCTATTAACAAAAGGCTGGGTTTTTCCAATTTTAATGTAAGCCTGCACAGCTTTTGTGATTCTTGTGATTCTCTTGTGATTACTTGCACTTGCAGAGAGGAACCAAGAGGTTGTGCTGTTGTGCTGTTCATGTGATACGTAGATTCAGTCTCCAAACACAAAGCAAAATATTCTGGAAAACAAAACATGGTGGTTCCCTGACTGCTATTCCTCTCATTCCCGTGGTTCCCTCCCCTGCCATGAACTGTATTTGAGAGAGCAATTAAGATGGTAGAGTAGATAACCCAACACACTGTTGACATCAGTTAAAAAGTTGGAAGTTATTAGGGTAGGATTGTGTATGCATTAAAAAATATAGAACAAGCATTTCCTGGTTCATAAAGCATTTAACTCTAGTCATGCTGGGGCAGGCAAAAGTTCTCAAATATAACACATGTAATAATTGTAGAGCCATGGCCCTGCAATTTGGATTTCTCTCACCACCCCCACCCTCTCCCATGCATGAGCAATACAGGATCTTAATATCAGTAAGATGAGAAATAATGTGGTGTCATGTGACACTACAAAACACCAGAATATAGGTCTCTGTCCAGACGAGCTTACAAACTAAAATTTACTATAATCGAGACAGCTAGAAAAATGGAAATCTGTTTTCATTCCACTGCATATACTTAAGCTTAATTTCAGTAGGAACTGTGCACTAAGGAGTTTGTGCTCACCCTGCCCTGTGGAAAGAATGAGCTAAGGACAGAAGCATAGGGCATGAAGACAGTGATCAACTATATCAATGGAAGAGAGTTCAAGGTGGATGAGGACGAAGCAGAGTGATTTTAGTGAGGGCAATTTAAGTGATGTGCAGTGGGTAGAAGTTGTAGGGGATCAAAAAAGAAGGAAGCTAATACTGTAGAAGTAAGTAGTATTCCCTAGGACTCTGGGACAAAGGATAGAAAGGAATAGGGAATTAGTGTATTTTGAATGCAGCAGGGGAAAATTTAGGATGTGGGGGATCTAGCAACCAGAAAGTGAGGATGGGCTGGAGGGACTGGCTAATATCAACAGGGTAGTCATTTGAGATGGGAGATAGAGGATAGAGGGAAGTTTTAGGAGAGAGAACTGGAAGAGATGGAGAGGAAGCAGATTGCATTGCTTCTATTTTATCACAAAGAGGAGCCAAAGTCTTGAGTGGAATGCAAGGAGATGGTGGGACAAGTTTTAGTATGACATTAAACATGGAGAAAAGACACTGAGGTTTCCTAGAGTTGACATGGATACATGAGATGTAATGGTGCTTTGGTAAATAAAATAACATAAATAGGATAGACAGAATAAAAATCAAATATGGAAATGTTTGTTATATAACTGTTAATACACATTCTGATTTTTTTTAGTGTTACTATAATTAAGGGAAGTTAAAATTGCTATGGTAGTTCTTCTCTGTAGCTCATTTGCTTGTGTTGATCTGAAGTCTTTATTTAGGTCAACTCTTCCTTGACTTGTTATATAACTTTCAGGCATTGACACATACATGGTCTTACTTACTCCTAAAACTTCAGAGGAGAAGCCAAGCAAAACAATGCTACTAGTGAAGAACAGTATGCTCTGTGAGATAGGCCCCAGATTAAGAAACTCTGGACCAGTTATACCTTCCAAATGCTTTTTAATGGGACTACATGTAGAATTAGAAGTAGCAAGATCTTTTGTTCCTTTTTAGGAGAAGGTACAGCTTTCATTCCACCTGGGTATTCAGAAGTAGTATTCCCATGCTGCTAGACTGCTCCTTAAGAGGGAGTGTGACTCCATCCTGAACAAATCTAACATCAGTCCCAAGACTACCTGATCTTCCAGCCGTTAACATAAAATTATTTTATATGGAATGTGTTTCACAAATAATGGAATATCAAGAGAACTCCCTCCCTCTGGGGACCAGCAGGCAATACATTTCTCACTCTTGGAAACAGCTCCACCTGACAGCATTGTACTGATGCAATAGAGGCAGAACCTTTCTTTGCCACCATCAGTGCTATGGAGCAGGCCATAAAATGAGTTCTACGGAACATGCTTTTCCCACTTGCCCTGAGTGGTCTTCCACTCTTGACCTAGGTCCCTAGCCAACACTCAAGTCTCCCTACTATAATAGGCAGCTGACTGAGCAGTGAGAGGGTGTTTCTAGGAGGGATCATGTTGAGCATCTTGGAACATTTCCATTTTCCAAGTGAACTAGGGATGTAACAGTAGGAAACTTCCTATTCTGAATAAATTCCTGAAACTGTGTCAGTCAGAATGAGGTACAAACAGAATTAGGAGATTGTTGGATGGGATACCAGGAAAAGGGCATGAAATCTTTGATGAACCACAGCAACTCCATCTCTTTGTCCACTGAGCTGTACTGAGGACATAATTAAGAAGGATATAATTAAGAAAAATAAACATCTTCTCCAACCAGGTCTAGGTAATACAAGTCAGGCCAGCTTCCTTACCCAAGAATTTATGTTTTTTCAGTTTGCCTAGCACTGATCAGTAGTGGCTGTAGCATAATAGTTAAGTGAATCAGCACTGTGTTGGTTCAAATCCCAGTACTGCCATGAACTCACCAGGTGGCCTTGGGAAAGCCACACCTCTCAGCCCCAGCTCCCCAGCTGTATTGTGGGGATTATAATAATCAGTGATCATGTCTGCTGCTCTGAGTGGGGCACATCTGTCTAGAAGAGTGGGTTGCTGCTGCTGCTGTTGTTAGTCTTGATGGACACAGCAGCCAGAAAAGGGGCTCCTTGATGCTTGTGATGAATAGCATGTTAATGGAGTATACATCAAGACAAACTACTGACAGAGAAATGATTGAGATGGAGAATGTTAGTTTTGGCATGTAAAATTTCATTTCAGCCCTATAGATTTACTTGTTAATTTTGTCTTCTGGCAGACAAGTATATAGAAAATAGCTTGTGGAATCCAATTGCAGGGATCCTTTAGTCGTGAATAATCACTTAATTGCAAAGGACAGTGATTTGTCTGTGTAGCTTGGTGTATTCATTAGTATCAGAAACACTGTGACCACCAAAATGATAAAAATGCTGTTTATATACCAAATTATGGGAGAACTGGCCTAACTGTAGAGCAGAACATAACACTGGCCAGGATCAATGAGGCTCAATTAAGGGATTGTCTACATGTGGAATTTACTGTGGGACCACATGGAACTGAAGTTGATGTAACCAACCAATTTTAGTTGTAACATCTGAAAACATCTGGGAATTTGTGGAAGCACTGCCATAAACTGTGGCTACTGAGTTCAAATTACCCTATTTTAAAGAGTGGCATTTTGTTCTGGTAAAACTCACCAAGACAGAAAAATGGACAGAGATACACTGAACTATTCTGTTTCCCAGAAGTCCTGACACAGCAGAGACCAGCCAATCCACTTGCTTTGCTTTTAAAAAAACAGATTTTTGTAGTTGCATGCCTCTGTGATGGATTGAAAAAAACAGTAAATAAAATAGATCCTATTTTATTTACAGTAAATAAAATAGATTCTACATAGCCAGAGAACTGCCATTTTGGCATGATCCTATTCTCTGCCCACTTTAAGAAAAGAATAGTATAGTCAGGCACAAATGTGCTTTCCTAATAAAAAGAAAACCAAAAAATAGTCCAGGGATGAAAAAGAAAAAAAACACTACAAAACTAAGACAACTCTCAGAATACATCTACCTGGCATGAAGCTCTGAAAGTTATATCAAGGCTATTGTTTCAGGGTTAATGGTAGTTAATGGCTTGTGATTGAATGAGCATTTCAAACTAGCCACCTACTTCAAGAGGTTACAGCTAGAAGCCCTTTAGAGGCACACTTGGGTGCAAAGGTAGTAAAACCCTATGAATTAACACAGCACAATTTGCACTGCAGTGCTATGTGGCTAAGTCCTTACAGACTCAGCAGTTTGCTTCTGGGCTGGGTGCAGTTGACTCAGCATGTCAGCGAGGTGGTGGGTCAAAAGGTCATAATCGACCGTATTGAACACTGCCGAGAGATCTAGTAAACTCAGCACTGCCGATCCACCTCGATCCAGGTGTCTGTGACGATCATCTGTGAGGGTGACCAGCAATGTCTCAGCCCCATGGCCTGGGTGGAAGCCAGACTGGAAGGGATCCAGGGCCAAGGTCTCCTTCAGGAAGCTCTGCAGCTGTTTCTCTGCCGCCCGCTCAATCACCTTGCCCAGAAACGGAAGATTCGACACTGGGCAGTAACTGAGCGAGTCGGCGGGATCCAAAGATGGCTTCTTTAAAACGGACCTCTCACCACTCCCTCCTTAAGCGCCCCGGGAAAACCCCCAGAGCCCAAAGACTTGTTAATGATGGCTCCAACCTGGTGGAACGCTCTGCCTGAAGAGATCAGGGCCCGGCCAGATTTGCTATCCTTCCTCCGTGCCCGTAAGACAGAGCTGTTCCACCAGGCATATGGTTGATGCTCTGGGCCTCCCTGCCGGCCACCTAGAGAAAGCTGTGCCCCTACAAAGGGATGTCTACTACCTAGCCTTTGTTATATATTTCTGGAGGTGGTTGGGTGGTGGTTGCTGGTGAAATCTGCTGCCACATGTTTTACAAAACCTGCTGCTGTGTTGCTCGTTGTGTGTTCTTTTTTAAATATTTAAGATGTTTTATTGGTTTTTAAAATATTGTATTTTATATTATTCTATTAATTGAAATCTGCCCTGAGCCTGCTGGTGTGGGAAGGGAAGAATATTAATCAAATAAAATAAAATAAATAAATATTGCTAAAGTCTGTCATCCCAAGTTAGCCTTTTTCTGACAGTAGATTCAACACAGTTTTAGGCAATTCAAAATAAGATTTAGAGTGAAAAGTGGGCAGTCATGCACATTAGGGAGATGATTTTTCTTTAATGCAACATTTATATAGTTCTTTTACATACATTATTAAGAGCCCCATGGCACAGAGTGGTAAGCTCGAGCTGCAGTATTGCAGTCCAAGCTCTGCTCACATGACCTGAGTTCAATCCTGGCGGAAGCCAGGTTCAGCTAACTGGCTCAAGGTTGACTCAGCCTTCCATCCTTCCAAGGTGGGTAAAATGAGGTGGGCACAAACCAAAAAAAACCCCAAACCATACGGTTCATGGTTCGTCACGTTTCACAAACCACAAACTTTCATGAACCTGCCCCGGTTCACGAACCAATTTGTTTTGGTTTGTGAAAATGTCACTTTTGGGCCAGCAAATCACCACTTCCGGGTCAGCAGAAGGTCACTTCTGGGCCAGCATAAGGTCTGCAGAAAGCTCAACCCCTGTTGCCTAAGAAACTGATTGATTGGCACCAGGCTGTCTGCAGTGACGAACCAAAAAACAAAACAAATAAACCGCCCTAAAGTTCATGGCGGTTCATCAGAAATGGGCTCTGATGAACCGCTGGTTCACGAATCACGAACCGGCTTGGTTCGTGACAAACTTTGGTTCATATTTCAGTTCATGCCGATCTCTAGTACCCAGTTTCCTGAAGGTAAAGTGTAAGTGACTGGGGAAGGCAATGACAAACCACCACAAAAAGGCTGCCAAGAAAATGTCGTGATGCAACATCCCTCCATGGGTCAGTAATGGCTCGATGCTTGCACAGGGGACTGCCTTTACCTTTTACCTACATACATTATTAGTTCATACTAAAATCCTGTACAGTAAGGAAGAGAAGACACATAATTTGGGTGGAACCATCATGGATATTAATCAGCTAGTAATTAGCTGTGAGGCAATAGTGCATTTTTAAATTTCCCAAATGCCTTTTGTCCACAAAGGTCTCTTCTGTGAACCTTCAGGTTCAAAGCAAATGTCCATTACACTGTTCCAAAAAGGGAGCTGCTTGATACTGAAATACCCAGAAGGTACAAAATAGATACTGGAACCTAATCAGGAATCTGCTGGCATTTCTAATACTAATGTCAAATGGGCAAGTAGGTTATGACAAATGGTTAGTAATCCAGAGTTATTTAATGTGGGTCATGCCATAAGGTCTTCAAGAAAATGTTTGGGTAAAAGGCGATGCTAATAGTTTCTCTTATCTGTACATAATAGTCAACTGGATACTTAGACTTCCTGAACAAGAATGGAATCACAGCTAAATACCCCTGGCAGTGCAAAGCTTTATTCCAGGATCGTGGATTTATGCCAGTTTAACAATATTATTGTACTAGCAGTGCACTAAATCAGTGTAACCCCTGCAATAGTGGGATACTGCAAGTACAAAGGATAAAAATGGGCAGAGCAGCAGGCAAGGGAGGGGATATGGTTGAACCAGAATCTGAGCTCTCTTGAGTTAGCCCTGAGCCCAGCAGCATAAACCTTACGGTTATAAAAATAATTCATAATTAAATTGACCATATTAGTCCCATATTACTGTCTCTCACTTCCATCCCAGCTTCTTCAGAAGACAAAATCCCAGCTAATGATGTAACAACAACAACAACAACAACAACAACAACATTCAATTTATATACCACCCTTCAGGACAACTGAATGTTCACTTAGAGTGGTCTACAAAGTATGTTATTATTATCCAGGGCTTTTTTTTCTGGGAAAAGAGGTAGTGGAACTCAGTGGTGGAACTCAGGACCACACAATGATGTCAACTTTGGTTCAGCTGGAACAAGGGGGGAGTTTTTTAAAGTTTAAATTGCCCTTGGCGAAAATGGTCACATGGCCTGTGGCCTCACCCCTTGATCTCCAGACAGAGGGGAGTTTAGATTGCCCTCCGTGCCGTGGCGCGGAGGGCAATCTAAACTCCTCTCTGTCTGAAGATCAGGGGGTGGGGCCACTGGCCATGTGACCATTTTCAAGAGGTGCCAGAACTCTGTTCCACCGCATTCCAGCTGAAAAAAGCCCTGTCATTATCCTCACAACAAACACCCTGTGAGGTGGGTGGGACTGAGAGAGCTCCTAGAAGCTGTGACTGACCCAAGGTCACCCAGCTGGCTTCAAGTGGAGGAGTGGGGACTCCACATTAGAGTCCCATGCTCTTAACCACTACGCCAAATGTAGCCAATTGTTGCAAAGCACAAGGAGTGTATTAGTTCATTAAGGTAATACAGCTCACATGAGTTTGAGGGGAAGAATATATACACATGACACCCTTTACAGGTTAGCATGGAAGGCGGTATACCTCCAAACATGGTTCCTGAATATTGCCCACCCAATTCCAGCCCCTGCTTAGCATTTAAAATGTTATGACTAAAGAGTGCCTTCTCCTCCCCCTGCAGTTTAGGGAAACTATATACTGGCTCAACACTCTTTTACTCAACAGATTGTCACACAGAGGAAACAAGTATGTAGTTTGCAGTAGGAGAACCAGTTGACCACAAATTTTTGCATTCTGATAAGCGTTCACCATGCAGTAGTGAGGGGGCAACAGGCAAGAAAAGACAGAGACTTCCGGCAATCTGGCATTTGCCAGAAAGGTCGCCAGTTGGCACTGTGCTGAGGCTTACTGCTGCAGCATTGGCACGAAAGAGGGACAGCTCCCTCTTAGATCCTGTGACAGAATGCAGAGACACAGCAAAGAGATCCAACAGCTGATGAATTAAATGGATTGTCATGGTAGTTTTTTTAAAATACTAAAATACATTTTATGTTTGTATATAAAAATCCTTGTAAAGGGGAAGAGAGAGGAAAAATAAAGTGAATGGGGATACAGAGAAATCAAAAGCTACAAATTACAAATGCTAATGGCGATCCAGGGGGCGTCGTGCAAAGATGGCAGACATCTAAAACCTCGCTCCGCACCCTAACTGCCTACCGCGGCTTTTTGCAAGTGCCTATACAGCGGTAAGCTTCTAAAAATTATGGGGAAAACTGGAGGAGGAAAAAACAAGCCCACAGATCAAAGCGGCCCTTCTCTAAAATCCTTTTTAGAGCAGATAGAAGCTAAACAAGCCCCGGTGGGAAATCGACAAGGGCCAGCTAAAATGGAGGCCGCCAAGCCAGCAAAAGACCCTGATGAAGCTCAGGCTCTAGAGGGAGAAATAAGTACTGCCCTGGAACGGCTTGAAAATAAAATAGTTACAAGGCTTGAAAATGCACTTAAAAACCAGACTTGTGAACTTAAAGAGTCAATTGATCGGGTTGCACAGACTGCCGAAAATGCTAAGCAACTAGCTATAGACAACCAAAAAGAAATCCATGATCTACATGCAATAAATGAACAGCTTCATGAAAAAATCTTAGATCTTGATAATAAGCTAAGATCTAATAATATAAAAATCAGAGGTTTTGATGAACATGAAGAACGCAATACAGATCTCTCTATATTTATAGCAGAATGGCTTAGAAAAGAACTAAGACTGGAGGATGGTATAACCCCCCTAATATCTCATGCTTACAGAGTGAGGTCACTAATCAATACAAGATCAAGACAACAGCAAAGAGATATAATAATAAACCTCCCTGACTACAGATCAAAAGAAAAGATCATGAAGGAAGCTAGAGTGAGAGGATATTTCTCCTATCAAAATAAAAAAATATATATATTTCAAGATCTCTCTGCAGAAACACTAGCGAAAAGGAGGGAATTAAAGCCGATCATTAACAAACTGAGTGAGGCTGAAATGAGATACCGCTGGGCTTCATCAACAAGAATTCTGGTACATTGGCAAGGGAAGACATACCAAGCTCACGACATGGAAACTGGCACCAAACTACTTAAAGATCTACATCTAGACTGGCAAACCACCTCTCCAAGCAAAACTGCTGTTTACAACGCAAGAGCTTCACTGAACAACTGGAGCAAAATACCAGTAAAAAAAGATGATAGAGGTCCACAAAAGGAGTCACCATGAACAAACCAAAGAAGAGTTGCAGAAGGTGGCAAGACTTTCTTTTTTCTGCCGGAATACTACTTTTTCCCACAAAAGAAAAAGAAGCGAGAAGTTTCCTTATAAACAATAAACCTTTCTTAAATGTCACTCAAAAATTACTTACTTTCTCTCCTGTTTCGCTGTATGGTGTCTGATTTAGCTTAAAATGCGGCCGGGTAAGGTGGGAGGGGGTGGACGGAAGTGAGGCCTAGTTGGCTCTCTAATTTAGTTTAAACCCCGGATACTGGGTTGAAAGACCAAAACCCAGTTTCAGTGCACACGATTCTGGATATATTGTTAGCAATCCTTTTCCTACTAGGGAAGGTTTCCGGTGGTTTCCTCCTTGAAAGTACTAAGGAGGTTAGGGTTCTTATACCTTGTTCTTTTTTCCCTTTCTTTTTTCTTTTTTCTTTTTCTTTTTTTTTTAAAAAATCCCTCTTCTTTCTATTTCTTTTCTCTTCCTTCTCTCTAAGAATTTTCTCTTCTCAAATCTCTTCACATCTCCCAGCTACTCTCCATTGAGGTTTTCTCCTCATTTTATATTCTTGCAAATTGCAATTAATACGTAATAGTTGACCGGTTCTTGTTATAGTTGGGGTAAAACCTTGAAATTCAAAAGATTGTTTGCACCTTGCAGTCATATAAACCCTGTTTTATTGACTTCTTTTTATTTCGCAGGAAATGGAGTTTAAGGTTCTTTCTCTAAACTGTCGGGGTCTAAATAATGTTATTAAATGCAAAAGGGTCCAGGCTACACTGCTGAAACAGTGTCCAGATTTTTTGTTACTCCAAGAAACACATCTTTCAGCAAAGGTGAAACAGGTATTCAAATCTAGCTGGTGGAACCACCAATACCTAGCTCTTGGTAACTCCAAATCCAGAGGGGTGGCAATTCTTATTTCGAAGAATGTTAGATCTGAAGATATAGTAGTAGAAAAGGACCAGGAAGGTAGATACCTATTCCTTAAGGGTAATTTCAACACAAAGAAACTGACACTTGCGTCAGTATATGCTCCCAATTCTAATCAGATTTCATTTTTAAAAGAGACCTTTTTCAAACTTAAAGTGTTTCAGGAGGGGGACATTTTATTAGGGGGGGACCTAAACTTAATAGCTGACCCTAAACTAGACCATTCAAAACAAAACAAAAAAAGAAAATCCAAATCTACTTCACTTGGGCTAAATTCATCTAAAAATAGTCATCTTGCTAATATCCTAAAACAATTAGATCTAGTTGATGTGTGGAGAAATCAACATCCTACTGAAAGGGACTATACTTATTTCTCCCCCAGATTTGAAACATATACTAGGATTGATTACCTGCTGGCATCTCCAAATCTACTACAATATATCTCAAATTCAAAGATAGGCCCAATGAGGTGGTCTGACCACTCATGGGTAGAATGCGCATTAAAGCCCTCAGAACAAAAAACCAAAACACCAAATTGGAGTCTTAACAAATTTCTTTTATTTGATGCTGCAGCTCAAAAAGACATATTAGAAGAAATACAAAACTACTTTAAACAAAACTTAAATTGTGGTGTTCCAAATGAAATAATCTGGGATGCAATGAAGGCTGTGGTTCGGGGCAAGTGTATTGCAATTGCTTCAGCCTACAAGAAAAAGAAAGAAAAAACTAAATTGGACTTAATGGAGAAAATATCTTACTTGGAAAAGGCCCATAAAAAAACATGTAATAAGAAAATCTATAAAAAACTTTTAAATGAAAGGAAAAAATTGGAAGCCCTAGAAACCACAACTATTCAGAAAAATCTAATCTTTCTAAAACAAAAATATTGGCAAAATAATCCCAAAAATCTGAAATTACTCTCTTGGAAAGTGGGGAAAAAAAGAGCCACAAGACTAATAAATCAAATAAGAGATGAGGATGGTCAAATTCAAGTAAAATCAGAATCTGTTCTTGCAGTCTTCCAAAATTTTTATAAAAATCTATATAAGTCAGACACTCCAAATTTAGAAACTGTCAATAACTACTTGGGAAAAGCAGGGCTGCTTAATAAGATTACAACAGCTCATAAACAAATGGTTGATCAGCAAATCTCAATTACAGAAACTCAAGAGGTGATTAAAAGTTTGAAAAATAATAAGTCCCCTGGTAACGATGGATTTCCTGCTGAATATTATAAAAAAATTTCACAACAGTTGGCCCCTCATCTTACTAGTGTTTGTAATGCAATATTAGAATTTGGTGTAATGCCTCCCTCCTGGACTGAATCACAAATGGTGGTTCTCTTAAAACCAGGAAAGGATGCTACTAATCCTGCTTCGTATCGCCCTATAGCTCTATTGAATCAGGATATGAAAATATTCACAGCCATCCTAACAGCCAGATTAAACAAAATAATTTCTAACTATATTAAGGAAGACCAATCTGGCTTTATACCAAACCGCCAACTAACAGATAACATAAGAAAAACACTGAATATCATTAATTTTGGAAAGCAAAATAAACTTAACTCTCTTATTTTGGCGTTAGATGTGGAAAAAGCTTTTGATTGCGTGGAAATCCCTTACCTTATGGAACTATTACGGAAAATGAATTTTGGAGATAACTTTCTCAGAGCAATTCAGTCATTATATGCTAGCCCCACTACCTCCATCAAAATTAATGGTCATAAGTCGGGGAAAATTAATCTACTTCGAGGCACTAGACAGGGATGTCCGCTATCCCCACTTCTTTTTGCTCTGGCTATTGAACCATTTGCAAACCATATTAGATCATCTCCCAACATAAAAGGCGTTAATATTAATAACAAAGAGTACAAACTTTCTCTGTTTGCCGATGATATGGCACTTTACCTTTCAGACCCTGTGTTTTCAATGTCTGAATTAGAGACAATTATGAAAGAATTCTCAAAAGCCTCAGGCCTAACCATCAATAGCAACAAGAGTGAAATTTTCCCAATATATTTACAGTCAGACTTGCCCAATCTCATCAAAAGCAACTATCAATACAAATGGGTTAAAAAACATTGGAAGTACCTAGGAATTAAAATACCTATAAATTTAAATGATCTCCTGAGCATCAACTTTAGCGAAATCAATCAGTCAATCAACACTATATTAGAGGAATGGGGGCGGAATTACCTAACCTTGCTCGAGAGAATTAACCTAATCAAATCATTTATTTTCCCAAAATTTCTATTTATGTTCCGGGCAATCCCTATCGTAATACCAGACAAAAATTTTGATCAATGGCAATTTAAAATTAGTAAATTCATTTGGAATAATAAAAAACCCAGAGTATCATGGGAAACTTTAAAAAGAAAAACCAGCAGAGGTGGACTAAATCTTCCAGATCTGAAAACCTACTATGAGGCTAATCATTTGAAAAATCTGGTGGTAATAGCAAATGATTTAATTGGACTAGATTGGAAAGACATTGAACAGAGTTACCTGCAAGGAAGTCGTTTAAGTGAATGCATTTGGAACACGAATTTAGAACGCCCCTCTACACTAAAAAGCAATCCCTTTTTATTAAGCGATATTAAAATCTGGGACAGAATGAAATCTAAATTAGTCCATCCATTCTCTGTAGTCTCATCGTTTGCAGGACAGCACTGGTTCCCACCAGCTCTCAGCACCCACTCATACAGATGGTGGAGGCTGAACAATAAAACTAGAATAATAGATATCCTTGATAAAAAACAATTACAAGAAAAAGCAAAAATAGAACAAGGCAACACGACAAGAGCCCCATGGTTTGAATATCTTCAGATCAAGCATCTCTTTGAGTCGCCAAAACTCAAAGAATCTATAGGCAAGCCACTAACAAGCTTTGAAAGAATCTTAAAAGAAAGATCAGTAAGACAGAAGGGTATCCTGTCTAAAATCAATTCAATTCTATCGGAAGAAAAACAAAAATGCAAAATTTTGTCTTATCAAAATATTTGGTTCAAGGAATGCAAAATTGACCCTTCAAATGATACATGGAACATGATTTGGAACTCAAATAATTTCCGTACAAATATAATAAACATCAAGATGCAAACCATAAAACTGATTTCACATTGGTATATGACCCCAATCAAGCTCCATCATGTCAATCAATCTCAGTCAGCCACCTGTTGGAAGCAATGCGGTCAGCTGGGCACATATTTTCATTGCTGGTGGGAATGTAAATACATCAGTTCTTTTGGGGATAAAATAATTAAGGAAATTGAGGTCATAACAAGTTATGTGATACCTAATTCTCCAGAAGTAATATTATTAAGCTATTGGGAAAATCCTGGGATTCCTACTTCTAGCCTTAATATTATATTCTCACTTCTGGCACTAGCGAAATTATCAATAGCTTCCTTCTGGAAACAAAAATCAATCCCATCCATAAATAACTGGAGAAATCGCATATGGGATCATTTTGTCATGCAGAAGATTTCTGACCAGCTGGCACAGAGAGAAAACCCGAAACATAAGTCTTGTTTTCTTGAGCAATGGCTACCAGTACTTGATTATTTAACCAAAGATGAACAATGGTCTAACAACAAGGTGAAACAAGACTTATACTATTCCTTGGCCTATCTTTAAATATTACACAGTTTTATTTACAAAAGCGTTATCTGACCCTTACACCACTAGGCAATTTATAACCTGGTCACTGCAAATCAGAGATGTGTTTTCAATAATTGTTACATCATTTTATTTGTTTTAATTAATGTTAATGTTCTTGTCTAGACTAGATAGTAGTTTAGACGTTGATAGTTGTTGGCTGTTACTGAAAAGTACACTATTAATTTGTTTAAAATTGAAGTTGAATATTTTCTGTTAATAATTTCCAGATGTTGTATTATAAAAAATTTGAAAAACTTAAATAAAATACAATGTGAAAAAAAAACAAATGCTAATGGCCAATAATCAGACACCATCAAGCAATAAATACACTATTATACAGAAGTGACCATGTGCTTTTGAGGCTAACTCAAAATGTTAACATACCACAATTAGTGGCTTCCCAAATGTACATACCTCAGGTGGGTGCATTCTCACTATGGAAGTTATTTGGCTGAGTTATGTAAAATGGAAATACATTAAGGAGAAGTCTGACCTGGCCTGTTACTCATGCATCTGGGCTGGTTCAAAATGCAGTTATCTGATTTTAACACAGCAAGCCAGTCTGCACATATTAAATCTATGCTGTTAAACCATCACTGGTTTTCAATTTGATCCTGGGCTCAAATGCAAGAGCTTGCTTTTTTGCCTTTACCTTGGTTTATGGTTACCTCATGGACAGCATTCATTGTCATGAATTTACATGATTGCAGAGGTCATCTTGAGCAGCTCTGCTTCATGTTTACTTTTCTTCAGAAGCTTGGCTGATACATGAGATGGGAACAAGGCCTTCTAGTAGCAGACCCAAGACTGTAGAATTATTTCCCCCATTGAGGGTGGGGGAACCTACTTAGCTAGGGTTTGTAAACTGATTAAGATTGTTATATTTAAAGATAATTTTAGTTTAGGTTAAGCAGAGGGGGTCTTTCCGTTTCAGTCTACTGGGCCAACTGAGTTTATCAGTCAAATTAGTCTCATCTATTGGAGTATTCTGTTTTGTTCCACTCTGCTTTTAGCTTTTAGTAAGGAGTTTTTATTTGTATTGTTATTTTTACTGTAATGTATTTAAACTGATATTACAATAAGCTGCCTTTGGACTCCACAGGCCCAAAGTTGGGGTTCAAATGTTTTAATAACAAAAGCACCCCAGTGGAGTCAGCTTTTCTCAACCAGTTCTCAGTGAGCACCCAGCCACCCCGGCATTGCCTGATGCGGCTGCTACTCATCATGTGTCACTATCTCCATGTGTCCTCTTATTTTTCCATAGACAATCAGACAACCATCTAACAGGGACAGTAGAAAGGATGGCCCCACCTAGTGCCCAACTGCCAGCTGGGTGAGAAGCCAGCTGTTCTTAAGGAGGTTTACTACGTTTTTGTAGGGTTCCTGTGCCTTTGAAAGTTAGCCAAGCAGCTTTCATTCAGAATCTAACAGGTGCAGTTGTACTCATAGTGGGGACATTGATGAGGGAAAGTTGGGTCTGTTACCCTTCTGGCTTTCAAAGGCAAAGAAACGTAACAAGAACCTAAGCTACAACCTCCCACTCCTCTGTGATGCTGTCAAGAACATTCTCCACAACAGCAGTTACTCAACAAAAGTTGTCAGTGTTTCATTTCTGTGTCTGTTCTTATGATGGTTAACAGATATGGAGCTTCCCTGCCCTTGTTATTCACCAGAGAAAGTCTCAAATACATTCTTGACTCTTTTCCACCCCCACCCCTCTTACTGGTGTGACAAACCAAGAACAGGTCCACATTCAGTGATAGACAGGAGACAGACAAAAGCATCGGATGGAAAAATCATCATCATCAGCTGATAGTGAACTACATGAACTGGTAGGAGGAGGTATGGTTGGATGGGATAAAAGATGCTGGGCAATACAAACGATGCCCTGAAGCTTCCATGGCCCTTTTCATACTTACGGTTTAAACCGCCATTTATGAGCATTCGCCCCGATCGCAGTGGCTTCAGCATTGCACCTGTTCATTTCACACTGTCCACTGCAATTTCGATTTGGTGTCTGTGCTTCATTTCAAAACCTCGGTGCAATTTTGGGCTTTTGGGGCCTTGCAATTCACGTCACACTTTTTAAAAAAAAATTGAGCATGCGTAGTAATGTTGCAATGTTGGAACCCTTCCCCCCTTTTTGCTGATTGGGCTGTCCCCTGCCCACCGGAGAGGCAATTGGTGGCAGAGTTCTGGGGGGAAACATATACCACTCTCATTTTTTTAAATCAAGCCAGGAAAGGGTTAAAATGCTGCCGATTAATCTCCTCCCAGGAAGCAGAGGCTTGTTTCCAAAGGGCTGTGCAAAATGCTTGGGTTTTTCTCCCCTCTTTGGCAAAGTCTGAAACATGCCTGGGAGGGAGGGAAAAGCAGCCGTTTAATCCTTTCCTGGCTTTTAAAGCCAGGAAGAAAGTGCAGGAACATTACAATGTTGCAACCCATTCTTGTCTTTAAAAAAAAAAAGAATGTGTGTGCATACCCTAAGGGAGGAAGGAGAAAGCAGCTATTTAACACTTTCCTTGATTTTAAAGCTAGCAGGGAATTAGCAGCAAGCTTAGGAATCCTTCCTGGTTTTTGAAAAAAAATAAAACAGCATGCATACTGGGAGGAAGGAAACCAACGAAGAAGCAGCCTTATGACCCTCAGCTCGCTTTACTAAAAAAAATGGTGGACAAGGAGTTCAGAGAGCTGAGGAGGGTGGGAGTGGTTAATTCTGCACAAACCAATCAGCTCCCAGGGAAAAGGAGAGGGGGGGGGAAGAGAAGCAAAAAGGAGGCAAAAGTGTTCACATTAGCAAAATGCGGGCCAGCTGCCAGTCGGCAGCGAACTTAAAAAAACATCGGGGTATGTCCGCAGGGGGAAAAATCGGGGATACAGCGGACAAACAGCGAGACTGCATCCCATGACTGCTTTTAAGTGTGAAAACCTTGCAAACATGGGATGTGGAGCAGGTACAAACGCGCTCTAAAAAACGAGTGCGAAATGATTGCATGATATAGATTGTTTTTTAAATGAAGACTTTGACCCACGTATCAGTCATTCTGTCACTTTAGGTATGTTTTGAAGATATTTCATTTGCACTTTCTCAGATATGTGTGTTTGGTTGTTCCTATGCACTTGCTTGGAAAAGAATAGCCGCACATTTCCTGTTTATCAAGCCTGGCACTTCTGTCTGGCACTTCCTGTAAGTCAAGATACAGCTCTGCATACAACCTCGTCAGTAATCATTTATACTATGTACTAGTTTAATACATGGGATAGCAGCAGGGAAGGGCATATATCATGCTATCCAGGACCAATCTTGAGCCCCTTCTTTGATTAATTTTTCATTTTTATTCCACTTTTCAGCAAAGTTCCTGAAGTGGCTCAAAGACATTAAGTTACAATACTAACAGCGATCAAATTCAATACAAAATGTTTCTTGGGGCAGTAATTCTCAGTGGGATTGGGATCCAGGCATGATAGAGAGCAAAGGTCAACCAGTGAACTTCAAGGATTGATAGGAATTCAAACCCAGATTTCACTGGATCAAGCCCAGCCCTACCAGTGACATTACATTGGCTCTCTGATTATGAATGATTTTGTTGGATCTACAATTCTGCACATGTAGCATAATGAGGTTGCAGAATGAATTTAAACACATCACAATGCTTTTGGTGAATACTGTTTCTTAAGGCCCCCCACTAAAAAACAAAACCTCTGACACATCCAGGAGAGATGTTTTTTGCCCACTACTGCTGTGCTGGGTTCCTCCCCCCCCCCCGCCTCTATTTGTAGGGATTTTAGTATTAAAATATGACATCCACACATTGACATTGACATAGATTCACTCTGCACTATTACACCCATCTCAGTGTGCTGTTTATGTAGGTTAACTTGTACGCACTTTAGTTGTGTTTGGAGAGGGTTTCTGTTTTATAAAACATAATTAGAAACATTTACACAAGGGCACAACACGTATGTCAAGACAGCTAATTGAATGAAATTTATATATCTAATAGGCACACGTGGCACCACTGTGCAGATAGAAAAAGGTCATTCAACAGGACCACACAGGACTAAAGTAGAGATTTCTGCAAACTAAGGACACACACAAACTCACACACACACCTCTGGTTCACAAAAATGGAAAATGTTTTTAAAGTTTATTAGTGGGAAGAGGGAATAAAAAAAATGTTCAACAGCACTATTAACACAATCATTTTGATGTCCAAGATTTCAGCCACCATTATGGATTGCCAAAACAACTCAAGCATTGGGTGAGATCAGGGCTTTTTTTCTGGGAAAAGAGGTGGTGGAACTCAGTGGGTTGCCCTTGGAGAAAATGGTCACATGGCTGGTGGCCCCGCCCCCAGATCTCCAGACAGAGGGGAGTTGAGATTGCCCTCCGCACCACCAAGTGGCGCGGAGGGCAATCTCAACTCCCCTCTGTCTGGAGATCAGGGGGCGGGGCCACCAGCCATGTGACCATTTTCAAGAGGTTCCGGAACTCCGTTCCCCCGCATTCCCCCTGCAAAAAAGCCCTGGGTGAGATATAGCTGAACAGTAGGTAGAAGGAAGAGTTCGGAAGAAAAAGAAAAGCAGGAGCCAGTTATAAGGAAGAGGAAGAGAGGGAAGGAGATGAAGCAGGACATAAAAGTGAAAAAGAAAGTAGAGACACAGGAAATGACCTGAAAGCAGGGAGTGGGGCAGTAAGGAATCAGCATGCAGCAGTTGCCATTAAGGAAGAAGTGGGGACAAGGGGTGGAAGTGGGGACGACTTTAAAGAGTGGGGAAAGTAGTACAGAAGGGGGCCAAAAAGGAGATAGAATGGAATTTCCTCTCCCTTATCGGTCCCCAACATTGTTTCCACAGAGCGAAATAAGTGATAGACTTGGCAGCTGCCACCATTTGTTATTTAAGTGAACTGGGTTCCATTTGGAATTGTAGAGAGTAGAGATCCAACTGTGGCATAAGCAGTGATAACATGCCTTTTTGAACTAGCCGATGGGTATACAGGAAAAATGTACAAATTCCTCCATTTCTACAAGTACAGATTTTGAAGGATAATTTTGAATATGGAGTGTGATTATTCTGTACATTCCCATTTGGTGTGTTGCAATCCTGTGACTAGAAGCCATCATTCTGGCAGAAAAGAGAATAAGAACTACACAGAATAATAATAACAACTACACAACCTTAGGCAGATGCACTATTGAGGAGTACTATTCTACAATGCACCATGCCAAAGGCATCTGGAATTTTTGCCGGGAGCCCAGATAAAGATATTTTTAGCTGGTATGGTAGAAACACAATCTTATTAAAATGAGAGTTTGGGGAGGGATATCCAAAAATACACACACAATCAGAATTATGAATGTTTGTGAAACATTTGTCTGATGAATATGCAAAATTAGTTCATAGCTTGTTGATTTAATATCTGATAGCAGAATATTGGGGAAAGGGCCTTTTTCCTGATCTCTCACCCACTTTGCTTTAGACTCTGCTATCCTACCCTTTCTCTTCCTGGTTCTAAACTAATAGGGTGAGGATGAGGAACTGATAGGCAAGGTCGAGTCATCTATGTGCTACAGAGCCTCCTTGCCTTCAACTCTCTTCACATCACTTGATCTATGAGTCATGAGGGAAAGGTGAGAGTAAGGATGGCAAGGTAGGGCTGTCTTTTCCACACACAAGGATCCCTCTCAGTCACGTACCCCGCATCCCAGCATTTCTTCACTGCCTTTACTTCCATTGTGTCAAAGTTCAAGTATGTCAGAGTTTCTTACAAGTGTATGTGGAATTAGGGTCCTTGTCTTCTGATTCCAAACCACATTACCATATAATAGAGATGTCTTTTGTATCATGGATCTGAAACAATGATGCAAATATGTTCAGGAAATGACTGCATAGTTACTAAAATATTAATTGTATATTTACCCCAAAATTCAAGCAATTCAGGTTTCAGTTTATAGCACATTCTAAGATGATGTATGCAATCCAATTAATTTTTTTTAAAGTGTGAATGAGCCATGCAGGAAGGGAAGTTTGGTGACCACATAGAAGACGTAATCATGGGGCATGGCATGTCTCATGTGACATTGACCACAACACCGCTTGCAACTTGTGTGGGATTGGAAAATCTCTTCAGATGTTTATCAGAGAAGCTGAGATGGGCCCTGTGGGGCTTCTGGAGAATGTCAAGCAGCTGCCAACAAGTGTAGAATCTCCTATAGGGCAAGCAGAGAAAAACTCATGGGCCTAAAAAGTGGAAGAGAATATCTTGTACTGGCAGTGTATATTCTCAATACGGCAATGTCTCTTTGCTCCCATTAATTAAACCAGAGTACATCTAGGTGAATCAAAAGGCAAAAGGAAGAAGGGGGAAGTCTTACAAACAACCTCTGCTGACTGAGTGTAATCTGGGCTGAGCTTCTGTTTCCTTTGCTGTTTACAGATATTTAAGGGCTTGGCCAAAGATCCAGGCCTTTTAGCTAGAGCCTGTTGCCCTGAGTGAACCAGGCTGGTAAATATTTATTTGCATAGGTTGCGTTTTGGTTTTTCTTTGCTTTCAGTTGTAGTGAGGAAGAAAAGCAGGGTAGAAATGATTAATTAATTTTTTTAATGAGACATTGTCAAGAAAAAGCCCCTTTTATCTCTTTTTACTGGCTTATCTGTCTTCAGGCTCTGTGGAATATGCTTGTCAGTATCTATACTGAAATATACTATGATCAGGGGCGGCGCAAGGGTTTACCACACTCGCGGCCAGCCGGCCGGGCGCCCCCACGCACGCACGATCGTGCGTGCGCGCACACGCGCACACCAGCCTGCATGATGATGTCATGCGTGGCGTCATCACAGGAGTGCATGCGCCGCCACTGGCCCAATTGCTGCGGCGGGTGGCCTCCGAGCTCTCCCACTCGGTTGCCTGCGCCGCCGCAGATGCCTGCCCACGGTGGCTGCGCCTAGCCGGGGGCTTGTGCTGGCGGTGGCAGCGGCGCGGGGTGGGAGGGATAGGAGGCTGGTGCTTTGTGGCGCGCGCTCCCGCCTGCCGCGCCTCCTCCGGCGCTCCCTCCGGCACCCCGCGCCTGCGGCCACCGCCTACCTGGCCTCAATAGGCCCGCCGGCCCTGACTATGATGTTGCACAAATGAGTACTTCTCTGTTGCAATGGATGTACCTCTCTGAAATATCAGGCATTAGTCCTCATGACATTGTTTTTAATATCTTGGTTTTAATATTGGGCCCTGACCTCAATAGCCCAGGGGAGCCTGATCTCATCAGATCGCACAAGCTAAGCAAGGTCAGCCTTGGTTAGTAATTGGATGGGAGACCTCCAATGAAGACCAGGGTTGCAGAGGCAGGCAATGGCAAACCACCTTTGTTAGTCTCTTGCCATGAAAAACCCACCGGGGGTTGCCATAAGACAACTATGACTTGAGGGTACTCTCCTTCTCCTCCTCCTCCTTTAATATTGTAACTTCTCCTTGAGCAGAACTCTGAAGAGGTGGCATAGAAATACTATAAATAAATAAATATACCCTCCCTCCAACGTATCAAATAAGATAACTTCCTTACCAAGACGAAGTCATCCACCTAGAAATATATCATAATGGGCCCCTCAGCACCACATGAAAGTCTTAGCTCTACAAAGCAAAGGTAACATTGAATGGCTATGTTTTCAATAAAAGGTCTTGTAGCACCCTCAGAGGCTGTTTGCACAGGGCTGATTTGCTCTGGGTTCAGTGCTGTTGAGAAGTGTTTTGCTTCCTTACCACATCATGGTGTTTCTATGTACCACATAGGTTTTCTTGGCATTTCTATAATCTTTCCCAAACCTACTTTGCTCTGGTGCTTTGAGAAAGATTATAGTATGGCCAGGCTGACTGCTCTGTGAATGTGAAAGTCTGGCTTTTTTTTACATAGCAGCCATTTTCCCTGCCTCACATCCCATAGCATCCATTCCCTCTCTGCACATGACACCAGCAAACTTTGTTGCATTCCCTCCCCCCACCCCCCCACCCCACCAAGACTTGGCAATTGGCATATCAATATAGTGGTATATCAGCATATCCATTACCATGTTAAAAAACCTTCAGAAAAAGCCCTCCACTCCGGTGGCACAGGGTGTGCCGGAGGGAATGGCCACCATGGGCACCAGTGCAGGGAAAATGTTAGGAAAGCTGCCATCTGGAAGCAAGGTTGCTGTGCTGTGCTGCATTGGCAGCTGTAGCAACATTGCGGTTCCATAGGGAAGTATTGCCACGTAGAAAAAGTCAGTCGCACATTTATTGTGGAATAAGCTTTTATGAGGCAGAGTCCACTTCATTAGATGTATGGAATATTTTCCTCAGCGGCATGTTCACATTCACATGTACATGAATACAGACACAAGAAAGGTGTGGAGGAGAAGTGATATGACAAAATAAAGCTAAAAGGGCAAGCAATCTAACAGATTAACCTGTTGTATTACTATGCAGAATGTATATGGAAATAAAATCCAAAAAATAAACAGTCACATCAGAATGGGAGTGGATCACTCTCGATTAGTATTGAACTGGTACATAGCACGCATAAGCCTCAAAAAAAGATAATTATTTTCTGTAGCGAGCTAGTCATTCCCAAGACTGATTGAGGGACTGATAGTGTCAAATCTGCATATGTATTCCAACTAAGAGCTTCACCTTGGAATCTTCCTTTAAATCTCTGGTGCTGAAAAAAGTCAACTTAAATCTGAGTTACTGAGGACTAAATTACATGTTTGGAGTTTTAAAGAGTTGGGTCTCCCCATATTCCACATGGAGTATTCTGTGCATGTGAAGCAGCAAAAATGGGGAAATAACTCCACTCCAGTGCTGTTTCCACGTGGGAAACCAGATCCCTTCCTCCCCTAATGGCAGCATTCTGAGCCCATTGGGCTCTCTTTTATTTTTTAAAAGCCATTCCTCACAGCTGCTGTGTGGTTCCCCGGACCTGGTTTATTGAAAACCCAAATGTGTTGTTTGGCTCTGAGTGTCAAACTACATGTTACATTTTCTTCCGTTTTCAAAGGACTTCTTTTCTTTTCCAAATGCAGCCCCTGAGGCTGGTTTCTCAAAAAGGAGGATAGAATGGTAGTAGCCTCATTTGGCTTGCATCATTGCTACAACTGCTGCCCTCAGTGAAAATGCTTCACTGATCCAGCTTTCTTTAAAAATAGTGTGGCAAGCCATGCATGCCCTATAAGGCTTCCCAGAATCTGGCTGTCAGACTGTGGCTAGATAAGGCACTCTCTGCAAGGTTCCCTTTAGAAGCAAGAATAAGTCCAGTGTCTGGCAAAGGAAGTTTTATTGCAGAAAAGGTCCATTATAGTCCACTGTCCTGAATAGGAGACTCAGGATGGTACATGATCATTGTTACCAATGAAGAGCAAGCATAGGATACAGAGTAACAATACCCATCTGGAACAGCCTCCCCCCACAGTTCTCAAAACAACATCTTTCAGTCCTGGGAAGCTGCTCTCCTTCAAGGCCAATGCTTGGTGGAACGGTGTTAGACACAACAATCTCCTCTGGTGGGAATGCTGCCTGGGAACTGGTGCACCTGGGGAGAAAGCACTTAAACACTAGAAGCATTAGAAAATGGAGTCAGTACAGTTTAGATACATACTGGACCTGACACTGGCAAGATTAATTCCTCTTGAAGGGGTTTGGCCACCATTTGGGTTGGCCTGGCAATAAGCAATGTTGGCTAAATTTTTGAGACAAGAAGGAAACTTGCAAGGGGGGTTTTGGAACTAGCATGTGTTGCTTGCTACACTGTTTTAAAGAAGTCTGGACAAGTGAAGAAATAAAGAGGATTTTCTCTGCTGGCTCCTGAACAGAGGTGGTAGTAGACAGGCAGCTAGTGGGTGGCAGGAAGGTGTTGGTGGGCAGGACAGATGACTGCAGCCTCAAAAATCTGCCTCCTGAAGTGACCCTATGTATTTTCTAAATGGAGGAAGGGCTAATGATGTGAGCTGCTTTGGATCCCCATTGTGGAGAATGGTGGGGTATGTGTGAAGTGAATAAATAATAAAATAAATAAATCTTTGGGGCCAGTGAAGTAGGAATATTTATGGGAGGGATGAGCTAAAGTGAGTTGTGATGTGTAAAGAATCATACGAGTGGTCTTCTTGCCATCAACACATTACAAAGTCCTTGTGTTTGTTGGGGAACAACACAAGGACTTCATATCACATGTGCAAAAGCAATTTTTTTGCATCTCAGATGCACACCAGCTGCTTTCTGTTTACATCAAAGCATGCAAGGAAAAGTGGCTGTAGCATCCCTAGACCCCATTATTTTGTAATCTCAAATCACCCATGGAGCAGCTACATGGGCAGAAGGTTTGACCTGTCCTTTCCCAGTCCTGCTGCTCTAATTCACCTCAGGTCCCCTACAGCAGCTTTTTGCCACTAATTTACAAATCAGTGTGATGCAATCACAAATCCCCCTCATCATACACATATATAACATGGATCTATGTCTGTGTTAAGTTTGTATGTTCCCTGAAAGCTGCAGTTACTTCTTTTATTTGTATGGTTTTAGGCGCACAGACTGTAATTTAGCTGTGTGTGAGAGATCCAACAGGTGAGGTGTTTTATTATTTTTCTTGAGACTTTTGCTAACCTTAAAACACTGTGGCCACTGTTTCCATATCCACCCAACAATTTCATACCAAAATGTTCTTTACAATACGTAATCTTTTTTCTCTGGGCATAAATATAGAAAATGACTTGCTATTAACCATTTATCTAGTCAAACATGAAATAGGAGGTTAATTTGTTAACATGATTTCAGCATTTGGTAGTACAAACTGCATGTTATTCTAAATCTAATCTTCCCCAAAGCTTTTGTGGAAAATTTTCAAGACCAGTGCAAAGTACTGTGTCTATTTAGTTATGAGCTACTAGTTACTCTCAGTCTACTGGATGCTTTAAGAGCCACAGACCTAACATATTTGTCAGTAATTATGTTTAAGGGTTAAGGCCTATCTGGGTACTTCATAAGGAACTCTTATTTGGATCAATATGTCCAAGCTTTTCTCCATTAAGGAATTATGAATGATACTTCACAGGAAGAAAACAAAATGTTTCCTGTTCCAGTTTCCTGTAAAATGCCATGCTTCACAAATGTCTTTTTTCAGATATAAGAAAAAAACTCACGTTAACTATCTTGAGAGAAGATGGATGACATCTGTTACTCAGTCACATCACTAGCCACAGCTGTTACTTTTTATTGGCTGCACTAATGGATTCTTTTATCTTCCTTTCAGCTCTTAGTGGTGATGCTCTTATCCATCCTACATGTTCCCACAACCTGTCTTAAACTGTGAGTAGGCATGGACTCAGGACAGGAGCCCTTGCACTTTCTTCCCTAGATCCTGACTGCATTATTATCTTGCCTACTTTGCCTGAAGGGTCTGTAACTAGAGCGCAAAGAAAGGAAAAGGAAACTGTTTTAATCTGTGTGCCAAAGAACCCAATAGCAGGAAACCAGGTGGAGGAACTTGCATTACTCTACAACAGCAATCTCAGGCACATCTGTGTTTGAGTCATCCATGGTACAAAAAAGGGGCTATGGAATACCTATTAACCTTTTGGACAAAGAAGAAGAAAAAGAGATTAATTTGTTTTTTTCATTATTTTATCCTACCCTTTCTTCAAGCAGCTCGGGTGGCATACATAGTTCATACCAAACACATTTTATCCTCAGAACAATCCTTCTAGGAATGTTGGGCTAAAAGTGCGGGGGGGGGGGGCTGTATTTGTGATCTTCCCACTTTATGCCCTGCTCTTTGATCCCATTTTAGGGCTTCTTTAATATGTCCTTATTGCTCAAGCAATACTTTCTGTTTTGCTGTGCTGCATTGGTAGTTTCATTACCTGCCAATACTGTGTTGGCTTGCAAACTGAGTCAACATATAGCCAATTAACTCCTTTCCTCCTCCTGTGCTTCACACATGCAAGCAGATCAATAGCTTAGTTGCCAGTGGGCCTGTTCAAAAATAGCAGAAAAGAATGCAGTACTTATCAGTTCCACTCAATGCTATGATAGATAGTATTGCCAAATTATTGTGGCAGAAAGTGTTTTGTGGGCTGGAGTCTACTTCATCAGATGCATAAGAGTTGTTCTCAGTAGAGCACATTTGTGAAGACTGGGATCAAAAGACAATGAAATGTAATCCTTGGCATTCCTGTGCAAAGATCAAATGCATATGAGACTGCACCTTTCCCCACTTTCTCTTACGCATAAGCAACAATCACCAGTCATTTACATAAATAATAAGACTGAAAGAGAGAGGCTGAAAGAGGAAGCAATCCTCTTGCATGAAAAAGTTCTCTCAGTTCTCCACAAGGTGTCAGTTTCTTTTAAAAACTGTCAGCTCTAGATACAAATGCCCAAGAGCATTTTCTCAGTATGTTGTTGACTAGGACACTAAACAGATCTCTTGCAGTGGTTTGAAAGAATAACAGATTGCCTGCCAGTAAATACATATTTTTGTGGGAAGGGCAATATCATGCAAGCATGTAGTATACATGTATGAAGTGCTGAGTGTTGTAGCCATTAGCCAAATAGTCAATGATAGTAACTTACTGGAGGTGAAGCTGCTGACAACAGCTGTTATTATTTTAATTGTGGTATTAAGTCATTAGAGTGGTATCTTGCTAAGCCCCCCCACACACACACACACACACTTCCTTTCTCTGTATATCGCCACTATCCATGGATTTAAGTATCCACAGATAAGGTACATTGAGAATTAGATATATTGAGTATATGAAGTTGAATAGTTTGGGGTAGGGAGAGGTCATCTGACATTCCTGTCTATAACATGCATTCATACTGTAGAAATGCAGGAACACTATTTAGAGGAACACTATTTAGGCAACTTCAGAGAAGAGATCATGGCAGCAAGATATAGAAAGGCAGCCCTTACAAGGAGTTAGGCAGAGAATGCATGTCATTCACATTCTGTAGTTCTTCTACTGGTTGACCATCAGTACAGTTCAAGGAATTGGCTATCATATGCAAAGCCCTTCATTGTCTTGGACCCTTACATCTGCAGGACTACCTCTCCAGTTATGCTCTGCCATGACAGCTTTGCTCATCTGATCAGGGCCTTTTGCAGGTGTGACCTCACAAACCAGCAAAATCAATAGCTGCCTGTACACCTGAATTCTCTGTTGTAGCTCCCATCTTATGGAATGGCTGTCTGATGAAGCAAGAAAGACTCCTACTTTCCTGGTATTCTGAAAACTATGCAAAACTGAATTATTCATAGGTTTACCAGTCCCCCAGTGGGGGAAAAGCATGCTCACATGTGTTCCGGAACACTTCCACATCTCAACAGGAATGACATCATTCCCAATGCAATGAGGAATTTAATGTCTGAGGTAGATTTCTACTCAATTGGCTATTGATATGACCCATTACTTCTGTATTGCATTGGAATGACATCATTCCTGGTACAATGTGGGGGTGCTTCTGAGTATGAGAGAGAGTTGAGTTCCTCCCCAAGACTCCCCCATCCTCCACTTTCACCCGCAGGGGACCTGACAACTCTAATTATTCAGGAGGGCATTTTACCAAGGTATAGGGCTTATTATAAAGGAATGATTCAAGAAGATGCTTTAATAAATGGAAAGGGACTGTAGACTATACTGCTGAGTATAGTACATACTATTTTTGCTGTATTATCAGCTTACTATATAATTTCTGCACTTTTAAAACATGTCTTGTTAATTCTTATGCTTTGTTTCAGCTTGGTTTCAGATTTCTGCAATCCTAATCCTATTGCAGCATTATTGGATGCTGCATCCTGTTGATTGCATTGATTTACTCTATGTAATCTGCCTTGAGTCTTAGTAAAGAAAGGCAAACAATAGACAGACAGACAGACAGACAGATTTTGGCATAAGATCTCCAATATGCTATCTCAAAACAAGTAAGTACACTGAGGGTGAAACTAGATGAGACAAAGATCACAGATCTCTGTTTACCTTAAAAGGCTACATTACAGCTTGGAGGTCCATATGGAAAGGATAACTTTCCCACTCTCTCGTGGTTTCACTAATTGAAACCACCATTACCTTGTTATTTGCCCTTTAGAAGAAAAAGGCAGGCACGAGGCATGCCATTTGCCTGCTTTGGGTGGGCACTCTCCCTTGGTTCTCCCTCCAGCTTTTGCTTCAAGGGCTTATGGTAAAACAGTGGTGGGCAGAAGTGACATTGTGTGAAGTGTTGACTTCATGTTCAAGTGAAAACCTGTATGTGACATCAGTATGTCAGCTGATGCTCTGGAAACTATGGTAATATCATGTTTCTATAGCATTGGTTGATGCGTTGACATCACATCTAGGTTTTCACACAGACTGGGCATCAACACATCATGCAATGTCCCATTTGTCCCTCACCCCATTCCCAAAGCTCCCAGGGATGCGAAGCAACAGCCTGTCATCCCTAGCAGAATATTGGGGAAAGGGCCCTTTTCCTCATCTCTCACCCACTTTGCTTCAGCAAATGTAATATTAAACACATCTCGTATTGAAATTCATCTTCTGGAAATGAATTATGAAATTAATTGAATCATTACATTTACTATGCTAACATGCTGCTAAATTTAGCCTAGTAGCACATCCAAGTGTTGGTTTTACATTTTCCTCAGAAAATAATACAGGGCCCAGCACAATGGGTTAACATTGGCTAGTTAAAGTTAATCATTAATCAATCCTACTGAAAGTAAAGGGATTTAAGGTAATCATGCTGTTCCATTGATTTCAATGAGCCAATCTGATGCATGTTTACTGAGAACTAAGTTCTATATTATACAATGGGGCTTTCTCCAAGGTAATTGGTGGCTTGGTCATGATATTCTGTTTGAGCAGAACCCTCTGTTTTATCTTCTTCAACTGACCATGAACTGCTTTTGCTGCAATATTTGGTGTTCAATAAAAGCCGCATAGATGAGCATTCCTTGTGTAATGTTGCCATATCATGCTACTCATATGGTTTCTTTTAAAAAATCTATCCAAATGCACAGAACCTTATGGAGAAATCAGCCCCATACTGTGACTAATCTTGAGGATATTGTTTGACTTCTCTATGCCCAATGACATCTACATATGATGACATGACAACATATGAAGGCCATTGTGCTTCCAACTTTTGACAGGTTCCAGGTGACACTCATGGCTGTTAACTAACAGCCTTGGAGTATTTACTGGACCCATCATTATTACTGAAGAAGCAAGTTAATGCATGAGCTGAGGAAGAATGAGTCCATTTCCTCTTGGCCATTATTTACTCAACAAAGAGAAAGAGGAAATCCATCTTGTCTCCAAGAGGCAACCATGAACACATGGTGCTGAAATCAGAAAGGGGGTAACCCCAGATACTAATGGATGATTTCTAAATAACTGCAACTTCAAGAATTAAACATCCTACCCTTAGTTACCCTACTGCTTTGTTTATTGAAAGTCCCAGATGTTGGTTGTATTAACTTACACTGTGTAATCTTCCTTGAGTCTCAGTGAGAAAGATAGACTAGAAATAAATAAATAACACCTTTTCTTTGATCCTTGCTTAATCTGTGGGGTTGCTGAGATTGTAGGTGCTTTTAATTTTCTTAATAAACTTCCTATCATTTTAAATGCAGTCAGTCTGATCGCTGTGACCCACATTAGGTCCCTGTTTGATCCATATGAACCAAAGAAGAAGAGAGGAAAGGAAGCAGAAGATACCCTACTCCTCTGGAACCTTCAGTCATGCATATGGTTCCCCATGACAATGGTTACTGAAGCCTAGGAATCGCAATCATTGAGCATAGCCTACAAGGACAAAGTGGCAGAGGGTGCCTACATGCCAGTCTGTAGGCTAAGAATTCCCATGAACTACTGACTTGGTGGTGGTGGCAATACTCAAAGACAGAGAGACATGGGGGTGGAAGGAGAAGGAGTGGGCTGGACAGGAGACCTGATAAGGCCAAATATCCTCTTCACTCCCATGTAAGCAGAAATGGATGCTTCTGCAACTGTTTCCCCATTTTTATATAATATGCTAATAGTTCCCACATCTATATTTTGACATGTGAGCAAAAGTCAAATTTGTACTATTTATTCATACAAGATTGTGACCTTCTAAATAGCTGCTAGGCTGTTACCTTTCTGCATTCTACTCATTGAAACAGACCCAATACAGTGCCATTCTAAGAATATTTTCCTGCGAATAAACCCCAGTTAATAGACTTGAATAGTATTCTGTGCAGACCTGCTTAGGAGTGCTGTCATGGTCAACGGCAAGGACAGAAATGGACATGACTGGAGTCTGTGCCTCTGCCCCTCTCTCCCCCATTCTGTGTCTCCTTCTTCTGTTCCATTTCCCCAGTCTCTATGGGCTTGCATTCATCTAATCCCTCTGTCAACTTCCCCCATGGGGGGAACTACACTCTGGTTATTAGGCAACTGTAAGATGTGTTTCTCAGCCATGCCCAAGGGGCTTGGGGAATGCATCCTCTGATTGCCTAGCCAGCAGCAGAATGCTTTGCCCTCTTCCTCCAATCTTGCTTTCCACAATGGCTAGCTAAAGGCAAAATAGGTAGAAGCATATGGTAATAATGTCCTTTCATATCTTAAATAAATCATTTTTATTTGTAGTAATTCCTGTAATAATTCTACAAAAACAAAACAGAATTTAAGTCAGCCATAGAAGATACTCTGGAAGCAACTGATGTAGTTGTGTCACTGACAGCTAAGCTGTTCCAGGTTAGAAGTCTAGGTCTGTCTGGAAACAGATAGGCATCTCTGAGTGCCTTGGAGAAAGAGAGAGAGAGAGAGAGAGAGAGAGATTGTAGGTTAAGTCTGTTTAACCCAGCTGCTGTTTTTAATACTTCAGTTCCAAATAAACATCTTGTTGATTTCAGTGAAAATTGTTCTCGAACAAGTTGATTTAGAATTGCAACTAACGTCAAAGGCCATTTCTCTATTATTCTTTCAGGGCATACATTACGATCACTAAGCTGAAGGTATTTTTTCTGCCTAAAAATGAAGGGTGTAGGTGTTTATTTACAATGAGTTTGCTTGATGTGCAGCTCACATTTTTTATCTAAGCAGGTTTGAAGCTGGTCCACATTTGATCTCACATTTGATTTGGAAAGTTCAAATGATAAAAAGATGCAAGTCATTCACCAATGAGACCCTGGAGACTTGCTGCCTGCCAGTAGACCAAACTAGACAAGATGAGCCAATATTTTCAGCCTAGGTCTTGTTTACATGTTCATTTCTACTTGCATCTAAACAGTAAGCAAATTAATGCACATTTATTTGCAATCTCTCTAACACCATACACACAGGGTGCAATGCTAAGCAGGTCTACTCAGAAGTCAGTCATATGTTATTCAATGGGCCTTTTCTAGGAAAATGCCATTAGGATTGCACTTGAAGTGTACAGTTAATAATAATGGAAAAAAATCTGGAAAAGGTTTACACTGTTTTAGAGTGTTGCTGACACAGAGTACTTTATATTTGATTCCAGGTGCTTGAGCCGGTACGAAAAAAGCCAAGTTCTGTAGTATAAACAGACTTCAGTATTATATTGCACTATAGTGTTGGGAAGCAGAGAATACTAACAGAATCCAGCTGGAATTTGAACAGAATTTTAACTAGGCAAAAAGAACTGGAAATGGTTAGAATGGAATTTGGCCCAGTCTGCAGACTTACACCCTCTAACTCCTGTGAGAAGTGCCATAAGTGGTTGAAATCTCAGCTTTCCATCTCATCTGCCCTAAACTGGCTTCTGCTACAGCCAAGCAGATTCTAGCACTATGCAAGGCCACTTCATAGCAATATATAAGTAATCATGTCTGGGAAACATGCCACCTATTGAATCCCCTCTTGAAGTATTAAGACTTTCCTTCAATCCTTTTTGATTCAAGTAGTGGCTTAGCCCAACTTTGCTTAGCTTCTGAAATCTGACAAGATGACAGCCTGAGGGAGAGTACATCTGTAGGCAGTAAGAAAGATCGTGAGGTAATTAAGTCACACTTATTACATTTCTAATTAGGACTCCAACAGCAACCAGGATTTTAGTTAGCAGCATTCTGCTAGTCCTTGGTTCCCAACTTCTTGCAAAGATGAAGGCATATTTGAAAGGAAAACAAGAACACCTATCAGAGAGACTAGCTATCTTTCATTTAACAATAACCATAGTTCTCAAAAATAGATTTGGTCTTTCTGCAGTTCAGAGAGCACCTAGCAATACTGAAGATTACTTGTTCAAATTAAGTTAATTGTTAAAACAATGGGTCATGACCAAAAAGACAAAAATTACATAATAAACCATCTTCAAGAAAATTCTCTATATGATTGCTTATTATCACAGCAATATATCATATGGTTACAAACTGCACTAATTTTGTACTTGTGGAAGTATATACAAAGAAGTGACTCCCCAACATATGTGGCTACCCAACATATGTGTTGAATTCCACCTGGCAAATAATACCACCATATAATTAGATCAGAGATGCACATAAACCCTAGGCCAAGAAAAAGTAGATTTAGAGCCAAACAATACATTACTGGATTCCTGATATGCTTTTGAGCCTAAAGAGCTGCTGTGATGAGGCTTTGTGTGGATAAGGGCAACAGCACTGAACAAGGAAGTTAACTCTTCCCTGACCGTACACAGTTTTCTTGATTGAAACCTTGGGCTGCAGTTAGCCCCTCCTTCCCTACCAGGGTTAAATGCAGCATGGGGAGTGATTTTGATCAGGAAAATACTACAGGAGTAAAGAGTTAACTAGTGCTATGGCCCCAATCTGAATTGGCCCCTGTGTAGCTGCCCTTGAGGATCAAAAAGTATATGGGGGATAGATGTAATTACAGATCTTCAATGAATTACCCTTACATAAATAAATGTAATCCCCATAAAGCATGTGTATGTGTTCAGGAACCCCATAATAACCTCCAAGTGTGTTCACATAACAGGCTAAAACTATGGTCAGAGGTTTAAATTTGTGTTCAATCGCTCATAAAGTTAGGAAGGTCTCTGAAAAGTGACCAGTGTAAAATATAACAGAGAGGCATTTAACTTGTGTGACCAAGATCACATACAGAATGCCTGTGCATGACGAAAAAAATGAAAATGAAACTTGATTGTACAAAATATGCCAGTGCAGCCCAGTAGGCAGGGTACTGGCCTGGAAAAATGTAGAAGGGCAAAGAAAGGCAAATTATCCTGCAATATGGCCAGATGAAATTCTGTCTTAAAACTCAGCTAAGCAACGGTTACCTGTCCCTTTCAGGTGAAAGGCTCCCAATTGGCTCAGCTGATAGCAGGGCCAAATCGAGGGGGGGCAGGGGGGTAGTCTGCCCCCAGCGCTGCCAAAGAGGGGGTGCCGGGTACAGCTGCCAGCCTCTGGGAGCATGCCAGCAGCAGCGCAGGCGGCTGAGCAGCTGCCCGCACCATTCACCTGCCCAGCAGGACAGGGAGTGCACGGCAAGCTGGCCGCCCCCTCAGCTGGGCAGGTGAATGGCATGGAGAGCTGGGAGGCTGCCCGTGCCACTCGCCTGCCCCACTGAGGGGGCAGCTGGCTTGCCACATGCTCCCTGTCCTGCAGGGCAGGCGAATGGCACGGGCGGCCTCCCAGCCCTCTGTGCCATTCGCCTGCCCCACTGAGGGGGCAGCCAGATTGCCGCACGTTCCCTGTCCTGCTGGGCAAATGAGTGGCATGGAGGGCTGGGAGGCCGCCTGCGCCATTCACCTGCCCCACAGGACAGGGAGCACGTGGCAAGCTGGGCACCCCCTCAGCGGGGCAGGCGAGTGGCACAGGTGGCCTCCCAGCTCCCGGCGCTGCCACCGCTCCACTGGCAGCATGCCCACCCTGCATGATGACGTCACTTGGTGACATCATCACGCAGCGCCGGGAGGGCAGCCGGACTTGGGTTGTACCGGGCACCAGGCACCCTAGATCCGGCCCTGGCTGATAGGTATCCTAAAGGTATCAGTGGAAAGCCTTTTGTGCTGAGGAGATTTAATTTGACAAATTCTAAAACTAACATCTTAGCAACTGCCTAGAATGAAGAAAGCCAGCCACTCTCTGTCATCACAACAGTTACACCAATGGTAGTCCGTCGAGTCATAGCTCCCCTGCTAGCCCAGCTTCACTGTGACATCAAAACAGATTTGCCAAAGGAGAGGCAAGGAGGAAAGCAACTTTACAGCACCTGTGCATCCCATAAAAAGTATGTGTGTATGGTCATCATACATTATTCCACAAATGCCAGTGGCCTTCATGTTGAAGTTTAATAGTGAGTGAAGTTTGTCTCAGATCTTTCTCCTACTTCATGAGAATTCTGCAAAATCCATACGAGAGTCCTGAAGTTAAGGTGTATGGAATAGACTGTTGGTCTGTGGAGACTTGAGTTCAAATGCCACTCAAATGTGAAACTCATTAGGTGAGTCATGATGACAACTTACTGTTTCAGAGGCCTTTTCCACATGGGCAATTTACTCCTCTTTTTTTGAACGTTTGCTCCTTAAGGATCAGATTCATTTTGGTCACCTACCTTTTTACAAGCTGCTTTTAATCCCAATGTAGGTGCATTCCTGTTTTGTCCTCACTGTCATGAAATAAAGAGGGATATGCAGTGAGGTGTGGATGTAATCATTGGCATCACTGCTGGTGCCACTGTTGCCATCACATTGCCACCATTTTTTAAATTTTCGTGTGTGCCCAAACACATTATGTTATGACGTTATGATGTTAAGATGGCCAAAGGCATCCAGACCAGCACTAAGGCATTAGCAGTGGAAAAACACAAAACAAAAGAGAAATATATGCAAAAAGAAACTAAAGTAACATTCATACAGTGTTGGCACAGAGTAACCTCAAACACAGAACTTTTTACTCAGAAAGCATAGGTAGTTAATCTTTGAAAACCTAAAAGAGATCCATGTAACTACATGGATTGTTATGACATGTCTTTTTTAAAAAAAGAAAACTGTGACATTGTAATGTCTTAATGTCATTGTTATTGTATTGTATCAGTTTGCCTCCCTGGTGCCAGTCTCTTCTGCTCAGCTCTGGGTCAGCCCAAGGTTTCAATCAGGGAAACTGTGTATGGTCAGGGAAGAGTTAACTTTCTTGTTCAGTGCTGTTGCCCTTATCCACACAAAGCTCCATCACAGCAGCTCTTTAGGTTCAAAAGCATATCAGGAATCCAGTAATGTATTGCTTGGCTCTAAATGCACTTTTTCACGCACGCACACATTGTTCTTTTTGCATCATTCAAAAACTTGTGGATCCAGTGAGTTTCTCCTTACGCACATGAAAACCCATACAACAATGTACCCCAAAGAAGGCAAATGTTGGTGGTGGCTGGGTGCACACAATGGCAGGAAACAAGCTTGCATGACATGCAAGCAGGCGAGTGCTCCATTGCCAACCAGTCCATCATAGCTTAGCAATTTTTTTTTTAATCTGCTTTGGTGACAAAGCCAATAAATTTTACCTTTGAGTCCTGTTGTTATGCCATGTTCCCCCATGCTTTGTAATTACATTTCCACAACGAGGGGTGAATCCTTCTCACCCCAATCTGCTTTGTAGCAGCCTGGGACTCCCTGTTTAAATGCACCACCTACCAGCCTGTTCTTGCACTATGTGTAAAAGTGCACAGAAAAGGAGGGCTAGATGTTGTTTTTTCTTCCATGGAAAAGAAAATAGAGAGAGGACGGCCCTCTTTCCACCCTATTTTTTATTAGTAAAAGTGTGAGACTGGACAGGTTGCTGGCTCGCAGTCTCCCTTTCTGACTAAAACAGTTAACCCAGAGTTAACTGAGGAAGAAGGAAATGTGGCAGGCAGAACTGAAAAAGTTCCCCAGATTGGTACTTGTATGTAAAATACTGATGCATGAGGGGGTGCATGTGTGCATGCAATGCACATACCTGGGCCGTCGTCACACGGCCATAAATTTAGCGCCAAACTAGTGCCATCTCCTGCTGAATTCTCACCTTATTCCGGCTCTCTTGCGATTTCACCAGTCTCCCCAATTCATTCTTTGTGACTCTATGTCGGCTTTATCCACTTCCATGTGAATGCCCTGGATCGACTATGAACGCATTGCAACACCAAAACGCTCACTCTCCCTGATCATCTGTCTCACCTAACACTGATTCTCCTGCCCTACACTCCCACAAGCCCCAGTGCAACCTGCAATTAAGCCTCAAAGTAATTTTTTAAAAAAAACGTCAGCCTTATAGCGCTATAACGCTATAGCACTATTCTGCCATGGGTGGGAAACCTCTGCTACCTATCACGGTTGGCTATTGGGTTGGCCCAGCACAACATTATAATAGAAGAGTGATATAACGCAAATATGTGGGGGGGAAATTTAAAAGGGGGCGGGATTTTTAGGGCCCCGTTTCCGGAGGCACTTTGACTGACCGTTGAATTGCGCTTTTCCCTTCTAATGTGACTGACTGGAAGCGCAAGCAGTCATCAAAGATGGGAGAATCTGTTCTAATAACGATAACAGAAGAAACGATTTCTAATGCAAAACTGACGAAATAAGGGCCCGTGTGACGATGGCCCTGCTTAATGCGGGGTTAACAGTTTAATCAGAAAAGCATGAAAAGTCAAAAGATTTCCTGGGTCAGATGAAATTTCTCCTGGTGCTCCTCAACCTCTTATCTTTGGAGGACTTCTTAAGTCACAGTGAGTGGCCCTGGGGCACCATGACATTTAAGCAAAGGACAGCAGCAGCAGAAGGCCACTGAATAGGCATGAACTAGTTCCACATTCCTAGGACCTCCTGGCTCTCCTTTAATAATTGCTTTTTCTTTCCAATTTTCACCTTAATATGCATAACATGAGCCTTTGCAGCAACTAGGGACTCAGAGGCTGAAAAAGACCCTTCCTTCCTTAACATCCCATGTGGATGTTGCTGGGCTGGCCTTTCCTTGCATTGTGTGTAAAAGTGCACAGGAAGGGATGAGGATGGTGATGCTGGCTATGATGGCACCATGCCATCTGCTGCTCCCCTCCCTAGTGCAAAGCAAACCTTTGATCCCTGCAAGCCAATCAATACCAGTGCCATAACCCCATTGACCAGGAAGTGCTGGAAAAAGAAATGCACTCATGCATACCACACACATTCCCTTCTCACCAATGGAGTCAATGCTAAGGACTCAGGTCTCTTCCCTTTGGAGCCAATTGGTTGCATGATGAGTGCAGACTTGCTGTTAAGGAAAACAAGATGTTGCCAGATGGCCCCCAACTGCCTGGCCTGTCAGTGGGATCACTGAGTGGTATGTACTGAAATTAAACAAAAACTTTTCAGTGGGGGGGGGATTAGGAGGGTGTCGTTATAGTCTCATTTCCCAGATTTGGTTCAGTGTTCCAGAAGCTGATTTAATAAGCTAAACCTCTGAGTTCTATGTGTAATTTCAGCTCATTTTTTCCGTTACACACACTCCAAATTTCTACACATTAAGCCTCTGTTAAAGGGGCAGGACATTGTTCTCCAAAACTGTTGGCAATTCTATTGGTCTATTACAAGAACCTCAGAGCAATACCAAAACTGTTAAAATGCCTGAAAATCAGAATTCTAATTATTAAATTGAACTGATTAAGAAATGCTGATTGGCTTCAGTGAGCATCAAATCAGGTCCCCAGATACTCTGAAGTAAACTCGTCATAATGTCAGTAAACCCTCCATCTGTCTTTGATATGATACCTAAATATATTTTGTTGGATAACTTTGTCATAATAGAAATATGAAGGTAATGGGATCACATTGCATTGGCTGCTTAATTTAAATGATAAACTTAGCTCATTGTTGACATTGTCTGGGAAAGCTACTGGGACTTTGGCTTAGTGTTTGCCTTATTTTAATTATTTTATTATTGCAAATAATCAAAGAGACAAACAAGTGTATCAAACAGCACAACTCTTCTGTGCATCTTCAATAAATAAACCTTCACTGGTACAATAGCATCAAATGCCTATGATGCTGTATAGGCAACTAATGCAAATCTCTGCCTCAAGGACTTTACCTTTTTCTATTAACACAGCAAAGGATGAGGAAAAGGTGTGGGAAAGGGTATTAGAGGATCAGAGCAACGATATATTTACACATAGAAAGTAATTATTAAATAGGTTGCTTGTTACTGGTGGACCAGCCTAGTCAGTTTCTTATTATTTAGATGCTTAGGATAACATACAAGAATGTTGGGGTGATGTCTTCTTTAAAGGCTACTAAGAGCCACCATAGGCCTTAGATCTGAACAAAACTTCCCTTTGGGGCCCCCTCACAACACCCAGCTCAAGCCCCCCCCCAACAAATTGTGTTATTTGCCTGGCTTCACACCCCAGGTGACCACAGGTTCACTAGAATTTTGTTTCTGCTCCCAGCCTGTCAGTAGCATTGTCTGCTTTGGAAGCCATCACTAGCCCCAAATTGTGAGAAATGAGAAGGGATTTCAAACAAGCAGCTAAATTGTTGAAGGGATGATGGTGAGGACATGGGACAGACAATGGGAGTCTCTTAAGTATATGGAATGGGGTAAAATGGCCAAGAGGGGAGAATTACATCCTGTTTTTCTTTTCTGCGTCTCTGTTCAGAACTACAGTCATTTGAAGGTGTTTTTCAACAAATATGTTACAAGTTCATGTTTTAATTTTTTAAAAAATTTTGCACAGTCCAAAATACTGAGAGGAGGTATCTAACAAAATATAATTTACATAAAATATGAAAAGTAGGATGGAAGATAAACAAGTTGAATCAAATAAAGCTAACCATTTAGACCTATTTAAATCAAGATTATACTGTTTACCAAAGCCAGTAATTTCATTTATTTATTAAAATGTTTATACCATTGGAGCAACTTCAATTCAAAAAATTAAAAACATACAAATACAGTAAAATTCATTTATCCCTATTCCAAAGACTGCAGTTAAAACCCAATTAAAAGATCACAGAAATAAAACAATTGGTTCTGTTGTTGTTTTCCACCTTACAAAATTTGTATCTATTCTCTTTATTTAGACATCTCTATTGCCCAGATTTTATTAAACTATTCTCCAATTGAAAAGACACCCCAAATGTGACTTTTATATATTTATTTAGGTACTTATACCCCACTTTTCTCTCCCATGGGGACCCTCAGCGGCTTACAACATTTACTGTTACAAGTCTTGTAGCTACCAAAAGATCATTTTTCAAAATGTAGTGATTTCTCACAGCTCATCTATTTACATGCCCCCAAAATACATATATTATATTTAATATCAACCTTAGTAACTAATATTATTAAATAAAAGTATAATATTCCAAAGGCCACTTATTTGTGGACATAACAACAAAATGTTTCTAAAATTAGATTCAATTGAGCACACTGTTAACATCTATCTCATCAAGTTTGATTAAGGTAAAGGTAAAGACTTTTTATGGGGTGGTTTGCCATTGCCTTCCTCAGTCATCTACACTTTACCCCCAGGAAACTGGGCTGCACTACTGCAGCTTACCACTCTGTGCCACGGGGTTCCCCGTGGCACAGAGTGGTAAGCTGCAGTACTGCAGCCCAAGCTCTACTCATGATGACCTGAGTTCGAACCTGGCAGAAGCCGGGTTCAAGTAACCGGCTCAAGGTTGACTCAGCCTTCCATCCTTCCGAGGTCAGTAAAATGAGTACCCAGTTTCCTGGGGGTAAAGTGTAGATGACTGGGGAAGGCAATGGCAAACCACCCCATAAAAAGTCTGCCAAGAAAACATTATGATACAACGTCTCCCATGGGTCAGTAATGACTCGGTGCTTGCACAGGGGACTACCTTTACCTAAGTTTGATTAATTCTGTTGATAAAATCCTGAAGCTCGACAGGTAACCTTGGGCTTGTCACTCTCAGTATAATTTACCTGACAGGGTTGCTGAGAAGATAAATTGGAGACAGGAACAACGATGTATACCACCTTGAGCTCTTTGGAGGAAGGGTGAGATAACTAACTAAATAAATAAATAAATATAAGAGGTCCAACACCACTAACAAAATATTTTATAATGATTCTTCTTACTGTTCATGCAAGGGGATACTACTGGAACAGTTTATCATAGTTTCCCTTCATAATTTCTAGTTCTAGTAAACAAGTATATAGAAGACATGCATTTGTATGTAATATGTTGTTCACCCTTCAATATCTTCCACTTGCTTCCAGAACGGGCAATAGCAGCAGCTTTTTTTTCAGACTAGTGTTGAAATTAATTGGAAAAAATGCAATGAAACCCATATGCGGCCGTGCCTCTAATGCAGTGAAACTAGAGGTGGGCAGGGTCCGCATAACAGACCTAATTTCATCACGAACTTACCCAGTTCGTCCTTCACGAACACGCGGGCCGTGGGCTTGTGTTTTTCTCATGAAAGCGTCGAACATTGGGGCTTTCTGTCCGTGTGTCCGTTGGCCCATCATGCCAGGATTCCCGCTCAAACAATTTCCTAGGCAATGGTGGAGCCACCTTCCCCGTTTGGAACACCAATCTTAGCCCAGGAAACCTTGATTGGCAGCTCTGTCAGCCAAACAGAGATCACCAGCCTTTCTGCATAAAAGACAAAGCGCACGAAGCCCCGCTGCATTTTGCTGGCGCGGGGACGTGAGTTAGCTTCTAAGCTTAGCAACTGCTTGCTGTGGGGAAGTTTTTTTTTTTTGTGTGAGAGCGCGGCTTGTGCCTTAGGACTTTGGGGCTTCTGGTGCAAGAGAGCTTTCTCTTTTCTCCATTCCTATTTAATTTTTTTCTCCTCCTTTCTATTCTAGTTTTCTTGAGAGCACTTTTAAAAAAATCCTTTTACCGCACTATCGGGTTACTCTGATTTCTTTCTGCGTTTTGAATCCTTGGGTTCTTCTCGGGCTTATTCCCCCCCTCCCCCCCAAAAAATCTCTTCCTTTTTTCTGGGTTGCCGGTGGGTTCTATTGTGCTCTGACGCCACGCACTCACAGACTCACAGTGGGTGCAAGGCAGCTTTGGGCGTTGTCTTTTTTAAAAAAAAAAATTTATTGGTGAGTATAAATTACAAATTTGATAAATACATTCCCTTAATATCTAATTAACCCTATCCCCCACCCTTTTCCTCCCCCCTCCTATTGACTTCCAACAGCTTTCCAACCCATACCCCTTCTTATTACTTAAATCTATTCATTTATACTTTCCTACCACATGTAATCCTAGTTTCCCTTACTCTAAGCACATTCTAATTTTACAGATATTCTATCAAATATATCAAATATACTATCAATATAATATTTGTCTATAAAATATACTATCAATATAGTATAATATACATCTTATACCCCTCAATATAGTAGACCAGTAAAATATAGTATAATATATAACAAGAATCTTAGTTTAAACATATTCTATTTCTTTTAAACATATAATCTATCAAATATACTACTATCAATATTATATGTATTATAAAACCCCTATTGTGTGCCATGCCACCAATGTAGCACAGCACACAACACAGTATAACACAACCACATTATATAATATACAATCTGATCCACTAATGTAATATATTGTATATAGTATACCCCATTAGTATATTTATTTAACTATACTCATATTCATATAATCTGAATAAAATTCCCCTAATCCTTATACTAGCTTAGATTATAGTTACATTTCCCCTATATGGTAAGATCCCCTCTCTCTTCTCTTATCCTTATTTTTCTTTAAAAATTCTCAAACTGCCACAATTCTCCTTTTACATCCCATTTTTTTTCCAAGAATTGTTTCAATTTCCCCCAATCAATAATATATTGCCCTAGGTCAAGATCTTTAAGTTTCCTTGTCATTTTGTCCATTTCTGCCATGTACAGCAATTTATAAATCCAATCTTCTACAGTTGGTATTTCTTGTGTCTTCCATTTCTGCGCATACAAAAGTCTTGCCGCTGCAGTCATATAAAATAACAATGTTCTATACTGCACTGGAACAGTCTCCATTCCTAGGTTCAGTAGCAACAGTTCTGAGTTCTTATTAATTTGGATTTGCAAAATCTCATTAATTGCTTCAATTATTTCTCCCCAGTACTGCTTAGCTACTTCACAAGTCCACCACATATGATATAATGATCCTTCATGCTTTCTACATTTCCAGCATTTGTCTGACATATTAGTGTTTCCTAGCGCAATTTTCTTTGGTGTTAAATACCATCTGTAAATCATTTTGTAGACATTCTCTTTAATGTTCGTACAAGTTGAAATCTTCAATGTGTTTTTCCATAGATGCTCCCACGCCTCCATCGTTATCTCTTTATGAAAGTTTATTGCCCACTTCACCATCTGGACTTTTACTGTTTCATCCTCTGTATGCCATTTCAGAAGTAATTTATAGATTTTAGATATTTCTTTCTTGCCTTCTTGTAATAACACTTCCTCCAACTCCGATTTTTCCAATCTTATACCTCCTCTCAGGCAGTCCGCATTATAAAGATCTCTGATCTGTCTGTACTGAAACCATCCATAGCAAGGAGACAATTCTTTTTCTGTCTTTATTCTCAACTTTGAGTATTGTATTTGTATAATCTCCTTGTAAGTTAAGCATTGCTGTTCATTATCAACAGTTCTCGGATCTATTACTTCATACGGAACCACCCATGAAGGAATTCCATCTTCCATATACGCCTTGTATTTCTTCCAGACCGTGAAGAGGCTTCTCCGAATGTAATGGTGCAAAAACATAGAGTCCGCTTTTACTTTATCATACCACATGTATGCATGCCATCCGAATATTTTTTTATGTCCTTCCAAGGCCAGAAGCTTACGGTTTTTTAACATTATCCAATCTTTCAACCATACCAGACATATTGCTTCGTGGTATAACCTTATGTTGGGCAGTTGCAGACCACCTCTTTCCTTCGCATCTTGTAGTACCTTCATTTTCACTTGAGGTTTCTTGCCTGCCCACACAAAGTCTGAGATTTTCCTTTGCCATTTGTCGAATTGTTTGGAGTCTCGGATGATTGGAATAGTTTGCTACAAGAACATTACTCGTGGTAAAACATTCATTTTTACTGCTGCTATTCTTCCCAACCAGGATAGGTTCAATTTGTTCCATTTTATTAAGTCTCTCTCTATTTGTATCCACAATTTCTCGTAGTTATTTTTAAACAAATCTATATTTTTCGCAGTCAATTCAATACCCAGATATTTTACTTTATTAGTTACCTCACAGTCTGTTATCTCCATTAGCTCTTGCTGCTTCTGCTTAGTCATGTTCTTACATAAAATCTTTGACTTCTTTTTATTCACATAAAATCCAGCCAGGTCTCCAAACTGTTTTATTTTCTCTATTACCTTTGGCATGTTTTCAATAGGGTCCTCTACTATTAACATTATATCATCCGCAAAGGCCCTGACCTTGTAGGAGAACTCTTTTATTTTCATACCTCGAATTGTATCGTCCTCTCGTATTTGAATCATCAGTATTTCCAAAATCAAGATAAACAGCAATGGTGACAAAGGACACCCCTGTCTTGTTCCTTTACTTATTTTCAATTTTTTAGTCAAGTCCTCATTCACTATAATTGCTGCACTTTGATCTCTATAAATTTCCTTAACCGCTTGTATGAACTTTTCTCCCATTTGCAGCTTTTCCATAGTGGCAAACATAAAGTCCCAGTTCAGATTGTCAAATGCTTTTTCCGCGTCCACGAAGAAAAAACCAACCTCTCTGTCACAGTGCTTGTCATAGTATTCAATAGCGTTTATCACTGTCCTCAAATTGTCTTTAATTTGTCTATTGGGTAAAAATCCCGCCTGTTCCTCAGCAATAAATTCCGACATCCATCCTTTCAATCTCTCTGCCAACACCTTTGCAAATATTTTGTAGTCATTATTCAACAAGGAGATTGGTCTATAGTTTTTAACATTTGTCAAATCTTCGCCCCCCCCCCCAAGATGGCGACGAGAAAGCAGAGTCCAGCAATGAGTAAATCGGTTATGGCGACGTTACAGGGGAAGGGGGAAACGCTGGAAGAGCTGGTGAGATTAGCAGTTTTCGATGCTGTGCAGCCCTTTGTAGCGAAACTGAATGAAATGGGGCAGAAGGTTGATTTAGTGGAGAGCGAGGTGAAAGCCATTAAAGAAACAGCGACCGGAGCAGAGCAGTCTGCACACAAGAACGCAGTACTCATGAAAGCAACAAGTAAGGAAGTGAAGCTTTTGGAGAATCAAATAATAGGATTACAAGTGGACCGTGCCCAAACGGTATTGCGTCTTCAAAATGTAAAAGAAGAGCAAAGTGAAAATTTAAAAGATTTGGTATCTGGACTTTTGGCGCCATTCACAAAGGCAACTAAAGAAGAGATAAAAAACGATATTTTGGAAGTCCGGCGGACATCTTCAAAGTATGCAATGAAGCGGCAGCTGCCTCGCGAGATTATTATTGACTTTTCATCTAAGAAGACTTGGGACACCATCTTAGACAATTCGTATAATGTGGACTTGGATTATTTGGGCAATAAGGTTAAAATATTGAAGGATGTTCCATTTTTGGCTCGTAAAAGAAGACTCAAGTATAAGGGACTTGTGGCTTTCTTGAGGAAATGTGATATAAAATATAAGTGGCTGTTTCCAGAAGGCGTCTGGTTCAGATATAAAGATCAAACCTACAAGATTACATCAGACGTGCAGCTGACAGATTTTTTGTTCAATCATCAGGAGTTTCAGCAGGAAGAAAGTTTGAAGTCTGAAGGGGAAAGTGGGGGGGGGGAGGAAAGAGCGGGCGCAGCTGCTCCAGCTGCGCAGAGAGAATTAAGACCGAGACGCAAGGGGGGGGGGAAGAAGTGCTGATCCTGAATATAATCTGTATTGTATAAAACCTACCAATCTGATAGCGTATTAGAAAGTTAACTCTTAAGAAAAATTGCAGTATAAAGGGAATACAAGACATGTAGTGTAGAGTTTGTTGTTTGTATGTTGATTTTCCCTTTTCCCAGTTTTCCCTTCCGCTTTTTCTCTTTCCCTTCCCTTTTATACTTTTGTAGTCTTCTGTAGTTTTTTATGTTAGATATTGAAAAATAAAAAAACTTTATAAAAAAAACATTTGTCAAATCTTGATCCTCCTTCGGGATCAGTGATATGTTGGCTTCATTCCAATAATCAGGAACTCTTTGGTCTTGCATTGCTCCATTCATTGCCTCTTTCAGGAAGGGCGCCAGTTCATTAACCATCACTTTGTAAAACTTTGCCGTTAGGCCATCTGGTCCTGGCGCCTTTCCTAATTTGGTTGATTGTATAGCATCCCTTATTTCTTCTTCTGTCACTTCCTTATTTAATTTCTCTTTCCATTTTTTGGGGATTGTCGGAATTTTCATCTTCTCTAAATATTCCGCTATTGAACTCTTACTCACTTCTTTTTTTTGGTACAGTTTTGCATAAAATTTAAAGAAGGCTCTACTAATGGCAGCTTGGTCCATCAACACCTTATCATCTTCCAAAATTTTACTTATAATTTTCTTCTCCTTCCTTTTTTTAAATTGCCATGCCAAATACTTCCCGGGCTTGTTAGCACCTTCAAATGACCTCTGGTTCATCCTCTTAAGATTCCACTCTAGTTCTTTGTTATCCATTGCCGTCAATTGCTCCTGCAAAATTTTAATGTCCTGATATATTTTCTTTTCCCCCGGTCTTTTCTTAAGCTGTATCTCTTTGGCTTTTATTTTGTCCAGAATTTCAGATCTCTTTTCCTCCTTTTTCCTCCTGCTCCTTGCATTCAAGTCCATTAGTACGCCTCTTATCACTGCTTTATAGGTGTCCCATACCTTATTAGTCGGCACTTCTTTATTCAAGTTGTATTGTATAAAAAATTTGGTCTCTCTTCGCAGCAACGCAATATTTTCTTCTATTTGTAACAAATCTTCATTTATTCTCCATCCTTTACTTTTGAGATTTTTCCTGAATCTCCACATAATTGGATTATGATCTGAGCCTACCTTAGGCATTATCTCCACGTCTCTAGTCCATAATACCAAATCTTTGGAGGCCGAGATCATATCAATTCTTGATAGTGTAAAATGTCTTGCAGAGTAAAATGTGTACTGTCTATTTTTAGGATATTGTCTCCTCCATACATCCTCTAGGTTTTCTTGTGCCTTAAGCGCAAAAAAAGTCTTTGGCAATAGTCCTCTTTTTTTGTGAGCTGCTTTAGACTGCTTATCCTCTTCCAAGTTTGTAACTCCATTGAAGTCACCCGCCAAAATTATGTGATCATAGGACAGGTCATCTAATTGTTTCTCTAAGTCCTTGAAAAAATTCTCTTTTGCACCATTAGGTGCATAAATCCCAATCATCAATATCTTCTTAGAATTCCATATGATTTCCACTGCTACATATCTGGCTTGTACATCATTTAACACTAGTCTGGGCTGCAACTCATCTTTTATATATAATACAACACCTCTCTTTTTCTTTTTGGAAGCGGCAGCAAATTCTTTTCCCAGTTTAGCAAATTTCAGATATTTTACGTCTTGTTTTCTAATATGCGTCTCCTGCAGACAGACTATGCTACATTTTTGTTTTAATAGCCAGTGGAAAGTAGCCTTACATTTACAAGGTGAATTTAGTCCATTAACATTCCAAGATATGATTTTACACTCCATGATCACTTTCTTGTGCTTTTTGGTAAGTCCATTTCCTTTTTCCTAATAAAAGTCTCCATCTCCTGTCCAGATCTGATGCTCTTTCTTGCTCCACCGAACTCAAATGTCAATCCTTCTGGTATTTCCCATCTATATCTGATTTTCAGCTCTTTTAACATCTGAACCAGTTCTCTGTATTTTTTCCGCTCCAACAGCACCGATCTGGGCAACTCTTTCATGATTCTCACCTCTTTTCCGTTGACTTCTAATGGATCCTGAAATTGTTTGCTCACAATTAATTCTCTTGTATTTCTGGTCATAAATTGCACAATCATATCCCTTGGTAGTTTCCTCTGGGCTGCAAATCTGGAATTAATTCTGTACACCATGTCCAGAAGAGCTGCAATCTCTTCCTCCTCCTTCCCCAGGTAACCTGCCAAAATCTCTGTAATCTGATCTTTGGGTGTTTTTCCCTCAACTTCTGGGATCGCACGAAATCTTAATTGCTTTTCCATCTGTTTACATTCCGCAATGGCCATTCTCCCTCTCATTCCCCTCATCTCAGTCTTATGCACTTCTGCCAGCGTTTCTACCGTTTCCTCAACTACATTAACTCTCTGCTGTGTAACTTGTAGGTCGTTCTGTATTTTATCCATACCTTTCATCAGTTCTGCCATTTCCGATTTAAGTGTCTCTTTAAAGTCTCTTGATTCTTTCGCCATCTCTAACATCATGTCTTTAAGCTCTTTATTCCCCTCTGAAACTTTTTTGTCCAAGTTCTCCATCGTAGTTTGCCACTCTTTCTTCGACATTGTGGGGCTTGCTCTGCTTCGCTCCCACGAGTCTGCCCGTTTCCTCAACTCCGTGGCGCTAATTTATTACTTTCTGATGTTTTTAAAAGTCCAAATCCAGTTTATTTTTGTCAAATGCTGTTTTAAGGTATTCAAAATGTCGGGCGTTTTTTCTCTATAGTTTTATACTGAAGTATTCGCCCTTACCTTCTTCAAAGATGGCCTACTTCCGTTTTCGTTGAGGTCTTCCCTTGCCCTATTCCAAAATGGTGTCGCCCTAGTTCCGGCGTTCAAACAAAAGCCCTTCTCACCAGTCTCTTTATGGTTTTGACATACTTCCCGTTCCCCTACATTGCACAGCAGTTCTCGCGATTTTTAATCTTTCTCACAGTCCATTATCTCTTCCTCGCCGCAGGTATGTAAACGATAATCCAATTTCCGCGCTAACTTCTCTTTGCAAAGTTACTTTTTCAAAATTTTTCTTGCCGGAATCTTCCCCCTTATATACCCAATCTGTAGCAGTTCTTTAATCTGCTTTAATCACTTAATTCTTTTTAAAATCTGTCCCGTACTGAGAGATAGCAATCTTTACCTTCTTAAGTGTTTTTCTTGTGTTGTAATCACTGCTTCTTTTGTTCGATTAAATCCAAAACCCTTTGCTGTTTCACTGAAGCTTGGGCATGAAGGTCTTATGCCAGGAATTTGACTCCAGAGCCACTGCAGAGATCTAGGCAACCTTTCTTCGGGTGGAACCTCAAGGGTGGGTGGGAGTTCGTTGTGTGGAACCCCCCCTCACCCGAGATCAATGCGCCGTCAGGTGCATGAGCGTACTCGCCTGTTCTCCGCCTGAGAACAGGTGGCTGCGGGCTTTTTGCGCCCCTCCAGCCTTCCAAACAGTGGCATGGACAGCTCAGCTCTTAGAGCTGCGTTAGACCTCCATGGATCCCAAACCGGAAGTCTACGCTTTGGGCATTGTCTGCTTGAGTTCTTGCCTTCTTTCCCCCATGTTCTTTCTTGGCTGCTGATGATATGCAAGGGGAGAGAGAGTGCTATAAGGCTCTGTGAAACACCCACTCTCTGATGACCAGCAGCACGCTTTGGGGCGCTCTCTGCTTCACTTCTTTCTAAGCCTTTTTCACTCCCTAAATAGTGGGTGACTTGGGGGGACATTTCCAGCCTGGCTTTTGAGGTGCAAGGGGGAGACTGCTACTGGCCTCTGTGAAACACCCACCCTAGGACCACTGGCAGCACATTTTGGGGGGCTCTCTCTGCTTCACTTCTTTCTAAGTCTTTCACTCCCTAAATAGTGGGTGACTTGGGGGGACATTTCCAGTCTGGCTTTTGAGGTGCAAGGGGGAGACTGCTACTGGCCTCTGTGAAACACCCACCCTAGGACCACTGGCAGCACGTTTTGGGGGGCTCTCTCTGCTTCACTTCTTTCCAAGCCTTTCACTCCCTAAATAGTGGGTGACTTGGGGGGACATTTCCAGCCTGGCTTTTGAGGTGCAAGGGGGAGACTGCTACTGGCCTCTGTGAAACATCCACCCTAGGACCACTGGCAGCACGATTTGGGGGGCTCTCTCTGCTTCACTTCTTTCTAAGCCTTTCACTCCCTAAATAGTGGGTGACTTGGGGGGACATTTCCAGCCTGGCTTTTGAGGTGCAAGGGGGAGACTGATACTGGCCTCTGTGAAACACCCACCCTAGGACCACTGGCAGCACGATTTGGGGGGCTCTCTCTGCTTCACTTCTTTCTAAGCCTTTCACTCCCTAAATAGTGGGTGACTTGGGGGGACATTTCCAGCCTGGCTTTTGAGGTGCAAGGGGGAGACTGATACTGGCCTCTGTGAAACACCCACCCTAGGACCACTGGCAGCATGTTTTGGGGGGCCCTCTCTGCTTCACTTCTTTCTAAGCCTCTCTAGAGTGTCTTTTGTGGTGCATTCTTCCCTCAACTGGGGTTCAGCTGGGTGCCACTTGGCTCTGCCCTACCCTGCTCCAAGCTTTTGGGGCACTGTGCTTCATTTAAAATTCTCACTTGTTTGTAGAGATCTTTTCTCATAGCACCATGAGGGTTGGAAAGAGGAACAAGAGTGGTCGCGGTGGGAAGAATTGCAAAGGTTGTCCTGGGTGCCCATCGGTGCCCAGTACAAGTGGCACCAGGGACAGGGAGACCTCAGAGGCAGCACCTCGTTCTACAGATTTGCTTTTGGGGATCAAGGAGCAGGCAGAAGAGCTCTTAGCGTTGCCCACTGAGGATCAGCTGCCAACACTCTCCGTGGATTGATCACAGGGGGCACTGGAGGGTCTGGCAGAAACATCCAGCTCCTTCCCATCCCAACCTCCTGTGGCTTCCCCTGCCTGCACTCCACCCCCCCCCCCGGCCCAGCCGCACACTTCAACCATTAAGGCTTTGTCCTCCTCCCGAGCCACAGATTCCTGGTGTCCGTTTTACTTTGGTGGCACTTCCGAACCATCCCAAATGACCCATGTTCGGTGCGTTGCCAGGTCTGCAATGCCATGGTGCATAGGGGTGTGGACCCCAAACACCTGTCGTCCAGTGTCCTCCGCAGGCATCTTCAGAGACATCACCCAAGCCTGCTGGCTCAAGAAAAGCCATCAAGCAGTGGGGTGAAGAGGGCTGCTGAGCAGGGAGAAGGGCAAGTGGAACGGGAGTCCACCCCTAGTAAGGCTCACACCCCTGAGAGCGCTGTGGGTGGGAGTGGAACTTCTAGGCAGGCCACCCTTCAGGAACTTGTTCCCTCTGGTTCATCCCTGCCAAGCAAAAGATTCAGGGGGAAAGCTCAGGAGGTGGAAACTCGTGTACTGGCTGAGATGATAGCCCTGGATGGACTCCCTTTGTCTGTGTTGGAGGGTGTGGGCTTTCACAGGGCAATGCATCATTTTGTACCCTGGTTCACGACGCCCTCACGGCAGGCTGTTGGCTGGCGAGTCTTGCCCGCCATCTACAACTGTGTGGCAGAGATGGTCAGGAACCAGCTGGCAAGAGCAAGAGGGTGGACTGTGCACTTCACAGCAGACCGTCCTGCTCTTGCGAGCGCAAGGGCCCCTCTGAGGGTCAATCCCCAAAGTCCAGTGACAAGTAGGACAGTGGCCCAGGCCACAGCCCAGCCCCTAACCCAAGCAAGCAGACACATAAGCCCTGTCCCTGGTGTCCTCCTCCTGATGACGAGCCCTGTCCCTGGCACCTTCTAAGTACCTCCTCTTATTCTTTATAAACTCTACTACTTCCATTATGATTTGTATGTTGACAAAACAGTCTAAGGCACATGATGAGCTTCCTTGATTGAATGCATCACGTTCGGTGAAGTGGGTTCTGTTGGTGACCGTCCTGCTCCCGCGAGCACAAGGGCCCCTCTGAGGGTCAATCCCCAAAGTCCAGTGACAAGTAGGACAGTGGCCCAGGTCAGCTTGCTTGATAGCAAGCAAGCTGACACACCATGTCACTGAGGTGGGACTCATTGTCCACTTCCCAAAGAGGCTCCCTCTGAACAGAGTAGCATAAGTTTCCCTCCCTCAAGGTGTGGAAGACATCCTTTCCCTTCCTCCCGTGCCTTCCATTCCAGCAAGGGGCCTTTGAATTGCTACATGATCTCCTGTTGCGGAGTTGGCTTTCACTCAACTACATCCATTCATTGCCCATCATGGAGAGTTGGTCTCCCCGCCCCCGGGGAGGGCATCTATTGTTGATGCAGCCCCATGTAGGTGGGTTTTGTGGGCAGCCACCTCTCCTGGACAGGAGCACAAGTCTCCCTCCTTCCCCCAAGGGTGGGTAAGGGTCAGTCAGAATAGGGGAGGGGAAATTATTGTTTGTCTCTTTGGAAAAGTGATAATCAAGGAGTGTTACATGAGAACCTTTGGTGGGGAAAGTCGACTTAAGTGAAAATCTGTGGGAAAACCAAGGCTTTTCTGAATCGAACCGGTTCTCGAACCGGTTCTCGAACCGGGCCGGTCCGTTAAAAAGTTCATAGTCCGTGGTCCGTGGGAGCCCACGAACCCCGAACCAGCGGTCCATAGACGAATGCCGGTCTGTGCCCATCTCTAAGTGAAACCCATACTTCCTCTATCATAGTAACTGTGTGTGGTGGTCTAGGGATAAAAAATCTTGTATTGCTTGTTACTTAGCAAGAACCAGTTTAGCATGGAAGCACATAAGGCATTGCTATTACCACTATAACAAAGGGAGGAAGAAGCTGTACTTGCATGCTTCAGACAAGTGTCAGTGTGAATCTCTGCCCCAGGCCAGTTCTCTTGTTTGTAGGTTTATTTCTTGTATCAGCAACCACCCTTAATAGAGGTGACTGTCGCACAGTTCCTTAATCTTGGGATATTATAATCCCTGTATATTCATTTTATTGGTGTGTGGAAGAATAAAAGGTCTGACAAAGGTAGTATGTCAAGTATCCATTCCTAAGTGTAATGGAGCAGGTATATTTTAGTCTCCGTCATCCTAGTTCTGGATATCTGATACCAGGAAGAAGAAAAGAGGGGCATGAATGGGGTTTTGATGACTTGCGGAATGGAGTTATTCGGAACTCATATTAATAAACTGTATGTGAGAAGTCAGTACACAGAATATTGGAAAGTAGGGTGGAGAATAAAACTGGTCAGGGATTACCACTGGAACCGTTACAAAATGTATGTGGATTGTTATAATTGCTAGCTGGTGGTCAGATGCTGGGCTTGACATAAGTGTTTAGTATGGCCACCCACTAAACCATTTGAGGAGCCAATGGAACTGTAATGTTGCCATAGCAAATAGGCCAGTAACCAGCCCTCTGAGTCAGAAGAAGCTAATTTTCCTAGTGAGAAGGAATCAATATGTAAAAAGCTGGCTTATGCTGAATCAGATACTTGATTCCCCGTACAATAATAATTTGCATTTATATAACACTTTAGTGCTTGAAACCAGCCTTCCCGATAGCAGATGTGTTGAGTGACAGTGGCTTTTCAAAGGCTACCAAGTATGTTCATGATTGGATTGGGATTTGAACCAGAGATCAGATACTTGATGTGCATTCTCAGGTAAGAAAAAACAGGTTTAATGGGTCCTTACTAGCCACCATACATGGCAGGTGGGTTCTGGGTGGATCACTAGCTGTGCAAGTCTTTTTCTTGTGGAATTTTCTGAAATGGCATAGATCGTTTTGCATATAAAGACTGCATATTCAAAACTGGCTCTAAATTCTAGTTCATCACACATTTGGTACAACCTAGGCCAGCCTGTACAACAGTTACTTTAAATAATTTTTTGTTAAATTATTCCTTGTTTCCTGTCCCCCTTTCTGACTAAAAAATTTACCCCCTCTATGCTTTATAACTGACTTATCATAGCACTGATGTGCTGGAAACTCTTGGGCCACACAGATCTGTAGGTCAGTGGGAAAGGAAAGGGTATAGTTAAAAATAGTACTATAGCCAATCTTAAATTTGACAGGCCTGTCTGGGAGGAAAATTACAGTGTTGAGGCAGGAAAGTAACTGTGATTTCAATGTTCTGTAGTAAATATAAGTCCAGGGGTTTTGGTGGTAAGGAGGCTGTTTCACCAGGAATGTATAAGGCTTTGTTTGAGCCATGGCTGCCTCAGCTGCTTTCCATTATGTTATGGAGAGAGAACATTAAAAAGACCTGGGGACAAGGGAGCCTTGTGTCAATATCCCAAAGTTTCAGAACCTAAAGGAAGCCAAGAAGGAAAGGGAGGTGGGGACAAAGTGAGAACTATTAAACAGAGTTTCATTTAAACATCACCTGCATGAAATAAATGGATCAAAATAAAGCAGCGTTATCCTTTCTTTTCTGACCTTTAGAGAAACAAACTATTGATTTCATCCTGTCAAGAAGTGTTTGTAATGTAGTTACCAGATATTCCAAATCCCCTGGGGAAATTCTGCTGGTCATTGTAATTTTTAGTAATAAGAATTAGTGCACACAACAGAATTATCCCCAACCAGCCCTGGGTACAGGCTATTCCAGATGCTACTCACTGTTTCTCTTACAGTTTGGCAGTTATTTCATGTATGCTGGTATGTAGCTTGTTTCAAAAGTTACATTTGCATCCCTTCATGGCTAAGAAAAACCTTTCTGCAGTGGAAATAGAATATTACATGCCCCATACTTCTGGGTCGAACCCTTTAAGTAAGGGCGGGGGAGGTGTTCAGGCTATCCAAGATCAATCGATATATTATACCAATTGATCTATGGTTGAAACTAGTAGGAAATTAGTAGTATTCAAGACTGAGCTGTTGTTGGTGAATGAGAAAGCAAGGACTAAGGGCCAAGCTACAAGTGACGAATGACACAGGTTGGACACTTGTCAGCTTCCCTCAAGTTTTGATGAAAAATGTAGGCATCCTAGTCTTGCAGCTTTGCTCTCCAACTGCTGTCCAATGGACTTTTCAACTGTCACTTGTCCAACATTCCGCCAAGCTGCCTACATTTCCCATCAAAACTTGAGGGAAGCTGACAAGTGTCCAACCTGTGTCATTCGTCACTTGTAGTTTGGCCCTGAGGTGTCAATCCATCTGGGGTGAAAGAGTAGTCTCATTTTGGCTGTGCTGTTGGAGTAGCTTACCTTTGAAGGTTCATAAGATACATAGCACTTTTAATTCTTTTACTGATATGCCAAATGATATGCCAACTACAGCCATTCCTTTAAAAGAGTGATTTGGCCATAGCCAAATTCTTAGATCTTATTCATGGTAGATTACACTAATTTGCTTTATACGATGCTGCCTTTAAAGACTATAGTTTTGAAGACTACAGAAATGTCAGCTGATTCAAAATGTGATTCAAAACATAATGGTTAGGCTATTGCTGGGTCTTGATGCAGGGATCATATCATTCTTTTGTTGAGGATCTGTACTGGCTGACATTTGTGCAAGATGTAATCCAAAGTACTGGTTCTTATATTTAAGGTCCTAAATGAACTGGGGTGCAGGGAACTTGAAGGACCACCTTGTTCCATACTGTCCAGCCCACCAGTGAAGATCTTCTGCCCTAGCCCTGCTTTTTGTGGCCACTAGAGACAGGGCTTCCTCAGTGGCAACATCTATCTTATATTTAGGCACAACTCTAAGACATTTTTCTTTCCTCAAACTTTTAATCTCATCCTTTTAAAAAATGCTGTTTTTATTGTTTGCCTATAGTCTGTTTTATGACTGCCATTTTATGTCCTCTGTTAAACTGTTTTATTGTTGGTTTATGCTGCTGGATACTGCTTTCATGTTATGCTATTTTTATGCTATTAAGTTCTGGTTGGGTTTTTTCCTAGTGAGTTTTATATATTGTTTTTCTTGTAATGTTTGTAACTTTGTGAGCTGACTCTGGAAAAGTGGCCTACTTTTTAAAAAAATGTTAATGAGAAGCTGCTGTGTATAGATACTGAAAAATGATGTAATGTGTAAAGTTCATGGAGCATGTACAGTCTTGTGCATGCATGGTATGTGGTCTAAAAATGGAATTGCTAGAAATCTAGTAATTTCACAACTTCTGTCATAGGTCTGTAAACATAGATCATAATTGTTTCTAGATCAGAACCAGTGATATTTGTGCATCCCTAATATTCAGATATCATTACCTATCTAAAGATAAATATAATGTAATAATGTAATTCTCCTGGGCATCTCAGCTGTTTTCGATAATCTTCAGTCATGGTATCCTTCTGGATCACCTTTCACGGTTGGGACTGGGAGGCGCTGTCCTGCAGTGGTTTTGATCCTGCTTTAAAAGTAAGTTTTAGTGTGTGGTGCTGAGACACTGTTCTCTGGCCTATGAGGAACAAAAAGGTTCCATCTTGTCCCCCTTGATTTTCAAGTTCTATGTAAAACCAGTGGGAGAGGTCATCCAAAGATCTGAGCTGAGTTGCCACTAAAATGTGGATGACACTCAGCTCTATCTTGCTTGTGCTACTAGCAAATCCAAGGAAGGCTGCGGAAACGGTGAACAGGTTCCTGGAGGTGATTTTGGAATGGACGAGGGCTAACAAACTGAAGCTTCTTGGCTCAATTCAAGGTGCTGATATTGACCTTTAAAGGCCTATATGGCTTGGGGCCTGCATATAGGGTTGCCAGGTCCCTTGAGTCCCCTGATGGGGGATTGGGAGCCTGGCACTCACCCTCACTCCTGGCATGTGTGATGATGCCATTTCCGGGAAGTGATGTCATCACGCAGGTCAAAGGGCGGCCTGGTGTGCTCTCCCACACTCACCAAAGGGCTGAATTGCCCCCCCTGGGCCTGATTCGGCCCAAAATGGGCCCGTTATGGGGTGCAGGAGCGCACCGCGGTGAGGTGCAAGGGTGCGCTGTGCTGCCCGTGGGTGCTGCACCATCAGGGGGGTGCCTCAGGGGGCGCTCTCCCCCACTGGCCAGGTAAGTGGGGGTGGGGAGGGGGAGGGGGAGGAGGTGGGAGCAGGGGATCCCCTGCCATTTGGCTACTGGGCAGGGGAATGGAAGCCCTACCTGCATACCTTAAAGCCTGCCTACTCCCATATGAATCTATCCTTCCACTCTGGTCATGTTTGGAGGCCTGCTTTGGGTGCCTGCGCCATCTAAGGCTAGATAGGTGGCAACCTGAGAAACAGTGTTCTTCATTGTGGCTTCAAAATTTTGGAACTCCCTCCCCAGGAATATTCGTCTGTCATCCTCTATCATAGTCTTACACCTGTGGGTGAAGACTTTTTTGTCTGATATACTCCTAGCAACTGCTGTTGCCCCTTCTCTCTGGTTTTTGTCTTATGTTTTAATTGCATTGTTATATATGCTTTATTTTAAGTATTGTTTTAATGGTAAAATGTTTTAATGTTCTGAATACAAACAAGACAGAGGTGTTACTGATCAGGATGGCTCATGCTTTAGAGGAAGTTGTCTTTTTCAGAGTGGCCTTTTCAGAACACATTAAGAGCTTGGAGGTACTCATAGACCCAGCCACGTTGTTTAAAAAGCAGGTTGGTGTAATGGCTGAATGCTCCCTCTTATCTGCTGCATCTGGTTCAATAGTTCTCTTCTTCTTAGACTCAGCCAATCAGGTCACATTTATCCATGCTTTTATAACCCCATAGTTGGATTACTATAATGTACTCTACATTGCAAACAACCCAAAAAGTGTAGCTGGTTCAGAATGCCCCAGCCCAGTTATTGCAGGAGGCTAGCTGATGGGACCATATCTTGTCCATCTTAAAACAGCTGCATTGGCTGTTTATTTCTGAGTCCAATTCAAGGTTTGGGCTGTAACCAATAAGTTATAAAGTCCTTCATGGCCGAGGACCCACCTAACTAACAGGCCATCTCCTCCCATATATCCATGTGCATACATTACAGTGTTCAGGCTGCCACCTACTGGCTGTTCCCCCAGTGGCCTACCTAGCATCAACCAGAGCCCATTCCTGTTCCATTGTAGCTCCCACTCTATGGAATGGGCTCCCTGGGAAAGTGAGTGGACCTCATCATTAGAGATCTTTAGGTGGTGTTGCAAGGTCATTTTATTCATTAGGACTACAGGCATCTGGTGAAGGGGGGCGGGGTAGAACAGGGTATCAGCATCAAATCTGCTAAGTATAATAACAGATGTTTAAAATTGCAGCTGGGACTGGGTAGCTGTGTTGAATCAGTTAAAACAAGCAACTGCTTCATTACAGGAGCAGAAAAAGAGCAGAAAATACATTGTGAAAATAAATAATGGACTGAATCCAACTTTCTTCCAAGGAATCTTCCTCCAGCCTATGGAGCCTTCCTTCAGCTTAACTGACTCTTCCTCCAAGTCATCTTGGGCTAGAGAAAAGCATACTTTGCTCAGTGCAGTGGTAGGATAAGGGTAGGATCCTCCCCAGTGTTTAAAAACATTTCTGAACGGTTTAGGTCAACAGTGTTACAGCTGTTTTTAAATGAATCCTTCTCTTCCCTTTCAAGAATCCCTACTATCCATAAGGCATTTTACAATATTTAAAAATATAAATACGCTGTATTTTAATATCTGCTGTTAGGGGTCTGGCCTGTTCCCTATACTGTAAAAACCCGTTCTGGAGTCATCTTTCAGCCTTTAATGAATTATGCTTTTGAAAAAAACACCAACCAACAAATAAAATTAGCATGTGCTGAAGGATAAATATTTGCTTGTTCAGGCCTGATTTGTATGTGATGCAGAGCATGCTAAAACTGATTACCCGTGGGGTGTTCCACAGGACTAGCTTCACATACAAACCAGCTCCTCAGCTGCTCTACTGTAACATTAGCATGTCAGTGCAATGCCCACTAAGACCACTTATACCTGGTATACTAACACTACCTGTGCAATGACTGAGTGCTCAACTTAAATATAGAGCTAGCCACATACAGCTGGCTGGACAATGTAATGGAAAGCAATTTTAGATTGCTTTGCAGAACATTTGAATTAAAGAGCCCTTCTGTAGATTATGCAGAATGAAGCAGTAGGTAGGATTCAGAATTGTGCCACTTTAGACCACACATGTATGCCTCAGTTGATATGGGAGATAAAAGCATAGGTCTGCTTTTCGTTGTAAAGCTTCCTCTTACCCCCAGCTTGCATGCAAATACAGAATCCAGTTATATTTCCCTTCCTTGCAGAGTTGTAGAACATCTTGATCTTACTAAAACAAAAGCAAGAATGTCAATGGAAATACTAATCCTGGGGAAATTGGATTCAAATCTATGCTATCTTCCCCACTCAAGAAACAGTTCCTAAATCTGCTAAAGTACCAGCTGAGTGACCTTGGGTCAGTCAGTTTTTTCAGTGCTCTCTCAGTCCCACTCACCTCACAGGGTGACTGTTGTGGGGATAATAATGGCCATTTTCATACATCTTACTGGCCAGGGGCGTAGACTTTCCAATTTCCCCGGGGGGGGGGGGGCTGGGGCTGGGCCAGAGGCATTGCTATAGCTGGTCCTTAAAAGAACTGGGGCCCGGTGACACCATAGGGAGGATCCAATGACATCACAGGGAGGGGCTTCCATTGCCGCCATCTACCGAAGTGGGGCTATGGGGGATTTAGGGAGCAGATCCCCCAAATTTAGGGGGGCCTGGGCACCCATGGGGACCCCCCTAACAATGCCCCTGAGCTGGGACAAACCTAGGAAAAGGTGGGGGTTGGCCAGTGGTTATAGTAGTATCTCAGCGATCTCCTGCTGTATCCTGTTTTTGAAATTCACTTTTAAAATAGTCACTTTAAGATCTACAAATATACATATCATGTGTATAGGACAAACCAATAGTCACAAATTTGACACTAAGAAAGTCAACACAGAAAAGCCTGTAGGGGAACATTTTTAAAGTTTTCCTGGAAGTTCATTTACAGGAGTCTTGATTCTGCCTTAAGGGTGACTTAGTACTGAAATTTACTAAATTGTGGCATTGCAGATGCCTTCATTTGGTAATGTGTGGTTGAAGTCTGAACCAGGGCAGAATACAAAACAGTTGCCGTGCACTCAATTTCTAAGCAATGTACAGAGTTCAGAGTAGTAGCAATCTCCTTCTTCTCATTTCAGACTCATATCCGCTAAGTGAGTACAAGCACACTTTGAGGCAATTCAGAACAGTGCTAGTCACGACCCCAAAGAAAACTCAGTTATACTACCTAGGATTGTATATACTTTGCTTTCTTAGCACACTGCTTAAAAACTCCACCTTAAAAACAGGCATTCAGAACACATTATTAACAAAATCACATCATTAAATGCACATTCCTTGAGAGCGTGGCGTCACATGAAGATGGCGGGCGTCTAAAAACTTCGCTCCGCATCCCGACCGCCTGCTGCAGCTTTTTGCAAGTGCTCTTGAAGCGGTAAGCATTAAAAACTATGGGCAAAACTGGAGGAGGGAAAGCAAAGCCCGCAGAACTGAACAAATCCTCTCTAAAAGCTTTTTTAGAGCAAGTAGCAGCCAAACAAGCTCCGGCCAAAAATCGTCAGGCACCAGCCAAGATGGCAGCCGCTAAGCTTGTAAAGGAGCCTGACGAAGCCCAAGCTATAGAAAACAAAATACAAAATGCTTTGGAAAAACTTGAGAACAAAATAGTCACAAGGCTTGAGGATAGCATTAAAAATCAGACAAGTGAACTTAAAGAGTCCATTCACCAAGTAGCACAGACAGCTGAAAATGCTAAACAACTAGCTACTGATAACCAAAAAGAGATTCAAGACTTGCAGTTAAAAAACGAGCAGCTTCAATAAAAATTTATGGACTTGGACAATAAACTAAGATCTCATAATATTAAAATTAGGGGCTTTGATGAACATGATGAACACAACACAGATCTTACTGCATTTATTGCAGAATGGCTCAGGCAAGAATTGAGATTAGAGGAAGGCATTACTCCCCTGATTTCTCATGCTTATAGAGTGGGACCTCCTAATAGATCTAGACCAAGACAGCAAAGGAGAGACATAATAATAACCCTTCCTGATTATAGATCCAAAGACAAAATCATGAAGGAAGCTAGAGCAAGAGGCCACTTCTCCTATCAGAATAAAAAAATCTACATCTTCCAAGACCTCTCAAATGATACTCTGGCAAAAAGGAGAGATCTAAAACCGATTATTAACAAGCTAAATGAAGCTGATATACGATACCGCTGGGCCTCTTCAGCAAAACTTCTGGTGCACTGGCAAGGAAAAACTTTTCAAGCACACGACATGGAGACAAGTATTATGCTTCTCAAAGATCTCCAGCTGGACTGGAATTCCATCTCACCAAGCAAAATCCCGTCATACAAAGCCAGATCATCCCTAAATAGTTGGAGCAAGATCCTGGTGAAAAAAGATGCCAGGGGTCTCCAGCAGAAACCGACATGAGCAAGTCCTGATGAAGCAAAGGGAGAGAGACGTCTTTCTTCTTCCTTCTACCTTCAACAACTCCCAGCAACATAGAAGAAGGACATCGACCCAATTGACTAACAAAAACTCAGTGTATAAGCTATTTGAAATCTGTTTTTTTTTCTTGGTATAGGGCACAAATCTGATTAAAATTAAGCTGGGCAAGGTGGGAGGGGGGTGAGCAGTTGCAGGGTTTAGTTTGCTCTCTAGTCTGATTCAAACCCCAGACTCTGGGCTTTATCTCTTTTAGATTTAAACCCAGTTTCTACTTCCCTTTTCTGACAGAAAAAAGCTCTAGAGATTTTCTCTTTAGTGTTACTAAAAGAGATTGGAGTTTTATTATTTTTCCTTTTTTGTTCTCCCTTTTTCTTTTCCCTTTCCCTTTTTACTTCTTAGCTAATCTTCTTTCCCTAAAACTTCTTCACGTCTTTTTAGCTGCTTTTTCCTGTTTCTCCCCCTTTAATACTACATAACTATATATTGTAATTAGAACTATTCAGTCAACGGATTCGGTTTCGTTTTCCTGGCCATGTCGGACGCTCCTCTCCGCAGGTCCGGGAGGAAATGTCCGAGCAGCCTGACCGGGCGGTTGGCCTGTGAGGGTTAACCCCCAGGACTCCCAGTGAGGGGGTCAGGGTCCGGAGCACGGCGGGAAGAACCCCCTGAAAGCAATGCAGGGGGTAAATTGCCCGTTTGCTCCAACGGAGGCTGGCAGAGTTGCGCAGCACATCACGTGCCGCCGGGCCATGGAGAACGGCAATAAGCAGATTTAAGGTGAAAACCTGTAAGTAAGCGAATCCCTTCTGATTTCTAAGTGTATGCGAAGGATTGGTGGGAGTTGAAGCTAAGAAGGCGCGGATTTCTTCCCCTTCACGGAGTTTCGGAACTTAGCTGGCGCCCCCCCCCCCTAAGATGGCGATGAAAAAGCAGAGCCCTGCGATGAGTAAATCGGTGATGGCGATGTTACAGGGGAAGGGGGAAACCCTGGAAGAGATGGTCAGATGAGCGGTCTTTGAAGCTATGCAGCCCTTTGTAGCGAAGTTAAATGAAATGGGGCAAAAGGTTGATTCAGTGGAAAGTGAAGTGAAAACCATTAAAGAAACAGCATCTGGAGCAGAGCAGTCTGTACGTGAAAACGTAGTACTCATGAAAGCAACAAGTAAAGAAGTGAAGCTCTTGGAGAATCAAATAATAGGATTACAAGTGGACCATGCCCAAACGGTACTGCGTCTTCAGAATGTAAATGAGGAGCAAAGTGAAAATTTAAAAGATTTGGTATCAGAACTTTTGGCGTCATTCGCAAAGGCAACTAAAGAAGAGTTAAAAAGCGATATTCTGGAAGTCCGTCGGACATCTTCAAAATATGCAATGAAGCGTCAGCTGCCTCGCGAGATTGACTTTTCATCTAAGAAGACTCGGGACACCATCTTATATAATTCGTATAATATGGACTTGGACTATTTGGGCAATAAGGTTAAGATATTGAAGGACGTTCCATTTTTGGCTCGTAAAAGAAGATTTAAATATAAAAGACTTGCGGCTTTCCTGAGGAAATGTGAAGTAAAATACAAATGGTTGTTTCTGGAAGGCATCTGGTTCAGATACAAGGATCAAACCTACAAGATAACATCGGAAGTACAGCTGAGAGACTTTTTGTTTAACCATCAGGAGTTTCAGCAAGAAGAAAGTCCAAAGTCTGAAGGGGAGAGTGGGGGGGAGGAGGGAATGAGCGCAGCTATTGTAGCTGCGCAGAGAGAACTGAGACTGAGACGCGGGGGGGGGGGGGGGGAAGAAGACCTGATCCTGAATGTAGTCCGTATTTTATAAGATCTACCAATCTGATAGCATATTAGAAAGTTAACTTTAAAGAAAAATTGCAGTATGAAGGGAATACAAGACATGTAGATGTAGTGTTTGTTTTCTGTTTATATGTTGCTCTTCCCTTTTCCCCAGTCCCCCTTTTTCCTTTATATTTTTGTAGTTTTCTATGTTAGAAATTAAAAATAAAAAAAATTATTAAAAAAAAAAGAACTATTCAGTCAACCATTTATCACTGTTCTGGTTAAGTGGGGGGCGGGGAGTGGAAACTTGTATGGTTACCTTACATCTAGAGAGTAATACCCCACCAATTTTAGCTTGATTCGGTGGGAAAATGCCTCCCCCAGGCGTCCGGGAAGACGGAGGCATTTTCCCATTGAAAAACCCGAAACAACCCGAAACGTTTCAGGTTTCCCAAAACGTTTCGGATAACCCGAAACAACCCGAAACAAGTTTGTTTCGGGTTTCTTTCGGGTTTCAGAAACCCGAATTGCACATCCCTAGACGAGACTTTAAGAATGAATAGAGCATGGTTTCCAGTCCTGAAAAACACCAGGCTAACAAAATACTCTACATCTTACAATAGCCCTGCAGATAAGATTAGCATATCAAGCACCAATCCATATGCAAAAGAACCTCCTCAGGGTACAGTGAAGCATTAGCATTCTATTAGCATTCCACACCCTGGGAAACTCTTACAGGATGACGCAACCCCAACCCACCTTACTGAGTAGATATAAATTACCTGCTAACATCTTCTTCACAGTTTGACACAGAGATCTCTGTCTTTCGGTGCTACACCTCTGAAGATGCCCGTCACAGCTGCTGGCGAAACGTCAGGAACTACAATGCCAAGACTACGGCGATACAGCCCAGAAAATCCACAACAACCATCATTCTCCAGCTGTGAAAGCCTTCGACAATATATAGTAAACAGATGCCTTGACCTGTCTATCTTTCTAACTCTCTGGTTTCTCCTCCTCTGAAACATGAGGAAAGGAACAGCGTTAGAAGTGGAGTCTTGTTGTTGTTATGTGCCGTCAAGTTGCCTCTGTCCTATGGCGACCCTAGGAATGAAAGACCTCCCAAAGGTCCTATCATTAACAGACTTGCTCAGAGCCTGCAAACTGGAGGACATGGCTTCTTTTATTGAGTCAAGCCATCTCATTTTAGGTCTTCCTCTTTTCTACAGCCTTCTACTTTTCTTAGAATTATTGACTTTTCCAGAGAATCCTATTTTCTCATGATGTGACCAAAGTACGATAGCCTCAGTTTTGTCATTTTAGCTTCTAGGGAGTATTCAGGCTTGATTTGATCTAGTACCCACTTATTTGTCTTTCTGGCTTTCCATGGTATCTGCAAAACTCTCCTCCAGCACCATATTTCAAATGAATCAATTTTCTTCCTGTCAGCTTTCTTCATTCTCCAACTTTCACATCCATACATAGTAATGGGGAATGCCACAGTTTGGATTATCTTGATCTTGCTTCCCAGAAAGACATCTTTATCTTTAAGGATCTTCTGTAGCTCTCTCACAGCTGCTCTTCCAAGTTTCAATCTTTTTCTGATTTCTTCATTGCAGTCTCCCTTTTGGTTGATGATTGAGCCAAGGAATAGAAAATGTTGGACAATTTCAATGTCCTCATTCTCAGTTTTAAAATTGTATAATTCCTCAGTAGTCACTACTTTTGTCTTCTTGATGTTCAGTTGTAATCCTGCTTTATCCTTCATCAGTAGTCATTTCAAGTCTTCACTATTTTCTGCCAGTAACGTGGTGTCATCTGCAGTTCTCAAATTGTTAATGTTCCTTCCACCAATTTTCACTCCACCTTCTTCTAGATCTAATCCAGCTTTCCTTATGATATGCTCTGCATAGAGGTTGAAGAGGGAGATAATATGCATCCTTGTCTGACATCCTTGCCAATTGGAAACCATTCTGTTTCCCCATATTCTGTCCTGACAGTAGCCTGTTGTCAGAGTACAGATTGCACATCAAAACAATCAGATGTTGTGGCACCCCCATTTCTTATAACAGTCTCAATAGCTTTTCATGATCCACACAGACAAAAGCTTTACTGTAATTTATAAAACACAAGCTGATTTTCTTCTGAAATTTCCTGGTATGTTCCATTAGCCATCGTAAATTTGCAACATGATCTCTGATGCCTCTTCCTTTTCTGAATCCAGCTTAAAATCTGGCATTTCTTGTTCCATGTATGGTAAGAACATAAGAACATAAGCAAAGCCATGTTGGATCAGGCCAGTGGCCCATCCAGTCCAACATTCTGTCACACACAGTGGCTAGAAATCCAGTGCCATCTAAAGGACTGTCAGTGAGGCCAGGACACCAGAAGCCCTCCCACTGCCTTCCTTCCAGCACCAAGACAACAGAGCACCACCTCCCCACAAAGAGAATACCATCTATCTCCTGTGGCTAATAGCCACTGATGGACCTCTGCTCCATATATTTGTCTAGTCCCCTCTTGAAGCTGGCAATGCTTGTAGCTGCCACCACCTCCTGTGGCAACGAATTCCATGTGTTTATCACCCTTTGTGTAAAGTAGTATTTTCTTCTATCTGTTCTAACCCGACTGCTCAATAATTTCATAGAGTGCCCACGAGTTCTTGTATTGTGAGAAAGGGAGAAAAACACATCTTTCTCTACCTTCTCTAACCCGTGCATTATCTTGTAAACCTCTATCATGTCTCCCCTCAGTCATCTTTTCTCCAGGCTAAAGAGCCCCAAGCGCCTCAATCTTTCCTCATAGGGAAAGTGTTCCAACCCTTTAATCATTTTAGTTGCCCTTCTCTGTACTTTTTCCAGTGCTATGATATCTTTTTTAAGGTGTGGCAACCAGAACTGTACACAGTACTCCAAATGAGGCCTCACCATCGATTTATACAGAGGCATTATGATACCGGCTGATTTGTTTTCAATCCCTTTCCTAATAACCCCTAGCATAGCATTAGCTTTTTTTATGGCAGTCGCACACTGTGCTGACGTTTTTAGTGAGTTATCTATCATGACTCCAAGATCTCTCTCTTGGTCAGTCTCCGCCAGTTCAGACCCCATCAACTTGTATTTATATTTTGGATTTTTGGTTCCAATGTGCATTACTTTGCACTTGGCTACATTGAACCTCATTTGCCACATGGATGCCCACTCTTCTAGCCTCGACAGATCCCTTTGGAGTGCCTCACAATCCTCTCTGGCTTTCACCACCCTGAACAATTTCGTGTCATCTGCAAATTTAGCCACTTCACTGCTTAATCCCAATTCCAAATCATTAATAAACAAGTTAAAAAGCATTGGACCCAATACCGACCCCTGTGGCACCCCACTGCTCACCGCCCTCCACTGTGAGAAGTGCCCGTTTATACTCACTCTCTGTTTCCTATTAATTAGCCAGTTTTCGATCCACAAGAGGACTTGGCCCTTTATCCCATAGCTACTGAGCTTACTTAGGAGCCTTTGATGAGGAACTTTGTCAAAAGCTTTCTGGAAGTCAAGATAAACAATATCTATCGGGTCTCCCTTGTCCACTTGTTTGTTCACTCCCTCAAAGAACTCTAACAGATTGGTGAGACAAGATCTTCCCTTACAGAACCCATGCTGAGTTTTCCTCATCAGCTTTTGGTCATCAATGTGCCCACTAATTTTATTTTTGATAATAGTTTCCACCAACTTACCCGGTATTGACGTCAGGCTGACTGGCCTGTAATTTCCCGGATCTCCCCTGGAACCTTTTTTAAAGATGGGGACAACATTAGCTACCTTCCAGTCCTCAGGAACAGATGCAGAGTTTAATGACAGATTACATATTTTTGTGAGGAGATCTACAAGTTCACACTTGAGTTCTTTCAGAACTCTTGGATGTATGCCATCTGGGCCCGGTGATTTATCAGTTTTTAAATTATCTAGCAGTCGCATAACCTCCTCTCTCGTCACCTCAATGTGACTCAGGTCTTTCAAAACCCCTCCCAAAGTCAGTGCTTCCGGAGTGGGCATGCACTTCTTATCTTCCACAGTGAAGACAGAAGCAAAGAACGCATTCAGCTTCTCGGCCATTTCCCTATCACCCTTTAGTAATCCTTTTACACCTTGGTCATCCAAGGGCCCCACTGCCTCCCTAGCTGTTTTCCTACTTCTAATATATTTAAAGAATTGTTTATTGTTTTTTTTTATGTTCTTTGCAATATGCTCCTCATATTCCCTTTTTGCGTGTCTGATCACAGACTTGCACTTTTTTTGCCACAGCTTATGCTCCTTTTTATCAACCTCACTCCGACTAGTTTTCCACTGCCTAAAAGAATCCTTTTTACCTTTTACAGCTTCTATTACATTGCTTGTTAACCATGCTGGCCTTTTCCTAAACCTATTTGTGCCTTTCCTAACCAGCGGTATATATTTAATTTGAGCTTCCAGGATTGTAGTTTTAAATAGTCTCCAAGATTCCCCAAGTGTTTTGACCTTTTTTACTTTCCCTTTCAGTTTCTTCTTCACGTACCCCCTCATCTCAGAAAAGTTACCCCTTTTGAAGTTAAACATGGCTGTGTTGGTCTTATTAGGCAATTTCCTATTTATACATATGTTGTACTCAATAACATTATGGTCACTGTTCCCAAGTGGTGCAATCACATTTACATCTCTCACCAGGTCTTCAGCATTACTGAGGACCAAATCCAGGATCACCTCTCCCCTAGTAGGTTCTGTAACCATCTGTTCCATAGCACAGTCATTGAGACAGTCTAGAAACTCACTTTCTCTCCCCCGATTCGAACACCCATTGGCCCAGTCAATGTGTGGGTAGTTAAAATCACCCATTACAACACAGTTTTTTTGTTTAGCAGCCATCTTTAATCCTGTCATCATTTTATAATCCTCCTCTATTTTCTGATCTGGAGGGCGATAACAAACTCCCACAGTTAAGTTTCCATTTGGGCCCGTAATTTCAACCCATAGCATTTCCAGAAGCGAATCTAATTCAGTTACCTTCTCAATCTTACTGGAATGTATACCTTCTCTGACATATAGAGCCACCCCACCACCAACCCTTCCCTCCCTATCCTTCCGATATAATTTATATCCAGGAATCACCGTGTCCCACTGATTTTCCTCATCCCACCAAGTTTCTGATATGCCCACAATGTCTATGGATTCGCCCAACACTAAACATTCCAGCTCCCCAATTTTACCTCGGACACTTCTAGCATTTGTATATAAACACCTGTAACTTCCCCGGCACACTTTGCCTCGAGACGTAGTTAGGTCATCTGCACTGTTTGTCTCCATCTCAGTTGACAACTCTAATCTATCTCCCTGTAGAAGTGTTATACCTAGCCCTTCATCTCTCTGAGATGAACCATCCTGAACCAGAGACACTTTATCTCTTGTCGGCTTTCCCCTAGCATTTAGTTTAAAAACTGCTCTGCCACCTTTTTGATTTTAAGTGCCAGCAGCCGGGTTCCTTCTCGGGACAAGTGGAGACCGTCTCTCTTGTACAGCTCCCGCTTGTCCCAAAAAGAATCCCAGTGCCTAACAAACTTGAACCCTTCCTCCCTACACCATCGTCTCATCCACGCATTGAGACTCCTGATCTGCGTTTGTCTCTCTGGCCCTGCGCGTGGAACAGGTAGCACTTCTGAGAAGGCTACCTTGGAGGTCCTGGCCTTGAGTCTCCTGCCTAACAGCCTAAATTTTTGTTCCAAGACCTCACGACTGCATTTCCCAACATCGTTGGTTCCAACATGGACCACGACCGCTGACTCCTCCCCAGCACTATCTACCAGCCTATCTATAACACGCGTAATGTCCGCTACCTTCGCACCAGGCAGGCAAGTCACCATACAGTCAGAACGCGGTTGTGCCACCCAGCTATCTACTTGTCTAAGGATCGAATCACCAACTACCAAGAGCCTCCCTCCCGCCCCACCCAGGGATGGTTCCTTGATGCGAAAGGAAACCTGCTCACCGACTGAAGAAGAGGTCCCTTCTGAGGGCATGTTCCCCTTATCCTCAGTACGGTGCCCTGATTCCACAAGATCCTCATTCTCCTTGACAACAAGAACGCTGCCATTTTTAGAGTGGGACACATCTATCCTGTCCCTGAGAATCTTGTCCTCGTGCCTATCTAACTGTCTCCGCTTCTCCAGGTCAGCCACCTTGGCCTCAAGGGTACGTACTCGTTCCCTGAGAACCAGGAGCTCCTTGCAGCGAGCACACATCCAGGACTTCTGACCAGAAGGCAGATAGTCATACATGTGACACTCAGTGCAATACACTGGAAAGCCCCCAACCCCCTGCTGGCATTCTGACTTCATTATTCTGTTTTAGGAATAACACACTAAGAGGAAAGAAAACGGCAATGATCCCCCGGCTAAGAGCCACAGGCCAAGAGCCCTTTAGCTCTCGCCCTTCGGCTCGCGCCAAGGGCTCGCGCCCCTGCCCAGCAGTTGCCTTTTCAATGCAAAAGGTCACTTCCTGCTAAGCACAGGAGGTGAGCACAAAGGGGGTGTGTGGCTTGTACTCCAGCAACCCCCAGCAGCCTTACAAACTGTTAGAGATTTATGGTATTTTATATATTTAGTTTAGTAACTTAGCAGAGTAACATAGCAGTGTAATTTAGTCAGAAGCGTTTAAACCCTCACAAACGTGCATTAATTAATCCTCAGACAAAATTCATAGAAAGATAGAACTTACAGTTTATTGTAGCAGATTTCTCCATAGCAATATCTTCTGGTAATATCAAGGGAAAGAACCTATCTATAGAGTTACATTCTCTAAGCTAATACCACGGCCTGAAAATATAGGCAGCGAGGCTGGAAGAGGGTTTGTGGACAAAGAGAAGGGCTCCATGAGGAGCATGGTGGCTTTACATCTTTCTCTTAGAAGAGCATGAGGGAAGGTGTGAAATCTCCCAAGAAGCACAGAGGCAAGAGAGGAGGAGTCAGTAGGCGTTCCCACCTTAGACAAGAGAGTGGCAGATTGCTAGACTTATACATTAAATTCAAAGAGACATGCAGCGCCCCCCAGTGTCCAAAGGCAGGCTGAGTCGCCTATTCCAACACTCCCTCTCGACTCAGAGTGTCGTCAGCATTCACAACGTTCAGGTCACTTCGTAGACCTTGGTACTTGTCTCTGGGCAGCGGCTTGGTAAAGATGTCCGCTGTCATTTCTTCAGTGGGACAGTAGTGCAGCTTCACAATTCCTTGTGCTTGAAGTTCCTTCACGAACTGCTGTCGTGTCCCAATATGTCTTGTGCGCGGAGTATTTCCTTCTAAAAGAGAAAGGTTATCTTCTGGTTATCTTCTAGCATGTTAACTGGTAAAGGTTCTATAATGCCAAAATCTTTAAGTAACATTAAAAGCATTTGTAAATCTTTACGTGCTTCTGAAGCTGACACAAGTTCTGCTTCAGTGGACGAAAGGGCCACAATTTCTTGTTTACGACTGGTCCAAGTTACAGGTCCATTCCCATAGAAAAACACATAACCAGTAGTGGATTTCCAATCTGAATTATCTTTAGCCCAATCTGCATCAGCATATCCCAATAGTGTGGAATTTTTACTAGCTGGCAGCCTTAGTTTAGAATCTGCAGTACCCTTTAAATATCTCATTACTCTTTTTACTCCGGCCCAATCATCCACAGTGGGTTTACTTACCCTCCTGGATAGAATACCTACAGCTTTTGCAATGTCAGGTCTTGTTGTCATTGCTAGGTAAAGAAGCTTGCCTATGGCAGTTCTGTACCCGTTGTTCTCTGGTAGAGGCTCATTTGGTTCCTTTTCTTTTAGAAAACCTACTTCCATTGGTGTAGGCATTGGATTGGCATTTTCCAGTCCAAAACTTTCCAGTAGTTCTAGTATCTTTTGTCTTTGGCTGAGAAGGTAACTGCCATCTGGTTCTCTCTCGATCTGGATCCCCAAATAAAAATTAGCATTGCCCAAGCGTTTCACCTCAACTTCCTTGTTTAGATGAGATATAATTTCAGCACAATCACTTGAATTTTCATAACAAAGGATAAGATCATCAACATAAGACAAAATAAAAGTCCATCTCTCATTCTTGTATCTACTGTAAAGACAGAGGTCAGCTTTGCCTCGTTTAAAATCTAGATCAAGTAACATTTTGGTCAGTTTATCATTCCAAGATTTGGCAGCTTGCTTAAGACCATAAAGTCCTTTCTGAAGTTTGCATACTAAGTGTTTATTCTGTTCATCTATGAACCCTGGAGGTTGACTCATATATAATTCTTCCTCAATTTCACCATGTAAAAATGCAGTCTTTATATCCAGGTGTTCTGTTTGCATGTTTCTAGAAGCTGCTATGCTTAAAAGCATCCTGATTGTGGAATATTTTACAACTGGTGCAAAAGTTTGATCATAATCAGTTCCATAAATCTGAGAATATCCTTTGGCTACTAATCTAGCTTTGTATCTCTCAACTGCACCATTCTCATTTTTCTTAGCTTTAAAAACCCATTTACATCCAATAACATTCTTACCCTTAGGTAGTTTTGTGAGAGTCCATGTTTTATTCTTGTGCAGAGCATCTATTTCTTCTTGTGCTGCTTCCTTCCATTTCTTTGCTTCTGGTTCAGGCATTTGTTGAACTTCGGCCCATGAAGTTGGTTCTTGTGGTGGCGACGACCTTGCGAGGTAGGTCAGTCTCTCGGCTGGAACTCCTCTGTTGACGCGCTGAGAGCGCCTAAGGTCCTGAGTCACCTCTGCCTCCGCAGCGGGCTCTGGCTCCTCAGGCACATCTACTGGCCTGGGAATTTCCGCCTTTATTCTCTCACCTGGTCGGGCTTCTGGTTGCATCTGCTCAGTGGCTGCACCCATTGCCTCATCACCGGGTTGGATATCTGGTCGCATTTGCGTAGCGATGTCATCTGGCCGATACAGCAGCAGCTGGCTGTCATCATTCTCTCCCTTTGAAGGGTCACGTGTAGCAGCATTCTGGTTGCTCCTATGTCGCTCATCAAATTGCACAACTCTGCTTGTAGTAACACTGTTAGTTTCTGGGTTAAAAATCCTATATCCCTTACATCCTGGAGCATATCCTACAAAGATGCCTTCTAAGGCTCTGGGTTCTAGTTTGGATCTCTTTTCCTCTGGTATATGCGCATATGCTTTGCATCCAAATACTCTAAGATGTTCTATGCTTGGCTTCCTATTATGCCATAACTCATAAGGAGTTTTGTTTGTAGCTTTAGTGGGCAATCTGTTTTGTAAGTAGATTGCAGTCATGGCCGCTTCTCCCCAGTGTCTGTAGGGAAGTCCTGAATCTATTAACATACATCTGACCATATTCATGATAGAACGGTTTTTGCGCTCGGCGACCCCATTCTGTTCGGGGTTATAGGGAACAGTGAATCTATGTTGGATTCCATTTTCCCTGAGAAATCTCTGTGTGGCATGGGAAACGTACTCACCGCCATTGTCGCTTTGAAAGGCTTGAGGTTTCCTGTTGAACTTGTTAGACACCATGGAAACATAATCACGCAGTTTCTGCTCAGTCTGCGATTTTTCTTTCAGCAAATAGCACACTGTATATCTCGAGAAGTCATCAGTGAAAGACAATATATAAAGGTTATTTCCTGTTGATGCTGGTTTAATAGGACCACATAAATCAGTATGGATTAGTTCAAGTGGTTGCCTTGAGCACCTTTGGCTTAGTTTGGGAATTGAAGGTCGAGTTGCCTTTCCCTTTATACAACAAACACATAATTCATCATCATTGCCACATGCACTTATATTAATACCGGTTACCAAGTCCTTAGACTGCAGCTCCTTTATGGCTTGCATATCGCGATGTGCAAATCTTCTATGCCAAAGTTCAATTGGTTCTCCTTTTGTGGTAGCTGTTGTTGCCTTGTAGGCCTTTTCTCCTTGGCAGTCCAGTTCAAAGACTCCATTTCTGAGACTACCTGTGGAATATATCTCTCCTTCGCGAGAAACTGTACATTTGTTATTCTCAAAGTGTATAGAAAATCCTTTTTGTGATAGTACAGGTACGCTTAGTAGGTTTGCCTTTAAATCAGGAATGTATAAAACTTCTTCTACTTTAATTATCTTTTTAGAGAAATCATTATTGCTATGAAGCATAATAGAGCCTTTCCCACTAATTTTCACATCTGTCCCGTTAGCCATCATAACGTTCTTAGATGCTCTGGTATCTAATTCATAAAACAGATTAATATCTGAAACCATATGGCAGCTCGCGCCACTATCTAAAACCCAGCATTGTGGGCTATCATTTATTCGAGCAATATGAGACACATGATAATTATTATCAGCCTTTGTTTGAGGAAAATCTCTAAAATTACTAGCTCTTGCTTTTGAAAAATCTTTTCTGTTTCTCTCTGCCTGTTGATTCCTGCTTGCAGCAGCATAATTGTTTCTGCCCTTGTGGCTGTAGCTTCTGTTGCTAAAACACTCCCTCTGGAGGTGACCGGGCTTATTGCATTTGTGGCAGAAGGGAGGAGTCTGCCTTTCTCTAGGATTGGCTCTTTGCCAGTAATCAATTTGCCTAGGTCCTGCCCCTCTGGGTCTGACCCCTCTGACCATGTAACATGAGTCAGTCTTGCATTTCTTTTCTTGAGGATAAGATCTCTTTTCATTGTACTGTGATCTTATCTGATCTAGCACTTCCTCCAATGTAGCCCTTTTTTCAGTAAGAGACTTTGCTAAACTGGAATAACTCTTTGGTAGTGAGCTTAAAACCAGAGCAATTTTCAAATCTTCATCTAGAATCTGACCAACAGTAGCTAGTTTATCTATTTGATTCAACAAAGATTCAATATGAGCATTCACATCTCCATTATCTTCCATTTTAGTCGAAAATAGCTGTCTGAATAAATCAATTTGTAGTAACTGGTCTGACATTTTCAAGAAATCTCAAAGTACTTGTCTAGAAAACTTTACTTTTCCCTCTTTAACTTTTAGTTTCCTGGCTCAAATTAGCCAAAATGTTTTAAAAAAGGAGGTTTCTCTGCTTTTTCTGTGCACGCTTGAGGGTAGGGAAAAAGCTGTTAGACTTTTCACCTAATTTCTTTCTTTGTTCCTCCTGAGGTTGCCTGTGAGGGCATTCACGTGCTAATTAAGTCCTTTTGTTCTGCCTGGCTGTTAGACCAGCAGTCAAGGAAAAAACTTTGCAGTTTGAAACTCTTTACTTCTAGATTCAGCTATGGGCTTTTCTTTGGCCCTGAGGAACTTATTCAAGACTGGGCCCATAACCCTGTTAGAGATTTATGGTATTTTATATATTTAGTTTAGTAACTTAGCAGAGTAACATAGCAGAGTAATTTAGTCAGAAGCGTTTAAACCCTCACAAACGTGCATTAATTAATCCTCAGACAAAATTCATAGAAAGATAGAACTTACAGTTTATTGTAGCAGATTTCTCCATAGCAATATCTTCTGGTAATATCAAGGGAAAGAACCTATCTATAGAGTTACATTCTCTAAGCTAATACCACGGCCTGAAAATATAGGCAGCGAGGCTGGAAGAGGGTTTGTGGACAAAGAGAAGGGCTCCATGAGGAGCATGGTGGCTTTACATCTTTCTCTTAGAAGAGCATGAGGGAAGGTGTGAAATCTCCCAAGAAGCACAGAGGCAAGAGAGGAGGAGTCAGTAGGCGTTCCCACCTTAGACAAGAGAGTGGCAGATTGCTAGACTTATACATTAAATTCAAAGAGACATGCAGCGCCCCCCAGTGTCCAAAGGCAGGCTGAGTCGCCTATTCCAACACAAACACACTCACCCTCAAACACAATCAAGCCCAAACACACTCAGCCTCAAAACTACACTCAAATCAACACAAAACTACACACAAAAAGCCCCAAAGCTAGAGAGGACTACCCTTAGCTTCTCAGCTTAACCCACCACAGCCAAGAAGGCAAAAAGCCCTTACCTCCTCTAGCAGCTGCAGACCATGTGCTCCTGAACCCAGGTGACTCTGCTCAGGTAAGAGTCTTTGCTTTAAAATTTTAAGCATCACTTTGCTTGCATGGGAAATTAACATGATAGTTCAATAGTTGATGTACTCTTTGGTATCCCCTTTTTGGGAAATTATAATGTAGACTGAGCATTTTCAGTCTGTGGGCCATTGTTTTGTTTTCCAAATGTAAAATGGAGCCAAGCAATCATGTTGCAATTATGTCAGATTGGCCTTGCAATCTGACTGTTGCTACATTGAAAACAGGTGCAGCCAGCTGTCAGGGCTCACCGCCACCACTGCTGGGCGGGGCGCCGGCTGAGCTGGCCCTGACATCAGAGGGGTGCCAGGGATGCTGCAGGACCCTGCTCTGTGGAAGGAGGGGCGGTATACATCACCCAGACTCCTTCTCAGTCCACTCACTGGACTGCTCAACCTGGCCTGCTCGCTCCCTTTGCCCTCAGCCATCTCCTCCTCCCAGAACTCGCCTCCACTCTCACTCCCCGCCATCGCTCCTTACTCACATCCACCACCCGAGAGCTCTTCCCAGCCAGCTTTTATAGGGCCTTATCTCACCGCCCTGCCCTCCTTGCAGGTCCTGCCTGCCAGGCCACACCCCTCCTTGGCCTCCCAGCATTGGCCTGAGCTGTCTCAAGCTGCTGCAGCTGGGGTAGCTGGCTGGGCTGCCTGGATCAGCAACAGCTGTCATGTTGGCTGGCTGCCAGGCCTCTCTGGCTGAGCTGATTACTGAAGGTAGGCCCAGCTGTGGCCCCTTGGCTGGCTGCCCAGCTCTTCCCACAGAATGCCTTCAGCAGCTCCACCTGGAGGGGCTTGGTTCTGAGCATCTCCTGTGCCAGGTTGCTGTCTTCAAGCTGAGGTGGAGGCTGGGGCATGGCTCTGAGCTGCTGTGGCTGCTTCTCCTCCTTGGCTGGTAAGGGCTCTGTTTGGGCTGCTACTGGGTCCCTATTCTTCCTTCCTTTGCCTTCTCCCTCTGTTCTGCTCAGCCCCCTAACCTCCCCCTGGAGGGTGGGACAAGCTGGCCTCTCCCTGCCCCCTCTAGCCCTCTGGGGCTTTGGCCCTTTGCCCCTTTCCCCTGGGGTGGGCAGGCTCTGGCCCTGGCTGCTGGCTGGGGTGGCAGGGCAGCCCCCTCCCGGCTGCCTCCCCTTGCTTTCTCCCGGCAAGCCCGGGGGCTGTGTCTCAGACCCCGGATACCAGCCAGGATTAAGGACTAAGCTACTTAGTGTGGGCCACAGCCATAGGTATTTTAAGGCAATGTATAAATTCTTTTTTGATATAAAATTTATTTTTATAAATATAAGAACAGAGAAAATAAAATTAAAATGATAGCACACTTATAATTACATCAAAAGAAAAAGAAAAGAAAGTAAACATATAATAAACAATATAAATAACTCAGGGTTTTTTTAAATATCCAGCATATATCAATCCTTGAATGAGTTTGGTGTCTGTCAGAAAAGAAAGTATAGTCTCCAGTATTCAGATTTTTGATCCTCCAAGAATCTTCCAATTGTAACATTTCCATATAATTAAACACATTTTGGGTGAGTTTGCCTTCTTTGGTTTTTTTCACCTATCTTTTTTTTTAGGTCCATTACCCCATTCATGTCTCCGAAGATCATTATCTTCTTGAAAATTGAAAATGGATTGGAAAACATTTTCATAATTTTTTTTCTTTTGCATTGTTTGGTGCATATATTGTTGCTAGTGTGTAAATCTTGCCTTCCAGGAGCCTGATTTTCAAAATCATATATCTTCCATCATAGTCTCTTAATTCTTCTGTAACATTTATTTGTAAATTGTTTATATAAACTGCAACTCTTTTTTAAAATTATGAATTCTTAATAAACACAGAAATACATAAGAGCAAAAAACAGGAACACAGCCCCAAAGAATCATGGACATTATAATGTGTGATACAACAGGAAGGGTGGACAGTCCTGTGCTTCATCTGCCATTTGTCACTGCTTGCCCCCTTGGCCAAATCTGAGGGGGCTTGAGCCCCTCAGCCCCCATGTAGTTCACTGGTTTCCCGGGGGGGGGCTCAGCCCCCTCTGGTCAAATCCGGGGGGGCTTGAGCCCCTCAGCCCCCCCGTAGTTTACACGTATGTTACCAGCTGTGCAAAATCATGCAAAACTCCCAGAATGACAGCATCTTCCTGGTGCGATTTCCCATCATTACTCCATTTTGTGGCGCAAATCGCACCACAAACTGAAATCATGACAGGAAATCATGCATACTTTGTAAACCGCTCTGAGTGGGTGTTAAGTTGTTCTGAAGGGCGGTATATACCATTTGGACTTATTTGTAACTGAGAGGTTTTCCACATGGGGTACTACTTCAATTTCTGTATGCATTTTTTTACCTTTAGTTTTCGCTTCAGGTTCCCCCCCCCATTTTTTTCTGGCTCTTTTGAGACCACTTTTACTCCCATCTTTTTCTGGAAACTGATTTTGAGTCAATTTTTTCCTTGTTTGTACTGTTTCTTTCAGTTTTTTCTTGCCCACTCCCACCCACTTTTTAATGACTGGATGTTCATCATCAAAGAACAACTCCTTCCTCTATCTTTCCTTTTTCCCCTCCTGTTTTTTGTTTTAAAAAAACATCATTTTCATAGTGTTATATCAACCTACCATTGTAACCACGCATGCAAGAGATTCTCTCAATTCCCAGCTTTCATCTTTTTTTAAAAAAGTCTTTAACCTATTCCATTGTGGAGATATTTCTTTTCCCTTATATCTCTGCAAAGGAAAGGGGTGGCCACATCTAGCACCAGAAAAAGCAGCATGGTTTGAAAAGCTTGTAGCAGCTGCTGCTCTGAGCATTGTCCCAATAGAAGTTGGTCTGCCCCACTGGTGCCAGCATCTACTTCCTTGCTCTGGGGCAGGACTCTTCAGCTTGGCCTGGGGTAGGGACTTAGGCACAGGCGGTGGAGCTGCTCCCCTTTTAGGCTTCCCCATGTGTTCACTCTTGATCTTTAAAAAAATCAGGCTTTATATTGATAGAAGCATGCACAAAAAATAAAGGTGTGTGTGTGTGCTGTGATGTCACCAGTGATGCCACCAATGTTGATTGTATCCTCTCTTGAAAATCTTGACTATTTAAGGCATGTGCAGAACAAAATAAAACAACTCCACAACTGTAAAAACCGAGAGGGAAGGCAGATGTGTGGAAGAACTGATTCCAATGCTTGGGGACTGACTGCTAAGAAAATCAGGAATTTATCAAGTGTGCAGAAAAGCCCCAAGAGTGGATAGTTAAGTGAATTTATAGTATTGTTTTTTTTGAGAAGCAAGTAATCAGTAGACTCTTCACTAGACATCTTTAGCAGAGAAATTCTATTTGTGTTTTATTTTCCCAGCCTACTTATTGTTTCTTCAGAAATGAACTGATTGGTACAGTCTATATAATTTAATTTAGATTCACATGTAGGGAAACACCTTCAGATGAGCAGGTTCCTTCTCATAACTTATGTACAGTATGTCTCACAATAAGTGCCTTATTTTTGCTTGAAGATAAGCTTAGGTTTTGTCACAGAAGACTATGGCCAAGATCTATTTTATTCAAGTCCAAGGGCTTCAGTGACTTAGTGGAATTTTGGAAGGGTTTCTTTCTTTTATTTTTTCTCCTATACGGCTTTTGAAGTTCTACCTGAATTTTTAAAAGTTTGTCATGTGCCTTGGAGGTACTGGTGTTCAAGTAAAACAATTTTAATGCTACTTTCAGTACATGAAACAAGTTGTATGGTCCTTTGGATCCTAGTCAGTTACATTGTTGAAAATAAGTAATAAAACTAGTTGGTTTCAAGTGTCCTATATCACTAGTATTTTAAAAGCTGTGGTGGATTTTCAGATAAAACAAATAGCAACATATTTAAAAAACACAGGTAAGGATGATTAATAATTCTCTGAATTCTTATGTTAATTTATATTAGTAATCTTTTTATTTTAAGCAATGATATTGATACTCAGCAATACTGCCATCTGCAGGGCTATACTCTCTATTACATCAGGACTATATTTTCAACATGGTGCTGCAAGGTTTTTTTAAAATTCTTAAGGATTTGAATCTTTTAAGCTTTGATCTCTTACTGTACAAAAACACAGATTAACACCACAGTGTTTAGCACAGTAATGTTGATGGTTTGTCAAGGGAATCAAATATATGTGAATTCATAATAAATTTTCACCTTAATAATCTTTTGCTTGACTTATTAGAATCAGTACAATGTTTTGTTTTTACTTAAATCATATTCCTCTGTCTGTGCTCACAATAGACAGGCATAGCTTACTTTAGCTGTTGACATGCTGAGCAGTTCTTTTGCAATTGTAACTTCTGTTGCAAAGTGTGGTGCAAAATATACTGGCAACTCCAGAGAAGGACATTCACATTTATTTATTCTATTTATTTACATCATTTATAGTCTGCCTTTCTCAGTGAGACTCAAGTTGGATTACACAGTGTACGATTAGTACAATCAGTATCAAGGACATTTCTATACAGAATCAAGGGCATTTCCATACAGTGTCAAGGACATTTCCATAAATAGGGTAAATAATACACGTTTACAAAGACATAGCATTAGCAAGGATCTAATACAGAGTTGAAAAAATACTGAAACAGAACATATTCAATTCTAGGACTGACATTAGACATCATGAAACACAGGTAATATATAGGAGTACATATTTAAAGCAACAGATATGTAAGGCAACATAGTAGCAAAGTCTATTGTCCCTAACTCATTAGCGAAGCATCTGAAACCTCCTCCCTACAATACAGCCCTCCTGTGTAAAAAGCCTTTTTGAATAATTCGATTTTGCATCATTTGCAGAAAGCCAGGAGAGTGGAGACTCTCCTGACCTCCTCAGGCAGGCTGTTCCACAGGGTAGGGGCCACCACAGGGAAAACCAGTGTATAGGCTGCTGTTGATTTCGCCCATATGCAGGCTGGCACCTGCAGGAAACCCTGTTCAGTTGAACGAAGCTGCAATGAAGGAACATATGGAGGGAGGTGGTCCCATAGGTATGTCAGGCCAAGGTTTTTCTTGTAGTAGTGCTGGATCCAGTATTAGCCCTAGTCTCTTAAGCAAGTCTGCAACGGTCAGATGAACTCCATCAAAACTGGAGAGTGCAATGTCCTTCAAGATCTCTGCCTTGCCAACAAGTATCACTTCAGTCTTGTCTGGGTTCAATTTCAATTTGTTATTTTTCAGCCATTTCACCATGGCTCTCAGGCAGTGGTCTAAGATTTCTACTGCATCCTGTGGGGACCTGGATAGCGAGATATAGAGTTGGGTGACATCTGCATATTGATGAAATCCAATGCCATAGAATAACATAAGACTGTGTCCTGTGGAACCCCACAAGGTAGTTCCCATTCTGGTAATAGCTGCTCTCTGATAGCAACCTTTTGAGTCTGATCCATGAGAAACGATTTAAACCAGTCCAACCAGATTGTCTTAGAGATACTTCTCAAATATCCTGGTACTGTTTGTCTTTATGCAATAGTTCTTCCTTCAGGTTATAAAGTATGGAGGGGTAGTGACCAATGGACTGCCTTCTATCTGTAATTTTTTCCATTATATCTTTTCCCCCATGGTTGTTTCTATTAGAAGAGACAGATATGGTTTCAGAGCACTCGCACAATTGCTCTAACTCAAAACACTAACATAAATAACCTGTTATAAATTACAACAGAGAAATAAGACAAATACTGAGTGCTTGATTCCATTTGCTAATATTTGTACATGGTGCTCTGGTTCCTAGAAAATATTTCTTTAAGTCACATATCTCAAAGTATTTTGGAATCTTGGAACAAATGCTAATGGATATTCAGGTACATACTTGTACTTCTAACAGAGAGGGGTGGATCTGTGGATTGGATTGCATCCATAGATGGTGCACAGAATGACATCCAAAGCCTTTCTGAATACACTCTCCTGTCTAGGGCAAAAATTGAGAAGTAGCTTTGCAATTCATTTCCAAGGTATGAGCTTTCCAGAGTTAAAGCTCCTTTCATCAGATACAAGCTGGTATCTGATGAAGTTTTGGCACTCAAAAGCTCCTACCTTGGAGATCTAGTTGGTCTTTTAAGGTGCTATTGGATGCAGGTCTTGCTCTTTGACTCCAGACCAACATGGCTACCTACTTGAAACAATTTGCAATTTCTGACACCCAAAGAAAAGGGATCAGATAGGATTGCTGTCTGTTTTTCCCCCTAGAAAGATTTTCTTGCTTAACAGCATTCAACAAATGAATTCAATACATAGCAGGGAAAAAAAAGATGGCACTGGTGTAGGGCTTGCAAAGTTCACTATTAGAAATGTATGTCTAAAGAAATCCCGTCATGAGGCGTCAGTGTTATTTAACTTCATTATATGAGTCAATATAGATATCATAAAGCTAAATTTATTATTCCAAAGAAAAAACATTTACTAGTCCATTAAATTAATCTGGTAGTCCACTCTTTCCTCATGGCATGAAAACTGCAACACACTGCAGGAGTGTTGCAGTTTCCCAAAGCAAAGTACCCATCCTGGCTTTTCTCAATTTCATCTGAGTCGGAAGTACTTTCGAAGAGTCCAGGAGATATCATCTTTATGTCTTCAGGGAGCACCCATTTGGAAATGGCTGCCTCCATCATAGGAAGAAGTTTGGCATTAAACCACTTAACATTTTCTGGAACTTTCTGATGTTTTGCAATTGGATCCAACCTTCATGGCAACAACTTTGTTGTGGCGCCTACTACTTGTTCTCCATCAGGTGCCATCAGATGTATGTTTGTTTTATGCAGCAAGAAACTAACATGGCTATCTTTCTATGATGTTTATCTTGTAATTTTGGATTGCCAGTTTCCAGGTGGGACCATTAATGACACAGCTGAATACAGAAATGTATGTTGTAGTTCCCTGAATGCTTGAAGCAAAACTTGAAGCAAAATTTTATATATGAGTGCATGTATTAAATGAATATCAATCTTTTCCATTCCAAATAAGATTTGCCAACTTCCAAGTAGGTACAACCAACAAAGGGAAGGCAGCAGTAGCAATGAATTCAACAACAACTCAACAAAAATCACTTCATAACATCAGTGTATTTTCCTTGGTAAATTAAAATGCAAATGCTAAGGATATCTCTCAATTTCATACAACATTAATCTTAGAAATTCATACAGCAATATATATACATGGGACCATATAGAAAGCAAAAACTCAATGCAAAAAATTAAACTGGTATAGTCCACATTTCACAAGTTGTTATTTTCCGGGTGTGGCCTGTTCTCTTGATCGGAGAAAACTTTGTGTGCTGTTCAGGAAAGCCTACGGGTTCATGCTTGCATCATAGCCATCCCCGTTTCACGCAAATGCTTCTTCACGGGCAACAATCTAAGATACAATAATACAATGTTTTTTATATACACTCAACCATATCTACATACATGCAATGCAATATAATGAAAATTCCATACTCACAAATCACACCACACACAAGTTGTACCACCAGTCAATTTGCAGTAACAATGTAGCGGCCCGACGGAACAATGCCGCGCCGCTCAATTAGCAACCAGGGCTAAATAGATCTGGCTTCTTAAAGGTATAGTAACACAACCTAATGCTGCACACCTAATTCAAAACTTACGCGTCGACATTACATCATACAGATTTATAAGAAGCAGGGGAGTTCCATTTCCAAGTCTGACCAGACCTATAAGAAGCAGGAGAGTTCCATTTCATGATTTAGGCCAGCGGGTGTAATACTATTGAACTTATAGATGTACTCCATTTCTAGCTGTAGCAGTTTACGTGTGCAATCCACGAGGTGTCGCCTCCACAACCTGCAGCACCGACACCCGCATGTCTCTTGCCTGATGACGCACATCAATAAAGTGAAAGACTAAAGGAATGTTAAAAATATTTCTCTCTTTTAAAATACTAAAACATTAACAATTAATATTTGATATATTTATTAAAAGCATTTCCCCCACTAAAACATTCTTAAATAAATTTTTGGTTTTCAGCAACACAACATATCTTAAGCTTGTTCAAATCATAATCTTTCTACTCCTAAACAAGCTAGGTTCTCTAAAGTGTTCTCAGCACCCTATGGGCTTGATCCAGATAAATCCAGTCCCATTTTTCAATGAGTTAACTGCAAGCCTATCTGCATGATTACTTAAACATGCCTAGAACTGGCTTGCACATCATTTCCATTGAAATTAATTGAATAAATGTATTTAATCAAGGTGGTATTTTGCCTTATATTAGAGCATTTTCACACAATGCTTTATATATGTTTGTGAGCCTCTCTTGTGTCACCAATTTGTTAATGTAAGATACATAGCAATAGAGAGTAATTCTAACCAGTGTCAATTTTTACACTGACATTACAGACAAGGGAAAAATGAAACACTTTAAATCATATGAATTGCCCCTGGCTGTTCTTGGAAGAAAACATGGCAGATGAACCAGTTTCAAACAAGATTCAAGTTCCAGTCTTATGTTCTACTTCTTTCATTAGGAAAGATGCCTCCAGTACACGAGACTTGAAGCAGAGAAGTCTAGATAAAAGAAATTGGCTCTAATATAGAATTTCTGTTCATGTTTAAGCATACATTACCTCAGTTTAATTTAGTTTAGTATAAAACTATGCCGTCATGTTCTGTTTATATATTCAGGTCTTGATAGGGACATCCTAAACATCATTAAAGGGCAGCAACATTGGTCAGGAATTAGAAGAGTGACATAATCTAGAACTGGGAATATCTGAACCAGTAATTTCTGGAAAAAAGCACTACAGATGATTCTCTTAAAGAACAGATTGAGTATAGAGAGATTATAGTTTACAGGTAACCTATATAATTCATGATTCAGCAAACTAATTGCAGCTGATGGATTGTGACCTCCCAAGTGATTGATAAGGCCCCTATTTTTGCAGCCTGAAGCAGGCAACAACAGGAAGTTCATCAAGACTCCAATGGGCACCATTTGAGATATATGCACGGCTTTTTTCAGTGGGAATGCACGTGACCAGTCGCCCCGCCCCCTTGATCTCCAGATCGAGAGATTTGTAAGAGGGCCATTCTGTAAGGAGGCCTGTGTGTTTCTCCCTCATTTTCCTCTTGAGAATTCCACCACCTCTTTTCCAAGAAAAAAAGCCCTGGATATATGTGTTTATCCTTCTGTACATGCAGCTATGACTTAATTTTCACTTTATTGTGAGTAGAAATGCATTGCCTGGGAGACACAAAATGGAATAAATATAAAGCGACTAGTCTTTGAACTGTGACAAACAGGAGATCTTTGGGCAAATTTGCCCTGTACTAATATTTGGTGTTTAATATTCAGTGATTATTTTAAAGTAATGGTTTAACAACCATTTTATTCATACCCAGTCCATCTTTGAACTTTGCATCCCCAAAATTGGAAGCAAGTTTAACTATGCAAATGTTATTCAAGCCCCTGAAAGAGAACTGAGTATTCTTTAGCATGCAAGACTTGTTTTGGTAACTGTGGTTGCAGCAGTGGTGGCTGGGGAGCCTTAAACCAGTTTCAGAGGATGATCCAGCTGGTCAAAAACAATCTTAACACTATGGTGCATGCCTGGGTAACATCTACATTAGACTACTGCAATGCACTCTACATGGGCCTGTACTTGGAAGACTTTCCAGAAGCTACAATTGGTATAGAATGCGGTGGCCAGAAAGCTGACTGGAGTGGGTCGTAGGGACTATATCATTCCAGTCTTGTTCCATCTATACTAGCTCTGAATTTACTTCTGGGCTCAGTTCATGTATTGACCTTTAAAACCCTATAAGGCATACCTTAAAAACCACCCACTCCCCATATGAACCTAACCCAATTACTATAGTCATCACTGTATTATTTACTGTGGAGAGATGGTTTTTAAATGTCTGAAAGAAAAAAAACAGAGGCAGCTTCTACTCACGCTTATAATTTACAAACTTTCCCAAATGGCTATTCTACTAGCTTAGAAACTAAACTTATAGTGTCACCCTAAGTAGAGGCACAACCTTCTAAGCCCATGACTTCTAAAGTGTAACTCTTCTTAGGATGGCACTGTTAGAAACATAATCCAAGGTACCTTGGTTATTACAGTAATTTGAAAATGAAATACTTTTATATCTATCAATTAAACTCATGATTGCCTGGGTTGGGAAGGGAGATCAGAAATCTTTCCCACCTGAAACCACTTCTTCAGCTATTTGTTCACCCGGCAGGTGTTACTTCTGGTGAGAAAAATGGCTTTTAAGAAGTGATTTGGGAGGGGGTCAGTGTTACTCTCCTCCACTTGTCCACCCGCCCATACTCAGCTTTAAAGATCTCCACACTCTTTAACCCATTTTGTGGGATTTATTTTTTATTTTACTTCATTTATATCTCACCTTTCTTCCCAATGGGATTCAAAATGTCCTTCTCTTTTCCTCTATTTTCCCCTCAGAACAACCTTGTGAGGTAGGTTAGAGTATGTGATTGGCCCAAGATCACCCAGTAAGCTTCCATTGCAGAGCGGGGAATCAGGCTTGGATCTCCCAGATCCTACGTAGTCTGTCATTCTAGCCACTACACCATATTGCTGTAGATGGTGACCCAGTTTTGACATATGGGTCTCTTGCCATCACATCTAGTTTTGCTCCAGATTTAATAACAATACATAATTTCTGTATAATTCTGGTGATTTAGGTAATAATCTACTCGTAGATAACATTCACTGTAAACATAAAAAATGCCCGCATGCAGTTTTCTCTTCCTCAAAAAAGCTGCATAAATAAATACAATATTTAAGACAACAATTAGGGTACATGAAAGAGCTGAGACATTGTCATAATATAACAGAGCTAAGCATGCTTAATCTGGTTGTTGTGGGTTTTCCGGGCTGTATTGCCGTGGTCTTGGCATTGTAGTTCCTGACATTTCGCCAGCAGCTGTGGCTGGCATCTTCAGAGGTGTAGCACCAAAAGACAGAGATCTCTCAGTGTCACAGTGTGGAAAAGATGTTGGCAGGTCATTTATATCTACTCAGGAGGGGTGGGGTTGAGCTGAGTCATCCTGTAAGAGTTTCCCAGGGTGTGGAATGCTAATGGCGGGAGGCTTCACTGTATCCTGAGGAGGTTCCTTTGCATATGGATTGGTGCTTGATGTGCTAATCTTCTCTGCAGGGCTATTGTCGGGTATAGAGTGTTTTGTTAGCCTGGTGTTTTTCAGAACTGGAAACCATGCTCTGTTCATTCTTAAGGTTTCTTCTTTCCTGTTGAAGTTTTGCTTATGCTTATGAATTTCAATGGCTTCCCTGTGCAGTCTGACAAAGTAGTTGGAAGTGTTGTCCAGTATTTTGGTGTCCTGGAATAAGATACTGTGCCCTGCTTGAGTTAGGCTATGTTCAGCCACTGTTGATTTTTCAGGTTGTCCAAGTCTGCAGTGTCTTTCATGTTCTTTTATTCTTGTCTGGATGCTACGCTTTGTGGTCCTGATGTAAACTTGTCCACAGCTACAGGGTATACGGTATACTCCTGCAGAGGTGAGGGGGTCTCTACTGTCTTTTGCTGATCGTAGCATCTGTTGTATTTTTCGGGTGGGTCTGAATACTGCTTGAAGGTTATGCTTTTTCATAAGCTTTCCCATCTGATCAGTAATTCCTTTGATATATGGCAAAAACACTTTTCCTGTAGGAGACTGTTTTCCTGTAGGAGACTGCCCCGTCAAACTGCCCTGTTTTAATTACTAACACTACAAAAAGGGAAAAATGGGAACAGGGGGAAAGGGAAGAAACAACATATAAAAACACACACACTACATCTACAGGTATTGCTTTCCCTTCATACTACAATTGTTTAAAGTTAAAACTTTATAATATGCTATGAGATTGGTAGATCTTATAAAATACAAACTACAATCAGGATCAGGTCTTCTTCCCCCCCCCCTGTGTCTCGGTTGCAGCTCTCTCTGAACAGCTACAGTAGCTGTGCTCACTCCCTCCTCCCCCCCTTCAGCTTCTAAGTCCTCTTCTTGTTGAAACTCTTGATAGTTAGACACAAAGTCCCTTAGCTGTGCTTCCGACGTTATCTTGTAGGCTTGGCCTTTATAACTAAACCAAATACCTTCCGGAAATAACCATTTGTATTTTACTTCACACTTCCTCAGAAGAGCTGCAAACCTTTTGTATTTGAATCTTCTTTTCCGAGCTAAAAATGGAACGTCCTTCAATATCTTAACCTTGTTACCCAGAAAGTCCAAATCCACATTGTACGAATTATATAAGATGGTGTCCCGAGTCTTCTTAGATGAAAAGTCGATAATAATCTCGCGAGGCAGCTGACGCTTCATTGCATATTTTGAAGATGTCCGACGGACTTCCAAAACGTTGCTTTTTAACTCTTCTTTAGTTGCCTTCACGGATGTCGCCAAAAGCTCCAACACCAAGTCCTTTAAATTTTCATTTTCCTTCTCCTGCACATTCTGAAGACGCAATACCGTCTGAGCACGATCCACTTGTAGCCCTATCAGTTGATTCTCCAAAAGCTTTACTTCTTTGTTTGTTGCCTTCATGAGTTCTGCGTTTTCCCGAATAGACTGCTCTGCCCCCGAGGCTGCTTCCTTAATGGTTTTCACTTCGCTCTCAATTGAGCCAACCCTTTGACCGATTTCATTCAGCTTATCAACAAAGGGCTTTATAGCTTTGACGACCGACCGCTTAACCAGCTCTTCAAGAGACTCTCCTTTCCCCTGCAAGGCAGCTGAAACAGATTTGCCCATAGCAGGGCTCTGCTTTTTCGTCGCCATCTTAGGGGGGGGGGGAGAATCCGCCAACTAAGTTCCAAGACTCAATGAAGGGGAGGATATCCGAACCTTCTTAGCTTCAACTCCCACCAATCCTTCGCATACGCTTGAAATGCCAGAAGGGATTTGCTACTTACAGGTTTTCACCTTAAATCTGCTTTTTGCCATTCTCCATGGCCTGGCAGCACGCGATGTGCTGCGCAAATCTGCCGGCCTCCGTAGGAGCAAACGGGCAATTTACCCCCTGCATCGACTTCAGGGGGCTCTTCCCGGCGTGCTCCGGACCCTGACCCCCTCAACTGGGAGTCCTGGGGGTTAACCCTCGCAGGTCAACCGCCCGGTCAGGCTGCTCGGGCGCTTCCTCCCGGACCTGCAGAGAGGAGCGTCCGACATGGCCGGGAAAACGAAACCGAATCGATTTTATAACAGATTTCAATGGTGTATACAATCTCTCCTTAGTCTGTCCAATGTACAAGCTACGTGTGTAAGATCAGCCAAACGATAATTCTTTCACTCTTTCATAAAAAACATTTTGCATCCATATTTTGGATATAAATGGAAGAGAATAATGCAAGCTGCTTTGAGTCCCTGTTGGGAAGTAAGGTGAGGTATAAATGAAATAAATAAATAAATGCATAAATTTTGCTGCATTTTATCAGTGGTTCTCAGACTCTAAACTTTTCTCTTCCCTCTCTGGCACTCCCCATATACTACATGGTTCCCTTTCAAAGTGCATGGCAATGTGCATGGCAATCTGCAATCTGCTTCCTCTTTTGTCCTCAAAACACTATCAAGAGAACCTTATCAGGTGCACTTCAAATGCACGTTTAAGGAAATGTTTATATTGTCTATACATGGCCTATAAGGCAAGGACTCTGAGAGCAGCTTATTCTGTTGGGCCACACTCAATTTAGTTCAAAAGCCCACCTTCTAAACAACATTGTTTGTAAGGAACTTTGCACTGGAGACAGCAGGAAACTACCTTGTTGATTAATAACATCTAGACAGAAGCCTCCTGGACAGTAGTGGAAGGAACCTGGAAAAAGCTTTCAGAGATGCCCGTAAAAGTAGAAAAAGGCCAATGTCACACAAAACCTGAACATCCAATTCAGGTTTAAAATTAAAAACTACCATTGTTTCATTACAACTGGTGTAATGAAACATACAATGGTCATCATTTAGATAACAATTTCAGAGATTGAGGGGGGGAGGTCTCCACCGTTAAACAATACCAGCTTTTGGGAAGGGGGGCACAATCAATTTGTCAAGGGCTTTCGCGTCCACCCCTGATGCTAGGGGGTCACTGCGCTGGCTTGGAGGTGCTGGGTGGGTCCGTACTGTCCCCTCTAGGGCCGCCTGCTCGCCCCAGTCCACATGCCCTCGTGCAGCTTGAGAGCTCCGTTTTAAGGCCTCAGAAAGGGTGGGCCCGTTGCTGAGTACAAGACCTACGTGTGACAGGATCCACCTGTGGGGCTGCCCCTTGGCTTCAGGGATGGACCTGCGCGCTCGCTCCTTAGCCCTGGTCTGGAGCCCTCCTTAAATACCTCCCTCTCTAATGCCATCCCCACCCTGTCTCCCATGCTCCTGTCCCCACCGTGAGACCCACCACCTGGGCCAGGTGTGGCCACATTCCTCTGCCCCACCCTGATCCCTGCTTCCCATAGGAGCCAGCTCTTGCTCTTCTGCCTGTCCTCCTATCCCATTTCTCTGCACCTGGGACTGGCTGGGCTGCCGGCAAATCACCGTCAGGGCGGGCTCCCAGCCCACTGGCCTTGCTCAGGGGCATGTCCTCCGCCCTGCGTCAAGGATGGTGTCAGTGTCCTGTATCATTTTGCAAATGAAGCCACCACCCACGCCTACCTTGGATCAGGATGATAAAGAGTTGAGCCCAACAGAAAAGCTAGCATCCATGTTTGCTCTAGCTCTGAGAACTTCATTTTTATGCTTTCAGTTCCAATGCCTTTGGTTCCAGTGGCTTCATCCTCAATTCTGACACCATGCCCCTCCTTTCAAAGGCTCCATGTTCCCAGCTGCTAACTCTGGCACAGGCTCCACCTTTGGTTCCCTCTACTGCAGTCCTACCTGCATTGATGCCCTGGCCAATGGCTCAGTGCTCCTACCACAAAGCCAAAGAGTAAAGTCCTCCAGCCTCCAAATATGGATTCCAGGCCCAGTGATGATCAAGGCTCACTCCACTAGAGGCATCATTCCTCTGCAAGGCATCTGTTAAGCTGCCACCTGGTCTTCAGCAGCCACCTTCATCCAGAATTACTTTGCAGACACAAAAACAAGAACGGAATCAGCAGTGGAGACAGCAGTCCTGCATTCACTGTTCAAGTGACTCACTCTTACCCTCTTCCATTGGTGAATAGATTGCTATACTCCTAATGTGGGACTGCAAAGAAGACTGATGACAAAAACAGGGTTGCGCTTACCTGTACTTGCTGTTCATCTAGTATCTTCTATGCAGGCACACATTCCCTTCTTCTTGCTCCTCTGTGTGTTTATACCTGTCTGAACTCCAGCGGCTCAGAACTGAGGGATGCAGTTTCAGTGGGAAAATGCGTGCGCTTTAGCATGGTGGAGCACCTCCTACAGTTTTAGAGCTATGGGTTAGTTAGTTTAGCTATGGGTAACTGCAACCCTTTTTTCCCTTACAAACAGATGCATGAACGATGTATATGCATTCCAATACAGCAACTGTAGGGCAGGAATGGAAATGGAGTGGAATGGGACAAATGAAAGCCGGAAAGGGATAAACAATAATTTGAGTAAAAATTAAGCTGATGTAGCACAAGAGCAGAGAAAGCTGATCAGTTATATCCAATAAGGTTTGAAGGAAACAGTTAATGAGTTTAGAAGGCAGATTGGCTCTATATGCATTGGTGCATACAGATTCTTCAAAGAAGAAAATAACTACAAAATCGACGAATGACAACGTTCTTGTAAGACTCCCGTCGTCATTCTGACTCCATTGACATGAAACTTCATTTGGCTGTAATCTTATGCATTTAGCTGGCTATAAGCCCCATTGTAGGCCATTTCCGATTAAATGCGAGGAGCAGAACAGACTTGAATGACTCACGCGGCTGCCTGCCTGCTAAACTGAGTACTATTTTCTTACGGCGAACCCTCGTTTTCGTCGGAGAAAAACCTGAAAAGGAATCTCCCCACCTGGTGCTCGTTCAGCAAGCAGAAGCAGCGACGGCGAAAACCGAGGGCGCTCAGTTGTCCCACACAGGCAAAGGGGCGGGGCAGTGCCTTGGCTTCCGCTCAGCTTTTCCTTGGCTTTGAGCGGGGTAGAGGCTCCCAACCCCTCTCTCAGCTTCCTTCCCAGAGCGGCAGCACCGTAAGTAGGAGGATCCCGCGAGCGCCTCCCTCCCTGCTAAGCGCGGCGCACTCGGAGCATGGAGCCTGCCTGAGGCGGTCCGCGGGCAGCTGCAGCACAACATGGAGGCGGCGGTGCCGCCGCTGCGGCTGCTGCTCCTGTGCCTGCTGACTGCCTCGGTGCTTCGGTGCAACTTCGACTCTGTCGGGGGTGAGTTTTGTGGCGCTTTCGGAGGCGGCAGTCTCAGGCTCGAGTAGGGGAGCCTTTTGTTGTGGAGGCGGAAACTTCTGTGCGGCTCAGAAAGTGGGCGCTGGTGGAGTTGGAGGAGGGCACGGGACGCCGCGGGAGCTCGGGTTTTCAGGAGGCGAGCTGGGCGGGCAGAGCTGAGCAAACGTTGCAGGGCTTCTGGAGGGAGGGGGAGGCAGGGAAGGAGGGGGTCCACAGGGGTCGCAGAGGTGGCGGGTAGGACTTTGGGAAACTGAGTGGAAGTCACGCTGCAGGGGGAAGCGTATTTTGGATGGGGGTGGGGGCGACCGATCCAGAGTAGATGGAGCTGGAGCAAGGTGTACTCTGGTTCTTTCTTTCCGGGGTCATACACTTTTTGACACCCCCCCCCCCGAAATACAGGCTTTCGGCCAAGAAAGGCTTCCCCTGGCCGCTGGTGGTCTGTGGCCGCTGGGCTCTCGAACTCAGCTTTGCGTTCTTGCCAGCGAGACAAAAGTTTTTCTTTCTCAGCGCTTTGCGGCCCTCAGACGCAGTGATTTCCCTGGAGTTTGGAGGAGCTGGTGTCGGGTGTCGATCACAGGCTGAATCAAACTTTTGGCATCGGCCTTGAAGTGGGGGTTGGGGGAAGAGCAGCTCTTCTTTCTTTTTATTTGAAAGTTGAAAAGGGGGGTATGCGGTGTGGGAAGCGGAGGGGAGAGAGACTTGCCTGACTTGTGAAACGTAACACTTGGCAAAACAGACTTCTAAGAAGAGTTTGTCTGTCTGGGGGTTTACCCAGACTTTAACTACAGTGAACATTTGTTCCTTGACGGCAGGGAGCGTTCAGACAATCACGTATATCGAATAGCACTAATTTCAAATTTTCGGTGGGGCTTTTTTGTTTTGTTCTTAATTTTCGTTCTGCAGTGTATTTAATATACAAGTTCTGAATGGAAGCTTTGCACTGATATGTGGTATATGGAGGAGGAAGGGCTGGGGCTGTGTTTTCTGTATGGCTTCTTTAGTAGCATATGTAGGGTGTTTTACTTAAGGAGTTTATAGTCTTCCTTCCATGGAGAAAAAGCTTTGACTTAAGTTTGCAGGACCCAGTTTGAGGAGTATTGTTATCACTCTTTGCAGAAATCCATACAGCAGTTATTGTTGAAACAGTAATAATAAGTATAAAGAAATTCAAGATCTGCCACCAAAAAAGAGGTCTGCTTTTGCCTACACAAAACTTTGAGCTTGCGTATCTCATGGCAGACTGATTGACTTCTTTTAATAATAGCAGTTAGCAAACTGAAGTTTTGATGCACTAATGAATGTTAATTGTTGTAATTTCCCAAGTAGTTGAAGAAATAAAGTTGTGTGGCCAGTAGTTAGTGGAACATCCCTCCAGGGCACATTTTATTAGGCCACCCACTTCTCTTGAAATTATCTGCTGCTATCAGAACTGTCATTTAGTATGGGAGTTCTGACCAGTTTCTCTAAAGACATTATGTTCTGTTTTTAGACAGGGTTAATTGTAAGTGTACACTGTGATTATGGTGGCATAAAGATTTTAAATATGAGAAGTACCTCTTCCAATAATTAAAAGTTTCTGATCACGTATTTAACTGTTGATGATCCTGCCATTAATTGTTATACGTATGTGTAATGATGATTGGCTATTATTGATTTTTCTAGAGTCAATTTTCAGTCTAGTTTCTGTTGCAAAATGCCATTTTAGCCAGTAGGTCTGCTATTGGAAGCTTTGAATGGAAAGGACTTGGGCCCTATTCACAGGACTTATTCTCTGCTATGTTGTGGTGGTATTTTTAAATAGATGATGGCAGTGAGTGTAGTAGCACTGTGTACTTGGTCTGTCTACACTAATTGTGGGGAAATGTATGTCTTGGGAAAATTTATTTATTTATGTCATTTATAGTCCACCTTTCTCACTGAGACTCAAGGCTGATTACATACTATGAGATTAGTACAATTAGTGTCAAGGACATTTCTATACAGTATCAAGAACATTTCCATACAGTGTCAAGGACATTTCCATAAACAATGTCATAGGATTTTACAAAGACATAGCATTAGCAAGGAGGATCCAATACAGAGTTGAAGAACTGCTGAAACAGAACTTAGAGCAGAACCACAAGTGACAAAAAGCACAGATTGGACACTTGTCTGCTTCCCTCAAGTTTTGATGGGAAATGTAGGCAGCTTGGCGGAATGTTGGACAAGTGACAGTTGAAAAGTCCATTGGACAGCAGTCCGAGAGCGAAGCTGCGAGACCAGGACGCCTACATTTCCCATCAAAACTTGAGGGAAGCTGACAAGTGTCCAATCTGTGCCTTTTGTCACTTGTGGTTCTAGGACTGACATTAGATAACATGAAGCACATATTCAAAGCAACAGATAATATGCAAGGCAACATAGTGGTGAAGTCTATGGTCCCTAACTCATTAGCGAAACATCTGAGACCCCCCCTCCCTACACCCTCCTATGTGAGTAAAAAGCTTTTTTGGAATAATTTGGTTTTGCATCATTTGTGGAAAGCCAGGAGGGTAGGGGTTCTCTTGACCTCCTCAGGCAGGCCGTTCCACAGGGTAAGGGCCATCACAGAGAGAGCCTGTATGTGGGCTGCTGTTGATTTCGCCCATGTGCAAGCTGGCACCTGCAAGAGATATGTCTTCCTTGGGATATCTCAACATTGCTGTGTGCTACCAGCTGCATAGCCTGTGGATGAACACAATAGGTGTGGGAAGTAGCATTTTACCTCAATTCCCCCCTCCAATGTGCTACTGGGGGGCAGAAGGGCTGAAATTAGCACCATCTGTACCCCCCCCCAAAGTGCACTGCCCACCTGCTGTGCACCACTTCCTAAAATCAAGTCTATAAGCACCAAATACCTCTCAGTTGCTAGTCCTCATTTCCTGTTTTACCAATGGTATATACTGTATGCAGTGCCAGAACCATTTGAAAAGTGTCTGTCTTTCTCTATAGCCACATGTGAAATTGGACCACTACACTGATGTTCCGTAGAAGGCAGCCTGAGTATAGATGGTACATATAGCAAACCGTGTATGTGCTGCATGTTCTTCTGTTGCTTGCCTGGAGTCTGTGAAATGAAAAACCCTAATCAAACATAGCAGCATTTGTGTCAAGGATAATGTATCGAATCATTAGTCTTAGGGCCAGACTTCATGTGACATTGAAGGTCTGCAACCAGATCCCTGGATGTGTAACTTATTTACAAAAAGCAACTGCAGAGTTTGTGTGTTTGATATAGTTACTTCACTAGGGAAAAGACAGCCCCCCCCACACACCATCCCTGCTGGGGCTTAAAGTAACCCAAAGGCGCTGTTTCAATTTGGGAAGTGGTATAGGAGGGGCAAAAAGTGAACTCTTCTGTTCAGTGTGTATCTATGTGGGGCCTTCCATAATGCTGCATGTAGTTTGCCCCTTATCCGTAAACCCTGATTCCAAATTTGTTACTTGCAGTTGAGTTCCTTGCAGTTTTGGAATTTGCTTTCAAGCAAATGTTCTTGGAACTATGGCCTTAGTGGTATTCCATAAATACATTGGTTTATGCGAAGGCAATCTCATTTATAATTTAAGTAATCCACAAGAATATACTAATTTAAATTATTGACTTAAATCCAGCATCCCATTTTGCTTTAGATATTTCTTAAAAGTACATATTTGTTGACATTAAATCAAGTATGTTTACTGCTAAACAGACCATAGTTAAATAGACTTATGAGACTTACATGTATGAACTCTAAGTATTCACTTTGTTCATGTCCACAAAACTTTCTAGAAACAAAGGCTAATATTTTCAGTAATGAAGTGTTCCTTTTTGGTAGGTAGAATAATATTAATCATTTGAGACCTGAACAAACTGAATAGCTCAGAGGGCATAAAGAACTACGAATACACTCAGCAGAGAGATGAGTCTTGAAGTCTATGCTGACTTGCTGGTCCCAGCTGTAAGCCCGTAATGCTAAATACAATGCTCAACCCATTATGTCATATTTATACTACTTGACCTAAGAAGGCAAATACATTAAGTTCTTTACATAGCAAAGCAGTTTTAAACTCAGTGGTTCATTTAGGATGTACCCAGGGGGGAGGTAAGGGGAAAGCATGAAAACAAGCTGCATTTGTACCCATCTCAAAAAGTTATTTGCTGTCTGAATGCCACTAGTGTTGAAGGGGAGTTATGGCCCCATTCTCTTGTACTGCCTTTAACATGCTGCTTTAATTCAGATTTCATTTTAAACTGGATTATTTTTTTAAGAAAAATTGCTAAACTGCAAATTAAAAAAATTGACTTAAAAATCACTTAGCTTTTTAATCTGCCCTGTGTTTGATTCCATAGATGAGCTTCTTCCATGCAGAGTTGCCCTTTTGTGTTTACTGTAGTTATACATATCAACAAGACTATTGCTAAATCTTGTTTGAAATGCAGTGGTATCTTTCATTTCCTCAATACTTTCTCATTCAGCAAATTTCTTTCATTTCGGCTTCTTATTTCAAAGGCATTAGATATGGACTTAAAAACATTACATAGTTGAGAACTACAAGCATTTGGTTCTTAGTGTTTTCTAAAATTGTGTTTTGTTGTTCAGAAGTTAAGTCCTCTCTGCATGATTTTTACTCTGACACTGAATGTTGTAATTCACTAGGTTGTCTCATCTTCCTCAGTGGTGTAACATTGCAGTGGGGGCTTTTGGGGAAGCAGGACACAGGGACTTGATGATGTGAAAACTATCTTGTTCATAGGGTATTTAAAGGGGAAAGTCTTGTACATCAGTTTGTAATATGTCAGTTAGACTGATGGTAGACCTATATTTGGATATTGTTGAGGGGGAATAAGATTTGCTAACTGAATTTTAATGGAAGTTAGGCTGCACATATAATTATTCACCTGTGGTATTCTGTGTGTAGCCTCGTGTTAGAACATATTTGTTTACAATTTAAGCTCTTTAACTGTGGTAGCTTGTCTTCAGAAAGGCTGGAAACTGCAGGCTGGAAACTTTAGTTGTTCCTTCCTTTGGGTATGTTAAGATTAAAGCCTGTTGTTCAAAATGAGCTTCAGATCTGATACTTGGTGATCCTTAGTTGAGATTAACTCCTTAGTTGAGCATATTGGTGAGGAAGCCAAGCACTTGATGATTGAATTTACTTGTCTTTTAGCAGGCAAATGTGTCTGATCTTTCTTTGATTGCTGATTTGCAAAAAGGATGTAATATAACATTCCCTTAATTTATATAGCATTTTTAGCGTATAAAGCTATGTCTTTTTGTGTCCTTGTCAATGCTCCATTTTGCAGCACTGAAGACATGTGGGTCCCTTAATTGGTCAGTCTGTGTTGCTTGTCTTTGTGAACTGTCTTCCATTCCATCTGTAAAACTGAATGATTCAAAAAGGCTTTTTACTCAAATGGGAGGGCTGTATTGTAGGGATGGGGGGGCGTGTCTCAGATGCTTCACTAACGAGTTGGGGATCATAGACTTCGTCACTATTTTTGCTGTATATATTATCTGCTGTTTTAAATATGTACTCCTATGTACAACTATGTTGTCTGATTTTAGTCCTAGAATTGATTATGTTTTGCTCCAGTATTTTTTCTACTATGTCTTGGATCCTTGCTGATGCTATGTCTTTTAAACTTGTATCTGTTTACCTTATGGTATTGTATTGAAATGTACTTGATACTGATTGTATTAACCTCATACTGTGTAATCCGCCTTGAGTCTCAGAGAGAAAGGCGGACTATAAATGATGTAAATAAATAAATTAGATGTCTCTTGCTTAATGCTGTTGTTCTGCAGAAACCTTTTTACATGCGGCCTACTTCCAAGACCCTCACATTCCCAGCCATTTCACATACATTGTGTTAGATATGTACACTTATCAGGTATGTAATTTGCTATGGCAAGCATTTATGAGAAAACAAAACCCTCCTTTACCATGAAACATTGTAGGACAGATTTGAGTAACTTCATCAAGTGTCGATATCTACTTATAACTCAGATAATTTTTTAATAAATAATTTATTTGTTGGGTTATTGCCTAATATGTCATCATTTTCATTGTCTGTTAAAGAGCTGAATAAACTTTAGAATTAGCAGCTAAGTTCTCTTCCTAAATGGGAAAAACTATGTCAGGATTCTTACAGATCTTTATTTAATGGTAATAATATCCTTTGATCAGGTCTGGAAAGAAAATAATAGTCAGGTTAGTGCCTTTGAGTATTTGCAGATTAAGAACTTCTTGTTATGCAAATTATATGGTGATTTAGTTTAAAGAAAAGTTAATGAGATTGAACAACTTAAGTTTAAAGGTGGTAAACACCTTTTTCTCATTTATATGACATATTAAGATCAATTTGTCACAGGAAAAGTGGAATGCAGTAATAGGAACTGAATTGTGCAAAGAGGCGTGGAATCATATTTTGTCTCATGGTCTATCTTTTTCTGTTTGTTTATGACTAAAAGGTAATGTGTTCAAAATGATACATCCATGATATTTAATGCCTAAAAAGTTGGCAAAAAAATTATAGAAACTGCACAAATATTGGCATTTTAAGCAGCTGGTGGACTTTTTTCATATGTGGTGGAACTATCCTCGGGCTGCTGAATACTGGCAGAACATAATTAAAAAGTTGAATTTAGCTCTTAATTTTGAATATTCCGGTACTACCTGATATATTTTTGTTAAATAACCTTATGACCATCCCAAGGAAATATGACATTCTTCTGTATTTTGTAACAACAGCAAGAATAAATTTTGTGAACTACTGAAAGAAAGTTTGTCCACCCAGTATTGATTTATGGCTGGAAAATATTAAAGAAATTTATATTGTGGTAAAGCTAATTAATTTACTGAGAGGGAAAACATATCACAATTTGAATTATTGTGGTCAGTTTTTATTAACCATATTGATAAAGTTAATCTAGATATATGTTGAAATTATGGTTTAGTAACAGTTTTGGTGGCTTTGCAATTGTCTCTGCAAGTCAGGTTTTGATGGTTGCTTGTACAGCTATTTTGTATTTAGATTTTTCCTCCCCCCCCCCTTTTCTTGGAAAATGGTAAAAAAGTGTTGATATCACCCTCCTGTACACTTGCTTTGTAATTGTATTGTTGAAGGCTTTCATGGCCGGAGAACGATGGTTGTTGTGGATTTTCCGGGCTGTATAGAGATCTTTCAATGTCAAACTGTGAAGATGTTAGCAGGTAATTTATATCTACTCAGGAAGGTGGGTTGGGGTTGCGTCATCCTGTAAGAGTTCTCTGTCTTTTGGTGCTACACCTCTGAAGATGACAGTCACAACTGCTGGCGAAATGTCAGGAACTACAACGCCAAGACCACGGCTATACAGCCCAGAAATTGCTTTGTAATTATTTATTTGTAATTGCTTTGTAATTATTTATTTCATTCCTGCTAATTCTTGCTGTATAGCGTTTTTATCCTAACTTTCTACAAAGTGTGTTATGTGGTTTTCTCTTCCCTGTTTATCTTCACAACAGCCCTATTAGGATGACTGACCCAAGCTTACCGAACAAGCTGCATTCATGGCTGAGTAGAGATCTGAACTCAAGTCTTCCTAGTCCTAGTCTGACACTCTAACCAGTGTACCTAAATGGCTGCCCAGTGCCTTATGTTCCCATATGTACAATGTTTGCTGACAGATCTATGACCTTTATCAAGCATGCCCAGTGACCAGGTGGAAGCCATAAGAATGAGCAGTTATTATTGAGCATAGGACTGTTGGCAATAGCAGGTGCTAAATTAATCTACAGCCAAGCTTCCTTAGAATTAGACTATTTTGTAGCTTTATGTGTCCTTTTCATTAGGAGCCTTGTTTGGAAGTGAATTCTGTGATAAATATAAATTATTCCTGTGTATTTTAAGTACAGTTTATTTTCATCAAGACTTTGCCACTTTTAAAAAATTATTTTATTCAATTTATATTCCGCTCTTCCCGCAAGCAGGCTCAGAGCAGATCCCAGGCAGTAATAAATACAATAAAAACATATAAATAAATTAGATTAAAACATCAGTCACATCACCCAAACATTGCAGTCAGGACAGTATTGTATTTAAATATTCCTTTAAAGCTAATGAATACTGTTCTCATTTTATAGAAGCTCACTTCTGTGCCTCAATGTTTCCTAATTTTCTCTAGTCTTTCCATATAGGCTGTGTGTGTTGCTCAGACAGTGCTGCTGTTCCTTCTTTTTAAAGACTGCTTTCCTTCCCTTGTTCTCCCTTCATATTATATATATTTTTGCTGTCTCAGTACAAAATAAAATGACTAGTCCTCAAGATATATTTTAGTAATATATGAACTGTAAGGTAAGAAATACAGATTAACTGTAGAGTACTTACATGCTGGATGGGTGCCTCGATTAGCACCAAAGCATAAGATGGAGAATGAATGTTAGCAGTGAGCCATGGCTGCTGGTGTCTTTGCTTTGCAGGGTAGCCAAGGACAGTTACAGCTTGAAAAGCCCAGACTACCCTGAGCTTATCAGAGCTTGGAAGCTAAGCAGAGTTGGCCATGGTTAGTACTTGGATGGGAGATGACCACAGAGGACCAGGGTTGCTATGCACAGGAAGGCAATGGCAAGCCACCTCTGCTCATCTCCTCCTTTGAAAACCCCAGGAAGTGTCTCCCTAAGTCATTTGTGACTTGACTGCACTTAATTATGTCCTGATCTGACCCAGGTGGTCCAAGTAGCCCGATCCCATTCAATCTCAGAAGCTAAGCAGGGTTGGCTCTGGTCAGTATTTGGATGGAAGGCTACCAAGGTTTCTGTGCAGAGGCAAGCAATGGCAAACCCCTGGATGCCTTTTGCCTTGAAAACTCTCTGGGGTCACAGTCAGTCAGTTGCAACTTGAAGGTGTGTGCGCACACTCACACACACAAAGGACAGTTTGCTGGTAAAATTAATTTTCAGGCATGCCATTTGTAGTATTAATCCTTTAACCATACTAGTCTCCCAGGCTGGTAATCTGGACACGGCAAAGTATGATATTGTATTCCTTATTTCCTACTTTTGCATATAGAACTTCATGTGTTCATTTCTAATTCTGTCATTGGGTATGGCCTTGGTGGCCCAAGATTTCCCAGGTACCTGAAAGGATTTGGGCAGGATGACCTTGTAGATGCCTGTAGAATTAACCTGCCTAGTCCTTTTAAGGAAGACTTGTGCACTCAGGTGGCAGTTGCTGTAAGAGCCCACTTATAACTGGGAAGGGGAATTTGCTACTGTTCCCCTGAGGAAACTGGGTGGAAGTTTAGGCCAAATGCCAGTTTGCTAAAATAGGCACTAGAATAATTTGTTGCTTTTCCAGCTAATATGTGAGATGCTTCTCTTATGTAAGTTAATATCTGTTGTATGAGTTTATCTAGGATATTGCTTTTCAGTACACTAAAGCTGATACTGACTGTCAGTTTGCAAAAATCAGAAAACTTGAACTAGGTATAAATAAAAACAATTTTGGCTTACGGTTCTACTAGCTGCTAGCTCTGAGCTTAAAGTTTTCAACAGTTTTGCAGTCATGGTTAGAAGCAGATTAGCCAACTGTGATTTGGGATTACCATAGATAGTACTGATGTTTTGTGAAGAACTAGTGAGAGGGAGAATAGCCAGTGGAAATGGAGAAGTAGCATATGCACCTTTGAAGGGCACTCCATACCATGGGTTAGATGCCTGGGCAACAGCGTTGTAGATCTGGGGCCCAGTTACCAGCATGTTTGTGGTCTGGAACACGCAACAGAAATAAAGAACATCCACAGCATCCTGGATTGATGAGTTCAAGGTCTCATTTCAATCCAAGATCACTTGATTATCCGAGCTGTGGACAAAACTGATAGGAACAGCAGAGGTGCATTATTTACTAATTATCATTCTGTACTAGTTTATTCAAATGAACATGGGTGTTACAGACCTTTGAATCACAGAAGTGATAGTGTAGGAAAAGATACTAGAAAAATATTATGTCAAAATCTAAGTTTTAGGGAGATGTCAACAAAATTTTTGTTCTACCCTGTGTATAGATTCAAAGGATCTGCATTCTAGAATGGTCTCTAGAACACATGTGTTCAGTAAAGCAAATTACTGCATTGGGTTAATTTCAGAATTGGATGTATTTGGGCAAGATAGCATTTGTGTTATGGTCCAGTAAATTGAGGCATTTTCCAACTGTTGTGTTTTGTGCTCTGGGGCATCTGCACTTAACTAAATTGGCCTAGTGAGTTGTAGTGGAAAATAATCCACAGAATAAGTGGAATGTCATACCAGTTGATTTGAGCAGGTTCAAAGTTGTAATTTATTTGAGTTGATAGTTCTTAGGAAGCATGTGTATTAAATGTATGCATGTATACAAACACATGCACACTATACGCTACTGAATTTTTTTCTAATCAAATATGTCTTTAGCTATTTGTGACTGTTGGGGAAACTTTGAGGTATTTACACAACATGTAAATTAGATTGAAGCACTTCTTAAAGGGGTTCCCCCCTAAATTTAGGCTAAAACGATAATCAATTTAGGACATTTTTCCATTATAAAGGTTTTGGAAAACCTATATCACTGTTTGTACCTTACTTAATTTCTGTTGAAGATGTGCACTTGGCATGTATTTATGATCAAAAAGGTATTCCCTCATGAGACTGCTCGATTGCAGGGATTGATGCTTGGAAGACTGGCACATGTGGTTTTTCCTAGCATCTGGGGCTTGGGTTTGATAGCTTTTTCTCCTTCTTAAATTCAGTTTTCATTTTACATTGATTTATTCTAATCTGTTTAAGGAGTGCCCTTGAAGGTGAAATAATAAAGAATTAATTTTGTCTTGGTCAGATGTTACTTTCTTAACCTGCTTTGAGAGAAAATGAGTTTTGGGTGGTGCCATAGACAATATTCTCTGACCCAGCTGAAATACTACATTATCTCTGCTTGAAAATGTTCTTGAATTATCACAGGCACAGATGAATACAGTACGTAACTGGGTCAGCTCTTTCTGTGCAAGGACTTGGGCATGTACAAGTAGAAAATTCTCACTCCCTCATCCCAAGCATGGGAAATAACATCTGAGTAAATTCAGTGAATACTTGGGAAATCTGAAACCTGAATTTTCTCTTTATGTAATTAGTGAAATACTGTGTTCTTTCCCACCCCACAAATCTTGGTCTCTTTACCCATGCCTTCAGAGTCTGAGAACATTTTCTTCTCCCTCTAAGGCGGAGGGCATCTTGGGTGATTCCCACTATCCAATCAGGGAGGCAGGAACTAAATTATTTCTTCCTTTTCCTGTTGGTGTGTGGGTCACCCCTCCTCTCGGTTCTTTGCTGCCTCCAGGGAGAGCAGAAGTCTGCAGCATGCTCGCTGAACCTTCTTTCACTTTTGATTTCTCTTCACTCCTATTTCTGCTTCTACTTTTATCTAGACTGACTTCACATCTGTTCCCTCTCTCTTCTCTGTCTTATTCTACCTTTGAGAGCAAGCTTGACCACCCATCGGAGATGGACTCCAATGTGAGCTTCGTGGAGGAAGATGGGGAGGAAACTGGCCTCCCTGCGAATGCCGCGACTGTGGGTCGATTCACAGCTAACCGGCGCCGCCCTGCTTTCGTGGCTGGAGCATGCTCCCGGCACAGATACTGCTCTGGAGCCATGCATTCCCGCCAAGAAGCCCAGACGGCAGACAACGGAGGCTCAATCTTTGGCGCAGCTCTGCTCGTGGGCTGAGCACAGTGCCTTGCGGCACTCAAAACAAACAGCAGGAAAGAGCGGCAGAAAGCACGCCAAAATGCGAGCAGGGAAAGAGTACGCGCTGGCCAACCTCCTGCCGGAAGAAAGCCCTTCAGACCCCACAAACGCAACCCAGCATCCATGAAGTGCCGCAACAGAGAGGGGTAATGTACAGAGCGATGTCGGGACTTCCCTCTTTCCCTCTGGTGAGCTCCTTGCCCTCATCCAGCAGATCATAAGGGATGAGTTTGCAAGACTTTGCCGGCTACCTTCCAGGGCCAGCTGTGAACTGTCTTCCCCCTCTCCCTCCCTTGTTTGGGGCAGCTCAAGGGAAAAGCCTAGAAAGCCCACCTCCTGGCCCACTAAGACTGCCCAGAAGGCCACCCTGAGTAATCAGACCACTGCAGGGTCTCACTGGGGAGAATGGTCATCCTCCAACAGTGATAACCAAGAGGAGGGCGAATTTCTGTCAGAGGAGGAAGAGGAGGCTATCTCCACTCCAGAAGAGCCTGATAGCTGTTTAAGATGGAGGATTACCAGTACCTCCTTTCCAAGTCTCAAGCAGCTTTGGACTGGCAGGAAAAGAGTGGCGGGGGGGAGGAAGATGAGAACCCTAAAGCTGGCAAGATCAGGCCCAAAGAACTCAGGATCAGTGAGTTCTTCCCCAGGGCTAACACAGCCAAGAAAGTGTTCCCATTTCCTGAATATTTTGAAAGACCAATGAAAGCTGAATGGGAAATGCCTGCTGCCAATAAATAGTGTTCTAATGCAGCCAAAAAGTTATATGCTTTACCCTCTTATGCAAATGAGTTATTGCAGGTTCTGAGGATAGACGCGCCAGTAGCAGCTCTACAGTCATCAGGCCTTCTATCTGAAAACAGTCAAGGTTCTGTTAAGGTCAGCCTAGACAGAAAAGCGGAAATTTCTCTCAGAAGGGCACACAAGGCGGCGGCAATGGCCATCAAGGCATCAACCACAGCATCCATAGTGTCAAGGGCATCAGTCGTTGGGGTGCGCAAACTGCTGCAGCTAATTCCCAACGGTAATAGTCGCTTGCTTGAGGGAGCAAACAGAATTCTCAAGGCAAGCAACTTCACAGCAGACGTGCCCCTAGACACCATATCTTTTTCCTCACAATCCCTGGCATCGGCTGCGGTGGCTGGAAGGCTCCTCTGGCTTCAATCCTGGCAAGCTGACGTTCGATCAAAGTTCCTCCTAGTAGCATACCCCCTTCAAGGCAACAAGCTCTTCGGGGACTGCCTAGACAAGATTCTGGTGGAAACAAAAGACAAGAGCATTACCCAGGACCCTGCATAGAACTGACAGACGCCCATTTAGCACACAGTCCTTTCAAAACTACCATACCTTGGCTAGACCAAGACAGGATTCAAAACGTCCATCCTGGAACAACCCCAAACAGAGCTTCAAGTGTGGACCATTTGGAACTAAATCCAACAGGCATTACCAATCCAGAGGGGACAGACAGGACTTTGAGAACAAGACATCTAAATCCTGACTCCTGGTAGGGGGGAGACTGCTTCAATTCCACCAAGCATCGATCGACTCCAGAGCAGAAGAATGGACCCTAGAAGTTGTCTCCAGAGGATAGAGTTCGAAACCCATCCTCCAGACAAATTTGTCTCACCCCCCCTATGGAAAAATGCACAAAGACATCATATTACTCATCATACAATCAAACATCTACTGAGGATTCAAGCAATAGACCCTGTCGCTCCCCAGGAGTGAGGCAAAGGAGTTTACTCCATCTTTTTTACAGTTCCAAAAAGGAATGGAGATTGGAGAGTGATATTAGATCTAAAATTCGTGAACAAATTCCTAAGGGTGAGAAGATTTTGGATGGAGATGCTCTGCTCATTATCAGAGGCCCTCCAGCCGGGAGAGTTTATGACGTCAGTAGACTTGATGGAAGCTTACCTTCATATTCCCATCAACACATCCCATTGCTGTTACCTGCGCTTCCATGTCAACCACAACCACTACCAGTTCCGTGCCTTACCGTTCGGATTGGCCACAGCACCAAGGGTCTTCACCAAGGTACTCATCAACCTAATAGTCTGGCTCAGAGAGAAAGGTGTCCATGTTCATCCATATCTGGACAACATCCTCATCTGGGCCAGCTCCCAAGAAAAAGCTCTGCAGGACACCTGGACAACAATACATCTCTTGCAGCATCATGGTTTCCTGATAAACCTGGAAAAATGCTCCCTTCAGCCCACTTAAGCTATCCAACACCTGGATAATCGACTCGAAAAGGTGCGGTTTCTTTCTTCCTTAGGAGAAAATACAGAAGACCAAGAATCTAATCAGCTGTGTCCTCCAGAGCAGGTTGGTACCGCGATGACACTGTCCAAACTCATGGGTACACTAACATCAAACTGTGTGAGGCCATTTACTGGGGGTGACTGCACTCTCAAGCTCTGATGTTGCTATTATGTCCTTATCAATTTCTCATCATGATAAAGTCGCATATGTCAATAGACGTACCTTGGAAAGTAAAAGAAAGCTGCCTGTGGTGGACCAAGGACCAAAACCTGAGACAAGGAAAGAGTTTCCTGACTCCCCAAGTAACCCAGGTACTCACAGATGTGAGTCTCACGGGATGGAGAGCATCCTTGCAAGGTATCCTGACCCAGGGGCAATGGTGTCTGGAGAACTTGCGGCTCCCGATCAACATACTAGAATTGAGAGCCATCAGGCTAGCCCTAATTAAATTCTCCGACAAGACTGCGGGCCGAGACATCCTGATCTGCACCGACAACATGTCAGCGAAATCTTACATTAATCAAAAAGGGGGGACCTGCTCCTCAGCACTCCTCAAGGAAGCGACCAAGATCCTGGTTTGGGCAGAATCCCACCTGAAGTCGATTCGGGCAGAACTCATAAGGGGACCGGACAATGTCCAAGCAGACTGGCTGAGCAGACAAACCATTCAGCCAGGGGAGTGGACCCTCAAGAACGAAACCTTTCAGGCAATAACTACTCATTTTGGAATGCCCATAACGGACTTGTTCACATCCCATCTAAACCACCAGGTGCCTCAATTCATGTCCAGATTTCAGCACCCACGCGCAGAGAACATAGACGCACTCGCCTCTCAATGGCCTCGGATTAGTGTACGCTTTCCTGCCGATACCAATCCTTCCAAAGCTCTTGCAGAAGATACGAGAGCAGGGACTCAAGTCATAGTGATAGCTCCTTGGTGGCCAAGACGGCCATGGTTCTCGTCACTGCAGAAAATGGCGGAGGCACCCCCTCTACCACTTCAAACGACCCTGAATCTGCTGCATCAGGGTCAGATCTGGCAGCCCTGTCCAGAGCAATTGTGCCTGGCCGCCTGGAAATTGAGAGGGGCTCCCTAACTAGCCTAGGTTTCCAACCAAAGGTAGTCAGTACGATACTGGCCTCAAGAAAGGGTTCAACAATAAGAATATATAACACCACTTGGAAGGCCTTCACCAGGTGGGCTAGGAGGAAGAAGGTAGACCCTCTACACCCATCACTGAGTGAGGTGTTGACGTTCTTACAAGATGGCCTGGACTCAGGCTTAAAGCCAGCCACTATCAAGAGACAGATTGCAGCCCTGGACTCGATCTTACCACTTACAGAGGGACTAAAGTTTTCTAGCCAACCACATGTTCAGCGCTTTGTTAAAGGGGCAATCTTGCTAAACCCACCGAAAGTCCGATTCCCGACTTGGAGACTTAACATCGTTCTCTGGGCTCTGACCAAACCACCATTCAAGCCATTGAAAGAAATTCCACTAAAGTGGCTTAGGTTAAAAACTATTTTCCTAGTTGCTATCACTTGTGCTAGAAGAATATCGGAACTCAGCGCGCTATCACTGAAACCCCACTTGTGCATATTCCATAAAGAGAAGGTGATCTTGCGTATGGACCCTACCTTAATTACAAAAGCAAGTTCCACCTTTCACAAAAGTCAAGAGATTAACCTACTTTCCTTCTGTCCATCGCTGAGACACCCTAAGGAGAGGGAGTGGCATTATCTGGATGTGAGAAGGGCCCTCAAAGCCTATATCACCAGGACAGAGGGCATCTGACGGTCAGAGGCCATTTTCATTAACATCAGTCCTCCTAATGTGGGGAGAAAAATGTCTTTGGTAGCCATACGGCAGTGTATCAGATCTTGCATCGCAGAGGCATACAGAGTATCAAACAGAGAGGTGCCCAAAGGCATTACAGCTCTCTCTAAGGAGCGCAGCTACCAATGCGGTGTTCAATAACCAAGCATTGGTAGAAGAAGTGTGCAAGGCCACCACGTGGTTGTCAGTCTCCACATTTGTAAAATACTATAGGCTAAATGTATATGACTTGGCGGATGCCACCTTTGGGGGAAGAGTTCTTCAACATGTAATCCAGAACGAAGACCAGAACCCACCCGAGGGAAACTGACTGCTTTGGGTGCACCCAAGATGTCCTCTGCCTTAGAGGGAGAACGGACCATTGGACACTTACCATGAAGGGTCGAGGAACGGAGGACATCTTTCCCTTCCAGGGTCTTCATATACTGGTCTCTCCTTACTTCTCTCTCAAGTACTGTGCTTCCTTTTTAATATCTTTCTTCCTCTTGCGTTTCAGAGTTAAATAGTTAAAGTTAAGATCTACATGTTGAGTTACTGCTTTGTGGAGTCATCCAAACTGAGAGGAGGGGTGATCCACACACCAACAAGAAGAGGAAGAAATAATTGAGTTCCTACCTCCCTGATTGGATTGTGGTAATCTTCCAAGATGTCCTCCATTCTTCAGAGGAGGAGGATCCTTCATGGTAAGTGTCCAATGGTCCGATCTCTAGGTGAAAATGAATGTACCTCACATTCTGTACAGCTACAAATCATGTCCAAAGCTCTTTTTTTTTTAAATTTACTGCTTTCAGGGCTTCTATCTATACTTAGTGTTAAGCATAGATACAGATATCTATAGGTATAGATATAGGTAATATAGATAAGATACAGGTAATATAGATAAGAACCTGTATTCCTGTATCAGCTTGCAGGCCTTCAAGTGGTATCCATCTCGATTGGTTTTTGAAGACACATTCAAATCTGTTTTGGTGAAAAGATGATTTGCTGTGGTATTTTAAAACTTACAGATTTCTTATACCATAATCTTCAAAAAACAAGATGTAGTAGGAAATGCTTCATCAGATACATAGGACACATCCCATGTCGATTAAGGTACAGTGGAAGACAGCTATCTTTCCAGACTGTGTGATGTTTAAATGAAGTTGGTTCTTGCCTGTGAAAGCTCATATCACAATAAACATTTGTCTTCAAGGTGCATCTGGATTTAGTTAACTAAGCTGCATAAAGTGAGAGTTAAGCAGAATAGAGGAAATAGGTTCAATATTGTAGTAGCAATAAGTCAAGCTTCAATCACTTGAAAGCTGCCTGTTGCAACTTCTAGGATTCACGTGGAGCCTGTACTCCCCTAGCCCAGAGGACCGGGCCTACAATTTGATAAACTGTTTAGTCTCCTGGAAGTTATGCAGAAGATGTCAGTTATTTGGGGATCTGCTTGAAATTTTCAAATTGTATTACATTATTACATAAAATCTAAACTGCATACATTAAGTTTAATGTACGTCATTAATGTACCTACTCATGAGCTAACTGAGCTTTGTTCAGTTAGCTGCAAGTGACTAATACTTTGTTCAACAGCAGCTGATAATCAGAAAGAAATGTTCTTTCTACAGAATGTCTTTAATATAGTACCTCAGCCTTTCTGAAATATGTTCTTTTACTTCTGTTTCTCTGTCATGGTCTATAACAAAGAGGTTGTTGGACCTGGCAAGTAATTAACTGCCTGTGTAATTTCACTGGATCAGTAAAGATGTATTTTGAAAGAAGGGGTAAAGTCCATTCTGCATTGCATTCCTGCTGCTGCAGTATCTTCCACTCCTTGTACTTTCATAGAGTTGGAGTCTCCTTGTTGTCTCCCAACACTGTTGAACATGACTAGGAAAGATGTCGTCATGAGTCACGGATGAAAATAAAGCAGCAGAATGATTTGAAGCAGCTTATCCTCTTTTGGATATCCAGGCCCAGCTTGCGCGCTCTCCCTCTCCCTCTCCCCCTCCTCAAAGGGGGGTTCCAGTTTGAGGAGAGAGGAAAATAAAGCAGAATGAATTGAAGCAGCCAAAACCCACGTGAGCTTTTCAGCTTTACCAGAACACCGTTCTGGCATGTTCCCCCTACAAATGAGCCCTGGTCCTATCCCTTCATCTGCCTAGCATCATCTTTTTTTTTTTTAATAATTTTTTATTTTTCAATATCTAACATACAAAACTACAATGACAGTAACTACAAAAGACTACAATAGCACAAGGGAAGGGAAAGAAGGGAGAAAAAAGAGAAAGGGAAGGGGGGGTGGAAAAAAAAGGGGAAGGTAACCTACAAACACTAAACGCTACATTTCAATGCTTTCCCTTCATACTGCCATAGTAAAAAAAAATAGCTTAATAAAGTAGTGACGGAGTGGTTGATCATACAAATTACAAATTACAGTTCAAATTAAATCTTTTGCCCTCCCCTGGGCCCTCCCCTGGGCCTCCCCTGGGCCCTCCCCTGGGCCCTCTGCGCAGCTACCGCCAGAGCGCTCGTTGCCTCCCCCCTCCCTTCAGGCTTCGGATCCTCTTCTTTTTGCTTGGTGTCTGGTCCAAATTCTGGATTTTTATCCACAAAATCCCTTAGCTGATCTTCCGAATTAATCTTGTGAGCTTGATCTTTATAACTAAACCCGATTCCTTCCGGGAGTAGCCATTTGCACTTTATGTCACATTCCCTCAAAAGAGCTGCCAACTTCTTGTACTTAAATCTTCGCTTCCGAACTAAAAATGGAACGTCCTTCAATATCTTGACTTTATTTCCCAGAAAGTCCAATTCCGCATTGTATGAATTATATAGGATACTGTCCCGGACCCTCTTAGATGAAAACTCGATAACAATCTTGCGAGGCAGCTGCCGCTTCATTGCATATTTTGAAGATGCCCGACAGACTCCCAAAATGGCGCTTTTCACTTCTTCTTTAGTTGCCCTCGCGGGTGTCACTAAAAGTTCCAAGGCGAGATCCCACAAATCCTCATTTTCCTCCTCTTTAACATTCTGGAGATGCAAAATGGTTTGTGTTCGCTCCATTTGCAGTCCGATCAGCTGGTTTTCCACCAACTTTAATTCCCTGTTTGTTGCTCTCGTAAGTGACGCACTTTCCCGGGCAGACTTCTCTGCCCCCCCCGCTGCTTCTTTAATGGCTTTCACATCGCTTTCGATTAAGCCCACCCTTTGATCTGTTTCATTCAGCTTGTCAACAAAGGGTTTTATGGCTTCCATAACCGCTCTTTTAACCAGTTCCTCAAGCGTCTCGCCCCTCTGCAAGGCAGCCGTAACTGACTTGCCAAGAGCAGGACTCTGCTTTTTCGCTGCCATTTTAGGGGGGGGGGAACCGCCAATCTTCCGAGACTCTATGAGGGGGGGAGAAATCTGAGTCTTCTAACCTTCAGACCCCCCCACTCCTCACATACGCTTGTAGTAACAGAAGGGATTCGCTTACTTGCAGGCTTTCGCCTAATCCTGTTCCTTGCCGTTTTCCATAGCCCGGCAGCACACTAGGTGCCGCGCTCGTCTGCCGGCTTCCATAGGGACAAACGGGCAATTTACCCCCTGCCTCGATCTGTCAGAGGGCTCTTCCTGCCGCGCCCCGGACTCAGACTCCCTGCCTGAGAGTCTGGGGGCTAACCTTTGCAGATCAGCCGCCCGGCCAGGCGGCTCGGCCGCTTCTTCTCGGACCTGCCAAGAGGAGCGTCCGACATGGCTGCGAAAACGAAACCGAATCGCTGCGAAAACGAAACCGAATCATCTGCCTAGCATCATCTTGAGCCACTCTGTTCCTGCTTATAATTTGAATTCTTAATAATGTGAAGTGGGTTTTTTTTAGTTGGTTTTGTAGTATAATAGCGTGGTACCCGAGCTTCACAAAGATGTTTGAATGAAGTGAAGCGTGTTGATGCCAAAAACTGATTAAGTGAATTTTGAAATGTAACATTTGTTGAAGAGATTTTTAAAAGGAAAAGAGTGTAGTGCAATAAATAAAGTGAAAAATACGTACAACTTTTTTTTTTTTTTTTACTACTGAAGGACCTCTTTGTAGACCACATTGGTGGTTTTCCCCTCAGGTGCTAGGATCACCAGGCTGCTGGGTGAGCTCACTCTGCTGCAGGTCACATAGAACTGCCCATGTGAGAAGCAGTCCTCCCACAAGTCAGTTCCTGTTACCTTCAGTGTCTGATCCTGGGATTTGTTGATCGTCATAGCAAAGCAGACCTTGAGGGGGAACTGCAGTCTCTTGAACTTGAAGAGGTTATCTGATGGTATGAGTGGTATGCGTGGTATGAACACCGACACCCCCTCCCCCCAAGCACTACCGATGAACAATGTGGACTCGATGACATTTCTGAGGTCTTTCACTCGCAGTCTGGTGCCATTGCAGAGTTTGAGTGGGTTGAGATTCTGGAGCAGCATCACTGGAGCTTCCAGTATATCACTACTTTAAATCCAGTTATAATTAGAGATGGGCGCAGAGCAAAAACCCCCGAACCACTCAGTTCGTGGTTCGTTAATTTCCACGGAACATGGAACACGAACTTAACAAACTCACCCAATTTCTGAACCGGTTTGGGGTTCGGGGGGTGGGAATAGTAGGGTGGGGGGGGGGAGAAAGGAAAAAAACACCCTTTCCCCAAACACCTCCCCAGTCAGTAAGAAAAATAAGAAAGCAAGAGAAAAGAAAAGAGGCTTTTCAGCCCCTTTTCCAGCAGCCAGAAATGCAGGCCAAAGATCCAAGTTCCAATCCCAGTCCTAACACCACAGCCAGCCACCAAGCTCTCTTCCCTCTCCCACGCTAGAGAAACTGAAACCAGGAATCACATGGATTCCCCTATTTATGGAAAAAGCCAAGCGATTGAACAACACAGGATCACTCTGGTTGGCAGAAAAACCTGCCTAACATGGTTTTGGAAGGAAGAGATTGGTGTTACCATGACTGCTGAAGGCCCATCTCCTCAGTTGCCTTGGAGATTCTAACCCTCCCCCCTTTTTCTTGGCTGGATAGGCCAGAGTGGGAGCTCTCTAGTTGGCAGGGACAGCTGCCAATCAAGCCTGGAGGCCTCATTTTGGGGGCAAGCTAAAGACTGCCACCATTGCCTGGGCAAGGGAGTATTTGGTGCCAAAAGTGTCTGAACTGGCAACGGAACGGTAAGAAAAGTTCGTTTGGTTCGTAAAAACATGGTCCCACGGAATGTGTGGTTTTTTGACTACGAATTGGTCATTCTGTACAGAATTTTGTTCCGTAGTTCGATTTGTGCCCATCTCTAGTTATAATACTTATGGGTATGTAACATTTTTTTGTTTGGGTGGGGGCGTGTTAGTTGGTTTTGTAGTATAGCATAGTACCCGAGCTTCACAAAGGTGTTCGAATAAAGCGAAGCATGTTGACGCTGAAAACTGATGAAGTGAATTTTAAAATGTAACATTTATTGAAGAGAATTTTAAAAGGTAAGACTGTAGTGCAATAAATAAAGTGAAAAATACGTCCAGCCTTTTTTCCCCCTTAAGGACCTCTTTGTAGACCTCATTAGTGATTTCCCCCTCAGGTGCTAGGATCACCAGGCTGCTGGGTGAGCTCACTCTGGGGCAGGCCACATAGAACTGCCCATGTGAGAAGCAATCCTCCCTCAAGTCAATTCCTGCCACCTTCAGTGTCTGCCCCTGGGACTTGTTGGGCCGGGCGTTGATGAGTCAGTCAAGACGCTTGTCTTTATATATGTAGATTAGCTGTCCTTCATCCAAAGGCGCTCAAGGTGACTGGTGGGACTTTCATGTAGTACATATGCATTAATATCAGGAGTTGGGACATTGTAGTGCACAGGCCTCAGGCTTTGAAGGGGAGGGCTGGGGGAATGGTTCTACCCTCACCATGTCCTGTCAAGCCTTGCTATCTTTGCCATCAGGATCCCCTCTCCCATTTATAAGATTGTCCATTTGTGTAATGTTCTCTTTTAGATAACATACATGTTACAGTGAATGAACATTCATGTCTGAATACTGACAATCTTAGATGAATTTTGTGAATACTAGCATTCATTGGGATATGTTGTGAAAACATATGTGTATGTATTTCTCTAGTTGCATTTAGGTTTCAACAGTTTCCAGTGTATCTCTTGAGTTTTTAAATATTGACAAAATCTGTTTGCAACTGTCAATGTTCATTACTTTGGGGGCACTTTTTCTGTCAGCCACTGCCAATAAGTTCCAGTCCTTTATCTTTTTGTGCCTAGAATCTACCAAAGGTTAACATTCTGAAGCAAGGGATTCCGGCTGCATGCTGCCACAATACTTAGAATTTCTGTTTTCCTGAAAGGGGCTTTCAGTATGTTTCATCTCAAGTGGTTAAAATCCCTATAAACAAAGTTACTGTAAGAGAACTGGAATAGCTTCACCCTATGGAGGCTTAGGTTGTGTCCTGCTTTGTTACATTAAAGTATTCATGCGTGGTAACTGTAAGACTGATGACCTTGAGGCCCTTAGTGGAGTCTCTTTTTTAAAAATTGTTCCCTGAAAGCTTTTTTCTTAAGTGTCAAAGAAACAACTAGCAATTAAGATGTCAAGTGTTTGCTCGCCATTGCTACGTTAGCTGTGTAAATAGAACATATTGAGCCCTTTAAAGGAAACAATGTAATGTTGCAATCAGTGCATCATGGTATCACATTCTTGAGAGGATTTAGACTTCAAGCTATCCATAAGTAAAACACAAAGGCAGCTGAATACTGTCCAGTATTGTAGATGTGCAATGAAAATGCATGCAAGGAATACGTATTCAGTAATTGGGACAAGTGAGAGGAATGTTTGAGTCAAATGATGGTGGTGATGTACTGTGCAATAGCTAAACGTTTTGTTTTGTACCGCCTTGCTGGTCCCTAAATTGGACAAGAGCTGAGATACTGAGTAAATGACTCTGGAAAATGAATTATTTAATCTCTCAGCGAGCCAAACTTGGTTAAATTGCAAAAGTTAGTAATGTTCAGGGAGCAAAGACAGATTGAATATATGCACTTGTGGGACTATTGTAACTTAAGAGTTATGAATGTTGCAATACATTCATATGTATAGTGTCCCTGCATATGCAGAGTTAGCATACTGAGGAAAAGGATACCATCTGCTTTGTGTCTGGTGATGGTTGTTTGCTGGGGAGTGGTTGTAATTCATTTAATTAAATTAACCACACAGAAAACCTAAGGGCAAACCTGTTAAACAGCTTTAGTAGATCTGAGAAGGCTGCAGATACATGGAATAGTCCTCAGCCAATCTTTCAGATCCTTAATAATCAGTACCTGAACACCCTGCTTAGCCTGCTTGGAGAGAAATCAAGGTTTTATCTCCTGAAAGCAGAGATGAGCTGGACACTTAATTTGGAGGCCCCTTTACTTGACTTCAGTCTAATTGGTCTAAAGGTATTTACCTTTAGGTTATGAAATTAACATGGAATGCTCTGAAATACTATGGTTTGGATTTTTAAAAAAATGTTCTATTGGAAACAAAGCTGAACTAAAGAGTAGCATGCATTTTGCATTGCATTTAATTAAAGCAGAAAGACCCAAGTTCAATTGGTTTTGATGGAGTTTGTTCTTTCTCTCTTTTTGTTCTTTGCTTGATATTCCTGGAGAATAAAGGGTGACTTGCCAACAGGTGAGCTGCTTCCTTATAGTGGTACTTGCTTATGAGATAGGTGGTATGGTACTCATTAATAAAATTGATTATTTTCAGAAGCAAGGCAGGGTTGAACTACAAAATGTTTCCCTTGTTTGGTTCTCTTACAGTTTGATGGAGAAAGATAGGTAACTAACATTTGACATCTGTCAGTTTTGAGCCAAAACATTCTCTGTTTAAATGGTTTGTCATGGGTGTGTGTGTGCACAAAGCATGAGTAATAGGTCAGGGCCTTACATGTTCCTGGCATTAGTTATTTTAGAAGACTGGCTTACAACCAGTTACTTAGGGGCAGCAAGTTCTTCCTTCTTCAGCTTAGTATAGTTTAGCAGTAACATCACAAGGCTCAGTTCAGCCATTGCAAACAAACAATAGTTTTGCCATCAGGAATATATGCTATACACTTGTATTCTTCAGCTTCCTGTAGTGCATGTTAATTTTTTCTTTTGTAACTTTGTGGTTGAATTGCTTTGATTCACTGTACACTGTACTTATAGTGTGCATGTTGTCTTCATCTGCCGCAGTCTGATGAGAATGTACCTTGCCTATTTTAAAACATTTTCTGCCAGTTTGTTTCAGAGTTCAAGTCCATGTGCTGATTATGATTCTTAAAGCTATTTATAGCCTAGAGTTGAAGGATCATCTCTCCCTGTATCTCCTAGTTCACCAGTTATAGTCTTCTAGCTGTCACCTTCTGGTTTTTCCCTTGCTTGAGGTTGCTGCCTTGGCATTTCTTAGATCCTGTTATGGCCTCCCACCTTGTTGAACAGGCTCTCTGAGGAGAGCACCATCCTTAAATGCTTTAGAGCTTATGATGGAGTTTAAGCTATTGGTGCTTTCTTGGGGAGTATTAATGGGGTTTTATTATATTGTGGATGATTTTAATTTACAATTGTAAGCCACCTTGGTGAGCTATTGCCATGATGTCCCACTTGGACAGATTATGGTTTAGAAGCTTATCAGTCTCTGAATTTAGTTATGGATGTGTTACTTGGTGTTTGTGTAGATGGCAAGAACATAAGAGGTGATGTGCTATGTAAGGACAGTAGTCTATCTATTCCACTATCCTGTTTACAAAGTGACCTGAAGAATCAATAAGCAGGGCATGGAGGCCAAGTCTCCTGTAGATGTTGCCTCTTAATGTGGGAACTCAGACATTTGCAGCCTCTGAATGGGAAGATTCCCTTTATCCATCATAGCAAGAAGCCAGTGATAGACCTGTTCTCCACCTATCTACCTATACCTGTTTTAAGACCATCTATGCTTGGGGCTATCATTATATCTACTGGCAGAATTCTGCAATTTAACAATTGCCTGTTATTTGTCCTGAGTCTAATGCCTGTGAACTACATTGAGTGCCCTTAAGTTCTAGTATTATGGGAGTATGAGAAAAAGTTCCATCTATTTTCTCTACATCATGCAGAATTTTACAAACCTCTATCTGTCCCCTCTTTATTAATCCCCCAATCTCTGTGTTAAAGGTCTGCTTTTCTACTTAGCGCTCATAGGTTTTTCAGACATTAGAGGCATAAGTTAGAAAAACATCCAAAAATTCCATTACATAGCAACATATCTTTTCACTTAGTTTTCACATGATGATTTTAGCTTATTTTCTGAGTTTAAAATTTCATGAGAAGTGGTCTTTCTTATGAGGTGTCCTATATTTTCTGAAATACCACTGAAATATGGTATCGCAAGAAGTCCTAGCCAAAACTAGAATGAGTGAAGGGGGGAAGTCAAAATATGGATTAACAAAGCAAGCCAACTTCTATATCACCAGATGACTTACTGAAATATGCAGAGGCTTTTGAAGCTGTCAATACATGATGGGTGTGGTTCCCTCTTCCAGTTCACATGACCACATTTGTGGGCTTGTTTTGAAACCAGATTTACATGTGTTTTTTCCCTGTCAACCTGTCTTGAATTTGTGTGGTCTACCACATCTCCAGATTAAGTGTGCATGTATAAAACTATTGACTTGCTAAATTGTCCGCATGAAAGATTTAAAAAAAACCTTTTTGAATGCCCTTTGATTTGTGTAGTGACAAATGGTCAAGTCATCCCTATTTAAAAGATTTCAGGTACCATAAAAATGCAAGAGAAGCAAAAAGTATTCCTTAGATTCCTACTTAAATTTTGGTGTATGAGCTGGGGTTTGGGAGAGGCAGCCACTTAGCCAATGGCAGTAGACTCTGTGGTAGGGAAAGTTCTAGATGAATAAATCAAATGGTTTAGCTGTAATGGAAAACTTAACTTCCAAAAAACGCTATAGGACCTCAGTAAATAAAACCTTTCACAAAGGTATGCTTGTTTCTGATCACTGTTGTTTCTAGTTCCAGATGTTGGTTATGCTGACTCCAAAAACTTTCCTGGGTTTCAGGAAAGTTGGCAAGATATGTGGCCTTTACCATCTGTACTACATATACAATGTGCATACTTGGAACTGAACTTGATCTGAAATATAGAACATTGCTCAGAAAACTAGAGGCCAGAAATAAATTACATGCAAAGGTTCATGGCCACAAACTCAGCACCCTCTTTCAGCATATTTTCCCCTTTGCCTTGTAATAAAGAGAGCATTATATTACTCAGAGTATCCAAGTAGGCTTTTATGTCAAACTGATTTACGAAATTTTGTTGTTCCATAGTTTTTGTCAAATGTGTAGATAGTGATTGAGCATGATGAAGACTTGTTGATATAGCTATGGTGTGAGGGCTTCTCTTCATTTCCATTCTGTGTTCAGACATGGCCAGTATGATATAGGGTGACATCTTTCATATGTAGCTTAAATTTTTCAACATTTGTAAGTGAACAACACACTAACAGTCAAAGTGTTTTCTTGGGCGGGGGTTGGGGGGGGGCTTCACTTTTGTGGTGTTCAAGACAAAGGTTATATGAAATCAAAATGATTAGTGCTAAGAATAACCATACAAAGCATGTTTGTGCGTACAAACATTCCCTTCTTTGCCAGCTTATTGCAAGCATCTCTTCTTTGGAGAAATGTGTGCTTTAGTCTGGAATGCTGATTAAGGCCGATCCATTCCTTATGGCATCAGCTATCCAGGGTCAGGACTGTTCTCCCTCTGAGGCAGGAGGACATCTGTGGGTGTTTCCCACCATCCATTTGGGGAGGCAGGAAGTTGAAACTTCTTCCTCTTCCTTAGTAGGTGGGATCATCCCTTTCACTTTCAGTTCTTTTCCTGCCTCTGGGGAGAGTGGTTGTTCTTAGGCTAGCTTAGCTATCTCTTCACTTCTGATTTGTCTTTCTCTTCTAATTTACCTTTCTCCATCCACCTTTTTTTCCTTCCTCTTGTCTCTCTCTACCCTTTTTCTTCCTTTGCAAGAAAAAAAAAAGGACTTTAGAGAGAGACAGCTGAGGAGAGTTTCTTGGAGAGGGTCCCGGGCTGTTCCCAAGGAGCCGTCCTTCTGACGGTGGGAACAGACCCTGCCGGTGCCAACGAGTTCTTTCGGGCCAGTTGGCTCCCCGGCTCGCCAGCAGCAGCAAAACAGGAAGATCGACCCTCCAAACGGCCCCGGCTTTCTAAGAGGGCGCCCGTGAGTAAAGCGCGCAACGGCCAGCCGGCTAAAAGCAGCGCTGCCAGTCGGAGATCAGTTTTGGCGGGAAAGCAGGCCACAGCTGCAATCTTCTCATCATCAAGCAATGACGTGCTTGCCAATCTCCTGGCGGGGGAAGCGACTCACTTAGACAATTCCAGCACGCAGAGCTCCAGTCACCCGGCTCAGGAAGCCTGCGTAAGTGCCCCTCATCCTGTTCTTTCCCCTGAAGTCTTGGCAGCCATCAGACAATCGATGCGAGAGGAGATTCTATCCCTCTGCAGCGGGGACCCCTCTTCTGAGTCTGTCCCTTCCACATCAGGGCTGGTTTCTTCCCAAGGGGGTCGAGGCAAAGGAGGCCCGTGGCCCACTAAAGCGGCTCAAAAACAGACATCGCTGGCACAGCTGGACAAGTCAACAAGGTGGGCAGGGGGAGGGGCCTCTTCCAGTGAGGACTCTGATGAAGGGGAATTTCTGCCAGAGGACGATCAGGAGGATGAGACCCCCAACACTGATCAGTCCAATAGACTATTCCAGGCTGAGGACTATCAGTATCTCTTGACTAAGACCCTGGCAGCCCTAAACCTCCAAGAGATCAAATCAGGAGAGGAGGAGGAACTCAAAGCTGGGGGGGCCAAGGGCAGACCCAAGGGAAACAGGGAATTTTTTCCTAGAGAGGAGGACAGAGCTAAAGCATTCCCTTTCCCAGAATGTTTTGAGTATCGGTTAAAAGCAGAATGGGCCTGGCCTGCAGCCTGCAAGCACTGCCCCAATACTCTTAAAAAGCTGTATAACCTACCCAGTTTTGCTAATGAGCTTTTGCAGGTGCCAGCAATCGACGCTCCAGTAGCGACGCTGCAGTCGCAGAGTCTGCTTTCCGAAGACGGTCAAGGGGCCATCCGAGATGCCCTAGACAAAAGAGGCGATGTATCTCTAAGGAGGGCGCATGAAGCTATGTCGGTAGCCATCAAGGCTTTGGCCGTTTCATCAGTCGTATCCCGTGCAGCAGTTGTCTGGACTAGGCGGCTAATCCAGCTGCTCCTGGAGAATAACAAGCGACTCCTCGAAGGAGCCAACAGGATTTTGAAGGCAAGCGCCTTCACGGCGGATGCCACCCTAGACTCCTTATCATTTGTATCCAGAGCTATGGCTGCATCTACGGCAGCCAGACGATTACTGTGGCTCCGGGCCTGGCAAGCAGATCTTCAAGCAAAGATCATTTTGATGTCATACCCCTTCCAGGGGGGGAAGCTGTTTGGAGACCAACTCGAGAAGATCCTGGTTGAGACCAAAGATAAGAAAAAGGCCATGCCAAAATCGCTGAAGCGCACGGAAAGGAGGTTTTTCAACCCCCAACCCTTTCGCTCTCATCATACTCTACCTAGAGCACGCCAGGATTCCAAGCGTTCCTGGAGCTTCCAGCGAACACAGTCTCGAAAAGGTCCCTTCCAACCCAGGAACCACAGACAATTGACCGCTCGAGTCAACAGGTTTGACGCAGACGACAAGGGACAGAAGCACTGACTCGCTCCAGGCTCCGGTGGGTGGACGAATACTTCTATTTCAGGAGGCTTGGAGGGAGTCTCAGGCAGACGAATGGTCCAGAGAAGTAGTGTCCGAAGGCTATTCCATAGAATTCACCTCCTTTCCACTGGAGCGGTTCCTCAAGTCTCCATTCAAGAAGGATCCTCACAGAAGGGAAATTACCCTAAAAGCCATACAACACCTTGTGGAAATCCACGCAGTGGAACCAGTTCCCATCAATGATCAAGGCAGGGGAGTCTACTCAATATTTTTCACTGTTCCCAAGAGGAATGGGGACTGGCGATCGATCCTAGATCTGAAGTACGTAAATCACTTCATCAGGCTTCGTCATTTCAGAATGGAAACCCTTCGGTCAATAGTGGAGGCCCTTCGCCCGGGGGAATTTCTAACCTCTATAGACCTGACGGAAGCGTACCTTCACGTACCGATCATCCCCTCCCACAGACAGTTCCTCCGATTCTGTGTGGGAAACAACCATTTTCAATTCCGGGCAATGCCCTTCGGACTGTCCACGGCCCCAAGAGTTTTCACCAAACTTCTGGTGATCCTCGTCGTCATACTCCGGGAAATGGGATTCCACCTGCATCCGTACCTGGGCGACCTGCTGATAAGGGCAGATACCAGAGAGTCTTCAATTCGGAGCACCACCTTCATCATGAGGTTCCTAGAGAGACATGGATTCTTGATAAACACAAAGGAATGTTCCCTGCTTCCATCCCAGAGTCTGGAGCACCTGGGACTAATCACAGACACCAGGAAAGGGTTCTTCTTCCTACCCAAAGAGAAGTCTCTCAAAACCAGGAGCCTATTGTCGACGGTCATCAGACAACACCACTCTGGTCTTATGGAACTGTCCAAGCTCTTGGGCCTTCTGGTAGTGAATGCAGAGGCCATTTACTGGGGTCGTTTTCACTTCAAACCTCTACAGTCCCTGCTCAGACCCCTTCAGCCACAAATCGCACGGAGGCAAAACATCAAGATTTATGTGCTGCCGGACGCAAGTATGGCAGCCTGGGGGGCCACCCTGAACGGATCCCCAGCCCAGGGACGCTGGTCCACGAGGGAAAGTCTGCTTCCAATAAACGTTCTAGAAATGAGGGCCATCTTCCTTGCTCTAACTCATTTCAAGCATCAAATGCTTCAGTGTCACGTCCTGATCCGCAGAGACAATATTGCAGCCAAATGCTACATCAACAAGCAAGGAGGGACCAGATCCTCCAGGCTACAGCAGGAAGCATACAAGATACTCAGCTGGGCAGAGAACCATCTCCTATCCATCCAAGCCGAACATGTCAGAGGTGCCCTCAATGTTCAAGCAGACTGGCTGAGTCGACACCTTCATCCAGGGGAGTGGTCCCTCAACAGGAAAGTCTTCCTCCTCCTGGTAGACCACTTTGGAGCCCCGGCGGTGGACCTATTTGCCACTCACCTGAATCACCAGCTCCCAAGATTCTTCACGAGGTTCTTCCATGCGGGGGCGGAGGGCACCGATGCACTGACATCACGGTGGCCGCCAGGGCTTCTGTATGCCTTTCCACCTCTTCCAACTATCCCCAGACTACTCAGGAGGGTGCAAGAACAAGAGCTGGAGATGATTCTAGTAGCACCGTGGTGGCCCAGGAGACCTTGGTTTTCGAAACTACAATTAATGTCCATCAAACCGCCTTTCTGTCTTCCAGTCCAACCAGACCTCCTACATCAGGGACCAATCTGGCATCCACGTCCCGATTGGCTGGCCTTGGCAGGCTGGCGATTGAGCGGCAGCGTCTTCAATTGAGAGGATACTCACCAAAAATTATTGACACTATACCAGCTGCTAGGAAAAAGTCGACTATCAGGATATACGATATTACCTGGAAAGCCTTTACCCGATGGTGCAGAAGAAAAAGCATAGCCCCTCTAGAACCGGACCTAGGGAACATCCTAGGGTTTCTTCAAGAGGGGCTGGATAGAGGTCTCAAACCAGCCACCCTAAGGAAGCAGATAGTGGCCATTGGCTCAATCATCCCTACTGTGGAGCGGGAACCATTCGCTGGTCATCCACACATTCAGCGCTTCCTACGGGGAGCGTCTATGCTGAGTCCCCCAACAATCCATCGTTTCCCTACGTGGTGACTCCACGTGGTCCTGTCTGCCCTTACCAAGCCCCAGTTCAAACCCATACGATCGGTACCCTTAAGATGGCTGAGGTTCAAGGTGATTTTTCTCATCGCAATAACATCAGCACGACGTGTCTCAGAACTAGGAGCCCTCTCCACTAGGCCAGACCTGTGCGTCTTCCACAGGGACAAGATCGTATTGAGAACGGACCCGATCTTCTTACCTAAGGTGTATTCTAGATTCCACAGGGCACAGGAGATCGTCTTGCCTTCTTTTTGCCCGGATCCGAGACATCCAAGGGAACGGGACTGGCATACGCTAGACGTTAGGAGGGCCTTAAAAGCCTACCTTGTCAGAACGGAAGGGATTCGTCAGACAGATGTGCTACTCATCAACGTTTCCCCGCCGCGAGTAGGCCAGCGCAGGTCATCGTCAGCTATCGCGTATTCCATTACTACTTGTATTAGAGAAGCTTACAAGGCTCAGAAACTCCCAGTACCATCAGGAGTTATCGCCCATTCGACGCGGAGCACCGCAACTAACGCAGCTCTTCGCAGGAATGCGTCAGTAGAGGACATCTGCCGAGTGGCTACGTGGTCCTCGCTTTCTTCCTTCGTGAGGGATTACCATTTACATACCTATGCCTCTTCAGACACGGCGTTTGGCAGAAGAGTGCTTCAGCACATCGTACCAGATGAAGATCTCATCCCACCCAAGCCATAGAGAACTGCTTTGGGAGTTCCCACAGATGTCCTCCTGCCTCAGAGGGAGAACGGCCCCTTGGACACTTACCGTGAAGGGTCCTTCTCCTCTGAGGTCAGGAGGACATCGGGCCCTCCCGAGATCTTCACTACTGTCTCTTCTGCCTGATCTTTCTGTTTGTTGAATTTTCTCTATTTCTCCTTACGTGTTGTTGTTCCTTTGTTATTACAGTTGGGAACAGTTTGCAGTTACATATATAGTCTAGGTTTCCTTGTACAGGTGTTGACACTGCTTTTGGGAGTCACCCGAACTGAAAGTGAAAGGGATGATCCCACTTACTAAGGAAGAGGAAGAAGTTTCAACTTCCTGCCTCCCCAAATGGATGGTGGGAAACACCCACAGATGTCCTCCTGACCTCAGAGGAGAAGGACCCTTCCCGTTAAGTGCCCAAGGGGCCGTTTTATGTCGCTAGATTAGATTATGAGAAATTCTAGACTTCTTTTTGTATTATTACTCATAAATCTCAAGTGCTGCTTTCAGTACCACAGAGACAGTGATGGGGGACTTCTGTGACAGTTCTTGCTGTGTTGCTCTGAAACTACATATAGTGTAATTAGATGCCATAAAGACCTGGAAAAAAATCAGGAAAAAATACTGGGTGCTTTTTTCTTTCTTTTTCTTCTGAGGACTTTCCCCCACTTTTCAAGGAGAAAAATTGGAAATTTAGGGGAGAAATTAGTGATGTAAAATTTCTGGAAATTTTAAAACCATGAGGAGAAAGCTGGGTTTTTAAAAAGAGTATTAAGGTTTTTATGTAAGACAATCTGCCTGCAATTGATAATATCTCCTTTGTTTACTATATATTTTCAAGAGTATATTTATTTAAGTGTCACTAACTTTGTCCACAGTTAGCATGTTGTAATGTGCATGATGGTAGCATGCTAGTGGGGAATTCAGTGTTTAGTTTTGATAATTATTGATTATATTTTTAATGTTCCCCTAAATGTTGGTGCCCTACCCCTGGGTGGGGGAATTTCCAGCAGGGTGGATTTGATTTAAATCAAACTGATTTAAATCACAATTTAAATCACTAGTCATTAAGGCTTGATTTAAATCATAGTTTTCTACATAAAGACTATTTCTTGCTGGTATAACTTTAATATGCAAGTAGATGCCTGCCTTACTGATAGGTAAAGGAACTTTATTAAAGTATTCCCAAACTGGGTCTCTTTTACAGCCTGCTGCCATTATAGGTTTTTTCCTCCAAGGAAAGAATGTGATAAACCTCAGGTCATACACACAAAAGATCCAAAGGCTTGTGCGGTATTGTGCTCAAAAAGTTTCACTTTCATTTTGTACTGCTTGCCCCTCCTTCCTCACACTTAGTTTCTTCTTGTGCAGATCTATTCCACTCCAAACAATCAGAAAAATATTGTTTCTGTTCTGTTCACTGAACTTCTTGAAACTTAGCACTGGAGGGGTTGATTCTGTCTTCATAGGTTTGTAGAACAATAGGATTAAGGTCTTTTTCTCAACTCTGTTCATGTTATAACATTTTTGCTGTGAAGAAGAGGCATGTGATCTCTGCTGAGCTGACACAAATTCAGTTTTGAGAACTGCAAAACCAAGCATCTGTGATAATATCTTGTAGGCAGAGAAACTGCCCAATAATCTTACAAAAACCTCTGGAAGAGCATGACATTGTGAATGGATTAATGGAATTTATTTACCAAAAAAATTAAACATATACAGCCTTATTCTACATAATTAAAAACTAATCTTTATTTCATGATGGAATAACCTTTGGATGGTAATATATTTTCCTCAAAAAGCATTTTATTTAAAAAAATCCGATTTAAATAAAAAAAAATCCGATTTTTTTTATTTTTTTAAAAAAATCATTGATTTTTATCCACCCTGATTTCCAGTGCTTGTAACATTTCCAGAAGTTTTTACATCTCTGATCAGATTGCTTGCAGGTCTAGCTATTGGGGGGGTGTTTGAAGATAATGCCCCCTCCCAATATGTCTTGCCCCACCTCTAAATTTGCAGTTGGTTCTTGTCCAGATTATCTGGGACTGAATTGTCAACTGAATACAAGTCAGCTGGAGTGTCTTTCCTGCTTTTTCCACCTTCTTTTTAAAAAATGTCTCCAGTGGCAAGTTAGAATACTCAGTAGAAAACTAAAGTAAGGTTTATGTTTTGGGAATGCCATCTCTGTTTACAGTGGTAAATCTTCCTCAGGAGTAAGTAGGGCTAAGTGAAGGATGACAGACACAAAAAAATGGAAGGGTAGTGTCACTCTGCTTGGTATCTGGTTTTAATCTTGTTGTAACATGCCTGTGTAAAGAAATACATGCCTCTGAGCATGTGTTGGTAATGTTTATTAGTCCATCAATGAATAACCACCAGCAAATTCCTCGTACACCGTGCCCCCCCTCCCCCTGAAATCCTGGTTTAGGGATAAAGAGGCATAATGTTCAGGCAAGTTTAAACTCCAGGACCTTACACAACAGCAAAAGAATTACTTTACTAGAGAGAGCCAAAGGGCTGAGAGGAAAGAATACCAAGACAATGTTTGTCACATTAACTCTCTCAACTGAAGTCAAATATGATCTAAATAAATCTGTGACAACAAAGAAGAAGGGGGGAAGCCCCCACAAACTCAACCCAAACAAGCAGGGGGAAAATAGAGGGGGAGATTAGAAGGGTTGGCAGCACCTTACAGGTGGATGTCTATAGAAAACCTACAGATGCCAACTCATACTTAGCAAGAGAGAGTTCTCCTGTGGTCCTGGAGTGGGGCAGCCCTGAATCCTGGGGTAGCTCCTCCTCCTCCTCCTCTTGCGCAGGGTCAGCCAAACTTGCGATCCTGGGGGGGGGGGCCTCCCTTGCTCTTCAGTTTTTTCCATCTGCTCATTGGGGAGACAGACTTCTTGCTCCTGAGGAGCAGTGATCCTAAAATAAGAGCAAAGCCAAAGGGGAAAGAGAAGAGGCACTTAGCTTGCAGGGGAAAAGGAAGGACTAGTTCCTCCCCCCTCGCCCCCCCAGACACCAACCAGGGATGGCTGCTGCGGAGTTCAACAGTGCAGGCCACAAGTGTGAGCAGCAGAGCCAATGCTTCCTAGTGCTCTAGGACCTGGCTTCTGTAGGGGCCGCAGAAAAGCGCCAGGGACGACCTAGTGGCCGCGGAATCAATTGACACCCGCTTTTTGCTGCCAAAAGTGGCAAGGGCCCCAGAGAAAGCACCAGAACGCCTTAGCATGGTAAGACGAACGTCCCCTCAAATTGCAGGGGCGGGGAGGCCTGTTACAATGCTGTGACGAACTTGGAGGGTGATTAATCCAGGGGGCACCTAGAATTAACTGCCTGATTTAGAGTAACCCCCACCCCTTTTACACTTTTGTTTTAGGTGGGAGAGTTTGGTGGGAATGGCGGAAAAAGCGGGCCTATCTGAGAATAAGTCAGCAGAGGTAGCTCTTAGCGGCATGGAGTCACTGAGCTCACCATTATCCTTGCATTCTGTCTAAGGGGAGAGCCTGGAAACAGATGACCTTGACCTGTCTGATCAAGAGGCAAAGTCCAACATTTTGGCATGGATAAATTCAGAAATTAAGAAAGGGCTTGAAGGGGCAGTGAAAGACCTTAGGAAGCAGGCTATACCCCCCAGAAAGGAAAAGCTGAGGCCAGGCCCCTCAAAAGGGAAAAAGCTGGCCAAAACGTCTGCCCATACCAAGGCAAAAAAGAGGGGGAGAAATGGCTAGAAGGAGATTCCAGTATTTCAGAAGAGCCCCAGTTGGGCTCAGATCCTTCTGATCAATCCTTGGAAAGTGAGGAAGGGGAGCTTTCAGATGAGGAAGAGGAAGATGTAGGCCAAATTCAAACTAGGCTTTTTCCTCAAGAAGTGTACAATAAGCTTCTGGCTAAGGTTCTGAGAATCCTAGAGATAACACAAACAAACCCAGGGACAGAAGACACAGAAAAATCCTATCCCCAAGGTTTGGAAAGGGCACTACCAAAGATGGGGCCCAAACAAACAGGTGTACCTCTTCCAGCTATCTTTCATAACATCCTCAGAGTAGAATGGAATAATCCAGCTAAGCCAAAGGTATATCAATCTGTATTCAACAAGTTCTATTCCTTGACACCTGATGCAACTAAAAAGATCAAACTGCCCATAGTAGATGACCCGGTTTCTAGACTAGCTACATCTTTGGTCCTTCCAATGGATGCAGAAGGCATGCTGAAGGACCCATCAGACAAAAAGATAGAACAGGCGCTTCACAAATTTTGAAGCATCGGCAGCATCCTTAAGATCTTCGGCCACGGGATCATTGTTTGCCAGAGCAGCATACACTTGGACCTCAGACCTAGCTGCTGCAGGTAATGAGGTCCCCAAGGAAATTAAAAACTAAGTTAAGAAGATAGCGCTCACAGCAGCATTTGCAGTGGATGCTACACTAGACTCGTTCCAAATGCCTTCCAGGGCCATGGGATTCAACGTCACTGCATAACGTAACACATGGCTGAGAAACTGGGATGTGGACCCCCCCCAGCACGTAATAGGGTAGCGGTGATACCTTTCGCTGGGCTCAAATTATTTGGAGAGGCCTTAGACAAGTATTTGGTGGAAGACACAGAAAAGAAAAAAGTCCTACCTTCAAAGAGTACAAAGGCAGTCATTCCTTTTGGGACATTAAGAGAACCCCAAGACTGGGAACTGACAGACCCTTTAAAGCCAGACCAGGGAATGAAAGTAGATCCTTTACTTTCAGGAAATTAGCTGTGCAAACTAAAGGCCACAAATAAGGAAACCAAGCATGACTATCAACAGTCACACGGTTTGGAGGCTAGCTACAGGTTTTCTTCAATCAATGGAAACAAACAGTATCAGACAAATGGGTGCTGGACATAGTATCCAAGGGTTATTCATTGGAGTTCGACACGATCCCGCAAAGACGCTTCATACAACTACCAAGGAATCCTTCACATCAAAAACATCAAAATAAAGAAAGCTATCCAACACCTACTACACATAAAGGCGATAGAGCCAGTACCAATGCAACGCCGGAGACGGGGAGTGTACTTAGTGTTCTTCATCATTCTGATGAAACCCATGGAATAGCTCTATCATCGTATTTGGATGATATCCTAATCAAAGCCCTATCCCTAGAGTCGGCTGGGGAAGCAGTGAGGGCAACAATAGACTGTCTGGAGAAACACGGTTTTGTCATCAACAAAAAGAAGAACGCATTGATGCCAGCACAAAAGATAACTCACCTGGGAGTGATTGTTGACACAATTAAAGACAGAGCCTTCATGTCTTCGGAGAGACAGCAGAAAATTGTGGACGTGATAAGATCAGTACAAAGAGAGAAGCAGATGAAAGTAATGCATTTAGCGAAATTGCAAGGGATGATGGTGTTGTGTCAGGTTGAGGTTCAATGGTCGAGGTTCCATACACGACCATTACAGGAATTTCTCCGACCATATCAAAGGGTCATAACGCACAGATGGAACAAAAAAGTGGAGATACCAGATGCATTGTCCAGAGAGATGAACTGGTGGACGGAGCCGAGCAGATTCATAGAGGGAACACTGCTCAGAGAGCCAAAGAGACTAGTAATGACTACAGATGTGAGTCTGACTGGATGGGGAGCGCACACGAAGGACAGAATGATACAGGGGTCATGGAACACCAAGGAAAAGGGATTCAGTATAAACCTTCTGGAACTAAGAGCCATAAAGAACGGTCTCTGGGAACTACAGGGTTGTCTAAGAGAACAGCACATCATGGTCCAGACAGACAATATGATGGCAAAAGCTTACATAAACAGGCAAGGAGACAACAGGCTCAAAACGCTAAACAAAGAGGTAAAGGAAATCTTCCTCTGGGCAGAGACAAACCTGAAGTCAATAAAAGCTGTACATGTAGCTGGACAACAGAACATCCTGGCAGACTGGTTGAGCAGAAACAAAGTGGATCAGTCCGAATGGAAATTGAACAAACAAGTATTCGCACAGATATGTCAAAAATTTGGAAAGCCGGAGGTGGATCTGTTTGCAAAGACTGAAAACACACAGGTTCTGAAGTTCTTTTCCAGACAGAAGGAACAGAAAGCGTTAAAAACAGACACACTAAGCACAGACTGGCCTTCTGTATGCTTTCCCACTGATAAAGATTATTAACAGAGTGATACAGAAGATAGTAGAATGGCAGGTGGAAATAATAATGATTACACCCTTCTGGCCATGGAGGCCATGGTTCCAAGAACTGAGGAATCTGTCGAAGATGGAACCATGGAACTATGGAAAATTCCATACAGGGCGGATCTGTTAACTCAAGGAAAGATACAACACCCAAACCTAGGATCTCATAGCTTGGAGGTTTACCGTGGTCAATTGAAGGAACTAGGATATACTGAGAAAGTGACTTCCACAATTCTGGCATCTCAGAAAGATTCGACAAATAAAAGCTATGATAAAACATGGCAGGTGTTTCATATATGGTGCGCGGGAGAAAGGGAAAAATCCAATGACCGCATCAGTAAAACAGGTTTTGCTGTTCTTGAGAGATGGACTGGACAAAGAGTTCAGCACTAGCATGCTGACAAAGGGTTCAGCACTAGCACGCTGGAAAGACAAGTAGCAGCATTGTCGGCTGTGAGAGGATCCAAGAGGGGAACATCACTCACAAAACATGCGCATATTTAGAGGTTCCTGAGAGAAACATCCGCTTATTAAGAGGTTCCTGCTATGCTGATAAATCCGCCACAAGTCCATAGGTTTCCTACGTGGAACGTGAACTTGGTGCTTACATCCCTTACAAGGGAGCTCTTTGAGCCCATGGCGACCTGTCCTCTCAAAATACTGACTCTCAAAATGGTTTTTCTAGTGGGTATAACATCAGCAAGAAGGGTATCAGAAATAGGAGCATTGTCAGTAAATAAAGACTTATGTATTTTCTATAATGATAAAGTAGTTCTAAGGATAGACCCAACCTTTATCCCTAAGGTGAACTCGGTCTTCCACAGGGAGGAAGATCTAATTCTACCTTCCTTCAGTGTGAATCCCAAACATGAGAGGGAGAAAGAATGGCATAAATTAGATTTTATTTATTTATTCAATTCAATTTATATTCCACCCTCCTTGCATTATAGCAGGCTCAGGGCAGATTACAATCGGTATAGCAATTTTAAATACATATAACTTTAAAACCGATAAAACCACAAATATTTAAAACACAGCAGCAGACTATAAATAAAGAGCTGCCTGAAGGAATCATGGTGTATTCCCTAAGGGGAGCAGCCACGTCTGCAACTTACAGATCCTTTCCTTCATTAGAAAGGATATGTAGAGCGGCAACATGGAAATCTGTGCATACATTCACTAAGCGTTACAAGGTAGATCAGATAGCGTCGGCAGAGGCAGCCTTCAGACGGAGAGTGCTGCAACACGTCCTGAATATCTAGAGACTAGAAAACCCATCCAAGGGTACACTGCTAGGCATACATCCCAGGAGTCAGGACTGCCCCACTCCAGGACCATAGGAGAATGGAAGATTTGTATTCACTTACCGTGAAGCTTCTTTTCTTGGTGATCTGGGAGTGGGGCAGTCCAAAACCTACCCAGTTTTCTATAGTTAAGGGTTACCAAAAAAAAAAAAAACCTTACAGAACTGTTTGTTCCGATGTTGCTTGTTTACTGTGTTACTGTGTTTACTGTTGCTTGTTTATTGTGTTAGTATTCTAGCCATATAGAACAGAACAATGGGAGACAAGAAGGAATATCGGGGGGGGTGTTCAGGGCTTGGAAACAAACTGAAGAGCAAGGGAGCCTCTTCCCCTAGGATCGCAAGTTCGGCCGACTCTGCGCAAGAGGAGGAGGAGGAGCTACCCCAGGAGTCAGGATTGCCCCATTCCTGGACCACCGAGAAAGGAAGCTTCACGGTAAGTGAATACAAATCTTCCATTTCCACCCAGGTCATTTAAAAAGGAACTTGCCGTGTTCTCATATTTCTCATTGAGGAGAAATTGTAGCACAGACGGTGACTTCCAGAGGCAAGCAGGGATTCTGATGAGCCAATTTTCTAATAGAGGCTATTCATGTAGAATATTAAAACAAGCTTATTCTAGGTCCCAGAATACACCAAGGATCATGCTACTTACTCCAAGAACTAAGAAACAGGACAGGATGGTTATCCCTTTAACATTCAACAGTATGTACAAACCAGTTCAGGCCATCATAGAAAGACATTGGCATCTTCTGTCCTATACTCCTAGATGCAACCTCCCCTCCCTTACAGCGAAAAGAGCAAAAAACCTCTGAGATTTATTAGTATGGAGTAAGCTACCAGAGGTGAAGGACAACAGCTGTGGAAGTGGGAGGATAGCAATAAAAGGTTTCTTTCCATGTGGACACTGTTCTGGATGCGGTAGTTCTGTGTCTAAAAAACTTTTCAAAATTCATCTAACACTAAGATGTTTGTAATTAATTCAGTAACTGTAACTCAAAGGGAGTTATCTATGTGATTCAGTGTCCCTGTAATTTGATGTACGTGGGAATGACTACTAGACCAGTCAAAGTTCAAATATGTGAACATAAGAGCTGTATTAGATTAAAGAAATTGTACATCCCACTTGTTAATCACTATCTCACTGTCCAGGGTGTGGGTTAAAGAGTTTAGTATGGAATAATTAGTTCATTTGTAACATTTTTTTCATAGAATACAATACCAGATGAAGAGCATTGTGTGAGTGCGGTCCTGGTCTGCAGTGACATTTGTATTATACCACACAATACAAGAGGTAAATTTTGTTTTAGTGTTTTTCCAACAAATATTTATAGTGGTTGCCAACACTAAAAAAAAAAAATCCTTCCTCCTTTTCTCTTTTAGATAAAGCATCAGGAGCATTTCTATATTGGTTTCTGAATGTGTGGGTGTGTTTGATTATAAATATTGTACAACTGACCACTGAGGAAGGCCTTAGGGCTGAAATGTGTACATTCTTTGTGTTTGTCATTGAACTGTATCATCATCTGTGTATGGAGAATGCTTTAGCAAATTTTAACATATGTATGTAGCCTGCCATTCAGGCCTTATGTTTTTGACCTATATTTTGTGCACTTCCTTAATAAATACCTTCTTGGAATATATTTTACATTTTAGGTTGTAACTTGACCCCTCTATCTTTTCCCCGAAATAAATCTGTGCCCAGAATAATTCTCTGATTGTCAAGGCTACTGAATGCGTCTGTGCAGAGTGCTTTTCCCATAGTACATAGTAACGTCTATCTACCTTGAATTCGGGGATAATTTCTAAGTCAGGAGTAATTTGTATGTAGGTATAAGTTGGGAATCTCCCATTTTGGTAATTAAGTTGCCAATTATAACTATTTCCCCTATCCCTATTTTTCCCAATTCAGTTTTTATTCCTGCCCTGCAGTCTTATGCCTTGCGATATCTTTTGAGAGAAAAATGTAGGTACACTATTTAAATGAAGTAAGGCCTCATAATATGATCCTAAGCATATCAGTTTTTTCCTGGATAGTTGATTGTGCGGCATACTATAGATATGGCTTCTCCTAAAAGTTGTATGCATGCCTGCTTATGCTGTAAGTGCAAATTGCAGACAGGAGATGACATGTAGAATTTCCAGGTTACTCTTAGTTTTTTAGTCTGATAAATAGCCAATCTCTTCAAAGTCATATGGTTGTAACTGTGCACAAATACCCTGTGGTACCAACCCAGTAGTGTATTGTCAATAGTGCTATTCAGTGTGGCTTTACCATGCCTCAACCCGTCACATTGCTGGACTCCACCTAGGATGTGATGAGTCCCTGCTTGGTGAGGTTCAGGCTCCTCTTCTTCAGTGTGCTGATGCCTCTATACCATAAAACCTCTGGCTGTGGGCCAGCATGCATGGGTGTCCATGGGATGGGGTGGGGGGAGCAAGAGAGGGCTCCGCCCCCCTGGAATCCCAAGCAGTGTAAAGACTGCAGTTAGGTCAATAACCCATAGTTATCATTCTCCCCCCCCCCCCACATGATTTCTGCAGATGCTCATGCCAGCATGTATGATCTCCCCTACCTCACAACAGCTTCTAAAAAACTCCTCAAAATGATGAAACCATTCCTGGCCAGGTGTTCTCTTCTAAAGTTTCATTCATGTGGCTAGTATATTCAGATATTCACAGTATTGGATAGGCATCTTGGTCCATGACACTGAAACCATGTGACCTGAACACAACCTTGTAGTGTCTATGCCTTCAGTACACAATGCTGTGATGGTTTCCAGGTTTTCTACCTGAACACTAGGTTTAATGTTAACAAAAGCAGAGATTTGGAAAAAATTACAGCCTGCAATGCACATAGGCCACCAAAATAAGAGAGGCATACCTGCTCCTAGTTCTTGCTTAGTTATGTTTTATGTTCATCTAGGAAGAACAAATCAATGTGATAGTATATTTGAAAACCACTGAAATCATTGATGTGTCCACAACAACATGATGTAGCAAAATAAAAGGCATGTAGGTAAAGTAAAAGGCACTATAGTTGGCATTTGATTTTTTTAAAAGTTATGTATTGTATTGTGCTTTTTGTTTTTTGTTTTTATACCAAGGCCCCCTGCCTTCTTGAGCCTGTGGGCATCTTTGGAATTCTGACACAGGGTGGTGGGCACAGCCACAGAATGACTACCATGGGAGGTGGAGGCAACTACGGAATTTCAGAGAGTGAGGTTATGCATAACTCGGATAGTAGTTCATCATCATTTCAGGCAGAAGTTCTACTCAATGAGGATGGGAGGAAATCTCAATCTCTCTCTCTCTCTCTCTTATTTTCAGGGGAGGTGGGGTAATTTAAAAAAAAACACTGGGTAAGGGGGTTAAGAGAATAAAACAAAGGCTATGATGGCAGCTGCCACTGAAATAACTTTTTAAAAAGCTACATAGCCAATCAGAAGCTTCACCCACTTTCTAAAAGCAGTTGGTAGGCACCAGGCACCAGGAAAGTCGTCGGTGGGCGCAGTAGTGCCTACGGGCACCCTGGTTCATACCCTTTAATCGGCCTTGAATCTCAGTAAGAAAAGTGGCCTGTAAATACAGTGTATGTATGTGTGCTTTATCATTGTTGGAGGATGTTTAAATTGCGTAAATGGCAATATAAAGTGGTGCTTGTTCATCCTTTTTTATAGAGTGTAATTTTATGCCATTTTTATAGAGTGTAATTGTATATGATCAATAAAAGGTGTCTCTCAACGCTGAATAAGTTCACATATGCTTTTACTAAGTCCTCTTTGGTAAGTCCTGGTCATAATATTCAAAACTTGTAAAGCTAGGAATTTCAGTTCCACCTTCAGCTTCAGTGATGCTTGCAGTCTTGAGTTTATCCCTGTCATCATGACTATGCCCTGTAGATGTTTAGTTAGCCATATTTAATAGATTGCACATGTCCCTCTCCTCTATTTCCTCCACAGTTTGTCATATTACTCACTGCCAACCAGGCATAGTGAAAATACAGAGCTGATCAGGGGTTTGCTGAGGCATTAAAATTGTCACTTGCAGATCAAGGCAGAGAGGCTTGGCAAGTGGCAACATTGGTGTGTGATTTTTTTTCCTTATGAACCTCACTCCCAATTTTCCTCAGCATTTTTCTCCTAGCCCTTTCGGCTAGGAGAAAATCAGGGCTGGGAGAAGTCAATCAGTGAGCACTCTGAGGCAGGGCATTGGAAGATCCCTGGCTTGCTTTCCTACCATTCTTATGTAAAAATAACTCCATGTAAAGTGTTGTTTTGGTATTGGGTGAAATGATGGAGGTAAGCTAATCTTACTGAATGAATTTGGTTGGGCACTTGCACTCACCTTCCTAAATTTCTTCCCTCCCCTCATCAGTATTGTCAGCAGTTCCCTTCCCCCTTCCATGGATTTTGTGGTTAGGTGAGTGGCCAGTTTGTCTTTTCTAACATTGAAGATTACCTATATCTTTGAAACCTAAAAGAGATACAGAATAGGAGCAAGTAAAATGGGGATAACTAGGGAATACAAGCATTGATTATTGTGGCAGAAAGTTTTGAAAAATAGGGTGTTACATCCAAATTGTTGCTGAATTATTGTTATGGTATGGGATAGACTTTGTGTTTAAAACCAGGCTGTCAGACTAGAGGGGTGGGGGATATTGAGCTCTATCAAAAAGGAAATTAAATCTAAAATACAAATCCAGAAATTGGTTTGTAAACTGTTCTACTTTTCTGTTTTTGTAATTTGAAATAGGCATGTCAGACACCCCCAACAACAGCAACAACAACAACGACATTCGATTTATATATTGCCCTTCAGGATAACTTGACACCCACTCAGAGCGGTTTACAAAGTATGCTATTATTACCCCACAACAAAACACGCTGTGAGGTGGGTGGGGCTGAGAGAGCTAGAAACTGTGACTGACCCAAGGTCACCCAGCTGGTTTCAAGTGGAGGAGTGAGGAATCAAACCTGGTTCTCCAGAATAAAGTCCCACGATCTTAACCACTACACCAAACAAGGCCAGTTGTTCTTAACTTTTAATTCACTACCGTCCACCAGCTATATAGCAGTATCATTGACTGTCCCCCAACGGCAATTGAAAAGTCAAAAATATATATACAAAAAAACAGAGCTCGAAACAAGGCAGCTTTATATAGGTATATTTATGGTATTTACTTAGGATACACAGATCTCAGCCATTCATTCAATAAGACCCTAATGCCATCAGCCAGCTCCTTAATGTTAGGTTTTGGTCTTTTTTGATGTATGGCACCTTTTAAGAGTCTTGGGGAGAAATCTGGGGGTTTAGCCACAGGACGAGTTGAAGAGTACAAAATCAGTCTCTTCTCCCTCTGAGGTGGAGGACATCTTGATGGGTGATTCCCACTCTCTATTCAGGGAAGCAAGAACAAGTTTTCTACTTCCTGTCTTCCTAGTGGGTCACCCTTCCTTTCAGTTTCATTCCTGCCTCAACAGGGAGAGCAGCTTCAGGTTGTAAATTTTTTTATTTAAACAATAAACAGTAAGAATAAAAGATAAGAAAAAATACAACAATCTAAAAAAACTACAGTAACAGCACATATAAACATGAAAAAACAAACAGGGCATGCAACTAATAATAATAACAAAATACAACTAAGTGCAATCCTGTAGTTGGCTGTGGCGCCGGCGTAGCTGCGAAGGTGGAGCTGCAGCATTGCTGGGCTTGCTCCTGTGCTAGCAAAGTGCAGAGGCGGTGGCGGCAGCGGCAGTGGTGAAGAGCTCTGAAACAGGAGTGGCGAAAAGCACATTAGGCAGGGTGGGAGTGAGGGGCCTGGAGTCAGCAGCCAATGAGAGCTGGAGCTAGCTGACAGCTGTGGGAGGGGCAAGGAGAGGCATGGCCAGCAGGTGGATCGCGATCTTTGCAGCTGATAGAGTGACAGGTATAAGTCCTGGCCGGCAGGCTGCCCAGGAGCCTGTCCTGAGCCAGGCAGCCAAAGACAAGGAGGGATGTGGGTGTGGCCGGGCATGCCGCGAGCAGCGATATTGATGCAGCCCCTGTGTGGGGGCGGTTTGGCGCGCTCCACTCTGGCCAGCCCAGCAAAGACCAACGAGTGGCACATTGCATGTGCAGCCCAGTTCAAACCTGACTGGGAGGAGCATTCACCTGTACAGCTGCTGTGTCCTACAGCAGCCTCCCAAGTGGGGAGGGGTGGGGCCTCACAGCATAACAGTTCCGGCTGCTCCAGGTGCACTGGTTTGCAGGGCAGATCCCATCAATGGATGCATATGGGCTGACCACGCCCCCCACACAGGCTGCCAACTCCATGACTTCTGTTCTTGGGCTGGAACTAGCCTGATTGCCACCTCTTGCATTGCCTCCTCCCTGCTCCGGGATTCAGGTAGCTGGGTAGGGTCTCTAGCCTCCTCCCCCCCTGCACCTCCTTCAGCAGGGTCTCACCCAGGACTCCATGTCCCATACCAACCTGCCCCAACCCCACCCGGCATCTCTGTGGCACCCCCGCACTTGGCCCACCAGGCCTCCTTGCTTCTGGTGTGGCCTGATGGCCAGCCTCGGGGATGTCTCCCGGTGTCCAGCCTTTCCTATGGACCCTGGGGAGTTGGCTCCAGGATGAAGGAGCATCACAAGGTGGGTCTGTTGGCAATGTGGCCGTGGGCTGCACCCCTTATCCTGGTTCCCCGCCTCACCATACCATGACTGCAGGAATCCCTGCCTGGGAGCTGACACCCGCATACTGTCCCCCTCCCATTCCTCTGTCTGCATGAGGGGAGGAGGGAGAGGCTGGCACTTCCTGCTATAGACTCTTGGGTGCTGCTGATGCCCATGATGATGCCCATCATGAAGCCCATGGTGCCCAGCCTGTGAGAGAGCCCTGGGGTAAAGGGCTGTATATAGGTAACCGGGCAGAAACTAGACAGACAGAGGACTTGGACACATTGTGTAGTTTATTGTTCTGCAAATGTTCCAGGAGGCGCTTGGGCGAATGCACTCCCAGACCCCCGGTGGGACTGGGACTTCCGCCAGCTTTGTCTGGCCGTCTGACCGCTTCCCTGTTCCATCCACTCCACGGGCGGGGCTCTGGCCCATATCGCCCTCTGACCAAGCTCACCAGGAGGGACCACTTCAATGCAGAGGCTTACATGGGCCAACTAGGTGGGTGCCATGTCCACTGGTCCACCTGACTGGTGGCGACCTGCCTGCAAAGGGAAAATCACACATGGGAAATGGATTGTGCTGGCCCATGCTGTGTCCTCTGCTGCAGACCCTCTCGCTTAGCAAGGAGCCATGCTAGGGGCCTGCAGCAGAGACCCGGATGGAGAGTTTGCGGCGGGGCACTTGACCAGATGAGGCAGAACCCTCCTCGGAGGTCGGAAAATTCCTGGAGATTTTGGGGGTGGATCCTGAAGAGGGTGGGGTTTGGGAGGGGAGGGGCCTCGGTGAGGTATAATTCCGTAGAGTTCACTCTCAAAGCAGCCATTTTCTCCAGGGGAACTAATCTCTGTTGCCTGGAGATTGGTTGTAATTTTGGGAGATCTCCAGTTATCACCTGGAGGCTGGCAAGCCTTCTGGGCGTTTCTTACAAAGGGAATCCTAGCTGGCCCTCTAAGGCAGCTAGAAAGGAAACCTATACCAGAAAACAAAAGGGAAACTGAAACTTATGCAGATAGTGAAGTGTTTTCTCCCCATTGGTTCCATATATGCCCACATGCCCCTTTTTTCCCCAGGGAACGGGGCCAGCTCTCCCCAGGGTTCTTAATCTCTTTTAATCAGCACAGAGTAACTTTATTCAGCAGAAACAAAGAAAAGAGCACAAGGTTTAGCAGGCCTTCCCTAGCAGTCCTTTAGCCAGCTCATGCAGATGTGAGTAAACCGTGGACTGGAGTGGAACTTCTGTAGTTTTTAGTATCCTAGGACCAATGTAAAACATGAAATAGATTCCATGGCATTACAATTGCCTATGCTGCAATTGTTGCAGTTGTGTTCATCCTGTCTATGGAATCTTTCCTGTATAGCATCATTTTTAACAAAAGCCAGTTTGGTGTAGTGGCTGGACTGCTGGGCTGGGATCTGGGAGATTCAGATTCTCATTCCATTCTGCCTAGGAGGCTTGCCTGTGGCCTCAGACCCGTTGGATTCTCTAGGCCTGGCCTGCCTTGTGGGTTTGTTGTGTGAATAGAATGGAGAGGTATGAAATGTTGTATCCACCTTGGAGTCCCCACTGGGGCTGAAAGCTGGGGTTTATATAAACTCCACAACCATCCTTCTACTCAGAAAGGGTGCCCCAGGGCAAGAGGTCCTTGATGTACAAACTTTCATTGAATTGGCTACCATCAGGGCTTCTGCTGTAACCCTTAGCAATTTTATTCTTCATTCCAGTGGTCATCACTATTGTGATGACCAATTTTTCCTATAAGTTACTGATAAACAGGTCATTATGACCTCTGTGCCACCCCCTTTAAGGGGAGTATGAAACATGTTTACCATATCCTAGGGTGTAAAGGGTATGGGCCAAAGTGCTATGAATTGAGGCAATTGATAATCTTTAATAGCAGATTGCATCCCTGTAGGAAAAGATAAAAGCCCAATGACTCCCTAAGAACGAATATTTATTTACTATGAGTTTTTGTGATTTCAGTTTACTTTTTCAGGTATCTGTGTTTCATAGTGACTATTGCTGTGAGTTCTCAGATAATCTGGATTCTTCAGTCCAAATAGACAGCACTCTTGTTACCGGTAAGTGCATCCCTGCTTTCTCATGCCTCCACTTCCCCAGGACAAAGGAAAAAGGAGTATACTCCGTATTCTTCACAGTGCCAATAAGAACAGAGATTTGAGGATGATAGTAGATTTAAAATATTCAACAAGTTTATCACACTGAGGCACCTCAGATTGGAAACGATGAGATCCATCACAGAATCCCTACTAATGTAGGGCCTTGCATACAGAAGGTCCCAGGTTCAGCTCCTGGCGCCTATTGTTCATGGATCCCAGGGCCGACCTACACCAAAGGAGTATCTTACTGAACTAGATCTAACGGAAGCGTATCTCCACATTCCAATCTTTTCCGGTCACAGAAGATCCCTCCATTTCTGCACAAGGGGGCTCCATCTACAATTCAGAGCACTTTCATTCAGCCTCTTCGTGGTACCAAGGGCCTTCACAAAGAATTTGATCAACCCAGTGTAAAGCTAAGAGAAAAAAAAACATTTATGTACACCCTTATCTGGACGATTTGCTGATCAGGTCAAGCTTTGCATGCCTACAAGCTTACAGTTCCTGATCAATTTACAGAGAAGTTCCTTATAATCCAAACAGTGACTAGAATATCTGGGAGCCCAATTAGACATGCAGTTGTCTCTTCCTAACTAAAACAGCTGAAAGAAGAGAAAGGAGGTGTCATAAGTGATCACCAAGGCCAAGTATTCATTGATTACATTTGCAAAACTGATGGGTCTACTGATTCTGAGTATTGACGCCATCCAGTGGGGTCGACTACATGCAAGACCTTTACAGACTTCTGAGACTCTTCCAACTACAAATTATGAACAAGAAAGATCTTCTTATTCAGGTCCCCTGCACAGTAAACGGGGAAAAAAGCCTCATATGGTGGACAAGGATGACCAACCTTTTGCAAGGGAAACAATACAGCATTCCAGTAATGGAACAGGATTCCACAGATGCCAGTCTGTCTGTCTGGGGAGCAGCACTAGAAGATCCACCAGTACAAGGTCGATAGTCCACCAACAAGATGAGACTCACTGTCAACCTACTGGAGCATTGGGCAATTTTTCTTGCCCTACTGCACTTCAGACCACAAATACTTAGATGAACACATTCTAATCAAAACAGACAGCATGTTGACCAATCAAGTGGAAAAGTATTTCACCAAGTGCTTCCACCCTGAGGCCAAAGTAACTGATGTGTTGATGTCACAATGGCCACACGTTGTGCTGTTTGTCTTCCAACCGCTCCGATTCTCCTGAAGCTAATCAGGAAGATCAAAAAAAAAATGAAATCATAATGGTAGCACCCTACTGTCCTCAGCACCTGTGGCTCTCCACTCTTCAATAGCTGTCAACATTTTCAACCATTGACTTCCAATATCTCCAGGTATGCTCCAGCAATGTCCAATTCAGCATCCAAACCTGGAATGGCTACATTTAACCGCATGGAAAATGAGTGGGACTACCTCTCTCAGCTAGGCAGTTCTCAAAAAGTAACTGACATGCTACTGGCTTCTAGGAGACAGTCCCATAACAGGATATATAATGCATCATGGAAAGCCTTCGCAGGAGATGCAGAAGAAAAAGGGGCTACTGTCATGAAACCCAAAACCAGATCCATTCATCTTTCCTACAGGTCAGTCATGCAAATGGTCTCAGAGACTCAACCTTAAGATGCCAGGTCACAGTCTTAACAACAGTCGTGCCATGGTACCAGGGTCTGATCTGTCCAGACATCTCACATACAGAGCTTCCTCTAGTGTGATACTCTCAAGGATCTGCCACAGGTTCACCAATTTCTGAGTTGGAAATTGCATACTTTCTGCTTTTACCAAGCACCCTTTCGAGCCTATTAAGTAAATTCCTCTTAAGTGGCTGAGGACTTTGTTCCTTACTGCAGTTTCATCTGCAAGAAGGGTATTGGAACCAAGTGCCCTGTTAATTAGCTAGGGCTATGTACCTTACACAAGGACAAAGTGGCCCTGAAAACAGATCCTACCTTCATATCAAAAGTGATCTTTCCCTTCTACAGATCACTGGAATTATGTCTCTGTTGCCCAAATACTTTTCATCCCAAAGAAGAAACGTGGCATACTCTGGATGTAAGACTTACTCTAAAAGCATTTATTCACAGAACAGAGTAAATCTGGAAAACCCTTATTTATCTCTATATCCTTACTGGATCAAGGAATGAGGATATCTAAATCAGCCATTATCAGTAACCTCAAGGCATGCGTCATCGAAGCACACAATTCAAAAACTAGACATACCAGCTAGGATTACTGTTTACTCAATACGAAGTGCTGCAACCACTGCAACATTTGCCAAACATGCTACAGTTAAGAGATTTGCAAGGCAGCTACTTGGTCATCTGTATCTACCTTTGTTAAACTCTGTAAGCTGAACACTTACGACTCAGCTGATGCTGTGTTTGGCAGAAAAGTATTACAACATATCTTACGACCAGATGACAGTGACCCACCCAGAAAATAAGGACATTGCTCTGGGAGGTCCCATCAAGATGTCTTCCGCCTTAGAGTGAGAACGAACCACTGGATACTCACCGCAAAGGGTCCTTCTCCTCTGAGGAAAGGAGGACACCTTGTCCCTCCCAAAGTCACTGTCATTTCATTCTCTTCTGCCTGACACATTCACTTCCTGTCTTGTTGTTTCCCCTTAACATGTTGTTACTCATCTTTCGCTTTGTTACTCAATTCTAGAGTGTCATATTCATAAGTATGATGCTATAACTGCTCTTAGAGTTGCCAAAACTGAAAGCAAGGGTGACTCCCACTAGGGAGACAGGAAGTAGAAAATTTGTTCCTGCCTCCTTGAATAGATGGTGGGAATCACCCATCAAGATGCCCTCCTTTCCTCAGAGGAAAAGGACCCTTCGTGGTGAGTATCCAATGGTCCGTTCCACAGGCTGTCAGAAACTAGGGGGGGCGCTCCTAAAATCCCAGTGCTCTCTATTTACCCCACCTCATTGGTAGATCACCTCTTGGGGAGTCATATAACTCTTGTTAAGAATCATTGCCCTAGGCAATGTGGAAGCCATGCATGCACGCGTACACATTCTGTTCTAGTCAAGCCCTACTATATCTTTGTTAACTACTATTGCTTTGATATCATTTGGTGCAGCTCTTCAGTAGTACGAAGTTGAAGGTTAAATGGAGCAAAAGAGAGAGCAAGGTTAATGATTGTGTCCCAGTGCTAGCATAAGTTTGGCACCACTAGTCCGCTTCCTAATGGTTTGGGGCAGAGTCTAGGAGGAGCTTAAAAAACCTTGAAGTGGGGGAGGATGGGCAGTGACCACTCTGGCTTTCATAGTTACTGTGTCACCACAGCTCAAGATGTCAAATGGCCATGATCAAGACTGTAATGGACAGAGTACAAATGACCAACCACTGGCCAGAGCAATAGGGGTATGGCTCAGCACACAGCCCACATTGGAGGCAAGGGAGCAATGAAGCCTGCCGTTTACATCCCATTCTCTTAAATGCATAGGCTGCTGTCAAACGGAAACAGGGTACCAGACAGATGGGTTGAGTGGAAAGGGTCCAACCTGGGCTGCCCTGGTGCACGTCCCAAGAGGGGCAGAGGGGCAGACATTGAAGCAGTGGTTCCAGGAGAGGAAAAGTACACACCCAGCCAAGGCTGGGACACCTGCCAACAGGCTGCCTTCACTGTCACGGATGGCCCCACATTGTGCCCTACTGCCCTGCCATACTGCCAGTCTCCTCCCCATTTCCTGCAGCCTTTGCCCAGCCCCAATCTGAGGATGGTGAGTCCACTTGATGTGTTAGATTCCTTGTGGCCACTGGTTCCAAGGACTCAGTGATGCCCAGCATCTGGAGGACAGCCGTCCTGTCTTCCCTTGACTGTCTTGAAGGGGTTATGGCACAGAGATGCGTCACCAGACCAGCAGAGAAAGTCTGCATGCAGGCATCAGTGTTCTTCTCAACGGTCTCCAGCCCTTTGACCCTGTGGCTCTATGCTGACACTCCTTTCAGAACCACCTCCTCTGCCCCATTTGTCATTCCCCCCTCTAGGTGCCCCTGCACATGACCTGTCAAGCAGAAACAGGACTCCAGACATATGGGTCAGGTGGGAAAAGGTCCAACTTGGGCTGCCCTGGTGCACGTCCCAGGGATACCCATGCTGTTAGTTTTCCAGGTGCTATTGGACTCCAGTTGTGTTCTGCAGTGAAACAGAGGAGAGGTCCAATGGCACCTTGGAAGCTGACCCCTCATGTAATCCCCCCCATGAGAGGGATACAGCATCGGCAGGTATGGGAGGAAGGGGTAGCCCCGGTCACCTGCAGAGGGAAAAATGACAGGCATCACTGCCTCCTGCCACAGCTGATCCATCTCTCCCCCCACCCCACAACAGTCAACTGACCTAACAGCCAGCTCTTGTCCTCCAGCAAGCAGTTGATGTTGAAAATACAATGTCTTGTGTACAGAGAAGGCAGAAGACACAGAATACCTGCAATGGGCAGCGGGTCTGGCAGTTAGATAGATGGCAGAGTGGGATCCTTCTTTCCTCCTCTTTTCTGTCCTTGTATGTCTTCAGATTCGTATTCTTAGGCTATTTCCTGCTTTGTGCTTCTTCCCAGAAGTGTCCCTCTCTCCCAGTTTAGTGAGGTAGTTAGTATCTATTCTGTTTCTCTCCTTTCTGTCAAAGTTGTAGTTCCTGAATAAACTCTCTTCATTCATTCCTTAATCAGACCCGAGATCATTCCTAAGATATACCAGAGCCTACAGTTGAGACCAAACCCAGCAAAGGTCTGTGTATCGTGGAGGCTGCCTGGGAACTTGGCCATGAGGTCCATGAAGATGCTTTGATGGTTGCAGGAGGCCTGGACACTGAGGCTGTAGAAGCAGTAGCAATTTCAGTAAACCTGGGGCTCTTCCTGGAGGACAATGAGAGTGAAGTACATGTAGTCCACAGCATGCACAACTTTTGGAAACCCCACGAAGGAGAAACAGCTCAAACTTTATTAAACTACCACACATGTGCATACTGCTTCCAGAGGTCATTTGGGCCTGGAAGAGTGCTGTTGGGGACCTGTGTTGGAATAACTTGGGCTTATGTTGATGCAAGTATGAGATACATCAACATAAGGGCTCCCTGAGTGCTTTTGCCCCCCCCCCTTTCAGGATTGCTCTGTGAATGATTTTAGGCCTAGAGTGGGTTGCTGGCTACTGCTGTCATATGATGAGAACTGAATTACTGTAACATCATGAAAAGGTCAGCTAGAAAGAAAAACTTCTATATTCTATGGCAATGCCTGGAACTGTGTATTAGTAGAACAAAATGTAAGCCCAGTAGCACCTTAAAGACCAACAATTTTCTAGAGTATAAGCTTTTGTTTGTTTTTCTTGTTTTGTCTCTGGGCATAACAGTGAAGTTGTGAACCCTTCATTGCTTTGGGCTTTGCCTTTACCACCACTGCCAGAAAACACACAGGGTTTTTGCTATTCAAGTAGGATCATTTTGACATTACTCTCTCCAGGGAAATAAAGTAACTTTGCCCAAATGAAATGAAATAGTATATAATCAGAGTGCTATATTTTGTTGTAAATAATAATGTTAGCAGTAACAAACTTCAGGCTGCCAAGTAAAACCAGGATTCTGAAATAAATCTTCCTGGTTTCTGAAAACCTGTAATTAGTGCAAAAAACGTAACCTACATAGTACAGATTTTAAAAAATGTCTATGTAAAATAAAATATACAAAAACTAGTGACCCAATTTTTTTTATATACACCAGTTTGAAGATGGTAATGGGGTGGAGGGAAGGGTAAGATGATATTGCTTTTATTGGTCTATACAAGAGACCTTTGGACAGTTGGAAATGGAAATGTTCTGTTACTGAAAAGGTGAAGTAGCTTTCAGTTATAGAGCTTCCTTTGCTCAAATGGTTGTCTCTACTTTGTAAAATGCCCTGTGTTCTTTCTGGCTTAATGGCTTTATGTTCCTTGCCTAACCTCTTCTTCTTTTTTTTTTTTTGAAAAACATTTTATTGGGTTAGAATCCATTATTTTTACATTTACATTCAATTTTCCCCAATTTTCCATTTCTAACCCCCTCCCTTTCCCCCCCTTTTGTTGACTTCCAACAGCTTTCCAACCCTTTGTCCCTTTTCCCTTACTTCTATTAGATTCCTCTATCTAAAACAAATATATATTCTCCATTATTCTAAGCAGTACATCCTTAACTATTTTTAATATTATATACCCAAACTGTAAGTCTTTGTTTCCATCTTAGATAAACAATTTATCCCATTTTCCAATTTCAAATATTTCTATATATCATAAACCATGTAGATCATACATTCATTTAAATCAAACAATTTGACTTATTCTCTATATATTGCTCATTCTGTCTTTTTATAATAATTCTATATAACTCTCATCACATAGTCAATCAATTTGACTCATCTATATCTTCAGACTTTCAGTTTGGTGCATTGTACAAATCTTACCAAAGAAAGAAAATATTGTTGGTTAATCAATCCTTATATTTAATCCTTATAGTTAATTATTTTCTATCGATATTCTGTTTATTAACCTATATATATCTATATATATGTCAATCTATTAATCTAACTGCTTATAAATTCACATTTATCTCTTCGCCCCCCGGTAAAGTCACCCCCCTCTACATTTTATTGTACTTCAGTAGTTCTCAAACTGCCACAGTTTTCCTCCCACCTCCCATTTCTTCTCCAGATATTGTTTCAGCTTCTCCCAGTCTGTGTTAAACTGCCCTGAGTCCAGATCTCTCAGTTTTCTTGTCATCTTGTCCATTTCAGCCATGTACAGCAATTTGTAGATCCAATCTTCAATAGTTGGCACTTCTTGTACTTTCCATTTTTGCGCATACAAAAGTCTAGCTGCTGCCGTCATGTAAAATATCAACGTCCTGTGATGGGCTGGAATTCCCTCCATTCCCAAGTTCAGTAGTAGGAGTTCTGGGTTCTTATTGATTTGAAATTGTAAAATTTCACTCATTTCTCTTATTATTTCCCCCCAGTACTGCCTGGCTACCTCACACGACCACCACATATGATAGAGGGAGCCCTCATGCTTCCTGCATTTCCAGCATTTATTAGAAGTGTTCAAATTCCCTAGCGCAATCTTCTTTGGTGTCATGTACCAACGATAGATCATTTTGTAAATGTTCTCTTTAATATTAGTACATGTCGTTGTCTTCATTGTAGTCTTCCACAAGTATTCCCATGCCTCCATTGTTATTTCTTTGTTAAAATTTATAGCCCATTTCACCATTTGTGTTTTAACTGTCTCATCCTCGGTATACCATTTCAACAGTACTTGGTATACCTTGGATATTCTTTTCTTGTCCTCTTTAAGAAGGGTCTGCTCTAGTTCCGAATTCTCTATTCGTATACCTCCCTTTACAGAGTCCGAGTTATATAAGTCTCTGATCTGTCTATACTGGAACCAGTCATAATTAGGTGATAGTTCCTCTTGCGTCTTTATTCTAAGTTTGGATGCTTCAGTTTTAATTATTTCTTTATAAGTTAAACATTGTTGTTCATTATCAACAGCTCTCGGGTCTATCACCTCATATGGAACCACCCACAAAGGAGTTCCTTCTTGTAAATAAATTCTGTACTTCTTCCAGATTGTGTATAGACTTCTCCGTACAAAATGGTGCAGGAACATCGAGTTGACCTTTACTTTGTCGTGCCATAGGTATGCGTGCCATCCAAATATTTTTTTATATCCCTCTAGGGCTAATAATTTCTTGTTCTTTAATGTCATCCACTCTTTCAGCCAGACTAGGCAGATTGCATCATGGTAAAGTCTCAGATTGGGCAGTTGCATTCCGCCTCTTTCCTTTGCATCTTGTAAAACTTTCATTTTCACTCGAGGCTTCTTGCCTGCCCATACAAAATCTGATATTTTCCTCTGCCATTTTTCGAATTGTTTAGAGTCTCTGATGATTGGTATTGTCTGTAGCAAAAACATCACTCTTGGCAACACATTCATTTTAACTGCTGCAATCCTACCCAACCATGACAGATTGAGCCTATTCCATTTAATCAAGTCTCTCTCTATCTGAGTCCATAGTTTTTCATAATTGTTCTTAAATAAATCTATATTCCTTGCAGTCAGTTCAATTCCCAAATATTTCACCTTACTTGTTACTTCACAGTCCGTTGTTTCCATTAACAATTGTTGTTTCTGCTTAGTCATATTTTTACATAGTATCTTTGACTTCTTTTTATTAATATAGAAACCTGCCAAGTCTCCAAACTCCTTGATCTTATCTATCACTTTTGGCATGTTCTCCAATGGGTCCTCTACGATTAACATTATATCATCCGCAAATGCTCTGACCTTGTATGAATAGTCCTTTATTTTTATTCCTCGAATTTCCTCGTCTTGTCGTATTTGTATCATCAGGATCTCCAATACTAAAATGAACAACAGTGGAGACAACGGGCAACCTTGTCTTGTTCCTTTGCTTATAGTCAATTTCTTAGTCAGTTCATCATTCACCACAATTGCTGCAGTCTGGTCTCTGTAGATTTCCTTAATTGCTCTGATGAATCTTTCTCCCAATTGTAGCTTTTCCATAGTGGCAAACATAAAGTCCCAGTTTAAATTGTCAAATGCCTTTTCAGCGTCAACAAAGAAGAAACCAACCTCTTTATCACAACGCTTATCATAATATTCAATAGCATCAATCACTGTCCTTAAATTGTCTCTTATTTGTCTATCTGGCAAAAAGCCTGCTTGCTCCTCCTCTATAACTTCCGAGAGCCACCCCTTCAGTCTCTCCGCCAGTATCTTCGCAAAGATTTTATAGTCATTGTTGAGTAACGATATAGGTCTGTAATTTTTCACATTAGTCAAATCTTGGCCCTCTTTTGGGATCAATGATATATTCGCTTCAGACCAAGTGTCTGGAATCCTTTGATCCCTTAGAACTCCATTGATCACCTCCTTTAGGAATGGTGCCAGCTCATTGGCCATAGTCTTATAAAATTTAGCTGTAAGTCCATCTGGCCCTGGCGCCTTTCCTAGATTTGCAGATTGTATTGCCTTACTTATTTCCTCATCCGTTACTTCACTGTTCAATTTATTTCTCCAAGCATCCGAGATTTCTGGAAGTTTCATTTTCTCCAAATATGACGCTATTGAATCTTTATTTACTTCTTTCTTATTGTACAGCTTAGCGTAGAATTTATAAAAGGCTCTACTAATGGTAGTCTGTTCCAAATACGTTTTGTCATCTTCACAGATTTTATTTATTGTTTTCTTTTCCCTTCTCTTCTTCAGTTGCCATGCCAGGTACTTCCCAGGTTTATTTGCGCCCTCAAACGCTTTCTGATTCAGCCTTTTGAGATTCCACTCCAGTTCTTTATTACTCATAGCTGTTAGCTGTTCTTGAAGTATTTTAATTTCCTGATATAATTTCTTTTTCCCTGGTCTCTTTTTTAGCTGTATTTCCTTGGCTTTTATTTTCTCCTCAATCTCTTGTCTCTTCTCCTCTTTCTTCTTTCTTGCTCTACCATTTAAGTCCATTAGTATGCCCCTTATAACCGCCTTATAAGCATCCCAAACTTTATCAGTTGGTACTTCTTTATTCACGTTATATTGTATGAAAAACTTTGTCTCTCTTCTCAGTATTTCCATGTTCTCTTTTTCCTGTAACAAGTCCTCATTTATTCTCCATGCTTTCCTTTTTCTCCTTTTCCCTAGTTTCCACATAATTGGGTTATGATCTGAGCCTACCATCGGCATTATTTCTACGTCCTTAGTCCATAACGCCAAATCTTTTGAGGCCCAGATCATGTCAATTCTTGATAATGTGGAGTGCCTTGCAGAATAAAAAGTAAACTGTCTACTTTTAGGATATTCTCTCCTCCATACATCTTCAAGAGTCTCTTGTTGAATCAACTCAAAAAAGAGCTTTGGTAATAGTCCTCTTTTCTTTTGTGCCATTGTAGTCTTTTTATCCAGTTCCAAGTCTGTCACTCCATTGAAGTCTCCAGCAAGAATTATCTGATCATATGAAAGATCGTCTAAATGCTTCCTCAAATCCTCAAAGAAGCTCTCTTTTGCACCATTAGGTGCATAAATTCCGACTACCAACACTCTCTTTAAGTTCCAAGTACATTCCACTGCTACAAATCTGGCTTCCACATCTTTCATTATAAATTTTGGTTGTAGCTCCTCTTTTACATACAACACCACTCCTTGCCTAACCTCTTCTTGATTTACTCTTCCATTTTACTTTGTGGGAAAGAGTAAGTAAGTATCCTAGTATGTTCTTCAGAATAACTGTCTGTTCACTGATTTATTTTGGTACTGGCTTCCTACCTATTTCCAGCAGGATTTTGGTGAAATTCTCTTGACCTGTGGATAGAGTGCTGGGCTGGGCTGAGGAGTTGAAACATTTGGCTCCATTATGGAATCACTGGGTGGCCTTAGATTACTTTCAATAGGAGTTATGACTTACTATAGTAGGTTGGATCGTTAAAGTAGTTAACACGGAATAACTTGCACTGCAGCCCTTCTTTTACACAGGTTCGATGCTAGTCTAAGCTGTTACTAGTAATTCTTAGATAGAAAAGGAGTAGATGGCATTAAATTTTGCAAAAAGTTACAGACCATTTTAAACACTCCATAGAATCAAGTGCTTGTTTCTGAGTGTTCCCCTTTATGCTTCAGCTAGGGGGATCATGAACCTCCATTAATGCTTTGAATGATAGGGAGAAAGTTTCAGCCTAGCTTTCTTCCTTGAAAGATGTCTTTCTATATGCAGGGTGTTTTTTCATAAGGAACATTCAACTGTGCAGTCTCTCATCTGTAGTAAATATTATTCTGGATAAATATACTGGTTGATTTTTACTGAACATATAAATTGGTGTTTGGGTTTGCCAGTTTGAAATAGTTCTGTCTTGGAAGGCTTCAACCTGATTTCTGGGTCTATCAGATAACCTCTTGAGCTGTTCTCCTGAAGGACTGGAGGCAGTCTGGACTATTTAACAGTGTAACAGCCAGGACAATGTTCAGCGTACATGAAGTTGACACTAAACATTCATATTTGAAATGTGAACATGGAAAGAAAAGATTGCTTTGTACATAGTAACTAACTTAAAATTCAGACTTCTAAAATAGGGTTAAAAACCAGCTTCTGACAACTACTTTGCCAATTCAATATATAATTTATTCTTACAAGGCTTAAAGCAAACTTTTGTTTTCTCTTCAACATTCGAGCACTGCTTGCATGTGGAATAAAAGAGTGTAAATGAAGCTGCTTTGCATGGTAGCTACAGTTTATTTATCTGGATTTAGAGAGAGAGCCACAGTGACGCAGCCAGGTGGCTGGAGCCTTCCTCCTAGATCCTAGGATAGTGGCAGCATGGCATTGTGGCAGGTAGCAGCCCTGAGAGCCACCTACACTGAGGGTGCAGCAGCCAAGCAGCTAGGGCCTTCCTCCCAAGCCATGAAGTTGTGGCCACTACACTGCAGCAAGCCTCAGAAACCACACACCTAAGCAGCAGCTTCTGTGGCTTGCTTGTTGGCCAGCCTCTCCCTTCCCTGGGATGAAGGAAGCACTGGCCCTGCTTGCAGCAGGTGTGACTTGACTAAGTCCTCATATACTTGGCTTGCTCAGGGACAGAGGAAGACCCAGGTGTGCTCACAGTGACTTTGTGCCCTGTCAGCTTTCCATGCACCCTGCTTGTTGCAGGGGGAACCTGGCTTGTGGTGATGTGTGTTGGGGATGCCTGGCTCCCATTTGCCTAGAGTACTAAAAACTCTTGGGCTGGTGTATAGTTTTTCTGCAAACCCAGGGAAATTGTCAGGCCTGCAGAAAAACCTGAACATACAGATAAACACAGAATCATTTAGTCATAGCCAAACTTTTGCAAGATCTTTGCAATACCTTGATTGCCATTTTTGAGTTGTTACCGTAATCTATCAAAACATTCATTTAAAATGTTTTTATTTTGTCTTTCCACTCAGTTTAGAATTCCCAAGACAGTGAACAGTTGAATCATTAAAACAAATTTTAAATTGCTTATACTCACCCCCCACCCCCACAAAATCAGGGATGTGCATAACCAAAAAAGAGAACCGAAAATACACATAGAAATTGCTGGTTTGGCTAGTTAAAGCGACTTCCAGAATGGGGGAACACATTCGGGAACAAGGTTGTGTAACAAGCCCCCCCTGCCAAAAAGCTTATGTGTTTTGTTTCAATTCTTACCTGCGCAGTGGTCATGAAGGCTGGCCAAGCTGTGCGTCTGGTAGCATCTTGTTTTCCTTAATGGCAAGTCTTGTCTCCACTTATGCAACCAATTGGATCCAAAAGGGAGAGACTGGGCCCCCATTAACTCCGTTGGCAGGAAGGGGATGTAAATGGCACGTGAGTGCATTTTTTCTTCAGCGCTTCCTAGGCAATGGCATTGGAATTGAATGGGCTTGTAGGGATCAAATAGCAAAGGTTTGCTTTGCGCTGGGGAGGGGAGAAGCAGATGGCACGGTGCCATTGATGCCGGCATCATCATTGCCATCTTTCTGTACATTTTTACACACAATGCAAGGAAAGCCTGGCAAAATCCACTTGCGTATGCTCATATGGGTTTGAGGATGGAGGGGTCTCCTTCAGACTCTGAGCTCCCAGTTGCTACAAAGGTTCATGTTATGCAGATTAGGGTGAAAATTAGAAAGAAAAAGCAATTACTAACTGAGAGCTGCAGTGAGGAAGTCCCAGGCATGTGGAGCTGGTTCATGCCTATTCAGTGGCCTTCTGATCTCGTCATTTTTTTTCATTATTTTCTGGCACAGGGCTCTCTTGTTCAGCTTTGCCTGCCATTTTGTCTTCTTTGTTTTCATTCAATTCTGGGTTAACAGTTTTAGTCAGAAAGGGAGACTGGCAGCCAGCAACCTGTACAGTCTCCCACTTTTACTAGTAAAAAAATAGGGAGATTTGGGCTGATGCAAAGCAGATTAGGATGAGGAGGATTTGCTGGCCCCTCATGGAAATAAAACTATAAGGCACAGGGAATAACAGCAGATTCAAAGGTAATAATTTATTGGCTTTGTCACTATCATAAAGAAGCATTTTTTTTCCATTTTACTGCACTGTGCTGGTTGGTAGTGAAGTGCTTTCCTGCTTGCATACAATGCTGGCACGGCATTGCCAGTAAGTTTCCCATTATTGAGTGCAGCTGGCCACCAACACTCACCCTCTTTGGGATCCATTGTTGTGAGTTTTCATATACTTGAGGAGAAACTCATTGGATCTATGTGGGTTTTGGACAATGTGGTTTTCGGTTAAACATGAATAGAGCCTTATTTCCCCAGCTCCTCCCCCCCTGAAAAGAACGGTGTGTGCATGCGTAGTTGTCTAACATTTGCTTTGATATACACCTTTCCCAAGCATACCTCGGGGTCCATAAACATGAAACCTTGTTGCATGCTCTCAAACTTGGTGGGTTGATGGTTTAGAGGGAGGACTGTGTTCTGTGCGATTTTGGTGCCTTTGTGTACAAAAACAGATCAACTGGAGCCTCCTCTCTTGAAAAATAAAGCATACATTTGTGCATGCACAGCCAACTTATGTGCAACAGACCAAAACTCATGAAAACAAAAATCCCAACTGGATCAGAGCTGAGCTGGCACTGCCTCAGCCAGAAGAAACAGTAATGCAACAATTATTTTTGAACCCCTTGGAATTGAATTTGAAATTGAAATTTTCTTGGTGCATACCCACTACACACAATAAAAGTTATCAAACAAAATACAAACGCATAGATAAATACACAAACACAAACAGGAAGGATGGTCACCTGCTGGCCTTAGATAGTGATAGAGGGGGACAAATGAATCTCTGTGAGGAGGGAATTCCATAATTTCCCAAATGAATTGTGAAAGTTTAGTTTTTCAAGCCAGAAAGTTGTGGAGGCTGCAGTAGCAATGAGGAGGAGACAAATGGCGGAAGGCAATGCCAGAATAGATGCCAGGGGCTGGGGGCTGGTGGAAAGGAGCAGGGAGAGAAGAAGAGTTCCAAGAGACAGCAGGGAAGGAAGCAGGGGGCAGGATGGAATGGGAGACCAACAGTTGAACGGTCAAGGAGAGAACAGATTGGATGTTATTCATGACTTGCGTGAAACTGATTAGGTTCACATTTTACCTCCATCCTTTCCTTGTGCTGTACACCAGAATGTATAGTCTTTGACTGACTTAATTTACTGTGAGATCTGAAGGTGAATATCTTAATAAACAGAGATTTCCAGTAACTGGGATTCTTAAGATGGGTAGCTGTGTTAGTCTGTGTAGCAGTAGAAAAGAGCAAGAGTCCAGTAGCATCTATAAGACTAACAAAATTTGTGGTAGGATATGAGCTATCTAGCTGTATCTGAAGAAGTGATCTGTGTGACTCATGAAAGCTGGGATTCTTAATCACAGTTTAGTCCTATTTAAGAATCCCAGTTATTGGGCAGGAAGCTAACCTCTGTTAAGGCACCACTTTTGGGACCTCACACTTAAGTTGGTTGAAGACTTCTGTCTTTAATCTCAACATAGGGGAAGGGCGGGGGGAGTATGCAAGCACAACAGTTTACCTGGTTGTGTCCATCTTAAACCAACTGTGGTTTGTTCATGATGTTTGAATAGAACTATAGGTTCATAAATTCTGTCTGAGATGTACTTTCAAAAGATTTTAACAGTTCAAAAGTGACTTGCTATAATCAGAGGTTTAGGTGTGTGACTAATGAAGGAATAGGAGTTCAGGTTATCTGATCTGTTGTATAAATTAAGTGCCCACCTACATTTTTGGTTTGGTTCCAGGGGGTGAAGGGGAAGCACCCAGCAATGTCACTGTGTGCTTATATGTGGGAATTCACCTTTTAAAAAATATGATGAAAGGAGCACTTTTCAATTTTTTAGAGACTGTATTTGACAAGTTTAAACTCGGGTTAAATATGAAGGTTCACTGCATGAAATTCAACATTTAATCTGTCTTTTGAAGTTGGTGATCAATGGATTTCAGGTGCTCTGCAGTAGTAGCTGCCAATGAACTGGGCCGGGTGCAGCATACAAAGCCGTTAAAGATATTTTGTTAAGTAGTCATATTCCAAATACTGAAAGAAGCTCCCTCTGCCTTCCTGATTGGTTGGGGCTGCAATATTGGCTACTCTTAACTGGAAGTAACCCCACTGTGTAAAAGCTTCGAATTAAGCAGAGTAATCCCATGTATTTTAAGCTGTGAGCAGCTGTTTTGTTTAATTTTTTTCACATGAAGTTGCTTCTAAAAAGTGTATCATCCTCAAAAGCATATAAATTGAACAGAAGGTACACAGGTTAATTGATGTCATTTATACTAGCCCTTTGTATTTTGAAATAATTGCTGTATCTTATCCCCACCCACTATTTCTCCTAGACATTGATCTAAGATTGTACTTTTCATGATAGCATCTATGTACCAAACTGGTATAAAATCTCAGCATCATCTTTGCTACACGTTTGTCAATGAGACAATTGACTTAAAACTGTTCAAGAGTAAGCATTTTCAAAAGTTCTATAAACAAAAAGATCTTTGACTTGTGTGTTTGAGCTTGTCTTTGGTAACTGGGGTCAAACTTGTCAAGACACTGGGCCAAGCTACAAGTGACGAATGACACAGGTTGGACACTTGTCAGCTTCCCTCAAGTTTTGATGGGAAATGTAGGCATCCTGGTCTTGCAGCTTGGCTCTCCAACTGCTGTCCAATGGACTTTTCAACTGTCACTTGTCCAACATTCCGCCAAGCTGCCTACATTTCCCATCAAAACTTGAGGGAAGCTGACAAGTGTCCAAC